>NC_140586.1:248225222-249595222 GCF_964204655.1 Triturus cristatus
AGTCGTCAGCGACCGAGGCACGAACTTCATCTCCAAATACATGAAGTCCCTCTGGCAACAGTGCGGGGTCACCTACCGATTCACGACCCCCTATCACCCCCAAGGGAACGGACTAGTGGAGCGATTCAACCGCACTCTCAAGGGGATGATTGGGGGATTGGAAGAGCCCCTCCGTCACCAGTGGGATGTACTACTCCCGTGCCTCCTCTTCGCCTACCGAGAAGTTCCCCAGAAGTCCCTCGGTTTTAGCCCTTTCGAACTCCTGTACGGGCACCCTGTGCGAGGGCCCCTCAGCCTAGTCAAAGAAGGTTGGGAGATGGCCCCCCTAAAGACCCCTCCAGACGTCTTCAAGTACCTCCTGGCCCTACGTAATCAGACCCGGCGCTTCAGGGAGATGGCCAAGGCGAACCTCGAGGCCAGCCAGGAAGACATGAAGAGATGGTATGATCACAATGCCTCCTCCGTCGAGTTCGAACCTGGACAACAAGTGTGGGTGATGTCCCCCACCGAACCATGTGCCTTGCAAGATAAGTGGACGGGGCCCTTCAAGGTGGTCGAGCGCAAAAGCCCCGTCACTTACCTCATCGACATGGGGACCCCCCGGAACCCCCTTCGGGTCCTCCACACCAACAGACTCAAACCACACTTTGTGCGCTCAGAACTCAGCCTCCTGATGGCTACAGACAGTGGAGCAGAGGAGGACTCCGAACCCCTCCCGGATCTCCTGAAGACTCAGGAGAACGACGGTTCCGTGGACGGGGTCCGGCTCTCCGATGCCCTCACCCCAGAGCAACGCCAGGGCTGCCGGGACCTCCTGCTGCGGTTCGCTTCACTGTTCTCCCTCACTCCCGGGGTCACCCCTTGGTGCTTGCACGACGTGGACACCGGGGACAGTCCCCCTATCCGACACCGGGCCTACCGCGTACCAGATCGGGTACGGGCCTGCATACAAGAGGAAGTGGCCAAAATGCTCACGATCGGGGTCATCGAGCCCTCGGACAGTCCCTGGGCCAGCCCGGTTGTATTGGTCCCCAAAGCCGCTGCCCCCGGCACCACACCTGAACTGAGATTCTGCGTCGACTACCGGGGCTTGAACGCTGTCACCCGAACCGACGCTCATCCTATCCCCAGAGCGGATGAATTGATCGACCGGCTGGGGGCCGCCCGCTACCTCAGTATCTTCGACCTAACAGCGGGCTACTGGCAGATCGGTCTCACACCCCGGGCTCAAGAACGATCCGCCTTCTCTACCCCCGATGGCCACTACCACTTCAAGGTCATGCCCTTTGGCATGAAGAACGCCCCCGCTACATTTCAACGTCTTGTGAACCAGGTCTTGGCGGGGCTCGAAGAGTTCAGCGCTGCCTACCTGGACGATATCGCTGTATACAGCCGCCACTGGTCCGACCACCTCCTCCACCTCCAGGAGGTCCTACAGGCCCTCCAGCGGGCCGGCCTCACGATTAAGGCCGGCAAATGCCAAATTGGTCAAGGGTCCGTGACCTACCTGGGGCACCAGGTGGGGAGCGGGCTGGTGGCCCCACTGCAACTTAAGATTGCTGCCATCCAGTCCTGGCAGCCCCCCGTCACCCAGACCGAAGTCCGAGCCTTCTTGGGGCTCACCGGCTACTACCGGCGGTTCGTGAGGGACTACGGCAGCATTGTGGGGCCCCTCACGGGTCTCACATCCAAGAACCAACCGAAGCGGATTAACTGGACCCCCGATTGTCAAGCGGCCTTCGAAAAGCTGAAGGCCGCCCTGTGCACCGCCCCTGTGCTCCAGGCCCCCGATTACAGTCGGGAATTCGTAGTACAGACAGACGCCTCCGACCACGGCATCGGAGCGGTTCTTTCCCAAGTGAACCCCGAGGGTCATGACCAGCCGGTGGCCTTCATCAGCCGACGTCTCCTGGCCCGAGAACAGCGCTGGAGCACCATCGAGAGGGAGGCCTTCGCAGTGGTGTGGGCCCTCAAAAAGCTCCGGCCCTATCTCTTCGGTACCCACTTCCGGGTACAAACCGACCATAGACCCCTGCAGTGGCTGATGCAGATGCGGGGGGAAAACCCAAAACTATTGCGCTGGTCCATCTCCCTGCAGGGAATGGACTTCACCGTGGAGCACCGACCGGGCCAAGACCACGCCAACGCAGATGGCCTGTCCCGCTTCTTCCGCCTCAACGAGGAGAGTCCCCAAGGAGATGGGTGACTCTCCCCGCCTTCAGCTGGGGGGGACGCATGTTGGACAGGCCACACGAAGGGCTTGCTCCCTCCCCGCATGACAGGGCCCAAGCCCCGGCCCCCCAGGCGCGACCCACGAGAATCACCCGCACCCCGTCTCCCGACGGAACTCCTGCCTTCGGACCTCCATGTATCAGGGGCCCAAGCCACCACCGGCTCCCTCGGCCGGGTCAAGCCGCCATCTTGGGCCCTGCGCCACGAGGCCGCGTGGCCTCCCCCCGACCCTAACCCTGGGCCTGGCCGGCCCCGACATCCCGGCACCACCATCCACCCAGGAGGTGAGCGGACCACTTGGCAGGTCAATGGGAGAACGAAGCGCCAAGAACTCTCCCCCGCCAGGTGACGATCGCCTCCAGCTCCCCCAGGCACCGGCTCCACCCCCCGCTGGGTGTCTGGACACCTTCATCCCGGACCCTCCGACCTCCAAGTGCGAGGGTCCGGACATCAAAGGGCACCTGCCCTATAACTGGAGCAGCTCCGGAGCAGGAAGGCAGTTGTATCCTGGAGTCGAGAGACACCGAGAGAACTCAGCCTTGACGGACTACTGGCGCTGCCGTAGCCCTATCTTGTGACCTATCGACCTGCCTGCTGGCGCTGGCGCGGCCTTCTGCAACATCCATCCTCGTCGGGACCTGCTGGCGCTGCCGCGGCCCGTTGTAACGACCATCTTCACCGGGACCTGCTGGCGCTGCCGCGGACCGTACATCGACCATCTTCACCGGGACCTGCTGGCGCTGCCGCGGACCGTACATCGACCATCTTCACTGGGACCTGCTGGCGCTGCCGCGGACCGTGTATCGACCATCTTTCACTGGGACCTGCTGGCGCTGCCGCGGCCCGTACCAGCTAGACCACCAAGCTCGAGGATTGTGAGCTACCCACCATACCACCTCAACTACCAGACTGGTAACCAGACTATCCCGCTACCCCCTTTTCCCATCTTGAGAGACTTGAATCGAGGGGACCCCTGAGTCCAGACCTCCTTGTACCTTTTCATCGTACCTTAAGAAGTGCTTATAAAGAACGCTAACTCATCTCCTTGTGTGGTATCTGTCTGTGGGGGGGAAGTTATTTGTCTGTACGATCGCTGGAGACGGCTCTCCCCGGAGACCTCTCCCCTTGTCCTCGGCCGACCCTCCCGGTCCGTCTAACATATCCCATACAATTTAATGTGAGGCTCAATTGTAATACATACCACACATCCATCCATTGAAGTGTCCTCTTTTCCTGTGTGACTCATACACTGTTTTCAAGGCCTGAATATACATTCCTCTCCAAATTGAAAATCAATCAGGGTTAAAGAAGCACAACTATAGTCACACATCCCCAAGTATACATGAACATTAAATAGAAAAAGACGTAATGATAGGACAACTGTCTTACAAAACAAACACATGTTTTTATTGTCCCATAACTGAAGGAATGGTAGCAAAAAAAGGCCAATGACCAGTCCAAATGTGTCCTTTTGTGGACCAGCACAGTGGTGAGCCACATAACCTGCCTACGAAAACACTGCCAGGGGAACCTCCCCGAAGAGGGGCATCAAGTGGGCAGTCCAGGCACCTCACAGACGTTACTTGGGAGTGGGTGGCTTGGTTTGGCTGGGGTGATGTGGGTTGGGGGGTGTATTGGGTTGCGTGAGTGGTGAGATGGGATTTCCGAGGGGTCGTTTTTTTTTATTAGTGTAGTGGTTAGGTTTTAGCAGGGATCGATTTTTTTCTTGGTGGTGGTGCGTTCAGATTTAGGAGGGGTCCATTTTTTCTTCGAGGCAGGGAATGTGGGTTGGGGAGGATATTGGGTTGCAGGAGTGGTGGAATGGGATTTCAGAGGGGTCGTTTTTTTTCTTAGGAGTGGTGGGTTTGGATTTAGGAGGGGTCCGTTTATTCTTGGTAGTGGGGGGCTTGATGTGGCTGGGGGAATGTGGGATGGGTGTGTATTGGGTTGCAGGAGTGGTGGGGTGGGATTTCAGAGGGGTCGTTTTTTTTTCTTGGAAGTGGTGGGTTGAGTTTTAGGAGGTGAAATATTTTTCTTGGTAGTGGTAAGTTTAGTTTTTCGAGTGGTCAGTTTCTTCTTGGGATTGGTGGGTTCGGATTTAGGAGGTGGTCAATTTTTTTCTTGGTAGTGGTGATTTCAGATTAAGGAGAGGTTGATTCTTTCTTAAGAGTGGTGGTTTGAGATTTAGGAGGGGACGTTTTTTCCTTTGGAGTGGTGGCTTGGGATTTTGGTGGGGGGTTTTTCGTGGAAGCAGTGGCTTTTTTCTTGGGAGTGATGGTTTGAGAAGTGGAAGTGATGGGTTGGGGTGTGGGAGTCTGTTCCTTGGTTTTGGGAGGGAGGGTTTTGTGGCTGACAGGCCTAAGTCCAAAAGCAAAGGAGTATGAGAGACGTGAACTGGGTTTAGGACAGTCGTAAGTCTGTTGGGCTTGAGAAGTAGAGGGAGTGAAAGTATCAGGTGTGGGTGGTAGTGTTGTTGGTGCAGGTATGTGTTGTGTGGGTGAGTGTGTGGGTGTGGGTGTGTGTTCTAATCTGATGTGTGAGGTAGATAGGCCGGGTATGGTGGGTGTTGTGAATGGGTATGTGCATCTGGGTGTGGTGCTTGGGGGAATGCTGTGTGTGGTGGATGGGTCTGTGTGCATGGGTGTGGTGTCTGGGGCAATGCTGGTTGTGGTGGATGGGTCTGTGTGTGCAGCTGTGGGGCTTGGGGGAATATTTGGTATGGTGGATGGGTCTGTGTGTGTGGATGTGGTGTCCATGGGAATGCTGGGGGTTTGTGGGGTGGTGAGGCTGTGAGGGCGGTGAGTGTGTGATGTGTGGAAGTGTGCCTGTGTCCCTTGTGGAATTTATGTTTGTGTGCATTTATGTTTGTGTGCGGTGCTTGTGTCTGTTGGTGTCGCTGTGCTTGGCTTAGCATGTGGCATAGTCTTGTGAATGGGGATGGTTCAGAGGAAGGAGGGGTGCAGAAACTGGGATTGGTGGAAGGCTGCCATGAGGGAGGAGATGAGAGCCTGAAAGGATCTCTGGAGGCCAGACGGAGCACCATGGATGCCTTCCAGGTAGTCCACCATCTGCTGCATATGAATGCCTAGCCCCTGGATTGTACTCAGAAGCACCATCTGACCTACAGAGATGATCCTCAGGAGATCAATAGCATCCTCACTGTTGGCAGTGGGGGGACTGGGGCAGGGGTAGAGGTGCCTCGTATGAAGGAGACTTCTTCCCTATGAGGAGAACATGGCTGAACCACTGGGTGTGGAGCAACAGGGAGGGTGGAGGTTGACTGTGGGGTGGTGGCCAGGGAAGATGGTGGTACTTGTCCCTTTGGGTCCGCCATCATTTGGGAGCATCCACTGGAGGAGCACTCAGATGTGGATGGCGTAATTGAGTGTGAGTTCTCCTTGGTAACCCCCCTCACCCTCTGGGCCACTGGGCCCCCTGGTCCCTAATGATTTTTGACCAGAAGCACTATGGCAAGCAACTCCCCCTGATGTCGGCTATGTCTCCTCTGCCTGCCTGGGATGATGCTGAAGCCCAAAACAAACTAGGTTTATTGCATGTGCCAGGACACACTTTACTAACAGCTTTTATCACAGAACATTTATCAAGCGTTCAGAATACTCTGCCTACAAGTACCTGTTTGTTAATAAATTAGCATGAGAACATGCATGCATGCTACCCAATATTTCAACAATTCCTCACGGTGAAGTCATAACCCCAGTCATCTAAAATTGCATTACTGAAGTTGTAGGATCTCCCTCCTCATGCAATTAGTAGGATACCTTAACACCTTGTACATTTGGGGATTTGTTGTATACCTTAATAACCTGCTTTCTTCAATTAGGTCCTCAAAGTGAAATTTAGTAATACAGATTCCACAAAAGGCTCTGTAGCAATCAAATGATCAAATACCTAATACGACATCTTGATGGAATGATGGACAAGTCATACTGTCAAGTTTATGCAATATGTACAGTAGCATAGTTGCTACTACAGATTGGGATATACACACACAATAGAGATGGAATCAACCATGAACAAATGGAGACATGTATATCATGTTTGCAAATGTAGTGCATAAGACAATTTAACAGGGAAAGGGGCACATGCCAACATGTACAGTCCAATAGGTATTGTAACAGTGATTTGTGTTATCCTGGTTCACTTTATATTCTCCACTTACTAAGGGAAAGCACAGATCAGTGTCTGCATTAAAAGTGCATTATATGCTATCACACATGTAAGAGGGCCAACGTGGGCATCATCCCTGACACAATGAACACTACTGTCCTTGTTGAAACGATTGTCATCCACTACTATATAAAAATGATCTGAGTGAACACTATACTCAGTCATGTTTCTACAAAAAAACTGTAAATTGGGAGTGGGCTGGACTCTGCTATGTTCCTGGTCACAAAGACAATAGGCAAAGCACATAAGCATGTACCTACTACCAGATATATACAACCCAAATGTTTGCATGTGTGTTGCACAAGGACAACCCTCATTATTTATGAGCATTTGCCTGCCTGTAACACACAAATTAGCCAATGTGACATTAAGGAATCTGGCTAGCAATCACCCCTTGTAGCTGCTTTTGGGCCCTCAACTGCCCACCTAGCTCTTTATAGGCCACAGTGAGTATGCGGGCCATTGAGGGGGTCAGGGTCCTGCGCACACGAGTGGATGGTTGGGAGGACTGACCAAGCTGTCCTGAGGCATTCTTGCAGGAAGCAGGCCTTAGATCCACCTGTAGTAGATACTGTGCTGATTATAGACCCCAATGGTCTGCACCTTCCGGGCAATGGCTTTCCACAACCCTTGCTTTTGATGGGCATTGACCTATATGGATGGGATAGATGATAAAACAGATCTGGACAGCTTGTGCAAGGATGGCATTTGGTCTAAATACATCTTGTACGCAGCTACAACATACATTCATTACCAATTAACACACTACATGTGTCCTTTCCACAGGCTACTCATCATTTAGACACTACAATGTGTGAGGGTTATTTAAAGAAAAATAAATCTTTCCTTCCCCACATTTAGAAACTCTGCGCCATTGTGAGGACCAACATTACCCAGCACACCATAAACGATACTCTAGGTGGTATACTTTTTTGTATGTAAGATCTCTGAAAAACACCATACCATTGTGCCCTCATGAAGGCCAAAGAATGTGTGCCAAACTGTACTATTACCTTTACTGACAGGCCCAGTTACTACATGCATATGGACCTTATAGGTAACCCGGGGCGGACAACTACGCTACGCTCGCGTAGTTTGTGCTACTTCGCGCTACGCGAATTGCACGTTGCACAGTGCAAAATCGCGTAACGTAGCATAGTTGCCATTTTTTGCTCGCTCGCGGTCCTCAACGTCAACTTGGCGACCGCGAGCGAGCAAAATGACATCCTGGCGAGACTTTTTCCTCGTTCGCGATCAGCAACATCAAGTTGCCGATCGCGAGCGTGGAAAATAAACCTCCCGGCGAAAATCTACTCGAGCAGCAGAAAACGACAGCTCGCACTGTGCAAGATGCCGTTTTCAATGATTGCACAGTGCGGACAAGCATCCGGCACTGTGCAATCATCGCGAACAGCATACTACGCAGTTCGCGTAGTGCTACGCGTATCTCCTGTAGTGCGAAGTGCACTTCGCGTTGCTACGCGTAGCGCTAATACACGAACTACGCCCAGGGTTACTTATAGGCAGGTAACATTGTATAAACTACACCCTAACATTCAGATACCATAAAAGGGGCAGGCATCCTTGTCTCTGAGAGTCACATCTTTTGAAATGTGTGGACATGCCAATTAAATAATGTACAATCTCACTACATATGATTGACTTGCTTTGGTATATGCAGCCATCACAGGAAATTCCTTTAACCACATGAGGCATTGTTATAGGGATGCCATTCAACATCTCATCAAATATTTTGAGGAATATGGTGGGATTTTGCAAGCTGGTGATTCAGACAACAAGATTACATGAAGATCCAATAACGATCTGCACTGAACGTGTCTCACGTACAGTAGGCCTCTGCAGTGCAAGCACGGCATAATTGAAAGTGACCACAGACCTGGGTAATGAAGTGGTTGATGATGAGAAATATTTTACACATTGACAATATGGCCCAATGTAAAGAGATAGCTGGTCTTGGGTTTACCACAGCCACTAATCAACATGTAGTCGATGTATGAGCAATGAGAGCCACTATGGGTTTATATTATAGATTTTGTGTCAAACCAATCATATGTAGGTCTACAGGGAGAATACTCTGTGCATTTGTAGTATTGCCACTATGACTCTGTCCTGGCCCATTTGCTAGACTGAGCACACCATGGGTATACTGGCCTCAACTCATTTGTCAGGGCGTCCTCTCTGCAGGCTAAATATACAGATCCCGCATGAAACTCACCATTCAAGCTAATAAATACATTATAGCCCTCAGAGTGGCTATATAATTCATTACCTCATGGGTGTGTGGTACTCTAAAGGGGTCTGTGAGCCATACTTAGCTTCCAGACACAAGTTTTTTAGGCATGGCATTGTCTCAGTGATATGTAGGACTGCGCACATGGCTAACATCATCCTCAAATGCTCCATCAAGTATACATAGGTTGCTCATTCTCTAAAGCCTACACATGTCTCTGCTCACTTCTATTATCCCATTGGCACATGTATCATTGGTATCATGAATAGGACACATGCATTTATATGTGCATGCAACTCAAGTTGGACATAGGGCTTCTCAACTATCACACATCACAATTGTGATGTAAACTTTGCATGTTACAGTACTCCACAATCCATCACATATCACCTACATGGGGGCGGCAATTTGTTACTACAGGAATCTACTTTCTGGAATTCTGAGGCACATTGTAGCCTGGGGAGATGGGAATGAGGCAGCTAAACAGAGTTATTTATGTGTATGTCAGACATTTACCTGTTCCCCTGGTGAGCTATAGAGCTGTCCATACAGGGGAAGGACTCCTTCCACCAGTGTCTCCAGCTCTTCAGGAGAGAAGGCACGAGCCATCTCACATGTTTGGCTTGCATGACTGGTCCCAGAGGTGGCAAACAGCAGCTAAAGTTGAAGAGGTGTTGTTCACAGCAGTGTTAGGAGGCAAGTGAGTTATTTTTCAAAAATCGGCATACATGTACATCACGTAAGCTGTCATCGGTGTTGATGGTCACAGCCATTGGACAGCGAGCATCAAAACAAAAACCGCTAGCCTATGGCAGTGTGCGCCGTTGATTTAACGCCTACCACATGGTCGGCTTCTGCTGGTGGACTTAGCTTCAGTATATCCTACAATCGGGGTCAGGCATCGCCATTTTAGCAGTTGCAGTCACAGTATAGGTGAATGCTATCTGGGTTGGCACCACTATAAAAATTACTTCACAATTGTTGATAGGGTTATAAAACATTTGCTATGCACTTTCATTTGCAGCATAAGGACAGTGTGTTGTGTGTTACTGTGCAGAAACTAAATCTTGCCATGGTGCACTGTACACTGGCAGTGAGTAACTTAATTCTGGGAAAATCCCATATAACATCATAAGAGTGATATATGATACATGTTAGAAAGTATGATTGACACATGCCAGTGACAGGCACATGTGAAGAGCACAATCGTGATTGGAAGTGTATGTTGGACTTTATACAATCTATATGTATTGTATGGTTTCACAGAGACTTTTTTTTCCAACATAACTTTACCTTTCTGTGATACATATGTTAATTTGAATGCTGTGCCCGTTGTTAGCACTGCTTGTAAATCCACACATACATTCCCTGGAAGAGGAAGGCTGAGGCAGCCTCTTGTGTGCTGCCCATTTCCAGACCTACAAACCATGGAAGAGAGATGTGTGATAACAAAGTTTTGGCTGAAAGAGAAAACAATTTTCTGGAGGTATGTCTCAACCAATATTCAGTCGTGTGTTGGGAGATGTCCTTTCTTCTTTAAAGAGACACATTGACAGTTACAACCAGTTCCCCCGAATGCAAGATTTGGCAAATGAGAAGGCAGAGGTTTATGGAATAGCTTGCACACCACTTGAGATTGCATCGATTGATGGCACCTATATTGCCTTATTACCACTGCACAACAGGGAACAAGTTTACCGAAACCGCAAACACATGTAAGTTGTTTGCTTTCTGGGTTTGTAGATCTCAAACGTCTGTGCCTGGTTCCCAGGATCAGCACATTACTCCTTTGTACTGAGGAATAGCAGTATACCCCGGCTGATGTCACAAACAGAGAGGGCCTGGCTTGCTGGTGAGTATGAACTGTCCTAACTCTGTATGAGTAATGTCAAAGCAGGTAAACATTGACTGTGTGACTAATTTTTGCACTTATGTCTGACTTGATGATAGTGATGAAGAAGAAGGAGGGGCCTTTCGTCAGGATCTCATCAACAACTTCTTCTCCTTACAGCACATCATGTTGTGATGATGACAGAAGTCTGTTAAGCAGATTTATAAGAAAAACCAAAACTGAAAAAGTTGTGGCCAAAGGTGTATTTGGAACTAAATTATGACACACGTGACTCTTGTTCCTGTTGCAGTGTTCATGTTCCGTTGTAGGCTAAGACTCTGTTCTCCAGAGATTGACTATGTTGAATTTTTGATATGTTTGAATTCTAATGTACCCTTTAAATGTTGTCTTCTTCTAGGTACCTACGCCTTGTCATCTTCATTTGGAAACATCTGCAGTTGTCTGTTGCTGTTTGAAAGTATGAGGGTGACATGGCTGGCTCCTGGAACTGACAGGCGCAGAGTTTGGGAGTACAAATCAGAAAGCAAGACAACTTGCAAAGTAATTGAATGGAAGGTTGGACTTGTACTATGGAATTGTTCCCTGTTGTGTGTTGGCATTGATACCATATGTGTACCATCATGGACTCCAGTCGCATGTTGGAGTGTATTATACTTATGAAAAGCACACTTCACATTGACTTAAACATGACGTCTGGTGAATTGGATGTACATGTAATATGTCTCTTCTAATACAAGAGGAGTTATCCTAGCATACGACTTAACATAGTTTGTGAGATACCACTAGGTATTGTCCCTGTGTACTGGACAGAACCGGTGAAAAACAAATTCATTGCTGTCCTCACTTTGACTATTAGTGTAATACTTGTTGGATTTGTGTGGTGAGGCGGGTGATCTGGGACCAAGTGATAACATTGATCCTTGACGAATGGCCTCAACACCTCCAAAATATATAACATGTTCCTTTCTTCCATGTATGTTACATCAGTGATTATAAAAAGTATTCTACCAATGTTGTACTGTTTTCTTTTGTATATAATTGAGATCATGATAACCTATTGTATTGGTGGTCTTGGTCTGGACAACCAACGAGGTTGGATGTTTCCTTGGACACCCCGGCTTGCCAGTGTGGGGGGAAATCCACAGATGCAGGGACTGGGGAGCTGGCTGTGGTTTGCTCCTCTGGCAGGGCCTCCCTTCCTGTGGTTGAAGTTGATGTAGAGGGGCTTGATGGAGAGCCACCACAAGAAGAGGTGGATGGTGGTGTAATAGTCCTGGCCAGAGTGTTGTTTATGTCTATCAGCACCCCAAAGAGGCAGCCCATGTTGGTATTGTGGGCTGCTAACTCTGTGTGTCCCTCTGTACCTGCGTCAACTCCCTGAGTTCGGTCAGTATCTGGTCCATCTTGTCTTGGGACTGATGGTATGCTCCTAAGAACTGGTGAATGTTCGACTGGGGGTTACTGTCCCCAGTGAAATCTGCTGGGCCACAGATACCCTCCTACTACCCCTATCTCGATGAACCTGTGCCCTCTGCACAGTTTGGGGTGCTCCAGTGGCTCCTGGCTCTTCTGTTGCAGGGGTGGTGACAGGGAGCCTGTACTAGGGGGGCACAAGATGGGGCCACTGTGCTAGGGGCACAGGTTGTGGCAACAACCGGTGGCTGAGTAATTGTAGGAAGGATAGTGCTGTGGGCACAGTGAGACTTCACTGTTGGGGTCTGCCCAGTCAGACCAGATGGACCAGCACCGCCGCCCACGCCAGCCTGTCCTGCACTGTGGTCCTCACTGTTGGCATGCTCCTGGGGTGCAGTGATTGTCTCTTTGTTGGCTGAGTTCAGCACCACTTGGTATGAGTGATAGACTTGTTGGGTAATGGAGAACATTATTATAGTTTGATGTATGATATGTACCTTCTGATCTTGTAACAGTTAGTGAGACCTACAGGCAGAAAAACAATAGGTAGGAATTAATGTGTTAATAGTTTCAGGTTTTATGTACGTTATTGTGACAATTAGAGATTACATATGCATGTACTTCGTATACACAGCCCATAGCATGTCCAGAGTTGTAGGGTGTTTGTTAATGTAGTATACATGACATTTAACATCCATTCTATCCAACACATTAGTGATGTGTTTAGTAATGTTACACTTGCCAAGGCCCAGCTGAGTACAAGACTGTAGTTGACACAACTTTGTTTTGCCTTTCACATTTGCGCTCACGTGAGCAATGCCGAGTCAAAGGGTCACCTGCCACTTCACATCTTTAGATTTTTGTTACTGGCTTTCTAGGTTGGCCCAACACACTTGTTGGGTCATACATCATGCCATGCTGTATTTCAGTTGATGTGACCATGGCTACATACAGGACAGTATAGTGACATGTATCTGAGGAGCGCATTGGATGTAGTGTGCTCACTCCGTGGGAGTTGTGGATCAGTTGCTTTTGTGTAACAATTGACATTGTGCACATAGAAACCTCAATCGTGTTTTGGATGACTGACACAGGGCATCATGGTAGTTGTAGTCATTTCAATACCATATTGCCTGCCATATCTAAATGGTTGGTGTCATACCTGTAGACATTGATCTGTTGGTATGAGCTAAACCTTTACATTGGGTGAGATCAGATGTACCAGGGGTTATTTTCATTTCTAATAGACTTATAGGCATTATGGCATGATACTTGCTGCAACATAGCCTATATGTGACAAAACACATTCACACAGTTTCCAGTTTGTAAGTTGGGGAAATATTTGCTACACGCATTGTTGAGATCTGGTTTGTGACTGAAACTGCTATTTAGGTTTCCTGTGTGTTTGTGAAGTGACACTTACCAGACACTGCTCCCCCAGGGTTTCCATGCATGACTTCAGTGCGGATGATGGCCAGGACCTTCTCTTCCCAGGGTAGTTACTGCACAGGTGTGCTGGGAGAGCCAGCACCAGTTCTCAGGGCCTCCAGGTTCTGCCTGGAGGCCAGGTTACACACCTTGGTCCTGAGGTCATTCCAGCGCTTCCCAATATCCCCTTGTGTGAGTGGAATGGCGCCTGCCGCATTCACTTTTCTGATTATTCTGTTCCCTTTTCCTACTAAGAGGAGTATGTTGAACTTGGGCTCCAAACACATATGGCTCTATGCCAGTGGTTCCCAAATGTTTTCAACCCATGGTTCCCTTGGCTTAATGGCTGTTGGCCGTGGCTCCTATAGGTATACAAAATATTGGGTCATTCTCCTTGAGTGCCAGCAACTTAGAATTTTTATATTGCAGATTTTATATCTAGGTATCCTAACTGGTCAGAGTAAGTGGTAGTATCTGGTACATGTGTATAATTGTAGGCATTATCACTGTTTTAGCTAAATCCTTATTTATCATCACAATGCCAATGGTAGTCATCATATCAAGTGTCATGTCATGTCTTTGGAGTCTATGGACTCAAGGGCATATAGGCAGTCCTTGTTACAAGTGCTTCAGCTCTCCATGTAATCAAAGGGGCTAGGTATTACTGCAGCCTCACTGGATTACTAAGTAACTACAATGTGGGCTTTGAGTTTCAGGGGTTACAAAAGCTGAACAGTCATGGGGTATTCCTGTAGTGTAGCATGGCATGGGATGCTTAGTTCAGTTGGGACATTTATCACACACAATAAAGAAGGAAAATGTATTAATTTATCTTAGGAAGATGTATAACTTCAGGAGTCCTAATATTTCAATCTGTTCTCGTCAGAGTAATTGTTTGTAGTTACTTTATAGCTAAAACTATGCTGTAGGCTGTCTGAGCATCTATGACAGAAATACAGCTTTTTTTTTTTTATATTTATTTTTTTATTGAGAAAAGTTTATGACAGACAATCCAAGCTGTTGATAGATATTTTCAGTGGTTGCAATCATCTGCAGATACACTACATGGGTAATTACATTTTTTTCAAGAAATCAGATCCCTGTCCCTGCTTCCACGCATTTCCAAATCCACCATGGGTGATACACAAATCTCTCCCCTGTAAGTATTCCATTTGGACCATTTTTTATCCCATTTTTTCGGGCACCCCCTAGTTATGAACACCTCCTTTTCCGCAATCATGCACTTGTCCAATTCCTTCAGCCACACCGATACAGCAGGTGGTGTCACTCCACCCCAGCCCGAGCCAACTCTCTTTTCACCAAAGTGTACCCCAGCATCACCAATTGCTGTTCGATCTCTGTCAGATCTGAGTCCACCCATATGTTTAGGAGGCCTAGGCGGGCAGTCAGGTCTACTGTCTTCCCCAGTGCAGACTGCATATGCGTCGTGGCCCTCTCCCAGAAATTACGCACCATCGGACATTCCCACAGCGTGTGGTAGAAGGTAGCCTGGTGTTTGCAGTCATCCTGCCTCACCCCAATTTTAGCAAGAGTTATCCCCGTCATGTATGACCGATGCAGAATCCTAAGTTGGATCAGTCTGAATCGATGCGTGATGGCTGCCTCCCTAGGTGACATGAGGGCCAGTTGCCAATCATCCTCGTCAATCAGCCCCAGGTCTTTTTCCCACTGCTCCTTGAGCTTGCCAAAGTTGTCCGGTAAATTATTACTGAGTTTTTTATATGTCAGGGAGATCGCTTTAGACTGCAATGGCCCATCAAGTAATCGATCCTCCAGAGGCGATGAGTCCGGAATGCCCTTGCAGCTCGGGAAGGCCGCCCTTAAGGCATGTGTGATTTGCAGATACCTGAAGACCTCCCTGGAGCCTTAACACACGGAAACTTGAGCAGAAGCTAGCCAGAATCTTATATGCACATCCATTATGTCATCTGAATGCCTTAATAGTTCACTAAATGAATAGGTTTTTTTTTGGGTGCTCTCAGACAAAACCCTCCTCTGCCTCTGGAGGATAAATCGAACCCAACAACTGACACAAAGGCCCTTTGGAATCCACAGAATTATTGCACATTTGTCGAGGCACAACATGAGAAATCGTATAACCAGTGAAGCTGGTCTCAACTTTACACTTGTGTGTATCAGATTACAAGTCCACAAAATACTGCAGGAATTTCTTTTCCTTTTCTCAGAATAGTCAAGATATCGAACTTGCAACAGGTTTACCATGACCTCAACAAAGGCCATCCCAAATCGGAAAATACACGATTCAGGGAACGCCATTTCCATTGCAAACAAGGGGTTACATATTCCCGGTTGTTCTAGCTGTCCTGAACTTTTCGATCAACTATGGATGTTTTGAGTGGACTTCTGAGCACATATTAGCCTTGAAAAAGTCCTTTTGTACGAAACACGTGTCGGCTGTTTCTTTTTACATATGTGGCATCAAAAGAGGAAAAAATAAAGACATTTTGAAAAGAAATTCCTGCAGTATTTTGTGGACTTGTAATCTGATACACACAAGTGTAAAGTTGAGACCAGCTTCACTGGTTATACGATTTCTCATGTTGTGCCTCGACAAATGTGCAATAAACCTCCCCTGGAGCCATCTGGTATGTCTACCGGAGATCATCAAATTTAAGTATTGCCCCCTTTTTAATCATGTCTTTCACTGTCGAGATGCCTATCATATCCCACCCGTCAAACTCTGGTTGATAGCATAGCATGCCGAGTTTCTGAGTGTACCATAAGGGCGTTGCCTTTGTGAGAGCATTAGCCCATCCCAGCCTTGAGTTTGCAAGATGCCAAATTTGTATTGTGTGCAGTGTTGGGCCAACAAACTTTTGTTTCTTGGTTCGGGAATACAGGGCACCAAAATAGCCCGAACGGTCCATCTGGTACCTGTCCAGGGCGTATGCCGGGTCAGTCGGCAGGACGTACATCCAATGATTAACTGCCACCAATTGAGAGGCCCAGTAGTACAACCTAAGGTCGGGCAACGCTATCCCCCCGTCGTACCATCCCTTTGTTAATTTCTGGAGGGTGATTCTAGGGGCCCTACCATCCCACAACAGCGTGCGTACCTCCCCTTCGATCGCTGCGAAATATGCATCCAGAATACGGTGTGGGCAAATCTGAAGGACATACAAAAATCGCAGGAGCACCATCATTTTGAAGAGGGCGGCACGTCCCACCAAGGACAAAGGAAGCGATCTCCAGTGTTTAACGTCTGCCCGCAGTCTAGTCAGTGGGGTTGCCATATTATGGCTATGAAAGAGTGCTGGGTCCGACGTAATGAAGATTCCCAAATATTGAAAACCATCCACTACGACCACCTGGGGAGGCAGGGAACTTGCCCATGTAACACAAACAGCACCGACTTGCCCCAGTTGATGGCATATCCCGAATATTTCCCAAAGCTTTTAAAAATATCAAGGACCGTACACATGGACCTGTATGGGGATGCAAGGTATAGCAGTAGGTCATCAGCATACAAGGATATTCTATCTTCGCATTCCAAAGTCCATCGGAGGCCCCGTATCATAACATCACGACGGATCCAAGCCGCGAGTGGCTCCAGCATAAGGGAAAACAGCAGTGGGGAGAGTGGGCATACCTGTCTCGTGCCCCTCCTAAGCGATCTCCAGTGTTTAACGTCTGCCCGCAGTCTAGTCAGTGGGGTTGCCATATTATGGCTATGAAAGAGTGCTGGGTCCGACGTAATGAAGATTCCCAAATATTGAAAACCATCCACTACGACCACCTGGGGAGGCAGGGAACTTGCCCATGTAACACAAACAGCACCGACTTGCCCCAGTTGATGGCATATCCCGAATATTTCCCAAAGCTTTTAAAAATATCAAGGACCGTACACATGGACCTGTATGGGGATGCAAGGTATAGCAGTAGGTCATCAGCATACAAGGATATTCTATCTTCGCATTCCAAAGTCCATCGGAGGCCCCGTATCATAACATCACGACGGATCCAAGCCGCGAGTGGCTCCAGCATAAGGGAAAACAGCAGTGGGGAGAGTGGGCATACCTGTCTCGTGCCCCTCCTAAGCGTAAAAAGCCGGGAAGTATGGCTGTTAACTCTGACCTGCCCCTGGATGTCAGTGTAAAGTAGTTTCACCCACCGAATAAATTTGGGGCCAAGCCCAACCCTTTTGAGAACTTCAAACAAATATGGCCATTCGATAGAATCGAAAGCCGTGGAGGCATCCAAGGACAATATGACTGCATCTTCCTCTAGGAAGGCCCTGCGCGCCATCACATTATGCAGTCGGCGAATATTAAGAGCCGTATTTCTTCCTGGCATAAAGCCCGACTGATCTGGGTGTACCAGGGAGGAGATCACTGTTCAAAGGCGCGAAGCAAGCACTTTCGCCAAAACCTTAGCTTCCGCAGTTATCAACGAGATTGGCCTGTAAGAGCTACAGTCGTCCACTGGCTTTCCCGACTTATGGATAACTACTATACTAGCAATACGTTGGTCTTCCGGCAAGAAATACAGCTTTAATTGTAAGTTTTTCTTTGTAGTCAAAGCGCAAAGTCAGGGCACAGTTTTGCAAGGTTATATCAAACTTCGTTCTGCAGATGGAACACCCTATTGTTTGGTGGAACTGCGCTGCTTGAGCACGATCCATGCTGTGGGTTGGTTATGCTTTCTTCCTATCTCAATTTCGTTTTAGCTCAGGGTGTGTACTAGGCCTGGGCAAAAATTTCGTTCCGTTCGCGGAAATTGCGATAATTTGACATTTTCGCGTTCCACGGAGAGCGGGAAAATGTCAAAATTTCCGCTCTCCGCAGCTTGGCGATAATTTGTTTCTTGCTCGCGCTGTAAAATAATACATTCTCGCGCGCACGCGATCGCCTTACCTGAATCCCTGCGTTCGCCGACAAGTTTTCTTGATCCGGTCGCGTTCTCCATGAGATGTTGGATTGTTTTTAGCCATTTGCGCTGTCTCACGACAGTTCGCGCCCGCAGTGACATCATGCGTCGCGCGATCACGTCTTTCTTCTCGCGATCATGCACCGCGAGACAACTCAAAACAAGATGGCCGCACCCGCGAACAACCACATGGGTAAGTTGGCGACCCGCAACCATGCAGAAAATCTCGCGAACATGCGGGAACAAAAATTCCGCATCTTTGCGATATTTCCGCTTGTTTGCGATAATTTTAAACATTTTCGCGATAATTTGCGGAAGTGGATTTCGCAAATTCCGCCCACCCCTAGTGTGTACCCTTGATTAGCAGATGTATTCTACAGTGCTGCATAGTCAGCAGAAGCAACTGACTCTGGCACAGTCAAACTGCCAATGTAGAGATCAAAATTGCCATACAGGTATGAGGGACAAACTGAAATTATTGTTGCTCGTCATTGAACAAAGGTGCATAGGTGGGTAGAATCGCTCTCTGGTCCCTCATCATAGGAAAACTGTTGGAGTGAGCGGTAAGGAGGTAAACAGGCCCTGATGGTCTAAGCGCTGCTGGTCAGGTAAATGCCGGTGCAGCAGCAGGTGCGGAGGAATAAGGGCATATATGGCATCTCAGAGCACATCATAGTCAAGCTGAGCAGTGATCAATATTCTCCAGCCTCTCTCAGTTGATTTCCTTTACTGACACTCAGAATTGTCAGACTCCAGCTCTCCAGAAGCACAGGAAAGTCTGTCCATGCTGGGGTAGATAGTGTTTCTTCTTTCTCTTTTTAATTTCAAAGCAGTACTGTTTTCTTCAGTTCTGGAGTATATAGTGACAGTGTCAGTGAACTAATATCCAGCATTTAAGTCCGCCACATTGCTTGCGAGGGGTACTTTGTCGTGGTGTCTGCCGCTCAACCTCCATTCATTATAATTAGGGCTCCCGGTTTTATGGTATTTATATTTTTGTCATTTCCGTCTGTATTTATCCATGTTTATTTTTTGCTAATTTTACCTGTATTTATCCATATTTATTATAGGTTTTGTTAAAAAAATTAAGCTGAAATGTGTATATTTCTGCATTTATTTAATCGGTTAATGTACACTTGTGCCTGAACGCCTGACAGGTTTCAATGATATATATACACACTCAGATGATAAAATATGCACTTATAAGAAAAAATGCACATTTTAGTATTATGGTTGTGCAAATCTATTCCTGTTTAAGGCTCTTTACCAAAATTCCTTTCTTTTTGCAATCCCCTTGCCTGTTAATCCGCACAGCTTTTGGCCTGGCAGCCATGATTGACAGTATTCAGAATCACTCAAAAACAACCCAATTTCTGTTTTTATTCACATTTAAAAATAAATACAGACAGGAAAATAAATGGTTTTCTGTCGGTATTCATCTGTAAAAATCTGTTAAAACGGAAAACAGGGAGCCTTAATTATAATACTGTGGGCAGGAGACCGCCGTGGTCTTCTTGGGACCACTGCCTTGACGGTCAGTCAGTCACACAGCCAAGCTCGTAATCAGACCCTAAATCTATACCCCACACACAACCATAAAAGGCTACAATTACCACTTCAAACAAATAATTTGGCAATATCTGCAAAAATCTGCAATAACTGTAGAATATGGAAAAAACTGTCAGTTTGATTCTGAGATTAAAAAGCTAATAGCCCTAGCATATGTACCTGTAACAGGCATAGTTAAGCACTACAACATGCTAATACAATCCTCATTTTACTAAAGAAATGACTAAAAACTCCACTAATCGACTACTTTAGCGCCACAGAGGTTGGCAGATTTAAAACCATCGCACTGGTCACATGGTTAGAAATATATATACACACATCGCTCTGCTTAAAAATGAAATTCAAGGGAGACACGCTACATTAAATTGCCGATATTCATCACATGAAAGCACCATGGGGAAAAAACATGGGGAAAAAATCATGAAGTCAAGTCTGTCTCATTATTGAAGACGAAAATATACTGTGCTAGTATGCCTTGTCAGAATTGGAAACATAACTTAAACAATAGCGCTGACTAATGGCATGTCGCATGTTAACTAGTAGCTATAGAAGCTAGGGTACACATGTTATTACAACACCCCAAATGCGCAGTTTGAGCCCCATTGTCAGTACCGACAAAATGTATGTATATATATTTCCAATCATGTGACCAGTGCGATGGTTTTATATAATGGCTTATGGTGATTATTAGGTTTACAACAACATGAAGGTATTTATTTTTTTGTTTTCAGTGTTCAAGTACAATCAAGTTTATATATTATAGCGGTTCGGTTTTTGCACTACACACTTTATTGATAAACCTCTTGATACATTATGTATTATATTGTTGTCGATAGCATTATCCACCAATATCTAGTAATAATGAAATGGTTTTGCATTTATTCACTGATTTGAATGAATATTCAATTTCAGCCGTCATGAACTTTTCAATGTCCATGATTACAACAGTGTATATAGGCTGATACCAAAATGGCGCACATTAGATTGAGGAAGGCTGCTTCGTCAGCTGAAACACGTCTCTATATGCAGGGTCAGAGAAGGCTTTATTTAATAAAAAGGCCTAAACCCAAATATCCCTTGTGTGCGTGCTCTTTTCCTGGAGTGGAGCATGTGTCGGGCTCATTCCAAGGAGTGAATGTGTGTTGGACTTTATGTTTAGACCAGTAAGCAGGCACTGGTAACCGGCACGCCCTTTCGGTCAGGTGTGACACGTAAGCCAGCATCTTTGGACTTTGTATTTAATACGTGTCACCCCCCCAAGTGGTTACACTACCACGGTGTTTATATTGACTGCACGGGGAGAGAGGCTGCAGTTTTTACTGCGGGGGATACAATTGGTCTCAGCCTGAAACCTTTCATCTTACTTGGATCCGCAGTTTGGTGAATGAGGTCCGGATGCCAATGGGGGACACCACTGGGAGTCTGGTTGTAACCGCTTACTGAAGTGGTCACCACGCCGAACTTCATCGACCAGCATGCAGCGGGTCCAAGCCCAGCACGAGGTGTATCACAGTGTGCAGAGGAGGAGCTGAAACATCTAGCTTGTGGGAGTGGCTTCAGTAACACCAGGAGATTTAAACCTGCCACAGTTGTAACGAACTGTTTGAAACCAGGCACTGAGGAAAGCCTTACGGCTGAAACGCGTCTGCCACAGCGTTTCTTGAATTTTGATCCCTACACGCTGTAAGTGATTCGCTGAATAAAATCCAAATTGTTTTAATCCCTGCATGTGTCGGGCTCATTCCAAGGAGTGAATGAGTGTTGGACTTTATGTTTAGACCAGTAAGCAGGCACTGGTAACCGGCACGCCCTTTCGGTCAGGTGTGACACGTAAGCCAGCATCTTTTGGACTTTGTATTTAATACGTGTCACCCCCCCAAGCGGTTACACTACCACAGTGTTTATATTGACTGCACGGGGAGAGAGGCTGCAGTTTTTACTGCGGGGGATACAATTGGTCTCAGCCTGAAACCTTTCATCTTACTTGGATCCGCAGTTTGGTGAATGAGGTCCGGATGCCAATGGGGGACACCACTGGGAGTCTGGTTGTAACCGCTTACTGAAGTGGTCACCACGCCGAACTTCATCGACCAGCATGCAGCGGGTCCAAGCCCAGCACGAGGTGTATCACAGTGTGCAGAGGAGGAGCTGAAACATCTAGCTTGTGGGAGTGGCTTCAGTAACACCAGGAGATTTAAACCTGCCACAGTTGTAACGAACTGTTTGAAACCAGGCACTGAGGAAAGCCTTACGGCTGAAATGCGTCTGCCACAGCGTTTCTTGAATTTTGATCCCTACGCGCTGTAAGTGATTCGCTGAATAAAATCCAAATTGTTTTAATCCCTGCATGTGTCGGGCTCATTCCAAGGAGTGAATGAGTGTTGGACTTTATGTTTAGACCAGTAAGCAGGCACTGGTAACCGGCACGCCCTTTCGGTCAGGTGTGACACGTTAGCCAGCATCTTTTGGACTTTGTATTTAATACGTGTCACCCCCCCAAGCGGTTACACTACCACGGTGTTTATATTGACTGCACGGGGAGAGAGGCTGCAGTTTTTACTGCGGGGGATACAATTGGTCTCAGCCTGAAACCTTTCATCTTACTTGGATCCGCAGTTTGGTGAATGAGGTCCGGATGCCATGGGGGACACCACTGGGAGTCTGGTTGTAACCGCTTACTGAAGTGGTCACCACGCCGAACTTCATCGACCAGCATGCAGCGGGTCCAAGCCCAGCACGAGGTGTATCACAGTGTGCAGAGGAGGAGCTGAAACATCTAGCTTGTGGGAGTGGCTTCAGTAACACCAGGAGATTTAAACCTGCCACAGTTGTAACGAACTGTTTGAAACCAGGCACTGAGGAAAGCCTTACGGCTGAAACGCGTCTGCCACAGCGTTTCTTGAATTTTGATCCCTACGCGCTGTAAGTGATTCGCTGAATAAAATCCAAATTGTTTTAATCTCTGCATGTGTCGGGCTCATTCCAAGGAGTGAATGAGTGTTTGACTTTATGTTTAGACCAGTAAGCAGGCACTGGTAACCGGCACGCCCTTTCGGTCAGGTGTGACACGTAAGCCAGCATCTTTTGGACTTTGTATTTAATACGTGTCACCCCCCCAAGCGGTTACACTACCACGGTGTTTATATTGACTGCACGGGGAGAGAGGCTGCAGTTTTTACTGCGGGGGATACAATTGGTCTCAGCCTGAAACCTTTCATCTTACTTGGATCCGCAGTTTGGTGAATGAGGTCCGGATGCCAATGGGGGACACCACTGGGAGTCTGGTTGTAACCGCTTACTGAAGTGGTCACCACGCCGAACTTCATCGACCAGCATGCAGCGGGTCCAAGCCCAGCACGAGGTGTATCACAGTGTGCAGAGGAGGAGCTGAAACATCTAGCTTGTGGGAGTGGCTTCAGTAACACCAGGAGATTTAAACCTGCCACAGTTGTAACGAACTGTTTGAAACCAGGCACTGAGGAAAGCCTTATGGCTGAAACGCGTCTGCCACAGCGTTTCTTGAATTTTGATCCCTACGCGCTGTAAGTGATTCGCTGAATAAAATCCAAATTGTTTTAATCCCTGCATGTGTCGGGCTCATTCCAAGGAGTGAATGAGTGTTGGACTTTATGTTTAGACCAGTAAGCAGGCACTGGTAACCGGCACGCCCTTTCGGTCAGGTGTGACACGTAAGCCAGCATCTTTTGGACTTTGTATTTAATACGTGTCACCCCCCCAAGCGGTTACACTACCACGGTGTTTATATTGACTGCATGGGGAGAGAGGCTGCAGTTTTTACTGCGGGGGATACAATTGGTCTCAGCCTGAAACCTTTCATCTTACTTGGATCCGCAGTTTGGTGAATGAGGTCCGGATGCCAATGGGGGACACCACTGGGAGTCTGGTTGTAACCGCTTACTGAAGTGGTCACCACGCCGAACTTCATCGACCAGCATGCAGCGGGTCCAAGCCCAGCACGAGGTGTATCACAGTGTGCAGAGGAGGAGCTGAAACATTTAGCTTGTGGGAGTGGCTTCAGTAACACCAGGAGATTTAAACCTGCCACAGTTGTAACGAACTGTTTGAAACCAGGCACTGAGGAAAGCCTTACGGCTGAAACGCGTCTGCCACAGCGTTTCTTGAATTTTGATCCCTACGCGCTGTAAGTGATTCGCTGAATAAAATCCAAATTGTTTTAATCCCTGCATGTGTCGGGCTCATTCCAAGGAGTGAATGAGTGTTGGACTTTATGTTTAGACCAGTAAGCAGGCACTGGTAACCGGCACGCCCTTTCGGTCAGGTGTGACACGTAAGCCAGCATCTTTTGGACTTTGTATTTAATACGTGTCACCCCCCCAAGCGGTTACACTACCACGGTGTTTATATTGACTGCACGGGGAGAGAGGCTGCAATTTTTACTGCGGGGGATACAATTGGTCTCAGCCTGAAACCTTTCATCTTACTTGGATCCGCAGTTTGGTGAATGAGGTCCGGATGCCAATGGGGGACACCACTGGGAGTCTGGTTGTAACCGCTTACTGAAGTGGTCACCACGCCGAATTTCATTGACCAGCATGCAGCGGGTCCAAGCCCAGCACGAGGTGTATCACAGTGTGCAGAGGAGGAGCTGAAACATCTAGCTTGTGGGAGTGGCTTCAGTAACACCAGGAGATTTAAACCTGCCACAGTTGTAACGAACTGTTTGAAACCAGGCACTGAGGATAGCCTTACGGCTGAAACGCGTCTGCCACAGCGTTTCTTGAATTTTGATCCCTACGCGCTGTAAGTGATTCGCTGAATAAAATCCAAATTGTTTTAATCCCTGCATGTGTCGGGCTCATTCCAAGGAGTGAATGAGTGTTGGACTTTATATATATATATATATATATATATATATATATATATATATTCACTGAAAAATCCATAGGTTTCACTCATGTTATAGTTAGCTTGACATTTCACTCGTAAAAAACCATTGAAATTCCCCCGTTAGTTCATCTAAATATAACTCGCGCGACCGCAATCCACTGCTGATGACGTCACATATTACATCACTCATGAAATGGTCAGTGACATCACTCATGACATCACTGATGACATCTCAAATGACATCACTGATGACATCATCCAGTGAATATGTGTCTTTCTGAAAAATAAATATTTTTTATATATGTATATCTAAAGGTTAATGGAAGAATAAATGGGTAAATAAGTGTCTAAATGGATGTTTTTTTTTGTAAAATTAATTGTATAACTGACTTATTAACAGTATCTTAGTGAATACAGTGATGTAATATGTGACATCATCAGCAGTGGATTGCGGTCGCGCGAGTTATATTTAGCTGCACTAACTATAACGGGGGAATTTCATTGGTTTTTTATCAGTAAAATTTCCGCTAACTATAACATGTGTGAAACCTATGGTTTTTTCAGTGAATTTGCAAGGTTTTTTAAATGCTAATTCCTAACTATAACGTGTGTGAAACCTATGGTTTTTTCAGTGAATTTGTACGGTTTTTTAAATGCTAAGTTACTTTACGCCATTCGTGGCGTGCGCGCCCACTTAACGCAGTTCGTTCCGTGCGCGCACGGTGCGCTTCGTGCACCGCGCGCCCACTTTACGCAGTTAGTGCCGTGCACGCACGGTGGGCACGCGGTGCGATGACAAAGCAAGAAAGCACGTCAACAAATCTGTTTCTGCTTTCCTCCGTGACTATGGTATGGGTGCCATTTACCACAACAACTTGCGTTATGACATGCAAGACATTTATAGAGGAGATGGTGTGCACTTCAATGATGAAGGGAACAGAGTCTTCCTCTTGAACCTTAGACTCTGCATCGGTACTTACTTGTAGGTACCACTAAAAAATCATTTCATAAACACAACGGCTCTTTTTAGAGCCCCCTAATATCTAAACACTTAAATCTGATTTTAATTTTTTTTTTTTTTTTTTCTACCGTACGCTTACCGTAAGCTTACCGTACGCGTACCCCGTGATTTTTTTTAAAATCAATAAATGTTTTCTTTGTACTTTACAGTCCTTCTTTGACCCCCTCACAAATGTAAGGGGGTCTGTAACTCTCCTCATTGCCCCCTTTTCTTGTTTTCACTCTTTTTTTTCTGAGTGAAATACACAAAATGGCGGCCGCCGCTTCCTGGTTTCAGCCGATTCGAATGTTTACTAAGATCTAAGAGCCAATCAGAATCGCGCTCGCGCACGCCACCGTACGCTTACGGTAAGCGTACCGTAAGCGGGCTCAGATATATATATTGATTTAAAGGCTATTTTCTCAGAATCTACTGAACAGATTTACACCAAACCTACAAAAGGCACTTCCTTGACCTAGGGACTACCTCTCTGCCAAATTTCGAGTAATTCTGTTCAGCCGTTCGGGCTGTAGCTCGTTCTAAAGGTCCTATGGAAAAATGCATGGGGAAAACGCGTTTTGGGACCCCCCTTTTATCTCAGCCCCCGCTTGACGGATCCCCCCGAGACTTTCAGGGTAGGAGCGGAGCGTAGCGCCCCACCTATTTTGAGAAATTCGCGAGGATTCATCGACCGGCGCCAAAGTTATTCAAAATAGAATGTTGAGGTTTTCCTATGGAAAAGGGGTCCTAACTATAACTACCTACTGGCGACCGCCAGTAGGTAATATATATATATATATATATATTATCTACTGGCGGTCGCCAGTAGATAGTTATAGTTACAACCTAGTTTCCATAGGAAATCTAAAAATTCTATTTTGAATAACATTGGCGCCGGTTGACGAATCCTCGCGAAATTTTCAAAACTAATGGGGCGCTCCATTCAGCTCCTACCCTGAAAGTCTCGGGGTGATTCGTCAAGCGGGCGCCGAGAAAAAGGGGGGGTCCCAAAACGCGTTTTCCCCATGCATTTTTCCATAGGACATTTAGTCGCAGCTACAGCCCGAACGGCTGAACAGAATTACGTGGAATTTGGCAGAGAGGTAGCCATAAGGTCAAGGAAGTGCCTTTTGCAGGTCTGGTGTAAATCTGTTCAGTATTTCCTGAGAAAATAGCATTTAAAAGCATATCAATATCTATACGCGCGCACCGTGCGCGCACTGTGCGCACACCCTGCCGTGCGCGAGCGCAATTCTGATTGGTTGTGAGATGTCGGTAAACATTCGAATCGGTCGAAACCAGGAAGTGTCGGCCGCCATTTTGTCTCTCGCAGTCTGAGGGGGTGAAAAACAAAGGTGGAGAACGTGAAAAGGGGGCAGAGTGGACAGTTCCTGACCCCCTAGCCTTGGTCAGGGGGTCACAGAAGGACCCCCAAGGGAGAAAGTTATGTTTTTATTATTATTTTTTTTCAGGTTTTACACTGTGCGCGCACCGTGCGCGAAGTGCTCCGTGCACGCACGGTGCGCGCACAGTGTAAAACCTGAAAAAAAAAAATAATAAAAACATAACTTAGCATTTAAAAAAACGTACAAATTCACTGAAAAAAACATAGGTTTCACACACGTTATAGTTACGAATTAGCATTTAAAAAACCTTGCAAATTCACTTAAAAACCATAGGTTTCACACATGTTATAGTTAGCTGGACATTTCACTCGTAAAAAAACAATGAAATTCCCCCGTTATAGTTACTGCAGGCAACTATAACTTACGCGACCGCAATCCTCTGCTGATGACTTCAGATATTAAATCACTGATGACATATGTGTCTTTCTGAAAAATAAATATTTGTAATATATGTATAGCTAAAGATTAATGGAAGAAGACATGGGTAAATAAGTGTCTAAATACAGTGATGTAATATCTGACGTCATCAGCAGAGGATTGCTGTCGCGTGAGTTATAGTTGCCTGCACTAACTATAACGGGGGAATTTCATTGGTTTTTTACGAGTCAAATGTCCAGCTAACTATAACATGTGTGAAACCTATGGTTTTTTAAGTGAATTTGCAAAGTTTTTTAAATGCTAATTCGTAACTATAACGTTTGTGAAACCTATGGTTTTTTCAGTGAATATATATATATATATATATATGTATACACACACATATATATACATATGGTCATGTGATCAAGGCTCGTCCCGAAGCGTGTTATGGCGACTGTTCACTGAATAAACACTAAGGGCCTCATGTAGGTAAATATAATTTACCGATTCTTAAATACGGAACTTTACCGAATCGGTATTTATGAATCGGAAAGTTATATGTAGGTAATAATTCGGTAATAATTACCAATTCGGTAACATTCGGTATTAAAGAATCGGAATTTACCGAATCGGTAAATACCGAGGTGGTATTTACCGATTTGGTAAATACCGAGGTGGTATTTACCGAATCGGTAAATACCGAATCGGTATTTACCGAATCGGAAAAACGAAAACACATGAGTGGATGAAACAGCCAATCCTGTGCAACCACACCCCACCCAACCAGGAAGTGGCCACACCCAGGCAGGTGCACACAATCAACAGACCCTGGAGAGGCTGGGAGTGCAGAGGAGAGGCAGGGAGTCAGTGCCTGATTGTGCAGCTCAAAACCACCATGTCCAGCCAGAGGACACAGAGAGATGGCGGGGAAAGGAGGAGGAAGCAGAAATTCAGCCCCAGGGAACTCCAGGTGCTAGTGGAGGAGGTGGTGAAGCAGCACCAGAAGCTGTTTGGGAGGCAGTCCCTGCAAGTGCCAGAGTCTGAGAAGCGCAATATATGGCTGGGAATCCAGGCGCAGGTCAATGCGGTTGGAGTGACCCCCAGGGACATTGAGGTCCTGAAAAAGCGCTGGTACGACCTGAGGATCGTCACAAAGAGGAAGATGGGGGAAATACAGAAGGAGGCCAGCCGGACAGGAGGTGGAATTAACAGGGCACCTGCCCTCACCGAACTGGAGGAGCTGGTGGAGGCCACAATAGAGCACGAGAGCGTCGTGGGCCTTGGGGATGCCGACAGCTCTGCCAGAGCCGCCACCCAACAAGGTAAGACGAATGCACAGCAATGTAGCCCCCCCTACCCCTATCCCACATCCCCCATAGTGAAATGAGTATCCCACTCCAGTCCATGTGTTAGTGCAGACAGGCAATGCATTATGGGAGATGTAGTCAGGGAAACCCCAACCGTGAACTGAATAGCACAGAACAACAATGCATGGTACACACATTAGCCAAAAGGATGAAGGGGACAATGTGAGAGTGTTACATACATTTATTGTGATGCTAGCAATGCAGGGCTTCAGGTACACTGAGCTGATGTTGCATTTCTGTCCACAGATGTAACATCGCGCAGGACTGCACATGCCACAGGAGAGAGGGCCCACCGGCAAGACAGGTCAGCTCTGGCCAGCACAAGTTCCGCCCAGGGAGCATTGCCACAGCCACCATCACCTCAACCACAGCCAGCGTCACCTCTACCTCAGCCAGCATCGCCACTCATGTTTGAGTCACCGGCCACATCACCGCCTGCATTTGTGAGGTCGAGGAGGCGTGCTGCTGCCAGGTTGCGAGCGTTAGACACCACATCTGACGACAGCAGGGGCCTGGAGCCAAACACCATGCCCCAGGATGGGAGCCATGCCACTGTGCCCTCCACCTCACAGGGAGAACACACGGGTGCAAGACGGCGCCGCAGGTCGTGGGTGCAGAGTCCACCAGCAGATGTCGACAGCCATGGGGTCTTCTCGGGGCTCGAGGGCAACATGCTGAAGCAACAGCGCCTGCAAACAAAGGCAGTTATGTCAGTGCAGCGACATATGCGTGGACTGAAAACCACTTTTGCCAACATGGACAGGAACATCAGCACAATGGCGGTGGGGATGGGTGACATGGCAGCGGGCATTCAGGACATCTCCCAGTCCATCAAGCTGTTGTGCAGCAAATATGATGCTGACAGAGCTGCACGGCGCCGGGAACGGCAGAGGAGGGACAGCCACACCAGGGCACTCAACCGGCTGGCAACTGCCACATCACTACTCTGCCGGCGCTCTGTGTCTATGCAGGAGGGCCTGACACACTGCAGCAGCGACGTGTCTCGGGGGATGGTGCAGGTCACAAGTGCACTTGAGGTGCTATTGACTAGTCAGGCGGCCACAACTGGTGCAGGGGATGCTGCAGAAAGCATCGACACCAGCAGCAGGAGCAGCATAACACCCCCGGTCCCAGATACCCGCAGGAGCAGCAGGCGGCTTGGGGCTGGCATTAGTGAGGAGGCTCAATCCGTGCCATCCCACACTGTAGCGCGTGGACGCAAGCATTAATGCAGCGCCGCATAGCCAAAGACTATTGGGTGACGTAACCCTGGGCTTACTACTTGTACATACGCAATGTTGCCAGAATGGCATATTTTTGGTGTTGTGGCGTAGTGCCGCATTAAAACTACGTCATGACATACAACAACTGGCTGTGTCCCCTTACTTACTCAGAAATAGTTGCATGTGATCTCTGCCCGTCTCTCTCTCCCATCTGTTGCTGTTGCCACTCCAGCAGCGTTGGCCTTTGGCTGACCTGAATCATCCTCATTGTCCTCAAAATCTGTTAGTTCCACCTCTGTACCTCTCTTCGTGGCAAGGTTGTGCAGCATTGCACAAGTGGCAATGATCTTGCAACAGATGATGGGTGTGTACTGGCGTGCGCCTCCGCTCTTGTGGAGGCAGCGGAACCTGCTTTTCAATAGTCCAAACGTGCGCTCCACCACGTTGCGTATAGATTTGTATGCCACGTTGTAACGTCTCTCACTCTGGGTTGATGGGTGTAGGTAGGGAGTGAGGATGAATGACCGCACGGCATATGCACTGTCGCCTAGGTGAGTTAAAGGGAACCATCAGTCACATACCTCAATACACTATGATTTGCAAGTTTCATGGGGCGTCACTGTTACTTACCTAGCAGGTATCCCTCTCCAAATTCTCCGGCAAGCAGTCGTGTGTAGATCCCACTGTTCTGGAAGATGTAGGAGTCGTGGGTGCTCCCAGGAAACTTCGCAACAATATCAGTGATGATGTTCCCTGCATCGCAGATTACCTGCACATTGATGGAGTGGGTGGACTTTCTGTTCCTGTAGATGTGCTCAGTGGCAGCTGGTGGGCAGATTGGGATGTGTGTGCCATCAATACAGCCAATGACATGGGGAAACTGTGCCGTGTGTTTGGGAAGCTGATGTAGTGGTGCATTCTCTGCATCATGGCATCCCGGAACTTCCTGAAGAAACGGGACAGGCAACTCTGGGATACACCGCCCACCGCAGCTATCACCCCCTGGTAACTGCCAGATGCGAGTAGATGTAGGCTGCAGAGCACCTGCACATGTGGTGGTATGGCATGCGCCCTTCTTGTTGGCTGGTCCAGGAGTGGGTGCAGGTCCCTGATCAGGTCCATGATGGTTTGTGGGTGTAGCCTGTACCTTTCATGTATCTCTGCGTCAGTCTGTTGAAAGAGTGTGATGCGCTGTCTGTAGATGCGTTCCTCCCGTCTCCAAATCCTCAGACCTGCTGCCTGTAGACGTAGGCGCCTTGCAATGACATACAGAGCGGCCATGTTGTCCACGCTGTTGCATTTTGGGATTGCTTATATGCACTGTTGATGCTTACCACCTGCTTTCAATCTGTGTTAATTACAGACTCTTAATTACCGAATTTCATGGATTTCTTAATTACCGAATTTACCTACATGTCTTTTTCAGTTTTACCACTTCATATTTACCACTTCATATTTACCACTTCATATTTACCACTTCATATTTACCGATTCGGTAAATCTGTATTCGGTAAATATGAATCGGTATTTACCGCTTCATATTTACCGAAAACTGGTTTTTGGCCTCCTACATCTCACTTGACAAAATACCGGGCGGTAACGGCATATTTACCGAATTTCGGCCGTTGCCGACCGGTATTTAGCTACCTACATATGGCCCTAAAGCACAAATACCGTGGTCCGAATCTGTTCTTTTGAGGATCGTTTTGATGAGACGGAATCGAAGGATATATATATATATATATAAAAATATATATATATACGTATATATCAAATAGTACTATAAAATATAACTATATATTAAATAGTACTAATTAATATATACTAATAATGCATTCTGAAAATCAATCTCGGAATGCACTGTGCTATATATAGAACATACACTTATGTGAAAACTATTATGTACCATTTGTGTAAAAATATACATGGCTTTAAATTGTGTTAAAATATAAAATACATCTGATAGCATACCAAAAAATTAATAAACATAATGCACCACTGCAACATGCCAAAATGCTGTTTGTTTCTTTGGAAACATTTATCTATCAATAATAAAAATTAAAACTGAGCATTAAATAAAATACATAAATAAAGATGTACAAACACTGACATTTATTTCTTACTATTGTGAAAAACACACATTACATATAACTGCAAACTGCAAACAATTCTGTGGAAGGTATTGGACACTAAAAAGGTCAAATTTACTATTCCCACTACAATCTACAATCTAAATCACATTGGTGAAGGCGTTGGATACTAAATGGGTCAGATTTACTATTTCCATTACAATCTGAAACATCTTGGGGAAGGTGTTGGACACTAAAAACTGTCAGATTTACAATTCCTGCTCCAATCTAAACCAGTTTAGGGACAGTGTTGGCACTAAAGGGTTCATATTTACTATTCCCACTCTAATCAAAACCATTTTGGGGGAAGATGTTGGACACTAAAAGAACAAAATGTACTATTTCTATTCCAATCCAAACCATTTTGCGGAAGGTATGGTACACTAAAAGGGAGAGACCTGTAGTTTAACTTTAATCTAACCCAGTGTGCGGACGTTTTGGGCACTAAAGTGGTGAGGTTTACTATTCCCTCAAAACTACACATTATTTTACAGAATTATAAAAAAATAACAATTTAGATAAATGTTCCGAAAGGTAAACATGACTCAATACTTATTAAAATATAACAAACAGTATTCACAATATTAAACAAAATCAAATCAAACAGTAAACAAATTCAATAGGTATTAGTATAAGTACAGTATTTTTAAACTAAAAGTTTATGTTTCTGAAATAACTTTACAAATAATGTAAATGTTACATAATGTAAGCACTAATAACTTTACATTTGAGATTTGGTAGGAATGGGTGGAATTTAAGGGTGGCGAGGGGTTGTTACACATCACACTCCCTAAACCCTAAAAAACTCTTTCTATGGCTGTACTCCATTAATTGCTGGTTCCTAAAAACCCCTGACCAACCCTAAATATTTATTAACAATCTCTGAAACCAAAAACCATAGATTAGCCCTAAACTCCACCCATGTGCAATATCATAATTTTTTTTCCTTAAAATTATCTCTCCTTTAATGAAATGTTTCCTCTAATTGTCGGTTCATATTTATTTCCCTAAAAACGTCTTTCCTTAAAATATATTTTTCATGATTTCGTTTCCTCCAATGTTGTTCCTCTGTTTTAGTTTGTCGGTTAATTCACATACATCACTTTGCACTATGGTGCAAAGGTGTATGTGTGGCTCTACGGTAGACCTACCTACTTCCATTTCAGTGTGTGTTGGGATAGCCCCGATAATTGGAGGATCATCAATATCTGTTTTAATGTATGCAGATGATATCCTCATATTAGATTTAACCCGAAGGGCTTGTCTAACCGCCTACATGCATTAAATCAATTTGCAGAAGCTCATTACATGAAGATTAACGCTTCGAAAAGTAAAATTATGTGCATTTTTGGAAAGAAAAAATGTAGGTCTGAAAACTATAGATGGGCCATAGGAGGACAGAAACTAGGGGTGGTTAAAACCTACATCTTCTTAGGTAAAATAATTTCAGCAAACCTAAGTGAGAAACCCCACATTGAGCATAATTCGCATAAAGCATCGGCTCATGGTATGGGGTTATGTTCCTTGTACAATGCTACAGGGAAGAGACATTTCACACTATTTTTGGATGTATTTAGAGCAAAGATCCCTGCAACTCTACTGTACGGATTAGAATTAGTGGAGTTAAAACACTGGGGATTCTTGCATAAAATGGAAGGAAAGGTACTAAGAAGAATTTCTTCTTTTAACACAGCTTGCACTGTATCTTCATGCAGGCTGGAATTCGGACTCCGAAGTTGTTGGGTACAGGGGTTGATTGCCCTCGTAAGGTGGGTAGCTTGCTTAGCTAGAGGTAAATCGGATTTCTTACAGGAAGCCATTAAAAATGAGCTCCTGGGCAATTTTAACGAGTTTTCCCTGTTAGTAAAAAACTTTAGAAAAGCAGTAACTTTGTTAGAGTTGGATGTAAGCACTTTGTTTTTACTTACTCCCTCTGAACTAAAGTCTAAATTAAAAAGTGCATCTTGGGAACTCAGTTATAAATTGGATATGATTGCCCAACAAGGAAAAAAAGAAAGGCAATTACTCCTAAACACATACACACCAAAGCTGGCACAACAATACCTTACCGGGAATATGCCCCACAGAGTCCGTAGGTTATGGTACCTTTTAAGACAAGATTTGCTCCCACTAAATCTCCTTTTTGCAAAATGGTATGGTGTATCTCCAATATGTAATCTTTGTTATAATACTGTACAGGATCGTAATCATGTCTTGTTTATTTGTCCCGCACTACGCTCATTGCGCTATAAATGGTTAAAACCTATTTGTCTACAATTAGGAATTTTAAATGTAAAAACTTTTTTCCATGCACTTTATTGCCCGCCAAATTAAATGTTCTGTTTCAGAATTTTTAACTTTTTTAAAGAGTTTTTAGATATTTATTAATGATACATAGAGAAATGTTAGACGACTGTTCGACTAGTGAATATGAAGTATTACCTTTTTTTCTGTCTTTTTTGTGATTTTATTGTAATTAATGTTGTATAATTGTGTGTTTATTTTTTGTGTGGCCCTCATTTGAGAGCCAAAAACATAATAAACTGACTTCACTGACTTCACATAGGCAGCCTGATTGTGCAGCAGCATTATAGAGAGTAGGATAGTGCCATTTTTTTAATAGATATGACACTGTCCTGCTCTCTCACTATAAAGTACCACAACACAGCAACTTTGGTTGGTGCACTGCTTTGCATGACAACTTTGTAACTATGGATCCAAGTCTAAAGCACTCTGTTCATTCGCCCATAGGGAGTCCAGGGCTGTCAATGGCTGCTCCATGTGTGTGTTTTTAAACCAGGGATGTTTGTCAATGGTGCTTAGTTTCTACTCTAAGGGCCTCCTACCCAGGTTCATTCTGTTTCAGAGCCCAGTGCTGTTGGCCCACGTTTCTGTTGGGCTAGATGAAAGGAACTGTTGACCATGACTTTGGATGATCAGAAGCTGTTTTGTGACTTTAAATCCACAACTGTGTTTCATTTTGGCTCTCCTGTACTTTCTTTTTCCAGGGCGTCCATTTGATCCACATCTCATGATAAACAATGCTGTGAGCAATGTGATCTGCTCCATCATTTTTGGGGATCGCTTTGAGTATGATGACAAGAAATTCCAGAAAGTTCTGAAGCTCTTTGAGGATATAGTACATGCTGGTACTGATATACTTTTACAGGTAAGCCAGAAACACCGTCACCACACAGATTTGTGTGGCCATTTCTAAGAGATTTTAAGTAGTACAGTAACTTTGGTGTGAAATTACTATTATCTTATAAATTCAGTAAAAACGTTTTTGAGAAATCACAAAGGGTATGAGTGTTCAACATATGTAACTGACAAACAGAATGGCAAAGCAACTTGCAGAAACTAACTATTTTACTTCAGCTGATATTCTTGCATTCCATATGTGCAATAGGTAATGGTCAAGAATCCCAGTGTTCAGGGTGCTTTTATGGGACTCCAAGTTGCATATTATTTGTCTTTTTAATTCACCCCTAGAAATGCAAGTATTAGTATCCACACCTAACGTGTTTTAGTACAATTGTGAGACTTAACAACATTAAAATATTAGAGCGTCATGACTTTTACCTCTAAAACGTGTGTGTGCTAATATCTTGAAGTGTGACTATCTTCTCTGGGATAAGGCATATGTGAAATGAAATATAAATTTGGGGGCATATTATCTAGGGACGGCGATAAATAATGCAAAGCACGCTTTGCGCTTTTTTATTTATCGCCGTCCATCGCTGGAATTTATTGCCCTGGTATCGCGTTATTAACAACGCGTTTCTCCAGGGCGATAAAAATTCCAGCGATAGCGGAGAAATCGCCGTTTTGCAGGGAACATCGCTGGTTTTCCAGCAATGTTCCCTGCAAAATGGCGATAACCTTGCTGATACGACCCTGTGGTCGTATCAGCATAATCAACCCCAATGTGAGGGATAGGTAGGTCTGCATTTTAGCAGACGTTCGATTTTGGTGAAAACAGCGTTTTTCTCCAAAAACTAACATCTGCTTAAATGCTGGGGCAGCCTTGTAAATATAGCGATGTGCACATCAGCGATATTTGCAAGGTTGTACTGCCCAGTGACGCCCACTTTGCATCTCATTAGAGATACAAAGGGAGGCGTCGATAACAAGGCTGCTAACATGCGCTAATGTATGTTAACACTGCCTTGTTAATAGGGCGAAAACATTATCTCGGCATTTTTGGCTTTTAAAGCCAAAAAAGCGGAGATAAGGCCCTTGATAATATGCCCCGTGGTTTTTAAATTGTAGCTGGAAGTAAACAAGAATGAAGAATTCCTACAGTTAGGCTGCTCGCAATGGGAAATTTATTTCTACAACTGACGAAAGCTCGACTGTGGTCTCCTGTCTTCCAAACTTTAGCCTTCCTTCCATGGCGAACTTTCATGCTCTTGCTCTAAGCGTTAAGTCAGGCTATCCTAAAGATCCTATGAAACCTAAGAACATGAAGGATGTTATGGGCACACTAGCACCCTATTTTAAACACCTCATCCAACTCTCATTTAACACTGGAGTTGTCCCACGGGAATGGAAACAGGCTGTGGTTGTGCCTATCAAAAAGAAACCTGGAAGAAGTCCAGTTTGTTGGAAAATCTGCGGCCAATTTCGCTATTACCATTTATTGCTAAACTCGCAGAAAAAGTGGTTAATGAGCAATTGATGAGTCATATTAATCGGAACAGTATGCTGCACCCCATGCAGTCAGGTTTCTGGGCTACCTATTCCACCGAGTTGGCTCTGCTCTTCTCCACAGAAACCATCCGCAGACTGGTCGACGCGGGTCAGTCGGTTGCCCTGATCCTTCTAGACCTCAGTGCAGCTTTCGACACTGTAGCCCACACCATCTTGCTGCAGCATCTTATGGAAGGCGGAGTGCCCAACCTGGCTTTGGAATGGCTTAGCTCCTTCCTTCGAGATAGGAGTTTCCAAGTAGCCCAAGGACCGTTCTACTCCAAGAGTGTTAGGCTAGAGCAGGGGGTCCCTCAGGGATCCATCCTGAGCCCTACGCTCTTTAATCTTTATCTTGCTCCCATGACAGAGATTATTAAAAAGTTTGGTGTTAATATCGTGTCTTATGCAGATGATACACAGCTTATCGTATCTCTGTCCCAATCCCGCGATGAGGACGCCTCCAACTTCTCATTGTGCCTTCAAGAACTGGCCAGTTGGATGGCTAACAACTGTCCCAAATTGAACGGTGATAAAACAGAGGTAATGATTGTAGGTAGAAACATCAACCTATGGTCTCCCAAGTGGTGACCTCAGACCCTTGGCCCTACTCCTACCCCTAGGGAGCAAGTGAAGAATCTGGGTATCTGGTTGGACCCTAAACTGTCATTTGACCACCAATCCAGAACAGTGGCTGGTAGGTACTTCGGCATTACGAAGAGCCTCCGGAAAGTCCTGGATGTGCTCCCTGTAGCGGCCAGGAAAACCCTAGTCCACGCACTTGTCACCTCACGCCTGGATTATGGGAATGTCCTCTTCTTGGGCGCTAACAAAAAGAGCATGCAAAGGTTGCAATATATCCAGAATGCTGCGGCTCGACTGGTCCTAATGCTGCCTAGGAGGACTTCAACAAAATATGCCCTGTCCACATTACACTGGCTGCCAGTAAAGGAACGAGTTTCCTTTAAGGCCCTGTGCATATGCCATCGAATTCTCCATGATAGAGCTCCGTCCTATCTCAGTGACTTGCTGTCCCCCTACTCTCCCCCCAGGACCCTATGGTCCTCGGGTACAGGGCGTGTCCTCATTCCTGTCATAAAAAAAAGCAAGAATGGGGGGTCGCTCCTTCCGATACCTTGCAGCCAAACAGTGGAACAAACTCCCTGTGGAACTGCGTCTGGAGCAGTCCCAAAGCATATTTCGGAAGAACTTGAAGACCTGGCTGTTCAGGATAGAGTAGATGGTCTCTTTCTCTCCTGTTAGACTGTCTAATTTGCCCTATACGATCTGTCCATTTGCACCGCAGCGCAGGGACATACTAGGTAGTATAACTGAGCGCTATATAAACTTCTTTATTATTATTATTATTTATTATTAATCTTTATGGTTGGTTCAAAAGATGACTCCAAATCGTCTCTAGACATTGGTTTCTCTAATATTGTGACCCTAGAAATATTTTGGATAAAAAAAAATGAAATACATGATTTTGAGATTAATGTGTAGTGGACTCTTTCCCAATGTTTTTGAAGAGAGAGAGTTCCTATGATAGATATGTTCAAGATTCTAGAACTAGAGAAGTTAGAGTGACTGGAGATGTATTCTGTCTATATTAAGGATGTGAAAGCAACTTCCCAATTCTAAGATCCCTTTGCCTTTGACCACAGGCGAAATATAACCACTTGTATTTAATTTCCCAAAATGAAGATGATAATTCCAGGAGATGTTCAGAAACATATTTTTTGCTCTCATAGCCACAAATAAAAAGCAGAGTTCCTAAATCAGAATGAAGGATTTGTGACTGTGTGTTACTCCTAGAAATTCAAGCGTGCCTCAGATAAGCTAGGAATGAGATGCATCTACTTAAAGAAAAAACATCCCTATTCAGACTAGTGGTTTTTCATGAAAATATGAAGAAATGCTTGTGTGAGAAATCAAAAAATAATGTAACAGGTAATAGGGATAAATCATAGCCCCACATGTTGAAGAGTTTGTGAAAAATTTAAGCTTAGGGTTTAAAAACGACCTTAGTCTCTTTAAAGTGTTAGTCCAAACATACCATCTTACTTTCCCATAACCCATATGTTTCTTCAGATATTTAGGACTGTTTCCTCAGGTATAGTTATTTTACCTCCCTAACTGCTTAGGATTTTCCACCCCAGTTCTAAATTTTTTTTGCTATTTGTGGTACTTCATGCTCATGCCTCCATAACGTTTTTTCCATGTAAGGTATCCTTGTTAAATTGCGTCCTTTCTTCCCAAAATCGTTAGGATTCTATTGGTACCCAAGGCAAGGGATTCTCCTCGAGAGGACTGAGAAAATAGCCAAAATACAGCAAAAACGTTTTTATAATGGAAACAAGTGCTGTGCAAGAAAGTCTCTGTTTTTTCCTAAAAATGGCATCAACAAAATGATGCTGTGCTAAAAAGATTATTTTCCCAGCTTTCAGGAACAAGCAGATCTGTGTCAAAAAAAGCTATTTTTTTCCACTGTTTTAAGGTAGCCAATTGTTTCTAATTTGTGTTGTTTCTACTTACTTCCAGTTTGCGGTGGAAGCAGGTGTGAAACCCACGGGTGATGCCAGAAAGCTATACATTTCTGTAAAGTATACCCATTTCAGAATTCAGCAAGAGGTCACTTGTGTAGATCCTTCAAAGTGTTCCCAAACAAACTAGCTGTTAAAATACAAAAATATTGAAAATGAGTAGGAAAAACCAGCCATTTGTGACAACATTTTGACATGTAACTTCTCCTCCCAATGGCTGATTTACAAAAGCAATATACTGTCCACTCCACTAACTCTTCTGGGCACAGGGTTATTAGGGGTTTCTTGGTTCTCAAAGAGCATGAGGTACCCAGAGCCAACAACCGAGCTGCACTGTACTACAGTTTTTCATGGTGTCACATCAACATACTGCCACCATTCAAGGAACCTTTGCATTCATATGCCACAGGACGGAATCACCAATCACACCACCTCTCACCCAATCATCAACCACCTTGCGCACAAACACACAGTAAACAAACCTCTATACACATATGGCCAAACATTTTGTTGGTTGATGATTCAACAACGGTCAAAACATCCCAAATGAAAGGAAACCTAGACTAAATCCCAGATTCATCAATCTTTCACTCAACACAGTTAGACAACTTGTTGTGCTGCACTACGTGAAAAGGAGAGGGCAGGGATGGGACATATTTTCCAAGATATGATGCATTACAACTCTCTGTCTGTGCTGGTGCACAATCTGCTGCCTAGTGCCAATGTGGCATTCTTGTGCCATGGTGCAAATGTGCCTGCATTGCAGGCAGGATTGTTTTTTTTCCAAGAAGGTGTCCTCTGAGGATTCAAAGTGTGCTGCAGAATGCAACACTTTTAGAAAGAGGAAACAACTAGGAGAAATAAAGATATTTCTCCTTGTTGCACCTCCCCTGAGAAGGCATAGCATTTTGACACATTCCCAGATTTACCAGTCTTGGTGAATTTGGAAATGTGTCAAGATCCATTGGTGGGTGTTTAGGAACACCCACACTCCTCCCATGGAATGCCTTTCCTCGGCAGAGTAATGCAAGGCAGTGATTTGCTCCGCCTTGTGTTACAACAGATTTATCAAGCAACACATTGCCACACAAGGTGGCCTTGCATTATTTGGTAAAACTGACTTTCGTATTGCGTTGCTCTTGCAGCACCACGTGTGACGAAAGGGTACCCAGAACTATCATAAATTTAACCCTACATTTTTACCACCTCCGATATGATCCGATATTTTCTAATCTCCAGTCTCTGGAAGTTAACAACACCCCATCCTCTCACCTGGACTGATCACTTAATCATTTCTATGCTCCTCAATATTGTAGGTGCCCCTATGCGGACCTCCTGCCAGCCCTCCATGAAGCGTCCTTGGCATAAACTGGACGCATCCACCTTTGCATCTACTTTAAATTCTTCCCGCCCAGAATGGGCCACTGATATGGAGGCAGCTGACCGAGCCTTTAGGGACTGGATTAACAATACGCTTGACCATTGTATCCTGAAGAAACTGACTGGGGCTAAGCGCACACAAACTCACGCCTGGTACAATGAGATTTTGAGGTCGGAAAAGAAAAAATGTAAAATTCTCGAACGAGCCTGGAGGCGTTCCTATGACGCCACTGCAAAAAATACTTATAAAACTGCAATTAAAGCATTCCACAAATTAGTCCAAAAGACCAGAGCCTCGTTCTACGCCAACATGATTTCGTTAAGTTCCGACCCCTCTAAAACTATTTTTTCCCTTATGAAGGATATGACTAAACCCGCAGCAGGTATAAATGATACCATATCCTCCAACACGAATGTGAATTATTGATGAGGTATTTTATTAATAAGGTGGAAGGTATCTATAACACACTTGACATGAGGTTGGGAGCCTCCAAATTTCTTGCAATTTCTACTTCGACAGTCCTTTCTCATTCTGTACAAGATCTACCACCCATGTCTCTTAAAGACCTGGATGTCCTGACAGCTAAGGTTAAATCAGGCTCGCCTGATGATCCTTTAAAGCCCGACATCTTTAGGAGATTATATGACTGTCTTATGATCGAGGGCATGGAACTGATCAATGGATCACTCCTGATGGCGGAGATTTCTAAATCATGGAAGTATGCGAAGGGTATTCCTGTGCTGAAAAAGTCCAAATTAGACACAACTCTACCGGAGAACTTTTGGCCAATCTCTTTGCTCCCATAATGGGCCAAGATTATGGAATCCCATGTCAATATTACCCTGACCAAATATTTGGAAACCAATGCGATTCTAGATGAATCTCAAAATGGGTTCCGACCCAGGCACAGTACGGAATCTGACCTATTGGCGGTCACAGAGCAGCTATGGTCCACATTAGGCAAGGGCAAGACTTTGGCATTGATTTTACTCGATCTCAGTGCGGCCTTCGACATGGTCTCTGATAAAATCTTGCTTCAGTGGCTTAGGGAGATCGGGGTCAAAGGCAAGGCCCTGGCCTGGTTTGCGTATTTTCTATCTAAATGCTCTTTTCAGGTCTACGCCCCTCCCTACCTCTCCAACATCCACCCTGTTAGAAATGGGATTTCTGGTTGGCTAGGGCTTGCGCCAAAGCCAGGCTGAAACCACCACTTTAGTCAGGGCTGGGGAGTTACACGCCAAAGATAACCCCTGCTCACCCCCTTGGTAGCTTGGCATGAGCAGTCAGGCTTATCCCTGAGGCAATGTGTAAAGCGTTTGCGCGTGCACACAGCAACAACACCCTAGGCCCACCACAAAGGAAACTCCACACAAGGTTATATATAAAAATAGCCTTTGTATTATAATAAACACATTAGATGATAATCACATAATTTACACTGTGCCAACTGGCACTGGGCAGAATTTTACAAGGGACTATTTACATGGGACAGGGCCACATGGACCACTGTCAGAATCAGCACAAATCACCAATCGTACATGTAGAACATATACTTACTGTAACACAAATTATCACTGTAGAGCACAACCAGTAACTACTGGCGCAATAATGACCTCAGCGTCATCACACTAGAATCAGGTATACAACCTATCCTGCATCCATCACAGGGGCATAAACACATTATGCAATTTCTCATAAGTCTAACGCATTAGACCTTACCTCCTAAGTATAATTACACTAGGGGCGTATATCACACAGGGAAGCATAATCTCACTAGCAAGAACAACCTCCTAATCAGAAAAGACCACATTTAGAGGAATAACACAGGGTGCGCAAAACATACTATACACAGTACATTTCCTAACACCATAAGCATTAATATATGAATCACAATAACACTTCAATCACATTAGGGTCCAGGTTGCGCCAGAACCTAAACGTAGCAGCTGTCCACTACTTGCTGGGCAGCTGGGGACAAGAACAGGGCCTAAAAGCGGCAGCTGGCACTAAGTGCTGCGCAGCTGGAAGGCCAATGATGAGGCATGGGCTTTCAAATGGTCCTTGACACAATATAAAAACGTTGGAGCAACCTAGGCTCTAAAACAACATGTCCCCCAGTACTGTGGAGCCACACGGGGCTCCTGAAATTACCCTGCGCCAAACGTTGGAGCCATCTAGGCTCTAAAAACAACTTGAGCAAGCCTGGGCCCCTCTGGGCCCGTCTAAAACAATTATGGCCATCGTGGGGAAAAGCATGGGCCCCCCTGGGCCCTCTCGAAAATAAATGTGCCCCTCGTTGGAGTGGCGGAGGCTCTGAAATGAACATTGCCCTCGTTGGAGCGGCCCGTTGCACAAACAGGGCCGCTCTGACCGGGTTCCTCTGCCAGGCACCATTTACGTGAGCCCCACTCACCTGGGCTCTTTGCTGGCGAGGATCTCCGGCACCTGGGGAAGGCCTGCGGGGCTTCCCTCCTCTCACGGGAGTCCCGCTCGGCCACGCTACCTTCCCTCTTCACCCGGGCCCCCTCCTGGGACCCAGGGCTTTAATGGGGAGCCGGCACAGCTCCAGACGGTGAGCCCGCCTCCCTCTCTTCAAGATGAGGAGGAGGGCGGAAATGGAGCCCGCAAGGCTCCCTCAGTCTCGCGCTTCACCCGGGTCCCCTCCTGGGACCCGGGACTCAATTCCCCACAACTCGCGGAGGCGGGGTGGGCTCCCGTCCTCTCCGCATGCCGCCATTCTCGTCCGGCTGCACTTCCGGGTGGCGCCCCGCCCATGTCTCAGGCAGACGTGCCTGACTTCCGGGTCGCGGCAGTGATTTTCTCAGCCAGTAGAACGCGGAGTGGGCTCCCGCATATAGAACGAAATAAAAATGCCGCAATCGCGGGGTGGGCACCCGCTAATTAGAGATCAATAGGCGGGGTGGGCTCCCGCATTCAGTATTAATAAAGAGGCGGCACCGAGGGGTAGGCTCCCTCCGAATTAAAGGTGTAACGCGGGGTGGGCACCCGCTTCGGCTGATATCACGGGGGAATCCCTACGCTGGGTAGTCCCCCCAGCAGCGATGCGCGGCCCCGGGGCAGCGAAGCTTCAGCGCCCCAGGGGAGTCCATGTAGAGCGCTCCCAGAGTGCAGAAGCAAGAAGGAACAATAAAGCGCTCACAAGGCGCTAGTATAAGGACAGCACAGAGTCCTTGATAGATCCAGGAAACAGCAACAAGGTCCCACAAAGTCCATCAGGCATCCAGGGGCTGGGCAGGGCCCAGGGAGGCAAGCCTTCCCCTAGGCCCCAGCAACAGCGCGCCCCTGGCAGTTTCTAGTCCAAGAACAAGAACATTTTCATGGGGTCACAGCCCCCCTTTTATACACCAAATCCTTTGTTTCCAAAGGTCCAGGGAAGGGGCGGACCAGATGCAACTGGTTCCTGAGCACTTTATTTTGCTCAGACCCTCTCCCTATTCACAGGACAGGCCAGGGACATTAAACGCACCACAGGGGGTGGAGCCAGCATTGTGTGGGGAAAGCCCAGCCCTATTCAGGTCCCAGGTGTACTCCTCCCTGCCATCAACATGCAGATCTCCCCACCCACCACCGGGGCAGACCCATCCTGACTCCTGGAGACAGACACACCAGCCAATCACAAGCCAGACAGTCACTGCACATTTATGCCAGCGTCTAGAAGTGGCACCTCTACACTAGCCACAGTAACGCGACACACATCATCGCGCAGCATTTAATCTCACGAGTTCGCACATACCAAACTCGACCCTGCACTCCCCACGCATCAGGAACTACCATGGACACACACACTCCCCATACATTCCTATGGGAGGGCAGGTCAGTCTCATTCAATGTAACCCAGAGCGCACGCACTTTCCACTGGGACACAGTGTGAAAGCGCCTAGAGGCCTAAATCCACTAATACACCATAGGGAAAAGGCTAGGATAATGCAAAAAGTTCTAGGGGTGAACTTGCCAGAAGGGCCAAGTCCAACACACCCCCTTAGATCTGGGGTCCCCCAGGGCTCTGCCTTGAGCCCCACGTTGTTTAACGTGTATGTCCGCCCACTAGCCCTTCTGGCGGAAGCACGGAATATTAATATGATATCCTACGCTGATGATACCCAGTTGGTATTTACCTTCTCTGATCAAGACCAACTGAAATTCCGTGAAGATGTCCTGGCCATTTCGGATTGGATGGCGGTCAACTACCTACAACTTAACTCCTCTTAGACTGAGGTGCTCTTGGTCGTCCGTCATACCCATAAATGGAACTACCAATGGTGGCCCTCGGCTTTGGGTACCCCTCCCCAACAGAAAATGGCAGTTAAGAACTTAGGTGTCCTGATGTACAATGCCCTCTCATTTGAGCTCCACTCAAAAAAAGTAGCAGGGACATGCTTTGGCCTCTTGCGCGGCCTAAAACCCATCCTGAGGTTCTTTGATGCATCCACCCATCAAATGATTGTGCAATCTGTAGTCCAGTCATGCCTAGATTATTGCAATGGGATCCTACTTGGCGTGAATAAAACTGTAATTAAAAGACTTCAGCGGGCTCAGAACACAGCGGCATGCATTATTTTTGCCCTTCCTAAGTACTGCCACACCTCTAACCTTCTTTGTTGTCTTCATAGGCTGTCAGTTGAACAGAGAGTCTAGTTTAAGACTCTCTGCACCACACACAAGATCTTACATGGCCAGGGCCTACAAATTCTGCAGGGGCTCTGCATACCATATGTTCCATTGCGTGCTCTACGCTCGGTTAACCTGCATCTGGCATGTACCCCTCGTGCACTCAGGCACAGCGGGGGGCTCTTTCAAGGTCATGGTCCACGGAACTCCATCCCACTTGCTGCCCGGAGTACGCAAGATCACTGGACGTTTCGGAAACTGATTAAAGCCTGGCTTTTTTCTACCATCTAGCCCTTCCTTTGGCGTCTTGTCTGCTAGCGCTGGGACGCCCCATTGCTGGGGCAGCCATGCGCTTTATAAATGTGTTTAACATAACATAACATAATCTGTCAACTGTATGCCTCCCATATTAAGCAATATCAAGTGCGTACCAACTGAATCTTTAATAACGGCTCCCATGAGAGCCACATGAGACTCAGGAAGATATGTCTTTGTTAGACGGCGACCTCAGAGGAGCCTGGAAGGGGTCCTGACTACCCTGAGACCCACCCTCAAGGTATCGTAGCCGGGCACTGGCGGGAGACTCCCCAGGGGGAGGAATCTCGTATCTAGGATCGTACTTCTGGCACCACACGACACAGAGTGACCACACCGGGTATTCTGAGAAAACAATCTTTATCAAGTAGGTTATCACTGCAAATATGTACAAGGTGAGCACGGGCTCAAGAGTCTCGGAAGGGGTAGGGGGTAGCGGGACAGTCTCTGGTAAAGGTTCAAGCCGGGACGTATCCGGCGCACAGCTCACAATCCTCGAGCTGGGGGATACGATGTTGTAGTCGGGGTCCGGCGGGACCGTGAGAGTCGGTGGGAGCCGCGAGTCACTCAGCAGGGCTCAGGTACAAGTTCGGAGGTCTTACGATCTTCAGGGAGCCGCGAGTCACTCAGCAGGGCTCAGGTACAAGTTCGGAGGTCTTACGATCTTCAGGGAGCCGCGAGTCACTCAGCAGGGCTCAGGTACAAGTTCGGAGGTCTTACGATCTTCAGGGAGCCGCGAGTCACTCAGCAGGGCTCAGGTAGGTCCAAGTTCCAGGAGCCGCGACCACGTCGGCAGGCTCTCGTTGTTCCAGCGTCGAATCTGCCGGACAGACCCAGAGCACCCCTTGTTATAGGTCGACCCCTCTTTGATGTCCCGAGTCTGTGCAGGCAGGGGTCTTGTCACCTGGGGGGTCGCTTGTCGGGATTTCCTGCTATAGTCTTTTGATCCTTTCAGGGCCGGGTCGGGAGGAGTCCCAGACACCCAGCAGGCACGGAGCCAGCCCGCAGGGAGGCCGGAGGGCCGATCGAAACCCATCGTCCCGGGGGAGTTCAGAGGTGCGATAGAAACTGCTCCTCCCTCTCTCATCCCCTGGAAGCGTGATGTCCTCCAGCCGAGTGGCGCCTCTAGGCCCAGGTCACGCTGGGGCCGGGCGGCCATCTTGGTGCATGAAGTGGGCACGCGGGCCCGGGGTGGCCGAAAGGAGAGAGGCCATGGACGGGGACGTCCGGGTTGGTGCGTGTGTCCTGGTGGGGAGGTTCGGCTGGGCCGTGTGCTTGGGCTGCAGGTACCAGGTTTCGGTGGTGCGGGGGCACGGAGGGCCATTCTACGAGGCTGGGTCCAACACGCGTCCCCCCCAGCTGAAAGCCGGAGAGAACTGCCCATCAGCTTGGGGGGTTCTCTTCGCTGAGGCGGAAGAACCGGGAGAGGCCGTCAGCATTGGCATGGTCCGTACCAGGGCGGTGTTCTACGGTGAAATCCATCCCCTGGAGGGAGATTGACCACCGCAGTAGCTTGGGGTTTTCTCCTCGCATCTGCATGAGCCATCGCAAGGGCCGATGGTCAGTTTGGACTCTGAAATGGGTGCCGAACAGGTAGGGTCGTAGCTTTTTGAGTGCCCAGACCACGGCAAAGGCTTCGCGCTCTATGGTGCTCCATCTCTGTTCTCGGGGCAACAGCCGCCGACTGAGGAAGGCGACGGGCTGGTCTAGGCCTTGGTCATTCACTTGTGATAGGACGGCCCCAATGCCATGCTCGGAGGCATCGGTCTGGACTATGAACTCCTTGGCGTAGTCGGGAGCCTGGAGGACGGGGGCAGTACACATGGCCTTTTTTAGGGCATCGAAAGCTTCCTGGCAGGCAGCCGTCCACTGCACTTTCTTTGGCTGTCTTTTAGACGTGAGTTCTGTGAGAGGGCTGACAAGGCTGCCATACCCCTGAATGAATCTTCGGTAGTAGCCCGTGAGTCCCAGAAAGGCTCGGACCTCCGTTTGGGTGATGGGTGGTTCCCAGGCCAGGATGGCGTCGATCTTTGGCTGTAGAGGGGCGACCTGGCCGCTCCCGACCTGGTGCCCCAGGTAGACCACGGATCCTTGCCCGATCTGGCACTTGCTGACTTTTACTGTGAGGCCTGCCTGGCGCAGGGCGGTTAGCACCCTCCGGAGGTGCTGGAGGTGCTCACTCCACTCTGAACTGAAGACAGCGATGTCGTCCAGATATGCCGCGCTGAACTGTTCTAGCCCGGCCAGGACCCTATTCACCAGTCGCTGGAAAGTGGCCGGGACATTTTTCATCCCGAAGGGCATTACGCGGAAGCGGTAGTGCCCATCGGGGGTGGAGAAAGCGGACCGCTCCTTGGCCCCTTCGGTGAGCGCAATCTGCCAGTATCCGCAGGTGAGGTCGAATGTGCTGAGGAACCGGGCTGCCCCTAGTCGGTCAATGAGTTCGTCGGCTCGTGGAATGGGGTGGGCATCGGCTCGGGTAACGTCATTGAGCCCCCGGTAGTCCACGCAGAATCGGAGCTCGGGGGCGACACCGGGGGATCGCTGCCTTCGGGACCAGGACCACGGGGCTGGCCCAGGGACTGTCAGAGGGCTCGATCACCCCCAGGGTCAACATCTTCGAGACCTCCGCTTGAAGGCAGGACCGGACCCGGTCAGGAACCCGGTAGGCTCGGTGTCTCACCGGCGGGCTGTCCCCGGTGTCCACGTCATGAACACACCAGTTGGTGACCCGGGGGGTCAGGGAGAAGAGGTCGGAAAATTGTCTTAGGAGCTGGCGGCAGTCCGCTTGTTGCTGGGCAGTGAGGGCTGGGGAGAGGTTCACTCCTTCTACGGAGCCATCCTGCTCCTTGACACACAGGAGGTCCGGGAGGGGATCCGACTCATCTTCGGCCCTGTCATCGGTGGCCAGCAGGAGGCTCAGTTCTGTCCGCTGGAAGTGAGGCTTAAGGCGGTTCACGTGCAGGACCCGGAGGGGATCCCGAGGCGACTGGACGTCCACCAAGTATGTGACTTCACTCTTCCGCTCAACCACTTTGTAGGGCCCAGTCCATCGGTCCTGGAGGGCGCCAGGCTTCACGGGGGCCATGACCCACACCTGCTGGCCCGGCTGGAACTCGACCAGAGTGGCATTCTGGTCGTACCAGCGCTTCATCTCTTCTTGACTTGCCTCCAGGTTGGCCTCGGCCAGTTCTCGGAACTTCCTGGTCTGGTTCCGGAGGGCCAGGACGTATTGGAACACATCTCGGGGGGTGGTCTGGGGTGCTGCCTCCCACCCTTCCTTAACCAAACTGAGGGGACCTCGGACGGGGTGTCCATAGAGTAATTCAAACGGGCTGAACCCTAAGGACTTCTGGGGGACCTCCCGGTAAGCGAACAAGAGGCAGGGGAGCAGGACGTCCCACTTACGCCAGAGGGGCTCTTCTAGGCCAGCGATCATCCCTTTCAAAGTCCTATTAAACCTTTCTACTAGGCCGTTCCCTTGGGGATGGTACGGGGTGGTGAACTTATAGGACACCCCACATTGTTGCCACAGGGACGTCATATACTTCGAGATAAAATTAGTGCCGCGATCGCTCATGACCTCGCGGGGAAAACCCACCCTGGAAAAGATCCCCATCAGGGCCCGGCCCACCACGGGGGCCGTAATGGTGCGTAGGGGAATAGCCTCAGGATAGCGGGTGGCGTGGTCCACGAGGACCAAGATGAAACGGTGGCCTTGGGAGGTGGGGGGGTCCAGTGGTCCCACGATGTCGATTCCGACTCGTTCAAAAGGGGTACTGACGACCGGGAAGGGTTGGAGGGGGGCCTTGCACTTCCCCCCACTCTTCCCACTAGCCTGGCACGTGGGGCAGGACTTGCAGTGGGCTTCTACCGCTGCTCTCATTCTAGGCCAGTAAAAATGGGTCACGAGACGGCTGTAGGTCTTGTCCTGACCCAGGTGGCCAGCGAGGGGGACGTCGTGGGCTAAGCCCAGGAGGAAATCTCGGAAGCGGAGGGGTACTTCCAGTACCCGTCCGGATCCCAGCTCCACCGACTTCTGCTCACTGTACAAGATGTTATTTTCCCAATAGATTCGGTGTGTCCCGGTCTGGTCACCTGCGGCTTGGCCCTCGGCCTGGCGCCACAGCCCGACCAGGGAAGGACAAGTGGCTTGCTCCCGGCAAAACTCTTCCCGAGTGGGCCCGCCCTCGTGGCGCCAATGGGCCAACTCGGGTAGATCTCCCAACTTGGGGACCGGGGCGGGGTCGGATGGTGCGGGTTCGTCGCGGGCGACGGGCCCTTCTGATGGGGGGACGGGAGGACCCTCGGCGGGGACTGTACTGGTCTCTTCGATCGGGGTGTTCTCGACTTCTCTCCGGGGAGTGAGTCGGGCTGACATAGATCGGGTGGTGGCGCACACCCACTCGGGGAGTCCCATCATTCCTAGGTGGGCCTTGCGCTCGACGTGCTTCCAGGGAGAACTCTCCAGGTCGTTCCCTAAGAGGCAGTCGACCGGCTGGGAGGTTCTTACGGCCACCTTGAGTTTACCTATCACCCCTCCCCACTCAAACGGCACCAGGGCTACCTGACACATACTTTCTCTATTGTCTGCGGATATTACGGGGCAAAAGACGTTGGGGAGGATCTGCTCCTCGGGGACTAGGTGCCTGAGGACACCGGTGATACTGGCCCCGGTGTCCCGCAGGGCCTCTACCTGGTGGCCATTGATTTTGACGAGCTGCCCGTATTTCTGTGTGTTGGAGGGTAGGAGGCTACCAGGGATCATCTCTCTATCTCCCAGGGATACTAGGGCCATCGCTGCGGGTTCCCACTCCTCGGCTTCCTCAACCTCCTCCCCCAGAGCTACGTTGGCTATCTGTCTCGCAGGGGTGGTAGGGGAGACTTGGGTGGCCATGGGGCACTCTGGGTCATTGGCGTAGTGCCCGGGTTTCTGGCAACGGAAACATGTGACGGTCACCCGGTGTCCCTGTCTCCCAGGGGGCCCTGTCACCGGTGGGGGGGGCGCCGGGAAAGGTGGAGGTTGTGTCTTCGGGGGGCTAGGCTGGGACTCTCTCGGCCCTCCCTGGTTCCCTCCCCCTCTCTGGCGGGGTGGTCCCTGACCGGCACGGGGGTACTCTCCTACCATGCCCCGGGAGACCCGGGTGTCGGTCCAGCGGTCGGCCTCCACAGCCAGCTTCCGGGGATCTGTGAGCTTGCTGTCAAGCAGATGCTGACGTAGTTCTATGAAGCAGTTCGCAGCCAGATGTTCCCACAACATGAGGTCAGTGAGTTCGGCAAGGGTGGTGACTTTGCTGCCCTTGATCCACCCATCGAAGGCCCGACTGAAAAAGTTTACATACTCCACCCAGGTGGTGCCCGGGATCTTCCTGCAGTCCCGGAATCGCTGACGGTACATTTCTGGGGTGAGGCCGTATCTTGTGAGTAGGGCCTCTTTCATGTGGCTGTAGGAGGTCTGCAGGGAGAGGGGTAGGTCGAGCAGGGTGTCCCTTCCTTCGCTCAGAAACCGCCCCCACAACCCCGCCCCCCAGTCCTTCTGCGGGATCCGATGGGAGGTCATGGCGACCTCGTAGGCCCTGAACCATTGCTGAATGTCATCGTTTTTATAATATTCCTTGACCACATCCTTGGGGATGTGGACCTTCTGTTCCGCTGGGGAGGCCGTCTCTCGGTTTCCCGGGGGCCTTCCTTCCTCGCTTCTGGCCTTGAGCTCGATTTCTTTCAAGCTGCGTTCGTGCTCTAGTTGGAGCTTCCTTCCTTCGTGCTCCCGTTGGAGCTTCTTTTCTTCTAGTTCGCCTTGTACACGCATTTGCTCTACTGCTAGCTTTTTTTCCGCTAACTTCAATTCGCCCTCGATTTTGAGTTTGGCCAACTCGAGTTCATGATTGCGGCTTCTCTCTCTGTCCGCGAGCTCTTCCGGGGATAGGCCCCCGTCTGGTACGATGCCTCGCACCTGGTTGCTACTGCTTTCACTTTTGGGGGGTTCGGCTTCGTCGGGGCGCTCCCCCGTGCCTTCTGGGCGGGAGGCCCCGGTCTCCACCCAAGTTTTCAGTGCTTTCTGCAAATCCTCTTTAGTGTTGAGACCAGTGGTAGCGATTTTAAGTTCTTTGCAAAATTGCTTTAGCTCTTTGTGTGTGTATTCTTCTAGCTGCTCCACCTGGAACACCCTGTTGGCGCTGGTTTCTGCGGGGCTCACGGCGCTTCCTTCTGCCATCTTTGTCGGTAGCGCTTCCGTTGTTCACGGTACGATCTCTAGGTGATGGGCCCGAATCCCGTCGCTTGCCACCAATGTTAGACGGCGACCTCAGAGGAGCCTGGAAGGGGTCCTGACTACCCTGAGACCCACCCTCAAGGTATCGTAGCCGGGCACTGGCGGGAGACTCCCCAGGGGGAGGAATCTCGTATCTAGGATCGTACTTCTGGCACCACACGACACAGAGTGACCACACCGGGTATTCTGAGAAAACAATCTTTATCAAGTAGGATATCACTGCAAATATGTACAAGGTGAGCACGGGCTCAAGAGTCTCGGAAGGGGTAGGGGGTAGCGGGACAGTCTCTGGTAAAGGTTCAAGCCGGGACGTATCCGGCGCACAGCTCACAATCCTCGAGCTGGGGGATACGATGTTGTAGTCGGGGTCCGGCGGGACCGTGAGAGTCGGTGGGAGCCGCGAGTCACTCAGCAGGGCTCAGGTACAAGTTCGGAGGTCTTACGATCTTCAGGGAGCCGCGAGTCACTCAGCAGGGCTCAGGTACAAGTTCGGAGGTCTTACGATCTTCAGGGAGCCGCGAGTCACTCAGCAGGGCTCAGGTACAAGTTCGGAGGTCTTACGATCTTCAGGGAGCCGCGAGTCACTCAGCAGGGCTCGGGTACAAGTTCGGAGGTCTTACGATCTTCAGGGAGCCGCGAATCACTCAGCAGGGCTCAGGTACAAGTTCGGAGGTCTTACGATCTTCAGGGAGCCGCGAGTCACTCAGCAGGGCTCAGGTAGGTCCAAGTTCCAGGAGCCGCGACCACGTCGGCAGGCTCTCGTTGTTCCAGCGTCGAATCTGCCGGACAGACCCAGAGCACCCCTTGTTATAGGTCGACCCCTCTTTGATGTCCCGAGTCTGTGCAGGCAGGGGTCTTGTCACCTGGGGGGTCGCTTGTCGGGATTTCCTGCTATAGTCTTTTGATCCTTTCAGGGCCGGGTCGGGAGGAGTCCCAGACACCCAGCAGGCACGGAGCCAGCCCGCAGGGAGGCCGGAGGGCCGATCGAAACCCATCGTCCCGGGGGAGTTCAGAGGTGCGATAGAAACTGCTCCTCCCTCTCTCATCCCCTGGAAGCGTGATGTCCTCCAGCCGGAGTGGCGCCTCTAGGCCCGGGTCGCGCTGGGGCCGGGCGGCCATCTTGGTGCATGAAGTGGGCACGCGGGCCCGGGGTGGCCGAAAGGAGAGAGGCCATGGACGGGGACGTCCGGGTTGGTGCGTGTGTCCTGGTGGGGAGGTTCGGCTGGGCCGTGTGCTTGGGCTGCAGGTACCAGGTTTCGGTGGTGCGGGGGCACGGAGGGCCATTCTACGAGGCCGGGTCCAACAGTCTTTTATGCGCCTTTAGCGCACTTGCTGTGCTAAATCAAATTCTTTCCCTTGTTGATGCGAGTTGGAGGGTGTGCAAGGATCTTAATCCACATTAAAGTACTCCACTATTGTTCTTACCAAGTTATTGATTGTAAGGTCAGAAGAAATGATGGGATGTCCCTAAGTGAAGCGACCACTCATGAAGTGGTGTAGGAAAAGACCTTTCTTTTATTTATTTTCCCTCACACACCCTAGTAGTGTCATGCTTCAGCATTGGGACACCGCATCCCTATAAGTCGCGGTGGGCTCGACCAATATTTCAGGAAGCACTTAGATAGTATATCTGGCCAGGGGGATAAAGATTAAAAATCCACTGTCAGACCCCAGTATCCTTTTATTCTTGGGTCTGACAGGATTATTAAAAATAATGAACAGTAGGGTCATTTGGAAAATTATGGTCCTAGGACCCTAGGGCCAACATGTTTCAGTGATACCACGAAACCTTTTCCCCGCAGGGAATCACAACGCAGTCGTTACAACGGCCGCGTTGTGATTCCTCATACCATTACTCTGCAAGTTGGAACAACGACTTGCAGGGGGGGGGAGGTGTTGGATTTAAAATCCAACACCTTCCCTAGTGTCCGCACAGACTGGAGTTGGATTAGTAAATTATACTATTCCAACATCCGGCGCCCCCCCTCCGCAAGTCGTTGTTTCGACTTGCGGAGTAAAGGTATGCGGAATCACAACGCGGTCATTGTAACGACCGCATTGTGATTCCCTGCAGGGAAAAAGACGGCGGGATGACATCATAGATGGTGCTAGGACTTTCTTCAGGGCTGTGTCACCCCCTGGAGTAAGATGAACAAGGAATTTCCCTATTCTATTTATAAAAGGGCAGGTAGCTGCTCCTTTGTATGTCGCTATTAACCCCTTCAGTGCCCATGATGAGCTGGACTCGTCATGGGCCGCGGTGGCGCTGTGCCCATGACGAGTCCAGCTCGTCATAGACCCCGCCCGCTAATGCAACGGCCGGCACTGGGCGGGGAAAGGGGCGGGCACTGAAGGGGTTAAATTAAAAGTTGAATCACTCCATCTGTGAAAAGAAGAGAAAAAAACAACAAATGACAGGACATATATCAGCTCATCATGATTTTTGGACGCTTGATAACACCATAACGTGAGAGGTGACCTCACATTCTTCCAGTGAATAATAGTTGCCCTCTTGCGATATAGTGTACTAGTTAGAAGCTATATCTGCACCAAGAGTGACCACTTTCTTACAATCTGTGTCTCATGCTGGCTAATTGCCTTTGTTTAGTGTACCTTGAACCCAAGTGATGAAGACAGGATGTAGAAAGCTTCATCACCCACACACTCGCTCGTCGTCATTCATATCGCTCAATAGTGCAATAAAGTTTTGTTTAAAAAAACATATTATTTCAATATTCTTAACCCGTTTGGAGAGTGATAGTGATCCTCGTGGAATCACGCTTTACGGGGATGCCCCTGTTTACAGGACGTTGTTTGTTAAAAGGAATGACCATATGTACCGGTCCGTCAATTGGTGGAGGACAATTACATTCCTGGAACTGAATGAGCTTAGAGAAACATTCTGGTGTAAAATGTCCTAAGTTCCCTAAAGAGCACTTAAAAAACTGCTAAATGCTTTAGGTTTTGCGGCACAGGGTACTCAGTGACAACTTGGCCTATGTACCGTCCACTGTGCAGTGAGGTGACTGTAATGCACTTGTCATATGAAAAACAAAACATCTACCTTGTTCTGGCTGTGGATAACGGTGTCGAGCAGGCCATAAGCAAGTCCAAGATTTTCTCACCTAGAGGAAACAGTTTGAAAGGCTGCTTGCCTAAAAAATGTATGCATACATGCACAGTCATTAAAAGGTATATATCAGGATAGCTCCACCCCAATCAGTTTCCCAATACTTCACTTTTGTATGGTAGGTATAAAGCAAGTTGGAAAATACAGTGCTGGCTGAGATGGGTACTAGGGACAGTGATACCCACTCTCCTGCCTCTTTCCTCACTTAGAGCAGAGCAATGACAATAAGGTTGTCTTTCTCTCTATTTCAGTAATGCAGTCAGCAAAGTGCCGATCCTGAAGCCATACAACATCCTCCATTGTATATCAAATATAGGCTACTGCTTCTGCAGCAGTAAGACTTTCAATGATGGTCAACTGAAAGCCAAGAAAATACATCAGTCTTCCTGTGATGGCCTGTAGGTAAACTACATAAGTATTGTATTTTGCTAAGTGCATCAGGTGGATAAACAACTTATTCTATGTGCGGGTTTTGCAGCTCACGGTATAGGGCTGAAGAACCTTTGGCCTGATTTAGATCTTGGTGGATGGGATACTCCGTCACAAACATGACGGATGTCCCTGCCACTTTATTACAAGTGCCATAGGATATAATGCACTTGTAATATGGCGGATGGGATATTCGTCACGTTTGTGACAGAGTATCCCATCTGCCAAAATCTAAATCAGGCCCCTAGACATTCTTATCCACTTCACCTATGTACTTTTTGTATTCAAGTATACAACTGACCCCAAACCGTGACTGAAGAAGCGCTCTCATCGTGGATTGTATTGAGCACAAATACATCCCCCCCTCTGAGAACGTGACTGCGAGTAGTTCGTTGGAAAGCAATGCAACGCTCTGGGATTTTCGAAGCTTCTGTGGGAATCCTTTTGTGGTGACATCAAAGTGTTCTGCTTGCCACAGTGACAGCTTTGTCCGGCTGACTGAATAGCCTTACTCCTGTCCACATGAAACTTATAACCTTTATACAGGAGTGATTAGACAAGCTCCTATTCAATTTTTGCTCTGATTCCTAGCGTTGATGGGCACCTTACAGGATTATGAGTGGATTCCTTCACAGTAGACACTCTATGGCAGTATATATAACCAGTAGAGCTCTCACTCAACATGAACAAATTCTTTTGTTCTGTATTTACTGCCTGAACAGCAGCCATCCTCTGTACAGGATCAAGGACTCATCAATGGGTAAACCTTTTCCAGAAGTATAAATCCCTAGAATCCTGACAGACAAATGTTCCAAGCACTACTAGACTTGTAAAGGAATGAGAGCCGATACCTAAAACTCTGCTAAGAAGCCCACGGCCGACGCTTTTACATGTCAAAGCTGCATAGTCTGGAGTCTACCTAATGCCTCTTTAATCCACTTCCAGATACTCCCTTCTTCTCACTCTTGCTGGTTCCTGCTTTCTCCCTGTGTAATGTTATTTCTTTCTTTCTCCTTTTCCTTCTTTCCCCTCTGTGTGTTTTTCACTCGCTTTCTCCTGAATCAGGGCCAGTGTCCTGCACCCGCAACCACCGTCTGAAATTAACCACTGGTTCCATGGCAGGTCGAATTTAGAAGAATCTGTCATGGTCTGGATGGTCATGGGGTTAGTGAATCAGATTTGTCATTGACATGCAGCATATTCTTCAAGCTTTTTAATTGCTCTACTTCTTAATCTTTCTCCTTTTTTCCCTACTCTCTAGCTTTCTGCCTTTCTTTTAAAATATATTTCCTTTCTTTTTCTCCTTTGTCCATTTCTTCTTCATTTTTTTCCACTCTATTTAGGTTTATCTGCTTGTTCCTCCTTGCAGTCTTTTTTACTATCTGGCTTTCCCTGCTTTTATCTTCTTTACCCTATTTGTCTTTCATTCATTCATTGTATTTTTTCAATGTGTCTTCATGTCTTCCTTTCTTTCCTTCCTATGCTTTTCCTCCCCTTTCCTTTCTTTTCATTTCTTTCCTTTTCTTCCCCTCAATCTGTCACTCCCTTTATCCCCTCCCTCTCATTCTCATTTCTGTGTTGCTGTTTTCTTCTTTCTTTTTCAGCTTTTTCATTCTTTCTTTCACTCCTTTCTGTTTATTCTTTTTTATGTCATTTACTCTTTTCTATGTTACCTTTTTCTTTCATTCAAATTCACTCATTCATTTTCTTTTTCTCAATTTATTCTGTTCTCTCTTTTTCTTGTCTGCTCCTCTCTTCTTCTCTCGTTCCCTCACCCTGTCTCTCTCTCTTTCTAATTTTCTTTCTCCTTCCTTTCTTTCTCCTTTCTCTTGTTCCCTATTTTTTATTCTCCTTTTTTTCTTTCTTCTCCGGATCCTCGTCTGTCTACTCTTCTGCCAGCTGTCCCACCAGGGCCTCTCAAGAAAGAGTTAGACAGAGTTCTTGCAGTGCATTCTGTAAGCAGGTAATTATAATTCTTTGTAAACCCATGTTCCCTTTTCTGCGTGCCTATATCTTTAGTTTGCTTTTAAGTGGCATCCAGTTTTTATTTGCTAAATCATTGTTAGCCACATATTTTCATCTAAAACTCCTTAGGGAGAACCCCATATCCTGTGTATAGAAGATTTTGAGTTGTAATCTGATTTTAATTGAGAATCTAGCTGTGTTGTTTTGCTTGGGATGCTTATCATTTGACGAACATCTCCCTAAAATTCGTAGTGTGAAAAGCCCTACTTCCCAGTAAAATCCAACACAGTTTGTATAGATTCTCTTACCCACTGTGGTTCATTTTTTTATTAATTTTCTCAAATATTATTTAATGTAACTATATTCACACAATGATAAACAATGATAAAACATACATTTTCCTCTTTAACGCCTTACCAAAATCTTTGGTTTTCAAAATAACCTCTTCCTCTGAGACCCTCTTTTATGCTGTTTTCATTTCTTGTATCATGCCTCCAAAACAGATCCTTCAGGCTGTGAACCTGGACATTTAGGGACTCATTACAATGTCGGTCAGAAAGGCTCCGAACGGCATTGGGATTTTCCTAACCCGTGTCGAAACCCTTGTTTCCGACCGACTCAGAAATATTTCTGACCGACCGGTTATGATGGAAAGTAACTGTTTGGTCTTTCCGACATGGTTCAAACCAGCATTCGGAGACTCCGAGTTAAATCATAGTGCTCTATGGACCACGTTTCTGACCGATGTGTTATGATATTAGATTTGGACAGCATTTCCAAATCTTGTCCGAAACAAAACAGCTGTCAGAAACTGACTTTGGGGGCCTGTAGCACCTTCACCCGGATGCCTCCATTCGGGGCCCGTGGGGTTACCCATGGGATCCATTTTTACAACCATGCTACAGGGTGCAAGGTTTTCCGCAACCACCTCATTTTTCCATGGGAGCCTGTGTTGTGGATCGGAACACACGTTCCCATTGAAGGCAATAGGAGTCGAACCGAACAGTGTTCGGAAACATCGTAATTGGTCAGTCAGATTCTCTGAACCAGAGTCGGCCAGAACCGATTTCGACAAGGAGCCGGTCAGAATGCTTTCCATCCGACATCGTAATGAGGCCCTTAGTTGCTTTCGCAGGGGAAGAAAGTCCTCTGGTAAATATAGTCAATTTATAAACCTCTTTGTAGCACACGCTGTGTTTCCCCTTAAGATTGTTATGTATGTTGAAGCAAGAACTCCATCATCTGCTCGGTCCTCAACAGTTTAAGAAGGCTTTGCTTGTTCAGCCCATACACCACTGTAATCCTCTGTGGCATCAGATCTTGTGGAGAGACTCCACTTTAGTTTTATGGAGCTACATTCACTTTTACTAAAGGAAGCAACTTAGCAGGCTTCTGGGCTATCACTTTGTATTATTAGTGACATTCATTTAGGACCAATATTTAAGTAGGGGAAAGTAAGAGGGTGCCAGGATCTCATTGGTTCTCCTTGTCTTTCAATCCTTGGGACATTATTCAGATATCTAGTCATGTGGCAGGTAATCCCTTTGGTGAGCTGGGTAGCAAATGGAAGAAGCTCTCCTTTCTCAGAGTTTAGTTGTTCTGTCCTTTACTCATTCTGTAAAGAGGAGGAAATACATTTTCCTATGACCAGAGCCATGTGCTCTTTCTGACTTCACTTTCAGATGAAGAGGCTGTGCCCATGTGTTTCCTGTCGGCCTGGGGCTTCCCCTCAGTCTGTTGCAAAGCCTGAATTGTGTGCTGGGAGGAACATGCTCTCATTAGTTTCCCATTTTTGCCTGCTACTCATCAGCTCAGAGGATAGAAAACCAGTGCTTCTTCTCTTGCAAGAACAGCCAAGACCTGCTGGCCCATCTCTTCATGCGTGCAAAACATGACTGCTATAATAAAAACTGTAGAAACTTCTTAATGTCTTCTCTTTCCAACGTACAGTAGTGAGAGAAATCACAACTTTGCTCCAAATGAGTCAGTCCATCCCACTCACTAAGGGAGGAGTAGCTAGGAGAGGAAAGCAAGACTTTACAGTAGTTTTACAAATTGGGACTTTGCACTGATCACTAAAACTTTATTTGCCTTTCCAGACTTTTGCTCTGGCTGGTCCCACTGTAGCTGCTTGTCTAATACAGTGTTTCATATCACTAAGTTACAACACACTGTTACTTGCATTTATCCACTTACCATGGTGGTATTACTATGCAAGCTTCCTTTATGACACTTACACTACACTGTCTCATCCATACAATATGTGGGTTGCCTAGCCCTCAATTGCCCCATCACACCCAGAAAGCACATGGCGCCCGATGCAGCAGGACATACCACACATTACAACAATGTCTTAGATGCAGGACTTCTAAAACTGGGAAGAGGATCCAATGTAACCCTGGGCGTAGTTTGCGTAGTATCACTACACGTAGATAGGCGAAGTACACTTTGAACTACGCTCAGCTACACAAACCGTAGTGCGTAGCTGTTAGCACTGTGTGGTTGTCTGCTCTGAGCAATAATTACAAACAGCATCTTGCACAGTGCAAGTTATGATAAAATAAGTATCTCTGTCTTTATATGCTAAAATGCATATAGTCATTTCCCAAAAGTGAAATTGATAAATTGGCAAGCTGTGAGAGAGGTGATGATTTTGGGATCCTCCCTAACCTAGGGAGAGAACCAAGCAGATGCCTTGAAAACAAAAAGCACATCTTCTTGAACAATTTGGTGGTGGTCCCATCCTCTTAGGACCACCCCAAGCACAGTTATTGGCAAAAATACAATCCCAAACAAAGGCCCTGCAAAGCATAATGAGACAAGATTAGCAGTGGGCAGTGAATATTATAGTATCCACGAGTCAAATGCAAAAGCTTCATGAAAAGGTTTCAATACTTTTGCATTTGACTCATGAGGGACATCTAGTAACGACTAGTGGAACTGCAGCTTGATGTAATAATAATTTCAATGCTTTTGCATTTGACTTGTGAGGGACGTCTAGTAACGACTAGTTGAACTGCAGCTCTTTGTAGAATTATTTTGATATTGGACACTATAATATTCACTGCCCCCTCCTAATCTCGTCCCATAATGCTTTGCACGGCCTTTGGTTGGGATTGTATTTTTGCCCATAACTGTGCTTGGGGTGGTCCTAGGAGGAAGGGACCACCACTGAATCGTTCACCAGCATGATATGCTCTTTGTGTTCAAGGCATCTACTTGGTCCTCCCCCTAGGTTAGGGGGACCCCAAAATCATCACCTCTCTCATTGCCTAATATATACATTCACAGATCACTTTTGTGAATTGGTTATTTGCTTTTTAGCATGTAAAATGTATCTAAGCATTTGTGGGTATTGTTGATATTGCTGCTACGCTATGTGTTGTAGCACAGTTTTTGCACTGTGCTACGTGCAAAATGCGTAGTGGGTAGTAGTGCAAACTACCCATGCTCCGTTAGCGAAGCGTAGTACTATGCCCAGGGTTAATCCAATGGTTGATATTAGTCTTTCCTTCAGCAATGAGGCTGTTGGTGATACAAGCCTTTCTCCTATACATGGCCTGGTTGGAGACTAACTGCAGAAGCTACTTCCTAGACAGGTGGTATGATTGGCCAGAAATGTAAGCAAACTTTCTAGACGTAACCTGACCCTCTGAGCAACAAAGATAATAAAAAATGCCATTCACCCACCAGAAAATAAAACTACTGAACAGTAATCCTACCTTATTTCGAACACGGTCTATTGTGCACACCTGCAACACCAAATTAAATAAAGGTTAGAAATTCTCTTAGCATAAAACATCATTGTTCCATTCTTCCTTAGAACGTATTCATTTGATAGAAATGCCTGAAGCAGTTACTGGCTGATGCCCCAAAACTGTTCCTAGAATGCTTGTTTCCTTTCCCGGGAAGGCCCTGGCCTGGCAGTATGAACTGTACTGTTCCCATGGGGAGCAGGGTCAACACTGATTTGCATATGCCTGGGTCCAAACTGGAATGGTGTGTTGAGCAAAAAAACGATGGATTTAGGGCCGGATCTCTGTACCGAGGTGAATGTTTGACACTGTGCAGCATATGTCCATCAATTGTTCTTTTTGCATTGGCCTAAAGAGAGGCTGGATGAAGCAAAGCCAAATTGCATCTAGCAGCAATGATTCTCGCAGCAGGCAAAATTATTTCCATGAAGTCCATATTATTAAGCTGGAATAAACAAAGGTCTGATCTGACTAATTTAACCCTTTCGCTACTCATGACGGAATGGTTCCGTCATGAGCACCGGTGCTCCTGTGCCCCTGAAGGAACCATTCCGTCATGAGAATAGGGGCAGGAAATCCCTCTGCTGTAAACAGCAGAGGTATTTCCCCTTTTTTTTATTGGCCTTGGGAGGTTGGGGAAGAGCTTCCCCAACCTCTCGAGGCCAATTAGCATTTTTATTGCAATGCTGATCGCGTGCATGGCGCGCTGTCATCAATGCAATGAAAATGAAACTGAAACTTAGTTTCAATTTCATTGTTTCGGTGCTTGTGGAGCTATCTCAGCCCCATGAGCACCGAAAGAGATGGGAGAGGTATTGTTAGAAAGGGCGGAATCTCCTCTTTCCAATGGTACCTCTTCCTAGTGGATCCCTGCTTGGGGATTGCCCCAGGGGGATGATCCCCAAGCAGGGATCCACCCACTAGGCACCAAGGAGGGGGGAGCAGCCCCTTAGGCAAGGGCCTTTGCTCCCCCCATATCATATTTTTTGGCACAATTAGTCTTTCTGCCCCCCCGGGGGTCAAAAAACCCACTAGACACCAGGGTTTTCTTTTTTACATTTAATTTAAGGAGTAGGGGCTGCCCAAGCATGGGCATACTAATGCCCCCACACCTCCCCCACAAAATTCTAATCTTTCTGCCCCCCCAGGGGGCAGATGGGGGCAGTAGCCCCAAATCTCCCCCCCAGGAGGGGCAGAAACCCCAATAGAAACTAGGGATTTTTTTTATCCTGTAAATTAGGGATGGGGGCTGCCCAATATGGGCACGTCAAATATGGGCACGTCAAAGCACCCCTGCACAATAAGTCTTTCTGCCCCCCCCCCCCGGGTGCAGATGTGCCCCCCCCGGGGGGCAGAAAGCACACTAGACACCATTTTTTTTTTGTTTTTACGAGTCATTTAGGGGTGGGGGGCTGCCAAAGATGGGCATGCAAATGTCCCCACCGTACCCCCCCCCAAAGAAAACTAAAGACTTGCTGCCCCTCCAGGAGAAAGATGGGGGCAATATCCCCTGATCTGCCCCTGGGGGGGGCAGAAATCCCACTAAGCGCCAGGGATTTTTTTTTTATATAGGTTGGGGTGGGGGTTGCCCAGAATGGGCAAGCCAATGCCCCCACCCCCCAAAAAAGATGCCACAGCCTTTCTGCCCCCCCCAGGAGGCAGATTGGGCAGTAGCCTCTGATCTGCCCCTGGAGGGGCAGAAAGTCCACTAGGAACCAGCGATTATGCTGGCTTTTCCATTAGTAGTGGCGGGGGCTTCCCAGAATGGGCATCCCAATGCCCCCAACCCCTCAAAAGAATAGCCACAGTCTTTCTGCCTCCCTTGGGGGTATATTGGGGCAATAGCCCTCGATTTCCCCCCTCCCCAGGGCGGCAGAAAGCCCACTAGGCAATGAATGTTCTTCAGGGTGTGCCTAGCTGTGGATTTTGAACCCTACCTCTGCCGGCACCTAGGGAAACCCAGCAATCCGATACATATTTGAAAACTAGACACTCAGGGGAATCCAGGATGGGGTGACTTGATTGGCTCTCACCAGGTTCTGTTACCCAGAATCCCTTGCAAACCTCAACATTTGTCAAAAACAACACATTTTCCTCACATTTCTGTGGTGGAAAGTTCTGGAATCTGTGTGGATCCACAAAATTCCACTCACCCTGCATTCACCTAAGTCTTCTGAGAAAAATGGTACCTCGCTTGTGTGGGTGGGTCAAGTACCCGCGACACGCAAGGGCTCAAAACCTAGTGAGGCGACATCAAAATTACCTATCACAAACGAAGCTGGTTTTCAAGGGGGGTCCCCCCAGTTTTTGGCCCCGGGCTCGGCGGCCATCTAGGGAAACCTACCAAACCCACACAATTCTGAAAACTAGACACTCGGGGGATTCCAGGGAGGTATGGCTTGCGTGGATCCCCCAATGTTTTCTTACCCAGAATCCCCTGAAAACCTCAAATTTAGCTGAAAAAAATCACTTTTTCCACATATTTTTGTGTGGGAAAGCTGTGGCATCACTGGGCTGACACAAATTTCCTACCACCCAGCGTTTCCCCAGGTCTCCAAATAAAAATGTTGCCTCACTCGTGTGGGAGTCCCAAGTACCCACGTCAGGCAAGGGTCCAAAACGTATTGAGGTGACATCAAAATTGAGTTTCACAAAACGACCTGGTTTTGCAAGGGGGGTCACCTGGGTTTTTGGCTCCGTGCTCGGCGGCCAGCAAGGGAAACCTACCAAACCACACATTTCTGAAAACTAGACACCCGGGGGATTTCAGGGAGGTATGGCTTGTGTGGATCCCCCAACGTTTTCTTACCCAGAATCCCCTGCAAACCTCAAATCTAGCTGGAAAAATCACATTTTCCACACATTTTTGTGTGGGAAAGTTGTGGCATCACAGGGCTGACACAAATTTCCCACCACCCAGCATTTCCCCAGGTCTTCTGATAAAAATGGTGCCTCACTCGTGTGGAAGGCCCAAGTACCCGTGACAGGCAAGGGCCCAAAACATACTGAGGCGACATCAAAATTGCCTATCACAAAACAACCTGGTTTTGCAAGGGGGGGGTCACCTAGGTTTTTGGCCCGTGCTCGGCGGCCAGCTTGGGAAACCTACCAAACCCACACATTTCTGAAAATTAGACACCCGGGGGATTCCAGGGAGGTATGGCTTGCGTGGATCCCCCAATGTTTTCTCAGCCAGAATCCCCTGCAAACCTCAAATTTAGCTGAAATTTGTGGGAAAGTGGTGGCATCACCGGGCTGAAACGATCCTACCACCCTGCGTTCCCCCAGGTCTAACGATAAAAATGGTGCCTCACTCGTGTGAAAAATAGTTTTTTTGACAATTTTTCAGGTTTGCAAGGGGTTTTGGGTAACAGAACCTAGTGAGAGCCAGTCAAGTTTCCCCATCCTGGATTACCCTGGGTGTCTAGTTTTCAAAAATGTATAGGTTTGATAGATTTCCCTAGGTGCCGGCAGAGCTAGGGGTAAAAAACTACAGCTAGGCACTTTGCAAAAAAGGGTCATTTTTCACTGTGAAAATGTGGTCTATCCACCTTGCGTTTTGGGCCGTTTCCTGTCACGGGCACTAGGCCTACCCACACAAGTGAGGTACCATTTTTCTCGGAAGACTTTGGGGAACGCGGGGTGGGTGGAAGTTTGTGGATCCACGCAGATTCCAGAACTTTCCACCACAGAAATGTGAGGCAAATATGTTTTTATTGACAATAGTTTAGGTTTGCAAGGGATTCTGGGTAAGAGAACCTGGTGAGAACCAGTCAAGTCACCCCATCCTGGATTCCCCTGGGTGTCTAGTTTTTAAAAATGTATAGGTTTGCTAGGTTTCCCTAGAGGCAGGCAGGGTTCAAAAACTACAGCTAGGCACTTTGCAAAAAAAGGGTCATTTTTCATTGTGAAAATGTGGTGTGTCCATGTTGCATTTTGAGCCGTTTCCTGTCGTGGGCACAAGGGCTACCCACACAAGTGAGGTACCATTTTTATCGGGAGACTTAGGGTAACACAGAAGGGCAGAGCAACTGTTATTACCTATTGACTTTGGATGCATTTCTGCCTTTCAAATGAAAGACAATGTGTAAAAAAGAAGTCATTTTGAAAAATGACCTGTAATTCTCATGCTAGTATGGGTACTCCCAATTTCGGAAATGTGCAAATATCTACTGTTTCTAAACTATATGTTTTGTTCCTATTTCAGAAATACATAGGTGTCTTTCATACCGATTTTTCCATGTATACATTTCCCCAAAATAATTGCTATATACCCGGTAAATAATAAAAAACCATTGCACGACGCTGCTCAGTTATTGGCTCTGGGTTCGTCGGGTTCTTGGTGAACCTACAATTCCTATATATCCCCACAACCAGAAAGGTCCAGCAAATGTAACTGTATATTGCTTTCAAACAGCTGTCTTAATTAAGAAGTAACAGGTGAAAACGTTGACACAAATGGATGTTTTTGTTCAACTCATTTTCAATTTTTCCTATATTTAGCTGTTAGTTTCTATGAAGAAACCTTAAAGGAACTACACAAATGACTCCTTGCTGAATTCAAAATGTTGTCTACTTTTTTTAAATGTATAGCTTTTCAGGATCCATCATTGCTTTCATACCCATTTTTACCATTAACTGGAAGGAGGTTGAAAGCAGAAAAAATAGCAAAAATAGGCTATGTCTCAGAAAAATGCCAAAACTGTGTAAAATATGTTTGGTTTTCTGACTAACGTCTGTTTGTTCCTGAAAGCTGGGAAGATAGTGATTTCAGCACCACATCCCCTTTTTTGATTCCATTTGCAGGGAAAAAAACAGACGCTTTAATTTGGAGCTCTTTTTCCCCATTTGTTTTAAAAAAAGAAAAAGAAAATGTAGCTGTATTTTGGCTAATTTTGGGTCCCCTCTTCAGGGGAATCCACAAACCCTGGGTACCTTTAGAATCCCCAAGATGTTGGAAAAAAAGGACACCAATTTGGCATGGATACTTTATGTGGTCAAAATGCTACAGGGGCCTAAGCGCGACCTACCCCAAATAGCCAAAAAGCACGGGGAGGGGGGAAAGGCCTAGCAGCGAAGGGGTTAATGTTATTATCAAGCTATAAAGTGTGCACCCGCCTGTAAAAATGAATCGACAGTAGGGCAGCGAGTGCTGCTCTAAGCAGCACCAAGGGGACAAGAAAAAGTACTCGCCACCTGTTTCCCATGATGTTTTATAAATGCCACTTGTCAGCAAAGTGACATTGCCAGTGATGCTAGTGAAATGCTGGTCAGGTGGCAAACTTATCCCTTACTAAATAATCTTTGCTCCTCATCCGTCAATTTCAATCACAGCATTTTGCATTTGAAGTAGTTAGTGGGTGCCCTGCTAAAGCCCCTTTGTCCATTTATTTATATACCATTTCTCTTTCTGACCTCATTCATTTCTAGATGAGTTTTCATCAGTTCAAACAGTTATCCTGTCATGTCTGTCTAAACCAGCCTGCTCCATATTCTCATTTTGAGAACGAGTTACAGTCAGTTGGGTGAGGCTGATTTACCTCAAGGTTGATGGTGCATTGGCCTGCAATTGTTATGGTTGACTGTAGAGTATCATCGAATGTTCAAAACATTTACAAAATAATTTTGGAAGAATTTATTGAGACATTTATTTCTCATGAAATATGAGTAAGATAAAATAGGCATGCCTAGCATGTCACAGGTAACAGCTATAACTGCAGATTGTGACCGGAATATTATATTCATTAGAACATAAATTCAGTATTGGATATACTTAGAACAGAAGATGTTCTAGGAAAGGTTATAGGACCTTCTTACACTCCCCTAAATAAAACCTGTATTTGCTTTCAAAAATTGCATCAATATGGAAGAATTCCCTATATTTTAATTTTCCTTCCCCCCATTGACTCACTCTAAAAAAAATCACAGTCTTTGTCATTTGTAAGCAGTGACAATACCATTATGGGAAAAGTTCACTGAAGCAGCTCCAGCAAAACCTTTCTTCTTATTGTCTCCTTCAGTTGGCAAATGTGATCCCTGCATTGGTCCATGTCCCAGGAGTGGCTTCTAAGTTTTTCAGAGCACAAGATAATCTCCTTGACTTCCTCAGTGGCATCATCACACAGCATAAGGAGAGTTGGGACCCAAACGTGAAAAGGGACTTCATTGATGCCTTTTTTGAGGAAGTGGAGAAGGTAAGCAATAAATCTTGGCATGGATTAGCTTTTTACTAGAGGTAGGACCCACCTTTATGTTACTTTAAAAGATTTGTTGTTTTTTTTTAAGTAAATGGAAATGGTAAGACAGTGGTTGATCAGCCTGGCAAGCTTGCCCATTTTTCCACCACCTATTATCAATAGTTCTATTTCTTCAATTGTTCCCTTTGGCTGACCTTCTGCAGTAGACCAATACCCAGTTGAGTAGCTAGCTCACCATATCTAGGGACCCTTGATGTCCACTCTGAGCAGTGTGAGCTCTTGTGTGGTTACCGCAGTATGCCTATGGATACCACTGAGATCAGTGTGCGTTCACTGTACTGTTACGAATGAGTATGAACTCTGACACTATGTCTTCTTCATTTGCAGGTACCTGCTATACTATTGTTTTTCTGCTTTGTTACCATATTTTCATGTTCACAAAATCCTAGGTTTGTACACAACTTTAAGTTAGTTAGAATGATGGAAAGAACCTTGTCTTGGAGGGAAGGTTTAATGATGCTTCATTTGAGTAAATACTGTCTGTGTCCTTTAGCGCCAATGAACAAAAGCCTTTATCAAATGGCAGATACCATGTCAGTGTTGCATTGTGCTGCATCTTTCCTGTTACAGGTTGTTTTAGCTTCATTCTGAGGTTATTGAACATTAGCACTGGTGAACATTAAAATTGCATAAGCATAGCATGCCATGTTAAGTCGGGGGCCATGTTTTTATTATTTATACTTGGTTTTGTAAGGTCTCATTGGGCCCAGTGAACCATATAATACCTCCAATTGTATAGTGAAACCAATTGTATGCTTACTTCACACCATTCGTATAGTGTTTAGTGTACTATTATGTGATACATATTGTGTTTTTCTATGATGTAAATGTATTTATACTGTAAATATATATCACTTCCAAGTTATTATGAAAAGTGTTGTGAGCACACAAGCCTTGGTAGGACAGTTATAATTAATTTCAACTTTGATGGTTATGTTGCTGTGCATCTTGCCACCACACACTCTTGCTTTAGTTAAGCCTTGCATTTCTAACCCATGTCTACCCAGTCATAATCATTTATGCAACTTCTGTTTTCAGCTGCTCACTGCGCACCTTGAGTGCTGACCACTAAAGGCTTTGATCTCCCTTGCATTTATTGTTCAATAGCTCCTGTGATTATCAGTTCTAGGGAACCAGACCTGACCAGTGGAAACTGGTGAACTTTGAAAGTGGTGAGGCATAAATACTCACATGTTATACATAGTGATCAAGCAAACAAAGTTAGCCTGGCTTCTTTTTGGAAGGTTATGGGGTTTTCTCTAGGGGTGGGCGGACAACTCCGTTCCGCCCACGGAATGTGCGGAGATTTTCCCCTTACACCTTCCGCGATGTAAGCAGAGTAACAGGCAAATCTCCGCACACTCGGGTGGAACGGAGTTGGGCTCCCTCCCGCCTGCTGTATTAAAACTTTACAAAACATTATAAACAACAATTTAAATCACCTTACCTTATTTATAATGTTTTGTAAAGTTTTAATACTGCGGGCGGGAGGCGGGCAGCGCGAGTGTGGAGATTGGTTCCATTTCCGTGCCTCTCCGCGTAGACCCCCTACGCAACTTACGCCCACCCCTAGTTTTCTCCTCAAGTAAATTTTGAACAAATATTAGCACATGGAGCATTTCACCAAATAATTCCAAATGAATTGGCTTGAGATATTCTGAATGGGAGATAGTCAAATAGAACATGTAGTAAGGACACGCACTACCAATTAATCAGAGGTTGCAGTGTGTGGCGTGCTCCTTCACTTTCTTATCCACAAAGTATCGATATATAACATTAAACAAAGCTGCATCTCCTACAGAGGAGATGTCCCCCTGTGCACAGCTCAAAATCCCACGAAGTGGGTAATCATTAAATCAAAATATGGTCCCAACATTTATGCGAGTTGTAGTATAGACGTTTTATTCACATCATACCTAATGTATTTTCAAGTTTTTTCATGAAGACTTCTGGGTATACAAATCCTCATCAAAGTCTCTTAAGAATTAACATTCCATGTGAGACTAAATCCAATTCACATCAATCGCGATGCATTTCGTGCAACATGAGTGCCCTTCGTCAGGGGTACCCTCTGGAATATAAACCAGAACACAATTCTTACAGGAAGGCCATCAAATATAAAGGATCAGACAATATGTAAAAAGTGACCTAACTACTGTATATAAATCAAACATGCTTGGCATGGTACACTGATAGTGAATGACTAAATCAAACCACGGGGTGCAATAACAAGGTGAAATTCAATGTGTAGAATCTCTGCGTGAACCTTATGCCCCAAGAAGATGAGTCGGTACGAAAAGTTTTCAATGGTGCCAAAGTGCTCGGTGACACCCGAGAAACATGTTGCCTCAAAGCGTGACAAAGATTAAAGAACTCGAAGTGACACGGACGCTAAAAGCGACACTGTCCATTAAAAATGCGGAGAGAAAACCAGATTAGTCAGCTAGATACACGACGTGTGTTAAACCAACATGCACAAAACGGTGATAAAACATTGTGCATTCTTACTTTGAAGCCGCTGCAGTTTGAAACGCGACTTGCCTGTGAAAATAGTAGCCAAGATAAACATTCAAAATACTCGCTGCATAAACAGCTGAATGTCTCAAGCGCAAAAGCACGGGTCAGTGAATACTTACTAAGGGTATGATGTTAGACAACTAACGCAGTGTTGTTAGTTGATTATCCTCTCTCAAGCATCAGTTAGTTTGCTCGGAGGGTAAGCCCGGTTTAGATAAAGTTAGTATCGCGAGATCACAAAGCAGCCTCGCTGTATCAATAAAGGGTGGACTAGTCCTGAGTGATACGAACGCCATGATGGAAAAGGGTGATAAACAGTGATAAATGAACTAAAAGGCTGAGATGCAGGTGTTGGCAATGTGACAAAGTGCTCAAGAGGAAACCAGCGTATTATGTAAAATAATTCAAACATGTAGACGGAAAGCTTAAAGAAACAATGCATTGCATTACAAGTGTGAAACATAATTCAAAAAGACGGTCAATGAAATCAGAATGCCATCACTAAGTGCATGTATAAAACCATTATATATACGAAAAACAAATCAGATCAATATATCAGCTCTTAAGAAAAAATCTCTTATAAGTAACATAGAAATTCCATTCTGTCATTTAACCCATTGGGTTGCATTGTGCACAATAACCGGATCCAGTGATTCTCTCATTGTAGTAGTCTGTTCTTGTTATCCCAACCTTCTATTTTTTCAATCACTTCTAGGACCAAATATTTTAGTTGGCTAATGTTGTGTTTTTTCTCCACAAAATATGTTGCCACTGTTAATTTAAGATTCTTGGTCCGTATATTACTCTTGTGCTCTAAGATCTGGGTGTGGATCTTTCTTTCTGTGTGTCCAACATAACTTAAGCCACATGGGCATTTGAGAAGATAAATCACATTGGAAGTGTTGCACGTGGTGTTCACCTGAAGTTTGATCTTCGTGCCTTTCATAGGGTGATTTATGACATTACCAGGTATAGAGTTGTGGCAATTACTACAATTGTAGCAAGGTTGTAGACCTTTATAAGAAACCATGTCTGTAACCCTCTGTGTTTTCGTTAACAGTTTTTTGAGATTGGGTCCTCGTGTGTAAGCGAAAATAGGTTTTTGTTCAAACAAACCTTTAAAATATGGTTCCAAACTCAACATAGACCAATGTTTCATGATGATGTTGCGATAACGATTGCTAGTCGTGGAATATTTAGAGACTAAGACCATCCTGTTTGAATCTTTCTTATCCTTCACAGACAACAAGTCTTTTCTATTCATTCTTGCACATCTGGTTTTAGCTTGTTGTAATATCTCATCAGGATATCCTCTTTTTTTTAATCTAGTGAGCATGGTCTCAATTTGTCTAGTGCATTCTTCTGGATCCGATACTATGCGTTTCACACGTAGTAACTGTGAGTATGGCAAGTTGTTTTTCAGACTAGCTTTGTGAAAACTGTTGTAGTCTTCCCTGGTTGATCTGAATCTGAACATCTAGAAAGTTGATCTGCTCCTTTTGTACCTCAGATGTAAATTGAATGCGACCATCTACTTCATTCAGTTGCACAAGAGATTGTTTCAAAGTATCGAGTGGACCAGACCACACGATAAAGATATCATCTATGAATCTTATGAACATTTTTTTGTGCTGTTGCCAGGTGGGAGTGTTTAAAATATGTTGTTCCTCAAAATAATGCATGAACAGATTGGCATATGATGGGGCTGCACAATTGCCCATCGAAGTTCCACTGAGTTGAAGGAACCACTTGTCATCCCATTTGAAATAACTCTGATAGAGAGTAAACATCAAGAGATCCATAATGAACACTTGAATATTGGTATCAAGTGTAGAGTCCAATAGTACTCGTTCAATAGCCTCTATTCCCAAATCATGTGGGATAGAGGTGTACAGTGATTTAACATCCACTGTGCACAACCAAAGTTCCTCTTCAGGTGAAATGTGGAGTTGATTAATTTTCATGATAAAATCAGTGGTGTCACGAATATAGGTGCTCGTTTTCGTGACGAAAGGCTGAAGATATTTATCTATAAATTTCCCTACCGGCTCATGAATGCTGCCCTTAGTGGAGACGTTGGGTCTGAAGGGTGGTTTATACAGATCCTTATGGACTTTGGGAAGCATGTAAAGTGAAGGTGACCTCGGGTTTTCTTGGATTAAAAATCTCTTTATTCTTTCTGTGATTGTCCCATCGTCCACTGCTTTTTGTACTATGGTCATGAGAATGGTGGTGAATTGTTGAGTCGGGATTTGATCAAGCAAAGCATAGGTGTTGATATCAGAAACGTGTGAAGTGACTTGTTCATGATAAAAGTCACTGTCCATAATAACAAGGGTGCTGCCCTTGTCAGCATTCTGACAAACTATGTCTTTATTGTTTGCCAAATTTTTTAATATGCTCCTGTCTTTCACAGTGAGGTTTGAGTGTCTCGACGTCTGTTGGAACTAAGTTCTCAAAGGTGTCCAATGTTTTATGGCTCACTGGGGCCAAAATGTGCTGCGGGGTCGCAATCCTTTCTAAACAGACCCTTCATCTTTCTCTGTGACTTGTTGTGAGAAAGTGGCTCTGTATATACTGTTCCCCAATAGGTACAGGGTGTACAGAGTCCACAGTCCCCAGAGGCTTGGCAGAGGCTAAAGTTAGATATAACCTTACTCTCTAAAGTGGTAGCTTGGTCGAGCAGTAAGGCAGTATCAGAGGACAGTGTAAAGCATTTGTTGTACACACTCAGTCAGCAAATGGTCTCACACACTCAATAACTGAACTCTAGGCCAATGGTTTATATATAAAAAATATATGCTTGTTTTATTTTAGAACCAACAATTGGAATTAAAATATACTTTCTCAGAATGAGATGCTTTATATAAATACTTTTGCAACATGCAATTGACTTTTATAAACAGTTCCAAGTGGTTGCAATAGGCAACACTATTTTAAACACAATAATGCATTGAGTTCAATGGAAGTTTCATGTTATTTGCCACAGATTACTTTTGGAATTTCAGGACTGGATCCTAGATTCAGTCCTGGGTCAGTACTTGGAATCAAGTGATAAAAGTCGACTTAATTACTGTGATGATTTTTAGACAATGTTTTGCTATTTTAAAAGTTGACAGAAAATATTTCATAGAAAACAGTCAATGATTCCCTATGGCAGAAAATTCAAGTTGCAGGTATAGTATGTTCTTGTTACTTTTGTAATCCAGTACTGGGTGCCTAGACTCAGTAATGGGACATTTATCCAAAACAGGTAAGTAATTACGTTTTCAGATATTATACGATTTTTACAGAATATTTAAAGATTGAGGAAATCGACACTTAGAAGAAATTTCACAGAAAAACAGTCAATGATTTCCTATGGGAGAAAATTGGGTTACTGGTAAGTACAGTTGTAAGTAGTTTTCAGAGTCAGTGCTGGGCACCAAGATCCAGCACTGGGAGCTCACCTAAGAGCAGGTGAGTATTTTCGTTTTTGTTACTCGACTGATTTTTGGTGAATATTTTAGGTTTTGAAAAGTCCACACAGAAGAAATTTCAGAAAAAGCCAGTCAATGTTACCCTATGGAGAAAATTGAGTTATCGGTTTAAAGGTAAGTACTCGACTGGCAGAGTTAAGGTTCTGGGCATAGACTCAGGGGTCTCCCAGGGTCAGGTAGGTACAGTTAGTTCATCCCCAGCGGCACAAGGGCAACCGGGTGCAGAGAGAGTTAGGCCCAATGTTATCCTATGAGAGGTAGGGGGACCTTGGTTGGTGGCTCCTGACTAGCAGGCCACGCGGCTGTGGGAGCTGGGCTCCTGGTCACTTACTCAGGGCAAGTGGGGAAGTAGATAGGTGTAGAGGTTGCACTAATAAACATAAACAGCTATGAGTCTCACATAATTGAAAACCTTGACACAATCGTAAGGGAATGCTAGAGAAAGTGAAGTTGTGAGTTCATGTGTACATGTATGTGTGTACGCATGAGTGTAAAATTCCCATCATCCACCCGAAGTGGTTTGCTTCATCATCTGGGAATTAGGGACTAATTTAGAGAACCATCTTCTACTTGGCAAATCGTAGATCTTGGTCTCTTTTATGTCCCAAACTGGTAACTGGTATAGTAATTAAGTTAGATGATGGTAGGGTGTGATGGTCGCAGTGCTAGTGAAAGGTGATAGTGTGTAAGTGCTGTATAAAATTTGTCTAGCAAGGCACTAAGAACACTTTATTGAGTAGCTACCTTGTTGACAAAGTCTAAAAACAGTGCTTTAACAGTTTCAAAATATAATAACTGTGTTGGAAAACGGTCTACATGTTTCTGCTGTAGGATGAAAGTCATCCAAGCTTTCGTCAGGACCCAAAAAAGCTACTGCGAAAATACTATTCAAATTACTAGTGAAGTGATGTATACAACCTGGACCCTAATGGAGGGCCAAGAAGCTCCGTAGGAGGTAGTTTACATTCACTGACCTGCACAAGTGAAAAGAAAGAAAAAACACAACATAGCAAAATAACCCTTCACATAGTTTGATTTTCAAGGTTAACATTTAGCATCCAGAACAATGTCCGGTATACAAAATACTCGTAGATGTATTGAGACTGTAATAAGTCTGTAAACTTAAATAAGGTAGAACAACTTAATAGCACTCACCCAATGCGTGATGGGTGTGCGCCTCACCTCACCTGGCTACTGCTCAGGTATAAGGAGGCCCCGCTCTGTAAAGGAATCAGATGGTTCAACAGTATCAAAACCTAGTTGTTGGTTCAATTAAAATCGCTATCGCCCAACCACATTATGTTAAGATAAGCCAGGACTCACAGAACGCCGCCTGAATGCTAAATCATTGGTAAAATCTCAAGACAGTACTAACTATCGGTAATGTGTATGGGAACTTAATGATCGGCCTCACTAGGGGGCCAGCCAGTCAAAATGCATGTCGATTACATCGAGTCCGTGCCTTCGCACGATCGCGTCGAGAGCGACGCTTAAATATTTCTGACGGTAAGAGAGTGATGCCAACTCACCTATCCGTCGGTACCTCTTGTCAGTGCTGAGCTCGTAGGGGAGGCAACCTGCGATGTGTGAGAGCTCAGTTGAAATAGAGAAAGCCGGTCTTGGGTGACAGGGCAACCAGAAAAAACGCGGCCGTCATTAGAACGCTGTTGAAAGCGTCATCGCGTTCCGTTGGGAAGCCTGGGAAATGAAGTATTTCAACCGGTTGGTCTGACGGAAGATAGGAGAAGGAACCACAACTACATCGTCATCCTGTTCTGTTCACAACGTAGAGGAAAAATAATAATAAAATGTTTGAACCGGTAGTTCTGACGTAAAACGGGTACTCTGGGCCGACAGGTACAAACAGAACCCATGTCCCATGTTAAGTCTACTCTTAGAGTGAGGCCCATGGGATATCGTCATTCAGCCCAATGCGATCACTTTGGAATCTAAAGACCCATTTCTGTTCCTTGTGGAAGAGGAAATTAGTGATGTCTGTTATATGTGGTGGGAGGAATGGTTGTTCCAGGACTAACCACCTTATGTCTTCTGTTTTGTGATTTGATGTCAGGAAATGGTTAGTCATTCTCGTCGCTTGTTTTTTCCGCCTAATGGTACTCTTGTGTTCACTTATTCTCACTTTAATTTTGCGGGTGGTCATCCCTACATATTTAAGTGAGCAAGGACATGTAATCCCATGGGCCTCACTCTAAGAGTAGACACTAATCAGTACCTCTCACACTTACTGTGCCACTATCCTGGATTGCTCAATATACCATAAGCTCTCTTCGCTTGTCCTTGTTTGGTGTGGCCGCAAAAAGACTGGCACTTTTTCTGGTCGTTTCCAGTCCTGCATGCTTGTTTTGACTTGACATGGGACATGGGTTCTGTTTGTACCTGTCGGCCCAGAGTACCCGTTTTACGTCAGAACTACCGGTTCAAACATTTTATTATTATTTTTCCTCTACGTTGTGAACAGAACGGGATGACGATGTAGTTGTGGTTCCTTCTCCTATCTTCCGTCAGACCAACCGGTTGAAATACTTCATTTCCCAGGCTTCCCAACGGAACGCGATGACGCTTTCAACAGCGTTCTAATGACGGCCGCGTTTTTTCTGGTTGCCCTGACAACCAAGACCGGCTTTCTCTATTTCAACTGAGCTCTCACACATCGCAGGTTGCCTCCCCTACGAGCTCAGCACTGACAAGAGGTACCGACGGATAGGTGAGTTGGCATCACTCTCTTACCGTCAGAAATATTTAAGCGTCGCTCTCGACGCGATCGTGCGAAGGCACGGACTCGATGTAATCGACATGCATTTTGACTGGCTGGCCCCCTAGTGAGGCCGATCATTAAGTTCCCATACACATTACCGATAGTTAGTACTGTCTTGAGATTTTACCAATGATGTAGCATTCAGGCGGCGTTCTGTGAGTCCTGGCTTATCTTAACATAATGCGGTTGGGCGATAGCGATTTTAATTGAACCAACAACTAGGTTTTGATACTGTTGAACCTTCTGATTCCTTTACAGAGCGGGGCCTCCTTATACCTGAGCAGTAGCCAGGTGAGGTGAGGCGCACACCCATCACGCATTGGGTGAGTGCTATTAAGTTGTTCTACCTTATTTAAGTTTACAGACTTATTATAGTCTCAATACATCTACGAGTATTTTGTATACCGGACATTGTTCTGGATGCTAAATGTTAACCTTGAAAATCAAACTATGTGAAGGGTTATTTTGCTATGTTGTGTTTTTTCTTTCTTTTCACTTGTGCAGGTCAGTGAATGTAAACTACCTCCTACGGAGCTTCTTGGCCCTCCATTAGGGTCCAGGTTGTATACATCACTTCACTAGTAATTTGAATAGTATTTTCGCAGTAGCTTTTTTGGGTCCTGACGAAAGCTTGGATGACTTTCATCCTACAGCAGAAACATGTAGACCGTTTTCCAACACAGTTATTATATTTTGAAACTGTTAAAGCACTGTTTTTAGACTTTGTCAACAAGGTAGCTACTCAATAAAGTGTTCTTAGTGCCTTGCTAGACAAATTTTATACAGCACTTACACACTATCACCTTTCACTAGCACTGCGACCATCACACCCTACCATCATCTAACTTAATTACTATACCAGTTACCAGTTTGGGACATAAAAGAGACCAAGATCTACGATTTGCCAAGTAGAAGATGGTTCTCTAAATTAGTCCCTAATTCCCAGATGATGAAGCAAACCACTTCGGGTGGATGATGGGAATTTTACACTCATGGGTACACACATACATGTACACATGAACTCACAACTTCACTTTCTCTAGCATTCCCTTACGATTGTGTCAAGGTTTTCAATTATGTGAGACTCATAGCTGTTTATGTTTATCAGTTTGTGGATTTGGGGATTACAACTATTTGAGTCTTTAAACTTCATCCCTTGGACCCCCACTCTTTTCTGAGATATCATTAATATAGTAGAGGTTGCACTGCCAGGGCCACTCAGGCGGCTGGGTGCAGGGTGCTTTTGAGCCTTCGGGCGCTCAATTGATTTCAATGGGAAATCTCCGGTTTAGAAAAATACTGCAAGCTCGGGGACGAGGATTCTTCAGGTGCCACCACCACTTCGAGAGGTAAGTTGGGTAGTTGGAGGGTAGGTAGGTACCCCGGGATTGGGCACAGGGGGCCGCGGGGCGCCGGGTGCAGGGGTGCCTTTTGGTGTCGGGAAATCTTACCCTCTGTTGATCGCGGTTGGGGGGCACCTTGTTCTGAGGCTGCAGGCTTCTTCATGAGTGTCGAGGCAGGTCCTTGGGTGCTGGACTCGGGGTCACAGTCGCCATGGGGTCGTCCTCGTGGTCTTTGTTCACTCCGGCACAGGCCAGGCTTGGCTGGTGCAGAGTGTGCTGGGTTCGCGGTTCCGGGCTGCTGCCAGGGATTGGAGAGCCTCTACTCATGGGAGTCCCAGGGACTTAGAGTCAAAAGGTAGCTAGGTCCTCCGGGGTTTGTGAGGTTGCTGGCCACAAGAGATGCCGGGTTGCAGCAGGAGCAGGTTCGAGGGTCGACAGGCCTGTAGGGCTGGGGCCAAAGCAGTTTGTGTCTTCCTCTTCTTAGCAGCTGCAAGGCCGGTCTTCTTTCTTCTAGCTCTTCTTCGGATTTTGGAATCTGGACTCTGGGGAAGGAAGGTTCAGGGTGCCCCTAAATACTAGATTTAGGGGCGTTACAGGTAGGTGAAGGGCAGGGACCAATGGGTCCCTGTCCTAGGGTGGGAACACCCTCTATCCTGCCTCTCTCCTGTGGGAGGTGGGCAGTAGCATAGTCCTGATAGGGTAGGGCTTCCCATCTTCAAGATGGCGAGAGCCCGGAGATGTGCTTCACCTCGCCTCCCCCAGCTGAGGGGTGGGGTTGGCAGACTGGCACATCTCCTGTCCTTATTTGGGGTTTCCGGCCAAGCTTCCTGCCAGAGTGGGGGGTTGCAGTGGCCTGGGGAAGCTCACAGAGGCGGCATGCCTTTGAAGCTTCCCCCTGCCCATCCTGGGGAGGAGATTTAGCACCTCTCCCAGGGTGTGCATTGTTGCAGGCCCAGGAGAGCAGGGGCTCTCCTACCCAGGGGTCCAGCAACATGTCTGCTGTGTGGCAGCCTAGGCAGCCTCAGAACAGACGTGGATTGTAGGTTAGGTTTTAGGGGGCATCTCTAAGATGCCCTCTGGTGTGCTTGGTACATTAAATCCCACACTGGCATCAGTGTGGGTTTAATGTGCTGAGAAGTTTGATACAAAACTTCTCAATCTTCAGTGTTGCCATTATGGTGCTGTGGAGTTTGTGTTTGACGAGCTCTCAGCACCATGTACTCTTAAATGGCAGCACTGCACTTACAGTGCCCAGTAATGGACCTGGGTACTGTAGGGGCACAGGGCTCCTGCTCCTGTGCCCACACCATTGGCATAGGGCACCCAGCTAGAGGGGTGGCTGATATATGCCATGGCAGTGTAGGTGATGGGCATGGCACACAGGGATGTGTGCCATGTCGACTCTTTGTGTTGTCTTGCACCCAGACACCCAGCCTGCAAGGGCAGTGTGTGTGTGTAAGGGTACAGGTCCTCTAAGGGTGGCACAATGAGTGCTGCAGCCCTTAGAGGCCTTCCCTGGTCACAAGGCCCTGGGTACCTAGGGTACCATTTACCAGGGGCTGACATGTGGCCAGTGTTTGCCAATTTTGGTTTTGTGTGTTTAGGGAAGGAACATAGGCCCTGGGCACCTGATTGGCAGGAGTCCAGGGTACACTCATTCAAAGTACATTCAGCAATTCAGCAAAAAGTGGGGGCATACCATGCAAGAAAGATGGCACTTTCTCACACTTGTACCATATTTTCAAAATAATTTCTCAATCGCAAATTTCTCATAAACTTAAAAAAACTGATTTCAAGTTCAAGAGTGTTGGTAGTGGTGGTTGGTACGAAAGATTGACCTTTCTGTAGAGTGGGAGTTTCATGAGACGTAAGTTCTTACGAGGAAATATTGATCACTAAGTTATCATAATTTACTATTTCTTCCTTCTGCCCTTCTTGTCGGTCTTCGATCCTATTGGCTGTTTGTCTGTGTCTTTGTCTATTGCCCCTCCTGGGTCGTCCTGATTCCCTGAGCCTTCCTCCCAAAAATGCACCGCAGGTGTACATGTTGATGCCGTGTTGTCAGTGGGGATGATGGTGGTTCTCATTGTACAGGGTGTACGTGAACGTGAATCACTGTCAGAAGATGATGTTTCCGTTTCAGTGTTAGGATTGTAAGGTGGATTTTGCCGGCGGCGGGAATACACTTCTGCCAAAGTGTATACCTCCCCGAGTTTATAATCAATTGTATCGCGTTTGAATTTGCAAATTTTGCGTTCTTGTATTTCTTGGGTATATTTATTCAGTTGTGAGTTGATGTCATCCAAAGTTTTAGATAGATCCGCAGATTCCATAACATTCGTTAATTCTGTTTTTATTTGAGCTATTTCTGTTGTAAGTTCCTCAAGCGCTCTCGACAACTCTTCTATGATTAACAAAATTAGATCTAACGAACATTTGTTGAGGATAGCGTACCATTTTTCAATGAAACGTGGATTGTTCTTGCAAAGTAATGGTTTGAGCGGCACTCTTAACCCTCTAGGGAGACGTTGTGCCCCATAATACCTAATGAGCGTACTGGCATGTAGCCTTTGATTGGATTCTTTTTTCAAGAGATATAGTAGTTGCTTAATGTTGCTTTCCTTGTTTCTCATGTTGGATAATGGTGTGATGTCTTCCTGAATGAGTGCGTAAATTTTGGTAGCATCAGTGTCTGTGAAGGTAAATGTGTCTGCACTGAGGTCTGTAAGGATTTTCACAGGCAAGTCGCGTTTCAAACTGCAGCGGCTTCCAAGTAAGAATGCACAATGTTTTATCACCGTTTTGTGAATGTTGGTTTAACACACGTCGTGAATCTAGCTGACTAATCCGGTTTTCACTCCGCATTTTTAATGACAGTGTTGCTTTTAGCGTCCGTGTCACTTCGAGTTCTTTAATCTTTGTCACGCTTTGAGGCAACATGTTTCTCGGATGTCACCAAGCACTTTGGCAACATTGAAAACTTTTCGTACCGACTCATCTTCTTGGGGCATAAGGTTCACGCAGAGATTCTACACATTGAATTTCACCTTGTTATTGCACCCCGTGGTTTGATTTAGTCATTCACTATCGGTGTACCATGCCAAGCATGTTTGATTTATATACACTAGTTAGGTCACTTTTTACATATTGTCTGATCCTTTAGGTTTGATGGCCTTCCTGTAAGAATTGTGTTCTGGTTTATATTCCAGAGGGTACCCCTGACGAAGAGCACTCATGTTGCCAGAAAGGCATCGGGATTGATGTGAATTGGATTTACTCTCACATGGATTGTTAATTCTTAAGAGACTTTGATGAGGATGTGTATACCCAGAAGTCTTCATGAAGAAACTTGAAAATACAGTAGTTATGATGTGAATTAAACGTCTATACTACAACTCGCATCAATGTTGGAACCATATTTTGATTTAATGATTACCCACTTCGTGGGATTGTGAGCTGTGCACAGGGGGACATCTCCTCTGTAGGAGATGCAACTTTGTTTAATGTCATAGATAGTCAAATAGCCCAATACTTTCTTGGAGTGTTGATGGTTTAATATCCCTAAGACAACTTTGGGAAAGAATTGCGGTAAGACAATACATTTTTAAACACAATTTCCCTAAGCGTTTGCTAAGGAGCTATTGATCTATGAGGCAGTTTACAAAATGTGGGTATTACATTTCTCATCATCTGCCATTTTTCAAAAAGGGTAGCATCTTTATTCACTTCTAATTTGCACATTGTTAATTTTTCAATTGTGTCTCCTTCAAGCAATTTTTCAGGATGTGATGAATGAGAATCTACTTGGACAAGATGGAAAAATTTGAAGTTAATCAAATTTCACAAGTAGAGGCCACAGACAACATTACATTAGTGCGACACTGTATTTGTATTGATCTTACCGGATCCGAAAAGATATGGCATTCTGCAGCACACATTGAAAAAGCAAAAACAAGGAGAAAAAAAAGTATGCCAGTCTAACGTCTGCTATTGCATAATGTTAATTTTGTTGCTGCCCCAGATTTCCAAATCCTTGTAAATCTAGGGCAGCATCCAAAAGCAATAGGTGTTGCTGTGGAATGCCCACAGCAACACCCATTGCCCGCTCCTTTCACGCAGCTACCTGCCTGAAAGGGTACCATATTTATAAAGCGGAGTAAAGCCACAAAAAGTGGCTTAACAACACTTTGTAAATATGGTGCAGGACACTGCACCACAGGAAGGTCGGTAAACGTGACGTTCCGGTGATGCAATCCCCTTGTAAATATGACCCAAAGTGGCACACTGGCTCATGAAGCACTTGGGGTGGACGCAGGATTTATGCAATGACATTATTATGGCACGAAGGAAAGCATGGATTGGGAGTGTTCCACAAATTAGCATGGAAGATTGCATGGTTACAAATTTTAGCAATCCCATCTGATTGCGGTGTTATTGTGCAGGTTGCAATCCTGGTCCATACGCACAAGATAATTAAAATCGACCCTTTAGGCTATTTCTATAGACCTACATACATTCATAGCCACAACCAACCGCGTATGACAGTGAATTCCCTGGTACCGTGTGACTTCTCTGGGCATTGTAGCATTCCCACCAACAACACAGTTGAACCTCTGCAGGGTTTAGACAGATTGATTAAAATTCACCAGGAGGAGCGACTAAGGTCAAGCTCCCAAAAGAGAAAGAAAGGAAGGGCCGGTGAGAAGTCAGTGCAACCATCTAGCTGTTACCCTATTCTAAATATGAACCTAGAATAATTAGAGAGTGCAAGGGATAGCAATACCCATAATCTATCAATTTGCAATCATGGAACACACCGGAAATTCGATCTAAAAGAGAAAATCAAGATTTTGATATTATACGCTGTCAGGAAACATGGTCTGGAGAAGATTTTCATATTCATGGATATCTAACTATGTGAAACCCACCACTAGAATCCTATGCGGGCATGGCAAGGGGGCGTCATGCTGTATTGATATCTGCTAGCTCTCCTGAGCTCACGGATAGGCCTGTTGGAAATTCTCCATACTATCAGATTTTGTCTCTGAATGATGAGGCGAGTGCACACATATTGATAATTAATTTTTATTAGAACATTGTAATTGCTATAAGTCTGGGACTCTAACATTCCAACGTTTGCTTTCACGTTACTGCCTTTTTAATTTAGAACATTCAAACCATATTAGGTGGAATGTTCCAATAGATTTGCGGTCAGTCTTCTGCCTCGGGCTATAGCTGTTGTTAAAGGTCCTGTCCCTCGTTAAAGGCCCTTGGGCCTTTAGCAACCAGTATAGTGCTTGACAGCAGGCTATAAGGCAATACTATTAAAATATTTATCCTCGAGGCACATATGTAGCTGAGGACTTAAATTGTGGTAGTGACAGACAGATAAAGAACTGCAACATGCCTTCTACAATTGCCTGGGTTGGAGATTTCAATATCACAAAATGCGAGTTTGCTAAAAAATGAAATTTGTGGGTTTACTGATGCAGAGGTTAGAGGGCCTAAGTCACTTTGCTCACGATCTACATGGCGTGTTATTAAATAACTTGATAATTAAATATGATCTACTGTTTGCTAAATCAAATGATTGTCTCTTAACAGACCCTCAGTCCCATCATTCATAGGGAATGGGTCAGGTAGCAGTATAGATTTTATTTTGTTTTGTATGATTATAAATTCTACGATTATACTAAAATGCATTAGGGAGCCCCAGTATAACAAAGGCTAGGGAAGTGTGGGAGCTGAGTGTCTAGTTGTGTGCCAATGTCATTCAAGGATTGCATCCCATTATCTAGTTAGCTTTGGGCATTTCCACAGAAGGTGGAACAGTGTGCCTGTCACTGTGCATCCTCACTAGCAGTGACCGGTACAAGTAGGGTTGCCCCTTTGTAATCTGGTGGTGGTAATATACCAATATATCACTACGTTAGTGGCTGTTTCCACGCTCACCATGCTATGCACGGTGTTTAATTCCCTGTAATAGATACCTTACCATTCTTTATGTGTGAGTGTGCATCCCAGTTCTTGTTCCCATCTTTTCTGCCCTGGCGCTTACTCTCCAACGTTGGATTGCACCAGTGGAGTGTACAGGACATAGATGATGCACCTATTGCTGTCCAAAATTAGAAGCCATTTTTTGAATGGCATAAGCAGCCTCTCTGCACCACTTCAAATTGTAGGGTGCATCACCCAATGCTGGATTTGAGGTAGTGTAGGTGTTCTTTTTCAGGAAGAACAAAGTCAACTTTCAATTGCTCAAATAATATAGGCCGGATACTTTTTGCTGAGCAGATTGAATGTCCTTCACAGGGAAGAGAAGATTGCCTTCATGAATGACCTAATTAGCGGGGTCTGTTCCTCCCATCCGTTTGTCGCAGGCATGATTCATTGAGGTTGTTGGCAGTCCTCGTTGGCAGCCCTCGGTTGAGCACATGAGCATGTCTTTTACCATGTGATTTTTCTTCTCCCCTGCTGATGCTATACTGGGCGACCATCTTCAGGGGGCCAGTGCAAGTCCACCCAGTAAATGCATACATGGTATTCTGTAGGCACAGATCCACTTCTACCACCACACTTGGAGGGCTTTCTGTCTTAAGCTGCTCAGAAGTTCCCTTGTCTGTGGCATACTCTTCACTGCTCTGTCCTGCTTCTATGGATCTCGAGGTGGGGAGAATGTGTGGAATCACTTGAGTACACTTCTTATTGCTCCCGCTCATCTCGGCCACTGCTGTAAGTGAGGTTTGCTGGCTCTCACATCTCTCTTCCGCCACTATGGTACAGGATATCGGTAGTTGTAAGGCCACTGACTGCTGCCACTGCTGCTTTCTCTTCACGGTCGATGGCTCTTGTCACAAGCTTCGATCCTTTGCATCCCCGGAAAGTGTAAATTTTTACAGGACACTGGCTCAAAAGGCTCTGCACTGTGGTTCAGGCCGTCTCTGTCTCACTGCCAACCGGCACCCAAGGCTGCTGAGCGGTGCTGCCACCATTAACCTGTAGTGGGTCACTCATACCCATGGCAGTGGTGTTTTGGCTTCTCTGGGTGGCACCACCGCTAGTGGGCAACTATCTTGAGCTCTCTACCACAGCATCTCAGTCAGACTCCAGTATTCCGTACGACATCCACCATCTTCTGGCGTGCAGTCTCTGGTCACCACTTATAGGCCACTGATGTCTTTCGATTGCCTGTCGTCCCAGAGGTAGCTCACCAGTTCCATGCTCTGCCAGCGGTCTACCGGATGCCTCCTGCTCATGTCCACTGCGTCTCAGGGTACCAAAACCAGATATTGTAGCTATTAATCATGGCTGGAAGAGCCGAGCAATGGCCTACGTGGCCGCCATCCTGGCCCCAACCCCCTTATCTTGTATTTATGAGAAATTTTCAATATCAGTTTTATCTGATCAATTTTAGACTTAACACTCTGCATTTCCAATTAGCATTCCCTGCCTGTGACTTCTGGTTTCCTCACTTTCTGACCTATCCCGTGTGATAGTGTCTCTGCACAAATCACTTTGCGCACTATTCCTTTTTTGCACATTGTACAGTTCACCACAAAAGTGGCTCCTAGTTCCTCTATTTCATGGTTTTAATAAACAGTATAAACTATAAAATGACTATGTTGTTAATCCAACAGCTTTACTTCAAGTCATGTTTTTTGCTGTGCCTAGATTTAGGGCCTTAATACGACATTGACGGTATTCCTGCAGGACTGCCACCACTGTGCCCAAAGGAGGACTACCAAGGCTGTGGTGCACCCGCCTGCTGGATTCTGAGTTAAATCAAGGGCGGGTGGGCAATGCTGCGGTGGTCTCAGTGTTAATATGTTAGACTCTTAGGAGTGCCTAACATGCAGACAGCCGGTGTGAGAGCGCCAACTGCACATTCCTGCACGGTGTGGCATGCACCATGTTGTGCATGCCACACGAATGTGCAACAGTAGGGGGCACCCACACTCAACCCCATGTCCAGATGCTGCCAGAAGCCTTGTAAAGGCCTCTTACCTACATCTCCACCATCCTTCTCATGGTGGGCTCCCTGCCATAAAAAAGGACCATGGAGAGACAAGTCGTATTATGCTCTGTGGCTCTGGCATCGGAACCGCCAGCATTTTACATCCCCTGTCCACATTGCCACTGCCATGATCTTGGATCCGGGCGGAGGCGGTGGTCCTGTTATGGTCCAACCGCCCCCTCTCAGAATACTGTGGTAGTGGCAGTGGTCGGACTCCCACCGCAAGTACAGCAGTCCTGAGGACCGCCATACTTGTAATAAGGCCCTTATTCACTATGCTGTCAAAATCAGGGAAAGTTAAGGAGAAGGACTTAATATGCTGATGTAGATTATTTGATGTATACATTTTCAAGCCGTAAATATGATGTTTTATTTTTTTATCATATAGAGTTTTATTTTAATGAAATATTTTATTTTTACATTTCTAAATTTGTAGCCGACTAAAATCATTTTTGGTTTGATTTGATTTAGAGTCTGTTCAGAGATAAGTGTATCTCTGGGTACAGACTAAAAATATGTTACCCTATTGGCTACAGGCCAGAGGTAGCTTAAAGACCATTATGGAGACACTACACACTTACTAATGGGTTTCTGATTTATGAGCAGAAAATCTGTGATCAAAGAAATGTAATGGGTCGATGTAACAAAAGTTTATTGGTAGGGCCGTATCTGTGGGCTTACAATAGGTGTGAAGGCCAAGTCTCTTACATCCTAAAGCTTATTGATGAACATCCCATTAAGGAGCGAGTGTAAGGCTTTAAAAAACACTACCTGACATGTTAAATGTACGTGCAACTATACCTATTTTAGGCTAGGACCATAAAATGCATTAAGAAAGGGATCCATTTAGTAACATGAATAAAATATCACTGATTTGGATGCAGGCCATTGAGCATTACGCATTGCTTAACATCAGCTAATTATACACTAAAAACATATGAAGCTTTTACAAACTTAAATGGCTACATAAACACACAATCATATGCCTTCATCAAGTCCATGTACATTGTTTAATTGATATGCATGTGTATTTCAGAGTATCATTCCTGTATCAGTGAGACGGGGCAGAGGTCGCAAATGCGACCAATTTGTGAAGCGCTATTTGGCAGGTCGTACATCTGTCCCTTTATCTCCTTGATAATGTAACCATGTGTAAAGTCCAAATTCATTATCAAATTCTGTTTGTAACACTAGATATCATTCTGTTCTCTATGCATTTCTTCCTTGAGGTGCTGCAATAACTAGCAGTGTCAAGGGCAATGGTCCTGGCAGCATGTTCCAAGCCCTGTAAACAACTTTGGCAGATGACATACATTAGCATATTAAAGCCAGACCTACTGGCTTTAGCAATGATTCTGGGCGTTAACTGCAGATTTTATGTGCACACTGCAGACACAGGCTTAAATCTTGACATGGCTGACTTGAACTCTCACCAACCAGCAAGCAAAACATGCATGCTGTTGGTTGAGAAATTTTCTTAACTGTTATTACAGCTCTCAAATACATGATGTACTCTTTCTTTCAAGATGTGGAGAAGGGCCCTCCCTATATGAGGTCTGTTCACTGTTGCATCAATGAAATGGCCATATGCCTTAGTGCAATGTGAGATTCTATCCATTATGAATGACTAGTATAACCAGCCAATAGCAGAGCTTAATTCCCTTTTCGGTGTAGGCCCTCGATGAAACAGCTAAGTGTATGACCTTGAATGCACCGTGGATGCACGCTCGGAGTACCATGAAAATGTATGGCAGAGAGTGGCCACTCTCGAGGAGCAACACATTGACCTCCAGCTGAAACAGGAGCACCTAGAAAATAGAAGTTGAAGGAACAACCTATGCCTTAGGGGGATATCCAGGGGGGCTGAGGGGGAAGATATCATGGCGTTCGCGGTGGACCTACTCCAAGAAATCAGAGACGACGAAGATGCTTCACAACCAGCCTTTGGTAGAGCACATCGAATTACCTCGGCTCAGGCTGCCTGGACTTTGTACCTGATATACTTACCAGAGTGCACTTCCTCACCAAACAGGAAGCCATCTTACAGGCCTAAAGAGGGAAGATGGAGTTGACCTATAAGGGGAACACAATTCAAATTTTTACGACCTTGCCCCAGTGACACTGCAGCAACGCAGATAATTCAATCCTGTGACTGACAAATTACATACTTTGAACATCGAATACCAGCCATCCCTTTGCTTGGATTTTCACTTGGAAAGGCAAGTGCTGGGTGCTCCACTCTCTATGAGAGCCCAAACAGCTCCTACAGCTCTCAATAGCCTCCCAAGAAGCCATCCCCTCCCCCTGCCTATCTCATCTCGAGAACCTATATGTCTCGAGTGATCCACGGTGCCCCGATCTAGGCACAGAACAGATACCAAAGACCAGTCTTCCTCTCAAGCCAAGCAAGATATTATCCAACATCTTCTCTCAATGGATGGCGGTAACTCCCCTGCCCGCTCACAAGCAGCCTTCGAATAAATCAGTGGGAACTTGGAAATGCAATCTGATGGGACAGGGCCTTAACAGCCCAAGCCAGACAGCCTTTAACCCCCGGCACCAAGCGACTCTCGGAAACACACTATTCCGGCCCTCCTGGCTTCTACTGTTGAATGCCCTGGTGCCACCCATACTGCCATCGACCAAATCTTTATGGCGAGACGCACCTGCGCCCCGACAACCGCTGGCTGCCGACATTGGAGCATGGAAGACTCACGGATTTGTTCTATGCCCCCCTACTCACTTAATTCCACAGGAGAGTGACTTCTCCAGAATGGCCCGTGCACAGTCTAGAGAGTCATTCCAAGACTGAAATAGAGTTTCTTTGGCCCAGTTGGCTTTTTACTGTTTCTGTTTTTACCCATCTCTCCTCCCCTTTCTCTACCTTACCCTAGGAGCTCCCGGAGGGGAGGCGGGCACTTACAGGGCTACCCCTTCTACCTGCCTATTCCCGAGGGGGATCTGCTACAGGTCACTGCCTTTACCACATCTTCTCAACATCGCTCACCTTAGCTTCTCCTTGCCCTTAATGCCAAGGGGGCCATATACACTGTGAACTAACCCTACCCAATGTCCTCTCCGAAACCTGGAACCCCGGACCCTGTGGTGGGAATCCTGCAGTACTTACCCTGCCTTAGTAGCCAACCCTCTGGCTTACCATAGTGACCGACAACCCACATATCACATTTTTCTCTCTCAATGTAAGGGAACTCAATGCCCCGAAGAAGAGATGACAAATTTAACGATACATACTTACACATGACCCAGACGTTATATTTTTACAAGAGACTCACTTACTGCGAGCAGATATGCACCTCATGACTTATCCAAAGTACCCAAGAAAATACTGGGCACCCTCACCAACCAAGCCAGCTGGTGTTGCAATCATGTGTAAGGCAGGTCTACACTCTCAAGGCTCGCGAATTGTAAGGGACAGAGGGCAGGTCTTTAGAAATTACAATTCAACACAACACACAGCTTCTCACCTTGCTTAATATCTATGCACCCAACCAGTCACAAAACATCTACCTCAGAACATTACTAAGAAGAGCAGGTGTCGTGTGAGGTGGATCTCCTAATAGTAGGAGGATACTTCTATCTGGTCTTGGATTCCGAGCTAGATGGCAGCGCTACTTCATTTCAAGGGACGGCAGCAATGTCTGTTACACTGAAAAGGGCCTTCACTGACTCAGACCTCACTGATGCATGGTGTTATAAACACCCAGACACCAAAGACTACTCCTTTTATTCACATGTCCAATGCTCGTACTCGAGTATCGACTATTTCTTCCTATTACACTCCCTCATTCGAGATCTGGTGTCGGTTTCCATCTCAGACATTTCTCTCTCAGACCACGGCCACCTTGAAATGGTACTGCAACAGCTCAAGAATACAGCATGATTCCCCCGCTGGCGGCACCCACCCTATATCTTACCGGATCCAGATAACGTAGATGAACTACGGCTGGAGATTTCTGCCTACTTCTCATCAAATGACCTCCCCGAAACTCACCATGATGAATACTGACTGAGAGGAATGTAACTGCTTGTTTCTTTCCATAAAATCTGAAAGTTGCAGGTGGATGAGTTTTTCCAATAGATTGGCAAAAGCTGGCAACAAGTATATTGGTCTAAAGTTAGACAGATTTTATTTGTCCGCAGTGGACTTCTTTAATAGTTGAATTAATTTGGCCCGCTTCCAGCAGCTGGGGCCCATGGTTAACTGTAAAGAAAAGTTTAGTAACTGGTTTAGAGTGAGATTTATTGCTGCACTATAAGCAACAAGGATATATAAGGGGGGCAGGGGTCATCTGGAGATCCGTATATATGCAGGAGGATAGGGCCTGTACTGATTCTTCCATAGAGATAGGAGCAAACTCTAACAGAGAGGGACTCTTGAGAGAAGCTGAGATCACTCATTGAACCATAACCTCACAGTTGCCTTAAAAATTGTAAGAAGGCAGCTGAAAGGAATCAACAATCCATTTTATCTTTGAATCAAAGAAATCAGGAAGCTGATTACACAGCTTGAGTGAAGGGATCATTGGCTGAAGTAGGGTATCATGTTGTGTAATTATTTTTACAATTTTAAATATTTCATCAGATTTATTTTGGGCAGTGTCAATTTGGATTATAAGGAAGTCTGCCTGAGTTTTCTTGATAGCCTGATGGTACTTATATAGGGCCCCTTTGTCCTTAGGAAGGTACAGATGTCTTCAACTTCTTTCAAGTCTTTTACAGGTTTTACAAAGGGCTGTGAGCTCCTCATTGAACCAGGGCACAGATTAACGTTTGGCCACTGAGTTCCTGTAAGAAGAGTTTTAAGGGGCAACAGTGTTAGTCAGGGAGAGCCATGTTTTTACCAACCAAGTGTCCACCTCAATGTTACCTGTCATACATGGAGAGGAATTATATAGAGCACAACTAAATTCTGTGTGAGAAACTCCGGCCCACTTTCTGAGTGAGACACGGGTACAAAACCTATGACCAATTGGGCAATAATCCTCTTTCCAAGTGTTACAAATTAACTCGTGATCTGACCAGAGTGAAGGAACAACCGCGGACACTGAGACTGGTCCATTAGAAAAAATTGTGTATAGAATGTGGCCTGCTACATGAGTGGGCTGGGTCACAAATTGCTGCATGTCCCATGAGGACCTGTTATCTAGGAGAAGCTTCCAGTGTGGGTGCTCCAGCGTGGAGTGCAAAATCCCTCCCTCTATCACAGACCAAAGATCTCACATACACATATTATCCATACATTCGCTGGTGGGGCCCATAACACCAACATTCACTCACCATTAATCCGTGTGGGAGGCGATTATCTTCCAAACGCTGGTATGAGAAGGAAATACCACTTTTACCCTAATGAGTGTCAAATCTACACCACCTTCTGTTGCTCATTAGGCCCTATATTCCATCTTTGGTATTCCTCCCATAATTTTGGCGGTGGATCTGCTAGTTGCTGTTTAAATGATTATCTAATTCTCTTTTCCCTTCGCATTAATACATTTTCATAAATAAACAAACCAACTCATTTCTGTAATGAATCAAATCAATTCTTTATCTAATTAATGCAAGTGAATTCATTAGTTGTTCGAGTAGCTGACCATCATATTTACCTATTCTGGCTAATTATCATCTTCTAAGTCAAATCCAGTAGTCTCGTCAATCTATGCCCGTCAAATTTGAAAGTTCAGTTCATCAGGAAATTGGGCATCCGATCAGTCTGTCAAAGATTCAGGGAAACAGCTGTCCTGCAGTGTCACCGTCCTCTCCGTCAGCATAACATCAGGAAATTGGAAAACGACCTCTTTACCTCTCTATTCTACCATAATTTATAGTAAAATCAATGTTAAAAGTATCAAAGTTTGGGCATCCAAGTTCGCTGATTGGACAATCAGGGATCATCCTTTTGGTTTCTCACGAAAGTGTCTTTTGGGTTATGACCCTTGTCAGTTCCGGTTCACACAACAGTCTTTGTTCAAAATATTTGGCTGATGTCCCAGCCTGTCCTTGGAGGTTACATGTTCATCTGGGGTCAGGTCCAGGCCACAGTTGCTAGCGGTGACGCATGCGCACTTCACCCAGAACCTTGAGCAATGGAGCCAGTTTCATCAGATACAGAAGTCAGCCATTTTGTGGCCACTCGAAATGGTCAACTTAAGCAAAGAAACACAAAAACGTAATTAATACATAGAAATGGCTAATTAAATGTTATTCCCTCGCTAATACCCATATGTGTGTGTATTTATCTAGCAAAAGCAACACTCAGTGCGGTTTATACTTACTGAATAAAGCACAAATCACAATTACATCACAAAAGCGACATATATCATGCAATATTCTAATTGTCTATCATTAATATGCGTACAGAATTTAGTTCATGTATTAATTAGGCCATGCAGGTGCAAATCCCACGTGTAATTCATATATTAGTAAGGTTGGTAAGTATTTTCCAAATCACTCCAAACCATTAGTTCGATTATAATGAATTAATTAATCTAATTAGTAAAACAACATGTAAAATGGGGTGGGTATACAAAATGTTTGTATTACCCGCTCCAGCAATCCCCCTTTGGTGATTTTATCACCATTCCACCCAAAAAAATTGTGTTCTGTTTTACGGAATCTTTAGAATGTTTTCTTGCTCTTAATCATAATTCAGTTTCACCCAATTCTTCTCTTTTTGCTGTTTTATACATACTCTCCTTCCATTCTTCTAATGTTATCTCTTCCAAATCTCTATATTGATCCTTGTCCTTATTTTTACAGCACATACAACCTAATCTAATCAATAATAATATGAAAATTACACGTTATTGGAAATAATATTTTACCAATAAAAGTACTACCTATTTTTACTAAGAAATTTTTAATAACAGCTGTTTTCTTTCCAATCTTTTCCCAAATACCTTCAACCGCCAGTGGTGCAATTTCATCATGCAATTCAGTAATATTCTTAATATAAATTTTCAGTCAGGAATGTAAGTACAACAATGTTGAACCTTAAGCATTCCACAGACTCCACCCTCTTTTGCCAATAATATATCAAGGGCAAGTCGATTTTGCATTACCATAGCACGCATGGCAACCATTTCAGTGTTTACCAATAAAAATCCTCCAGCGGTGCTTGTTGACAAGCGATCCACTACTGTTGATAATTTTCTAATTTTGTTTGCAATCAGAGTTATTCCCACTGCTGGTATCAATGCCTTGAAAATATCACCTACAATTTTTGCCCAAGATTCTCTCTTACTTCTCGCTAAATGATTACTTAAACTATGTACACCATCTTCTCCTCTATCCATATGAAAATTTTTCGGAAAGACCAGGCCTACGTAACATGTGCCATACCAATGGTCTGACAAACGATAATATGCCCTGTTCCCACAAATAAAATATAATCCAGGAAAGACTGGATCTTTACCACCTTTAAATCCCCATCCACCCATGATTCGGTATGTATCATGGCACTCACTATTACCTACAAAATAATTATCATACACAGTTTGATTCCTTCGAATGCAAAATTTCCCTTTCTGAGGCCAATCTAAAGCTATAGTTGGGCTAGCTTCTCCTTTCAAATGTTTTTCTTTTTCTATATCCCAGACTGTTTTTTCCACTTTCCCTTCTCCTGCCTTTCTTTGCATTTTCAATCTTCTTTCTTCAACCATGTCTAAGAATGTCTTTTCCTCCTTCTTCAAACTGATTGTCAAATTGTTTCTAAAAATATACTCTAATGTTAGTTCTTTAGTTTCTAAGAAAAATTCACCTAATACCCTAGCAGGTTTTACTTTGCTTAATTTATTATAAGAAGGCACTTGCGCAAAAATGTTATCTACATCTGAAAAATAATATTCTAATTTCTCTGTCTGATAAAATAAACTAGATATCACACTACATGTTATTCCATACGTTGCTGGAAGGTGATGATAAGTCACTCCTTCAGAAACAGATGCAGGGAACTGCATACATACGTAGCAATCCCGTACATCCATTGTCTTTACATATTCATACAATAATTTTGAAAACACATTATTAGAAAAATCTGTTATTGACCTGTCTTTATGCAAATAATTATTATCTATTCTAGTTGGAACTACCTTTGGAATTTTCCCTATATTAGTTCTGTTTTCACTATGTCCTTCTAATGTATCTATAGTGACCTTAAAAGAAATGACAAGAGCAAGGATGCTCCATAAAAGCATTAATAATCCTGTACAACAACAACACATTTTACACCATCTTTTCATGAATGTACATCTACCTTTGCTACTATCTATGTTAGCCATCTCTGTTAAAATGGACCGTGTCTTTTGACTTAGCCTCTTTCACTTCACAACTAGTTTTCTAACCTAAGGTTCTAACACCTATTTGGTTCTACCAGTCTCTAATTTTTTTTTGCTTCAATATCTTGTTCTCTTCATCAATAGTTTTCTTGATTTATTCAGTTTGGCATCTCATCATTCTTCACTTTCCTCTCGTCATCCAAATACAGACTTTCCTGAACTTCTGTTTCTTCTTCTCCAATGTCAGACAAGAGAACTCTCAGGATTTCCGATTCTGCTTCGTCCTCAACCACTTTCAGTACAGCCTCCTCTGGATATCCTTGACTATCTGCCTCTTCTCCTTTTTCAGGCAGAGCCACGTATGTCAATTCCGGTGACTTATACTTCTGGTTAGGTTTCCTTGTTCTTTTACTCTCTTTATCTTCAGTTATTTCGTCTTCTTTTGATTTTTCTTGACTTGTCACTTCATTCACCTGTTCAGCTCTTGGTGAATTCACTCGTGTCAGTCCATATCTCAGTTTCTTTATTTTATTGGGCCACACATCATCTCCCGCAACTCTTTTTACTTTACTCCCTTTGTCATTCTTTTCATTCCTCCAAGCTCTTTTTCCTAGAACTCGACCTTCAGGTATTTCATTTTCACTCTCTTCAGACTTTGTCTCAACTTGCTTTGTCTTTTCAACGACTTCTTCTTCCGCCACTTGTTTTGTTTTCCTTACTTCTGTCCCTCCTCGGATCTCCGACACGCAATCTTCCTGCTGGCTACTTGTCCCTTCACCTAACTGGATGTTGCAGTTCCCTACACCTCCTCGGGGGTCTTCTGCAGAAATCTGTCCCTCTCTCTCTCTGTACCTGTCCCTTGTTCACTTAATTTGTTATTTCAGGTGGAATTTCTCTCAGTCTCTCGTCTGGTACTTCCTTTTTACGAATTTCTCTTATTGTATCTTCAGCACTCTTTCCTTTTTTCTTTCTGTGTTCTTTTTTAGAACCCTGCGCTTCATGCTCGTTTCCAGAATCGCTGGATTCAGAAATCTGCAATCTTCTTCTCAGAGAGCTACTTCTGGGGACCAAAGCTGGACTTGGTTCTGTTTCCCCCCTTTCAGAGTTTTCTCGTGTCTTTGACCCTTCGTCATCTGAGTCAGTACTTGATTCTGATTCATCAAAATATTCTTTTCCTGTGCTGTCCACCGGCTTCGGACTTCTCAATGTATGACTTGCATGGATCCAGTTTTTCAGTCCAGCACACATCACAGCTGTGGTCGTGGTCAGAATGACTTGTCGTGGTTTTCCCCACCTTGGAACCAAACAATTTCTTCTTCTGTGGACCTTTATCCTTACCCAGTCACCTGGGCTCAGATCATGGGCTGGCTTCTTTTCAAGTGTGGTGGCATCTGCTCCAACCTGATGAAACACAGAATGAACTGCGTCAGCCAGGCCTTTACAGTATTCCAACACCATGTCATCAGTTATAGTCATCAGCTTGTTGACTGGTATAAACACATGTCTCATAGCACGTCCCATGATTATTTCATGAGGACTCAATCCTGTAGTTCTGTCTGGAATTGACCTAATTGTCATGAGTACTAGAGGCAAGAGATCAGGCCATTTCATACCTGTGGCCAAACACATTTTCCCTATTCTATTTTTGATAGTACCATTCATCTGTTCAACCACACCAGAAGCCTCTGGTCGGTAGGCACAATGTAGTTTTTGTTGTACATTCAATGCTTCACAAATTAATCCTACAATCTCATTATGGAAATGTCCTCCTCGGTCTGACTCAATTGTCACTGTGAACCCGAACCTAGGGATGAACTCTCTCAGCAGTAGCTTGGCTACTGTCAACCCATCATTTCTTCTTGTTGGGAATGCTTCCACCCACCTAGAGAATAGGCAGACCACAACTATAACATACCTCAGTCTGTTACAGGGAGGCATCTCAATGAAATCTACTTGCATTCTGGTGAAAGGCCCTCCTTCTCGACCTATTGTTCCCAGACTCACTACTGTCTTTCTCCCAGGATTGTATTGCTGGCATATTAGGCATCTTTGACAAAGACTTTCTGCTACAAGTCTGAATTTTGCATTGTACCAGGTCTGCTTAAATGACCTGATCATGGCATCTCTCCCTATATGTCCCTGGCCATGATACATCCGTGCCATGGTTGACATCATGCTATCAGGCATAACTGGTCTTCCATCTCGATAGACTCACACATGATCCTTTTCCCTTGGGGCACATCCTGCTTTTACCCACTGTCTCATTTCCTCATCTCCTGCCTCTTCTTGCAACTGCCTTACCTCTTCCCAAGTCCCTACAATGTTAGTAAACATCAATGAGCAAAAAGACATTTCTTTTTCCTTAGCCTGATAGACCGAATTCTGATTTTGTGCACAATACTGTGCCATGTCATTGGCGTACCTGTTCCCGGTGGCGATATAATCACCACCTTGACTATGAGCAGAACATTTTACAACAGCCAATTGTCTAGGCAGCTGTATCGCCTCAAGCAACTTTCCAACCACTTGTGCATTCTTAATAGGAGTTGCACTTGAGGTCAGGAAACCTCTTCGTAGCCATAGTTGGCCGAAGTCATGGACCACTCCAAAGCCATACTGGCTGTCAGTTATCACAGTCACTCTCACACTCTTCCCAATCTTGCATGCTCTAGTCAAAGCCACAAGTTCTGCTACTTGGGCTGATTTCACTCCTTTCAGATATGATGCTTCTATTACTGCTGCGACTGTGCATACTGCATACGCTGCACTCAGCACTCCTTCATCTGTTCTCAAACATGACCCATTAACGAACATCACAAAATCACTTTCGGGCAAAGGTACATCTTTTATATCTGGTCGTGGTTTTGTACAAAAATCAAGTACATCCAAACAATCATGATCTACTTCATCTCTTACTTCCACAATCTCAGCATCAGGCAACAAAGTTGCAGGATTCATATTCAAACATCTTGCAAGACTCACATTAGTTGCACCCAATATGACCTTCTCATATTTAGTCAGCCGACTGTGTGTCATATACTGAGTACGACTCCTTGTCAACAGAATCGCTACATCATGAGGTACAAACACTTTCAATGGATATCCCATCACAATTCCTTCACTCTGCTCCAAACTTCGACATGTTGCAGCCACCGCTTTCAAACATCCAGGTAAAGCTACAGCTACTGGATCAAGCATTGATGAAAAATATGCAATTGGTCTTCTCAGTTTTCCATGCTTCTGGATCAACACAGAAAGTGCACATCCATTTCTCTCACTGCAATACAACTCGAATTCTTTCTCATAGTCAGGCATACCCAATGCAGGTGCTTCACACAAACCATCTCTCAATTTTCTGAATGCTGCCAATTTCTCCTTGTTTAATTCAATGGGATCTCTCACATCACTTCTCGTTAATCGCACCAAAGGTTTTGCGATCAAGGAAAAGTTGCTTATCCACTGACAACAGTATCCAACCATTCCCAAAAACATCCTCACTTCTCTTTGAGTCATGGGAGCTCTCATTCCTTTTATTATTCTGATTCTGTCTATGGTTATTTTCCTTAATCCGTACTCAATGTTATGTCCCAAATACTGCACTTCCTTCTTACAAAACTGTAGTTTCGATGGCGACACTTTAAGTCCTCCATCTGCCAAATGATTCAGCAAGGCTATCATGTCTACCTCACAAGCTTCACGTGTTTTTGACGCCACCAAAAGGTTGTCAATGTATTGGACTAATACAGAGATTTCAGGCATTTCTAGACTCTCCAAAGACGTCTTTAATAGCTGATTGAATATTGAGGGGCTTTCTGTATACCCCTGTGGGATTCGGCACCATGCCAAAATAAGCTCACCAAAACGAAATGCAAAAATTTGCTGACTGTCGTGGTGCAATGGGATGGAAAAGAAAGCATGACACAGATCAATCACTGTATACCATTCTGCATGACGGGGAATCTGATATAAAATCACTGATGGATTTGGTACAATGGGACAACATGATACCACAATTTTATTCACCTTTCTCAGATCTTGTACTATCCTGAATTTCCCATTAGGCTTTTTAAGTCCCATTATCGGTGAATTACATGGACTACTCAATATTTCTCTCAAAATTCCTTGCCTGATCATTTTCTCTATTACAGGAGTTACACCTTCAATTATTTCAGGTGTCAACTTGTATTGCGGAACATTTGGATATGTTACTCCTTACTTTACGGTTATTTTGATTGGATCTACATTTCTCATTAGCCCTACATCTTCTCCAGTGAAATCCCAAACTTCTGCTTTTACAGATTGTCTCAATTCTTTAGGTAATTCATCAGGGTTGAATACAGCATATGTTTCAGTAACTTCATTTTCTCTGTTAGCTATGGTCATCTTGTACAATACATCATCATCTGGTGTTTCAAAAGCTATTCCATCCGGAGTACAGAATATAGTGCAATTCATTTTGGACAACAGGTCCCTACCTAATAAATTCACTGGACTGGTGTCACACACCACAAAGCGGTGCATTTCTGAAAATTTCCCTATGCTAACTTTCACTGGGTCTGTAAGATATGTTTTAATCTGTCTGTTGGACACACCAACTACTTGGATCGTTTCATCCGAGAGAGGAAGATTCTTAACATCAGCTGATCTAACAGTTGATCGAGTAGCACCAGTATCCACTAGGAAAGTAATATTTTCATCATTAACCTTCCCATCTACAAAAGGTCCTGTCTGGTCTACTTCTAGAGTTGCGCCTAGTACGCACTCTCCTTCCTCCCTTCGGCACCGTCAATAGCTCTCTTCTGAGTCACTTTCATCGCGTTGCAGCCAATACTGCGAGACAGCGCTAGCGCGTGGTGGCTTATTTACCTGTTCTTCATTGTAGAATCCCGATTCACTACTATACTTCTATTGTTTTTCTGCTCTGTTGAAAAGGCGGCTTTGGCACCTGATTCTGTGGGGGAACAACTTGCTGCTGTTGCTGCAGTTGACCACTCACCTCATGCTGGACCTTTGGGTTCAATGATGGATTTTAATTGTTAGTACTCGGGGGAAACTTACACTCGGATTTCCAATGCCCTATCCTGCCGCAATTATGACACGGAAATTTCTTTTTAGCTTCTTCAATATTCCCTTTATACTTCCCAGTATTAAATTTCGGCTTTGACCCTGCTTGTTCCACTAATTGTGCTTCTTGTCTCTCCGCTACCTTTACCTGTGCCGACATTGCCTTCTCTTTTAGCTTCCGCTGTTTTGCTTCAATTTCATCACTGAAGTATTCAGCATGTCTCAATACTTCATCTATTTTCTTGTTTTGCCAATCTACCGTATGCTGTTAAATCATCTCACCAATTTCTGGACGTAAACCATGTACAAATCTGTATACAAAATGACTCAAATCCTTTTCACTCAGATTCTTATCTCCGCTAAACTGCTTAAAAGCTAGTATTAGCCTCTCGTAATATGCATGTACTGACTCTTTACTTTCCTGGTGTGTTCGATCAATTTTTACCCAATCTGTCTCTTTGGGAGGCACTTTATTTTTCAAAAATACCATAACCTGCTCATATTTCTTCATTACCTCGGGGTCTGGAGCTCCTGTTTTAGGATCCCTAGGATATTCCTGGGTTGGCCAATTAATCATTAGTTTGCACTCTGTCCATAGATCTGCTGGTACAATTATGTCAAACAGACTGTTCAAATCAATCCATAATACTTTAGACAATTTCACAAATCTGTCTACCTGCCTGTACCACTCGACAGGCTTTTCACGTAGTCGAGGCAAATCATTCGTAAATATAAAAATATCCTGTCTCGTCCATGGGACATGTACATATCCTCCTCCTGGAATCTCTCTCATAGGGCATTCTGTCACTACCTTCTCCTTTTCTCTTACAGGAAAGGGTGAAAATGTCTTATCTGAGGCATCATCGCATTTTCTATACCACCTGCTTCTCCATTTATCCACGTCTCCCCATTTTCTCAACAAAATGATTATGTCCTTAATTTGACCTATTCGTCCTGTGGCGTTCATATTCTTAATGTCCTTTTCAGTGAAATCTACTCAATATGGTTTCTGTAAGGCTTTTACCTTTTCAATATCAATGCCCATCTCATTTGCTACTTCTTCTAACCTTTCATGTAAGTTTTTTGCTCTCCAGGTCACACTCTTGCACAAAAATAATAATTCTTCATCCTGATAGGTTTTCAATTTTTCTGTTGGGATATTCCTCCCATAATTTTGGCGGTGAATCTGCTAGTTGCTGTTTAAATGATTATCTAATTCTCTTTTCCTTTCGCATTAATACATTTTCATAAATAAACAAACCAACTCATTTCTGTAATGAATCAAATCAATTCTTTATCTAATTAATGCAAGTAAATTCATTAGTTTTTCAAGTAGCTGACCATCATATTTACCTATTCTGGCTAATTATCGTCTTCTAAGTCAAATCCAGTAGTCTCTTCAATCTATGCCCGTCAAATTTGAAAGTTCAGTTCATCAGGAAATTGGGCATCCGATCAGTCTGTAAAAGATTCAGGGAAACAGCTGTCCTGCAGTGTCACCGTCCTCTCCGTCAGCATAACATCAGGAAATTGGAAAACGACCTTTTTACCTCTCTATTCTACCATCATTTATAGTAAAATCAATGTTAAAAGTATCAAAGTTTGGGCATCCGAGTTCGCTGATTGGAGAATCAGGGATCATCCTTTTGGTTTCTCACGAAAGTGTCTTTTGGGTTATGACCCTTGTCAGTTCCGGTTCACACAACAGTCTTTGTTCAAAATATTTGGCTGATGTCCCAGACTGTCCTTGGAGGGTACATGTTCCTCTGGGGTCAGGTCCAGGCCACAGTTGCTAGCGGTGACGCATGCGCACTTCACCCAGAACCTTGAGCAATGGAGCCGGTTTCATCAGATACAGAAGTCAGCCATTTTGTGGCCACTCGAAATGGTCAACTTAAGCAAAGAAACACAAAATTGTAATTAATACATAGAAATGGCTAATTAAATGTTATTCCCTCGCTAATACCCATATGTGTGTGTATTTATCTAGCAAAAGCAACACTCAGTGCGGTTTATACTTACTGAATAAAGCACAAATCACAATTACATCACAAAAGCGACATATATCATGCAATATTCTAATTGTCTATCATTAATATGCGTACAGAATTTAGTTCATGTATTAATTAGGCCATGCAGGTGCAAATCCCAATTGTAATTCATATATTAGTAAGGTTGGTCAGTATTTTCCAAATCACTCCAAACCATTAGTTCGATTATAATTAATGAATTAATCTAATTAGTAAAACAACATGCAAAATGGGGTGGGTATACAAAATTTTTGTATTACCCGCTCCAGCATGGGTCCAAAGGAACATCCACATGTTGACTCTGATCTCCTAAAATCATAAAATTTGCATATTTTAGCATGATTTTCGAAAAACATTCATCTAAGGAAGGTAGAAAGTCCCCTGCCAGACCTGGGGGGCGGTATACCAGCACACCTGCCAAGATTGTATAAGCAGAAAGGGTAATGCAAAAATTAATTGACTAGACCCCCAAGAGCTCCATATAGTCAAAAGTGGTGCAATTTAAAGTGCATCTATATACAATTGAAATAACACCCCCTCTTTCACCATCTCTGCCTCAATGTAATATTGCATACCCCACCAGGATAGCTGTTGTGAAATCTGGTGCTGGACTATCAGACAACCAGGTTTAACTATGTAACCTGCAGATGACAGGTAGCCACTAAAGTAAGGTATTTCAGAATGTTAAAGCACCCTCTTCAGCTTTGTAGCTTGTGGGTCACAGGGTCTTTTGTGGTTTGGGTGATGTGCCTTTTATCCTTGTGTAATTGTAACTACCAGAGAACCTAAGTTAATGAAAATATTTAGGGCCTGATTACAACTTTGCTGGACTGCTGCTGTGACGGTTCAAGGAAAGCCACCAAGTTGTTGGCATTCCCGCCTGCCAGATTACAACAGTAATCCAGGGCTGGTGGTGTCATGGTGGCAAAAACGTTAGGCTCATAGGAGACCTAAAAAGCATACCACCGCCCTGACAGCTGCTCCAGCACATTTGTGCATGGTGTGGAATGCACAATGTCGTGCCACAACTTTGCACTTTCAGGGGGGCACAGCATGTGCCCCTTGCAAGCACCCCCATGGGCAGATTTGCCGGAGGGGCCCTGTTGGGGGCCTATTTGAATGCCTTTCCACCAATCATTTCATGGCAGGGTCCTCTCCATGAAATGCTTGGTGGAAAGGCTGGTCGAATGCTGCTTGGAGGTGTTGGCATCAGTACCGTCGCAATTCCCGCCGGCTTTCCCCACCGCCACTGCCAATGAATCCTAGATCCTGGTGGTGGTGGCGGTCTTGTGTCAGTCTCACTGCCACCATCGTAATCGGCATCGGTGGGAGGCCCGACGCCATAGCGGGGGTCAGACCTCCATCCACTGGTACGGCGGTCCAAGGATCGCCATACTCATAATGATTGTGTTGAGCATACTCATAATTAGGCCGTCACTCCACTAGATCTTCTAATAGATTGTCTAAATGCTTAGGGACCGCATCAGGGTTTAGGAAGTTATTATTATAATAATTCACTAACATAAGATCCCAGGAGTAGTAACCTTTGATTATTAAAATGTGAAATTAGAGTGAGATAGTTATAAAACTTAAAATATTAAATACAACCGAGTTGGAGATCAATGTAAGCAGATCCCCCTGTGTATCCCCCCTGTGGCTGGTGTTGCTAGTGTTTAGAATGAGCGATATCCATTTATGGAGATTTATTCAGTCTCCCAAGTTTCTTGTACACAAATGATGTGAAAATTAGTGATGGCGGTAGCCATTCTTCATTATCTCGCCTGCTTTTGTATCCTGCTATGTTCCAGGACAGGAGTGTATAAGATAAAACATTTACATCATCGAAAGTACCCCGAGAAACTGGATGAGGCAAAACTGGGGCATTATAGCCCTGATTATACTGTGGATTGAAAACTCCCTGAAGCGACAATTGTTCATCATTAACAGCGCCCCCATTTTCCCCTAAATCAGGTGGCATGTGGGATAACTGATTAGCTGATGCAAGTCAATCACAGGAGTCCAGACCTGATAAAGGGGCAAACCTGTTATAAGAGAGAGAATCTGGGTGATTCACATGATTCAACATAGGTGTACTATCACAAACAGGGAGAACCAATCTGCTACTAAGGACCAACCCACGTTGCAAGCTCTGTGTTTTATTAAAAAAAAAGGGGGTACAGAGCAAATTTTGGTTGGTGCCTTAAGAGCCAGCGAAGGTTGAAAGAGTAGATCTGTTACAATAAGTGGGTTTACAAAATTTAGCATGATACAGGCACCTTCAAAGCCCTTTGTGGTTGGACCAATCCATGGTGTTCTTCTCGCCATCATTAGGTGATTCTGTATTAGGTGCCCTGATCTTCTGTGGTTAGAAAGCCAATGCTGAGATTTGTCCATAAGTTGTGAAGTGGATTCTCTTTGGGAGGCTCTAAGGGCTGGATCATTAGCCAATACTAGAACATATGGACAAGCTGCAGGCAGAAGGTCCAATGTGTGGTTGCAAGAATCCCCTGTGGCTGATTACATTCTCTCTGCGAGGTTCTAATTGATGGTCTGGTCTCACGAACAGCAAGGGGAGAAGGGACTAGGGGTGTATCATCCACCTGTGGAAAGTCTCTGACGCTTATTTGGGTTGCACTAATATTTGTTTGAGTTATTATAGTACAAGGCCTTTTCGCTGCTCCAAGCCCGGATTTGCCCACATTTAAAGAGCTATCCACCCATAAGTGCGGAAGATGATCGTTAGATGGATTTTCTGGGTGTTGTATAACATCATTAACAAGAGCGGTTATTTGTTTAGGAGCAGAACTGTGACTTCAAAGCTCTTGTAATTTCTGTTCAATGTTCTCCAAACAGGACAAAATTAGTTGAAACAGAAGAGAAAATAAAACGTAAAGATCCACCGGAGGCCGTAATAAATCCAGTTTGACGGAATCCGGGTCTAGGCTTGACTGGGGAGGGGTTGACTTCCTTGCCTTTTTAGGTCTCGCATAGGCAGCGCATGCTGCCTCTACGAGGCATCAAGTAATCTGTATTAGTAGTGAAACTCCACCCATTTTTTTTCTCTTTGTGTTGTCACTTGCCATTGGTTAAATGTGTCATTGCCGGTTTTATTTCGCTCATTGATTTGGCTGGTAATCCGATACCTCATTTCCGGTTTGCTTCCACTTCGCAGGAAGCAGCACCGACCAACTACAATGTAGTTCCGCTGCTGGCTGTTATCGTTTCTTTTAAGGACTACTTGTTTTATGTAGGCATCGCGCACGCACGCACGCACGCCTGGGTAAGAATAATAATGTTTTCATGTTTACGACGCGGAACGCTGCCCTATGTCTTTCTTTTTCTGGATATTTGTTTAATAAATGGTAGCACCAGGTTCCAGGCAAACGCAGCCTCCCGCCAGCTGTGTCAACACTCTGCTGATCGCCGCAACAAAAACAAAGGTCTTCTTAGTGGCTGACGCTCCACCTGCAGGTTCCACAGCACAGCTCGGCAGTGGATTAACAGAGCTGTGGAATGTGCTGTCTTGTCTTTTTATGGAGTGCCTCGCTGTCTGCTTCTAAATCTGCTGCTGCCTGTCATGCCCTGTCTCCGGGAGCCCAGCACTTTTGTGTGCACTCCCTTTGCTACCTCTGCTCACAGTTACTGCAAGGTAGCATGCACAAAGGGGCCAACAATGCCTGACGTTGGCTCCGAGAAGCCTTTCTCCTTCCAAGTATCATTTGTTGCATTCTCATTGAAATAAAACGCTCTGGGTAATCGGTTTTCAGAGCACATTCATTATATTAAAGGTGCTGTTTAGGATGCTAATTGCCCAATATTGTTATCTAGTGCCAGTCCCTACTGCGCGTCACATTTTCCAATCCAAACACTGGACTGCAACAAAAACCAGACGAGAATGGGATCAATGGCGCCCCCTCCCCTGACCCACACCCCCTCTCTGACCAGGGCTCCTCCGCTCTGATCTCACAAAAGAGGGCATGTCAGAGAGTAGCCAGGGCATTTTTTTTTACTTATGTCCGTAACAAAAGCCACGCCGTGCTCCGGGGCATACTTACTTGTCATAAATGTTTGTGCCTGCGCACTCTCTTTTCATTTCCCTTCGCTCGGGTTCACAAAGGCATTGATAATCCCTTCTGTCTGCCTGTTTGTGGCTTCCCCCACCCTCCTCGCACTCGGAGCCCTCCCCCACCCTCCAAGCACACACACACAGCTGCGGGTTTCTCACATCAGAGACCTCGCACTGCGAATCCCCCCTCCAGCACCTGCACTCCTCCCAGCCTGCCTCTGTTTACTCCAGCAGCGGCGGCATGTGCAGTTGATTAACCCTTTCTTTCCTCCTTGTTATGAATGTGTAACAGTTAAAACAAGGGCAAAGTCACCGCTCTAATAAAGCAGACCCTATAGTTGTAAAATTGCCATTCACACGTTTACAATTATTATTTAGTGATGTCATTGTTGACTATAGAGTTGCTTCAAACGCGGACACAACAGGAGCTTAGAGTAAATATTCGAAGCGCGTCTTTAAATGTAATAGACGGCGTAGGACTGTAATGCACACAGCTGTGTTTTAACCCTGGTGTACCCTTACAGCTAGTGAACTTACTAGACTGCAGGCAATTGATGTGACTATCAGCAGCGATCCTTTCCAACAGCGTTCCTCTCGTCCACTGTATGTGTGAACCATTTGTTAACTCAGAAAAATGCCACTGCTTTTTCTTTTGTTCAGGTAAGGCCGTTTTTTATACTTTATTTTATTGCGTACAGAATTGTACGGTTTGTATTTAATTATAGTGCATGCTCCTGCATTACAGTAACTCGTTGAAGCATTGACTGTGCTGTGTGAACTGTGAAGTCTGTTGTGGGCCTCAGAGATCCCTCCCTGCCCAGCCCTGAGCTCTCAGCCTACCCTCCCTCCTTGTGTTTATAAATAATACATTTAGAAACAGCGCGTGTGAACTCATGTCATTGCACCACGCCCGTCGTCAGGTCACTAAACACACATTTCATTACAAGGCCTTTACGTCCGGACATTAACCCATTTTACCTTTTTTTTGCATATTTAAAGCATCTGCATAAGAGCAAGGCTGCCATTTGTTCACTTAGTAAATAATGTGAATTCTAAGGTTTGTTACTAGAATGTATTTGAAAGATTAAATATGAGTGTGTTTGCTGTTGCTCCACAGAGCACATTTCCATGTTCTTTCTTTTTATCTCTGGTGTATGTTACCTTCAGGTGAGGTTAGCAATGCCAATAGCTCCAACTCCAAAAAATGCGAGACCTAATGCATTTCCAATGCTTGTTTGTTTTTGGAGGGGCTGACTCTTTATATAGACCTTTTCTCCTCTTACCGCCTGCCGGCGGTAGAATGGTAGACTTTGTTGTAAAAGAGGTAGTAATTAGTGTGGCGTTATCTTCAACATTTTCCGTGGCATTAACCATTGACGGCAAAGGAGCTGTTGAAAGCAAACTACCAGCATCTAAAAGTCCGAGGCCCAGTATTCCAAGATTAACATTAGACTTGGGGGAGGGAATCACACCCTCTGGACCTTCCAAAGATACACAGACACCATCCCCCAATGAGAGCTTTCGCTCTGCTAAAGCATTTTCCATGGAAATGGCATTAGTGGCTTTAGTTAACAAGCATTTGCAATACAATAGGTCTCGCAATTGTTGGAGTTGGAGCTATTGGCATTGTAAATGGCAATGTTTTTATGTTTTTTAAGTGGAGTGATAATTTAAAGAAAAAAGTGCACACTATACCATACTACAAGCTTTTATAGCAACTGTAGAGTAAAGCTATGGCTATGTTAACACAAAGGGGTGTAAATGGATGAATAAAAATACGCAAAAAGGATCATAAAATGCAAGATGGAATGTATAGCAGGTGACCAGGACTACCTTTTATTTAATAAAAATGCATATAAAAAGAAACTCACACACATAGAAAGTGACACCTGTGATCTTCAGAAAAGTGGCTGGCTTCTGCCTGGTGACAGACACATAGGGGTTCATGTTTCAGTATATATATGTGCAAATGCCCCATGACATGTTGTCCATTTACCATTTTAAGATGGTTATACATCCATCTTGGAGAACTAAATTAAAACAAAAACTATAAAGAGCGTGCCACTAAACATTTTTTTCTTTTTTAAACGAAGGAGCAGCCCTGTTTCAAATTTAAAATAAAGCAGGATGCGGGAAAAAGAATGAAGGGGGCAGAGGGAAGAGAGGATTACATTGCTGAATGGCAGAAGTAGCAAAGTAGGAACTGACTAAGCTGCGTGTAAAACCAGAATTGGCAATGCCAATAGGCAGTAGCGGCTCCTGGTGGGAGTGCTGCCGGGTGGTGATGCAGGGCGGGGGAGGGGGTAGTAAACTCCAGATTATGGCCTAACGGAGTTTGCTACCCCCCACCCTGCGTCACCACCCGGCAGCACTCCCTCCAGGAGCCGCTACTGCCAATAGGTGTGGCCCTCATGTAACAAACATTTGTGCATACAATACACCATAGAGGGGATACTAACCCTTTCCATGTTGGCACGGATTTTAGCATGGAGAAATGAACACATTTTAACACGTGAGAAAAGCAGCCTGTGTTTTCTTGCACTGCCTAAAACTCTTTGTTTTTACCGGACTTCGTGTTCTGTTTTTTTTTTTTTTAAATATGACTTTTATAGAGCATACTGTAAACTGACGTCTAGGGATGGGTGAGTTGAAGCATTGTGTGCATAGTCGTGACAGATCTCTGGAGCTAAGGCTGGAGGCAGGTAAAGAGTTTCTCACAGTGCCTGTCACTGCATCTTACAGGTGTTGACACTATGTGCTCATCCAGTCCTTAAACCTCAAAGCATAGCGCACTGAGCAATGGTCACTTATTTTCCAACGGTAATTACCAATTTGTGTCAAAGTGCGTGGAGGTACAAATCTGAAGAATTATTGACAATTACACAGAAAACGGTGTGTTTAAAGGTCAGACAGTTGGTTTGTTTATGACAGCAGGCATGGTAAGAGAGCACACAAGGAGGTACATGCACAAGTACCTGAACGACAGTGAAAACAGTGATGGAAAGTATGAAGATTGCGTGTAAGATATGCAGATAAAGGATTTTAGAAACATATAGGGAAAAAAGACGTGTCTAACAAAGCAATATCCTGCAAAACAAAGTGAAGACTAGGAGCGTAATCCCCTGTCCCCACAGAAGATACATTTTCATAATTTCAGTGTAATTATGAGAGACATTCAACGACTATGAGTGACACTTTCTCATGAGCAAAATCAAGCAATGAAGACGTGGGAAACATAATATAAGAAATTCACTAATTTGAGCAACGAGAAACTCTAAGACCTTAAAACTAGAAATGGAAGGGCACTAGGATGTGGGAGAGGCCCCAGCGTGGAGACTCATAGCTGCCAAGCTTTCAGGTTGTTTATGTGTGACGTTTTTTGTGTGTGTCATTTCGGTGGCATTTGTGAGACATTTTGAGTATCAAGAACAGAAAAGAGCAGTTACATCCCTGAGATGTTTCTGAAATTATCCCTATTGTGCTAATCTAATGGTCTCAAAACAACTGTCTCACATCTGAACAGATTATGCAACTTCTTTCACCTACTTCCACTCTCTGTTTCTCACTCACAGTATGATGATGGAGTGTGTATACATAGCTAGGCCCGGTAAATATGTCAGAATTGCAAGCTGCACTAGCATTAACGGACAGCAGGTGGTTCTCATTGGGGACACCTTACATGGGGTGAACATAAGGTAAACATAGTTCACCAAACTGAAAGTCAAGACCTCAATCCCACATTATCAAAAATGATCCCCAGTTAAGAGAGGTGTCCCAGTGGCCAAACATGTATTAAAAAAGGAAACCAGTGTGATATGTTTATCTAAACAGACTTGTTTAGCGAACAGTGTGAAGATGCATTCTGGGACTTGCTGTTTCACTTTTCATTAGGGCTGTTGTTACAAAACTGCAACTTGCTGCATTTGCATCACTTCATTCATTCTATGTAAAAATGTTCCAAGCTAAGAAGAGGTGGAGTGCCTGCAGCATCCTTAGTCCCACCTTGGACCTCTATCAGTGGCCGTAAGCAGTACATGCATTAGTGGTAACTCAAAATACATGTATCACTGACCCTTTTACATTACATTCATCCATAGTTCTTTGCACTACATACATCTGTGGCTCCTCAAGGTACATACATAAGTGGCCCAGCCGTCATGAGGATCAATAATACTCCTACAAAATAAAAACAAAGTGACGAGCCGGAGAATAAGACTAAATATCAACTTAAGTAAATCAACTAAAGTCAAGTGGGCTCAACATGATCAGAGATTAGAAGACGAGTAAATCCTCATTAGAATGCTCATTTTGAACAACTGTATTATCGGCCGTGAACCATACTTACAGCGACACAACGTATCATGGGCCATCTTTGGTACAACAGCTTGCATATCTTAGGTAATAAATGCAAATCTGTCTTCAGATAATAGGTTTAAAGCCTGGTACAAACCTTCTCAATCTATCCACTCTTAACTGTGAAATATTTGTTAGTATTTTACCTTGAATAGTCCAAAAACTACTCCATATGTTGGAGCTCCTATTTCATTGGGAATGTGAAGGGTTATGCTGTATGCACTGTAGCACCAAAATACCCAGGGATGGCTTTGAGGCGCTTTGTAAATGGAGTTAGAACTGCCTCGTATGCTCACCGGGAGGGGTTCAGAGGGTGAGTTCCTGACCCTACTCCCCAACACCTTCCTCTGAAGACAAGATCCCTGAGGCGTGTTTAACTTGAAGCATCGTACAAAATACCATTGCATAAATGCAGCAACGAGTGGAGGATACAACTCACTTAACATAGAACTTGCTCTGCTTTCGAAAGTCTGTCCTTAGGTGTTTAGTTACAAAGCTAGAGATTGGAACTAATCACTATCTGTGCCCAAAGAGCTATACTCTACACTCTGCCTAGAGCGCTGGTCAACTTGCGAATGGTCACTTCTGGAGTACTGTTGCGAGCTTCTCCAGTGCAGTAAGAGAGGGGCTTTCTTCAAGTTTAGCAAATGCTCAATGCAGCGTACGATCATAGGATTATCCACAATCTACGGTGGGCCCCGGCAATGTCTGCCCAGGCTGGAAAATGAGCTGACTCTGCAGTACTCCTGCTGGCATGACTCTACCCCATAGTAGGGAGAGCACAGTGAAGGGTAAACATGGCCACAGTATGCGGGAAGATCACTTGTCTGCTCATGGAGGGCGCAACAATTGAGTTTGCCAGCGGCATATCTGCTGTCTGTGTGCACAACTGCTCACCAGTGGGGGGTGCATTTGAGCAAAACATCCAAGGCGCATCATGCTTATTGCATCATGATGTGTCCAATGAAAGCACTGCTTGCTCAGAGAGACTAAGTGGGCTACTGAGAGCTACCCAGACTCAACTCGAAAGTAGGCTGGGCAAAGATCAGCTTGACGAATAATCTGTGAAGCCCCTGCCTTGTAGTGTTAACAAAACAGAGCTCTTGGTGTGGTGGTTACGCTGTCTTGAGAGCTGTGCTGTGTGGCTCTGCTCTCACCATGACTGGACACACTTACCCCCCGCACCTCCTTCTACACAGAACAGGGCAACAACACGAGCGAGGTCAGGGCGGACACTGTTGTATAATTTACAGCAGCTGTACATGGGGGCCTGGACTAGCAGGAAAATTAAAAACATCCCACTGACACCACCAGTGCTGAGTGCAGACTGGCATCATGATAGCGGCAGTCTGTCCAGTGTCCATCGGTACTGCCCTGAGAGGCATCAGGCTGGTGTCAGGCACCGAAGATAAACCAGTGACCTGCAAGGATCCTTATGGCAGCCAGGTCACTGTCAGTGACACTACAAGAGCGGTGCGGTGTGAGTGGAAATTACTCTATGTGAGCGGGCCGGTTTTATCGAGCGGAACACTTCTAAAAGTGTTTGTAAGCAGAAGTTTAAAAACACAAAGAGCGGGGAAGGAGAATGAAGGGGGGCAGGTCGTGGGAGAGACGGGCAAGCCAGGAAGTGGAATAAAGCGTAGAAACCAAAAAAAAGCCCTAGCATGTCTGCGAGTGCTAATACATGGCAACCAGATGGTCACTGCCAGTGACACTGCATGGGCGGGGCAGCACCAGTGGAAAAACGGCAACAAGGAAGGGCCAGGCACCTCCGTCCAGATTCAGTGAAAGGCTGTTCTAGTACTACTGGTGGATGGGACTACAGCCAGTGACATGGTATTGCCTCTGAGGCAGCCACAGCAGTAAGCGTCGGAGGTCACAGACCAGGTCTGAGCTGTAGGACAGTTGCCAATTACAGAACAGTCCTCACATCCACGGTAAATGCTCATGTTTCAATTAATGCTATTCAGATAACATGCTTCTCTTTGTGAGCGGGCTGGTTTTATCGGGAGGAACACTTGTAAGAGTGCTTATACGAAGAAGTATAAACACGCGAGGAACGGGAGGGGGATTACAGGGGGAAGTGAGGTGGTGGGAGGGATGGGCACGCCAGGAAGTGGAATGAAACTCAGGAACAAAAAAAAGACGCGCGGACACCACGACTGATTGTTTAAAAAAACGAGCGCTCGCCAGGCAGCCACGGTTTATTTTTGCATCTCGCTTTCACTTTAAAGTGAAAGCGAGATGCAAAAATAAACATGCGGCGGAGCTTGTCTTTATGGGGCCATGTGTTTGAAACACGTGGCCCCATAAAGATAAGAAACCTTTAGCGACACACGGAATGCAGACAAACCGGTCCAAATGGGACGGCTCAAAAAGGCTAACGAAAACGTCACGAACAGCTCTTTTCCAATGGCTGGCCACCGTTTAGCATAAACGGTGACGCCGGCCAATGGAAAAGAGGGGCGGGGCTTAAAGCCCTTTACAGAAAATACCTCAAAACGTTAAATCTCGCCAGTGAGACTGCGCATGTGCGCAGCCCACGCAGGCAAGACCTAAAATTGAATCAGGGGAGTCTATAGTTACCCCAGGGGTTGCCGTCGCTGTAAGCTTCTTTTCCCCCATCTCGGCCAAACTTTCAGCTGCCGCAAACAGACGGTGGCCGGTGTTAGAGAGATGGTCCGGTTCAGACTCCTCCGGTCTTGGATGGGCCCAGATGGGCCCGTCCTTGGTCTGGGTGCGGCCCGGTCACGGCCCGGGCGTGCCAGAGGGCATACTTTGCTGTTGAAGGACCAGGGCCTTGAAATACGCCTGCTGGCGCATGGGCAGCATCTCCTGCATGCAGGCAGCGGCACTCGGGCTGGTCGGGCTGCTGGGAGATGTAGTCACCCGCTACTCTCCTCCATAATAAAGTGCTCAGTGCAGTAAAGTTCAATTACGGTCTCCCCAAGCTGTCAAAAAACAGAACGTGCGCACATTCTCCCAGCACCATCCTCGGCACACCCCATATACAGCTAGTGAATGTTAATATTAAGTGAATGTCCCTAAAATACATCACACAGGGACACTGACTGTCTTCATGTTTTTGTACAACTTGAACTATTGCAGCGTACTGTAAAGGTCCAGTCTACATACATAGTTCAGCTCTGGTATTTAGCTTGGTTATAAGCATGCATTATTTTTAATTCATAAGACAACAGCAGCTGGACACTTAAATCCCTATTTATGACTATACAATATAAGTGACTTATATAATGCTATAGTGCCATTGTAATGCGCTCTAACAATGGGTAATGCCTGTGCTATATAAAGCTGCATAAAACAAACCAAAACTCCCTGAAAGAGAACACACTTTTTTAAGCTCTGTCTTTGTTAATGTCTTTCCAGGCCAAAGGTGACCCCAGAAGCAGTTCAATGAGCGCAATCTCCTATTGACAGTGTCTGACTTGTTTTCAGCGGGCACAGAGACCACTTCAACAACTTTACGCTTTGGGCTGCTGCACATGATTCTCTACCCCGACGTTCAAAGTAAGTGGCAACTTTGGTTTTGATTACCAATCAATCAATCAATCAAAGACATTTATAGAGCGCACTACTTACCCGTAGGGTCTCAAGGCGCTGGGGGGAGGGGGGTGCCGCTACTGCTCGAACAGCCAGGTCTTCAGCTTCTTCCTGAAGGAGAGGTGGTCTTGGGTCAGGCGCAGGTCGGTCGGGAGGGAGTTCCAGGTCTTGGCGGCCAGGTAGGAGAAGGACCTTCCTCCTGTAGTCGCTCTTCGGATGCGGGGGACGGCGGCGAGGGCGTGGTTGGCTGATCGGAGGTGGCGTTTGGGAGCGTAAAAGTTGATTCGGTTGTTGAGGTAGCTCGGGCCTTGGTCGTGTAGGGCTTTGTGTGCGTGGGTGAGGAGGCGGAAGGTGATTCTTTTGTTGACGGGGAGCCAATGTAGGTCTCTCAGATGTCCGGAGATGTGGCTGGTTCGTGGGATGTCGAGGATGAGTCTGGCTGAGGCGTTCTGGATCCGCTGGAGTCTCTTCTGGAGCTTGGCGGTGGTACCGGCGTAGAGGGCGTTGCCGTAGTCCAGTCGACTAGTGACGAGGGCCTGGGTGACGGTCTTCCTGGTCTCGGTGGGGATCCACCAGAAGATCTTCCGTAGCATGCGTAGGATGTTGAAGCACGCCGAGGAGACGTTGTTGACTTGCCTGGTCATGGAGAGGGAGGAGTCCAGGATGAAGCCCAGGTTGCGTGCGTGGTCTGTCGGTTTGGGTGCGGTGCCCAGGGCGGGAGGCCACCAGGAGTCGTCCCAGGCGGAGGGTGAAGAGCCCAGGATGAGGACCTCCGTCTTGTCTGAGTTCAGTTTCAGGCGGCTGGTCGTCATCCACTCGGCTACCTCTTTCATCCCTTCGTGCAGGTTGGCTCTGGCGGCGGCGGGGTCGTTGGTCAGGGAGAGGATCAGCTGGGTGTCGTCGGCGTAGGAGATTATGCTGAGGTTGTGTTGGCGTGCGATGGCCGCGAGGGGGCTCATGTAGACGTTGAAGAGGGTGGGGCTCAGCGAGGATCCTTGAGGGACGCCGCAGATGACTTCGGTGGCCTCTGACTTGTACGGTGGTAGGCGGACTCCCTGTGTTCTTCCGTCGAGGAAGGAGATGATCCATTCCAGAGCCTTCTCCTGGATTCCGACGTTGCTGAGGCGCTGTACTAGGGTGCGGTGGCAGACAGTGTCGAATGCCGCGGAGAGGTCTAGGAGGATGAGGGCCGCTGTTTCTCCGTTGTCCATCAGGGCTCGGATGTCATCGGTGGCGGCGATGAGGGCGGTCTCGGTGCTGTGGTTGGCTCGGAAGCCAGACTGTGAGGGGTCGAGGGATCCATTCGTCTCAAGGAAGGCGGCCAGCTGCTTGTTGACGGTCTTCTCGATGACTTTGGCTGGAAACGGGAGGAGCGAGATGGGGCGGTAATTCTTGAGTTCGGTGGGGTCCGCTGTGGGTTTCTTGAGTAGAGCGCTGAGTTCGGCGTGCTTCCAGCTCTCAGGGAAGGTGGCGGTGTCGAAGGATGTGTTGATGATGTCTCGCTGGTGGGGTGCGATGACAGCGTCGGCCTTGTTGAAGACGTGGTGAGGGCAGGGGTCGGTCGGCGATCCGGAGTGGATGGAGTTCATCGTGCGGATGGTGTCTTCGGTGCTGATCGGAGTCCAGGCGTGGAGGGTGGTGGTGGGGGGTGGTTGTTCGGTCGTGGTGTGCGTTGGTTGGTTGTTGAAGCTGTTGTGTATGTCCGCGATCTTGTTGTGGAAGTATGAGGCGAGGGAGTTGCAGAGGTCTTGCGATGGGGTGATGTCGTTGCTTCCTGCGCTGGGGTTGGATAGCTCTTTCACGATGTTGAAGAGTTCCTTGCAGTTGTGTGCGTTGTTGTCCAGCCGGTCCTTGAATGCAGTTTTCTTGGCGGCGCGGATCAGCTGGTGGTGCTTCCGGGTGGCAAGCTTGAAGGTGGTCCTGTTGTCCGGTGTTGGTTCCCTTCTCCAGACTTTCTCGAGGGCTCGGCAGTTCTTCTTGGATCTCTTGAGTTCGTCGGTGAACCATGGGGCTTTCTTGCTGCCGGGTCTGCTGGGCGGGGTCCTCAGCGGGGCGAGCTCGTCCGCGCAGTTGCTGATCCACTTCGTGAGGTTGTCGGCGGCCTGGCTGGGGTTCGCTGAGCTGGCAGGAGGGTGCTGGCTCAGGGAGGTGGCGAGCTGGTCGGCTGTGATCTTGTTCCAGCTTCTGCGGGCAGCCTGTTGCTGGTGGTGGTGGGTCGTCGTTCTTTTGAAGGTGAAGTGGACGCAGCTGTGGTCCGTCCATTGAAGCTCTGTGGCGTGGCTGAAGTCGATGTCTGTGCTGGATGAGAAGACTGCGTCGAGTGTGTGTCCGGCGAGGTGGGTGGGGGTGGACACCAGCTGCTTGAGTCCAAGATTGGCGAGGTTGTCGAGCAGGGTGCTGGTGTTGCGGTCGTTGTTGTTCTCCAGGTGGAAGTTGAGGTCCCCCAGGAGGATGTAGTCAGCGGAGGGGAGGGCATGCGGGCTGACGAAGTCGGCGATGTCCTCGCTGAATTGGGTGCGTGGTCCCGGAGGTCAGTAGATCAGGGTGCCTCTGAGGGTGGTCTTCGGGTCGGTGTGGATCTGGAAATGCAGGTGTTCGGCGGTGGTCAGGGTGTTGTCGGTGCTGGTCGTGAGACGGATGGTGTTTCTGTGGATGATGGCGATGCCTCCTCCCATCTGGTTGGCGGTGCGATCCCTCCGGGTGATCTTGTAGCCCTCTGGGATGGCGATGGCGATGTCGGGAGCTGAAGAGGCGTTCATCCAGGTCTCCGTGAGGAAGGCAACGTCTGGAGCTGTGGTGTCGAGGAGGTTCCAGAGTTCGATGGCGTGTCTGTGGACGGAGCGGGTGTTGAGCAGGATGCACTTGAGGTGGGTGCTGCTGGTGTTCGACTTGGCGGGTGCTGGTGCGATGCAGGTCCGGATGCAGGTGAACTTGCAGGCGTGGCAGCTGAAGGGTCCGTGGGTGCGTCGTGGTGTGGCTCGGTGGCATCCTGGGAATCGGCCGGTGTTGAGTGCGATGAGGGTGGCGGCGGTGTACGTCAGGCGGGTCGGCCGGGGGTCCTGGCACTGGGCGCGGTCCAGGCGCGGACGGGCGTAGACGGGCTTACCTTTGGCGCGCCTTCGGCGCACAATCGGCGCGCCCGCTGCGCGTGACCGCTGCGCGTTCGCACGGTCGCCATATATGGCCAAGTGCGCGGGGAGGCGGAGCAGCTGGGAGGCAGGAGCGGGGAGGGTACAGAAGGGAAAAAGGGGCGGGGTTAGCAGCGGTGGCGGGAAGCGGGGAGCGGGGAGGGAAGGCGAAGGCTAGTCGCAGGCAGAAAAAACACGAGATACAGAAGGCAAAATACAACTATACAAACAATTCTAAGCAATCAGACAGCAGGGGCACAGGGAGAGAAGCGGACCACGCCGCTCGAAGGAGGGGGCATGGCCACGCGGCGGCAGCCGGGCAACGAGGCACAAATGCGGGGAGGCACACGCAGCAGCTGGTGGCCGTGCGGCGCGGGGGTGTCCTAGAACTAGGTCACACTCACCTGCGTCGCACGGTCGCCATATATGGCCAAGTGCGCGGGGGGGCGGAGCAGCTGGGAGGCGGGAGCGGGGAGGGTACAGAAGGGAAAAAGGGGCGGGGTTAGCGGCGGTGGCGGGAAGCGGGGAGCGGGGAGGGAAGGCGAAGGCTAGTCGCAGGCAGAAAAAACACGAGATACAGAAGGCAAAATACAACTAAACAAACAATTCTAAGCAATCAGACAGCAGGGGCACAGGGAGAGAAGCGGACCACGCCGCTCGAAGGAGGGGGCGTGGCCACGCGGCGGCAGCCGGACAACGAGGCACAAATGCGGGGAGGCACACGCAGCAGCTGGTGGCCGTGCGGCGCGGGGGTGTCCTAGAACTAGGTCCGATGGGTTGGGAGAGTTAAATGGCCTCAACACCTATAAGTGATATAGCTCTGTTCTTACAAAATAACAATTTGATCAACAGGTTCATATCAAAAAGTTACCAATGGTTTGGTCTCCCTGTATTGACTTGAGATAAGTTGATCCTTTAAATTGGCCCCTCCCCACACCTGAACTGTATCTGGGTGAGGCTGCTGACTGTCGAAGCCTTTAACTCACAATGGGCATTTACCACACTTGCCTATTTTGTTTCATATATAGTTTATTCATAATTAAAAAAAATAGAAAACTTTCAAATTCATGTAAATGTTCTAAGACGTTTGTTAATGTCAAAATCTTCACTCTATTCACATGCCCAGGCACAGCGCTTGACCCCGCGATAAAAGCTAAAATTCCATTAGTTGCAAAAGTGTGTCACACTAGATTTCCTGAAGACCCTAGAGTTGCAAAACCTCTAGATGAATGATTAAATATAAAAGTATACTTTCTCCACGTTCTATAAATTTAACAAATCTAACTGTCAGCTGGGGTTTTTCTCCAGTGCTTCACTTGTAAAATTGTAAATACTGGTGGACAGAGATTTTCCCAGAAGCCAGCAGTCAGCTCTGACTAATGTCAGGATTGCCTAACGCACCCACCTCATGCGTCTTTCCCCCACTTTATTTCACTCTATCAGGTTGTTTATAATCCCTGCTTGCCACCTCTGCTTCTGTTTTTTCCGTCTTTCTCTTCCCTCTTCTTTCCTCTTTGTGTTTTTTTCTCTTTTCATCTGGTGCAAAGTATGATGAGGAAAACTAAGTCCCAGTTCCCAAAAATAAGCGACTGTGGGACCCACCTGCAACCACTGGTTCACATTTATGCACTGGTAATCGCCTTTCATGGTTAAGTTAATAATATTTGGTAAAAACAAAGCACCAAGCGTTTTTAAAGGAAGAAGCGTGCAGAAAATCAATATGATAAAGCAATGTGAGCAAATACAGTAATAAATATGAAGTTCAAAATGTCACTACTGGGTTGTATATAAAGCTCAAATTTTACTCAAACACAAGAATTAGGAATAATAACTTATATTTTAAAAACATTTCCTTGTTACTCAAAGTTTGACAAAAAAGTATGCAAAAGTGTAAGCATGGACATAAAGATATCTGGACCAAATGGAAGTGAAAATCATCTTGTCATTTCCCAGCCAGTGATTGACTTTCTCCAGTTTGGGTTATGTGATCGAGTTAGCAATCCAGTCATCACCAAGCTTAAAAAAACTAGGATGTAAAGTGTTTCTAAGTAACACAATGAGAAAGGATGAACACAAACAATAATAATTAATAAATCCAAACTGTAACTACAAAGTCTGGTAGTTTTTTGTTAGCCCACTGCTTGGTCGATCACTCAAACTCCCTTAAATTAGGCAAACTGAATTTAAAGTAACTCCAAAATCGCTTCTCCTTTTGCAAAGTCAAGATTATTGTCACCAAAAGATAATGCTTTTATCTGCCCTTTAATTTTGTATTTGAAATACTAAATTTCTTTCGTGAATCCCAGACTGAATTAGCCATGATTTTCTCATAAGCCAAGGGCCTCTCAGCCATAGGGTGGTCTTCCCCCAAAGCTTTTTGCCTTCCCCCTCCTAATTTTACTGAATTTGTTTTTTTGGCCCTTAGGACTTTACCACTACAGTTGAATGATGTTGCAATTCATCACTTTACTACACATGCCTTTACCACGCAATCTCCACACAGTCTTTACAATACATATACATTACCATGCAAATGTTTACCACGCATGTCTTTACCACGAACATACATATAAATGCATTAAATGAACCATTACCAATCGCACTGTTACCACGCATGCTATTACCATGCAAAACTTTACAGCGCAACTTTTTTAAATTAAAAATAAAATTGTAAGAAATATGATTGGAAATTAGAAATTCCTTTCCTATATAATTATAATGTCATTTATAAATTGCTTCGACAATACCTTTTGGCTTTTAAAAAAAAATATATGCTGTACATCTCCATACAACAAAAGGCAACAGAACTCAACACATCACGAGTCAACGCAATTCTTCAAAATCCTGCGCAAATGATTCCAAATTGCTATTACCACAGAACATAATGCAAAACAGTGTAACAGTACGTACATTTTTTCATCACCACTATAAATTAATGCAACAGAACAAAAATAATCTCAACACTTCAGAAATATTTCTAAAATAAATAAAAATGAAAGCAAAACATCACAACACGGTGTAAAATTTGAATCAATAAGTTAAACAGTATTTACTTTTAAGAAATCATACTTTTTTTAATTTCCACATAAGCAGAAGTCCTGTACCCAACCAAGGACCCAGTTACGATGCGTTTAGGAAAACATTTCCACCAAGGGCCCGATTACGATGCGGTTAGGAAGGCCTCCCAACTGCATTTTCTCCTTCCGAATCGGATCAGGAACGTGTCTTCCTGACCGAGGGCCATATTACGGTGCGTTTAGAAACATAGGCTCCCATAGAAGTCAATGGGAGTCCAACTAAATCATATCTGGAAGCATCTGGATGCATTATACTCGGTCGGTCTGACTCTCCCGATCTGAGTCGGTTGGAAATCATTTCCAAATCGGTACGATCCTCAAGATTTCCTACCCGTATCGTAATGAGGCCCTAAGAGGGGTGACACATTCTGAGAAGAAGGTCAAAAACACATTCAATTTTAACACGGAAAATAATTATGACTGTAGTCATGATTTTCTTCATAAAAAGCATAGATTTAAATTATTATTTTACTGTAAATTATTGTATCTCATTTAAAAAACATATAAAAAACAAGCGTCTACAATTTGTGGTTAGTGGTGCACCACCAATTGATGTGACCACAGAGAACAGGACAGTTGATCAGAGATAGTAAAAAACAATGACATCTACCTATCAAAGTTAGTAATAACTTACACAATTACTTTGCTTAGAAAATACAATAGAAATAATAGAACCAATCATTAAAAAAAATATGTGCTTCCTTTTACAATTATTGAGAAGCTTGTGTACACAGAGAGTTTGTGAAAATTAATGTAAGTAAAAATATATATTTTTTTGTTAATATTTGCAAATTAATGAGACTGTTTCCACAACAAGTACTTACCTCAGGGAAGGTGCTGGACAGCGACTGAGGGGCAAAATTACTATTTTACCTCCAACAAGTACTCACCTCAGGGAAAGTGTGGGCAGTGACTGGGGGATAAAATTACTATTCTAACTCCACCAATTACTTACCTCAAGGAGGGTGCTGGACAGTGACGGGGCAACTTTACCATTCTAAGTATGCTGAATACATACCTCAAAGAAGGTGCTTGACAGTGACAGGGGGCAAAGTTACAATTCTAACTCCCCCAAGTACTTACCTCAGGTAAGGTACTGGAGATTGGCTACTGTGTACCAATAAATCAATCAGAATTTGTAAAGTGAGGCTAATTACCTGACAGGGTATCCATGCGCTTGCAGGTCCAGAAGGCCCATTTGAACAGCCCGGTATTGAGGTCCCTTTGGAAATCCGGAATTGAGGTGGTGTTCTGGAGTTGCGTAGGGAGACTGCATGAAAACTGGGGGGAAAGCAAGGAAAAAGCAGTGAAAATAAGGGAACAACAAGGAGAAGGTACACAAAAAAGGGGGCAAAAGCAAGGAGAAAGCAGTGAAAATGAGGGAGAAGCAAGGATAAAGCACACAAAAACAGGAAAATCAAGGAGAAAGCAGAGAAAACAAGGGAAAAGCAAGTAGAACGCACACAAAAGATAGAAAAAGCAAGCAGAAAACTGGGGGAATGAGGGAAAAACAAGGAAAAGGCTCACAAAAAAAATGGCGAGAAAGCAGTGAGAACAAGGGAAAAACAATGAGAAGGCTTTAAAAAAACAGAGCAAAGAGCAAGGTGAAGACAGGTGCAAGAGCAATGCAGCAGCTGGGGAGAGCTGGGCCTGGGACCTCAGTGAAGATACTTGACAGAGACTCGGGTGCAAAATTACTTTTTAATTCATTTTTGTAGGCCATAGGACTCTGTGCACTTTATCTTTTACTGGTTATCAGTGGAAAAGCGCACAAAGAGCTAAGTAAAACAAAATAGAATTTCAGCAAAAATGGGAGGCAGGTAGGCAAAAGGTTTGGGGTAAGAGCACCCTGAGGCTGACAGGTCTACTATGCTAAAGTGCTTGTGATCACTCACCTAAACATTGTTTGATTGGCATATACCTAATTGGCATTTTTTATTTACTTTTAAGTCCCTTGGAGAATAGTATAACATATACCGAGGGCCTGTAAATTAAATGCTACCAGTGGCCCAGCAGCACTTATTGTGCCACCTACTTAAGTAGCACTCTAAAACATGTTCCCGGCCTTCCACGGCAGCCTGAATGCAGTGTTGCACTGCCATTTGAATTGGCATTTAAACCCCCTTGTCAAGCCTTAAACTCCCTGTTTATTACATATAAGTCACCCCTAAGGTAGGTCCTAGGTAGCCCATAGGGCAGGGTGCTGAGTAATTAAAATGTTGGACATGTACATTTAAGTTCTACATGTCCTGAAGGTGAAAAACTCCAAAATGTGTGTTTCACTACTGTGAGGCCTACCACTCCCATAGAATAGCATCGGAGATTCATTGTTACATTTAATAAGTGTAATTTCCTATTGGAAGAAGATAGCTACGTCATGTTTGGTCCCTTTGAAATTGGAATGATAAACCCTCTCTAATGGTAAAGTGGAAGTTTTCATGACAATTTTGAATATGCTACTTTCAGAAAGTTGTCCTTTTCCTGCCCTTAGCCCTTTGTGCCTGCATCCTGTCTTGGGTCACATGACTTGGTGTAGCTGACAGACTTTGTGAATTCCTCCCAGACAGTGAGACAATAGAGGGATTAGTCTGTCTCAGTGGGCCATTGATTGGCAGGATTGGGGGGTGGAGGTGATTACAACCCCACTTACACCTGAATAGACTGTGTGCCTTCTTGACATAAAGGGCATGACGACACTGCATTGTCACTTCATCCAGCTTGGAGTCAGGACAGGAGGATCAAGAAATTCCCTGCACCTCAAAGAATCTTCTCAGAAGCTTCTACCACCTTCCAGAAGAAGGATGCAGGGGTAAAAAAAATAGGACCATCAAACTGACTCTTCAGCACACTACTGGACCTTCAGTAGGACTCTTAGAGGAATGCCTGCTACTGTGAACTGCTGTGCACATTGCCAGACAGCTGCTGCCTGGAAAGTCTACTTTGCTGCCTGAAGCCTGACTTGAACCCTCAGAGTCCAGCCCTGCATCATCACCTGTACCCAGGACCACCAGAAGTGACTACATGGGCTAGTTTGCTGGACTCCTGTTCAGAGCCACAGAGACATAAAAGGCTCCCACCATCTTGAACCCACACCTAGACCCAGCCTGAGTGAGTTCTGAACCGCCAAGAGGTATTCCACCAGTCCTGGACCCTTTGTTGTGGTGCTTAATGTGCCCAGATGGCTGATTTCCAAAAATGAGGACTTTAACAAAATCTGGTATAAAAGTGCTCTGAGAACCAGGAGAAGACGGGCGCCAACCTATCACCTGTTAACTCACGTTGTTTCAGCGGTCATTCACTAAAGGGGTATCTGACCTCGTAGAACTGTCTTTGGCTACTGCCCTCTGATTTATCCCACTGGAGATTTTCAGCTTCCATTTTGATGACTAAGGCTAAAGGTTAAAAACTTCCCTGCTGCTTTGTTCTAAGGCCATCCAGCGACGACACTCCCACCGTGGACACTCCTACAGCCTAGCTCACTCCTACAGCCTTGCCCCACTGAATGTCTACCTTCTCAGACATTTTTCTTCAAGAATATTTCTAAATCCGACGATAAGCGCTGTCTGGGCTCAATCCACTTCTTGCATACGAACCGTGTTCCATCGCGGTCAGCCTTAACTTTTGACTGTGATTAGAACTTTGATTTTTAAGGCACTACATTTCATTAAAAACTTTAAAAATTCATAACGCCGGTTCATAACGCTGGTTCTACTGATTGGATTTTTGTAATTTTGGTGTCAGATAATTTATTAAAATGTACTATATTTTTCTACATTGAGTTGTGATTTTTCTTGTGTTGTGTGTTCACTTTATTACTGTTAGTGTGCTACATAAATAATTTATACATTGCCACTAAGTTGAGTGCTTTTTGTGCCAAGCTACCCAGAGTTAAGCACTGGTAGTTTAGTGACTTTTTGTGGCTCATTCTGCAAAGGATTGGTGTTGCACTTCAGTCAACCAACAACCCAATTTCTCAAATAGTCCATATAAAGAAGATAAAGACAAAGCTTCGAAAGAGTAAACAATTACTATGAACCAAAAAGAAAGGCTGCAAAATCATCGAGCAACACTAAAAGAAAATCACCAAGAGAAAAGTAAGTAATTCAAAAGTCAATAGTAAGCACAAGCAATTTAGAAAGGCATGATAAGCAGAAAATATTCTAAACTTTTCTTTCTGACCATAGATAGACAACAAGAACCAAAAACCACACCAAGCCTGAAAACTTCCTGCAATCCAAAAATACCATCCAGAAATTTTTGATCACAAAGGAACAAGAAATAAATCACAAGGTAACATTTTAACATTAAAACACATGTACAATATTAGCAAGTTATAGCAAATACTAGCAAGTTTCTTATCACAGAACACAGAACTAACAAAAAACTCTTTATTTTCTTTCAACAGTGTAATGCAACATTTTTTCCTCAACAGTTAACCTTATATATTTTTTTCTTAGCAGGACCAATTACAGAGAAGAAAATAAACCTCAACACTATTACATTTAAATGTTATATTCATTCTGCTTCTTTTACAAATCATTGAAAAATGGAAAGTGCAATGCAAGCCAGCTACATCAAATCGAAACATGGCAATAGACTGTTAAAGTATGATGGTTACATTTATTGTAAGGCGAGATTAACTGAGCCCAGGAGCCATTGGAGATGTGTTTAGTATTTTTCATCCCATTGCAAAGGCAGAGCAGTTTCTCTTGGACACACAGGGGCCAATACCGGGTCGGACAGCTCTCTGAGAGCTGTCTGTAGCCTTACCGTGCGACCGACACGTACCCGTAGCCGGTCTGGCCTGCAGAGGAAGTATGATGCGCATAACTGCCAAAAACCCGACCGACACGTAGGCTGTGATTCAAGCTCCATTCTCCGTCCGAGCCGTAACTCCTAACGCTGAACCGAGTCGCCCGGAAGCAGTATCCATAGCAGTTTCCAGCCTGACAAGTACGATGCGTACTTTCTACGCACCGGACGGGTCGCCACGTACGGGACGTCACAGCATCTGGAAAACAAGCATATCAGCTACGATTCGCGCCACAACTCAATCCACGGCTACGAGACGGACCAGCTTGCAACGGGTACGAGACGGAGCAACAAGCAGCGTGTACGACACGAACACATCATGAATCCCATTGCGCAGGTCATACCAGTACTCTACATCTATGATCGGCTCAGGAATCGACGCCGACGGCGCAGGTGGTAAGTCAGACACCTACCACATAAACAAACAACACGTACCCGCAAAATGGCACACACACACAGGGGATCCACATCCTGGCCACTAACAACAGCCCACCATAGGGGTTGCATGGCAAGCACCACTAACACTTCCACCCATAGGGGACCTGTTGCCCATTACTACTGCCACCCCCACTCATAGGGGACCTGTTGCCCATCACCCCTGCCACCCCCAGCCATAGTGAAAGCAAAGAACAATGGTTCTGTCGGGGAAGTAAGCAAACTAACTTAGACGTGTACTGAATACACTTTAGAACTGTACAGGACACACACAGACCCAAAGAAACAGAACTGAATTTGTGTTACTTGATGGAATAGTATTAATTATTGTAATGAAAACACCGAAGTGTTTACAGGGTGAACCAACCAGAATACACATACAAAATGGAACAATTTGTGAAACAGTGATTGCTTGAACAAAAAAATCACATATAACAGATATGTACAATGGACAATACATAGAAATAATAAACAAACAGACTTGAAGTACATAGGCCACTATAAGTTGTGATTTCCTTGTTCTATATGTGGATTTACACGGACGCATAGGACAGGTAACGTCGACGTTTCGACCCAATATGGTTGTGCCAATTAGTATGCATCAAAGGGGGTCTTCATCAGGACAAGAAATAGGTTGGGGACCTGTAAGCGCAAAGAGTTTGGTGTCAGGGCAATGTGTGCGTCACAAGTAAAGGAAATGTTTAATTTCCCTTATGCGGCAATATAGCTCACCTGGGAAAGCGATTTAATTAATTGGAAATAGATTCCTCGTGTCTCTTATGCAGGGGGCCGACATCAACTTTGAGGGTAAATTCTGTTGAAATTCTGCAAAAATTAAAGAGGAGGGGCTGTTGCATGGATTAAACAGACTACGTGTCCTATGCGTCCGTGCAAATCCACATATAGAACAAGGAAATCACAACTTATAGTGGCCTATGTACTTCAAGCCGGATCTGTTTGTTTATTATTTCTATGTATTGTCCATTGTACATATCTGTTATATGTGATTTTTTTGTTCAAGCAATCACTGTTTCACAAATTGTTCCATTTTGTATGTGTATTCTGGTTGGTTCACCCTGTAAACACTTCGGTGTTTTCATTACAATAATTAATACTATTCCATCAAGTAACACGAATTCAGTTCTGTTTCTTTGGGTCTGTGTGTGCCCTGTACAGTTCTAAAGTGTATTCAGTACACGTCTAAGTTAGTTTGCTTACTTCCCCGACAGAACCATTGTTCTTTGCTTTCACTATTACGCCCAGGTTCTGAGGGTTACTGGGTTGCCCCATTATCCTTAATGGTTATCCAGTGCAGGTCTTTACCTGCGAGGGTCTTAGCACATTTATTGTGATTTCTCCATATCAAGAATAGATTATGTCAGAAAAAGAAACATTGTCCTACAGTGAGGAATACATTAATAGACTAATACAAGAGCAAGCGGAATTTGACTATTTAGGCACTGGCCTAACGCCTATAGACACCACTCTTAATGATAAATTGTCACGCTTAGAGAGATTGGAGAAGAAATTGATCCGAACAAGACTACATGGACACTTACTAACCAAATACCTGCAAGCCAACATCATCCCAAAAGGACTACAGGTCCGTAACGAGCCGGCCATCTTCATTGATCTGCCAAAATTCCGTGAAGGATTTAGTTTTGTGGCTAACAACTGTTCTCGCCACTGGATGGTGCTTGGGGTGGAAACCGCCCTTGAGTATGTAAAAAAACTTATCCTAGAGATAACGGAATTGAAGAAAGAGATCTTGGAAGATAGAAATCTGAAGAATGCAAAAGAAGCTCTAGAAAGAGCAGAAAAAGCCACATCCGAATTCAACACGATTACATTGAATAAGAAATTGGAAAAACTAGCTAAGGACATTAAGGCCTACGACAAAAAGGCCACATATCCATACACTAGTGACGATTATTATATTCAAGACTCACAGGGCTATTACACTAATAGGAATAGACAATATTCCCGGAGATTCGCTACTTTCTCTAACTCTTCCTTTGGGAGTGGTTCAGAGAACGAGTCTGAAAGAGCAAGTACCAGTTCCGATCCTCGCCCATACACAGAGGGCACTAATTTTCAACCACTGGAGCCAACTTTCCAACAAGGCCCAACTTACCAACCACGTACTAGATACCAAGACAATTTCGGACCAGCCAACTCGGCTTTTTTAGGGGAACCCGCTTGGACCAGTCGAGATCAGAATTGGGGGCGACCACCCAGATGGAATCAAACACGTGGAAATCAACGGGGCAACTCCAGGGTTCGCTTTCAAACCCAACCACAACAGAACCACGGGGAAATTCGCACCAGACGCCAGACCTATCGGTGGTAATTCCCACACCAGACAATACCTCTAATCATAACATGGAAGACTCAACCAAATGTCAAGGAACAACAGAGATTGGCATGAATGTGAAGGACCCTGTATTGAACATCTCGAAATACTCTCTGAATAAAGCAGAGCATGACATTCTAGCAAGAGGTCTGTCCTTTGTTCCCACCTCCATTCCAAACTCCTTTAACATCAAGCTTGAATTGCACCAATTCTTCAGAAAGATCCGCCTAAAATACTTCTTTGTGAAAAATGAAAGTTACAAAAAGAAGATGACTGCTACAGAATTTCGTCCGCCCTCCACTTTCACACCGGCCTCTCACTTAATGAATGATAAGATTTTGGCCTATGAGAAGGTAGTGATGAGTGAAGTTATGGAATTACTGAGTAACACCAAGTATATTAAACATAACATCACCAAAGAAGAAAGGCTTGCACTTTCGACATTGAACAATAATAAATCCATCGTTATCAAGACTGCGGACAAGGGTGGAGCCGTGGTGGTACAAGACACAGAAGACTATATAAAAGAGATTAACCAACAACTCAGCTGTCCGGACAGTTACAAAAAGATCCCATGTGATCCTACTAAGGAAATTGCGAAGCTAATCCCTAAAGTTCATAAAAACCTACAGAAACCTCCCGGAAGACCAATAGTATCTGGCTGTGGCTCCATCTTGGAACCCTTGAATCAATACCTCGACAGCTTTTTACAACCTTTTGTTTTGGAAACAAGATCATTCATCAGGGATACTATGCACACTATCCAATTGTTTGAAGGCCAACCTTTTGACAGCTCTTTGCAATTGTTCGCAACTCTGGATGTATGTTCACTATACACCAGCATACCACAAAATGAAGCCATAGAAGTTATTAGGAGCGTATTAGATTCCCGTCCAAAACCACAATGGGTTCCCACAGACTTTCTTGTCCAACTATTACAAATCGCAATGGAGAAAAACTACTTCATCTTCCATAACATGTTCTATTTCCAGTGTAGAGGAGTAGCTATGGGGGCCGGATTCGCGCCGAGTCTAGCGAACCTGTATATGGACCATTTCGAGGACACAAGCATCTACTCTGCCCTGAATCCTTTCATTGATAATATCACAGCGTGGAAGAGATACATTGACGATGTTCTTATGTTATGGACAGGGTCAGAAGCCCAACTAATGTCATTTGTCGCATGGTTAAATTCTCGAAATGTGAACATTCAATTTACTATGGTACACAACAATGAATCTATACCCTTTTTAGACCTTACATTGGAAGCGGAAGAGGGAAGTATTCTGATGTCTCTATACAAGAAGCCCACAGATCGTAACACCTTGCTACAATACAATTCTCATCACCCGAGAAACCTAAGGGACAATCTACCGTACGGACAATTTTTAAGATTGCGACGCAACTGTTCGAGAAGAAAAGACTACTTCAAGGAAACGGATATACTTATCGGCAAACTGAGGGAGAGAGGATACCCTAAGGGACTTCTCAATAGATCACGCAAAAGGGCCTGGTACAGGCCAAGAGAAACGCTTCTGGAAGTACAACCCAAAAAACGAGAAATGGAGAAACTTATTTGTGTTACAACATTCAATACTAGAAGTAACGAGATAAATAAAGTTATTAAGAAATATTGGAATTTGGTTGGATCAGATATTGGCTATACTGAAGCCCCCCTGTTTGCTTTTAAGCGCGCAAAAAACATCAAGGACTTTGTTGTATCCTCGTATCTAGAACCACCACCCACACCAAACATAAGATCTCTGCTCCAACTACCACAGATCCTAGGACATCATAAATGTGGTCACTGCAAGGTCTGTGAATACACCATGATCGGAATCAGCTTTAATCACTTTGGAAAGACCTATTCTCTCAATCACTTTACCAACTGCAATAGCCAAAACGTGATTTACGCCATCAGATGTCCATGCAAAATGATATATGTAGGTCAAACTACCCAAAAAGTCAAAAATAGGATCCAACAACATCAGAGCAGGATCAAGTGTAAATCACTAGGAGCTCCACTAGTTGAACACTACACAAACACAAGACACACATACCAGGAACTTGAGTGGTGGGTTTTAGAAAAAGTCACACTACACAGAAGGGGTGGTAACATGGGCACTTCTCTTAATTATAAGGAATGTCGTTGGATCCATCTCCTTGATGCAACCAACTCTGGTCTGAACGAACATGAGGAGACTTATTTGCAAATGAGCAAGCTCTAATCTCATTTCTGGTCAGTTCCCTTATCTCTTCAACTGCTTTAAGTAAGACATATCACTTGGATCTTTTCCCTCTTGCAATCCTGGCATATGTATGAACTTGACTTTTTTAGCATAACATGTAGGCATTGTTTAATACGTCATATGCCATCATCATCGTCATGTTATTTGAATAATGTACATCATGAAACTATAATGTATACCGTGCAGTCCAATCATTTGGGATATTGTCATGTATACTGTGGGATAATCCAGCTTGTATCTTATGACGTCTTTATAACTTGTATAATTGAAACATCCGTATCTTCTTACATATGTAATATTGCAGTTTGACTATGTTAATAAGCTCATTGATAGTGACTATGTGAGGAAATCCCGTGTCACGAGCTATGAAACTTCGTTTGCGATGTACAATTACTACGTTTGAAAACACACGTTTGGCTCTCATTCGCTGTGCATAATCCCATGTCACGATCTTTGTTTTCAATGTACAAATACTACATTTGAAGATACACGGTTGGCTCTCATTTGCTTTGCATAAAATTGTCCTCTGCCTTTGTAGTACCTCAAATTACACAAGCCCATTCTGTTTTCAATCACTCCGTACGAGTCTATCTCCGACTAATCCACCCCGGGTTTTCCCGATCGGCCTACCAGTCCAGGTCCCCGCACGTACACGGCCTATCCGACTACGTCATATAGCCGGCTCTAGCGAGAGCTCGCTGTCAGTTGCAGCTGAGCCTTTGACGGATCAAGACGTCCAATTCGCGGACTTGAAGTAAGTCTTCTCCCTAACGTTAGTTTCATTACGATGGTGTGAAACAACTGCGCCGTAATTGCTTCCCGGCGTTCGGTATCTTTAACTCCTCTAAAGTTGTTTCACTAACGTAATGGCCCTTTCGTTTAGTTTCACTAAGATGTTGTGATACCCCTATGCCGTAATTTTTAATTTTTCTACCTTATGTTGCCTTCCAGCGCTCGGCATTCCTACAACTTAGTATCCTTGTTTAACGATTTTGCTACAAGTGTCTAATTAGCCTCCGGTATGGCCCCCATTTCTAAATGGTAATATTGGGGCTATGTTAGTCTTTTACTAGAAACAGCTTAACTTATGCTGTTTCTTACATTGGTTGATGTATAAATGTGTACATATGTCCTTAGATATCTCGCAAGCGATCATTACCCCTTCTAATTTAACCTCCTTGGCTACCTTAATCATAGTGCCCTCCTTTTTTGTCCGCAGTACGTGGCGATTGTTGAGACAGCACCACTCCTCTTTTCAAATCAAATTTACCGTCCTACAGGTACGTGTTTTTCTTTTAAACCGGGTATACTTTAATTACGTTGACACGTAGTCTGTTTAATCCATGCAACAGCCCCTCCTCTTTAATTTTTGCAGAATTTGAACAGAATTTACCCTCAAAGTTGATGTCGGCCCCCTGCATAAGAGACACGAGGAATCTATTTCCAATTAATTAAATCGCTTTCCCAGGTGAGCTATATTGCCGCATAAAGGAAATTAAACATTTCCTTTACTTGTGACGCACACATTGCCCTGACACCAAACTCTTTGCGCTTACAGGTCCCCAACCTATTTCTTGTCCTGATGAAGACCCCCTTTGATGCATACTAATTGGCACAACCATATTGGGTCGAAACGTCGACGTTACCTGTCCTATGCGTCCGTGCAAATCCACATATAGAACAAGGAAATCACAACTTATAGTGGCCTATGTACTTCAAGCCGGATCTGTTTGTTTATTATTTCTATGTATTGTCCATTGTACATATCTGTTATATGTGATTTTTTTGTTCAAGCAATCACTGTTTCACAAATTGTTCCATTTTGTATGTGTATTCTGGTTGGTTCACCCTGTAAACACTTCGGTGTTTTCATTACAATAATTAATACTATTCCATCAAGTAACACGAATTCAGTTCTGTTTCTTTGGGTCTGTGTGTGTCCTGTACAGTTCTAAAGTGTATTCAGTACACGTCTAAGTTAGTTTGCTTACTTCCCCGACAGAACCATTGTTCTTTGCTTTCACTATTACGCCCAGGTTCTGAGGGTTACTGGGTTGCCCCATTATCCTTAATGGACCCCCAGCCATAGGGCTTATGTTGGCCATCACCCCTGCCACCCCCACTCATAGGGGACCTGTTGCCCATCACCCCTGCCACCCCCACTCATAGGGGACCTGTTGCCCATCACCCCTGCCACCCCCACCCATAGGGTTTATGTTGCCCATCACCCCTGCCACCCCCAGCCATAGGGCATATGTTGCCCATCACCCCTGCCACCCCAAGCCATAGGGCTTATGTTGGCCATCACCCCTGCCACCCCCACTCATAGGGGAGCTGTTGCCCATCACCCCTGCCACCCCCAGCCATAGGGCTTATGTTGCCAATCACCCCTGCCACCCCAACTCATAGGGGACTGTTGTCCATCACCCCTGCCACCCCCAGCCATAGGGCTTATGTTGCCCATCACCCCTGCCACCCCCATTGATAGAGGACCTGTTGCCCATCACTACTGCCACCCCCAGCCATACGGCTTATGTTGCCCATCACCCCTGCCACCCCCACTCATAGAGGACCTGTCGCCCATCACCCCTGCCACCCCCAGCCATAGGGCTTATGTTGCCCATCACCCCTGACACCCCCAGCCATAGGGCTTATGTTGCCCATCACCCCTGCCACCCCCACTCATAGGGGACCTGTTGCCCATCACCCCTGCCACCCCCAGCCATAGGGGACCTGTTGCCCATCACTACTGCCACCCCCACTCATAGGATGGGTGATGCGCCACACATCCATCATACTCCAACATTAGGTATGTCATCAAAATACATCCCCCCTAACATCATGACAACAGTGTCTAGTCTGTGATAAATGCCCACAACAGTGATTATGGCTTCGAACATACAATGTAACTAACAGCACATGTGTGACCAACAAATGAGTGTGCCATACACAAGGCAAGCATCACTATAGCACTGTGGCAATGTAAAAAGAACACCCCCTCACTGTGTAAAACAGAAGTTAAGTGTGGGCTTCCAAACTGCAGCAGATGTTGAGCATTGTGGTGATGGGGTCTAAACCCCCCCTCATCACAGTGACCAAAAGGTAAGTGTCATCATGGTCAAAGCTGCAGATAACAAACAGCATTTATGATCACTGCTCCCAACACATTAAACTCTTCTGGGGCAAACTAGTGGTTGTGTCCCATTCCCACAGAGATGTGGAGAGGCTAGCAGTGCTGTGAAAACCTAACACACTCTCGGCCATGTGCAGACAAGCACCACACATGGGGGCTGACAATGCAGACAGTGTACAATGACACAAGAGAAGAAGTGACCATCACCAGGCATATACACATCTCGAAAATAGACACACTAATCAAAACAACCTGTGTAGACTGTAGGTGTCAGCTCACAAACTCACATTCCATGCCAGCAATGGCACCTAACAACCAGAATGAATCATGCACAAGGATGTGATATGACTCACAGGGACAGCAGGGAAAATCACAGAAACAGCATCCAGACAAAGGCCCACAACAGCAATACCAATGCACTGGTGAAGATGCACAAACACAAACAGGCAACCTCACACTGCACATCTGACACAGCATGTGTGTGTGTGTGTCACAGTATCCCCAGGAAACTACACAACACATGAGGGGGGCTGAACCACAGTGACACAGATGTGGACACAGTGCCATATAAAAGTAAACCATCATTGGGACACCCTTAGTGGGCAATCAGGCATTGGGAGATGAGAGGGAGCACAACAGACACATGTGACACAAGCTGGAATGAACACCAACTAACACAGCAAGAGACTGACAAACAACAGCACTAGCCCCAGGGACCAGACTTTGGGGTGACACAAGCATGCATGACATCTCCACTGTGATGACAAAGACAGATGTCGTACAAACTGGGAAACCCAGACATGTGTCCTGTTCCACAAACGTACATCACACATACACAAACACAAATCACTCAGCATGGTCCCTCATCCATGGACAAACTGGAGCATTGGGGACCATCCATGCAAACATTTACATCAGTCCACCCTAAACACCACAAACCCTGAACTGCAACAATGTGCATCTGTGAAGCACACATGGACAGGTGACATTGCACATGCACCCATGACAAACACAGGAATGTTGGGAGGAACTAAGGTGTACAGACACATCACACAAGGACAGTTTACAACCCTGGGGAATGACAGACATACTGCACGTATGCAGTACTTGGCCATGACTTCAAAGCTCACGTAACCTTCAGAATCCCTGCCACAGTCCCAGGACAATGCAGAAGCCAAGGAGAACCACAAGGCAAACATGCTGATACCTGCCAACATTGCAGCCATGAATGTGGGAGCAGTCACACACACATACAAATGTCTCAATCACTGTACCACCTAGGGACAACTACCTGATTTTGAAAATAAACAAGTGCCTTGGGGAACCCTGACTGTGTCCCATCTGTGTCTGACAACATGATCACCGCTCAGAACTGACAAATCCCAATGATGATACATCAATTAACAGTAGTGTGTCATACACCTACACATCTGGTAGCCCAGGACAAAGTTGTGGGATGAACCCAGTACCACTCAGCAAGCATCAACAATAGGAACATATCAAGGGACCAGTGCCTCTGTATGAACAGGGATGTGGACACACACACATGCTCATACAACACACACCATGGGCCCAGGGTATGTCATGGGACAACACACTTACTTGAGGGGACCCAACTCCTGTGGAAGCTCAACTGTGCCAAACATATTCACAGCTTGTCTCACTCATGTCTGCAGAACACTTGGTCAGTCAGCCATCAGTTACCACACAATGAAGGCTCTGGTCACAACAGCCTGGGTACGTGAGTCTCCCCTAAGTCATCTGCACATACTCAAAACATATGTACAGCAGGTTGCACAGAGGACCCAGTTGCTCCTATACCAATGATGCCCACACCTGTAGGTCTAGTGGTGATGCGCACAAAGTCTGTGGAAGTGACAAATTGGACAATGGGAAGCACATCATATGTGCATGGGTGCAAGCCAGAGATGTGACCATGAAAATGAAATGTACACAGAGATGTCCACATATAGTTGATCATGACACACCCAGGTAGCTGCAAAGGATGACATGGATACCCACCAGAATAGGATACATATCTCATGGACCACATGGAGTACCTCACAGCAACACATCGGTATTCAACATTGGAAACCAAGCATTACAGGTGCAAGGGCATGTTAAACATCATCAACATAATGTACAGCTAAATCAAGTTCCCAGGGATAAAGAAAAAAGCTTTATTCAGCATATTAGAAGTTAAACATCCGTTCAAACAAAAGGCCAATGGCCAGTCCATGTCCAAATGCCAAGGAGTGAACTAGAGTGACAACTGTCACAACTTGCTTGCCTGCACTGCTAAGGACCGGGGTCATCCCCTCAGAGGGGCATACATGGGGGCAGGCCAGGCACCGCAAGGACAGGATCAGGGCGCAGCAGAAGGAGGCAGTGAAGAGGTGGTGGATGCAGGCAAGACACTTGCAACTGCAGTGGAGCTGACTGAAGTGGTGGGTGCTGTCACAACTGTGGGGCACAAGTCAGATGGGGTGTGTGCCGGCACAACTCCAGTGGACAGGTCAGATGGAGTGGATTGGGTCCCCACTGCAGTGCCGAAGTAAGATGGTGTGGTTGTGGACTCCACTGCAGTGCCTACATCCATGGGAGCGGAATGGGTGGCAGGTGAGGTCGGCAGGACAGGGGGGTGGCACAGTCCCCACATCAGTGGCACTAACCGTCTGACCAGGTGTGGAGGAGCAAGTGGTAGGGGGGATGGCCTTAGCATTTTGTGGATGGTGTATCTGTGGGTGGTGGAACCCGGGGCAGGGAGTGGCGGGGGAACCTCTGGAGTGGTGGCCTGCGGGATGGAGGACGGAGACTTTGACTTGGAGCTGCGTGGTGGTGGGGGGTCTTGCTCTTCCGTCTCCGGGGGGACTTGCGGGTGGGGGTCTCAGTCTGACTGGGCCTGGGGGAGGGTGCCTGGGTGTGAGGGGCACTCCCCTCTGTGTGTGGGGACTTCCTCTTCCCCTTGTAATCAGGATCTGCTGGGTCGGTGGGGAAGAGGCCATGGTCACAGAGGAAGAGCTTCTGGGGAGATGGGGTTGCAGGTGATGCAAGGGAAGGGGGCTGGGAGGGAGAGGTCGCAGAGGACTGCGGGAGTGGTTGTGGATGACTGTGTGTGTGCAAACCACCCCTATGAGTGTGGTATCAGTTCCCTGCGCTTGCTTGTGTGCATGTCTAGACCTTGGTTTGGGTGTTGGTGTGCTTGGGACAGGTAGGCTGCTAGGAAAAGTGGGTGGTGCAGGGGAAGGAGGGGTGCAGGACTGTTGGAGGAGGGACACTGCTGCTGTCAGGGAGGAAGCCATGGACTGATTGGTCTTCTGTAGGGCAGACATGCCCGAGGAAATGCCCTTCATGAACGACACCAGTTGTGTCAACAGACTTGTGTGTGCATGGAGGACCTTCAGCATCGACGTCTGCCCTACATGGATCTGTCTAAGTAAGTCCACAGACTCCTCACTCAGGGCAGCAGTGGACACAGGGGAAGGGGGTGCGGTGCCTGGCACAAAGGAGACATGCTAACGAACACGGGAGCCTACAGGGACCTCTGGGATGGGAGCCAATGGGAGGGTGGTGGTGGTGGTGGCAGTGGCGGGGACAGCCTCACTAGCTGGGGTTTGGTGGCTGCTGACACCCACCTCCACAAGGGAGTCATCCTCAGAGCTGCTGTGGCCCTCAGCTGGGGGGGATGGTGCTGACGATTCCTCTGTGTGGCTCCACTCGCCCTCCGTGCCACTGGGTCCCCCGACTCCTCTCCTTCTGTCCCTGTCAGGCTCTGTCGCTGCTCCTGGTCCATGGAGCTGTACCCTCCTGTGGCCGTGGATGTATCTGGATAGGAATAGGAAGTAAGAGAACAACATCAGTCATCTGCACCGACTGCACACACCACAGTGAGTACATCACATCACAGGGCAAGCCCTGGCATCATCAGCTGAACACATCTCAAAGTGCCAACTCTGTTTAGAATAAGCCAATTGTCATTCTCAACATCAACCATGGCACACATATCCCTCCTTGACTTTCACACATATGTCTGTTGCATGTTGGATGCTAACACCCCAATGTGCCGACATGCACCACCCACATATTAGTTGGACATGCAAGTGAACATGTAGTAGTATGTCACTATACACACAGCACATCTCTTGCTACTGACTCAGTACAGGTGTCCGAATGAAGGGATGGGCAGAGACTCATTTCACATGCTTGTGATGCATGCCAGCAACACACACTATGATGTTCTCATGTCCTGATGGGCAATGCCACAATGGGGTGCATGGTGTTCACTTGAACACAATGCAGGATCACTCATAGCAAGTTAAATGCCATGGCACTGGGATGCCCTGAAAGTCAGTCAACACTGTCTCCTGCCACAGGGGCAGAGCATCCAGACAACAACAATATGCATTTACTCACAATCCTAGCTCAGGGGTAAAGCTAACTCTGCAGATGACTGACGCACTTGCCCATCCCCTGCAAACAACATATACAGGACCCAGAAGACCCCACATCATGCAAATCAGACATATGAGTCTCTGCAAACACAACTCCCTGTACATTAACACATCACAGTTTGCCATGAATGTAACCCAGCTGCATGAAGGACACAGTTGCATACAACATTGCGCGCTGTCAGATGATCACACACCTATATGTCACACAGGTCTTGTCTCTCACAGTCACATCTCAGATGTCATGCTGACCATCTGAATCATGGACACCCCAGTTGTACGTAACAACAAGCTACACCATAATGACACAGAGGCAGACACCTGAGGGCACATGTCACTAAGCACAACCTGTAATTTCATACACAGGAGTGGGATTACAGAGTGTTTCTAAATGCCCTTGAGGAGGCATGACTGGCCAGGTCTACATGAAACAGTGTTTGGCCCCGGACAGTAGTCAGGTGGCTAAGCAAGTGTGACATACTTGATAAACATACTCCTGAGGCCCCAGAATTGGAGTCCCCTGCTGCATGGGTTTGTCTGGAATGCCCCAGCCACATGTGGCGAGTCAGACCAGCAATTGGAACACATCTCAAGGGCCCACACAGATCACATGTCAGATATCACGCATTGTGTAAACTATTGACCCACCCATGAAACACACAACAGAGTCACGGGAACAAATGCTGTCCGGTAGCTGAAGCATAGCTGACTGCAGGGACACAGTGCCCTAGTGACACAAGCAATAGACTGTAGGGGCCACACCTGTGGAACGGATGAGGAGGGTGCATCACACAATTGAGGAACCTGAGTATTGGACTACAAGACCTACGAAGTGTGACCAGGCCAAAAGACTGAAAATAAAATGTCACATATAGTACACAGATTAGGCATGTACTTACCCCCTCCCTGCTGCTGTCTGGCCTTCAGCTGCCTATCCAGGTCCAGGAAGACCACCGCCAGTATCCGGAGCATGTGGGGAGTCAGGGTCAGGTGTCCGCCCCTTCTGCGTGGAGGTGACAGCTTCAGCTGGACTCTTGCTATCCTCCGGGTCCAGCCCCGAAGGTCCTGCCACCTCTTCTGGCAGTTGCGGATCCGGAGCTTGTAGACCCCCACCGAACGAACAGCCCGGGCGATGGTCAGCCATATCTCCTGCTTCTGGTGGGCATCAACCTGTGAGGATGACAAAGTGAAAAGTACATTAACACACATGCCCCATATTCGTGCTGCACACATTTGGATAGACATGTCATCATCACAAAGGGAAATAATTTACACAGGTAGTGCAACCATTGTGAAGGACAAATGCCCTGCATGTCTGACATGCTAACAATGCCTGGATAGTTTAAGCTTGCACTAATGCACTTTAGCAGCAGGACACCTGTTCAATACATGTACCTACACACTTTGGGGGATGAAAGTAGTCAGTGAGAATGCTTGCCACTGGTGTACACACTGCTAGTACTGCCAGTCAGACAACATGCATAATTAGGAAGGCAGTAGACTGCACACTCACCTGCTCCCCTGGTTTCCCATAGAGCTTGCTGTAGTGTGGAAGGAGCCCGTCCAGCAGGGCCTGGTTCTTCTCCTCAGTGATGGCTGGGGCCCTCTCCAGAGTACGTGCCATAGCAGTAGCCAGAGGATGCAGAGACAGCAGCAGTGGTAGCAGGGATGTGGTCCAGTAGCATGTAGTGCAGGCAAGTGAGCTCCCTGGGGGCCAGCCAGCCTTATATCTGTGCTGCAGAGGCAGAATCTGTGCCATGTGTCCCAGGTGATAGGTTGCATTCTATGAATCTGGCCAATCCATTTAACCCCTTCGACGCTTGTGACGGAACGGTTCCGTCATGCACGTCGGTTGGGCTGTGCTTATGACGGAACCGTTCCGTCATGGCCCCGCCCGCGCTCAGAACCTTCAGCACCGCGCGGGAATCCGCGCAGCGCTGAAGGGGTTAAATGTACGACTCGTACATGCCTTCCGCATCGTTCAAATCTTCACCTTCATGAAACACTTGAAATTGCAACATTGTTGTAGGCATCCAACCTAATTTCCAGTGCACAACTCGTACAAGTTTTGAATCCGCATCCGTCTCCATGACAGTCCGGAGCCAATGGGTGCGCCCGGCTCGTTCAACTGACTGTACAACGCATATTTTGAAAATATACACGCACCCGTCTCCATACGATTCAATGGCCAAGGCGTACGCTGGTCTCGGTCCATGCGTGCCCGACTCGTATGCATGATAGTCACCCGCGTCGGACCTCATTGCATTCAATGACAAAGCATACGCACGGCTCGGTCATGAACCGTGCAATGCGTACGCATTGTCACCCGCGTTGGACCTCATTGAATTCAATGACAAAGCGTACGCACGGCTGGGTCATGAACCGTGCAATGCCTATGCATTGTCACCCGCGTCGGACCTCATTGCATTCAATGGCAAAGCGTACGCATGACTCGGTCCTGAACCGTGCAATGCGTACGCATTGTCACCCGCGTCGGACCTCATTGCATTCAATGAAAAAGCGTACGCACGGCTCGGTCATGAACCGTGCAATGCGTACGCATTGTCACCCACGTCGGACCTCATTGCATTCAATGACAAAGCGTACACGCACGGCTCGGTCATGAACCGTGCAATGCATACGCATTGTCACCCACGTCGGACCTCATTGCATTCAATGACAAAGCGTACGCACGGCTCGGTCCTGAACCGTGCAATGCGTACGCATTGTCACCCTCATCGGACCTCATGCATTCAATGACAAAGCGTACGCATGGCTCAGTCCGGAACCGTGCAATGCGTACGCATTGTCACCCACGTCGGACCACATCCATGTGGTATATGCATCAACCTTGATGGTGTGTGTGTCTAAGAGACGTACATGTAGGGCCGGCATGAACAACAGTGGCCACTACCTGTGGGACTTACGCTTGCCTTGTGGTGTGTACGTGCTACACTATGTCCATTGCTGTGTCGATGTGGCAGTACACGGACCCTGGGTTTCTGCATGGCAAAGATCTGTGATGCCTGGGAGACATCAGGCCTCACTTGTCACTGTGGTGTGTGTTTTGAACGTTGCAGCAGTACATAGGTTGGGTGACACAGCCAGATGATTGGCCATTGCACTACATGGTACTGATGTGGACATGTGGAATTGAGATGTGAGGTGGTGGTCATGTAGGTGACATATGTGTCCATGCCCAACAGCACACACCTCAGTACATTGTGTAATGTCATGATGTAGCATGTGATATTGAGCCTAGTCATGGCCACATGGGTGGATGAACTGACAATCTTCCTTTGTGCATCTCTGTGCTGCAGGGCACCAGCTGTCCATCGACCGTTCCCAGACCTTGCAACCATGCAGGAACGCGACTGCATCAGACGTTACCGCTTCACCAGGCCACTGATTGAGGAGTTGGCGGAGCAGTTGGCGCCACATCTGCTACCTGGCCAGACATACCCTACAGCACTGACCCCAGAGGTGAAGGTGATGGTAGCCCTGCACTTCTTTGCTACTGGTACCTTCCAGTACACTGTGGCTACTGCTGGTGGTATGTCGCAAACGATGTTTAGTCGGTGCTACGCAATGTCTTGGAGGGGATGTTGCATATCCTAGACCTGTACATCAAGTTCCCTAGCCCAGCTGAACTCCCTGAAATAAAGGATGCCTTTTATACACTGGGGAGGATGCCGAACGTCATCGGATCTATTGATGGGACACATGTGGCCTTGATACTACCACAGGCACATGAGCAGGCATACCGAAACAGGAAGCACTACCACTCCATCAATGCTCTGGTGGTATGTCTTGCTGACATGTCTATCACACATGTGTGTGCACGGTTCCCTGGTTCTGCGCACAATGCCTACATTATGAGGAGTAGTCGCATTGCAACGCTGATGTCACAGATGCCAGCTCAGCATGCCTGGCTTGTCGGTGTGTACTGACTGTTTCTCATTGTGTGTGTTTGTCAATGCTGTATTCCGCACTCCTACAAAACTCAGCTACTTGTTCATTTTTGTGTGTGTAGGTGACTCCGGATACCCCAACATGCCGTGGTTGCTGACACCCCTCCGGAACCCTGTGACACCAGCCGAGCTGCGCTACAATGAGGCACATGGTCGGAGCAGGAGGGTGATCGAGCGGACATTCGGCCTCCAGAAAAGCCGCTTTCGCTGCCTGGACAAGACCGGAGGGGCCCTCCCATATGAGCCTGCAAAGGTGTGCAAAATAATCCTTGTATGCTGCATGCTACACAACATGGCAGTACGGAAGGAGGTGCCTCTCATCCAGGATGACGATGACCAACCTCCGGCACCTGTGGATGATCCCGGCCTGGGCCAAGATGCCAGTGATGATGAGGATGAGGGTGACGTCCGCTCACAGCTCATCAACAACTTCTTCACCTGAATGTGAGTTTCAAGGGTTGTTATGTGAATGTATGTAGGTAGCCTGGAATGTGTTGTGGCAGCTCTGTTGCTGTATGAGTGTGTCTGTGTGCACTGCTAACTTGTTTTTGTGTAGGTTTCTTGCGACATGTTTTGTGCATGTGTATTGCATTTCTCTCCTGTTCTTCTGTGCTTTTGACTGTGTCTTGTGTCTGTCCTTCCCAGGGTACTTTGCCTGTTGTTTGGTCAACACTGACCCCCAACACCCAGAAGCCAACACCAGTGTGGAAGTTGTCAATTCCCATCAACTGATGTACCACTCATCCCTGGACTTCAATTCTCCAACAATTTGTGAGCGTGTGTCCACTGTTACGTAGAATTACCGTGCAACTATTGTGGAATAAACGTGTTGCTGATGTGTTATGAACCTGTGCTACGCTTTATTATGTGCGTTGTCTGTCTTCCCACATCTGAGTGACATCTGCTTACCTCACCTGTGGACTTGTTACCACTGACTGGGGTTGGTGTTGTGTCTGTGTATGCCAATGTGTTTCAGGTCAACATCATTGTGTGGGAGGAGTAACATGGCCATGGTGAGTATGTGTTGTGGTGCCATAGTGGTGTGTCTCCCTCACATGTATCACATCACCATGACTCACCTTACGTTGGTCACATTGTGGCAGTATTTGGCATGCACTGTGTTGTGTTGCAGATCGACATCTCCCTGAACATGACAAGTTGGAATCACAACAGAGGCAAGTATGGTGTACTGGTGAGTTTATTTTTAAACATGTGTGAGGGAAGTGCACAGGATGGTGGGTGCTGTACATTGGTTTTCGAATCCAAAGTTCACATCAGAGTTGGAAGTGCTGGTAGATGAAATGTCCAGAGTAAAGTCCACAGTCATCTGCTACATTGGCCCAACATGAACCCTCCATGTTCTGTGGGCGAGTTGTGTGCGATTGGACAAGGTGAACGGGTTGCGCACAAACAACATTGTCCAAAACAGGTTTAGAGGCCCTGGGGGATGTGCTGGGACATCTGCCTCTCACATGTCCTTCTTCGGACGACCCCTCTTCTTCCGGGGGGGGGTTCCTCAGGTGCAGGCCTCTGCGGTGCAGGGGACTCTCCGCCAGAGTCCTCCTCCCTCCCTGTGGCGCTGGCAGATGGTGTTGCAACAGATGTGGCCACACAGGGAGGTGTGAACAGGTTGGTGTTGATCTGGCGGAGGCATTGGAGTATGTCCCGATGCACCGCAGTAATGGCATCCCACTTGGCCGCCATGCAGGCATGGTAGGCGACCTGCTTATGTTGCATGTCCTTGAGGATCCCCACTACCTGGCCAAATCCTCCGGTGCTATCCTGGTACGCATCTATGATGCGTGCCAGGTGGGGTCATCATGCAGTCCAGACCCCTCTGCAAGGCGCGCCCTCTGCCTCCCACCCCTCCCAGCACCCCTATCCACACGAGCAGGACCAGCGGCGGGACGCACAGGTGACACTGGGACCCCTTGGGTGGTGTTGCTGGTGGTGTTTGCTGCAGCTTCCTGGGGGTCCTGTGTCCCTGTGCTGTGGGTGTTGATTGGCCTTGGTCTGTCCGTGTTGGCGGGGGTGCCCTGTCAGTGTCCAGATGCTGGAGGCTTGGGTACAGGGGATGCAGATGTTGATGCTGCTGGTGCTGCATGATGGCTCACACCGGAGGGGCCAGGTTGGTCGTTGTCATCCGAAGAGGACAGAGAGAGAGTTAGACCAGAGAGCTCAGTGTCCGCCAGAGTCTGGGACTGGGTATCCTCATCATTTGGTGCTGGGTGCCCAGCACCACCTGTGTTTGGAAGAGACACACAATGTGAGTTATGTTTCTACATGCATCGATGGTTCACAAACATGACATTTTCTACTTTTCGAACAGATGCCTGCCTGTACACTGCTTTTTCCCAGCTTGTCACGGACAGAGTTTGATATTGTTGTTGGCCATTTCCCAGCATGGCCTTGTGCTCCCCACAACAGAGCCCAGTTTCAGAAATCTTGTGAGTTCCTTCCCACTCCCTGTGAGGCAAGTATAGTTCAGTGTGATTGTCTGTGACTGCGGCTCCCATAATACTCTTGGCTACACCCCCCTTCCCAGTATGCCCATACTTCCTCCCTCTTGACTCTGCTTCCCTGTGAGGGGGTTTGACAGCAATGGCAAGATGGCTGACTGTGAAGTCCTGGTGTTTTTTGTTGCCCATTTCCCAGCATGGCCTTGTGCTCCCCACAACAGAGCCCAGTGTCAGACATCTTGTCAGTCCCTTCCCACTCCCTGTGAGGTGAGTATGGTTCAGTGTGAGCTTGCTGGGCCATGTGGGTGGGTGTAGATTGTCTGTGACTGCGACTCCCATCATACTCTTGGCTACAACCCCCTTCTCAACATGCCCATACTTCCACCCTCTTGACTCTGCTTCCCTGTGAGGAGGTGTGACATCAATGGCAAGATGGCTGACTGTGAAGTCCTGGTGTTTGTTGTTGCCCATTTCCCAGCATGGCCTTGTGCTCCCCACAACAGAGCCCAATGTCAGACATCTTGTCAGTCCCTTCCCACTCCCTGTGAGGCGAGTATGGTTCAGTGTGAGCTTGCTGGGCCATGTAGGTGGGTGTAGATTGTCTGTGACTGCGACTCCCATTATACTCTTGGCTACACCCCCCTTCCCAGCATGCCCATACTTCCTCCCTCTTGACTCTGCTTCCCTGTGAGGGGGTGTGACAGCAATGGCAAGATGGCTGACTGTGAAATCCTGGTGTTTGTTTGGCTACAAGTCCAAAGAGAGCCCCTGTGCTTCACACAGCAGCACCCAGTACGGGGTATCTTTTGCTGATATTTCAATGAGGTGTGTGTCAATGCATTGTACCCGGTGAGTTGTGTGGAGTTTGTGTTGAGGGGGGGGGGGGGTGTCTCCACATGCTGGTAAGTATGGTCATAGCTGTCAGTCCTCCTTTCCAACCGGCCATACATCCCACCATGAAACGAGCTTCCATTGGAGGGCGTGCAAGTTGTCTTTTACGATGTCAGTCAGTGGTGTCCTGCTTCTGATTTGCACACAACCCCTACCAGGGGCTTGTGCTCCCCACAGCAGGACACAGTGTCAGCCATCTAGTCAGTCATTTTCCACTCCCTGTGATGTGGGCATGTTTTAGAGAGGTCTTGATGAGCCAATCAGGAGGGGGAGCATTATCTGTGACTACAGGCTCCATCATGCTTTTGGATACACTCACTTCACCTGCATCCCCACTATTCCTTCCTGTCAGTCAGCTGCACTGTGAGGTAGTGTGTTTGTGGTGGCAAACTGTCTGGCAGTGTCTATTTAGCTTTGTGCCACTGGCTTGCTCTATTTATTTGTAATTTGGTGCATGTCATGACACTGTTCCAAGTCACTATGAGATGGCAGGTAGTATGTTTGTCTGACTGGCATACACATCTTGGTATGATTATCTATTGGTTACTGTAGCTTTGCTTGCGGTGCATGGTTTCACTGTCCCCTTGCCACACAATCTTGGGTATGTTGTTTGTGTACTCACCAGGCTCTGGGATGTCTGTTAGGCCATGGACGCTCTCTGGTGGTAGGATATCCCGCACCTTCTCCTCCCAGGTCCTGAAGTAGACTGGTTTGGCAGGAGGGCCACTGCCGGTGCACTGACTCAGGGTGTGATCTTTTTCAATGAGTTTCTTGACCCTCCTGCGCACGTCATACCACCTGTTCTGGATATCGTCCTTTGTGCGCCTTGCTGGTGCTTGAGCGTTCACCTTGTCCACAATCCTCGCCCACATCTTGGTTTTCTGTGAAATGGGGGTCCTTTGGACCAATGTACCAAACAAATGTGGCTCTACTCTGATAATCTTGTCTACCAGCACTTCTAACTCACTATCTGTGAACTTTGGATTCTTCTTTGGGGCCATGGTGATGGGTGGTGGTGGTGAGGGATGTGTGTGGGAAGGTGCAAGTGAGGGGGGTTGGTGTTGGTTTTTCTGGGTGTATGTGTGTGTGCCGATGGTATGTGGGTTGTGTGATGTGTGAGTTGTGAGTGTGTCTGTGGTTGCTGTGTGATGGTGTTTGCTGCTGGCTGTGTCTCCTGTTTGCAAGGAATGATGGTAGTGATTGTAGTCCTTTATATAGTTGGAGTTGTGGGTGTGTCTTTGTCCCACTTTTTTAAATTTGCTATTTATTGGCTTTGTCATTGCTTGTTTGGTGTGGCCTTTTTCCGTTGGGTTTTGTAGGCATGAAGGAGACGTTCATGTGACGGAAACGGACGCTGCTGTTGTCTCGTGTGGGCTTCTCCGCCTCGTTCACGCTGCCTATCTTCTGTGTTTGATATGCGGCGGTCGCGGCGGTCTCTATTGCTTGTGTGCCCGGTTGTCTGTGCGTGTCGGTCGTGCGGCTTGGTCTCCGTGCGAGTCGGTCTGGTTTTACAAGCATTGCATCATACTGCGCAGAACGGACATCACGGGTACGGGTCGGTCGGGTTCAATCCGGGTTCGTGGCGGTCAGTGAAAATCGCGTCGGTTTTCCGGCCGGATCACTATTTTCCCAACGGCTCGCTCGTACGGCTTATATTCCGTACGTGTCGGTTGTAATTCACTCGCGTTGCATCGTACTACACGGGTCGTACGGCGCTGGTCCTTGTTGGTCGGTATTCGGTCCGGGTCCGTGTCGGTTGTTTCGTTTTGCGGCCGGAATCTGAATCGACCTCACAGTAGTGAGAACCATAGACCATAACCACTCTACCGCTGCAATGGAGAGTGAAGTTAGGGAAAGTATTTAACAAATAAAGACACTTGTGGCTACCTTCATTGAACCCTGTGGCTCACTTCTGACAGAGGAATCCCAGAACATCCCCATGCATGTTTCCAGCAGTATGGCCACATTCCCAAGTATAATAAGAATAGTATAAACACAAAAAGAGGCAAGTGATCCCCAAAGAGTAACTCCTCAGACCTATTCTGACATTAACATTTCCCCAGAGCACAATGTTTCTTTTTCTAGCGGACCTTTTATACTCCATGATAACGAGAACCCTTTAAACCGAATACTAATCTTAAGTGCAGTACATAATACAGTAAGCCTGAAGAATAGTGAGATTTGGATGATGGATAGAACTTTTTTAAATCAACCCATTCACCCACATTTATACAATTCATGCAAACATTAATATTAATAACATACCATTAGTTTATGGTTTGCTGAATGTTTAACAGTTGTAAAATCCAAAACAGTAACGAAAAGTCCTAGGAAAACAATAATAGACTTTGAATTACATATTACTGAAATATATCCTAACACACAAATTCAGGGATGTTTCTTTCACTTTTCCCAGCCATAGTGGTGAAAAATTCAAAAATCATCCTTAGCTGAGGATTAGATGTTGAAAAATAAACTGCAATATGAACTAAAAAAAACACTAACAGAATTGTGCATTTTACCTCCTGAGTTGTGTGGATGACTTCTACACTTCAAATATACAATCAGAATATTTATCACAAAACAAGGAAAAATTGGTTCCACTTCTAAATCACTTCTAAGATAAATGGATTGGCCATCTAAGCAGGTCGAGTCAAGATGGAAAACAAGTTTTCCTATTAAGTAGTGGAACTGTTATACAATCTGCTTAGAAGGAGGTGAATAAACTAAGGGGCTGATTGCGATGCGTTTTGAAAAGCCTCCTAACGGCATTTGCTCTGTCCGAATCGGATCGGGAACGTGTCTTTCTGACCGAATCGGAAAGGTTTCTGACCGACTGATTACGAATTTATAATGACTGAGCCGTACAGAGCAGACTTGTACGTCTCTACGAGCCGCATTTTTGAAGGAACAATTACGATGCTGGATTTGGACAGCCTTCCCAAATAGTGCCGTCCGACTCAAATCGGCAGTCGGAATCCGACTTTGGGGGCTTGTAGCGGGCCCCACATTACCCGGAGCCTTCCCAATCAGGCCTGTGGGAGTACCCATGGATCCCCCCTTACCAGCCATGCACTGTGCCACAGGGTGCCCGATTTTCCCCAGGGACCCCTTTCTTCAATGGGAGCATAGGCTCCCAATGAAGTCAAAGGGAGTCCGACCGAATCGTATCTGGAAGCATCCAGATGCATCGTAATCAGTTGGTCGGATTCTCCCGATCAGAGTCGGTCGGAAACCATTCCCAAACCGATTTGGCCTGAATAATTTCAAAAACGCAACGTAATTGGGCCCTAATAATGCCATAGAAGGTTGACATAATTAATTCAACAACTCAATAGGAAAAACTCATCACCACCTGTATCATTTCCTGGAAATTTTGAAAAAAGAGATATCTGAAAGATATTGACATATATTCATAAATTTCGATTAATGGGAGCTTCAGACTCCTTCAACAATATTGCATACATTTTACCCTACTACCATCAACTAATACTCTCTAAAATGGCTCTCCTTTTGTGACCATATAAACAAATTATTTGGCATTCTTTCAAATTATTTTTGGGAAAATGAAAAAAATATCTTAGTCCCTATTTGTAGTTACTTCAACTCTTGATGATATTTTATGAAACCTCTCACCTAGAGTCTCAAATAGTCCAACAATCCAAACAGATGAACACAAGGGGGGTAGAGTGGAGATGAGTTGGCCTAACGGCTAGGGCGGTCAACCTCAAATTGGGGAACTGGGTTCGAGTCTCGGCAATGACAGTGAACATCCTGTGATTCTGGGCAAATCACTTAATCTCCCTGTAAATACCACAAAGAAAGGGTTTTAAGGACAGGAAGATAATGGCGCACACATCCGATATACTTAATCTCCCTGTGCCTAACAAAAATGAATGTGTCCTCATGTAATGCAACTGGTGCTATGTAAAGCACTCTGATACCCGATTCGGGTCAAGTTCGCACTATTTAAAACGGTAAAAAAAAGAAAATTGGGGAGAAAAAAAATTCTATTATCCACGTTCTATTCTTCGACAACCAACGGAAAAGGTAATCCAAAAAGCAAAAAAAATATATATTTTTTATAAATGTACAAACATTTGCATTTCCCAAAATAAAATAAATAGAGAAATAGGAAATTAATACAAAAATCCTGAATTTTTTCTTCAAAGGCGCTATCTTCCTCTTCCAAAATGGAAGACTGATAAAAACACAAAGAAATGTAAATGTTCCTTTTAACTAAAATAGGTTTAAAAAGGGTTTAGACATGAACACTCTTTTTAAACCTGTGCTGAAAAAACACAACCATCATGATGATAACACATATTTCTTTTATGCAGAACATCTATCTACCTCCCTCCATCTCTCCTTACAATAAATGTAGACACCAATATCTTAATAAAAGTTAATTAGGCTGTTCTTATCTGACCTCAGTTCCTCCTTGCTTCCGATCTTGACCACAACGCTCCACCGACTATGAAAACCAATGATGTACCGTTTACGTGAAGTTAGACAAAGAAAAACTAAAAAATGACAATTTCTTCCTTTGAAGTCAATGGATAACCATGGGAAAATGTTTTACTTTTGTAGATATATATATTTATCCAAGAGTTAAAATATGTTTAATATTTCCCCCCCCCAAAAAAAATTGTAATACATTTTTATATATTTTTAATAAAAATGTAAAGATTATAATAATAATCTTTTTACAAATAAACGTATGTTTTTTAAACTCGAAATAAACGTATTGAAACCGTTTTATTAATCGAGTCCAACCCCACTCACCAGAAGAATGGGTCTGATACGTATTCAGGCGGGATGAAAGTGGCGTTTATTCATACAAACTTGCACATAGAGGTAAGATCTCCAGTTCTTGAAATGCTCAGGCAGACGCGGGCTAACATATGTGAGATGTTACATCTGGGAGCCTATATGAAAGTTCAGGTATCCACTTTTATTGGATTACGCTCTAGGCTCCTCTTTCTCTGTGAGTTTACTCTGTGCACTGCCCTAAACACTGCTCTACATCGGTCTATGACTCCAGCTGCTAGTGCCCCTTAAGTAATAAGGCACTTGTGCACCCAGTGGTGCCCCAATCCTGTTGGCCATAGTGGTCAAATCCACTGCGGCTACTGTTTAGGGGAGTGTGATGGTGAGTCCACTTGCGTGCCCCTTCACGCAGTGATACTGCTTCCTCTCTCCCCACACAGATATATATATATATTTTTTTCACATTCTACATGTGTTTTTTACTTTTATGTTAACAATCTTTAACTCTAATGGGCCAATTCTGATGAGGTCGGAAACAGCCCTGACCATCGATCGGAGCCGTCCGACCACATCGGAATCGGCTGTTCGGATTCGTTTCCGACCAACCCATTTTGATGGGGTCAGTCGGAAAGGAATCCAAACTGGATTTTTGAATGGCTCACGACGTGCTCGGAGAGCCCGGCTGCCATTCGGAAACCCTCCATCAATTCCTCGGGCGGCTCTTTCCAGCCGAGGGATTACGATGCAGGATTCCCACAGCCTTTCTGTGCCAGCCTTTCCGACACAGAAAGGCTGTGAGAATTCCACTTTTGGGGCCCCCAGCAGGACCCCCATGGGTGCAAAGCCTCCAGATAGTGGCCTAGAGGCCACCTATGGTGCCCCCCTGTTGATCCCTTTACCTGGTGCCAGGCACTTTGAGGTGCCTTCCACGGGGTGCAAGGATGAACTGCACCTCTGCTCTTTACAATGAGAGCATGCATTCCGTTCGGGATGCCTGCTCCCATTGTAAAGAATAGGAGTGCAACCAAACAGTGTTCAATTGCATCCTAATTAATGGGCTGGAACCGACGACAGGAGGTCGTTCCGTTCCAGTTCCCAAACGATGTCGGACTGTCCGACATTGGAATCTTGCAATAAATATGTTACAGTAATTTTTTTTAATTATTACTCCTGTATCTCAGTTGATGTCTGACTATTGATACACTTCTGCACCCATTAGGATAGGGATACCCCTCGCATCCCTCTCCTAATCTTTATTGGGATATTTTTAAAATAATTTGCAACAAAATTTTACAATTATTTACGTTATTATTAAACTGTTTACAATTTAATACTCAAGGATCACAGTTGATATCTGTGTATTAATTAATTTCCCCACCCAAGAAGCCTACATCCCTAGCATCCCGCTTCTAAAACTTTATTTTTATATTTTTAAACAATTTAAAATATTACTTTTAAAATTATTTAGATTAATATTAAATGGATTGCACACCTAATACTCGAGTAGCACAATTGATGCATTAGTATTAATACACTTCCCCATCCATTACCCCTATATCACTAGCACCCCACTCCTAAAACTTTATTGTGATAGTTTCAAAATAATTTGCAATATTTATTTTTTCATTATTTAAATTATCATTAAATGGATTAAAAATGTAATACCTGAGTATCACAGTTGAAACAGAGTATTAATACACTTCACATTTACACGAGAGGATCTAATGGGAGAGGCTAAACCAGATGCGTATTACTCCCTATCGATAGGGCCGGATTCTTGTCTAACCAATTATCTGCAAGAACCCTCTCAGGTCGCCAGGATCTTTTTACTTGCCAATTAGCGTAGAGGGAGTAAACACAATTATCAGAATATAACTACCGCAAGTTGACATCATTAAAGGATGGAGGACTCAGGATCTAAAATTTCCGAGATTTTATTATGAGCAAAAACATCTGAACATAAAGGCACCTCAATACAAGGCACAAAAGATAAATGGGCACTAATACAAAAGCTAGCCTACGAAGAATTCGCATTCGACTGAAAATAAAAAGAATTACAGATTCTAAAAGCATCAAATAAAGAATCGTTATACTGATATCAATTTTTGGAATCATTAGTCAAAACATTTCTGTCCCTACTCTATTCTAAAGTGGCATCCCTACTTACATTCCCTCCCAAACCAGAGAATCATGTAAATGTGTCAGGAGTGAATTTTCCTAAGAAGTCTTCACTTAGTGAGAGCTCGATCTTTGATGCTCCTTCTAGATTCCCGCCTAAACCTCATCTGCTCAACCCACGGGACATTGTCCCTAATACAAAACCCCAAAATCGCAGAACACGCCCTTCGGCACACCTCTTCAGCCAGGTCTTCCTCCGGTGATTTTCCATACAGAGCTGTCCATCTTCCATCGTCCGTTAGCTTGACCTTGGGTCCCAGGCACCTTCCATACTAAGAGTTACAGTTGCACATTCCAATGCACTCCCCTGTAGGCTTCTCACCGTATCTCAACTCCTAAAACAAAGACTTATTCTCACTAATGAGCTAAATGTCCTTGCACCTGCAACAGAAACATGGGAACGAAAAGGAAAGCTCTTCGCATCTTGAAGTTTTACATTTCACGGCAATTCAAGCCTTAACCAAGAAATCCCTGTCAGCCTGTAAAATATAGCTAAAATAAGAAATGAACAGGCCTTCTCTTCTACATATGCAGTTAGGCCTTACAAAATTAAACACATTATGAAACCACATTCTAAGCATTAATTCAACATAATCATTCCGTAAATAAGCAACCTACTTTTTAATTCTAACGTGGCACACATTTAATCCATTACATTGATTGTGAAACCTAGTCATCTACATTATTCCAAATACATTCACGATAACTTGCAACATTAAACTTCACAAAACGTTATTACATGTCTAACACTTCTATGTTAAATGGTTATAGCAAATACATTTCTATGACGCTTCTAGACATACATCGATTATATGCGGGTGCCGACTAACGGTGAATATGATGCACCCCTACAAATCTCAGAATCACATGGCGCTCTATCACTATTTATCATAAAACTTACAAAAAAGTACGTCTGGTCAATATAAAGAGAAAGAAAGAAAAATGCACAGTTCAAACATAGTTGTATATGTGAGTATGTGTGTGTAGTGTGTAGTATTATTATCTGAAGAGAGCTTCTTAAAAGATGAGAACCCACACTTCGGAGGCAAGCAGCAATACATCGGTTTCATGGAATGAAGTCAGGTAAGATTGAACTGTACCTGTGGAACTGCATATTTTTTGCAAAGGACTTATAAGTTGATAATTCATGAATTTGAGAGTTATGCACATTATCAGTTAATGGCACAGTTCAAAGATGAGGTGACCTCTTATTTTATTTTTGGTTTATTTATGCTTTTTTGATGTATTGCATTTTTCAGTTTGTACATTATGGATGGGAGATGATGACGGGGTGAGCATTGTAATTGTGGGCGGGTATAATTTGTATGCACCAGTTGAATAGGGAGTCCATTAACTAGCGACACGGGGTGAGTGTTCCCTTAAGTTTAATGATGGAACCGGCATTGGGTGATTGGGTCACGAGGCCAGGAGCACACTTCCGTGGTATTTGGTTATAAATGATGTTCACGTGATGAATAGCAAACAAGATTTCGAAGGTGAAGAAGGAAGTGGTAATGGCAGATGGAACTAATGTGGAGGAGGCAATGGCGTTGTTTCTTACGGCCCTAAAGGTAGTGATTCATTGGTTTAAGCTGCTGGTTATGGAGTGAAGATATTGGTAGAAGGCACGAGTTACGAGTGTGAGAAGAAAGAGGGTATTATTGTTATTTTGGTACAATTTGATAGTCAGATGTTTTCAGATACCGGAGAGTTTGGTGCAGGGAGGGATGTTTTCGTATTAGTATTATGCCATGATCGGTTAAATATTATTTTGTCACAATCTGTTAAAAGTTATTTTAATAAGTGGCACAGCAAACAGTATGGCAATTCCTTTATTAATGGTATGTTTTTGATTAATGTGATTCACTATTAGAAGAACAGGACAGTCGAATAGCTCTGTTTAATTTATCATTCCAGTTACCCCCGACAAAGCACTATACAGCCCGTAATGCATTGGGTTCAAAAGGATGGGCTAACCCAGAACGAATAGTTAATTCTCACGTGCTTCTAATAAGGCCTGGATGGGCATGTTTTTGGCATTTGAAAATAATGTGAATTATCACTACCTCTGAAGTGAATGAAAAATAAGACATGGATTTTCGGATTACAATGGATGAATACATTTGGTTTATACATGGATTACATGACGAACTTTCGGTTTATTGTGAATAGCAAAGTTCTTGTTCTGGGCAGTGTGAGTGAGTGGCACGAGAACATCTGCCACATAATTCGTAACGTACATTAGTGGACTTTGGGACAGACCAAGTTCAGATCGCACGCCCCAGCACAACTAGGAGTGAGTAAAAAGAAACTTCAAATTCAAAAACAGGAGTGCATTCTATCATTTTGCTTCATGTTTATCACTTTTAGAACGGTGGCATTTTCCTGCCCTAAACTATTTGAAGCCTGCAGCTTCTCCTGGGTCACATGCCTGGGTGTGGTTGGCAGTTATACTTTATTCCTCCAAGACAGTCACACAATAGAGGGATTAGATATTCCTGGATGGCCATATACTGACAGGATCGGACAGAGCTGGGCACAACCCCATTTGCAACTGAATAGGCTGTGCTCTTCCGTCACATAAAGCATTTCCCACCCCTACATTGTTCATGTAGGCAGCTTTGGCCCAGGGCCAGGGAGACAGGAAAGTTCAAGCACTTCAAAGGGAATTCTTAAGAATCACCTCCTACTTCATAAAAGGCATCATGTATAAAAAAAGGTTACCCTCAGACCCACTCTTCAGCACACCACTGGACATGTGGAAGGCTCCGAAGGACTGTTGCACTGCTCCACAAAAATAACTGCTACTATGTTGCCCTGCTACCTGAGTGAAAGGCTGGACCTGTGTCTTGAACCCAGAACTACCAGAGTGACTTCAAGGGCCAGTTGGCTAGCCTCCGGATCAGATCCTCATGAACATAACAGGCTCCAATAATCTTGAATCAAGCACCTAGACTCTGCCTGCTGTGAGTCCTGTCCCCCTCAAGTGGTGCCACCCCAGTCCTGGACCCTTGGAATTGGGCCTGAAGGTGCTCTAGCAACCCATTTGTGGTTTCAGAAGAACCAACATAGTGTGACGCATCGCCTGCCAAAACACTGCATGGGAACCACTGTATAATGCATTTCTGATACATTTCCACGCACTGCCCTCTCACCGCCACTGCTGCTCCCCCTGAAGTGCCACTGAGTGACACACAATGACCTTGTATCATCTCTGCTACATGACGCATCCTCAACACAGGACTTTGTATCGCTCCACAACCAGAATTTAAAGTACTTTTGTCAAGTGGACCTAACTTGGTCCCTGTGTCTGGCCCATGCTCGATTGCGGTTGTCCAAAACTTGTGACTTTGTCCTGGTCTGGCGCAACCAGATAATCACAGTTGGCGCTTTGAACCTCTAGGCACTGTTTTTACCTAAAACTTTGAAATTGCATATATCTTGTTCCACTGATTGGATTTTTGTTCTTTTGGTGTCAAATAATTTATTAAAATATTTACTATTTTTCTAAATTGTTGTGTAAGTTTTCTTGTTTTGTGTTCTCACTTTATTGCTGTTTAAGTGCAGCATACATACTTTACACATAGCCTCTAAGTTAAGCCTGACTGCTTTTGTGCCAAGCTACCAGAGGGTTAATCACAGGTTAATTTAGTGAATTTTACAGTTCAACCTGATGGGGATTGTGGCTGTTGCTTGAATAGGGGTCACTCCCTCTCCCTTCAAACAACAACCTAATTTCTCACAGAAATGTGTGCTAAAATCCCTCTGACCACACCAAAGATTTAATACAAGGCATTTTAATCTCTCTAAAATCAATTCTTTGCTCTTAGTTCCATGGTATTCTTTTTATTGCTAGCATATGCTACAAAAATAGAAAAAATTGAAAAAGAAAACATATTGCTGCCTAAAGATGGCATAATAATTGCATGTTCTTTTAAAAGATAAGTGTAGGTGCTTTCTAGCAGGCATGTGTATTTATAAAACATTTCCCTGCTTGTCTCACTATTTTGTTTACTTCCAAAAGAGAGCCCATAACTCTCTCTTCTTCTTGTCCACCCAACAAAAAAGTCTTTACTTTTCTTAAGGGATCCATGATCTTCTTTCGGGGGGCTTTTTGTATTTCCAAATAGCATCCTTTCCTTGTTCTTCTTACTGCAGGACTGTCCTCTATCACCCACCTGCTGGCTAACTCCCAACTCAGAGGAGGGAGCCTGCAGTGGGCACAAAATCACTGCTGGAGTTTTCTGCAACCCCTGCAATCAGCACGATTATGCATTCTCTTTTGCCAATGGCGATATGTATTGTTCTGAAGCAGGACTATCTTACAGTGCTTTGTTTCTATATCAGTTGCACACAAACTCCTCAGCATTTGTTTTCCACTACTAACTTCTACCAGGAGCCTCCCTCCTTTGAGCAGCTAGTCCTTAATAAGAAACATAGCACAATCAAATGCACTCTCTGTAGAATGTCGCCAGTTGTACTCCAGCCTTTCCTTATGTACATGCACACATTGACCAGCAAGAGCTAAAGCTCACTACTGTATGCCTTGCCATATCAGGGTGTTGGCTACTATCAGATGGGCTACACCTAACACCTAAAATATTCAGTGTGAATTATATTTCAAATGTAACATGCAAATGAAATGCTGTCCAGATTTCTCAGTTTCAAGTCACTGTGTTCACTTATAATGCCTTACAAAAAACAACTAAAGTTGACACCTGTTTCACTTGCTGCTCTCTTCGTGTCAAGGTAAAGTCCAGGAAGAAATTGATCGGGTTATCGGAAGAGAGAGGAACCCTACGATGGACGACCGGGCCAACATGCCCTACACTAATGCTGTGATCCATGAAATTCAACGCTATGCCGATATTCTTCCCCTCTCTGCACCTCACATGTCATCAAGGGACACAGAGGTAGATGGCTTCTTCATACCAAAGGTAATTCCTGTGATAAATTAATACCTACAAACTCCTCTTAAGAAAGTTCAGTGCTCTTCAGAGAGCCCCACCTATGGACAGTCATGCATTTTAATGGTAGTTTAAAAGACAAAGATAGCCAGTGTTGCTCATTAGCAGGATACAAAAAAAATCTGCCAACACCACTATCAAATGATTGTGTGTGCCCCCGCTTAAAACCACCTAGCTACACAATGCCATTATATTTTAACCCTTCTCTGTTTAAACCCAAATTGGAATGAGAATTTCCTACTTCTGTCTTACCCCATCTTCTACAATTGCTCATGTCTGGACCTATAGATGCTTTAGACAATGCTAAGAAGTGATCCTCTCTAAATACTAGATCAGTAGCCCAACATGAACCCAAAGAACCATCTTTGGATATGGAAGAGCATTTGGAGGATGTTTGTGTCTCTCTAAAGTACGTGAGCCCTGATGGAGCAGAGTATTCTTCCACCATAAAATGGTGCATCCTCCATCAAGTACATTAGCCACCATATTCTGGACGTCCCGAAGACAGACACCAACTCAAAACGTTGCTGTCATCCAGTTCACCTGTGTTCAATGCTAACAGTGCCATAGATGGTGCCGGTAGAGTTGTGATATATATATAAAGGCAGATTCGCTACCACTAATAGAGCTAGAACTGATGGAGACCATTGTGGAATTGTGGTGGGTTTTAACATAAAAGATTTGCAAAACTGCCTTAGCATGTATGAAGCAATATATGTGGGCTTTCACAATGTACCAGAAACCTGAGGTACATGTCCTGTATCCACAGCAAGGGGTTAAGGTTTCCCTTTCAAAGTAACTCCTCCCATAACAGAGGCAGTTGTTTTGGTGGAGAAACATCCATCTTGACCAATACCTCTATATGTAGAAAATCTTCCACTGAATGCACCATTACTTTCTACAACTGTTGCACCCGGCATCTTAAATCTCCATTTAAAAAAATCGTTTTATACAGTTCAAGGGTCTATAATTCATAAGACCTACACACCTGATCTGATAATATGACGTTCTTACTAATGCCTTAATTACATTACAAATGGACTTCACACCTTTTAGTGAAAAAACTCACATAAAAAACTTCAGAATCTTCTATCCCTCTTATTTGCTTTTTCATGAAATATTATCCTTATATTTCTAATTAATTCAATGTATTAGATTTCTTTTAACTTAAACTTTAATCTTATTCAATATTTTTCACTTTGTAACATACATGATTAGTACTAAATCCATTGCTTTTCAGAGTTCAATCACACGCTGCTCAGTAATAAATCTATTAACATTTACAACATAGAAAGTTTGGGGAAAATGAAATAGCTATTCTTCAACACTATTCCGAAACACACTTTTCCAGTTTTATTCTGAACATTTGTTTCTTCATGTCTGACATGAGAAAAAAGTGCTTGAACCCTAATGTTTCTTTCCCTTTTACTAAGGGCCTATGGTATACTTTCTCTATAATCCCCTCAGTCTTTCTTTCATTCCATTTGTAGCGGCCAAAGAAAGCAAACATTTTTCTGTATTATTTGAGAACCTGAAAACTCAATGTTTGAATGCATTTGATTCAAAGAGTTTCACAATGTGCTAATTCATTCCTGCAGTACTCTCATCTTATATTGTCATAGAATTATTTTTTCCTGAAGTTCTCCCCACATAAAGAGCACACTTTAACTCCATTCATAGTTAAAAACGTATGCAATCAGTTGCTAAGCAGCTAACCCAGTCCACACCTTTCAGCCCCTGTTGTGGGATCTTTCTCAAGATAGGAAGTGCTACTTTCTCAGCTCATGCATATTTTCATTTTAATGGTTCATAGGGCTGACATAGAAGTATACCAACAAAGTCATTGTAGTGGAAAAGACAGCGTATTCTGTTACATATGTATATGGAAATACCTTTACTGTAGGATAACGTTTGTGCCACTTATATTGCAACGTAATGTTGACAGTTTCAGTTTCAGTTGTTTAGTACACAATCAACGTATCAATTTATCACACTAAAGTAAACTAATCTATGCCATCAATTAAGATAAATAACATAGGATTTTTATGCTTTTCAATTTGATTACTTAATCTCATTGTCAGTTCTCAAATTTGATTAGCAAATCTATATGAATGCATGTAATAATTTTTAAAGCACACTGTATTCATCGCTGGACTCAAGAAAAGTTTTTTAATTTAAGTGCACAAAATAAATCCTCATATCTGTTAAATCATCTAGGGTATCAGCTGTCGAAATTTATGAAATAGTACGACTCAAGTTTTTTTTTCTACTTGATCCCTTTTTTAACATTTTTAACTGATTTCAGAACTATATCCATTGCAAACAATTTGTCACTATGGTAGTTTTCTTAAAGAGTCTGGACACAGAACGCATAGCATCCTAGGGGCATATTTACAAGGGCTTATCGCCATCAGAACATCACTTTTTGTGACGTTCTGGTGGCAAGAAGCCCTTTGACCTTATTTACAAGGCAGCGAACAATCATAAAAAATGACAAGTTGCAACTTCTATGTGTGCTGCGTAAAGCAGTACACACAGAAGTTAGAAATCGCCATTACTGATTGTTTATGTGCAGGAAGGGACCCATTCCTGCACATAAAAAATCATTCCTCGCAAAGCAGGTTCCCTTGCACTATGGTGCAAGGGTGCCTGCATTGACACAAGGCAGCTACATTCAGCTCTAGGGGAAACACAGGGGTGCACCACATTCTTGTAAATACCGTGCATCCCTGCGTTTGGAAACTGTCGATGCCGGCGTTAGCAATCTTGTCTTAATGCTGCGCTCCAACAGTTTCCTTGCAAATATGCCCCCTAGTTTCTTATGGTCATTGAGTGTTTTAAATGGGCTTCTTAAGCTGAAATGTATTACTGGCTACATATATTATCTTGCATGGTCATTCCAACACACACATAGAATGTAAAATCAATTGTACATGCAATATATTTTTCTAATTTTCCTTTATAAATTTATGTCAATTGCACTTTTGCCTGATTTACAGTGATTGTCCAATGGTAAGTTGATCTCATTCCATTATACTTCTGGGTAACATTGGGCAAGTGGCTGTGTATCAACATGTCTCCCATAGATGTTGCTCGCTATGTGTGATATATGGATTCTATCTCGTCAGCTGCAAAGAGTTGTGTGTAAATGACCCACCACCAACCTATTAATATATTCATGTGGGTGATGTTGAAACATGGCTGCTCCTCTTAACTGATTGTAAACGGTATATCCAAAAATAAAATAGTTATGTGTTAAACAATATTGTAGTATTTCAATAAACACATATGTATGTTGTTTCAGATGTATCCATGTTGTTTGCAGGAGGTATTTGCATACAGTAGTGCTATCTCAGTGATGCGTGCTGGTGTCATTGGAGCAAACATCAATAGTTATTATTAAGAAATCAGGTTCTGAGTTGATTTCTTGTATTTTGGCCAGAAAAGATATACTGTCTTTGAGATTGGATGGGAGTGGAGTCATGAATGGAGCTGTAATATGATTAATGTAACCAGAAGCTTTCTCTAATACACATCTTTTAGAACTAACTATTGAGCTACCTGATATTTTCTGTAATGAAATAGATAGTGGGAGTCTTAGAGTTGTCTCCTTTCACATACAATAGTGCCTCATCTTCAATTACGTCATCATTTGCTGACTTACTAAGCATATCATGATATTCTTGGTTTTCTGATCTAGAACTTGATAATGTTGTATGTCACTTGTGAGGCAATGTACTTCCTCTATATGCATAGAAACATTCTGGATCACTTTACGGGCTTTATGTGATGGCTTAATTACTATAGTAAAATCCTGTGTTTGTGACTCTAGGACATTTCTCTGCCTTAAAGCTATAGTGGCCCTTCTTTGATCTTGTTCCTGATTCTTTCTTGGCTTAGCTTACACAGTCATTTCTTAACATTACTTATTCAGGAAGGTGATTCTCATCTGATTTTCAAGAATTTTCTTCTCATCTCATTTGCTGGTATTATGAACCGTGTCATCTTATTATTTCCGTCTCTCCACGTTTGTTAAATTTTTTGTATTGCTAAGGGTGAGGATGATGATTTCCCCGAATGGCAGTTTGTTTTATTATATTTGGAAAGTTTCAGTTTTCTGATGAACTTAAACCCATCAACACTTGTGTTTAAGTAGTTGTAAAGTTGTGTAGGACAGTAGCACAGGTCGAGTCTGAGCACTTTTGCTTCCTTTTTAGTTAATCTATGCATTGAAGTATTCCATACAAAATGTGTTGCCATCAACCATTGGCCTCTTCCATCCTGAGAAAGACAACAAGCCATTGGTTGAAAGATCTTGGACTATGGAGTTGATTAGCACCAAATTAAATACACTATCAACTTTGAGAGGAGTGCAATGGTTCACCTTGCATAGAGAAAACTATAGCAGAAAATGTTAAAGTGGTTGTTTGACTCTGTGTGATTGAGACTAGTTTTAAGGTCCGAACGGCATGTAATCAAGTTGTTGTCACTCCAGTTTATAACTGAGAGAATAGATCAAAGATTAATGTCTACATGAATATGCCTAGTGCTGCCCGGTATATATTCTTAAATTGTTCTGAAGAAATGGATCATCTATATGATGATGACAACAGGATGAAGCGGGGGCAGAAAAAGAATGAGGAAACACAGTTTGCAAATAGGTGAGCAGTGTAGCTGAAGCTGCAAAAGATATTCAGAAGTCATAGCTGAAGAGTGAAAGTAAGCATGGTAAATTAAAGTTTGTGGGACTCTTAGAATAGGTCTAGAGAAATAATACGGAGAACAACACAGAGTTCATATTTGGAGATCCAATGAGCTGGTGAGTGTGGAGGGGCCAAGACAGCAGCAACAGTGCATTGGCATAGTGTCTGATGGACCACATATGATTGTAAATTGAAAACTAGAGGACAAATCAATAAGTCTGGATGGTGAGCTCTGGTCCGCTCGTGGAGTTTGATGCGTTTTCTGCACTCCACATTAAGTGGAGCTCTGAAAAACATCCCCTCCACGTAGCGGAGCAGTCTTTTCCCTCACTCGTGTTCATCAACGTCAAGTTGGCGAGCACGAGTGATGAAAATCCACCTCCCGGTGAGATGTTTTCTCATTCGCGATTGTCAACATCAAGTTGGCGAGCGCAAGTGTGGAAAATCAACCTCCCGGCGAGATTTCTCAAAGCGGGCGGTCAGATTTTTCATTGCGAGTGGTCGCATATGCTCTCGACCGCTCTTGATGAGAAACCATCTGTTCGCATTGAGAAAACTGCCGCTCAAGCAAAAATCAACTCAAGTGTCAGAAATTAAGCAGCACCCACTTGCACTGTGCACAGTGCAGACAAGCACCTGGCACTGAAATTCATCGCGAATGGCATTTATCTAAAGAAACTCCGCCGCTTGTGGAGTTCAGTGTAGCATGGTGGAGTTCCGCAGAACTCCGCAAACTCTGCCCAGGCTTACAAATCAATAAGATGCAGAGGTCACATGTGCAGGATTATGGATCAATCTCAAATATAGATCATATACAGAGTAGGAAGAAAGATGAGAGTCCACATATATCAAAGTCCCCTCTGGAGCGGGCAGTGTTAAGACAGTTTCTCTTGGAGCGACCAAAACATAAATAGAGAAGTGCAAGGAGGGTGAAGGGCCAAACACAGCGTAATATAAAAAAACTTAAATACGAGATAGAAAAAAAAGAACAATGTTTTTCCTACCTTCCAGTTATCGAAGTCAGTGAGTTCCCCTTTTCTCCTAACTGCAAAAGACAAAAAAGGTAACTTGAGTGAGAACATATGTGACATTTTTAGACTGTTTCCAATAAATCATGCCACATGGACCCCTCCCCTTTCATTTTAATATTGGCCCATGGAGATGGGGTCCCCAGGGCCAAAGGAGGTTAGGGGAGGGGGGCCACATGGCCACCTCTCCTTTAGAATGAATATGGCCCTGGGGGATGGGGTCCCCAGGGCCATAATAGGTCCAGGTAGAGGGGCCACATGGCCAACCTCCTCTTTACAAAAAGGTCCTTTGGGTCCCCAGGGCCAGACTGTGGCCAACCGCCCGATGCTCACGGCCAAAGGCCAGGCCTTGTGGTCAACACCTTACTACAGGGGTTGGCTGCATGTGGAAAATTGGCCACAGGGCCTGACCACACACCAGGCACTGTGGCCAGCCTACCGGCATGCATGACCGAACATCATGCAAAGCGTGAGGCTGGCTGCATGTGAGGGTTGACCGCAAGCCCTGCAACAAACTCCCCCTCCATGCATGGCCTGAGAACTTGCATAGTGGGGTTGGATTAATGTATGGTAATTAAATATTACTTTAATTTAAACATACCCTAGAAATTCACACATGAACAAAATAAATGTTTTAGTTAGGTGAAAAGTTCAGTTTCAAACTCTAAAAACCACAAAAATTCACCAGTTTAAGTTACAGTTAACTCAAGTAACTATAACTCATGCCCTAAGGTAACTATAACTCGTGCCCTCACCATCCACTGAAAATTAACCTACACCCTTCCCTACACTCATGACATTTTCTTTGACATCATTGATGATATCACAGTGCATGGTGGAGGCACGTGTTATAGTTACCTTCGGGCTCAAGTTATAGTTACTTGAGGTAACTCTATCTATAACTGGTGAATTTCAGTGGTTTTTAGAGTTTAAAACTGAACATTTCACCTAACTATAACATTACTTTAATCTTTGTTTTTTCAGTATATATATATATATATATATATATATATATATATATATTCACTGAAAAAACCATAGGTTTCACACACGTTATAGTTAGGAATTAGCATTTAAAAAACCTTGCAAATTCACTTAAAAAACCATAGGTTTCACACATGTTATAGTTAGCTGGACATTTCACTCGTGAAAAACCATTGAAATTCCCCCGTTATAGTTAGTGCAGGCAACTATAACTCACGCGACCGCAATCCTCTGCTGATGCTAATACTGTATTTAGACACTTATTTACCCATGTCTTCTTCCATAAATTTTTAGCTATACATATATTACAAATATTTTTTTTTCAGAAAGACACATATGTAATCAGTGATGTAATATCTGACGTCATCAGCAGAGGATTGCGGTCGCGTGAGTTATAGTTGCCTGCACTAACTATAACGGGGGAATTTCAATGGTTTTTCACGAGTGAAATGTCCAGCTAACTATAACATGTGTGAAACCTATGGTTTTTTAAGTGAATTTGCAAGGTTTTTTAAATGCTAATTCCTAACTATAACGTGTGTGAAACCTATGGTTTTTTCAGTGAATTTGTCCGTTTTTTTAAATGCTAAGTTATGTATTTATTCTTAATTTTTATGTATGTATATATGTATGTATATATATGTATGTATATATATGTATGTATATATATATATGTATATATATATATATATTACCTACTGGCGGTCGCCAGTAGGTAGTTATAGTTAGGACCACGTTTCCATAGGAAATCCGCAACATTCTATTTTGAATAACTTTGGCGCCGGTCGACGAATCCTCGCGAATTTTTCAAAATAGGTGGGGCGCTACGCTCCGCTCCTACCCTGAAAGTCTCGGGGGGATTCGTCAAGCGGGGGCTGAGATAAAAGGGGGGTCCCAAAACGCGTTTTTCCCATGCATTTTTCCATAGGACCTTTAGACAGGGCTACAGCCCGAACGGCTGAACAGAATTATTCGAAATTTGGCAGAGAGGTAGTCCTCAGGTCAAGGAAGTGCCTTTTGTAGGTTTGGTGTAAATCTGTTCAGTAGATTCTGAGAAAATAGCCTTTAAATCAATATATATATCTGAGCCAGCTTACGGTGCGCTTACGGTACGCTTACCGTACGCGTACGGTGGCGTGCGCGAGCGCGATTCTGATTGGCTCTTAGATCTTAGTAAACATTCGAATCGGCCGAAACCAGGAAGCGGTGGCCACCATTTTCTCTCTCGCACTGATAGTGATGATGAAAATACAAAGCACAAAAACATGTAAAGGGGCTCTTTAGACAGCTCCCACACACATAGCCATGTTGAGGGAGTCCCCAAAGATCCCCCAAGGCCAAAAACGGAATTTTCTTTTTTTTCGCTAATTTCGCCGATTACGCTTACCGTACGCGTACGGTAAAAAATTATATAAAAAAAAAAATTATCCACACTCTCCCCACCCCGTGTGCAATTGGTAGCCGAAGGCCATCAATTCTGCATGGCTTATAACAGATGAGATAAACTATATTATTTAAAAAAAAAAAAATTATCCACACTCTGTCCACCCCGTGTGCAAATGGTGCCCGAAGGGCACCATTTTTAGCATGGCTTATAAAAATTACGAAAAATTAAAATATTACCTTTCAAAACGAAGTGCATCATATGTCCTCCATGTGCGCACGGTGCACGAAGCGCATTGTGCGTACATGGCCCATCTAGCGTAACGTGGGCACGCGGTGTGCGTAGCGCACCGCGTGCCCACCGTGCATGCACGGCACTAACTGCGTAAAGTGGTATATATATATATATATATATTCACTGAAAAAACCATAGGTTTCAGACATGTTATAGTTAGCGGAAATTTTACTGATAAAAAACCAATGAAATTCCCCCGTTATAGTTAGTGCAGGCAACTATAACTCACGCGACCGCAATCCTCTGCTGATGCTAATACTGTATTTAGACACTTATTTGCCCATGTCTTCTTCCATAAATTTTTAGCTATACATATATTACAAATATTTTTTTTTCATAAAGACACATATGTCATCAGCAGAAGATTGCGGTCGCGTGAGTTATAGTTGCCTGCACTAACTATAACGGGGGAATTTCATTGGTTTTTTATCAGTAAAATTTCCGCTAACTATAACATGTCTGAAACCTATGGTTTTTTCAGTGAATTTGCAAGGTTTTTTAAATGCTAATTCCTAACTATAACGTGTGTGAAACCTATGGTTTTTTCAGTGAATTTGTACGGTTTTTTAAATGCTAAGTTACTTTACGCCATTCGTGGCGTGCACGCCCACTTAACGCAGTTCGTTCCGTGCGCTTCGCGCACCGTGCGCTTCGCGCACCGTGCGCGCACAGTGAGCACGCGGTGCGCTTTGCGCACCGCTCGGCCACTTTACGCAGTTAGTGCCGTACACGCAAGGTGGGCACGCAGTGCGCTACGCGCACCGCGTGCCCACGTTACGCACCGTGCGCACATGGAGGACATATTATGCGCTTCCTTGTGATAGGTAATCTGTTAAATTTAATTTGTAAGTGATGACAATAATATGCCATGCACAGAGAGTGGTTTTTTTTTTTTTATTAAAATTTTTAGCGTAAGCGCACCGTACGCGTACGGTAAGCGTAATCGGCGAAATTTTCAAAAAATAAAAATTTACCGTTTTTGGCCTTGGGGATCTTTGAGGACTCAACTAACATGGCTATGTGCATGGGCGCTGTCTAAAGAGCCCCTTTATATGTTTTTTGCCTTTGTTTACAGCCCCCCCCTCAGAGTGCGAGAGAGAAAATGGCGGCCGCCGCTTCCTGGTTTCGACCGATTCGAATGTTTACTTAGATGTAACAGCCAATCAGAATCGCGCTCGCGCACGCCACCGTACGCGTACGGTAAGCTTACGGTAAGCGTACCGTAAGCTGGCTCAGATATATATATATTGATTTAAAGGCTATTTTCTCAGAATCTACTGAACAGATTTACACCAAACCTACAAAAGGCACTTCCTTGACCTGAGGACTACCTCTCTGCCAAATTTCTAGTAATTCTGTTCAGCCGTTCGGGCTGTAGCCCTGTCTAAAGGTCCTATGGAAAAATGCATGGGAAAAACGCGTTTTGGGACCCACCTTTTATCTCAGGCCCCGCTTGACGAATCCCCCCGAGACTTTCAGGGTAGGAGCGGAGCGTAGCGCCCCACCTGTTTTGAGAAATTCGCGAGGATTCGTCGACCGGCGCCAAAGTTATTCAAAATAGAATGTTGCGGATTTCCTATGGAAACAGGGTCCTAACTATAACTACCTACTGGCGACCGCCAGTAGGTAATATATATATATATATATATTCATAATCCTCTCTTACGAAAATCCGAATCCAGAGTTGCTTAAGGACTGGTCAGCTCATACAACTGAGTCTGCTAAAGGAATGGTCAGAATCCTGATCAAGTATGCTTGGTGTGACCAAGCCAAGCGTCTAGAGGAGATTAAAAGGATGGAGGAAATGATAACTAAAGACAAAGACATAAAACAAAGTGATGACTTAAAAGCAGCAATGATGAAGAGGCTCCAGGAATATGAAAGTGGTATCCGTAAACGTAAACAAATAAAGTTTCAAAGCGGGGAACAGGACTATATCTCTGGGCGTGTCCTGACTTTTGTCCACAAGTATGACATCCCTAGGAAAACCCTAAACCAACAGAAAATGGGGGCAACAAGCAATAGAGACACCTTGGAGTCGAGGTAGAAATCTCTGAAGAGGAACAAACAGCCGCAGAAGATAGAGATCCAACTACATGGTCTACTTATTTTCAAGACTACAGGCTAATCCAGGAAAACTGCCAAAAACCGGCACAATGAACACATCCACCAGCCCAGCAGCAAACAAGAAATGAAAACCAAGAAGGGGCAAGAAAAGAAGGGGCAGAGGTACCATCTCCCAGAGTCACTCGCAGCAAGGGAAAGCAAGGCAGATGGTAACAAGTAAAACAGTCATCAACCTCTCAGTCCTTAGCAATGCAGAAATGCAAGTACTACAACTGAGATTAACTTTCTGCCCCACTGCTGATTTTGACTTTGTTGAAACAAGAGTAGACCTATTCAAATACGCACGTAAATTGAAGCTACAAAAAATGCATCTGTTACGTCCACAAACATCTCTAAATCAAGATACAGACGCTGCCAATGAAATGGATTTACTTGTTGGTTCTGATCTAGACACTCTTTTGATAATGCAACTCCTAGAGACCTCGGAGACTAATATCGATATCTACCAACATCCATCTAATGAAAACCCTCTGGAAATAGCAGGTATTGCACAGACGGGTGGCAAAAGTCGCCTGAAGGGAAAATCAAGAAGGATGCCTCAAACAGCCTCTGATGCCATTGAGGTCTTCAGTGACACAGTTGTTGCGGACGTGAAGAAGCTAAGAAACGACAACTTCAAAAAGAACAAGGATTATAACATTCCATTTAAACAATGGCAGGCTATCCAATCATTGAGAAATGATGATTCAATAATAATAAAGCCCCCTGATAAGGGTGGAAACATTGTTGTCTTTTCTCGTGAACATTACGTTGCAGAAGCCCTAAGCCAACTCGAAGATAAAGAGTGATATTTTCCAACAAATAAAGCTGTCTATGCAATTTGTATCAAGACTTTTCATCAACTATTAATGTCATGGAGGGGGGAGGGTATGATTGACACAGATGAATACAATTTTCTACTCTGTGAATATCCTGTAAGCCCTACTTATTATCACCTCTCCAAAATTCATAATAATGCCAGTAGACCACCAGGGAGACCTATTGTTGCTTCCATCAATTGTCTGCCAGCGAACTGTTCTATCTACATAGACTCTTTTTTGGCCTGCGTCAGAGATCTTAGTTCTTACATTAAGGATACGGGCGATTTTTTGAGAATCATTAAGGGTGTAAGCTGGGAGGAAGATATACTTCTCATTACATTAGACATCACCAGCCTCTACACTTGCATCAATCATAAAGATGGTGTAGAGGTTGTAAGATGGTTTCTCAACAGGCTGCCCCTAAAATATATGAAACACAATGAGATGCTGTTGACAATGCTGACCTTCTGCTGTGAAAACAACATCTTTATTTTTTCTGGCCAACTTTACAAGATTCAGCGCGGGATGACGATGGGCGCGTGCTACGCCCCCAGCTATGCAAATCTTTTCATTGGCTGGTGGGAGAAGCACGTGGCCTAGAGGGATGTACCTGAACGATGGATGGATCACTTCGTATTATGGGCCAGCTACATCAATAACCTGTTCATCATGTGGAAAGGCACCCGTCTTGTAGCCGAGGAGTATGTTGCTTTTCTTAATCGCGACAGTCCCAATTTAAAATTCAGTGGTAATATCAGCAACACCAGTGTCTATTACCTAGATGTAGATGTCTGTATAGAGAGCTCTAGAATTCTCACCCACCTGTATAGAAAACCTACAGCGGGAAATGCTGTGCTTCATGCCAGGAGTGCCCACCCAAGGAGTATGATTAACAATATCCTCTATGGGAAACTCCTCTCTTTAAAAAGAAACTGTACAACCTCTAAAGAGTATGAAAAGGCAAGAGAAGAGGCCTTTCAGAGTTTTAAGAACAGAGTATACTCCTCAAACATTTTACATCAGGCATCTGATAAAACCGACAGAATAGACAGACTTCAACTACTGATACCCAAGATCCCCAATCCTGAAATTGAGCCAACGGTCACCCCAGCCACAATGATCACGCGCTATAATGCTAAATCATCAGAAGTGGTCTGGCATATTCTTCAAACTGACACTATTCTTAAAAATGTTATTGCAGTGTATCCATTGATAACATACAGACACAGTAAATCTATATGAGAGGGTTCTATCCATGCCTAAATTGTAAGGCGTGCAAACATAGCCAGAAAGTACTAGATTACAACACTCTGGAAAGTGGTACGACGATAAGGAAAATAAGAAATAACAATCCACTTCTGAACTGCAACTCTGAATTTACTGTATATGTTTTGGAATGTCCCTGCCCCAAAAGATATGTGGGCAGCACTATCCACCCAGCCAAAAAGTGTATACTGGAACATATGCGAGCCATTACAAAAAAAGGCCTGACTTATTCGGTGGCTCGTCATTTCGAGAAAATGCACAATAGTGTCTGCAACCTATTACAGTTCTTCTGTATTGACCAGGTCCCCAAAAATGAGAGGGGGGGACAGGGCATTGAGAGCTCTAGAATCCAAACACATCATTGAGCTGCAAACCAGAGCCCCTCTAGGCCTTAATATCGACGAGAAACTATGGGCTCATCTGTAATGATGTTGTAGGATTCTATTAATCCATATTGCCCCTGGTTTTCTTTTACTGATCTTCTTTTAGTGACAGAATACCCTGTAGAGAAGTCCATTTCCCAGCAATCATGTTTATTATCTCCATCTAGGCCCTAATGTTGTTCACTTATTCCGTTATACAGGTTTGCCCATTCAGGGCGTAATTGTGATAACCTGCAAGTACTCCAAGTGGTTTAAAATGTGGTAATCAACTTATGATAAAAAAGATAGAGGAAATAAAACTTTTTAAAAGCCGTCTTTTTATATTAACTTTTAATAGGAGAAATTTTAGCATTATAAGCTTAACATTTATTAGATTGTCTTACCTATGAAATGTGTTTTTAACCACTTATAAATTATATATATGTATATATAATAATGGACTTGCTTGTGTCTGGAACAAGTTTATTAAGCCATTTTCTATTTTCATGTTTTTAACTCATGTAATGCACGTTTGCACTTTATAATGGTGTTTCTCACTTGGTCTCACTGACATCGAGAAAGGCAGATTGCAGAAACGTGTCTGTCAGTACCGGGGGGTCTTGGCTTGAATAAAATTATAAAATTACATCTTGAGCAAGGACCTGTGAGTGCTTTCCTTTTTACGCCGACCGGATGGTTTGGTGGTTTGGATGGGTGGAGAACTATGTGTATATATGTATATATATATATATCTATATATATATATATATATATATATATATAAAGGAACAGAGTCCTGAATTACTGCTTCTGGCAACAAAAACAGGTACGGACCACAGCGTGTAGATTATAAGTGAGTGCTTTATTGCAGTTTCAGCATGACGCGTTTCGGCCGCATTTCCACAGCTTTGATCACATCACATCGTATATATATATATGTATGTAAACACATACATATATATATATATATATATATGTGATCAAGGCTCGTACCGAGCCGAAACGCGTTATGGCGACTGTGCACTGAATAAACACTAAAGCACAAATACCGTTGTCCGAATACGTTCTTTTGAGGATAGTTTTGATGAGACGGAATCGAAGGATATATATGTATTATATATATATATATATATATATGTCCAAACATGCAAAGATAATAACGCACTCTCAGAGGTCAGCTCGCTTAAACTATAAGTCTTTAATCCTTAAACCGCTACGCGTTTCGACACCAAATGTGTCTTGTTCACACGATGTTACAGCTTTGCAAGGACTTGCATAAGTAAATAATAAACATAGAAGAAGCACTTCTGTTTTACAACTTCCCACAATCTGTGTTTCCAATGGCGGCCATTTTAAAGTAGGTACGGAGGATACATGAATTAATAGTCTCAATGCATACTCAATAAAGATAAATATCTGCGACCAGAACCTGCCACATTAGTCCTTCATATATCCGAGGTACAAACCACATGTACATGTAATCATTTTCACAGTTTGTGTTATACTACATTCTTTGAATTAAATATTATAATTCTGATTTCGCGGGCTAGTGCCCCGATCGTACTAAAACAAAATTGCACATGTGCAGCAAACATATACTAGCACTGTTGAGTGAAGTATTTTTATAAAAGTGAATTGCGGACAAGTGTCCGTTTCTCCCCGAGATTAAGGAATAACTCATTGTATTGAACTAATGGCGATCTTCAATGAATTGAAATATTTAGGCGGACTAGTGCCTTTTAACGTCTCGTGCCAGGGTAATAAGACGTTGGGAATTTGTGCAGATACCAAGTGACAGTGGATTCTAGCAAGTATTTTCTTCTAAGGAAAAGTGACAATGGAACTAAACTATAAAAATTATATAAATATGACGTATTGTGATTAAGTGTTATAAAATATCTCTTATCTTATTGAAAAGTGCAGATGTCAGTCCTGATAAAGAAAAGGGTAGGGAACCCGTGAGGTGTCTTGAAAAGTGATGGATCCCTTCCTTTCCTCCTAGGCAATAAGAAAAGAGAAATTATTAAAATCAATATACAACTCAAACAGTAGTTACAATTCCATTACTGTAAGCAATTTCAGAGAAGTATAACAACACAGTCAAATAGAACATCATATTGGAGATAAAACGATTCAATCATCATATAAATGAGTTGCTAATTCCTCATCGAGGTTATGCCCCCCCGGGAATCTAGTTTCTAAATCAATTATCCATTTGGACTCCTTTTTTCTGAGGGCTAATTCCCTATTACCTCCCCTCTTACCTAGATTAACCTGCTCAATGGCAAAGAATCTTAGAAGGGAGTTGTTTGATTGATGTTTCTCCTGAAAGTGTCGGGCGATGGGGTAATGCAGGTCTACATTGGTGATAGCTCTCAGATGTTCTTGGATGCGTTTCTTGACCATACAGGTTGTACTCCCTACATATTTGAGTATGCATGGACACTCAAGGACATAGATGAGATAGTTAGTGTTACATGTAAGGAACTGTGTAATAATCTTATTGTTTTTTAACCAAGATACCTCAAATTCCTTAACCATGTGGCTAGATTTGCATGCCTTGCAGATTCCACATGGATAGAAACCTTTAAGATTATGCAAGTTTCTGCTGTGGATTTCTGTAATGTCACTTTTACCAGAATGTCTTTGAGGTTTCTGCCCCTCCTATACCTAATCTTAGTTTAGAAACCGAGGTTGGCCTGACTACATTTTAGAAACAGCCATCACCAAAGCGGAGAACAAGACATAGGAAAACCTGCCGAAAAGTACTGTTCAGACCAAGGATGACATTAGAAGTGTATTTGTATCCAAATTTTCCACTTGCAGTTATCAAATCAAAAAACCATAACCAAATACTGGCCTATGCTCAATACCGAAGTTGACTTCAAAGGAATATTTGATTTGCCACCGCGATTTGCATACTTAAGAGTGAGAAATTTGAAACCAATACTGAATACATCCACAGACCTGAAAGAACAAAACTTCAAAGACACCATCCCTTGTTTAAACTGTGGCAGTTGTAACGCCAGCATCAAAGGCAACATTATCAGGCATCCCAGCAGAGGAACCCCAATTAAACCAAGGGTAACTGCAACTTGTAGCAGCCAGAATGTTCTTTACATGCTAAAATGTTCGTGTGGCCTAGCCTACATGGGTAAGACGGAGCGTAAAATCAGAATACAGTTTAACGAACATATAAGCAATATTCGCACATGAAATCCAAAGTCTACAGTTGCTGCACATTTCAATATCCTGCATCATAACATCAGTCAACTTAGTTTTCTGATTCTCGAACAGGTCCCCATCAAGCAGGGACGAGAAAACACTCAATTTCTCTTACAAAGAGAGACTCATTGGATTAAATTCATTGATACAGTGAACCCCAAGGGGTTAAATGAACGTTTGGATTTCAGTTGTTTTCTTTGACCTCATATATATCTTGTGGGTAAGAACAGTGGTTTGAATGGGGAATATGCGCCTATCTATTCATTTACATCAGCGCTGTACAGATTTGTACCCTCTTTTTACTTACTTTCATTATTTTTGGCATAGAACTATGTCTGGAACAAAAGTTGATATTTCTTTACTATTTGTATATACATATGTTTGCGCTCTGCACTTACATTATTTCACAGCCATTTTGTACTAATGAAAGAGGTGTTGTCAGGTACTTGTTTCAGCGATGCTGGGGAAGATATTTGTTTGAATAGGGATTAAGCAGGTATTTATTCTGATTTGCACAGTTTTCTATTTCTATACTTTGCATATAAGCCATACGTCTGGAATGGAAAATTCTGTATTCCTGCACTGTTAGTACAAATACGGGTCTGTGCCCCGCATTCTCCGCATTTAAAAAAAAATGTTTTCTGTTGTTTCAGTGCATGCTAATTCATTCTTCACTTACTATTTACTTCTCTTTAATGTTGCACCGCGTAAACACTGCTTTGATTTAGTTTACATCCGCATGATACAATAATCACACTAAGGCTACCAGTCTGTCTTTTACTTTTACTCTCATGGTAGTTCAGAAGTACCAATACTGTAGAAAATAGGCCTCAGCTAGGCCTGCCAGTGCAAGGGGTTCACCCTTCTCTGCACAGAGTCCTCAGACTATTAGAAAGAAGTTGGCACAGAAACTGGAATAGAAAATACAGAGTTTAATAAACCTCATGAGGTGGAACCACATTCACCCAGCACCCTGTGGTGCTGAATGAAGGTAGCACACAGAGTAGAAGAACCATGGGTCTTTTATACCCACACAGGGGCTCAGAAAAGGGCGGTACAAGTATACATGAGAAGAGTTACATACATAGATGGTCATACAGAAATGCACAGTCAACAGTAAAGGAGGAGCTAGCAGTTGCTGACTCTGGTAGAAACAACCTGATAGTTACAGACTAAAAACAGATGCATGGACAGTTAGATATTCCTGCGCATCTGCAGGGTAGCAGAGTCTAAGTATAGCCAGTCCTTTAAACAGAGCACAAGGGAAGACAAAATGGCTGCCAGAAATACAAAATGGATTCCACAAAATGTACAGGATAGCCTCTAAATACCAGATGGATTCTGCTAACGCTAATTTAACCGCAGCCAATTTACGACAATACTTCCGGTTCTACGCGTGTTTATAGCACAAACATGAGATCACCGGCTTGCACCCGCGTCCTTTGAAGATAATCGTCTACGCCTGCACCTTTCCAGCATGGGTAAGCTGCACTCTTCACATACTTGAACACTTCGTTGCACCTGATGTACACTTTTTTAATCCTTTTTTTCCGGTGTTCAGTTTATCTTTATAGTACTCAACTAGACAACAGAGAACTTGTGAAGTTGGTTCACATAAGTTTATTTGTGTTCGTATGCTCATTTTCACAATCGGTCATTTTTGTAGAGCACCGCGTCACGGGTCCCTCTCCATAGATTTTCTTACGACATATATCCCACCGTCACTTTGGTTTCTTTTTTACTCGCTTTTTGTCACTTGCTTTTTGAACCCATCGGGCGGACGGTGTTGCCTCGTGCCAAGTCATTCTGAACCTTATATCGTGAAGGTATGGTTAAAACCATCATTGACACGCCTTTCCTTGTTCGAAATTTGGTTCACCCGGGCTCTGTCCTATGGGAGAGCACCGTCACTTTGATTACCCGGTCTACAAAACACCCAGATTTTACATCCAGGAGTTGTTTTATCTCTTTTGTTATTAAGCGCAGATGATCTTTCAGACACGTTTGGACTCACGTGCAAGCTTGAGCACCCCTCATTACTGACTGTCTCTATCATCACAACACCATCTCTTTATATAGATAGCTAGCAGACCGTTGTTGTATTGAACCTGAGTTTCCCCTATATTTCAGCATTTCAGCCCCTGATGAAGGGTAGACCGCACAAAATGCATTGGGCATAAGTGAATGTTAATCACAATATCTGATGTGAAGTTGTTATGAAGGAATATCAATTGTTCTTAAGGAACTAAATATGACAACAATGAAGAAGTAAATACAATCTCACTAAACTTTATTGAAACATTCATTAAGAGTGATGAAACTCATGTACTATTTTCTCGAGTGCAAATGGGAGTCGCCCCTCATGACTTGAGGTCAGCGCTTGTGGAAGTGTAATTTTATAACCCCACTCCATTCTAAACAAACTCGGGGAAGGTGTTGGGCACTAAAGGGGTAACATTTACTATTCCCACTCCAATCTATTTTTTAAACATTTATTTTTTAGACACATTTTCTGGTAACATTAATTTACATTGGAGAGGTGTTGACAATGCATAAGTAATTCACATATAGAGGCAACAGTTTCGCTCGACCCCCACCCCTCATTGTCCTCTATAGCCCTGCTAGTTCCCCCAGATCTTTTCCCATTTCTTCGGGCAACCTCTGCTCAAGTAAATTGTGTTTTCTGCTTGCCTGCACCAGTCAAGATCATTTCCCAGTCTGACACTTTAGGCAAGGTTGGGGCTCCCCAGTATTGTGCAGTGTTCCGTTTAGCCACTCCTGCGGCCAGCACCAGCCATAGCTTTATGTGTTTAGGCCATGCTTCGCTTCCCGGGATCATCAGAATAAGTCATTTCGGTTCTATTGGTACCTCTGCTCCTCCAACCCCTTCCATCATTCTCCCTATTGCCTTCCAATAATAATGTATTTCTGGGCATTCCAACAACAGGTGATAATAGGTGCCCTCCTGTCTGCACCCTCTCTGACACAGTGTATTGCTCACATGACCTAATCGACGAAGTAGTGTTCGGGGGTAATCTATACGATGAAATATTTTTACTTGTATTAGAAGGAATCTGGTCCGTATCGCTACTTCCCGGGGGACCTGCATGGCGTCTATCCACTCATCATCTTCAATATGGCCTATATCTTTTTCCCACGCTGCTCTCAGAGGACCCAGGAGATCCGGTGCATTGTTTACTAGTTTCCTATATATTAACGATATTGCCTTTCCTCATGGGGTTCAGTTAATAGCCTGTCTTCCAGGGACAATGCTTCTGCCAGTTCCTCGCCCTCCCTAATGTAGTTACGTAGTGCGTGTCCAAGCTGCATATATCACAGCCACTCACCCTTCCCCATTTCGTATTCCCTTTCTAGGGTGTTGAACGTGACAAATGCCTGCTCACTCCAGATGACACTTAGGGACTCTAATCCTACAAGTTCCCATTTACCCATGCTACTCAGCCCTCCCACTTTATTGAGTTTATCACTGTCTCAGAGTGGGTTCATCGCCATTAGTCCGTCGTCCCCACCTAGGTATTTTATGGCTGCTCTCCATGTGCTTACCACTGATTTTATATGTGTCAGAAGGCCTTTCTCCGCATTCCTATTGTATAGAAATGGGAGGTGGCCTCTGGCTCTGTCAACTCTGTATGCTAGTTCTGCTCGGTCACCAAACACCCACCCATTCACAGTAACAAGTTGGGTGGCCCAGTAGTATAATTTGACATCCTATATCGCAAGTCCCCCCTCCCATACCCATCTCTTTAACTTGCGCAGGGCAATGCGAGGCGCACCTGCCCCCCAGATCAGGGTGCGCAATTTGGCTTCTAATTTCTGAAAGAAAAGTGCTGAGGCTTGATAGGGTATGTTCTGCAATACATATAAATTTATCTAGTTGGGTCACCAAATTCTGTTCAATGATCTCCTGCAGATTTCTAGTAACATAGATCCCCAAGTATTTGAATCCCTTTGTTTTGAGGGGACGCTACACCTAGATGTTTAATTTTTGGGGGACACCGACCAGTGGAAACAACAAGTATTTGTCTCAGTTCATTCGATACCCAGAGTGTTCTCCAGAAAAATGGAAGATTTGTAATATCCTGTTGATAGATTTCCTTGGCTTTTTTACGTATAGCAAAGTGTCATCTGCATATAATGAAATACGCTTGTCCCATTCTCCCCCAACTGGGATACCCAATATCAAAGGGTCTTGTCGGACCAGGGGCTCCAGAGCTAAAGTAAATAATAATGGGGACAGTGGCCACCCCTGCCTCATCCCTTTAAGTAAGGGGAACACCCGGGATACCGTCGCGTGTACCCTCACCCATGCCAATGGTTGCTCATATAATAGTTTTACCCACCCGATACGTTTTGGTCCAAATACTAGGCGGCTCAAGACAGCCCATGGGTAATGCCACTCCACACTATCGAAAGCCATCCTGGCATCAAGTGATAGCAGGGCTTCCGGCTCTGTAGTGTCAACCCCCTTATTTGGGCAAGATCCTAAATAGTTTGCGTAGGTTCAGCCTGGACCTCTTATGCGGTATGAAGCTAGATTGATCTGGGTGAATGAGGGAGGAGATTACTGTGCCAAGGCTTATTGACATAGCCTTTGCCAAGACTGTCACCTCATAATTTGAGGAGAGAGATTCTGTAGGACCCACATTCCCCTGGTGGCTTCCCCTCCTTTGGAATTACTACAATCACTGCTGCTCTCTGGTCTGGGGGCAACACCCCTACTCATTTGGCTTCTTTAAACATATCTAATAGTGTGGTGTTGTTTTGTCTAGCATCCACTTAAACAGTTTTTTATTTTTATTTTGTATTTATTTATATATATTTATATAGCACAGCTAATACCCTAGGGCGTCTAGGCGCTTGTCATCCAACAGCAAACCATCACCTAGATTTATGAAGAAGCTAGAATCTGACTATAATGAAACTATGCAGTATATAGCCAGGTCTTCAAACCTTTCCTAAAGGAAAGCAAGACAGGCGAGTTTTTAAGTTTGTAAGGCAAACAATTTCAAAGTCTGGTTATGATATTTATAAAGCTTTTACCACCCCAATTTGTAAAGTCATGTTTTAGGGACCTCCACCAACCTGTGTGAAGAGGACCAAAGCTTTCTGGCAGGCGTATACCAACGGAAACGGTCAATCAGGTAGACAGGCCCTGGTTATGCAGGGCCTTAAAGGCGATGCAGAAGGCTTTAAAATTAATCCGTTTTTCCACTGGAAGCTAATGTAGAGCATTGAGGGCCAACTTGGCAGAGGAACATTTTGGAATACCAAAACAACAACCGAGCGGCTGAGTTCTGGAGGACCTGCAATTTAACAAGGAATGCTTTATTTATGCCAGTCAAGAGAACAATGCAGTAGTCCAGCATAGACAAGACTAATGCAGAGACCACTGTTTTCTGAAGAACTAGCATTATGAATGGGAAGATTTTCCTCGGAATCTTCAATGTATAGCAAGTGGTTGAAGTAAGCGCTTTCACATGATGACAGAAGGACAAAGTAGTGTCAAAAATTACTCACAGATTTTTCGCCTTAGAGGCTGGAATGGGGGGGAGCCTAATTCTATGGGCCACCAATCAGAGGACCATATGGACGGATCTCTGCCAAAAAGGAGAACCTCTGTCTTATTGGAGTTCAGCTTAAGGCAGTTCTCTGGCATCCATCTACTCACCTGTTGCATACAGGTGTGAAAGCTGTGAGCTGTATCCCGAATATTACTTGAAATGGACACTATATTCTGGGTGTCGTCTGCATACGACACCATGACAAAGCCATGTGATTTAATCAGGATGGCTAGGGGGACCACGTATAAATTAAATAGGGTCGGGCTCAGAGATGAGCTCTGAGGGACCCCACAGGGGAGCTTAAAGCTCTGAGACCTGAGGCCATCCACTTCCACAAATTGTTCCCGGGCCATAAGGAATGATTTAAAAAGAGACAAGGCAGTGCCCGTTATGCCTATTTCTTGGAGGCGATTTATTAGGAGGCTATGATCTACCTTATCAAACGCCGCCGAAAGATCCAGTAATAGCAAAGCCGCCATGCCTCCAATATCGACGGAGCGCTGATTTCTTCTGACACCGTGATAAATGCGAGCTAGGTTCTATGTTTACTTTGGAAACCACACAGTGTTGGATCCAGAATATGATTAATATTGATGAACGTGGACAGTACTTGGTTCATATATTTTTCCGGACGTTTGGCTGTTAGTGGCAGCCGGGCAATTGGGCGGTAGTTGCCAGGATCTATTTTATCCCAGTTAAAGTTTTTTACAAGTGGAAGAATGGAGGTCTTCTTCCACATTTTAGGAAAAACTCCAGTTTTAACAACTAGATTAAATATCTCAGTTAGATGACAAGCGACTAACTCCGTCGCAGAATGTATTATCTTTGGAGGGCATGGGTCCAGAGGCGATCTGGACTTGGTGGCAGTGAGAAGTTTGATGACTTGCTCATAGGTTATATCCGGAAACTCTGAGAGAGGTAAATGGTGGGAGGTATGGCCAATGTTGGACCCGTATATATCCGCTCTTTCTGCATCAGGGAATGCTGACTGGAAGTGGAAGATGCGGGGAGTATTAGGGTCATGTAAATCCACAGTTCCAGCATCCAAGAATGCAGACTGAGTGTTATTATCAAATACTGGTTACGCTGAAAACGTATCGTAGATACTCAGTACCTTACTACAAAAGGTGTATTACAGAAGGCTTGGTCTGGTATATTATGTCTAGATTCTTGAACTCGGCTATGTTTCTGGACCGTAGCGAACAATTCTTTAGAATTATTTTTTGCTTTTTCAATTTTCTCCAAGAAATAGCTGATCTTAGTGCTATGGATCATTCCTTTGTATTGAGTTAATAATTCCTTATAGCATTCTTTTTCTTTTATATCATACGAGTGCCACCAGCGTCTTTCTTGGCTGCTACACTGCCGCTTAAGAAACCTAAGTTCTTCTGAAAACCATGGTTCAGTGGGAGACGTCCTTGTAATTTTCCCTGCTTTTTGCATATTTGTTGCTTGAACCTAAGACCCAATCCAGTGATGATAATCTAAAGATGCTAAGTCTGGATCTTGGGATATAAAGGGTCTGCTCATGCCTAGTTGGGTGTTAAACTTGATTTTATCCAGGCAGTACCATTGATATTACCTCTGACTTCCAATAGGAGGAGGCCTATTGCCGGCAGACGATGGTAAAGTGAGAGTTAGCATAACTGCTGCATGATCGTACCAGTGTAGTTGCAGGATATTTTTAAATTCCCAAAAAGGACAGTCTGAAAAAGCAGCGTCCAGGAGGTGCTTAGCTTTATGGGTGGGGCCTTCTGTGATCTGTGCTAAGCCAACACTGGTTAATAGATCCCTAAGGGCATTCGACTCCTTACTAAGCTGGTTATCTAGATGAAAGTTAAAATCCCAGAGAATGGTATAGTCCTGGGAATTGATTTTATATTTAAGCAGATGCCCCATGGTATGTAGAAAGTTAGCCCTATGTCCGGGAGGTCGATAAATCAGCATTCCATTAAAAGAGTAAGTTTGATTAATGGCTATAATGGCTATCTTGAAGGAGAGCACTTTCGCAGTCAGGGCCAATGGAAATCTCTTCAAAGGATGCTTTCAAACAGTCCCGATAGACAATAGCTAGCCCCCCCTTTTTTCCCGATACGATCTTCCTTGGTGATAGAAAAGCCTGGCGGGATAGCCACCACCAGGTCAGGACCCAAGGTCGCATCTGCCCAGGTTTTCACGGCAAACACTATGTCGTGGGCCTGCCCATCAACAAAGTATGCAAATTTGTACTTATGTTTATTAAGCGAACATGCATTATTGAGAGACAATGTAGCCCAGGCGGGGTTCTAGGTCCCACAGGGGCAGATGTATCCTTCTCTTTATTTTTGTAAGCTATTCCAGAGTGTGTACTTTTAATGTTTAAGAATCTAAGTTTACATGGGGCGTGGCCGAGCCGAGCCGCAAGATGGCCGCCGAGTAACGGGGCTCCGCCGGCCGAACACACAATTCGGACACCAATCCGCCTAAAGTCTTCATATCCACGAAATAAATCTGCAGAGGGGAGTGCCTACGCGCCGCGGCACCGGAGGCGGCCACCACGACTGAAATCGGCAGCGGCGATCGGACGCTGGGGCCCTCGCTGCGTCGGCGGCCTGCGCACGCCTCGCTGGGCGGGCAGAGGAGATACTCGAGTCCCCGGTCGCGGGCCTGTGACCCGACGCGCGGAGCTGCGCAGCCCAGACGGGGCGCGGGAGCGAGACAGGCTCGCCGTGTGTGGCGTGGCTGCTGAAGCAGATCATCCGACTGGCCGTCAGCCTGCAGGCCGGCGTTGACGAAGGTGAGGCGCATGGTGAAGTGCGCTGCGTGCTGCAGAGGCCCTGAGAGTGAGGGAGAGCGCCCTGGCGAACTGTGCTTGCTGCAATACACGCCATCATGGGGGGCAATGACTGCTGATGCCTGGAGGAGTGCACAGACCTGCATATCTACAGCGCCTGATTGCCTGGCAGCAACTGTTCATAGCCTGTGAAGCGGAAGATTGCGGACTGGTGCTACTGCGCGTTGAATGCGTTGCCAGATTAGATTGCCCAGCCCAGAGTGCCTATCCTGATACTGCGCTGACGCTGTGGCGAGGACGCCGCCATAGGCCTACAGATAGCGCGTTCTGGTGACTCGCTGGGCTTGAACGGTTTGCACGGGATTATCTACACGGCGAGGGGCTGTGGGGCCGGGCGAGGGTTCGGCCACGTGCCAGCCACATCGATCAGAGCAAGGGCGACCCACAGACGTGGCCAATTGGTGGCCAATTGGTGCCCCCCTGAGGTGTCTCCCCTAAACCATCATGGGGAAGTCGGATGCAAAGCAGCTGAAACTGCATTTTGAACGGCGCACAGCCCGTAGCGCTGAGAGGACCCACATGTCTCAGACAGTGGTCCCTGAGTCACAAATGGAGCCCACGCCAGAGGACGACGTCAGGAGCATGTTTCGCAACCTCAAGGGCTGCCTCAAAGACATAGACACTAAATTGGACTCCATGGCACAACGTATGGACGGCATGTCCCACAGAGTTGATCAACACGAGGAGTGACTGGCGGCAGCGGAGACGCGGATTGCGGAATGCGAGGAGGGGCACAGCGACACTCGAGAACAATTGTTGCGCATGGATAAGGTACTGGAAGTAATACGTGGGCGCAACGAGGATTTGGAAGCCCGCTCCCGTAGAAATAACATACGCATTATTGGAATTGCGGAATCCACCAATATTAGCAATATGGAACACTTCGTGGAAGGTATGTTTCGTGAGTTGTTTGGAACTGACCTGTCGGCCATGTTTCTGATCGAGCGCGCGCATCGGACACTGGGCCCGCGCCCAGTGCCGGGAGCGCCGCCTCGCCCGATTCTGGCCCGAGTTCTGAATTACAGAGACAGAGATACGATCTTGAGGTTATCCCATGAAAAAGGCGAATTAACCTTCCAAAACATGGCTATCTCCTTATACCCGGACTTTACGCAAGCTGTGCAGACTGCACGGCGTGAGTTCCTGCCAGCCAAAAAGATCTTCCAAAAAGTGGGGACCAAGTATGCCATGCTGTACCCCGCCAAGCTAAGGGTTCAAATCAAAGGGAAGCCGGTGATTTTCACGGAGGCGAAGGAGGCGTTAAAATTTGCACGACAGACTGAACGATCCCATCGGGAACTGAGCGATGGCCGGGCAACCCCCCCGTCTGGCCAGCTGAGCGATATTGAATAGTTAAGTGTGCGGATCCGAGAACTATGGCTGATCACAGTGCTGCCTGCCGCCCTGCGGGTTCTAGGTTCAGCATACGCCGTTTTGGCCGTGGGGCGGACTCTGATGTCGCTTTTGTGGCCGTGTGCTACGATTATGGTGGATGCTACGCGGGGCATGTCCTGATGGCCCTAGACTGATTGTGAAATGTAGAAGGCGGAAATGTTCGGCCACCCTGTCACTTACAGATGGGGGAGTGTGCCGGGGACCCCACGCCCTCACCGGGATGATTCCCATGCTACTGTCACAGGAAAGTTTTTGTTGGGTTTGTTTGAGGGGGGGCGATGAATCTCAACCTGATTGGGGGGTTGGAGTGGGAGGTGGGAGGGTATGTTTTTTGTTGGTTTGTGTCGATATACTGCAGCATTCGTTTCCACGACTTACTGATAGAGCGGCGTTGGTCCCTACCATGCCTGCATGGCTATTGGATGCTAGATATTATCCGCTACGACTTTCACCGCATGCCCCACCTCTTGTGCCGCGACCAGACACACCGCTGCGTAGGGCACATACACATGCACATCTCTGACCGCGCTGCGCTGCCTTACATGGAATATTCGCGGTCTAAATGACCACCGCAAGATCCGACGGACTCAGGCACACTTGGCCAGACACCATATAGACATCTGTTTCCTACAGGAGACCCACCTATTGCAGGGAGCCGGGGAGCGGCTTAGGCATACCAGATGGGGCGAGGTGCACACTTCCGGCTATTCCAGCTCTGCCCGGGGAGTGGTCATTTTGATTCGGAGGGGCCTGCCCTGGCAGACACTGAGGGCGCACGCAGACTCCGAGGGGAGATACATGGTACTGTTGGGGAAATTATTTAACCAGCAGGTTATACTCATCAACACTTATGGCCCCAACTCGGATGACCCAGGGTTCTTCCGGCAAGTGTCGCTTAAGGCGCAATCCATGGGCGTGGGGGCGTACATTTGGGGCGGAGATTTTAATGTGGTCCTTTCGTTGGAACTAGATAGAGAAGGGGCCGCTCGCACACATCACCCACATGCGGCGGACACTCTCCGAGGTCTTATGGAAGACTACAATTTGCTGGACTCGTGGCGAATACTGCACCCGGCGTCGCGAGAGGGCACTTGCTTCACCCCACACAGGAAGGCCTGGTCCAGACTAGATTTTTGGCTGTTGGCCCCGCATGTACATGCTTGGGTAACAGAAGTTTCACACAGAGCGCGCACCCTCTCCGACCATTTCCCTGTTGAGCTGCTGCTGCGAGTCCCCAGCCATACGTCACTCCCTTCGCATGGCGATTGCCGCCGCAGGCCTTGTTAGATCAGGTATTTCGAGAAGAAATACATCAGCACATCCTCGACTATTTCGATCTTAACACGAACTCGGTATCATCTGTAGGCACCCTGTGGGACGCCTTCAAGGTGGTTATAAGAGGCCATTGCATTGCGGGACAAGCCAGAGTGCTGAAGACCATACGAAACACGCTAAAGGGGCTGGAGGATCGCCTACATGCCCTGGAGGTGCAGTACTGCTCTGACCCCTCGGCGGCAACGCTGGCGGATACGCGCACTACCCTTACGGCATACCAAACTGAGGCGAATAGGGAACTCAAATTTCTAACTAAACATGTATCGGCCCGCCGCTATGGTGAGGGAGATCGCCCGGGCAAAACGCTCGCCAATCTGTTACGTTCGCAAAGGGCTTCCTCTTACATCCCATCAATCGAGACGGCGCATGGTCAACCTGTCTACACTCCTCCGGAAATTCTGGACACATTTAGGACATTCTATAAAGACTTGTACCGATCAAAGGGAGGTCCCCCACTGGAGGACTTGTCTGATTACCTAGACACGGTGCAGCTGATCTGGTTTACTGCGCACCAAAAGGGGTATTTCGATCGGCCCTTTGAAGTGGATGATGTAAAGGACGCCATAGGCTCCTTGGCGGCCGGAAAGGCGCCAGGGCCGGATGGCCTGCCGGCGCAGTTCTATAAGGAATACGCTGAACTCCTGGCCCCCAGGCTGTTGGCCGTCTATGCGGAGTCGGTTGAGGCGGGTATGCTCCCAGCGTCAATGAGAGAGGCCATCGTAATCGCACTTTTAAAGCCGGATAAAGATGCCCAGAAATGCGACTCATATAGGCCATTATCCTTAATCAACACTGATGCGAAAATCTTCGCCAAAATGCTCGCGACGCGACTACAGCCAGTACTGCCCCTCATGATATGCCCAGATCAATCAGGCTTTGTGCCGGGCCGCTCCACGTCTCATAACCTTCGAACCCTCTTTGGGGTATTGCACTATTTGGCCCCGCACGTAAAGGCCGCAGTGGTGCTACTGGACGCCACGAAAGCGTTCGACTCTTTGGAGTGGGGTTTCCTGTTTCCGTTACTTCAGCGCATGGGAATGAGTGAGGCCTTTATTCGTTATATTAGACTACTCTACACTACCATCACTGCCCGAGTACGAGTGAATGGACTTATATCTGAGCCCTTTGCCATTAGCAGGGGCACTAGACAGGGCTGCCCCCTGTCGCCCCTGCTGTTTGCGATTGCTACCGAGCCATTGGCGGCTCGTATTAGGCAGCATCATGCGGCTAGAGGCATTGGGTTCTCTTCCCGAGCTCTGACCGTTTCTATGTACGCGGACGACATAACACTATATGTGGTCGATCCTCATGTAAATCTCTCCCCCATGACAGGAGAGTTGATGACCTATGGCCGGCTGTCCGGGGTGACTATAAACTGGGAGAAGTCGGTCATTTTGCCCCTGACGACTGGAACGTCCCGATTCACTCCGGACTGCCCGTTGAAATGGGCGACTGGCCCCGTGCGATATCTGGGGGTATGGATCAGTACGGACATGCAGGATCTGTGGACGGAAAACTATGGACGTGCCCTTGCGTGGATAGAGGACAAGGTTGGCCGCTGGAAACACTTGCCCCTTTCACTGGCAGGGCGCATAGCGGTGGCAAAAATGGTGCTCCTACCTAAGCTTCTGTATTTATTCGTTAATATCCCGATGCCTCTGACTGCGCATTTCCTGAACCAAGTGCGCTCGCGGATGATAGAATTGGAGTGGGGTGGCGGGCAGCCGAGAGTGGCCTGGGAGACCCTCACTCTCCCGCAGAGGCAAGGTGGTCTGGCGGCGCCGGATTTCACGCTATATGCTTACTGTGCACAAGCACAGTTCTTGCACTACTGGGTGCACCCTATGCCCTTCCAGCCACATGTGGCCATAGAGATGGATAGGGCTGCCCCACTACCGCTCAGCACGGCCCTATATGCACCGCACAAGAGGAGATGCACAGACATTGATACTGTACACGCGCTTAAGTGGGCCTGGGATGGGCTCCGGCGACGAGCAAAACTGGACCATCTCTATGCCAGATCGGTGCCACTGCGTGGGAACCCCATGTGGCCCCCGCTGCAACACATGAAAACTGGGGAACGTGCGACATCACGCGGCCTTCGGACGGGGGGGACCTCTTCCCGGGGGACACTTTCATCACGCTGGAGCAATTGTGCGGCTCAGAGGCACCAATGATGCTTGACACATTGCTCTACTATCAGCTGAGACATACATGTCAGAAGCTATTTCCTACATTTCCGGCGCCGCCGCCGGACTTGCTGGCCCTAGAGAATGTACTCAGTGTGGAATCGGGACGTAAACTTGTGTCCCGATTATACAGTTGCATGCAAAGCGCTAGTCCGATTGTGGTTCCGGCGGCGCGCTGCCTATGGGATGCGGAATTGGGCACCGTACTCTCTGATGACCACTGGGATATGTGCTGTAGACAGCTTGAGACCCTTTCCCCTAAGTATCGTCTCCGATTGAAACATTTTAAATACATACACATGGTCTACCACACGCCTAGTCGGTTACATCGCATGGGCTTGCGGGACGCAGACAACTGCTGGCGCTGCGACGCACGGGGAGCCACGTTTTTACATATGGCGTGGGAATGTCCTGCATTCTGGGTAAAGGTGATGGAGCTGGTGAATGCAATTACTGACCTGCAGATCCCCTGCACTCCACAGACTACATTGCTAGGGATTTTACACATGGTCAAGCCTAAACACCGAAAACTGCCGGCACTGCTAATCCTGCTCGCCAAACGACAGGTTGCGCTGCACTGGGGAGCTGGCACATCGCCTCACATTAGGGAGTGGATTAAAAGCGTGGTGCACTGCCAGACGCAACTCGCGCTATACGGGGAGCTCTTACCAGCGCGCTCGTGGCCAAAGGACATATGGGAACCATTCATACACTGGTTGACTCACACTACGATTCGAGAGCTGTGAAGAAGTGCTTCTTATTGATGGGGGCCGGGGGGAGCCGGAGACCAGTTACATACTGAAGTGCCGAGGTCATCGACTGTGCTGTGGGAACAATGCGGACTGGGTGTGGGCGGGGGTGGGAGGACCGTGCGGGACTTACTGTGAAATGACGAGATGGCACCCTGGTGCAATATTGATACTGTTGTTTTGGTGGGGAGCTGTGCTGTCATTCTCATTTTATACTTACGCTGCAGTGCGTTGTGTTTGTCTTGTTGTTGAAAATGCAAATAAAAAGAATTTAAAAAAAAAGAATCTAAGTTTACATATATGGCACATCTGAAATTCTGAGCAGTTAACACAGTCAAGGACTGGCCCTGGGCAGGGCGGGATTGTGGTAGACAGTGCTAACAACTTACTTTGAGAATATGTAAGCATGGTTGCCAGCTGGATCCTAAAGCCGGCAGCATGCCCGGCGTAGAGCGCAGGCCAGGTGCGGCTGGGTGCAGGCGGGCTGGCCTTCGACGCACCACCTCTGCGCCGCTGCGTTTCCGTGTCGGGCAGGTTTTAAATAGTAGAGCAGCGTCTGCTCATGTACGTGCTATCAAAAGACTAGAACGATGATTGCTCAAGATGGCGGGCGTCAATGGTGCAATCAGCCCTACCACGCACAACTCTCTCCACTCAATCGGCACTGGTGAAGCCGTGGTGGACCAGAGAGCAGCGAAAACAGGCAATGGGTAATTTTCCAAAGTTAAAACGAGGTAAGAGCAGTCCTCAAAATCAATATACTAAAAGCAGAACTAGAACTAAGTGCAAAGAGCGCATATGTGCAAATTGTGCAATCGGGCATAAAAATAACTTACATCAGCGAGCAGTTTAAGTTTTAAGAAAATCTCAGCAAATGGGTAAAATGTTGGACACCTCAGATTGTCATGTAGGCTGCACGTAGGGCAGGTTTTAAATAGTAGAGCAGCGTCGGCTCATGTACATGCTATCAAAAGACTAGAACGAAGACCGCTCAAGATGGTGGCCGTTAATGGTGCAATCAGCCATACACAGTTCCACCGGCAAACCATTTGGCCCTGTCACCTTCCCAAATTGTAGAGCCCGTGCTGCTGAGCTGATCACCTTTACAGTCCGATCATCTTCTAATGTGACACTCTCCTCTGTGGAGAGCTGCTGCACGTGTATGTCTTGCAGGAAGTCCCTACGTCTGTTTTGGAGTTCTCTATTAAGGATGAATATAGTGTTTCATAGTATGTTGCAAATACTTTTGCTACAGGTGCCCCTGTTTCAAGTCTCGCGCCCCCTTGTCTGTTAGCCCAGGGACCCATTTATTTGTTGACTCTTTTTGCTCTAACCACACCAGCAATTTGTTGGCTTTGTTTCTCACTTCATATAGTCTGTGCTGGGTGGCCAGTCCCTCTGCCCAAGCACTATTTTAAAGTAACTTGTGCAGTTCTCTCTAGCGTAACTTTAGACGGTGCTCCATCCCCTTGTGGACTCCCACTCACCTTGCTATTTGGTCTTCTAATTCCCGTATGTTACGTTCAATAGAGGCATTGTGATGTCTGCTCTTTTATCTGTGCTCCAGTTTGAGCCTGTGTATGACCCCGTATTACTGCTTTAAACGCCTCCCTGATCATTATCTTGGATTCTACTGACCCCGAGTTTTCGCAAACAATTGTTTCACACTAAGGGGCCGATTACGATGCCATTAGGAAAGGCTCTGGATGGGATTCGGTATTTCAGAATCCGATTTGGAACCCTTGTTTTTGACCGAATCGTACAGATTTGATGCCCGTACACCATATCAGCAGTCCGAATCGGTTCTGAAAGGCATTGGGACAGTTCGAGTCTTTCGGAACCGAATCATACAACTCTATGGACACTGTTTCCGGATGACCGATTATGATGACCGATTTGGACAGCTTTTACGATTCGGTTTCCCCGAGACAAAACGGCTGTTGTAATCGGTCTTTGGGGGCCCATAGCGGGCCCCACTTCACATGGAGGCGTACAAATGTAGCCCATGGGGGCAGCCAAGGGGGCCCTCTCCCTAACCATGCACAGTGTGGCAGGCACCATGAGGTGCCTGCCACAGGGTGCAAGGTTTTCCCCAGCCACCCCTTTTTTTAATGGGAGCCAATGTTCGCGTTTGGAACACAGGCTCCCATTGAAGTCAATGCGAGTCTGACCGAACGATGTTGGTAAGCATTGTAATTGGTCGTCCGGACTTGCAGGACCCGATTCGTTTGGAAATGAGTCCAGAACTGATACGTTCGGGACAGGTTCCTAACAACATCATATTTGGCCCCTAACTCTTATATTGTCTTGAACCTGTGCATTTTTAAGGTAGCATGGGTCAATTCTTGGGGGTAATATGTTGTCCCTCTCTGGACCTATCAGCTGAGCCTCAACCGGGCAATGTGCGTGACCCACCTAAAAAGTCCCACATAACTGAATTATGTGATCAAGTAGTCTAGTCTAGAAAACCATCCATGTGCTGCCGGTATGTGTGTATTGTTTAAGGGTTGGGTGGTGATGACGCCATACATCGCCCACACCCATTGCATCTATAAAGTCTTCTAGGGCTCCTACCCTTCGCCCAGAGGATGCCCCCTCCAATGTGTCCATATATGTTGTGATTACGTCGTTCATGTCTTCCAGCAGTATCAGCTCTCCCTCCGGTAGATCCATGAGTAGTGCTCCTAGCTCATCCAGTGTTGAAGCCTGCAACCAAGGTGGGACATAAACCGAACAGAAGTAGAGTGCCCTTCCCTCTCAGTGACCACTCACCACTACAAATCTCCCACTTTGATCTGCTTGAGGTTTTCTTTGGCACGAAGGGGAGTGATTTCTTACATAATATCCCCACTCCTCTGGAGCCTGATGTATAGCCAGCGTGTGCCAATAGCTATTGAGTGCCTTGATTTGGTTGCCCTTAAAATTTATTTCTTGAAGTAAAACAATGTCTGGGGCATGCTTTTTTTATTTTTTTGTGTTCAAAATATTTTATTGAATTTTTCTTCAAATACAACTAAAAAGATAGACAGCACATAAAATATTATGATTAAGCAATAATACCTAAATAACATTATATATCGTAAGCAAAATCATAGAAAAAAATTATCTTAGGTAATGAGAAAATACATAATCAAAAAATACCAAAAGGGAGAATAGAAGGAGGTGAAGGGAAGGTACAAATATACCAAGTGACATAGAAAATGCAAACAGAGCTACTATGTGCCATTATAAAACTGATCATATTAAGTACAAATATGAATTAAAATTATTCATACAGCATTAAATGGATAAATATTCATCAACAGGTAACCAAAAAGATTGATAAGAAAAAAAATTATGAGTGATCCCCTTCATAGATAATTGAGCACCTCTTCTGGAAAGGATAACCCATGACCACCAAGCATTAACAGATAATACAGAGACATCTTTCCAACAAAAAGTAATGGATTTTAAAGCAGCCGAAATAAGAAAATTAAAAAGTTTACTCTCTAAATCATGTATGTTTTGTGGAAGAATGGCAGATTTACAGATTATTAACTGATAGGAAAGATCAAGTTGAAATTTAAAAATCTTCTTAATGATATCCCAGACTTCAGACCAAAATTTAAAAACCAAAGGAAAATCAAAAAGCATGTGTTGTAATGAGCCAGGGTGTGATTTACAATGCCAACAATCAGGAGAGGGGAGAAGTTTAGCTTGGAACAAACGTGATGGAGTCCATATACGATTATAAAGGATATAAGAATTAGTTTGGTAGATTGAAACAGGCAACCACCCAGATATACTATTAAGCCAAATATCTTTCCATGTCTCAGTGGACAAGGAAAGTGAAAGTTCATTATTCCAAAACGTGGAAATCATCTCTATATTGCTACCTAGAGTATCAGATAATTTTTTATATAAAATAGACACCCCATGAGATGATTTTGAAACTGTTTGAATATAAATTGCTAAGTCAACTGTAACAGTAGAGGGGATGGCATTAGGAAAGGAGTCTAAAATTGAATTGCACAAATATTGATACTTAATAAGATCAGATTTAAATAAACCAAAACTTGTTTGCAACGTTTCAAAAGAAATAAACGTATTATTAGAATAGACATCTTTAAGATAAAAAATGCCAGCCTTAATCCATGAAAACCAGAAATTAACATTCCTATTCAATTTAATAACATTACTATACCATAAAGATAATTCAACAGTGTTATTCATGGGAAAAAGAAAAATTAAGTCAAGATCATTAAATAACATTTTAGTTGATTTAATAATAACTGACTTTTGAATAAATGGGGCATTATTATGCATGGACACCAAAGTAGGTAAAGGAAATGGATTCGTAATTGATTTCTCAATACGGAGCCACGTAGGAGAATTATTTAAAAAGGAGCAATTAAACCATAATGAACTTTGTTTTAAGATAAAAGCTTTATGATAAAGAAAAAAGTCCGGGATACCAAATCCAGCATTACGTTTAGGAACTTTTAATTTTTTATACGCAATACGAGGAGGTTTGTTGTTCCATAAAAACTTTGACAAAAGTTTATCAACATCTTTATAAAACTTTAATGGAAATTGAGTAGCAAGGGTATAGAATATTTTAGGAGCTATAGTCATTTTAAGAGAATCCATCCTACCCCACCATGAAAGATGTAATGCTGACCATTTAGACGTTTTGTCTTTAATATAGTTTAGGATGAAATCACAATTTAGATTGATTGTCGATTTTATGGAAGAGGAAAATAAAATTCCAAGATATTTTATCTTATTCTTTTGCCAAATAATTTCCTGCATGGGGAGCATATCAGGAGTGCAATAAACATTTAAGGGGAACAATTCAGTTTTATTAGTATTTAAAGTGTATCCAGAAACTGCAGAATACCTTGTAATAATATCCATTAATGAGGGAAAAGAAGATATAGGGTCACTAACAAATAAAAGCACATCATCCGCATAGGCAAGGGTTTTAACAGTAACATCCTTAATAGTGATTCCTTTGATATGGTAACAATTTCTGATTAGGTTAAGAAAAGGTTCAATGCCAATTAAAAATAAGAGGGGAGAAAGAGGACAACCTTGTCTTGTACCTCTAAAAAGTGAAAATTGAGTTGAAATTTGGCCATTAATAAATAGACGAGCAGTAGGGGCAGAATATAAAGCTGAAATCATACGAATAAAGGTATCTCCAAAATTAAATGAGGACAACGTATGGAATAAAAACTGCCAATGAAGTTTATCGAATGCTTTTTCAGCATCTAAGGCTAAAATTCCAGATGGCATCGATAACGTGGGACTTTGTTCAATAATATGTAGCAAAGTTCTCGTGTTATTAGCAGAGTATCTATTCTTCATAAAACCAGATTGGTCAGGGTGTATAATAGAATCTAATATGGGGCCCAATCTAGTAGCAAGAATTTTAGCATATAATTTACAGTCTTGGTTAATTAAAAATATGGGACGATAATTAGACACTCTGGTGGGATCTTTATCTGGTTTTGGAAGTACTATAATTAAAGCTTCTGTAAAAGAACCAGAAGTAGTTCCAGTGGATCCAAAAAACGTAAAAAGTTGATGCAAAAATGGTAAAAGGTGTAACTGAAATTCTTTGTAGAATTCCGCAGGGATCCCATCAGGACCCGGAGATTTGTTCTTTTTAAGAGATTTTATAGCTAATAGGATTTCATCTTTGGTAATAGGAGCATCAAGTCTAGTTTGATTAGATTGTGAAATCTTGGGTAATTTACATGATTTTAAAAAGGAGTCCAATAAGGAAACCTCCAGAAAATCTGGTTTATTATATAATGCCGAGTAGAAATTCATAAATTCATTAACAATTTAATTGTGAGAGAGAGCAATATTACCATGAGGACCAAGAATTGAGTTTTATCTTTTTTTATGCACAAATAATTAGCTAATAGTTTACCGGATCTATTGGCATTAAAACTAAATCTAGCTTTAGCATTAGAAATTTGAATACCTGCCCTTTTACTAAGGATTGAATTAAATCCATAGCGCAATTTTTGTAGTTTAAATTTATATTGAGGATTGTTGGATGTAATAAAAAGTCGTTCAAATTTCGCAATTTGTTTTTGTAGGTTTTTCACAGTAGCATGAAAGGTTTTATTTTCATGGGCCATAATAGATATGGTGACGCCCCTAATATAAGCTTTGAAAGCATCCCATCTATTTATCATAGAAGTAGACCCTTCAGGATTAAGTATAAAATATTCTTGAATAGCAGCTAAAAGCTTGGGCTTGTTATACTCATTCAAAATTACACCGGTGTTCATTCGCCATCTAGATTGTTTAGTAAAAGTTGACTCCAAGTTCAAAACCAAAGAAATCATCGCATGGTCTGAAATATCAATGTTACCAATATGAGGAGCAGTTATTGAACCAATTAGGTGCCTGGAAACAAATAAACAATCAATTCTAGAAGGGCAATTATGAGGGTTTGAAAAGAATGTGTAACATTTTTCTGTAGGAAAATGTAACCTCCAAATGTCAACTAATTTAGTGGTGTGAATAAATGATTTGAAAGCAAAATATACCTTAGAAGGGCAAAACTTGGTAAAAGATGATCTATCTAACAAGGGGTCAAAGATAACATTAAAATCACCTCCGACAATTAAAGGAACATTACCAATCTTTAGAACCTCTGCTGTAAGATTAGACCAAAAAATATGATCATCTGCGGTAGGACCATAAACATTTAATAAATATAGAACTGAGTCATGAACTTTAATTTTAACGAGTATATATCTACCATCCTTATCAGATGATTTACTCAAAATTTGACAGTGTAATTTTTTTGCAAAGAGAATAGCTACGCCATTTTTTTACCATTGGCAGGAGAAGAGACAATAGCATCAACCCATTTTTTCTGCATATAATCTAAAATGTTATCATCTATATGAGTCTCTTGTATAAAACAAACATCAGCTTTGCAACAACCAAGGTAATCTAAAATTTTTGCACGCTTAACTGGATGGCACAATCCTTTAACATTTAATGAAATTACTTTAATATCATGGATATTAGCCATAACAGAAGAAAAGAGAAAGGAATACAAGAAGTGAAGGATAAAAGAGGATCAAGAAAATGAGAAACAGGTAGCTCCATAGACAGAAGAAGGAAAGGAAAAAATGAAAAAACAGAAGACATAAATGTGAAATGTGAAACGCACACACGCTGTACAAGCACGACCGAAACCGCTGGAGCCCAATAAAGAGAAACTTCATAACTGTGTCAGAAGAAAAAACATAACTGGCAAAAATCAAGTAGCAGAGTCATTGGTATCCATAGAGTGCAGAGACTGCTGATCCAAAAAATGCTTCAAATCTTCTGGACGTTGAAAAGATTTCGAAAAATTATCCTTCCAAATGCGCATCGTCGATGGATCAAAAAGACCATATTTATAGCCTAAACTGCGAAGTTGCGGGCGAAGAGCCGTGAATTCTTTGCGAATTGAAACAGTTTCTTTGGCATAGTCTTGATGAATAAATATTTTATTCCCATTAACCATCAAAGAAGGGATTTCTCTAGCTGCTTTTCTGATTAAAACCAAATGGTAGTGTCGAAGAACTTTGAAAATCATTTGTCGCGGTTTTGTATGTTGAGGATTCCTGTGTGAGGGAGTCCTGTGGGCTTTATCAATTTCAAACTTTTTGGAGAATTTTATTTGTAGAAGACCAGGTAATAAATTCTCCAAATATAATCTACAGTTATCCCCCCCAACATTTTCAGGAAGATTAAATATGCGTAAATTATATTGTCTGTTACGATTCTCCAAATCCAATAATGTTGAGCACATAGGAGAAATTTTTGCCACCAGTGGGGTAAATGAGTCAAGTTTGACCTTATTATCGTTTATTTTGATGGAATTATCTGATATTTTCATTGAAAGGCTGGCCATATCTTTACGCACATTTTTTACTTCAGAGGCAATGGTATCTGTATTGACTCGAAGTGCCTGAATTTCCTCCAATATTAAAGACAGCGAAGGTTCAGAAGACACCACTACTTTTGATTTAGCAGGAGGAGGTGAAATTTGCTGCCTCCTTTTATTAACAGAACTCTTATTCTCCATTTTAAGGTAAAAAGAGTCAAAAATATAAATGCAGACACAAAATGACGAAGGAGGAAATGAGAGCTGTGGAAAACACCAAGGAATGACTGGTGCAGCAGCTAAAATGGGCTGGGGGAGTGGTTAGGCCCAAGCCAGACCCTTTCCTAGAAGCTTGCTCCGCCCCCTTGACTGAAAGCCTGGCTGTACCTGAAAGCTGTGCAGGGAGCAGGAACCAGGCAGCGAAAAAACCCACTTCCGCTGTGCAGAAACGCTTGAATTTGCTCCACAGTGCAGGTGAGAGCTTTATAATCACAGCGACCTCCTCCAGGGCAGTTTACTGACAGGAATCGGCGTTAAAATCGGCAAAAACGGGCCGAAAACGCGCGTAGACTTTCACGCGGCGGCCATCTTGGATCGCGCGTCTCGGCATGCTTTTTTTATAAATTGCAATACTACTGAGCGGTGTGGCTCACTGGTTAGAGGCGGCAGACCCGGAAGAAGAGGTCGGCCCGGGACCAGGGTTCGATTCTCGACGCGGCAGGGTCTTGGGCCAAGGTCAGCGGACTCGATAATTCTCGCCACGGTGCCTACTCTAACCATGGATCCCACTCAGCAACTCTGGGCAATAGCTTGCTTAATCTCCACTTACGGCCCCATCAGCGCCGGGGATGCTTGTCTTCACCTTGGAGATGCCCAGTAGGGACCATCTCACAGGGAAAGCCAGGATGGGTTCCCCAGCGCTATACAGCGCCGGGACGCTCCGTTGCTGGGGCAGCAGTGCGCTTTACAAGTATACAACATTTACATTTACTTAAGTTTGCCGTTGAGGCTATTAATGTTCTAGGAGCACACTTTCATCTTTTGCGTCTGTGTGTCGACTATGGAAACAACTATTTTCCTCCCTACACTCTTCTTTTACCTATATCTATTCTAGTGACTTTTCCTTCCTCCACCTCCATTTATCTCTACACTGACCTTTCATTCTTATCTGTGTCTGAAAACTACATTTCTCAACAAAAAACATTATGAAACCATTCCCCTTTCCCAACGCCGACCACCTCCCCCCACCCTGCTACCCTGCTAACTTGTCTGCGTGTTCCCCAACTACCCACCCCACAGAGCACCTGCCACCCATTTCAAAACATTGAGTAACAACAGTATGGGGTGTCTCTGCCATTACAGGACCCTCAGCAATTGTTAAACTCTTTTCAACCCCTATCAATAAACAATCCTTGTTTGTAGTACTCAAGTGATCCTGGCCGGTAGTATCTAAATCGGTGGCATGATTTTTTCTTTACAGTTCTTTACAGTCCATCCTCTCCACTTGGTGTGCTACTCCTGTATGTTAGATTATCATTGTCTTTTCTTCTTACCTTATGAGTAGCCCAATGAGATTACTTTCTCCACCCCCACCTACCTCCTGCAGGTTCGATGGTGTGGGTTCCACCCAAAATTCAACATCTCTGATCTCCGTTCCGGGCTCTCGTGGCCCAGTCCTGGCCCTTTGGATCGCCTCTTGTTCACTGTGCACTATCCCTCCAGCCATTCCCAGGCTGCTTCCGGTGTTGTGAAGTGTCAGATTTTGTCTTCTGTGATTCATATATTTGAGCTCCCTTTCTCTCAGTTCTCTCTTTACCTCTTCGAAGCTTCTCCGTTGTCGCTGGACTTGTATTGTGAAGTTGGGAAAAAGACGGATCCAGGCATTTTCATAGTGTATATTACCTTTGGATCGTGTCGCTTGGAGGACTGCTTCTCAGTCCCAATATTTAAAAAGCCTTGCTATTATTGTGTGCAGGGTGGGGCTCAGTTGGGGTCTCGGCACCGGGGCTCTGTATGCCTTTTCCACTGAGAAAACTTTTGAGAATCTTTTGGGCTGTAGTGTGTTCATAATCAGATCTTCCACAAATAGGTCCACACTGGGACCCTCTGCCCCCTCTGGGACCTCCACCACCCTGATATTATTCCATCTAGCCCTTCCGTCCTGATCCTCCAGCTTTGCCACCATTGTTTAGGTCTATTGCATCAGCGTATGTACTTGCGCCTCCAGCCTTTTTGTCATGGACTGGAGTTGGGATATGTGCATTTCTGCTTCTGAGACCTTATCACTTAGCTTGTGAAGGTCTGACCTGATAAGCTTGACCTCCACCATTACTGCATCAATTTTGGGATCTAGACTCCAGAGTGCCTTTAAAATCTATAATCACCACCATAATTGCCCTTAATGAGGGTTCTCCTGCCCCATCCCCCTCCGCCTGTTGCGTAGGTCTTGGAACGCCATAGTTATCCATCTTGTTGGATTGCGCTGCTCCTGTGCCCTTTGGCCTTAGGCCTCCCAGCTAATCCAACTACAATTGGTCCCGAATCACAACCAATATCCAGGGGTTGGCCTCTTTTTTGGCTCGGCGTGGCTTCCTGCTGAGTCACATCAATGGTGGCTGTTGTCATCCTCGCCACCTTGGATCGGTGCTTCTGTTCTCACCGCCAGGGCCGCAGCGCAGTCCCACCACACACCTCCACACTTTCTGACTCTGAATGCTAATTAGGGGACTCGGATGCTGAGCGGATGTTGGGGTTTACTGAGTGTGATTCCCGAGCTCCGCTAGAGTGTGGCCATTCCTGTCCGTGGCCAAGCCCCCTCCCACTCCAAACCATTTTGGGAAAGGTGTTCAACACTAATGGGATGTAATTTACTACTTCCACTCCAATCTAAACAAATTTGGGGAAGGTCTTGGGCACTAAAGAGGTGAAATTTACCATTCCCACTCCAATTTAAACCAATTAGGGAAAGGAGTTAGACACTAAAGGGTTGAAATGTACTATTACTACTCTACTCCGATCTAAGCCAACTTGGAGAAGGTGTTGGACTCTAAAGGGGTGACATTTACTATTCCTACTCCAATTGAAACCAATTTGGGGAAGGTTTTGGACACTAAAGGGTTGAAATTTACTATCACCACTCCAATCTAAACCAACTTAGGAAAGGTGTTGAACACTAAATGAGTGTAATTTACTACTCCAATCTAAAACAACTCAGGAAAGGTGTTGGACACTTATGAGGTGACATTTACTATTCCCACTCCAAACTAAACCAATTTGAAGGAGGTGTTGGACACTAAAGGGGTGACATTTATTATTGACAGACCAATTTAAACCAATTTGGGGAAGGTGTTGGAAACTAAAGTGGTGACATTTACTATTCTCACTCCAACCTAAACCAGCTTAGGGAAGGCGTTAGTCACTAAAGGGGTGAGATTTACTATTCCTACTCCAATCTAGACCAACTTGACGAAGTTGTTGGACACTAGAAGGGTGAATGTTACTATTCCCACTCCAATCTAAACAAACTTAGTGAAGGTGTAAAAAACTTAAATATGTTAATTAATTAAATCAAAATCAAAATAAAACTTTTCACCTATAGTATATTTAACAAATACAAAATATACATGTAATACTACACATTATCACACTTGAGTGAATTATACATTATTCTAAAACGCTATATTTTAACACACTAATTTAAACTAATATTATTTATATAGAAAATGTAATTAAAATATAAAATGTATTTTTAAATATAGTAATAACATTTCCAAAATTGTGATTAATATTGTCTACCATTCCTAAAATGCTTAACAGTACAACTACATTTTTTATAATAAAAAAAAACAGATTTTCTAAAACAAAATCACAAATTGTTTTTTATTTTAAACTTTATATAAATGTTTAATTTGTTTCCTTTGTAAATATTATTTTTTAAGACAATAATAAGTTGTATTTAAACATGAATAAATACATTAGAAATCCTTTTACATTCTTCAAAAATATTGTTGATCTGTTGAAATATTTAGTATTTTATTTCCAAAATAAATTAAAATATATCTTATTTCACATTACAATTACAATTAAAATATAATATCACAAAAAACATTTGCATATCTAAAAATGTATTCCCTTAAAATTGAAACTTGTAGCACACATTTTTTTTAATCCCCCCTGCTCCTTATCCCCTATTAACCTAACACCCTGCTACTAAACACAATCCAATTCTTTAAAATTAAATTATCAAATAATAACATTTTAAAAAATAAAAATTATTCCAAAATTAAAACATACAAAAATAAGATATACATATAGAATAAAAAAACGACATTATATACTATTTTACACAAAAAAATGATATTATATCCAACAATATTTATTGCATTGATATTTTTTACACCAATATATATTAAAAACAACACTCAAAACAATATTCATACCTTCCATATTCCTGTCAACTATATATGAGATCCCAATATTCTTGACATGATATTGCTGCAACACAATATTTTGTATCCGATATTTTGTCAAAACACCAAAGATGGCACTGCAAACATCAGCCCCTTCACCTCGTTCATAACTTTCATCTCCCTTTGATGCTTCAGTGTTGGAATCCCACACAGAGGTGTGCTAAAGCGCCCCTTTCTTAACTGGGGGTGTTCAAAGTATAGTATTTAGTTCCTAAATAAAAGCTTCAGACTTTCTCTCTATACGCTTATGAACTCACTTGAATTTCAACATTTTTAAGCATGTGCACATAATGTGTAGTGTTTTTTAGACAGGTACTTTGCATCCTTGTAGCACAGTAACTTACAAGCATTTTGTACACAGGTGGACACTTTGGGGCCGATTCCGATCCTGGAAAAATATTCCCTGTACGAATCGTATCTGGATTTTTTTCCGACCGAATCGTACAAGTCCCGTAGAAACTGGCAAGTACGATTCGTATGGGAAAAAGTCCATACGAATCGCATTGGGAAAATTCCCCTACACGTCCTCGGGTCGGGAAAAGTCTCCGACATGTCCCCGGACATTTTTACGTACAAATGGGAAAACTGAAGTCCGAATGCGCAAGTACGATCCGTCCCATCCGTCCGATTGTACAACTGTATGGAAAAAAGACCGTCCGGAGCGAACTCCCATAGCAACCATGGAGATGTCCAAACAGGTGCCTGGTACGCGCCGAACACCCCCCCAGCCCCCCCGTATGTACGGAGCGTACACCCAGCACCCCGTATGTACGGAGCGTACCCCCACCCCCGTATGTACGGTGCGGACCCCCAGCGCGTCCACACCGTACATACGGGGGTGGGGGTATGCTCCGTACATACGGGGGGCTGGGGGTACGCTCCGTACATACGGGGGGCTGGGGGTACGCTCCGTACATACGGGGGGCTGGGGGTACGCTCCGTACATACAGGAGGCTGGGGGTACGCTCCGTACATACGGGGGGCTGGGGGGTACGGCGCGTCCATCCGCAGGGGGGCTGGGGGTACGCTCCGTACATACGGGGGGCTGGGGGGTACGGCGCGTCCATCCGCGGGGGGGCTGGGGGTACGGCGCGAGCATACGGGGGCGGGGGGGGTACGGCACGTACCGGGCCCCCTAATCAGCTCGCATTGCCGCGTATTTAGCTTTTCCGGCACTTTTTGGGTGCCGTAAAAATATTCCCATCCGGACTGCAGTCGGTACGAATCGTACTTGCTGGTACATAAAAAGCTGCCAAACTCCGTCCGGACGTCACGTCCGCGGTGTCCCGGATCACATTTGTATGTATTTTTCTGTCGGTCGGTCTTTTTTCCGATTCGTATGGAAATGGTGTTTCCATACGAATCGTACTTGCAAGTTTGTAGGGTTTTTTTCCCGGGTACGAGTCGGACGGAGAAAACGCTCCGACCGACGGTTTGGACCCGGTTTCTCCAGGATCCGAATTGGCACCTTTATGTAGCTTTTCCTTGTGATTGACTCAAAACACATTGCATTTGTGTTTGAAATACATGAATAAGTGTACATTTTCCAGAAAAGACCAAACTTGCATGAGATTCTGCAAACTTTGAAGATTTTTCATAGATTTTGCAAGAAAAACAAGGAGTTTGCAAAAAAAACACCAACTGTTAACTCTGCAAAAAAAACGTTTTAACCTCAATTTACTGTAATAAACTTTGAACACACCAAAACATGATAGAGTCCTGTCAGTGATGATCTGACTCAACCCTTCTATCTTAGTGCTGGGTTCCAATCAACTCTTTAATGCATCTCTTTCCTGACCTTCAGATACTCATGCTATTCTAATACTAGGACCTCAGAAAAAGGCTCTCTCAAGATACTTCAGTCATGATCTGCAGCATCCTTGCTATTTGAGAGCTTTGCTTTATAGCTCCGGTAATCCACCTCTTTCCTAACCTGTAGCAGAATCGCTATTTGCACCACAGGCACCAGTACCGCTCTTAACCAATTTATGTTATTCCAGACCCGAGGCACTGGCTAAGTTGTTGGTTCAGGTATTATTCTGCAAGAGTACCTCAATCTTGAGCTTTTGCGCCATTTTCCAACACATGCACTCATAAAGAGCCCAGGCAAGGGACATCAAGGTTCCCCCGAGACAAAACACGATGTCTTTGGGTGACCCGCATCTGTAACGAATTCTTGGGTTGAATGTGAATAATGGAAACAAGTCAAACAAGAACTTAAAACTTCAGTGTCTTCCATTTTGGGAACACATATAGTCTAAGCCCAATTGTACTGCTAGGCAAGAAACGTGTGTATATGCATATGCTTGTCATACTGTTTGTGCACACCTCTGCTCTTTCCCTCAGACACCCTCAGATCAGCTTGCAGGGTATGGGTCTGAAATATCAAGTAGGGAATATCATTACATCTAAATATGGTAGCCTAAATATTGAGGATAAAAAATATCAACAGGTATGTAAGTATAGATTTTCATATACTTAACTCCACATGTATGTACCTTAACAATATATGTGCCTTCAAGGTTTGTAGATGTGGTGTTGAGAATAGCAAATCTGCCCTTCCCTACATGCACTTTGCTTTCAGTATTTTGGTCCTCGACATCTTGGCTATAATGTTCAGATATCACAATATCCCCTACTCAATATTCCAAAATATAACCACTGCAGCACTTTGCCTGTTTTTCCCCGCCAGGTCTGTGTCAGATGGAGCACTATGGGTTGAAGTTGGTCCAGAGGTTTGAGGCTGAAAGAGGCGCTGAGTCTCTGAACTGCACCTCAAACCCAAAGGGCTCTGTCAGAGGCCAGACCAGGCTGTAGGTGGAAAAACCAAGAGCTGGGCTTATATGACAAGAAGTCCTCTGAGAAGGCAAGCAGATCATCTATTCTGTGCCAAGTTTGGAGCTATTTGGGCAAGCTGTGCTGTCCAACGAATAAAGTAAGATAGTTTTTTTTCAATCGACTTCTGCGTTGGTGTTCATACAAATTCAACAGGTGCCACCGCTGTGAGATGGCAAAGCATCACAATGACTGTGCAAGTGATGGGTGTTCAGCCCTACTAATCTGCATCTGCACACGACCATTGAGTGGTGAATGCAGTCTCTGTGTATCTTTCAGTCAGTGTATCACTTCTTCAAGGTCACACATGGGTGGGAAATACTCCAGCTCAAGCTGCTAAAAAAAACCCTTATAATTCGATTCCGAAATACACAGTCAGTACTGCCCCAAGCGCCCAGATTGGTAAAATGAGGTATGGAGTTGATGAGAAGAATTTTTTATGTTATTATTCATTTCATAAACTCTGTACCTCCTGCATTCTAGAAGGCCTATCTCAGGGTGCATTGTTCAAAGGACTGAATGGAAGAGTAAATATATGGCAACTAAATGTGGCCAGCTGAATGAATTATGGTTATTGCCTTTGAATAGAGCGGTGTAGTTTTGGAGTCAAAAGATCTCTGTGCCAACTGCAAGCCAATCATTTTCCTTCTGTGCTCTTCATTCAGTCCTTAAGTGTTCAAGCAGGCACAGTGAAAGGTATAGAGCACATTCTCTGTTTAACATGTCGGCTCTTACTTCTAGGACACTACACTCTTGTTCAACCTGTCGTCCGTCCTGAAAGATGAGTCCATTTGGGCAAGGCCATACCAGTTTTATCCGGAAAACTTCTTGGATGCTGATGGTCAATTCATCAAGCGAGAAGCCTTCATACCATTTTCTGCAGGTAAATACATGCTTGTTAGGCTACGCGGGTGTACATGAATTAGCACATTCGGGTACAGGAGCAGACATGTCAAATGTAGGCCATGTGATCATTACATACATGTATTTTCAGTATTGCCAATGTTATATGTATTTAACTAGGCATAGATAGATGACATAGATAGATAGGCCCTGATTACAAGTTGGTCAGAATTTTCTGACCCCTGCATGTTTGCGCAGGGATTATAATTGCGTGTTGGGTGGCCTTTCGGAAGCTCTTGAAAACTCACCTTTTTAAGACATTCCCTTAACATCACGGCCTTCTGCTTTTTCTGTTCTTCTATCAAATAGCGCTGGGAGGCTTCAGGGTAGCCATGCGCTATACAAGTATAATTTCATTCATTCATTTTCAGCATCTGCTAGATACCAGGTATATTAAATATCTCACCCTTTGTTAAATCTCGGCAGGTCATACCTTCCAGAATTTAACAGGGTAAAGTGTATGGTATTTATTTTATGGAGCAAATGTGCATGTTATTCCTCCAAAAAGTGTAACCAATAAATAATGTACTGCAGGGTATTGTTATTTATCGGATGCAATAAAAAAAAAACCTGGACTCCAACAAATTCAGAATCATGGCCATTAAGATAGATGGAATGTACATTGAGGTATATATTTTTGACATTCTTGCAATTTTGGGATTTTCTTTTGGTTGCCAAAGAAAGTCAGTACACTGAGAGCCCATCTATATAACCTCTGCATTCATGTTAAAAAAGGTGAACAAAAAAGAAAGTAAACGCCTTCATCTCTATATGGTGACAAGAATCCCTGTATGTCCATCAGTACAGGTTTCATATGGCAGAGGTGGCTGTATGGTACTAAATTGTTAGGAAAAATATCACCTAACCTAAATATGTTGTCCTAAATATTGTTAGCAAACATATTGTGCCTTTGTATGAAGACTTTCTGTTATTAATTATAATGGGGAGGTGTTTTTTTAAATGACATTTAGGACATGATGTTACTGTCAGATTAGATTTCCCTATAGTATTCTGGTGCCTTACTGGCAGAGGTGTGTTGGGCAGGTAAGAATTGGCACACCATCTCTCCTTTCTGGTAATATCCACAAAGGGGTTGATGACCCCATCCCCATTAGGGCACCTATGTCATGCTTATGTAGGATATTTTTGATACACCTTGTGACAACTAATTTGGTTGGTCACAGAGCAGTCAGCAATTAGTAGACACCAACTGTAAGTTTGAGTTCTCTACTACTGATGTCCTGGGTCCACTGTATTACCGGACTCCAACTTGAATAGTCAATACTCCCCTTCAGCAATGGACTCTAGATGGTAACATGGCAGAGAGCAGTCCAGGACATACTGAAAGACATTCTAAGCATATTATACACTGACATATATACCCATTAATAACTAAGTCAGTGCTTTACCTTTACAAAAAGTAAAGTACTTAAATGCACATGAACTAAAAACATCATATAATATAGCCCGCTATTAAAGGCCCGCTGCATTGTTAAAGGCCGATCCGAAGGCGAGGGACTTTAACAAAGCAGCAGGACTTTAATAACCGGTATAGTCCTGCTACGAAGGGCTATAAGGCTAATAGAACATTCTGCCACTAGAGGGCAGAATGTTCTAACAAATAAAACAAAGCCTTCAGGGAGCACGAGGGGATTCATATCCCCTCAGGCTCCCTGAAGCCTTTGTTCACAGCCAGCGCTGTGAACAAAGAAACATTGGAATGTTGGAGCTCCGGGCTTATACCAGCCATTATAAGCCCGGGGCACTCCATTGTTTTCAATGGAGCTTCCAACATTCCAATGTTCTAATATTTGGAAAGCATTGAAAAATTAAACTCTCAAGATTTTCCTAGCAAGAGATTTGAACCCAGAAAGTATTACAGCACTAACACACTAAGTGCTATAGTTTCCTTTAATGCTGAAGTCTATGGCCAATATTAGAACATTGAAATGTTGGAAGCTCCATTGAAAACAATGGAGTGCTCCGGGCTTATAATGGCTGGTATAAGCCCGGAGCTCCAACATTCCAATGCTTCTTTGTTCATAGCTCTGGCTGTGAACAAAGGCTTCAGGGAGCCTAAGAGGATTTGAATACCCTCGCGCTCCCTGAAGGCTTCGTTTTATTTGTTAGATCATTCTGCCCTCTAGTGGCAGAATGTTCTAATAGCCTTATAGCCCTTCGTAGCAGGGCTATACCGGCTTTTAAAGTCCCTCTGCTTTGTTAAAGTCCCTCGCCTTCGGCTAGGGCCTTTAACGCTGCAGCGGGACTTTACTAGCCGACATAGCCCGTTACGGCGGGCTATAAGGCTATATGAAGTCATTGAGAATGTTCGCATTCAGTTGTGAACTTTCCAAGAATGGAGCCAAGGCTCACTTTGCAGGCACGGAACCATGTTAACAGATCATTGTTCTATGTCAACAATAGGGACAGTTTACAGAACGTGCTCGTAAGCAGTAGCCCCGGCAGTAGGAAAGAACTGTGAGCAATCTCTTGATACAGTTTAATGTATTCACCAGCCTATCGCCGACCTTAGATTTGTTGTTAAGAGGTTTCAATGCAACTGCTACAAAACCATTTAGGCATAAATCAGTGCGAACAATCCCACTCATATATGGCACAAGAGCCATCCCAAAGCCTGCCAGACAAGTGGCAGGAAAGCAGGTGAAAGGGACAATGTCCTATTCCTAGTGTTTGAGCACAGTACAACAGATGACCTCTAGCTCAACGGCTATGGTGGGAGGCAGTAATGTAGCTAGGGGGGGGTGGTGGGGGCGATCCGCCCCTGGCGGCAAAATTTCAGGGCGGCCGCGTGGCCCGTTGCCTCCGCGGTGGCCTTTATAATTTATTTGGGGACACTGTGTACCCAAATAAATTATGAAGGCCACCGCGGCCGCAACGGGCCACCAGTGCCGTGCGCGTGGCCCAGTTTTGAAAGTGCGCGCTGCGCGCACTGACCTGCTCAGCTGTTATTATAACTGCTGCTAGTGCGCCAGCTGCAGTCACAGTGATTCCCTCTTGACTGTTGGTCCGTCCCAACCTCCAGGGCCGTCATTCCCGTCAATCAATCTTGTAGCGCGCGAGCGCTACCAATGACGGCCCGGGGCGACATTAAAAAACAGGATTTATTTTGGCCAGCCCTGTCCTCGCGATGAGAACGACGAAGCAATGACGTGTCACGGGCTTCACCGCTACGCGCTCTCACGCTCATTCTGGCCTGGGGCAATCAGTGGCAGTGCTGCTCTCTGGGCGATTTGCTGGCACTGTAGCCTGCTGATTAAGTGAACCGTGAACAAAGTTCGAACCAACCACCTCTGCCTGCCATAGAGACCCTGGAGCGAGTCTCAAGTGAGGTAAGAGGAGAGTTTTCAGAGGGGATATTTGGTGAGTGGCAGAGTGGCAGAGTGGCAGCATAGCTGCCAACAGGGCTTTAAGTGGGATGAAAAAACTGGGGGGTCTCCAAAGGGGGGTGCCGATTTAATTAAGGGCGTGGCTTTAAAACACTTACGCTAAAAATCTGTGTTTAGCATAGTGTGCCGCCTGACTTGTATTTTGCTGTTTCTGTCATTGCATCCAGATATGTGATACAACAATTAACATCATACCTACAACCAGGCCCGGTCCCAGAGGGTGGGCCAGGTGGGCCAGGCCCACCCAAGGATTGCCCTGGCCCACCCTAGGCATTGTGAACTGGAAAATGAGCAGTTTTCATCCTTATGTCTCACAGTGGCTTGAAGCCCCATTGTGCCCTGCCGCGTTGTTTTATTTAATTTTTAACCATTGACATGCTCTAGTTTCAGGCCTGGGGACAGGTGTTAAATCAGCAGGGATAGTAGCTGCTATGATGTGCAAATGAACCGCACAGACATCCTGAACACTTTCACTCACTCCCACTAAAGAGGCTGCAGGCTCCCATCACAAGCTACATAGGAGTTGCAAAAAGTGATATGACAGAAACGTTTTGCAAAGGATTTCCTTTTCCCCAAAAAGTTTGTGAAAATGTGTTTATAATTAGCATATAGATTTACTCAGGTGTTTTTTTAAATTTCTTCCTACTCTGAGGCCATTACTAACTTGCAGTATTACATAAAAAATAAATTAATGGAAAAAGTAAAACTAAAATATGTTTTATCTTTCCATTGGCTAAATGAAAAAACATTCTACTCATCATTAATTCACAACACAATCATTTGTATGTCGATTGTTACAAGTGATAGAATGATTCCTTGAGCAGGAACCTATGGGCAGGGCCACTGGAATTATGTGATTGTGCAGGCGTGTCATTTTTCTCATAGCTATGAATTTGCCACATTTGCCACATAATCCATTATCTTCTGCATAATCTGCAGATTTTTAAAGAGGTTGTTTTTAGCTCAAATGGTTCAAAAGTTATAAAATTGCATTGACATGTGGTGGCGCTGAGTGGAAGGTTCTTTCCTAAGGTTGACTGGTCACCTTCTGATTGCTTATTGCTATATTCAGGTGTTAAACTGGTCCCAATGAAGTGCAATCTATGTCTAGTGTTAGCAAGCGTAAAAATATCAAAAAAATGAACTAATGCTATCACATAATGTGCCGCATTATGCTGCATAGTTTGCTTTTTCTTGTTGCACAATTTAGTCAACACTGCTGCATAATTTGACCCATGCTTCAGCCTGAATTTTCTGCATCTACATTTTAAAGTTCTGACAAGCAAAGTTCTTCCCCTTTCCCAAAGCAAAAAGGGCAACAGAGAAAGCGAAGTCAGTAGCTCTTTGGGTGGTAGTTATTGTCTTAAAACTGTCAAAAGAGGACAGATGCCAACACCCAAAATATCGAATCTCTGAAATACTTACTGGAACCCATTCGTCTTCATTGCCCACCCATGCTTCTTTATGGCCTACCCAAAGAAAAAATACTAGAGCCGGGCCTGCCTACAACAAGTCAGGACTATTGGCTTTGTCAATGGTTAGTAGTAGCATATGATAAATAAGCTGCAACTATGGCTTGTTACATATAATATTGAAAACGCTTCCACTTAAAGCCCTGATGATAATACCACAATGTTGCTGCTCTTGCGTTTCAAAAAGAGAGGGGAAATCCAGAGAGAAAATGACTCTTTAAAGGATTTCCCTTCCCCCACAATGCTCATCTGGCATGACGTCTGTTAGAAGGGCGCCCTCCGGGTGCCCGAGGGTATCGGACTGACCACCCCGAGGATCACCGCTCCGTAGGCGAGTAGCCGAGCGCCGCTGAGAAGCCTCCTAGGTGAGGTCCTTCTCCTAGGTTCGTATCAGCCAAGCAACCCCACCACCACAAAGGGACACAACCAGGGTATCAATTCTTATACGTATTTATCAGTAAGCAAGGCAGATTTCTGTGGCAATATTTACAGGTGGATCGAGAGATCCAAAAGAGTCTCAAAGTCTTGTTGGGATGGGGTAGCGGGACAGTCTCAGTCTTAGCCTGGTACTGGACACCCTGCGCCTAGCTCTCAATCCTCGAGCCGGGGGGTTCCGTACGGTTCAGGGGGATTGCTGCGGTGAGGTCGAGCCGCGACGAGGTCAGCAGGGCTCCGATGGTTTACTTCTGCGAGGTCGAGCCGCGACGAGGTCAGCAGGGCTCCGATGGTTTACCTCTGCGAGGTCGAGCCGCGACGAGGTCAGCAGGGCTCCGATGGTTTACTTCTGCGAGGTCGAGCCGCGACGAGGTCAGCAGGGCTCTTGACTCCAGGATACAACTGCCGTCCTGGCGGGAGGCTGCCCCAGATATTGTTCTGGACCCCTTTGATGTCCGGACCCTTGCGCCTGGGGGGCGGAGGGGCCGAGATGGGAGAGGCCAGACACCCAGCGGGAGAGGCGCCAGCGCCCAGGAGGGCCAGCGTTGAGGGACGGTTGGGGGTCCCATCGAAACTCCCCTCCTCCGGAATCGGTGGAGTGGCCACTTGGTACCCCCTGGCCGGATCTTGGTGCCTCGATGTCGGGGCTTCGCTGGGGCTGAGGCCGGGGCGAGCCGGGTCGCGTAGGCTGGCGCGGGCGGCAAAGTACAATCCGGCGGGACCCCGAAGGGTGGGGGCTGCCCCCGTCGGGTCGGGTAGGAGGGTTCGGGACCACGCCACGAGGCCGGGTCCAACAGGCGTCCCCCCCAGCCGGGTAGGAGGGTTCGGGACCACGCCACGAGGCCGGGTCCAACAGGCGTCCCCCCCAGCTGAAGGCAGGGAGAGTCACCCATCGTCTTGGGGGTTCTCCTCGCCGAGGCAGAAGAAGCGGGACAGGCCGTCTGCGTTGGCGTGGTCGTTGCCGGGCCGATGATCTACAGTGAAGTCCATCCCCTGCAGAGAGATAGACCATCGCAACAACTTTGGGTTCTCGCCTCTCATCTGAATCAACCACCGCAAGGGTCGGTGGTCGGTTTGGACCCGAAAGTGGGTGCCAAAGAGGTAGGGCCGGAGCTTCTTGAGGGCCCACACCACGGCGAAGGCCTCCCGTTCGATGGTGCTCCATCTCTGCTCCCTGGGCAGCAGGCGCCGGCTGATGAAGGCCACCGGCCGGTCAACCCCCTCAGGGTTTACCTGGGACAAGACGGCCCCGAGTCCGTACTCTGAGGCATCCGTCTGCACTACAAACTCCTTGCTGTAGTCGGGGGCCTGCAGCACGGGAGCGGTACACATTGCTGTCCTGACAGTGGGGCGTCCAGTGCACCTTCTTGGGCTGCTTCTTTGATGTGAGCTCCGTGAGGGGGCCCACAATGCTTCCATAGTTCTGAATGAACCGCCGGTAATAGCCCGTGAGTCCCAGGAAGGCCCTCACAGCTGTTTGAGTGGTTGGGGGCTCCCAGGCCACGATGGCGTCGATCTTTGGCTGGAGGGGAGCCACATGGCCGCTCCCCACCTGATGTCCCAGATAGGTCACTGACCCTTGGCCTATCTGACACTTGCTGGCTTTTATGGTAAGTCCGGCCCTTTGGAGGGCGGTCAGGACCTCCCCGAGGTGCCTCAGGTGCTCGGCCCAGTGGCTGCTGAACACCGCAATATCTTCCAGGTAGGCGGCGCTGAACGCTTCTAGGCCGGCCAGTACCTTATTTACGAGCCTCTGGAAGGTCGCCGGGGCATTTTTCATGCTGAAGGGCATCACGCAGAAGTGGTAATGGCCATCGGGGGTGGAGAAAGCGGAACGCTCCTGGGCGCTGGGGGTGAGCCCGATCTGCCAATATCCGGCGGTGAGGTCGAAGGTGCTAAGGTAGCGTCTGCCCCTAGGCGGTCGATCAGTTCATCTGCCCGAGGAATGGGATGGGCATCGTTTTTGGTGACGGCATTCAATCCCCGATAGTCCACACAAAACCGGAGCTCGGGGGTGGTGCCGGGGGCGGCAGCTTTCGGCACCAGGACCACCGGGCTGGCCCAGGGGCTGTCGGAGGGCTCGATGACCCCCAGGGCCAACATCTTGGTGACGTCGGCGTGGATGCAGGCCCGCACTCGCTCGGGGACCCGGTAGGCTCGGTGTCGCACAGGGGGGCTGTCCCTGGTGTCGACGTCGTGGACGCACCATCGGGTGACTCCGGGAGTGAGGGAGAAGAGAGCAGCGAAGCGGTGCAGCAGTCCTTGACAGTCTCTGCGCTGATCGGGAGTCAGGGTGGCGGAGAGGATGACTCCTTCCACGGAGCCGTCCTTTTCGGAGGTTTTCAGGAGGTCGGGTAGGGGTTCGGAGTCGTCCTCGGCCCCATCGTCCGTAGCCATCAACAGACTAAGTTCGGTTCGGGCAAAGTGGGGTTTGAGTCTGTTGGCGTGGAGGACCCAGAGAGGGTTCCTGGGGGATTCCAGGTCGACCAGGTAGGTGACGGGGCTCTTCTTCTCGACCACCTTGAAGGGCCCGGTCCACTTGTCTTGGAGGGCACAGGGGTCGACGGGCGGCATGACCCAGACCTGCTGGCCGGGCTCAAACTCGATGGAGGAGGCGTTCTGGTCATACCAGCGTTTCATCTCCTCCTGGCTGGCCTCGAGGTTGGCTTCGGCCAGTTCCCTGAATTTCCGTGTCTGGTTTCGCAGGGTCAGGAGGTACCGGTAGACGTCCGGGGGAGCATCTTGGATGGTGGTCTCCCAGCCTTCTTTGACCAGGCTGAGAGGGCCTCGGACAGGGTGCCCGTACAAGAGTTCGAAGGGGCTGAACCCCAGAGATTTTTGCGGGACCTCCCGATAGGCAAACAGGAGGCAGGGCAGCAGGACGTTCCACTTGCGTCTCAGGGGCTCCTCCAGGCCTTTGATCATCCCTTTCAATGTCCGGTTAAATCGTTCGACTAGACCGTTCCCCTGGGGGTGGTATGGGGTGGTGAATTTGTAGGTGACCCCGCACTGTTGCCACAGGGACCGCATATACTTCGAGATAAAGTTGGTGCCTCGGTCGCTCACAACCTCCCGGGGGAACCCTACTCGGGAGAAGATTCCCATCAAGGCCCGGCCCACCACGGGGGCCGTCACTGTCCGGAGAGGGATGGCCTCGGGGTATCGGGTGGCATGGTCGACCAGGACGAGGATGAAGCGATGCCCCTGGGAGGTTCAGGGGTCCAGGGGCCCCACGATGTCGATCCCCACTCGCTCGAACGGGGTGTTGACTACTGGGAAGGGCTGGAGAGGGGCTTTGACCCTTCCCCCGCTCTTCCCGCTGGCTTGGCAGGTCGGGCAGGTCCGGCAATGATTGTCCACGTCCTTCCGCATTCGGGGCCAGTAGAAGTGGGTCACCAGGCGGCTGTATGTTTTGTCCTGCCCCAGGTGCCCGGCGAGGGGCACATCATGCGCCAGATTGAGTAGGAAGTCCCGGAACCTGAGGGGGACCACCAGCACACGGCTGGCCCCCAATTCTGCGGTCTTCTGCTCGCTGTAGAGGAGGTCATTGTCCCAATAGACCCAGTGGGTCCCCGCCTGGTCTCCGGCGGCCTGGGCGGCTGCTTGCTGTCGGGTCCCTTCGAGGGAGGGGCAGGTCTTTTGTTCTTGGCGGAACTGCTCCCGTGTGGGGCCACCTTCTTGGCGCCATTGAGCGAGTTCGGGGAGGTCGCCGAGCGCGGCGACCTCGTCCGGGGCAAGTTCTGGCAGCCCGGCCTCGGTGTCGGCTTCTTCTTCGACGGAGGGGGCTGGTGGTTCGGGCCATTCCTGCTCTTCGGGGGGAGCCTCGATGCTCGGTTGGATGGCCCGGGCGGTCGTGGACCGGGTGATTGCGCAGACTCATTCGGGCAGTCCCAGCATCCCCAGATGCTCTCGGCGCTCAACGTGGGCCCAGGGGGAACTTTCCAGGTTGTTCCCGAGGAGGCAGTCCATGGGGGCGTCGTCGCGGACGGTGACCTTCAGCATGCCCGACACTCCCCCCCACTCGAAGGGAATCCGGGCCATCTGGCACAAGCTCTCAGTGTTGTCTGCCGACCGGACGGGGCACAGTACGTTAGGCAAGATCTGTTCGGGGGTCACCAAGTGGCAGCGGATGGCTGTCACGCTGGCTCCGGTGTCTCGGAGGGCTTCGGCCCGGCGTCCATTAATGGTGACCCACTGTTGGTACTTCTGGGTGTTGCTCGGGATGGGAGCCCGGGGTACCATCTCCCGACTGCCCAGGCAGACTACTGTCATGGCGGCGGGTTCCCACTCGGTTGGTCCTGCGTCGTAGTTTTCTTCCTCTTCTCCCCCTTCCCCCAGGGCAGCGGCCGCCAACTGGCGGGGGGGTGGCCCGGTGGTCCCCGCCCGTCGGTTCACGGGGCAGGTAGGGTCACTGGCATAGTGCCCGGGTTGTTGGCAGTTGTAGCACGTTACCGTCGGTCGAGGCCCTGGTCGGGCTGGAGGGGCCCCTCTTCGTGCGAGGGACGGGGACGTGCGGTTGGAGGGCGGTCCCCGGGGAGGACTCCGGGGGGGCCCCGCTGGAAAGTCTCTGCTTCTGTTCGATCCTCCTCCTCCTCCACCCCGCTGGCGGGGGGCCCCGTGGGGTTCCGTTGGTACTCCCCCATCGAGTTTCTTGGGACCCGGGTGTTTACCCATCGATCGGCCTCGGCGGCGAGCTTCCGCGGCTCGGTCGGCTTGCTGTCGAGGAGGTGCTGTCTCAGCTCGATGAAGCAGTTGTTGGAGAGGTGCTCCCATACAATGAGGTCGAACAGTTGTTCGTAGGAGGTGACCTTGCTGCCCTTGATCCAACCTTCCAGGGCTCTGCTAAAAAAGTCTACGTATTCCACCCAGGTGGTACCGGGGAGCTTCTTGCAGTCCCGGAAGCGTTGGCGGTACATCTCTGGGGTGAGCCCATAGCGGGTGAGCAGGGCCTCCTTCATATGGTCATAGGAGGTCATCACTGCGTCGGGGAGCTGTAGCAGGGTGTCTCTGCCTTCGCTGAGGAACCGTCCCCATAGGCCGACACCCCAATCCTTCCGGGGCACCCGATGGGCGGTCATGGCTACCTCGTAGGCCTTAAACCATTGTTGGATGTCGTCATTCTTGTAGTACTCTTTGACGACATCCTTGGGGATATGTACTTTCGCCTCGACCGGCGGGGGGGTGTCTCGGTTTCCGGGGGTGCCGGTCTCTCCATTTTTGGACTTGATTTCAAGTTCCTTAAGCCCCCGCTCATGCTCGAGGGTTAGCCTCCTCTCTTCCAGTTCTCGGTGCCGCTTTTTCTCCTCTATTTCTTCTTGCAACCGCAGTTGCTCTAGGGCCAACTTCTTTTCGGCTAGTAGGAATTCGCCGTCCAGGTGGAGCCGGGCGAGCTCTAACTCGTGGGTCCTGGCCCTTTCCCGTTCTCGTATCTCCTCCGGGGAGAGGCCGGTCTCTGTGCTGGTTGTTCTCCCCTCTGCCGGGGCTGCGGTTGGTTGCCGGGGTACGTTTTGCACCGGGTTTTCTTCGGTTTGGGGGGAGGCCGCTTCGGACTCTACCAAGGTCTTTAGGGCTTTTTGCAGATCCTCTTTTGTGTTTAATCCGGTGGTGGCGATGCCTTTGTCCTTACAAAACTGTTTTAGTTCCTTATGTGTATATTCCTCCAACCGTTCTTGTCGGAACTCCGCGGTTGGGGTGGTCTGCTGGTCGTTCATGGTTACCCTGTGTCTAGGTAGGTAGTGGGTGAGTTTACTCGCTGTACGAACTGCGTCGGGCTCGGATCGCACCGCTGGCCACCAATGTTAGAAGGGCGCCCTCCGGGTGCCCGAGGGTATCGGACTGACCACCCCGAGGATCACCGCTCCGTAGGCGAGTAGCCGAGCGCCGCTGAGAAGCCTCCTAGGTGAGGTCCTTCTCCTAGGTTCGTATCAGCCAAGCAACCCCACCACCACAAAGGGACACAACCAGGGTATCAATTCTTATACGTATTTATCAGTAAGCAAGGCAGATTTCTGTGGCAATATTTACAGGTGGATCGAGAGATCCAAAAGAGTCTCAAAGTCTTGTTGGGATGGGGTAGCGGGACAGTCTCAGTCTTAGCCTGGTACTGGACACCCTGCGCCTAGCTCTCAATCCTCGAGCCGGAGGGTTCCGTACGGTTCAGGGGGATTGCTGCGGTGAGGTCGAGCTGCGACGAGGTCAGCAGGGCTCCGATGGTTTACTTCTGCGAGGTCGAGCCGCGACGAGGTCAGCAGGGCTCCGATGGTTTACTTCTGCGAGGTCGAGCCGCGACGAGGTCAGCAGGGTTCCGATGGTTTACCTCTGCGAGGTCGAGCCGCGACGAGGTCAGCAGGGCTCCGATGGTTTACTTCTGCGAGGTCGAGCCGCGACGAGGTCAGCAGGGCTCTTGACTCCAGGATACAACTGCCGTCCTGGCGGGAGGCTGCCCCAGATATAGGTCTGGACCCCTTTGATGTCCGGACCCTTGCGCCTGGGGGGCGGAGGGGCCGAGATGGGAGAGGCCAGACACCCAGCGGGAGAGGCGCCAGCGCCCAGGAGGGCCAGAGGGCGATTGAACCCAGGCGTTGAGGGACGGTTGGGGGTCCCATCGAAACTCCCCTCCTCCGGGATCGGTGGAGTGGCCACTTGGTACCCCCTGGCCGGATCTTGGTGCCTCGATGTCGGGGCTTCGCTGGGGCTGAGGCCAGGGCGAGCCGGGTCGCATAGGCTGGCGCGGGCGGCAAAGTACAATCCGGCGGGACCCCGAAGGGTGGGGGCTGCCCCCGTCGGGTCGGGTAGGAGGGTTCGGGACCACGCCACGAGGCCGGGTCCAACAACGTCATGCCGTAACTTCTCCACTAGTGAGAAGTGAGCAGTCTGAGCAGCTCATATCGATGTGCTTGCTGTCTCGAAATGGGTCTCTATTGGGCTGTTTGGCGCCCTGGCACTTTTTTCCAGACTGCAAAAACGGACCGCCTGTGCCAGGGCTCTAAACTCCTGACATCTTCTTGATTTCTTATATGAACCAGAGAGGGTTTTGGAGACAGGATAAATGGCGCTAAGGCAGATGAACGGACAGATGGAGTCAGAAGAACAAAGAACCAATGCTTAACGGTGCAATCAGGTCAGGGGAATACCCAAAACCCCTGTATAAGGTGTGGACAAAAGCCCATACCAAAATAATTATAAGCAAATCCTGTGCACACGTGACAATGAGATTAAATTAGATCACAGAAATGATAACAGGTTTCAAAGAACAATGGAAAGATGTTTTTAATTCAAACGTTGTTTTCCATCAGTACAAAGAGCGCCAGCCGACACGTGTTTCATCAACAGTAAACAACTGTGAATCTTCAGGGCCAATTGAACAATGTCATACGGAAAAGAACGAAAAGCCGTCGGGAATACGAGTGAAGTAGTCTCCCATGGGTCGGTGCGACCAGGAAACCAAAGGGCTGTGTAAGCCAGTGCGTTATAGCTGAACTTGCTTCCGAAGTTTTCTTGCCTTTCTGTAGCAGGCTCTCATGGCCCCTTGTGTGCTTGTTTGGTCATTTAATGCCCGCCAGTAAGCTATTATGATCACACACATTTGTTTTTATTAGGTATATCATGAGTGCATTTAAGCCCATTATGAGATTTAACAAATTAGATGTTGCTTTGGGGTTGTGCTAAAAAAGTGGTGCAATCCCAATGCAAAATCTGGGCCTCAACTAATTTTTAATTTTTTTGAAAAAGTCTGCATTTTCTAATATTTTTATAGGGTTAAGGCATCTGCTGCAGAGGTGCCCAGTAACTATTGGAATAATAAATGGTGAGATAACCCTGGAGGTTAAAGTATTTCTTGGAGAAATTTCTGTTTTGTGTAGTCCCAGATCTGACTAAAAGTAGTATGTTAATGTGCCTGCAAAGCACGTCATGTAATATGCAGATGACAGATTTTTTTAAATGTAGCTAGGTAAGGTTACTGCTTTGAACACAGATCCTTTTGTTACTTGCAGTTCATAAATAGTAAGTCTTTTAATATAGCACAGTGAGCTATGTAGGATATGGTACTGCTACAACTTTTAACCCTCACTGACTCATGCAACACATCTTGTACACTGATGTACACGCTTGCATGATTTATTTTCAATCTGTATGTTATGTAAATCGCTCTGACACCCTGCATTGGGATGTGTAGCGTTATTAAAAAAAGTAAAATAGTGCTATTTAAATTGTGTGTAAATACTGGGACCGACCAACACATCTGAGATACTTACAGTTCATGCACTTACATAAAGGGGCCTAACAAAGTCAAAAGTCATGTATGTGCATGTAACTTGCATGATCGAGGTAACTATTAGCGGCGATACTACGTGTCTCTCGGACCTCTTTCAAGTGCTCGCCGTCATTTTTCCCCAGCACCCCAGGGGGGGCGGCAATCTGAGGGATAGCCCCGGGCGCCACAAGCTCTAGCTACGCCTCTGGCTCGGAACCACCTTTGCAGAGCAATGACATTTGCTTCATTTTGCCCCCCAGTGGGACCTCGCAGCTGAGTGCAATTGCATTTTGGGACATGTAGTGTTCCCACTTATGTTAAAACCTTGCTTCATTCTGCACCAATGTTCCCAAAATTACAATTATTGTTATTTGCCCTCCAGTGGGCCTCTGAATGCCAACTCATCCACTGTCGTTTGGCAAGTTGATTTTTGTAAACTTTATTCTGAGTGCTGGGGCCAGTTGACAGAGTCTACGGTGGCAAATCCATATGCGGGCGGGCCGGGGGTAGATAAGTAATGAAATTCACCCTGAACAGTGTTTCCACCATGACCTCAGGGCATTAGTGTGGTGGCTCGTGTGGCGGGCTTGGAAAAGCCTGTAATCCATATCCAAACAAACATTGCATTCCAATCACTTAACCCCTTCGCTGCCAGGCCTTTTCCCCTCCTGTGCCACGCCTTTTTTTGGCTATTTGGGGTAGTGCGTGCTGAGGCCCCTGTAACTTTTTGACCACATAAGGTATCCATGCCAGATTTGCGTCCTTTTCTTCAAACATCATGGGGATTGTAAAGGTACTCAGGGTTTGTGGATTCTCCTAGAGGGGTCACAGAAATGAGCCAAAATACAGCAAAATTTTGGGTTTTTTCGGAAAAATGGGAAAAACGGGCTGCAAATGAAAGCATCTGGGTTTTTCCCTGCAAATGTTATCAAAAAAGGGTTTGTGGGTTGAAATCACCATTTTCCCAGCTTTTCGGGGATACCAGACTTTTGTCAGAAACCCAACATTTTTTACACAGGTTTGGCATTTTTCTGGGACATAGCCTATTTTTGCTTTTTTTGTGCTTTTGACCTCCTTCCAGTTAATGGCAGAAATGGGTACAAAAGCAATAATGGATCCTGGAAAGCAATACATTTTCGAGAAGAAGACAAAATTCTGAATTCAGCAAGGGGTCATTTGTGTAGATCCATCAAGGTTTTTTTATAGAAACTAACAGTTAAATATAGGATAAATTGAAAATTAGTTGAAAAAAACAGCCTTTTGTGTCAACGTTTTCACCTGTAACTTCTTCTAATTATGACAGCTCTTTGAAAGCAATATACCATTACATCCGCTGGACATTACTGTTTGTGGGGATATATAGGACTTGTAGGTTCACCAAGAACCCTACGAACCCAGAGCCAAAAACTGAGCAGAAACTTGCAATGGTTTTTTATTATGTACCGGGTATATAGTAATTATTCTGTAAAAATGTGTACATGGAAAAATCGGTATGAAAGACACCTATGTATTTCTGAAATGGGAACAAAATATAGAGTTTAGAAACAGTAGATATTTGCACATTTCTGAAATTGGGAATACTCATACTAGCATGAGAATTATCAGTCATTTTTTAGAATGACTTCTTTTTTACACAATATCTTTCATTTGGAAGGCAGAAATGCATCGAGAGTCAATAGATAATAGCAGTTCCTTTACAAATCTGAATTACCCTAAGTCTCCCGATAAAAATGGCACCTCACTTGTGTGGGTAGGCATAGTGCCCACGACAGCAAACGGCGCAAAACGCAACGTGGTCACAACTCAATATCGCTGTGAAAATTTACCCTTTGTTGGCAAAGTGCCTAGCTCTAGTTTTTGAATCCTAGCTCTGCGGGCACCTTGGGAAACCTAGGAAACCTATACATTTTTGAAAACTAGACACCCAGGGGAATCCAGGATGGGGTGACTTGACTGCCTCCCACCAGGGTCTGTTACCCAGAATCCCTTGCAAACCTAAAACATTGTCAAAAAAAACACATTTTCCCCACATTTCTGTGGTGGAAAGTTCCGGAATCTGCGTGGATCCACAAATTTCCACCCACCCCGCGTTCCCCAAAGTCTTACAAGAAAAACGGTACCTCACTTGTGTGGGTCGGCCTAGTGCCCGCGTCAGGAAACGGCGCAAAACGCAACGTGGTCACACCTCAATTTCGCAGTGAAAAATGACCCTTTTTTGGCAAAATGTCCAGCTGTAGTTTTTTAACCCTAGCTCTGCGGGCACCTTGGGAAACCTAGCAAACCTATACATTTTTGAAAACTAGACACCCAGGGGAATCCAGGATGGGGTGACTTGACTGCCTCCCACCAGGGTCTGTTACCCAGAATCCCTTGCAAACCTAACACATTGACAAAAAAACACATTTTCCCCACATTTCTGTGGTGGAAAGTTCCGGAATCTGCGTGGATCCACAAATTTCCACCCACCCCGCGTTCCCCAAAGTCTTACGAGAAAAACGGTATCTCACTTGTGTGGGTCGGCCTAGTGCCCGCGACAGGAAACGGCGCAAAACGCAACGTGGTCACTCCTCAATTTCGCAGTGAAAAATGACCCTTTTTTGGCAAAATGTCTAGCTGTAGTTTTTGAACCCTAGCTCTGCGGGCACCTTGGGAAACCTAGCAAACCTATACATTTTTGAAAACTAGACACCCGTGTGCTTCCAGGGAGGCATGGCTTGCATGGATCCCCCAACGTTTCCTTACCCAGAATCCCCCGCAAACCTCAATTTTAGCTGAAAAAATCATATTTTTCACACATTTTTGTGTGGGAAAGTTGTGGCATCACCGGGCTCACTCAAATTTCCAACCACCCAGCGCCCCCCCCGGGTCTCCCGGTAAAAATGGTGTCTCACTTGTGTGGGAGGCCCAAGTACCCGCGACAGGCAAGGGCCCAAAACGCAGTGAGGCGACATCAAAATTGCCATCTCAAAACCACCTGGTTTTGCAAGGGGGGTCACTTGGGTTTTTGGCCCGGTGCTCGGCGACCATCTAGGGAAACCTACCAAACCCATACATTTCTGAAAACTAGACACCCGGGGACTTCCAGGGAGGTATGGCTTACGTGGATCCCCCAAAGTTTCCTTACCCAGAATCCCCTGCAAACCTCAATTTTAGCTGAACAAATCACATTTTTCACACATTTTTGTGTGGGAAAGTTGTGGCATCAGCGGGCTGACACAAATTTCCTACCACCCAGCGTTCCCCCGGGTCTCCCGATAAAAACGGTGCGGGTACTTGGGCCTCGTGTGGGAGGCCTAAGTACCCACGACAGGCAAGGGCCCAAAACGTAGTGAGGCGCACTATGTTTAGGACCCTTGCCTGTTGAGGCGCACTACGTTTTGGACCCTTGCCTGTCGCGGGTACTTGAGCCTCCCACACGAGTGAGGCACCGTTTTTTTATCGGGAGACCCGGGGGAACGCTGGGTGGTAGGAAATTTGTGTCAGCCCGGTGATGCCTCAACTTTCCCACACAAAAATGTGTGAAAAAGGTGATTTTTTCAGTTAAATTTGAGGTTTGCAGGGCATTCTGGGAAAGGAAACGTTGGGGGATCCACGCAAGCCATACCTCCCTGGAATCCCCCGGGTGTCTAGTTTTCAGAAATGTGTGGGTTTGGTAGGTTCCCCTAGGTGGCCGCCGAGCACCGGGCCAAAAACCCAAGTGACCCCCCTTGCAAAACCAGGTTGTTTTGAGTTAGGCAAATTTCATGTTGCCTCTCTACGTTTTGGGCCATTGTCTGTCGCGGGTACTTGGGCCTCCCACACGAGTGAGGCACCGTTTTTATCAGGAGACCCAGGGGAACGCTGGGTGGTAGAAAATTTGTGTCAGCCCGGTGATGCCACAACTTTCCCCCATAAAAATGTGTGAAAAAGGTGATTTTTCCAGCTAAATTTGAGGTTTGCAGGGCATTCTGGGTAAGGAAACGTTGGGGGATCCATGCAAGCCATACCTCCCTGGAATCCCCCGGGAGTCTAGTTTTCAGAAATGTGTGGGTTTGGTAGGTTTCCCTAGGTGGCCGCCGAGCACCGGGCCAAAAACCCAAGTGACCCCCCTTGCAAAACCAGGTCGTTTTGAGTTAGGCAAATTTCATGTTGCCTCTCTACGTTTTGGGCCATTGTCTGTCGCGGGTACTTGGGCCTCCCACACGAGTGAGGCACCGTTTTTATCAGGAGACCCAGGGGAACGCTGGGTGGTAGAAAATTTGTGTCAGCCCGGTGATGCCACAACTTTCCCCCACAAAAATGTGTGAAAAAGGTGATTTTTCCAGCTAAATTTGAGGTTTGCAGGGCATTCTGGGTAAGGAACGTTGGGGGATCCACGCAAGCCATACCTCCCTGGAATCCCCCGGGTGTCTAGTTTTCAGAAATGTGTGGGTTTGGTAGGTTTCCCTAGGTGGCCGCCGAGCACCGGGCCAAAAACCCAAGTGACCCCCCTTGCAAAACCAGGTCGTTTTGAGTTAGGCAAATTTCATGTTGCCTCTCTACGTTTTGGGCCATTGTCTGTCGCGGGTACTTGGGCCTCCCACACGAGTGAGGCACCGTTTTTATCAGGAGACCCAGGGGAACGCTGGGTGGTAGAAAATTTGTGTCAGCCCGGTGATGCCACAACTTTCCCCCACAAAAATGTGTGAAAAAGGTGATTTTTCCAGCTAAATTTGAGGTTTGCAGGGCATTCTGGGTAAGGAACGTTGGGGGATCCACGCAAGCCATACCTCCCTGGAATCCCCCGGGTGTCTAGTTTTCAGAAATGTGTGGGTTTGGTAGGTTTCCCTAGATGGCCGCCAAGCTCGGGAACAAAAACTCATGGGACCCCCTTTGCAAAACCAGGTTGTTTTGTGATAGGTAATTTTGATGTCTCCTCAATAGGTTTTGGGCCCTTGCCTGATGCGAGCACTAGGCCTACCCACGCAAGTGAGGTACCATTTTTCTCTGAAGACTTTGGGGGACGCAGGGTGGGTGGAATTTTGTGGACCCACGCAGATTCCAGAACTTTCCACCACAGAAATGTGAGGAAAATGTGTTATTTTGGACACATTTTTAGGTTTGTAATGGATTCTGGGTAACAGAACCTGGTGAGAGCCAGTGAAGTCACCCCATCCTGGATTCCCCTCGGTGTCTAGTTTTCAAAAATGTACAGGTTTGCTAGGTTTGCCTATGTGCCAACTGCGCTTGGGCCCAAAATCCACAGGTATGCACATTGCTAAAAAAAATACGGAGCACAGTGGTCTTTCTGCCGCCCTGGGGGGGGAATCGGGGAAGGGGGTTTCATCCCGATATGCCCCTAAAGGGACAGAAAGACTGTGGCTATTTTTTGTGGGGGGGGCATTGGTATGACCATTTTGGGCAGCCCCCACCCCCACGCATAAAAAAAGCCGGCGTACTCGCTGGCGCCTAGTGGGCTTTCTGCCCCCCCAGGGGGCAGATCAGGGGCCACTGCCACCATCTGCCCTCCTGGGGGGGGCAGAAAGATTGGAATTTCTCTGGGGGTGGGGTGGGGTATTGTCATGCCCATTTTGGGAAGCCCCTACCCCTACACTAATAAACCAAAAAATCCATGGTTTCTAGTGGGCATTCTGCACCCCCCACGGGGGCCAGATTGGGGGCTACAGCTCCCATCTGCCTCCTGGGGGGCAGAAAGACTGTCATTTTTGTGGGGGGGAGGGTGGGGGCATTGGCGTGCCCGTTGCGGGAAGCCCCCACCCTAAAAAAAACTAAAAACGAATCCCTAGTTTTTAGTGGGCTTTCTGCTTCCCCGAAGGGGCAGATTAGGGGCCAATGCCCCATCTGCCCCCCGGGGGGGGCAGAAAGTCTGTAGTAATTAGGGGGTGGGGTGGGGGCATGGGCCTGCCCGTTTTGGGCAGCCCCCACCCCTATTTTTTTTTTTTTATATTTCCCTGGTGTCTAGAGGGCAGATTGGGGGCCAATGCCCCATCTGCCCCCCAGGGAGGGCAGAAAGGCTGTAATGGTGGCGGGTGGGTGGGGGCATTGGCGTGCCCATTGCGGGCAGCCCCCACCCTAATAAAAAAACTAAAAACGAATCCCTGGTTTTTAGTGGGCTTTCTGCCCCCCGAAGGGGCATATTAGGGGCCAATGCCCCATCTGCCCCCGGGGGGTGGCAGAAAGACTGTAGTAATTGGGGGTGGGGTGGGGGCATGGGCCTGCCCGTTTTGGGCAGCCCCCACCCATTTTTTGTATTTTTAAAAACATCCCTGGTGTCTAGTGGGCTTTTTGCCCCCCCCGGGGGCAGATTGGGGGCTGCTGCCCACATCTGCCCCCCAGGGGGGGCAAAAAGACTAAATTTGGCCACAATTCTTTGGGGGGAGCAAAGGCCCTTGCCCAAGGGGCCGCTCCTCCCTCCCTGGTGTCTAGTGGGTGGATCCCTGCTTGGGGATCGCCCTCCTGTGGCGATCCCCAAGGAGGGATCCACTGGGGTGGGGTACCATTGGAAAGGGGAGATTCTCCCCTTTCCAACGATACCTCTCCCGTCTTTCTACGTGCTCAGAGGGCTGAGATAGCCCCCTGAGCACGTAGAAAGTGAAACTGAAATGCGCCGATCGTCATTACAGTGAAAGGGGGGAGGGGGGGCCTCGGGAGCTGGGGAAGCTCTTCCCCAGCTCCCGAGGCTATTTTGGCAGAGGGATTCCCTAGGGTATGCCTCATGACGAGCTGGACTCGTCATGGCCACAGCGCGACTGTGCTCCATGACGAGTCCAGCTCGTCATGGGCATACAAGGGGTTAAATCACAAAACACACAAGCCCATGTAGATGTTGCAGGAGCTGCAGCTAAAAAGCCCAACGTGTTTCAGGGAACACTTCCACTTGATTACGGGACAAAAAGTTTCCCAGGCAGCAAAATGACATGATTTACAAAGTCATGCATATAAGTGAAATAAAGAAAAAATAACTATACAGGCATTACACAGGAACTATCAGACGCCATTTTTGTAGTGGCTACTCCTTCACTAATGACTATAAAGACATGGCCAGAGTTCTAATTTAATGCGTAAATAGCAAAAGCAATCCCCCAATTTTCTAATAAATTAAGGAAAATTCAAACTCAATGAGATTGAAATGTCAAAAGAATTCATAAATTAAAGTAAAAAACTGCATGCTGCGTGCAAATATTCAACAGAACTCTCATGCAAGGAACACACGTGCATGACAGGGCCACTGTTGGCCTCTTAGTACAAAGTTATTAAAATGGAATTAGGTAAGGAGCTTTTCGCACCCTTGAGCAGGGATACCACTTTGACATCGTTAAATGTGCTAAAGAAAAAACCAAATGAGATCTAGGGAAGCTATGTTACTTCAAACCCTCGCCAGTCCCCACCGCATGTCTGATAATGATCCCCCCAGACACTGATGATGTTAATAGCATTAGATTGATCACTACTTTCAGCGCCAACAGGAGTGACAGAATAGATCCCTCATCAATAAACAATGGCCCATTATCCTAACGCACATTACTTTAAGTCAAGTTCTTCCTAAGAAACCTACCCTTTTAGGCGAGCACCGGTAATGAGAAACACTTTGGTCAACAATAGCCCTAAAGTACTTAAAAAAACAAACTGGTTGTCCCCGAAAGAAGGTTTTTTCAAATGTTGTTAATTTCAGGCTTGGAAGTTTGGTATCAAATCCAGCAGTTACCGAGGAGCATGGCTTGCCGCAAGAAGAAATGGGAGCAAGCTAAGGGAGCTCTACAGAGCCAGCCCACTAATCCCCCGAATATCCTGGCATAATCGGCCCAAATAGAGCTGTGTGAGTGAGCAGGAGAGCGGAAGACCCACTTGAGTCAAAGTGGAATAAGGAAGAGGCTGTTCCAGACCGCCGAAGCCGCATCGAGAAACGCAACACAGACAGGCCGAAAGCCCCGGCCTCGAGAAGTGCACCTGACCGGCCGTGACACAGCGGAGGTAAGAGGCAGGCCGTGACTAGACTGGATCTTAAACCGGGAGCCCTTCATCCCCCCTCACTCCATCAGTGAGCCGCATCCATGACAAACACACTCCAAGAGACCCGGGTCGCCCAATAAGAGACAACCGGGGCTCCCACAAATTCCCTGCAGTGGAGGAGGAACATCTGGTGGACGCGATCAGGACACGGAACCCCATGCAGTGGAGCCAGGGGGAAAGCAAGAGTGGCCCAAACAACTGCTGAGATGGGATAATAACCCACAAGACCCAAGGTGATAGTGCGGTCCCTGGCACAATTGTGAAGGCACTCAGGCGATGAAGTCCCGATCGTGCCAAGCACATATGAACAAGAGAGGTACAAATGGTGGTGGCCCCCCATAAGAATAGCGGTGTGGACCCCCCCCCCCCCGTCCAACAGGAAACAGGTGACTCTGACACAGTATAATACAAATCAGGGGTGAAGGAGGGGAACTACTCCCAGTAACAGGAGCACAAGAGCCTGGAAAACCTGGACTAGAGCGCAAGTTATCCTACTGTGCAACAGTGGCAACAGGGAACCTGAACATCAGAAAGGGGGCTGCCTACATATCCATTAGATGGCAACGATCAGCAAAGCCTTACAGATGTGGATCTGTAAAAGCCCAATTGCTGGACAACACAGTCTCTGGCAGGAAAACCGACAGGTGGTCAGGGGCCAAATTCCTTAGCAGGCAGCAGTGACTACTGCGGGGGCTCAAGGTATCTCCTGATTTGACCAGCCATAGTACACTACTCACACAACCAAGAGGCACACCAGGAGGGGTAGAGAGAGGGCCCAAGAACCATGATGGGTGGAAGGGGCCCAAAGGGAGTCCATAAAACGAAGTTTGACAAGTACACAGTGACTCAAGACCGCACTGCTGCGAATATGAGCGAGACGGAACCGGACCCCAGGGCGCAGTAGGACTCAGAGGCGGAGGGTCCAACACTAAAAGACATAATGACAGCGCTGCAGGGAGTGAAACAGACCTAGCTGGCAAGATAGACACTGTGACCACGGAAGTGTCGCTGATGAGAGCGGATCTGAGAAATATGGGATCTAAGGTGAAGGAAATCAAAAAGGTCATAACCACCTTAGCGGACGACACAAAAGTGCTGTTGAAGCGAGTGCAGGAACTCACTAACTCGACGAAGATACTCGAGGCAAGGCTCGAAGATCAGGAAGGAAAGTCTTGGTGTAATAACGTGCACATTATTGGGGTGCCGGAACGGGTGAAGGGACCATCAGTTGATCTTTATGTTGAGGATTTGATCATTAAGAAACTCCAGCCGAGAGGCCTCACCAAGCACTTTTCGATAGAAAAGGCGCAATGAATACCTGGAACCATGCCGAGAGCAGGGGACCCTCCACGTCCAATAATTGTACGTATTTTCAACTGCAGGGACTGGGATGCGATTCTACAGACAGCACGAAGTCCCCCGCCACTCAAGATAGACAATACAACAATAACCTTCTACCCTGACTTTACAACAAAAGTACAACAAGCCCGGGGACATTTCTGGAAGCTATAAAGGCACTTAGAGCAAAAGACATCAAATATTCTACACTCTTCCCATCAACTCTCAGGGTGATCGCAGACGGCAAGATTTTAAGGTTTACCACCCCGGAAGAAGTATGGGAATGGCTGGAAGGGTGGCGGAGAATTGAAAAACAACCCCAATCAAATAACACTGAAGGCAATGCTAAAGACCATGAGGAAGAGGCAATTGATGAAGCTACACAAGGACTAGAGAAATACAGATACAGTCTGTCCCAGTCGGGGAGAATGAGAAATTAGACGAACCACAATCTGTAGTAAGAGTGGCACTGGATTGGAGAGTAATGCAAAAGAATGACCCGGGGTTGGGACTTCGAGAAGGAAGGCTCCGGCAAGAAACTGAAGAAAAAAGCAGATAAGACACTTTGGTAGAGTTTGAATCTGATCGTATTCCAGAGAATGTATTGTCAATTGGGGTCTGATATGTATATGTACAGTATAAGGGACACAGCAGATTTGAAGGGGGAGGAGGGATGGGACCCGGTGTTGTTTTTGGTATGGCTCGGTGTGGTTTGGTATGGCTTAGGCCCGCCCAAAGCAGCAAAGTTGAGTTATGGGGCGACAGACGCTTTGCAAGTTTGGGGGGTGGGATGTTGATTCCTCATTGTGCAGGGTAGCAGGGAAGGGGGAGTTTTATAATTTGGGATTGCGAAAAAGTGTGTTGTTTGATTTCAGTACTCGATGCATAGACGCTATAAACAAGGGTAATGTGAGAAGGGATAGGGTGGACACAGATCCCTGGGGCGAAGGTAAGAACATTGTACATAAGTTGCCCAAATCTACAACTAGGAACACAAATGGCATTGAAGGACACTGTAGTGTAGTCCCAATAGTACCGTGTCATGCAGGACCTATGCTGTTTACGGATAACATATACCGTAGGTGTTGGACTTTGCCCTGCTTGCAGGGTCATCCCTAAACTTTTTGACCTTCCCCCTAGTCTTTTTCCTGACATAAGGTTGGTGGTTTCAGGACTCTGGGCACTTTAGCGCTGGTTAGCAGTGCAAAGTGCGTGTGCTTTCTGCCTTCCATAGGCTTACATTAGGAACCCCCCCTTATGGGATATCTCCCACATGGTAGAAAATATGTATGCCATGTTTGGTATGTGTGAGATAGAAATATTAAATGCTGCACAACGGTGTGCACAGATTTATTTTCACCATGGTGGAAATTTCACTTTTAAACCTTGCCATTTCGGTGTGCTGTGTGCCTGCCTTGTATATGGCTGGCTCCGCCCCCTGGGGTGTGTCTGTCTCCCAGACCCCAGCTCAGGAAGGGAGGAGGGAAGTCTGGCAGACAGGGTGTTCTACACCTCCCCCAAAACCAGTTGGGACCGGTTTCCCCAGAGACCCTTCCAGAAGCTTCTGGCCTTTTCTAGTAGGTGGGGTGAGGGGTGTATATATAGAGGAGCTGAGACTCCATGTGGGTGTGCTTGGACTTTGATTTGGAGGGGACACTCTGCCAGGAGGTACCGCCGCAAGGGCCTGTGTGCTGGCCCCTATGCCCATCTGTACCCCTCTGCTGTCCACAGGGCCAGTGAGAGACCTTTGCTGGAGTGAAGACTGCTGTGCCAGGAGGAGTGCCACATTATGGGGGTTGATACCAAAGGGGATGATGGACGGAGCGTTTCAGCAAATCAAACACTCACCCCCAGCCAACTGATCTAGGCTTAATCCATCATCATTCTTTAGCTCACTCCACCACCCCAGTTCAGACATGGCCATATGCAAATCAGTCTCGACCCTGTGCCTCATGGCAACAGTCCAGCCCGAACTGCCAAGCCATGTCTTCCCTGGACTGGAAAAAAGCATCCTGGGACTAGTCCCATGTTCATAACCCTCCTCAGCCAGGCTATCTTGAATCCAGTGGCAGAGTGAGCAAGGGACCCACGTCTGGGCATACCCTGCCAACTCAGGGCGAACAAAATGATACCAAAGGGGATGATGGACGGAGCGTTTCAGCAAATCAAACACTCACCCCCAGTCAACTGAACTGGGTTTAATCCATCATCATTCTTTAGCTCACTCCACCACCCCAGTTCAGACATGGCCATATGTCTGAACTGTGCGGGCAGCTCCAACGAGGGGCATATTTGTGTCACCTACCAAAGGGGACCCTACAGTAGAATGACAGTAAACTGTGTGCAGTACTGATTATGTTATGCCCCATGCTAAAAGGGGTTTGCATGGTATACTTTTATGCCTAAAGATGTTGCATTCATGCTCCTGTGATCTCTCCTAATGGTCCTGCTATAATGCTTGCATTCCATGCCCCATGATTGTGGTATAAAGTATTTTAATGCCCGCTGATGATGATGCCTAACGTAGTTAGAGAGGGTACATGGGGTATAGGTGATTCACTAGGGCTATAATGTTTAGGCCTCATTATGTATGCATAATGTATTTAGGCTGATGCTTGCCACATGTGTTTTATGCCCCATTCTAATATGGTTATGCAGAATGTATTTTCATGCCTAATGATATGGTGCACTGTTACTAATTAGGATGTTTTGCCTAGTAAGGGTATGTTAGGGATACATGTACCAGTGATTACCGGTTGTTTCCCCCAAATGTAAGATATAAGGTGGGTTATGCCTAAGGATGATTCATGTTAATGAGGATGCCTCTGTGCTCACATGTTTATGCCTAATGCTAATATGGTTTTATGCATTCTGGGCCTCATGTAGGTAGCATACAAGTTACCACTTCTTAAATACCGAACGTTACCGAATCGGTATTTAAGAAGTGGTAACTCGTATGTAGGTAATGAGTCGGTAAATTTTACCGATTCGTTAAAATTCGGTAATTACCGAATCGGTATTTACCGATTCGGTAATGAGGCATACCTTCCCATTGAGGGGAAGGTATGCCTCATTACCGAATCGGTAAATACCAATTCGGTAATGGGGGAGAACATGCAAGGGTGGCAGGGTGTCACATTGACACCCTGATGCACCCCTGATTTGGCCATGTGTGCACATGTGGCACACATACATGCCCTAAGGGCATGTATGTCTGCCACATGTGCACACTTCTAAGCGCTTTTAAATGCTTTTCCTCATCCATACATTATTTACCACCAACTATTAGTTGGTGGTAAATACCGACTCCTAACAACACCCACACAGTCCCCCTACATCTGATTTCTGTATTCGGAATTTACCGAATCGGTAAAATTACCGATTCGGTAATTTTACCGATTCGGTAAATTCCGAATACAGAAATTCACCCCCTACATACCGAAAGCCAAAATACCGGTCGGTAACGGTATAATTACCGAAAATCGGCCGTTACCGACCGGTATTTGGCTACCTACATGAGGCCCAATGTGCCTTATCTAATGTGTCTCCGGCCTAATGAGAATACATAATATATGTTTCTATGCCTAATGAGATGTTGAGGGGTTTTCGGTTCAGGCCTGGTCACACAGTAAATTATGCCTGTCGTGATACATTGCTAAGTTCATGATCTAGCCAGTAGGGACTGGCTGTTATACCTTTATTGCTGATGGTTTCGCATTTACTGTTTGTACGTGGTGATGGTTCTGGCAGCGACCTGATTGGCGCTGCCTTGTACATAATCCCCTGTAAATTGCTACCTGGTGCCGGTTGGCACAGTGTATATGTATCTGTGATGGTTCTATAATGTGTTTTATCTAATACACAAGTTGTTTTTATATAACCTGGTGTGGAGTCTCTTCTGTAGTGTGCCTAGTGTGTCGCCTGTGAGTGGGTGCTGCGCAGATGCTTTCCACATTGCTCCTAAGTTTAGCCTACCCGCTCCGCGCCAAGCTACCCCGTTTCTAACATTGGTGTTCAACGGTGGGATAGGACTTGCGTTTGCGCAGTACCACAGCGACAACTGGTTGCACTACAAGCTCTGCACTTAGAATAATCACAGATTTGGGGATTGTTTTTTCTGATTATCTTTCCTCCAAAAGTGTCACTTTTGAATTGTGTTCCCCTGTTTACGGGGGGCTGTGTATCTCGCAAGATGGGGTTAGTCTATGATGAGGATGAACTTTGGGAGTACACTGAGGAGGAGGTGATGGATTTCTGCAGAGAACGGGGGATAACGATAGAAGGTGACTTCCGCAGAAAATTGTTCCTCTTTGAAGTCCTTAAAAGGAGAGAACCCTTAGAGCTCTGTGGGGACCTTTCAGATTACCCCTCCGCATATCTAAGTGGTGAATTTGGGGGAGACCCTGAGGAGGATCCCAGGAGTAGGGCCGACTCTGAGAGCGAGGGTGCCCAGTCCATAACCCTGGAGGGCGGTGGCTCTGAAGAGGAGGAAGAAAATGACAGGGTGAAAACGCCAGTAGCTAGTGAGGACACCATAGATAGGGAGTCCCATGCTGGGTCCAGCCCCGGGGGCAGTGCCCCATCCCTTTCCCTGTCCCCAGAGAAGTGGGTGGATAGGAGGGAAGAAAGGGAGCATCAGCTGGTGCTGGAAAGGCTCAGAGTGGAGCTAGCGCAGCTGAGTTTGAAGGAGAAAAAGCTAGAGACTGAAAGGATCCTAGCGCAGGAGAGGATGGCGGAGGCAGAGAGGGCCTTCGCCAGGGAGAAACTAGCTCTAGAGGGTAGATTGTCCCCTGAGAGTGGTTTCAGGAGTCTGGACTCACCCGGTTGGGTGGAGTCCGGTGGTGGCAGCAGAAGTGATTCCAGTGTGGGAAATCCCACTCCCAGAGCCCGGAAGACGGTACCTAGTTCCCGGGAAGAGGGGTACAGGTTGAAGTTCAGGGGCAGTAGAAAACTGTCTCACCAGTCCTGGGGGGAGTTTGTGGATGCGTGTTGCAGTGCACTGGAGGATTGGGTGGTGTGTAGCGCGGTGAACGATTTGGAAGGGCTGTTCCATCTAATTATCAGGGAGCACATGCTCAGGAATTGTTTTCCAAGATTGCACCAACACCTGTTGCAGTGTGGGCTCTCTGATCCCAGGGAGCTTGCACGGGAGGCAGACCTCTGGGTAAGTGCCAGAAGGTCTGAGGAGGCTTTGGGAGCCTAGGCCGTCCTGATGGGCCGGCCATTGAAGGGGATCTCCTAGTCTCAGGAGAGCCTCTGTCTTCCAGGGGTACTTCTCCAGGTGGGGGGTTGCGGAATTCTGGAAGGGGGTGCAGATCAGTGAAGTCCCCACCTCTGGCACTGGGGTTGTCTTCCAGGGGTACTTCTCCAGGTGGGAGGGTGCAGAACTCTGGAAGGGGGTGCAGAGGGAGGGAGGACTCGCCTCTGGGACTGGCTGAGCCACAGGGTCTAGATCCTGTGTTGGGAGGCCAGGTTCAGGTACTGCCTGATCTGGAAGGAGGGGCATCTGTCATCAGTGTCCCCCCCCCCCCGGTTTTTCTTCTGGGGGTATTTCTCCAGGTGGGAGGGTGCGGAACTCTGGGAGGGGGTGCAGAGGGAGGGAGGACTCGCCTCTGGCCCCGGTGCTACCTAAGTGTTTAGACCCTAGGTTTGTGAATCAGTTACAGGGTCAAGGTCCTGGACTGGTGGGGGAGTGGTGTTCTGAGGGTGCCTCGCATAGGAGGAGAGTGCGGAACCCCAGAAGGAGAGGTAGGGGGAGGAGAGCCTCGCCCCTGACTTCTGGTCAGCCTGAGGGTGCGGACCCAGGTGGGAGGACCAGTGGCAGTTTGGAACTGCACAAAGGAGAGGTAGAGTGGCCAAGGGGTACTATGTACCTGGGGCTACTGCCCCCCACTCGGTGAGGCGGCAAATACCAGAGACATCTGGATGCCCTAGGGGCCGGTACTGGCCACGACCAACTAGAGAGTACCAGGGGGGTAGCTCGGGGGTCCTGGGAGCGCTGACGGAGGGAACCACCGGGGTCCAGAATGGCAGAGAATCTGCGGGGGCCCCTGCAGTTGCAGGCCCGTGTCCATTTTCTCTCGCCCCAAGAAGGAAAGCCCATCATGACATTTACTGGTCTACCCTGGCTTTTGGCTGGAAGGGGGTAGTGTTGGACTTGCCCCCCCCCTTATGGGATATCTCCCCCATGGTAGAAAATATGTATGCCATGTTTGGTACGTGTGAGATGGAAATATTAAATGCTGCGCAATGATTTCCACAGATTTATTTTCACCCTTGTGGAAATGCCACTTTTAGACCTTGGCATTTCGGTGTGCTCTGTGCCTGCCTTGTGTAAGTCTGGCTCCGCCCCCTGGGGTGTGTCTGTCTCTCAGACCCCAGCTCATGAAGGGAGGAGGGAAGTCTGGCAGACAGGGTGCTCTACACCTCTCCAAAACCCCTTGGGACCGGTTTCCCCAGAGACCCTTCCAGAAGCTTCTGGCCCTTTCTAGTAGGTGGGGTGAGGGGTGTATATATAGAGGAGTTGAGACGCCATGTGGGTGTGCTTGGACTTTGATTTGGAGGGTGCACTATGCCAGGAGGTACCGCCGCAAGGGTCTGCGTGCTGGCCCCTGTGCCCATCTGTACCCCTCTGCTGTCCACAGGGCCAGTGAGAGACCTTTGCTGAAGTGGAGACTGCTGTGCCAGCAGGAGTGCCACATTATGGGGGTTGACTGTTCCAAGGAACTGCTGTCCTGTTCTGATGAGCTGCCCACTGCCTGCTGATCTTGCCCAACATTGCCTGTCTGCTCCCCCGGGCCCCTAGCGCCTTGTGGGTGCTACTTTATTGTGTGGGACCCTGAATCTTTGCCAGCTACCTGGCGCCTTGTGAGCGCTGCATCTAGCACCTGCCCAGGAGAAGAGGAGTTGACGCCTGCAGCGCTGTGCTGCCAAAGCGCTACGAGTGAATCCCGGCGTGTGAGATTCCCCCCTGCCTGCTTGCTTGAAAGCGAGAGCCAACCCCGCATTGTGTTGCCGGAGGACTGGGTGCCAACCCGCCTTTATAGCCTGTTAATCAGCGGGTGCCCACCTCGTGTGCTGCCAGAGAGAGCTGCTTCTTTAAAAATACCACGGGAGCCTTCCCCACAGTTGTCTTTAGTTTGCGCGGGAGCCCACCCCACTTAATACTTTAACTTAGGAGGGAGCCTTCCCCTCATTGCTGTCAGGAATCACCGCCGCGATCCAAGCAGCCGAAAACGAGCCACCGCTGAGAGGAAGTCAGGCATCCTGAAGCCTGATTGTGGGCGGGCCATCCTGCGAGTGCGGAAGCGGGAAGAGCGGGGAGTCGGGTGGGACGAGCCGACGGAGACCGCGCTCCGTTTCTGACTCCTGCCACAGCCGCCCAGCGCTTCACGGCTGTCCCATCCAAGTCCCAGTCCCAGGAAGGGGGACCGGGCGAAAGGACACAGGCGGCACAGCATCTGAGGCAAGGCAGGGCTCCCGTGAGGTGAGGCGAGCCCCGCGTGCAGCCTATCAGCTGGCCAGAAGTCCTGGACCGAGGAGACATCCGGAGCCTGCCCCGAGAGCCAGTGAGTGGGGCTCATTGGGGAACTGGAGGGGGCAATGGGGCACATTGTCGGTGCCCGCCCCCGGTGGTCCTTCCCAGAGGACCAGAGTGGTTGTGCTGGCTTTCCCTGCTGCCCCGCCTGGCAGTGGGCAGGTGCAACGTGCGGCCACCTTTGCATTGGAGTCCGTGTGGGGCTCCAGCGTGGACTGGGCTACAGTGTCCCATGGGCTGCACAGCGGCGCCCCAGTTGCGGGGCCCGCTGCAACGTTTTGGGAGGCAGAACTATTTTTAGAATCCCCAAGGTGGGTCTCCAGTGCCCTGCTGCTCATTTTTGGACCGCAGCTGCGACGTGGGGGCTACACCAGTATTAATTTCAGAGGGACTCCAATGTGAACAGTGCTTTGTTGGCCACAGCTGCACCGCGGGAGAGAACGGGAAGCTGCAACGTGGCACACATTTGTCGTAGGGCCCCCATGAGGGCTCAAGAGGGTTCAGAGGTGCCAGTGCCTCCTGTGTCTGTGTCCACAGCTGCACCGCAAGAGCGCGGGCAGCTCCAGCGAGGGGCATGTTTGCGTCACCTACCAAAGGGAACCCTACAGTAGAATGACAGTAAACTGTGTGCACTACTGATTATGGTATGCCCCATGCTAATAGGGCTTTGCTTGGTGTACTTTTATGCCTAAAGATGTTGCATTCATGCTCCTGTGATTTCTCCTAAAGGTCCTGCTATGATGCTTGCATTCCATGCCCCATGATTGTGGTATAAAGTATTTTAATGCCCGCTGATGATGATGCCTAATGCCGTTGGAGAGGGTACATGCAGGTACGGTGATTCACTAGGGCTATAATGTTTAGGTCTCATTATGTATGCATAATGTATTTAGGCTGATACTTGCCAAATGTGTTTTTTTCTGCCCCATTCTAATATGGTTATGCAGAATGTATTTTCATGCCTAATGATATGGTGCACTGTTACTAATTAGGACGTTTTGCCTAGTAAGGGTATGTTAGGGATACCTGTACCAGTGATTACCGGTTGTTTCTCCCAAATGTAAGATATAAGGTGGGTTATGCTTAAGGCTGATTTATGTATAATGCACCCATGTTAATGACCATGCCTCTGTGCTCACATGTTTATGCCTAATGCTAATATGGTTTTATGCATAATGTGTCTGATCTAATGTGTCTCCGGTCTAATGAGAATACATATTATATGTTTCTATGCCTAATGAGATGTTGAGGGGTTTTCGGTTCAGGCCTGCTCACACAGTGATTTATGCCTATCGTGATACATTGCTAAGTACATGATCTAGCCAGTAGGTACTGGCTGTTATACCTTTATTGCTGTTGGCTTTGCATTTACTGTTTGTACGTGGTGATGGTTATGGCAGCGACCTGATTGGCGCTGCCTTGTACATAATCCCCTGTAAATTGCTACCTGGTGCCGGTTGGCACAGTGTATATGTATCTGCGATGGTTCTATAATGTGTTTTACCTAATACACAAGTTATTTTTATATAACCTGGTGTAGAGGCTCTTGTGTAGTGTGCCTAGTGTGTCGCCTGTGAGTGGGTGCTGTGCAGATGCTTTACACATTGCTCCTAGGTTCAGCCTACCCGCTCCGTGCCAAGCTACCCCGTTTCTAACAGTTGGTCTGGTGGCAGACTGACTCCGTGCACTCCCGTCGCATATGTTAACCTATGGTTTGCATTAGCTAGTTCGTAGTGCCACTAGAATCTCCTGTTATCAGAGAGATTATTTTTTGGCAACCTCAGAACACAATAACCTCAGACTCGTGGAAACAATATACTACTTTTCACCCAGTCACTCGTGCTTGCTGTTTAGCCCTCAGAGAGATACAGAGAAGAAACAGTCGAGCGTTTTTACAATAAGAATTTATTGTACTGTAGTTCTTCTCATGTAAAATAAGTGCTACTGTGTTACAATTGTAAGTGCAGAGATATAGAACCAGCAGTACAGTGAATAAAAAGGAATAGTATTGTTCTACCATTTTGCAATAGTCACAAACATATACATGAATATGAAATCCATTTATAAAATGAAGTGGGTACTCCTAAGATGCCTGACTAGATGTACCTAAGTGTACCTAGCATGTGAGTAGGTGCTACAGAGCCTAAGAGCCAAGAATCCCGCTAGGATTGAGTCGAACCCCCATACCTGAATAGTGAGAGTGTGGGACTTGTCCTGGCCTTGAGCTGGATACCCCGCAAGGGATCGTCAGACCACTGTCAGCTGGAGCGATGGCATGCCGGAGCTGCAGCGTCTCTGGTCAGTGTGTCGGTCTTGAAGTCTCGGTTCCCTCCTGCTCTCTGGTAGCAAGAGGTGCTGTATTTATACAGTCTATGTACGTGTGTTACCCATTGTTCAGTATGAGGATGACGTTGGAGATTAAACCTTGTGCGTCGATGGGAGAGGTGAAGTATACCTCCTGGACAGTGTACTCATTAATTATTCATATGTGCTAAGGATGACGTCTTAGCAATATCGATTGGGAAAAACCCACCCTCGGCACGGAACTAGGTGAAAGGTTTAGTCCATTAAAGGCTGCAGTCCTTATAAGGCGTGATGTCCCTATAAGGCATTCTGTCCTTATTTGGAGTTATGTCCTTATAAAGCTCGTTCATATGCAATACTGGGGAGATGATATAGGGAAAGTGTACGATGTTCCCTGGACCTATATTGGGGTACCGATATGAAATATAACACCCACTCCACCTTATACTTAACAATAATAATACACATTTCTGAAATACACATTTATAACAGTGTCAGTGCATAAAAAGCAGATATCTAACAGCCTTCAGTCTGTTAGGGTCCCAGCGAAAATTCTGTTGGTTGTCACAAGGGTATAAAAACAGCCCAAGTTTATTTTCAGCAAGAGTATCGGAGTTACTTCAAACTTTTGATGAAGAAGCGTTGTCCTATGTGGATGATATTTATCTGACGACGACTTAGCGAGGCACTTGACCAGGGTAAGCACCATTATTATGGGATTTGCTGCAGAAGGCTACAAGTTCAACTTTAAAAAGTCGAAAATAGCACACCTCAATGTCCTATTTTTGGGATATGAGTTGTCAAGTGAAGGCAAAAGTCTGATAACTAACTTTTAAGAAAAGTGTGCGCTGCTCCAGCCTCCAAAATCATTGAAAAATTTACAATCAATACTAGGATTCCTAAATTTCGGCAGAACATACATTTTAGATTACGCACAGAGGGTTAAAACCTTTCTATGAATTAATCAAACCTGACTTTTCAGCCAAAGATTGGACACAAGAACATACTAATATTCTTTGTTAACTCCAGGAAGACATGATTGCTTCCAAACACTTACAGGCACGCGTACATTTACGCCACTTAGTGATCTGAATAATAGCGGGTCAACGTGGGCACACTTATTTGACCTTTAATGAGGGAGAAACTGTACCTATCGCTTACAAATTACACCTGTACACAAAGGCAGAAATGCGTTTCACTTCAACAGAAAAAATCCTGACAGCCGTTCAGACTGCTGTAGCAAGAGAAAGAGCACTGGCTCAAGGGAAACGCATCATTGCCATGACTCCAGTAGCAGCTTTAGAAGCTGTTACAAAGGCCAGCATCCCAAATGCGAAAGCGTTACACCCTAGGTGGATACAATGGGCTAATTCTCTTACTGCAACAGACGTTGAATACAGATTTGATACCAGTTTAAAAACTCAGGCATTCCTGCAATATGAAAAAGAATATCCTCTACCTAATGAAATCTTGCCTCTTGACCAGTATGAATATATTATATACACTGACGGATCTGCGAAACCGGCCATAGAAAGTAAGCAACAATATTTTTCAGCATGTGTTATCGTTAGAGGTCGCATGTGTGATGGCAAGTTCCATCCTAGTTGCACAAAAATGCATTCTCTAAGGGAAGAAGGAAAGGCAGTCACAATATGAAGTGCTTGAGAAAGAACTACTGCAATTGGAAAGTACTAAAACAAACCCGACGGTCTCAGACTCTCAACTTTGTCACCAAATACACCTTAAGCAGAAGGACATGAGAGATCTAGCGGAAGGGGCAGCTAGGGAATAAAATAGGGCCTCCCAGCGGAGGGTATATGAGGCAGGCGATAAAGCGACGAAACTCTTAGCATGGCTGGAAAAAGAGACAGAGAAAGGAACTGGGTGCTGGAGGTTACACATGAGAATGGTGAACCCTGTGAAACAGGAGAAAGCATAGCACAAGCCTCTGCAGTCTACTGCAAACAGATATATCAATCTGTCACAAACCACACAAGGGAGGACTGTGCTGAGCTACTGAGGGAGGTACGAGTCCCCACGATTGCACAAGATGATATGGAAGAACTAGATAAGAATATTACAGTGGAGGAAATCTGTGGTGCAATCGGTGCCCTCCAATCGGGAAAGGCAGCCGGGCCGAAGGGTGTGCCAATAGAGCTATATAAGGGAGTGGCAGCAATAGTGGTCCTACACATGTTAAATATATTTGAAGAGACACTGCAGTGGGGCAGATTACTGGAAAGACCAAAGGCTGCCAACCATAGTGTTCATTCCAAAGCAAGGGAACCCAGGGAGAGCTGCTCTTTGTATAGGCCAATATCCCTGATGAATGCAGAAGCAAAGATCCTGGCAAAGATTATGGCCATGAGGTTGGCCAGCGTAGTAACAGGCATTATACACCCAGACCAATCGGGCTTATGCCTAAGCGAAGCACCAGGCTAAATCTCAGGCAACTATATGAGGTGATGCACGTAGCCAAAACCAGACCAGACGAGAGTACCGTACTACTGTCACTAGACGCCCAAATGGAGCTTAACAGCATAGAATGGGAGTTTTTGTTTGCCGTGCTAGAGCGCCTGGGATTTGGTCCAAAGATACTGTCCTAGATCCAGTTACTCCACACTGAGCCAAGGGCAAGAAAACTTGTAAACTGAACAGTATCAAGGCTGGTGACACTTGGCAGGGGAACAAGGCAGTGATGTCTGCTCTCCCCTATGCTATTTGCACTTGCAATAGAGCCACTGGCAGCGTGGATCAGAGGAGACCCAATAATAAGAGGCATTAAGATAGGAGACGAGTGGGAGGAGAGGATTTTGCTACACACGGATGACATACTCCGATATGCCACAAGGCCCTACTCAACGGTGCACAGAATTCTGCACATATTTTAATTGTTTGTGGGCTACTCAAGCTACCAAATAAACTGGAATAAGTCATTAATATTTGTGTTGGCAGGAGGGATGCCGGTCTTGTCGACTACAAGCAGTGTACTTCCAATAAAAAACAAATTTAAGTACTTGGGAATAATGATTTCAAACACAGAAAATGAGCTCAGAGAGGACAACCTGACTTCCCAACTGCACAAGCTGCGAAGGGATGTGGTTCATTGGAGGAAACTGTCACTCTCATTGATGGGTCGGGCGGCAATTTTTAAGATGATGGCCTTGCCGCGCCTACTGTATGTTTTATCAAATACTCCATACAGAACACCGAAGTACTTCCAAACAATAGATGCAAAACGGCTGCAACTTTGATGGGATGGGGGAACCCCAGAATAGCATTAAGCAAAGTACAGAGAGGCCGATTTGATGGGGGTATAGCAGTCCCAGACATACGCAAATATTACTGAGCGCCACAGCTAGCTACTATAAATGACTGGGTCTATGTGGGCAGAGACGAGCCGGCCTACCAAGTAGACCACTAGACAGCGGGACAGAAGCGCTACCTTTAGGCTATATACAGCAAAGGCCCCATTGGAAGGCTACCGACCCACATGCAAACAAAAGTCAGGATATGGAAAGAGGGGAAAAAATGTTGAGGGTTGGAGGGTAGACTGACAGAGCGAACACCCTTGTGGGCAGTGGATCTCCTAAAAGAAGTGCAAGAGTTAAAAGGTTTCCGCGCATGGGAACTCCTGGGTATGGAATCGTTGGGAGTTGTGTGGAAAGACCAGGAAGTGGTGAGCTTCCAGAGTCTCCAGAAAGAACACCAACTGTCAGACAAAGAAAGCTTTAGATATGTTCAGTTGAAGCATGCCCTAACAGTACATATAAAAAAGGAAGACAGCATACCAGAACACTCACCGATGGGGGATAGACTTAGTAGATCCAATAATGGAAAAAGCAACCTCCTTAATCTATAGGAAAATTTATGAACAATACCCCTGATCTGTTGGTAAGCCTCAGGGAACAATGGGAGATGGATGTGGGGCCCCTGGAAGAGGCGGACTGGATGGAGATCATACAGAGACCAATGGGAGTAGCAATTTGGACCCAATTTACATTGATAGAACTTAAAATAGTGCATAGAATATACATAACCAGAAAAAGACTTTGCTGGATGGGTAAAAGCGACACATCCAAGTGCCTGAGAGTTTGTGATGGGGAAGGCACTTTTCTCCACACGCTATGGAGTTGCCCTGTGCTGTAGGGATTCAGGAAGGGGATGACAAAAGTGATGTCCAGTGTGGTGGAAAAGGCGGTAGTGATGGAGGCCAAATGGCGTATATTAACAGTAACAACTGGAGTGGATTGGTCATGATACACAAAAATATGGCTGATGCTAGCTGATATGGTGGCAAAGAGAAACATAGCTAGGCTATTGGGGACATCGTGGATTCCAACAGTAAGAGAATGGGAGCGGGATCTGGATTGGTGTTGTGCCGCAGAGAAGGTAATCTACCAGGGGCAAAGATGCCTTGACAAATGGGATAAAGTGTGGGGAAACTGGGCGAAATACAGAGAGCTGTAAATATAAGGAAGGAATGGAGTGCACGAAGGGAGAGGGTGAAATCGAGTCTTAGAGCTACAAAGAGTGCTCAAAATGCCAACTGGACATTATCAGGATGTGTGCAACCACCAGAGGGATTAAACAAGATACAAGGGGCATGTATTGGGAGGAGGGATTATACTGACATGTATTGTAAAGCTTTGCCATGCATTGTGTGTTTGATAAATAAAAAGATTTCCCCAAAAAAACACCACCAGATACAAGTCAGCCTTCAGTGAGAAGCCTATTGACATTAAGGGGCATTACAACTGTAGGACAGACTACGCAGTATATGTCCTAGAGTGCACATGTGGCCTACGTTTTGTAAGCAGCATGAAATTACAAGTGTACACCAGAATTTTACAACACCTTAGGGGAATAGTAAACTCAGACCTTACCTACCCGGTGGCATGTCATTTCAAATTGGTACATGAAAACAATTTAAACAGTTTGAAATACTTTGTCATAGGAGCAGTGCTGGCATTGAGGGGAGGTAGTAATAGGGAGAAGTTGCTTAGGCAGCTAGAATCCATGTTCCTACTTGCACCAGATTCAAAGATATCTAATGGTTTGAATACCAGTGAAGATTTGTATAATTTTCTTTGAGTCCACCAACATATGTCACCTATGCTTATTCCACATGCCAGTACTTGAATTGGTCAGAATCTCTATTGTAATGGAATGTAAATGCATTGATGCAGTGATTTATTGAAAAATTTGGGGAGGCTGCTAGTTGACGTTTTTTTTGTTAAAGCAAAAGTCACTTTAGAATATATAGGCATTCCACTTTTTAGGAAGATACAAGATACTGTGACAACGATGTAATTAAGTATATAAAGTAGTGTGTCTCTGATATAAAACTTCCCTTTGTTAAGCACTGTAGCACTTTAAATATTGGGCACTTTTAGGCACTGTGCACTTTATGTGGTTCATATTGGACAATGACATTCAGACCTTTTGGTATCAAATATGATTTGGCTATTTTAAATAGCTATTCAATTATTTATATCATGACTATAAGTATTGTGATAAGATAAAGGAGACAAATAATAATTATAATGTTATTTATTGTGTATAATGTTAGATATATTTATTTATACGTTGTTTAATATTAGATCCATTTAGTTTGAAGCCTGGTGAGGAAACATATGTAATACTGTATTTGTAGGGAATGACCGCACAGTGGGGAAAAGTGTGATTTCTCAAGGAGTGCTAAGAAACTGAATAACATGTGGTCTGTTGTCTATGCCTATAGTTAGCTTTTAGTGTGTTCATCACGTGATAAAACAGGTTAAAGGGAGATTGTGGAACGCAGCACATGTATGTCATCAAGGACGCTTGAGCATGGCCAAAACGCGTCAGGGACATGCACTTGCACAAAGAAGAAAAAAAAGTAAGAAAATGTTGCACTATGGAGGGTCCGTGCCTGCTTCTTGCCTGGAGTTTCAATGAGGATTGACATTTATATATATATTCACTGAAAAAACCATAGGTTTCACACATGTTATAGTTAGTGGAAATTTTACTGATAAAAAACCAATGAAATTGCCCCGTTATAGTTAGCGCAGGCAACTATAACTCACGCGACCGCAATCCTCTGCTGATGCTAATACTGTATTTAGACACTTATTTGCCCATGTCTTCTTCCATACATTTTTAGCTATACATATATTACAAATATTTTTTTTTCATAAAGACACATATGTCATCAGCAGAGGATTGCGGTCGCGTGAGTTATAGTTGCCTGCGCTAACTATAACGGGGCAATTTCATTGGTTTTTTATCAGTAAAATTTCCACTAACTATAACATGTGTGAAACCTATGGTTTTTTCAGTGAATTTGCAAGGTTTTTTAAATGCTAATTCCTAACTATAACGTGTGTGAAACCTATGGTTTTTTCAGTGAATTAGTACGGTTTTTTAAATGCTAAGTTTTTTTCCCTTATAATAAGCCCTGTACATTTGGTGGCCTACGGCCACCAAAAGCACAGGGGGTGGGGTAAGTGTGGATAGTGTTTTTTTCCATTGTAATAAGCCCAGCACATTTGGTGGCCTTCGGCCACCAAAAGCACAGGGGGTGGGGTAAGTGTGGATAGTGTTTTTTTTATTTTTATTTTTTTACCGTACGCTTACCGTAAGCATACGGTAAGCGTACCCCGCGAAATTGCCGAAAAAAAAATAAAACCGTTTTTGCACTTGGGGGATGTTTGGGGACTCCCTCAACATGACTATGTGGGAGGGAGTTGTCAAAACAGCCCCTTTACATGTTTTTGGGCTTCCGATTTTAAAAATCTCTCTCAGTGCGAGAGACAAAATGGCGGCCGCCGCTTCCTGGTTTCGGCCGATTCGAATGTTTACTAAGATCTAAGAGCCAATCAGAATCGCGCTCGCGCACGCCACCGTACGCTTACCGTAAGCGTACGGTAAGCGTACCGTAAGCTGGCTCCGATATATATATTGATTTAAAGGCTATTTTCTCAGAATCTACTGAACAGATTTACACCAAACCTACAAAAGGCACTTCCTTGACCTAGGGACTACCTCTCTGCCAAATTTTGAGTAATTCTGTTCAGCCATTCGGGCTGTAGCTCGTTCTAAAGGTCCTATGGAAAAATGCATGGGAAAAACGCGTTTTGGGACCCCCCTTTTATCTCAGCCCCCGCTTGACGGATCCCCCCGAGACTTTCAGGGTAGGAGCGGAGCGTAGCGCCCCACCTATTTTGAGAAATTCGCGATGATTCGTCGACCGGCGCCAAAGTTATTCAAAATAGAATGTTGCGGATTTCCTATGGAAACGTGGTCCTAACTATAACTACCTACTGGCGACCGCCAGTAGGTAATATATATATATATATATATATATATATATATATATATATATATATATATATATATATATATATATATATATATATATATATATATATATATATATATATATATATTATCTACTGGCGGTCGCCAGTAGATAGTTATAGTTAGGACCGTGTTTCCATAGGAAATCCGCAACATTCTATTTGGAATAACTTTGGCGCCGATTGACGAATCCTCGCGAAATTTTCAAAATAGGTGGGGCGCTCCGCTCCGCTCCTTCCCTGAAAGTCTCGGGGGGATTCGTCAAGCGGGGACTGAGAAAAAAGGGGGGTCCCAAAACGCGTTTTCCCCATGCATTTTTCCATAGGACCTTTAGTCCAAGCTACAGCCCGAACGGCTGAACAGAATTACTTGGAATTTGGCAGAGAGGTAGTCCTCAGGTCAGTGATGTGCCTTTTGCAGGTCTGGTGTAAATCTGTTCAGTAGTTCCTGAGAAAATAGCATTTAAATCAATATATATATATCTATAGGCGCGCACCGTGCGCGTACGGTAAAACGTACCGTACGCGCACGCTGCCGTGCGCGAGCGCGATTCTGATTGGTTGTTAGATCTTAGTAAACATTCGAATCGGTCGAAACCAGGAAGTGTCGGCCGCCATTTTGTCTCTCGCAGTCTGAGTGGGTGAAAAACAAAGGTGGAGAACGTGAAAAGGGGGCAGGGTGGACAGTTCCTGACCCCCTAGCCTTTGTCAGGGGGTCTCAGAAGGACCCCCAAGGGCCAACATTTCTTTTAATTTTTTTTCCAAAAATCGCGGAGTGCGCGTAGCGTGCGCGTACGGTAGAAACGGAAAAATTCCGCGAACTGCGTATGCTCACCGCTTGCCCACAGCGCGCGCACGGTGCGTGAAGCGCACCGTGCGCATACGGTACGCGCACGGTGAAAAACCTTAAAAAAAAAATACATAACTTAGCATTTAAAAAAACGTACAAATTCACTGAAAAAACCATAGGTTTCACACACGTTATAGTTAGGAATTAGCATTTAAAAAACCTTGCAAATTCACTTAAAAAACCATAGGTTTCACACATGTTATAGTTAGCTGGACATTTCACTCGTGAAAAACCATTGAAATTCCCCCGTTATAGTTAGTGCAGGCAACTATAACTCACGCGACCGCAATCCTCTGCTGATGACGTCAGATATTACACCACTGATGACATATGTGTCTTTCTGAAAAAAAAATATTTGTAATATATGTATAGCTAAAGATTAATGGAAGAAGACATGGGTAAATAGGTGTCTAAATACAGTGATGTAATATCTGACGTCATCAGCAGAGGATTGCGGTCGCGTGAGTTATAGTTGCCTGCACTAACTATAACGGGGGAATTTCAATGGTTTTTCACGAGTGAAATGTCCAGCTAACTATAACATGTGTGAAACCTATGGTTTTTTAAGTGAATATATATATATATATATATATATATATATATATATATATATTACCTACTGGCGGTCGCCAGTAGGTAGTTATAGTTAGGACCACGTTTCCATAGGAAATCCGCAACATTCTATTTTGAATAACTTTGGCGCCGGTTGACGAATCCTCGTGAATTTTTCAAAATAGGTGGGGTGCTACGCTCCGCTCCTACCCTGAAAGTCTCGGGGGGATTCGTCAAGCGGGGGCTGAGATAAAAGGGGGGTCCCAAAACACGTTTTTCCCATGCATTTTTCCATAGGACCTTTAGACACAGCTACAGCCCGAACGGCTGAACAGAATTACTAGAAATTTGGCAGAGAGGTAGTCCTCAGGTCAAGGAAGTGCCTTTTGTAGGTTTGGTGTAAATCTGTTCAGTAGATTCTGAGAAAATAGCCTTTAAATCAATATATATATCTGAGCCAGCTTACGGTGCGCTTACTGTACGCGTACGGTGGCGTGCGCGAGCGCGATTCTGATTGGCTCTTAGATCTTAGTAAACATTCGAATCGGTCGAAACCAGGAAGCGGCGGCCGCCATTTCGTGTGTTTCACTCAGAAAAAAAAGAGTGATATCTTGAAAAGGGGGCAAGGAGGAGAGTTACAGACCCCCTAACATTTGTAAGGGGGTCAAAGAAGGACAGAAAAGTACAAAGAAAAAATTTATTGATTTTTTAAAAAATCGCGGGGTACGCGTACGGTAAGCTCAACGTACGCGTACGGTAGGAAAAAAATAAAATAAAAGAAATGAAATGCAGATTTAAGAGTTTAGATATTAGGGGGCTCTAAAAAGAGCCGTTGTGTTTATGAAGTGATTTTTTAGTGGTACCTACAAGTAAGTACCGATGCAGAGTCTAAGGTTCAAGAGGAAGACTCTGTTCCCTTCATCATTGAAGTGCACACCATCTCCTCTATAAATGTCTTGCATGTCGTAACGCAAGTTGTTGTGGTAAATGGAACCCGTACCATAGTCACGGAGGAAAGCAGAAACAGATTTGTTGACGTGCTTTCTTGCTTTGTCAATCTGCGGACAGAAATGATTGGACCAGTTCCATTTTTGCCTTTGGCATATGTTAGAAAACACAAAGGCAGTTTTAGGGAAAAGTGAAAACAGTTGTGCAAAGGTCTCCTTCATAAGCATTTCCAGACCTACCCCAGTCAAAGTGCCTAGGTCATTGCCACCACAGTGCACTATTATGAGGTCAGGGTGTTGGATTTGCATGAAGGATTTCACCAATGGCATCAATTGGTGCCACTTTAACACTCTCTGACCAATCCATTTAATGTCTACATTTGGCAAAGCAAGGTCTCTCACCATACCTGTTTTCTCTGCAAACTTTTCACTCCAGAAGACATAGCTGTGCCCTACAATCCACACTGTGAACATCTTCAAAGGAGAACTGGATGCACTCAGGAGGTGTAATTCAGTAGAATGGTAAAAAGAAATGAAAGACAGTTTGGAAATGGAGGCATACATATTTTTTTCATAAAAAAAAGAACTGATTGGCTGTTTCATACCATTCTAGAATAAAAACTAGGCTGTATGTGTAAATTAATAGAAGCATGTTTTGTATTGGTACAGAAAAATGTGTTACCAAAGAACAGTACTATGGATTTGCTGTTAGGTTTGAAAAGTCAAGCACTCTTGCTCTGTGGAATTGAAACATTGTTTGGTGAACTTCTGACCTAACTCCACACAGCAGTGTTCCATGAGCTGTTGCTATGGTAGCAGGCAGAAGTCAAGTTGGGGGAAGGGTACTAGGCAGAAGTCAAGTTGGGGGAAGGGTACTTTTGGAAAAGGGTTGGTTTTCAACCAATAGAAATGTGTGATTACATTTGAAAAAAAGGGGGAAGCACTGAGATTTGAAATTAACATGTATATGTGTGGAAAAAGAGAGGGAAAGTTTGCCATTATCTGGTTCTGCTGAGAGGAGAGAGGTGTAAAGAACAGAGATCCTGGCTCTGATAATCTGCTGTTTGAGTGCCACATTTCTTTCACAGCTAACTAATTTTAAAGGTGAGTTTAGAGTTTGAGAGGGGATGTATATGGTAAATTAAGAAATGAATAATAGAAATGGAATTCCTTTTGTTGAAGTTGTGTTTATTATTTTCTGTTTTGGGAGAAATTTAAATGTGAGGAACATGTAAAATAATATGGACTATGTTTTCACGATAAATTGAAGTGTACTGGTAAAAATAAAGAATACTTTAAGGGTTTGAGGTTGGACTCAGTAATGCAAATACATACAGCATCAGTAAGGCTGGTTGCCCTTGCTGGAGTGTAGGCAGTCACCCAGGTTACACATGGTGCTGGTCTGAAAAAGCAGTTTGGACATGTGCTTTTTTAAGAATCTGAAAAGTGGATTCAAAATGTGACAGACTGTAAAAGTGTTTATCACTTGCCAAAAAAAGAGTAGTAAGTGTTCTTTCAAAATGGCAAAGAAATTTCGTTTTGTGACTAATGTGAAAACATGACTCTGTGTGCAAATAGGAATTACAGGCAGAGATTTATTGCGTATTGCTCTGGTGATTTCACAGTTGCATTAGATGGAAAGGGGGAGCCATTTTTTGGTGCAGAAGCAGACTCTTAGCACACACCCAGCTGCTTACCCTGTGGAATCATGCACAGTATTCACAAGCGAGTGGGGTTTGAGGTTTCAGTCAGTAATGCAAATACATTCAGCATCACTAAGGCTGGTTGCCCTTGCTGGAGTGTAGTCAGTCACCCAGGTTACACATGGTGCTGGTCTGAAAAAGCAGTTTGGACATGTGCTTTTTTAAGAATCTGAAAAGTGGATTCAAAATGTGACAGACTGTAAAAGTGTTTATCACTTGCCAAAAAAAGAGTAGTAAGTGTGCTTTCAAAATGGCAAAGAAATTTCGTTTTGTGACTAATGTGAAAACATGACTCTGTGTGCATATAGGAATTACAGGCAGAGATTTATTGCGTATTGCTCTGGTGATTTCACAGTTGCATTAGATGGAAAGGGGGAGCCATTTTTTGGTGCAGAAGCAGACTCTTAGCACACACCCAGCTGCTTACCCTGTGGAATCATGCACAGTATTCACAAGCGAGTGGGGTTTGAGGTTTCAGTCAGTAATGCAAATACATTCAGCATCACTAAGGCTGGTTGCCCTTGCTGGAGTGTAGTCAGTCACCCAGGTTACACATGGTGCTGGTCTGAAAAAGCAGTTTGGACATGTGCTTTTTTAAGAATCTGAAAAGTGGATTCAAAATGGGACAGACTGTAAAAGTGTTTATCACTTGCCAAAAAAAAGAGTAGTAAGTGTTCTTTCAAAATGGCAAAGAAATTTCGTTTTGTGACTAATGTGAAAACATGACTCTGTGTGCAAATAGGAATTACAGGCAGAGATTTATTGAGTATTGCTCTGGTGATTTCACAGTTGCATTAGATGGAAAGGGGGAGCCATTTTTTGGTGCAGAAGCAGACTCTTAGCACACACCCAGCTGCTTACCCTGTGGAATCATGCACAGTATTCACAAGCGAGTGGGGTTTGAGGTTTCAGTCAGTAATGCAAATACATTCAGCATCACTAAGGCTGGTTGCCCTTGCTGGAGTGTAGTCAGTCACCCAGGTTACACATGGTGCTGGTCTGAAAAAGCAGTTTGGACATGTGCTTTTTTAAGAATCTGAAAAGTGGGTTCAAAATGTGACAGACTGTAAAAGTGTTTATCACTTGCCAAAAAAAAGAGTAGTAAGTGTGCTTTCAAAATGGGAAAGAAATTTCGTTTTGTGACTAATGTGAAAACATGACTCTGTGTGCATATAGGAATTACAGGCAGAGATTTATTGCGTATTGCTCTGGTGATTTCACAGTTGCATTAGATGGAAAGAGGGAGCCATTTTTTGGTGCAGAAGCAGACTCTTAGCACACACCCAGCTGCTTACCCTGTGGAATCATGCACAGTATTCACAAGCGAGTGGGGTTTGAGGTTTCAGCCAGTAATGCAAATACATTCAGCATCACTAAGGCTGGTTGCCCTTGCTGGAGTGTAGTCAGTCACCCAGGTTACACATGATGCTGGTCTGAAAAAGCAGTTTGGACATGTGCTTTTTTAAGAATCTGAAAAGTGGATTCATAATGTGTCAGTCTGTAAAAGTGTTTATCACTTGCCAAAAAAAAGAGTAGTAAGTGTGCTTTCAAATTGGCAAAGAAATTTCGTTTTGTGACTAATGTGAAAACATGACTCTGTGTGCAAATAGGAATTACAGGCAGAGATTTATTGCGTATTGCTCTGGTGATTTCACAGTTGCATTAGATGGAAAGGGGGAGCCATTTTTTGGTGCAGAAGCAGACTCTTAGCACACACCCAGCTGCTTACCCTGTGGAATCATGCACAGTATTCACAAGCGAGTGGGGTTTGAGGTTTCAGTCAGTAATGCAAATACATTCAGCATCACTAAGGCTGGTTGCCCTTGCTGGAGTGTAGTCAGTCACCCAGGTTACACATGGTGCTGGTCTGAAAAAGCAGTTTGGACATGTGCTTTTTTAAGAATCTGAAAAGTGGATTCATAATGTGTCAGTCTGTAAAAGTGTTTATCACTTGCCAAAAAAAAGAGTAGTAAGTGTGCTTTCAAATTGGCAAAGAAATTTCGTTTTGTGACTAATGTGAAAACATGACTCTGTGTGCAAGTAGGAATTACAGGCAGAGATTTATTGCGTATTGCTCTGGTGATTTCACAGTTGCATTAGATGGAAAGGGGGAGCCATTTTTTGGTGCAGAAGCAGACTCTTAGCACACACCCAGCTGCTTACCCTGTGGAATCATGCACAGTATTCACAAGCGAGTGGGGTTTGAGGTTTCAGTCAGTAATGCAAATACATTCAGCATCACTAAGGCTGGTTGCCCTTGCTGGAGTGTAGTCAGTCACCCAGGTTACACATGGTGCTGGTCTGAAAAAGCAGTTTGGACATGTGCTTTTTTAAGAATCTGAAAAGTGGATTCAAAATGTGACAGACTGTAAAAGTGTTTATCACTTGCCAAAAAAAGAGTAGTAAGTGTGCTTTCAAAATGGCAAAGAAATTTCGTTTTGTGACTAATGTGAAAACATGACTCTGTGTACATATAGGAATTACAGGCAGAGATTTATTGCGTATTGCTCTGGTGATTTCACAGTTGCATTAGATGGAAAGGGGGAGCCATTTTTTGGTGCAGAAGCAGACTCTTAGCACACACCCAGCTGCTTACCCTGTGGAATCATGCACAGTATTCACAAGCGAGTGGGGTTTGAGGTTTCAGTCAGTAATGCAAATACATTCAGCATCACTAAGGCTGGTTGCCCTTGCTGGAGTGTAGTCAGTCACCCAGGTTACACATGGTGCTGGTCTGAAAAAGCAGTTTGGACATGTGCTTTTTTAAGAATCTGAAAAGTGGATTCAAAATGTGACAGACTGTAAAAGTGTTTATCACTTGCCAAAAAAAAGAGTAGTAAGTGTGCTTTCAAAATGGCAAAGAAATTTCGTTTTGTGACTAATGTGAAAACATGACTCTGTGTGCATATAGGAATTACAGGCAGAGATTTATTGCGTATTGCTCTGGTGATTTCACAGTTGCATTAGATGGAAAGGGGGAGCCATTTTTTGCTGCAGAAGCAGACTCTTAGCACACACCCAGCTGCTTACCCTGTGGAATCATGCACAGTATTCACAAGCGAGTGGGGTTTGAGGTTTCAGTCAGTAATGCAAATACATTCAGCATCACTAAGGCTGGTTGCCCTTGCTGGAGTGTAGTCAGTTACCCAGGTTACACATGGTGCTGGTCTGAAAAAGCAGTTTGGACATGTGCTTTTTTAAGAATCTGAAAAGTGGATTCATAATGTGTCAGTCTGTAAAAGTGTTTATCACTTGCCAAAAAAAAGAGTAGTAAGTGTGCTTTCAAATTGGCAAAGAAATTTCGTTTTGTGACTAATGTGAAAACATGACTCTGTGTGCAAGTAGGAATTACAGGCAGAGATTTATTGCGTATTGCTCTGGTGATTTCACAGTTGCATTAGATGGAAAGGGGGAGCCATTTTTTGGTGCAGAAGCAGACTCTTAGCACACACCCAGCTGCTTACCCTGTGGAATCATGCACAGTATTCACAAGCGAGTGGGGTTTGAGGTTTCAGTCAGTAATGCAAATACATTCAGCATCACTAAGGCTGGTTGCCCTTGCTGGAGTGTAGTCAGTCACCCAGGTTACACATGGTGCTGGTCTGAAAAAGCAGTTTGGACATGTGCTTTTTTAAGAATCTGAAAAGTGGGTTCAAAATGTGACAGACTGTAAAAGTGTTTATCACTTGCCAAAAAAAAGAGTAGTAAGTGTGCTTTCAAAATGGCAAAGAAATTTCGTTTTGTGACTAATGTGAAAACATGACTCTGTGTGCATATAGGAATTACAGGCAGAGATTTATTGCGTATTGCTCTGGTGATTTCACAGTTGCATTAGATGGAAAGGGGGAGCCATTTTTTGGTGCAGAAGCAGACTCTTAGCATACACCCAGCTGCTTACCCTGTGGAATCATGCACAGTATTCACAAGCGAGTGGGGTTTGAGGTTTCAGTCAGTAATGCAAATACATTCAGCATCACTAAGGCTGGTTGCCCTTGCTGGAGTGTAGTCAGTCACCCAGGTTACACATGGTGCTGGTCTGAAAAAGCAGTTTGGACATGTGCTTTTTTAAGAATCTGAAAAGTGGATTCATAATGTGTCAGTCTGTAAAAGTGTTTATCACTTGCCAAAAAAAAGAGTAGTAAGTGTGCTTTCAAATTGGCAAAGAAATTTCGTTTTGTGACTAATGTTAAAACATGACTCTGTGTGCAAATAGGAATTACAGGCAGAGATTTATTGCGTATTGCTCTGGTGATTTCACAGTTGCATTAGATGGAAAGGGGGAGCCATTTTTTGGTGCAGAAGCAGACTCTTAGCACACACCCAGCTGCTTACCCTGTGGAATCATGCACAGTATTCACAAGCGAGTGGGGTTTGAGGTTTCAGTCAGTAATGCAAATACATTCAGCATCACTAAGGCTGGTTGCCCTTGCTGGAGTGTAGTCAGTCACCCAGGTTACACATGGTGCTGGTCTGAAAAAGCAGTTTGGACATGTGCTTTTTTAAGAATCTGAAAAGTGGATTCAAAATGTGACAGACTGTAAAAGTGTTCATCACTTGCCAAAAAAAAGAGTAGTAAGTGTGCTTTCAAAATGGCAAAGAAATTTCGTTTTGTGACTAATGTGAAAACATGACTCTGTGTGCAAATAGGAATTACAGGCAGAGATTTATTGCGTATTGCTCTGGTGAATTCACAGTTGCATTAGATGGAAAGGGGGAGCCATTTTTTGGTGCAGAAGCTGACTCTTAGCACACACCCAGCTGCTTACCCTGTGGAATCATGCACAGTATTCACAAGCGAGTGGGGTTTGAGGTTTCAGTCAGTAATGCAAATACATTCAGCATCACTAAGGCTGGTTGCCCTTGCTGGAGTGTAGTCAGTTACCCAGGTTACACATGGTGCTGGTCTGAAAAAGCAGTTTGGACATGTGCTTTTTTAAGAATCTGAAAAGTGGATTCAAAATGTGACAGACTGTAAAAGTGTTTATCACTTGCCAAAAAAAAGAGTAGTAAGTGTGCTTTCAAAATGGCAAAGAAATTTCGTTTTGTGACTAATGTGAAAACATGACTCTGTGTGCATATAGGAATTACAGGCAGAGATTTATTGCGTATTGCTCTGGTGATTTCACAGTTGCATTAGATGGAAAGGGGGAGCCATTTTTTGGTGCAGAAGCAGACTCTTAGCACACACCCAGCTGCTTACCCTGTGGAATCATGCACAGTATTCACAAGCGAGTGGGGTTTGAGGTTTCAGGCAGTAATGCAAATACATTCAGCATCACTAAGGCTGGTTGCCCTTGCTGGAGTGTAGTCAGTTACCCAGGTTACACATGGTGCTGGTCTGAAAAAGCAGTTTGGACATGTGCTTTTTTAAGAATCCGAAAAGTGGATTCAAAATGTGACAGACTGTAAAAGTGTTTATCACTTGCCAAAAAAAAGAGTAGTAAGTGTGCTTTCAAAATGGCAAAGAAATTTCGTTTTGTGACTAATGTGAAAACATGACTCTGTGTGCATATAGGAATTACAGGCAGAGATGTATTGCGTATTGCTCTGGTGATTTCACAGTTGCATTAGATGGAAAGGGGGAGCCATTTTTTGGTGCAGAAGCAGACTCTTAGCACACACCCAGCTGCTTACCCTGTGGAATCATGCACAGTATTCACAAGCGAGTGGGGTTTGAGGTTTCAGTCAGTAATGCAAATACATTCAGCATCACTAAGGCTGGTTGCCCTTGCTGGAGTGTAGTCAGTCACTCAGGTTACACATGGTGCTGGTCTGAAAAAGCAGTTTGCACATGTGCTTTTTTAAGAATCTGAAAAGTGGATTCATAATGTGTCAGTCTGTAAAAGTGTTTATCACTTGCCAAAAAAAAGAGTAGTAAGTGTGCTTTCAAATTGGCAAAGAAATTTCGTTTTGTGACTAATGTGAAAACATGACTCTGTGTGCAAATAGGAATTACAGGCAGAGATTTATTGCGTATTGCTCTGGTGATTTCACAGTTGCATTAGATGGAAAGGGGGAGCCATTTTTTGGTGCAGAAGCAGACTCTTAGCACACACCCAGCTGCTTACCCTGTGGAATCATGCACAGTATTCACAAGCGAGTGGGGTTTGAGGTTTCAGTCAGTAATGCAAATACATTCAGCATCACTAAGGCTGGTTGCCCTTGCTGGAGTGTAGTCAGTCACCCAGGTTACACATGGTGCTGGTCTGAAAAAGCAGTTTGGACATGTGCTTTTTTAAGAATCTGAAAAGTGGATTCAAAATGTGACAGACTGTAAAAGTGTTTATCACTTGCCAAAAAAAAGAGTAGTAAGTGTGCTTTCAAAATGGCAAAGAAATTTCGTTTTGTGACTAATGTGAAAACATGACTCTGTGTGCATATAGGAATTACAGGCAGAGATTTATTGCGTATTGCTCTTGTGATTTCACAGTTGCATTAGATGGAAAGGGGGAGCCATTTTTTGGTGCAGAAGCAGACTCTTAGCACACACCCAGCTGCTTACCCTGTGGAATCATGCACAGTATTCACAAGCGAGTGGGGTTTGAGGTTTCAGTCAGTAATGCAAATACATTCAGCATCACTAAGGCTGGTTGCCCTTGCTGGAGTGTAGTCAGTCACTCAGGTTACACATGGTGCTGGTCTGAAAAAGCAGTTTGGACATGTGCTTTTTTAAGAATCTGAAAAGTGGATTCATAATGTGTCAGTCTGTAAAAGTGTTTATCACTTGCCAAAAAAAAGAGTAGTAAGTGTGCTTTCAAATTGGCAAAGAAATTTCGTTTTGTGACTAATGTGAAAACATGACTCTGTGTGCAAATAGGAATTACAGGCAGAGATTTATTGCGTATTGCTCTGGTGATTTCACAGTTGCATTAGATGGAAAGGGGGAGCCATTTTTTGGTGCAGAAGCAGACTCTTAGCACACACCCAGCTGCTTACCCTGTGGAATCATGCACAGTATTCACAAGCGAGTGGGGTTTGAGGTTTCAGTCAGTAATGCAAATACATTCAGCATCACTAAGGCTGGTTGCCCTTGCTGGAGTGTAGTCAGTCACCCAGGTTACACATGGTGCTGGTCTGAAAAAGCAGTTTGGACATGTGCTTTTTTAAGAATCTGAAAAGTGGATTCAAAATGTGACAGACTGTAAAAGTGTTTATCACTTGCCAAAAAAAAGAGTAGTAAGTGTGCTTTCAAAATGGCAAAGAAATTTCGTTTTGTGACTAATGTGAAAACATGACTCTGTGTGCATATAGGAATTACAGGCAGAGATTTATTGCGTACTGCTCTGGTGATTTCACAGTTGCATTAGATGGAAAGGGGGAGCCATTTTTTGGTGCAGAAGCAGACTCTTAGCACACACCCAGCTGCTTACCCTGTGGAATCATGCACAGTATTCACAAGCGAGTGGGGTTTGAGGTTTCAGGCAGTAATGCAAATACATTCAGCATCACTAAGGCTGGTTGCCCTTGCTGGAGTGTAGTCAGTTACCCAGGTTACACATGGTGCTGGTCTGAAAAAGCAGTTTGGACATGTGCTTTTTTAAGAATCTGAAAAGTGGATTCAAAATGTGACAGACTGTAAAAGTGTTTATCACTTGCCAAAAAAAAGAGTAGTAAGTGTGCTTTCAAAATGGCAAAGAAATTTCGTTTTGTGACTAATGTGAAAACATGACTCTGTGTGCATATAGAAATTACAGGCAGAGATTTATTGCGTATTGCTCTGGTGATTTCACAGTTGCATTAGATGGAAAGGGGGAGCCATTTTTTGGTGCAGAAGCAGACTCTTAGCACACACCCAGCTGCTTACCCTGTGGAATCATGCACAGTATTCACAAGCGAGTGGGGATTGAGGTTTCAGTCAGTAATGCAAATACATTCAGCATCACTAAGGCTGGTTGCCCTTGCTGGAGTGTAGTCAGTCACCCAGGTTACACATGGTGCTGGTCTGAAAAAGCAGTTTGGACATGTGCTTTTATCAGAATCTGAAAAGTGGATTCATAATGTGTCAGTCTGTAAAAGTACTTTTCACTTGCCTAAAAAGTAGTAGAAAGTATGCTTTGCAATTGGCAAAGAAATTTCGTTTTCTGCCTAATTTCAAAGCATGACTCTGTATGCACACAGGAATTGTTTTTAGATATTTAATTGGTGAAGGTGTTATTGTGATTTTCATTTATAGGAAAGGGGTTTATAGTATTTTAAGATTTCTAAAGAACATAAAAAATGTAGTAATATATTTAAATAAAATAAAGGAATTTTTTTTTAGTTTTTTTCAGGTATTGCTAAAGAGCAGTGAACAAAATTTAAGATGCCTACAAAATCCAGAGTAAAGAAAGACCACAAAAAAAACCTATATTTGAAGACAACTGGAGGACCTAAGTTAGTTGGAGATGCTCATGTTGGGAAAAAGAAAAAATCTTCTGGTAAGCAGACAAAACATTTTTTAAAGAACATATTCAAAAAAAGGAAAAATGTACAAAATGTCTGTACTGGAAAGAATGTTTTCAATAGAAAAGGACAGGAAAAAATTGAGAATTTAGTTAATGCAAATATACCTTCTGCAACTAAAAAGATTAACTTAAACAGAAAAACAGCGTTTAAAGAGATACGTAGAAAAAAATTTCAGAGAAGAGTTATGTCCAATTTGATAAAGGATGTGAAGAAATATAAGCAAAAGGCTAAGTTTTATAAGAGAAAAAAAGAAATTGAAGCCATTGCAGCAAAGGCATTAGAATTAAAAAGGAAACTATTCATTTTAATTTTGAATAGGATGCGTACATTAGATAAAATGGTTAATGTACTGAAATCACAAAGCAAAAGGAAAAGAGTAGTGAACAGAACAAACTTTTGTAAAGTGTTTTTAGGAAAATGGATGCATAGTTCAAGTAGTGAACCTTTTTTTAATGAAGAGAGCTATTTTCAAAGTAATAGTTTGCTGCATGCAGTTGACACCAGAGGTCGTGCTTACAAAGTGAAAAATGGTTGCATAATGGAGAAGGAGATAATGGTTCCAAGAGATGAGGTACAAGTGATGGCGGATGAGGCTATGGGGAGACGTCCTAAAGCCCCAGTGTACACTTGGAATTGTAGTAGTATTTGCACTGTGCGTCAGGAATCTATTGATACATTTTGTGAGTTTCTAAGAGAATATAGTAAAAAAAGTGTAAAACAGAAGATTAAGGTGCTTCAAAGTCTGGATCCATGCAGAGTGAGAGAGAATACTGGTTTGCAGGGTCATTCTCTGGCTTGTCTATCTAGAAAAGTGTGTAATAGTGTTTTCCATCATTTTAGGATGCTGGCTGTTCATCATACTGAAATGAGAAAGTTTGTGAGACGGTTGTATTTTGCTAAAAGTCCAGCAATAAAGTTAGATGAATTGAATAGGGCTCTGTTCCGTGGATCGGTATCAGATGTAGAGAAGGTTGTTGATGAAATTCAGTTTTGTTACTTTGGTCCTGAACAAAACAGTGCAGAAAAGGACACAGTAAATGAGGAAGAAGTGGAAGAGAATGTAGAACCCTCTGTAAGTAAGACATTTAATGATCACATAACAAAATTTGCAATAATCTCTAATGAAAGACCAAATATTACTTGTATTTGTTGCCGCAGAACTCATTATAGAAAACAAACTAGGAATGTTGATCTCTACAGAAAGAGTGAAAATGAAGATAATTATAAGTGGAAGGATTTTGCCACATATATATTTCTTGAAAATTGTTTTGAATTGGGTGAAGATCAGCGTATTTGTAAATACTGTTACAACAAGTTAGAGGAAAATAGAATGCCGACCAGAGCTGTACATAATAATTTAGAATTGGATGCTATTCCTGCTGAACTTTCTGAATTAACCCCTTCAGCGCGGCGCGGATTTCCGCGCCGCGCTGAAGATTCCGTGCGCGGGCGGGGCCATGACGGAGCGGTTCCGTCATGCGCACAGCGCAACCGACGCACGTGACGGAACCGCTCCGTCACAAGCGTCGAACGGGTTAAATACATATGAGTCTATACTCATTCAATGTGTTCATCCGTTCCAGACCATAGTACGTATGGAGCCCAAAACTGGTAAATTACCTCCTTCAGATTTACTGAGAGGTTTAAAAGGTAGAGTGGTGTATTTGCCCTTGGATTTGAAAAAAAATATGGAAACTATTGATGCGGATACTTTGGAAACTGAACCATTATTTATTCTGGTTAATGGTGTACCTACAAAGAATAAGAAGATTTGGCAGGAGCTGGTAGATGTACGGAAAGTACAAAGAGCAAATTTGTATTTGAAAAGGAATAACAAATGGTATGAATCAATTTATATAGAAGAAGAAGAAGAAGATTTACAAGAAGACACAGAAACACCAACTGGACAAATTGAAAAAGTGGACAAGTCAAAGGAAGAAGAAATTTATGAACATTTTAGCATACATCCTCTTCATTCAAAAGAAGTTATGGGAGACAATATTGATCTGTTTCAGATGAAGAAAGCAAAAGGAACTCCCGTGAGTGTATGGGAGGAGAGCTTGGAAGCTCGATGTTTTCCCCAGCTGTTTCCTAAAGGAAAAGGAGGACGAGACGATGAACGTCCGGAACAGATTCCAGCTTCTGAGTATCGGACTACAAGACTATATGCTGAAGATCCCAGATTTCGACAAAGTATTCCTTATTTGTTCCATCTTTTATTTGAAAGCGACTTGTCTGCACTGTCTTATGCAGTAAATCACATTTTAAAAAGTGGAGTACATTTACAAAATGTGTCTGCTAAGGATTTTATGGAGAAAGTGCAGCAAAGAGATGATCATTTGGAAACACAACTGATCAATCTGATGGCTTGTCAGCGTGGGACAAATGAATATTGGTACAGACGCCATGGTGAATTAAAATGCATGTTACGGAATTTAGGAACACCAACATGGTTCGTTACCCTAAGCTGTGCTGAGTACGCTTGGGATGATTTACTGGATTTTCTACGAGAGGCAAATTCAAACATTAAAAACATCGAATACAAGACAGCAGGAGAACTGTGCTCATTGGATCCGGTTAATGTTTGCAGATATTTCAATCATAGATTTGAGGCTATGATGTCGTTCATCTGCAATAAAAAAAATCCACCTCTAGGAGAAGTAGTGGATTTCTTTTGGAGAAAAGATTACCAGGCAAGAGGTGCTCCTCATATTCATATGCTGTTGTGGATCAAGGATGCCCCAAAGTTTGGAACAGATGCTGATGAAGCAGTGTTATCTTACATTGAAGAATATGCAACATGTGCTATACCAAAAAACACAGAAGAGAAAAAGTTAAAGGAGCAAGTTTTACGTTTCCAAAGTCATCGGTGTGGAAAATACTGTCGACGGAAATACAAGAGCAAAGATAAATATTACACTAAATGTCGATTTGGATTTCCTAGACCTGTTCTTTCAAATGGAAGAGTAAACAGTTTTATGTCATCTGTGAGACATACTATCACAAGAAAATCACCTAAGAATACCTACAACCTTAAAAGAAAAGAAGAATCAAAAAATATAAATGACTACAACCCAGTCATTTTATCCATGTGGAATGCTAACATGGATATACAGTATGTAGCTGACAATTCCATTGCTGTTGCTCGATATGTAACATCTTACATTACGAAATCAGAAAAAACAGAATTGAAGGAAATGTGGGAAGAGATTTCTCACGAGAAAACTGTCAGTAAGAAGCTGTACAGTTTCAGTTTGAAGATGTTATCGCATCGAGAAATTGGATCCTACGAATGTTCAGATAGGTTATCTTCTGCAAGTCTCTACTCGAAATCAAGAAGAATAATTTGGGCAAGTTTAGGCCTTGCAGCAATGAGAAATCGGGTACTGAAATCTGTTGGAGAAATTGAATATTTGGCCGAGAATGACCCAGAAAGTACAGATATTTTGAAATCAAACATGTTGGACACATATTATCCCAAGAGAAGTCATCATCTGGAGAACATGTGTCTCTATGAAGTGCTGCAGAACTACATTTATTCACGGAAAGCCACAGAAGGCATCAACAATGGAAAATATAAAGTCATTGGTGAGGAAGGATGTTTGGTGAAGCAAACAAAAGGAAGTTTGATAAATCGCAGGAAGCTGAGTTGCGACACTACTGACAAAAAGGAATTTTACTACTTGGCTCTTTTACAGCTGTTTAAACCATGGCGTACAGAGGATGAACTACTGGGAGAATTTCAAAGCTATGAAGATTCTTTTAATGCTTGCAAAGACAGCATACAATGCAGTACATTCTCAACTTATCTGCAAATGTTAAATGAAGAAATTGAACAGGAAACTACAATTGCAGCAGAAATAGCTAGAGACAGTTCTCAGGACAGCCAAAGTTCAGGAACACTCAGTCAAGATCCCCTAGGACAACCAATCGTTGAAAATGAAGCATCAATAGCCATAAATGAAGTGGAAACGGCTATGAATCAAGCTCAAGAAGAATTTATAGACTTACAAAATTTGGAAAGACAACTGAACGAAGAGCAGCAACAAATTTATGAAGAGATCAGAAACAAAATTGATCACGGATTTCTACATGAAAAAAAAGAGTGCTCATGCACATCATTTCATCCAATCAGGATGTATGTAAGCGGACAAGCTGGAACTGGAAAAAGTTTCCTTATAAAAGTCATCAGAAGCTACCTACAGCAAAAAACGGATTCTACTTTGTCTTGTGTGGTTACTGCTCCAACTGGGTTAGCAGCATATAACATAAAAGGAATCACTTTACATCGTTTGCTAATGTTACCAGTGGAGCATGAGAACAAAATACAATACAACAAGCTAACTGGAGAAGCATGCTTGGAAGTTTCAAGAGTATTGAAGAAGATGCAAGTTCTCATTATTGATGAGGTGAGCATGGTATCAAACTTAATGCTTGCCTTTGTGCATTTAAGAATGTAGCAAATTCTGAAGACAGACTATGACGTGTTATTTGGAGGAAAACACGTCATAGTTTTTGGAGATCTTTTGCAACTTACTCCAGTTAAAGGACAACCAGTGTTTAATACTGTGACACATGAAGACACGAAGAAGTCATTGGGAAGCATCGGTAATGCAAATATTTGGTCCTTCTTTGAGTACAAGGAACTTACTACTAATATGAGGCAAGCAAACGATGAAGAATATGGAAGTATTCTGAAAGATATCAGAATTGGACTACTCACTGAAGCTGGCACGAAAGCATTACAGAGTCGGCTGCTACATAATTTATTTCCAAAGGAAGAAATAGTTGCAGAGAACATATACAAGAACATTGCAGAAAAGAAAAGTGTCATCTGCTTAATGCCAACTCTACATGAATGCTCAATATTCAATGAGGAGCTTTTGAAATTGGAAAAGGAAGATATCAGGAAATTGGAAGCAGTGGACAAAATTGAGGATGGAAGAATTACTGTCACATTAACAGGCACACTGAAAAATAAATTGGATTCACTAGAGAAGAACATTTCCAAAACAGCTGGATTAGAAAAAAATCTATATGTTTGCATGAACTGTAGAGTATTTTTAAGGAGAAATTTGGATGTTGAAAAAGGTTTAGTTAATGGAGCTATGGGAAGAGTTGTGGGTTTTATTAATTATCAGAAAAAAGATGGAATTGAATGTTTAAAAATAAAATTTGATCAGATAGAAGTTAAAGACATTTGTCGTTGTTCAGTTCGTTTCATGCTTGTGAAAGACTTATATGTACGTAGGAAGCAGTTTCCGTTTTCTCTAGCATATGCTGTAACTATTCACAAGTCTCAAGGATTGACTGTAGATTGTGCATTTGTGAACATTGGTTCAACTGTGTTCAAAGAAGGTATGGCATATGTTGCTTTGTCACGAGTGAAAACATTATCAGGTTTATTCATGATAGACTTTGATGACTCAAAAGTTAGTGCTGATGCAAATTGTGTAAAGGAGTATAATAGATTAAGAAGAAGCTATGCTCCTCATTTAGGTCAGTATCCTGTGTTGGAGAAACGTGTAGTTTCTCGTAAAAGGAGAAATGAGAATATCTGTAATGAAGATGTAGAGAGGAGGAAAAAAAAGAGGAGTGATGTAATTGCAAGCAAAAAGAAAAAGGAAAATGAAGAACAGGTTGTAGGATGTCATTTTGAAAATAGCTCTGGTGTCAACTGCTACGCTAATGTAGTGCTGAATGTTGCATTTTATCTGGAAAGTGTGCAAGAGCAGATAGTAGTAAATCAGGGAAAAAGATTCTGTTCTGAGTTGAGTCTCCTTTTTCAAAAGCTGAGTAATGATAAAACTCAAATAGAAAGTGCTACTGAAATTAGAAAACTTTTAGATGTATGTTCAGGACGAACACAGTTTTCTCAAAATGTACAGCAAGACGCACAGGAATTCTTGATGTTTTTTCTTCAGGTACTGGAAGAAGAAGGGGTTCCCATTGAAAATTTATTTGGTCTCTCTTATAAATGGGAACATAGTTGTGAAAACTGTTATAATATATGTGGCTCTAATGTTGATTCTGAAAGGTTTATTTATTAAACATTGCCAGAAAGTAAAACAGTCACTTTTGCTAAATTAGATGCTAATCATAGCATGGAATGCAGTGAGTGTCAATCTGACATGTTTTCAACGTTAATTTTAAAGGAATACGGACAGTATGTAATTTTAATGATGTAAAGCTGATGGTTCAAAATTAGATACTTTAATAAAGAAGTTTACAGGACAGCAATTGTCAATTTCAGGAAAAACTTTTGTAACAGTTGCAATAATTTTCCATGATGGACCTACTGTAACTTCTGGTCATTACACAGTTTATCTTAAATGTGAAAAAGGCTGGACACTGTGTAATGATTCCCAATTGATTTTTAAGCAACGTTTGCCTTTTGATTTAGCAAATTCCTATCTAATCTTCCTGAAACCTAAATTTAAGAGAGATTTGGCAACATCTGGACAAAACAATTTTACCATTTTATTGGATTACCATTGGAATTTAAAAAAAAAATGATTTTACAAATTATCATTTGGCCTAATGGAAAGGTAACCAATTGTAATGTGGACTTTTTCAATTTTTAATGAAACTTTGGAAAACCAAAAATTTAGAAAAAATCGGTAACATCTGCACAATTTAAATTTTGGAATGTTATTGGATTGCCATTGGAAATTTATAAAAAAAAGATTTTTAAAATTACTATTTGGCCATGCGGAAAGGTAAACAATTCTATTGTGGACTTATTTAATTATTAATAAATCTTTCGGAAACCAAAATGTTACAGAGAATCGGTGAGATGTGTACAATTTAAACTTTAGAATTTTATTGGATTACCATTGGAAATTTAATCAAAAAAGAATTTTAAAATTACTATTTGGCCTAAAGGAAATGGAACCAGATGTATTGTGGAGTTATTTGAGATATATTTTTGTGATTATACTTCTGAAACAAAAATATCAGACGGTATTTTAAATAAATAAGTATTGATATTAGATGATATTTTTTAAGAATATTATGCATTTATATAAAGTTATGTTTATGCAAAAAGAGATTGTGGGCTTTTCTAAAACAATCTTTGAGATTGTAAATTTTTTTTTTGCCCGCTGTTAAATGATGAATGCAATTGCTTTCACAATTTATAGTGAAATGCAATATATTCTGAAAACAGCAAAAAAAAGGCAAAATTTTTTTGGGAAAAATATGTAAATATGTGTACTGTATTATAAAATGTTTTATTAAATATTAATACTTTTTTCTTTTTTTTCAGATTGAGATAGAAAATTTTCGAAAACTAGAACCATTTTTAAAGCAATTAAAAAAAAATTTAAATGAATAAATATTTTTTTGAGTGGGTATGGTAAGTCAAAAATTTCATGGTCCCTTTTTTCCACTTCTCCACAATCACATTTTCAGTTTTTCATTGTAGTCTCTCAAGGACCTTGTAATGTGATAATTGATTTTTAGTGTTTTTTTAAAAAAAAAAAATAATTACGTGTACCGTACGCGTACAGTAAAAAAAAATCAAAAAAAAGTTTTAAAAAATATATTAAAAAAAGTTGAAAGGTAAGGTTGGCTCTTAAAAGAGCCGTTGTGTTCATGCAGGGATAGAGGAAAGAAAGAATGGGAATATTAGACGGTACGACAAATGTGCTGATCTATTTTATTGTTCACTAGGGAAATATTGGTCTCCCTATAACAAATTAGATCATGACAAGTGGCGCACCGTATTTCAACCCTCAGAAACCGAGGGTTAATTTCCAGAGGACGAGAAAAAGGAGATGCTCCCCCCACAGATGAAGGGCTCACCTGACCTGCCGAAGATGGACTCGGCCCTGCAGATGATGGTCCAGGCTGAGCTGCTGTGGATGTGCTTGGTTGACTTACTGAAGGGTTACCTTCAGTATGTCGAGCATGTGTCCTTCTGTGTAAATCCTTAAGGTGTCTCAACATGGTGTGATTCCCGAAGGAATACTTCTTGTTGGGATTCCCTCTAGAAAGTACACGCTTACACAGCTTACAAGTCACTAAGGGTGCATTTACCTTTTGCTGGCCCTCTGGAAAAGAAAAATACTCCCATATGAAAGAGGTCTTTTGTTTCCTCGTTCTCTGCCTCAAGGTAGTGCTGCTAGCCTCACTCTCAGAAGGGCTCTGCTGTTCTGCCATCGTATCACAAAGACAACCCAGCTCCTTCTCCTAAGGGATCACAAGCAGAAATGAGGGGAATGGGTGTGGTGTAGGAGAGTTCTAGAACTGAAAGTTGTAAAAACCAATCAAAAGTCTTGTTTCTTGATCACATGATCTACCGTGCGCGTACGTTACGCTTACGGTACGCTTACGGCAAAAGTACGCATGCGCGTAAAAAAGACACGCGCACGCGCGCATGCGCAAAACAGGCACGCCCCTTCACTTCCGCGTAACGTGCGCGTGCAGCATACGCGTTACGCGCTGTGCGCGCGTGACGTGCGTCTACGCAAATTGCGTAAATGAACGCAAACATGTCATCAGTGATGTCATTTGAGATGTCATCAGTGATGTCATGAGTGATGTCAGTGACCATGTCATGAGTGATGTAATATGTGACGTCATCAGTAGTGCATTGCGGGCGCGCGAGTTATAGTTAGCTGAACTAACTATAACGGGGGAATTTCAATGGTTTTTTACGAGTGAAATGTCCAGCTAACTATAACATGTGTGAAACCTTTGGTTTTTTCATTGAATTTCTAAGGTTTTTTAAATGCTAATTCCTAACTATAACGTGTGTGAAACCCATGGTTTTTTCAGTGAATATATATATATATATATATATATATTTACTCCCAATGTGGCTTAGAACCGGATCGCTCAACAGTGGGTGCAGGGCATTGGGCCAAGCCAGTAGCCAAAATTAATTTTGAAACAAAGGACGCCCACAGTCTGGAACCTTGCGAATTTGTTTATTTAATTGACAGAGCCCACTCTGTCACACCAACGCGTTTCAGCCAAACGGCCTTGCTCACGGTAATTGGCATTACATTTCGCAACTGCTTGTATGTCATTTCCTGTATGACCTAAACATTACCCATAGATTTCTGGGATATATAGTTCACAGTATTTTAAACAGCAGAATACCTTGTGACAGTTCTGAATTACAACAATTGTACCTAAACTAATAAAGTTACACAAACATCGGCATTTGAGTTGCATGCAATTTGCATAGTTTCAAACCGCATATATAACGGCTGTGATTGTATAGTACAGTTACAAATGTGAGATGGATCATAAATGATTATAGTGAAGTTCTGGAGAATTGTGGTGTAGTACCATAATTCAGCAGGATATCTCGTGACAGTTCTGAATTCAAAACCATTTTTACCTAAAGTAATAAGGTTACACAAACATCAGCATTTGAGTTGCATGCAATTTGCATAGTTTCAAATCCGCATATGTAACGGCTGTGACTGTATAGTACAGTTACAAATGTGAGACGGATCAAAAATGATTATAGTGGAGTTCTGAAGGATTGTGGTATGGTACCATAATTCTGGTTCCAATCGATATATTCAATTCAGTTGTTTAATTTAGATAGTTGAAGTTAGTTTTTGTTCCACATTCAAATTGCTCTTGGGTCCGCGATTTTTGGGATCTTCTATTTACACACTTTTCATTCTTTACTGTTTAGCGCCGTACACTCGTTCAGTAAGTCCCAAGACTGTCATCCAGTATGATATCTTATGTACATGATATAGTCAATGCTGGTAAGTAAAGTGTTTTAAGTTTCACAAATGCACATGAAGTTCTTCGTCCACATTCATCCCCCTCGGATGCTTTGTTCGGAATCTAATGATGTATTTAGATTCCAATTGTCGGAGTTTCCTTTTGCGATCGCCCATCCTTTCGTTGTTTTCTATTGTATCTATGCCAAAGAAGATCATGTTTCGCCAATTGCCTTCTTGGCATGAGAGAAGGTGTTTGGCAGTTGCATAGGTCTGGTCCTTGTTTTTCACAGCTCTGATGTGTTCCAGCATACGTTTTTTGAGCATGCAGATGGTGCTGCCAATGTACATCATTCCACAATTACATTGTATAACATATACTACGAATTGCGTTGTGCATGTGATTTTGGGGGCAATGATGATTGTTTTGCCTTCTGGGTCTATTACTGATTTTTTGTTTACACCAATTTTGCAAGCTTTACAGTTATTGCACTTTCTGAAGCCAGTTTGTTGTTGTTCGAGCCAAGTTTTCCTTTTTCCCTCGGGGTCTGGAAATGACTTCGGGTTACTATATCTTTGATGGATGGTACTTTTCTGTAGGAGATTGATGGTGTTGTTCCAATAATCTCTACCAGGTCCCGATCTTGTTGTAATACTGGCCAGTATTTTTGTACAATTTGTCTTATCTTGAAAGATTCTTTACTGTAAGTCAAGATTAGTCTAGGTGCTTGTTGTTGTTCTGTTATTTGTGTATTTTTGGAGTGTTGGCCTTTTTTGACAAGGATGTTCGTTCGGCTCATTGCTCCGACTTTTTCAATGCTTTTATTTAGATCTCTGGCTTTGTATCCCCGTGTGTTCAATCTTTTTGCACTGTTTTGAATTTCTCTTTTTGCGTCTTCCTCTGTGGAGCAATTCCTTTTCATACGAATAAATTCTCCGAAGGGGATACTTTTCAGTAAGGATTTTGGATGGAAGCTTTCTGCATGTAAAATGCTATTTGTGGCAGTCTTTTTCCTGAAGAGTGTTGTTTCTATTTGTGCATTTCGAATGTATACTGTAACATCCAGGAAATCAATTTTTTGCTGGCTGGTTGTACAAGTGAAGGAAAGTCCGATATTGTTAGTATTTAGTATGTTAAAGTATTGCATAAATTCCTTTTCACTTCCATTCCAGATCAGGAATAGATCGTCGATGTATCGTGACCATAAAATGATTTTCTCCAGGGCCCAATTGTTTTGTGAGCCCCAGGCTATCTCTTTCTCCCACCACCCCATAGTGAGATTGGCATAGTTGGGAGAGAAAGAGATGCTCATGGCACTACCACACAGTTGGTAGTAAATTTCGTGGTTGAAGAAGAAGATGTTGTTCTTCAGACACATTTGGATCATGTCTAGTAACATCGCTGAGTGTTCTAGTTCGTTTATGTTCCTTTGTCGCAGGAAATATGCACAAGCATTCACTCCAATGGTGTGTTCGATAGATGTATATAGTGATACTCCATCAATAGTTGCCTTTAGATAAGATGGATTCCATGCTGTGTTGGAAAGAATTCGTAAGAAATCACCTGTATCTTGGATGTACGATGTTAAATTTCGAACCATTGGTGCCAGGTAGCAATCTATATGTGATGAAATGTTCTCATATAGTGATTCGCAGGATGATACAATAGGTCTCTCGGGGTTTTATTTTAGTGTTTTATGGACCTTAGGTAGGAAGTAGATGGTAGGGATTGTTGGGTTTTCTTTTAGAAGAAATTTGTATTCTTCGATGTTGATCAAGTTATGTTCATACCATTTGTTTAGAATACTTTTGACTTCTGCAATCATTTTGTGCATGGGATTTTTTGTCAGTTTGGTATATTTGTCCGTGTCGTTTAATTGACGATATGCTTCTTTTTTGTAGTCATTGATGTTTTGGATTACAATATTACCGCCCTTGTCTGCGGGCTTGATGATTATATTCGGATTTGTTGCCAAATTTTTAATCGCTAGATTTTCTTTCTTCGATATGTTTTCTCTGCTTTTGTTGTTCCTTATTTTTTCCATTTTCTCGATTGCACTCATAATCATTTCCGAAATGGAATCGATTTTGTTCCCTGGTGATAGCTGAGGGCAATACTTAGATTTGTTCTTAAGTCCACTGTGTTCATGTTGTTTCGTATCGATGCCTAGTTTCTGTAGTATTTCAATTTCAGTGGTTTCGTCGTTGTTAGAGTCATTTGCCAAATCATATACGTTTTTGAGATGTGGGATTTCCTCTAAAGTTAGTATTGAATCCCTGTGGGTCTTGTGGATAGTCTCCTGGTTGCTGGTGCTTTCATTGTTCGATATTTTGAGAGCGTGTATTTTTGTCAGTTTCAATTTTCGCACAAACTTGTACATATCGATTTTGGTGTCAGTGTATTCAAAATGTTTTTGTGGGCAGAAAGAAAGACCCTTATTTAGGACTTGGGATTCTGTTTCTGTAGGCGTATAATCCGATAGATTAATTATTAAGTTGTCATTATTTAATTTCTCTTTGTTCGGTTCCTGAGTGAATAGTTTCTTCTTACGGTTGGATCTTCGGGTTTTCCTGGAACTACTGAAAATCTTGTATTGCCTTTTCCAGACCCTCTGCCTCTTCCTCTGCCCCTGCCTTGTCCCTGGTTCCGAGATATGTTCTGGTCTAGGTTGACAAGGCGCATTTCTTCTAAAAAAGTGATGTTCGTTGGTACATTTGTGTTGGTTACAGTGATGGTTTCATTTTCGCCCCCGCTAATATCTGATTCGCTTTCCGTTTCCCTAGAGGGTTGTGGGGCTTTTTTAGCGTGATTTATTTTCAATATATCAAATCTCTTGGCAAATGTTAGTATGCAACCTTCTTTATAGTCAGCCTCATCACGGACAATTTTCCATTGTTTGCGTTGCTCGATTTCTTCCTCATATTTTTCCAAACGTTCTTCCATTTCTTTGCGTAGTTTCTCTACGTCTTCTTTATTGCTGAGCGAAATTTTGGCTTCCAAATCCTTAATCATTGCATGTATCTCTTCAAGGTCTATTTCAGCGTATTTAATTAAGATCCGCATCATATTCTGACTGCATGTCATATTATTTGCACCTCATTCTTCGAGCATGTCTGTTCTTGTGTCCGGATGTGTGGGCATTGTGAAGATCCTTAATCCTCGTGGGACTCTATTAATTTCAAGATATTTTTGAAGTGCCAGTGCTTCCCAACTTTTACTAATTTCTCGCCTATATTGTTTTTCAATTTGAATGAAAAGTTGTTTTAATGTTGGATTGGGGACCCAAGAGCAATTTGAATGTGGAACAAAAACTAACTTCAACTATCTAAATTAAACAACCGAATTGAATATATCGATTGGAACCAGAATTATGGTACCATACCACAATCCTTAGGAACTCCACTATAATCATTTTTGATCCGTCTCACATTTGTAACTGTACTATACAGTCACAGCCGTTACATATGCGGATTTGAAACTATGCAAATTGCATGCAACTCAAATGCTGATGTTTGTGTAACCTTATTACTTTAGGTAAAAATGGTTTTGAATTCAGAACTGTCACGAGATATCCTGCTGAATTATGGTACTACACCACAATCCTCCAGAACTTCACTATAATCATTTTTGAGCCATCTCACATTTGTAACTGTACTATACAATCACAGCCGTTATATATGCGGTTTGAAACTATGCAAATTGCATGCAACTCAAATGCCGATGTTTGTGTAACTTTATTAGTCTAGGTACAATTGTTGTAATTCAGAACTGTCACGAGGTATTCTGCTGTTTAAAATACTGTGAACTACATATCCCAGAAATCTATGGGTAATGTTTAGGTCATACAGGAAATGACATATAAGCAGTTTTGAAATGTAATGCCAATTACCGTGAGCAAGGCCGTTTGGCTGAAACGCGTTGGTGTGACAGAGTGGGCTCTGTCAATTAAATAAACAAATTCACAAGGTACCAGAGTGCGGGCGTCCTTTGTTTAAAAAAAAAAAAATATATATATATATATATATATATAAAGATAAGCGTTCCTGGCTCGCTCCTTATCAGCAAAGAAACAGGTACGGACCACAGCGTGCGTTTTCAGTGCAGGTTTATTGCATCCTTATTCAGCTAAAATCGTACAGCAAGTGCCCGGCATGACGCGTTTCGACAGCAGAATGCTGTCTTTATCACATGACGCCCCAAGGGCCAATCCTCATTAAATACTTTTTTTAGATGTTAGAGGAAATAAAAAAAATACTACGGTTGTATATAATATACTGACATAGTAAAACATGTAAGAAAAAATTGCAAATAATGCAAATGATTCATGAAAAAATGTCAACTCATTACATCATGGTTATGTTTACCACATAAATGACCAGATTTTAGAATAATAAAAGCTGAAGAATAAATCATTTTTCTTAAAAAGGAGAAAAAGAGAAAAATGCCGTAAAGATGCTTTCACATTTCCACATAATATGCATAAATGCATAGAATTAGCTAGCTAGCATAAAGTGCAAAGAGTGTTTTTAAAGTGCAAATCATAGCCAATCATCATAGAATGAAATATGTAAAATATCAAACTGTAAACAATGACTGAAGATAATAGAAATAAAGTGCAAGTGCATCACGCTAATAGTGCAAATACTTCGCTAAAGTGCATATCATTGATAATCATACAATAAATTCTCTTAATAATAATGACAGAGTTGTATGATGATTATGTAAGGACAATAAAAAGAGAATGGATATGGGAAAGTTAAAAGACATACTAAAATTGCTCATGTAGCCACCCCCAAACCATGCCCAGTAAAAGCCAAGTAAAACCACAGGTAAAAGCCAGAGAATCCAGATAAAACCAGTAGTAAAACCTAGCTAAAACAAGACAAAAACTGGGAATAAAAACATGAAGCAGCACATAGAAGTCAAATCACTAGATAATTCAAATACAGGCCAAAACCTCAATAAGTACCAGGCTGCAGGAGAACAGGCAAATTTCACAACTAAATGTTAAAATTCATAAAAAATTGTGTAAGTCCTCTCCTGTGTTTAAACCATTAGGTATTTTGGTATCAAGTGTCAGTATGTAGTAAGACTCCAACTGCCTGAGCTTTTTCTCCCTATTGCCACCCCTTAATTACCTAGGTACAGAGTCTATTACATAATAACTCAAATCTTTGAGGTCATTTTTATGAACATATTTGAAATGTCTGGCCACTGGGTAGCTGGGGTCAGAGTTCACAATGGCTCGTAAGTGTTGTAATATGCGATTATACACTTGCAGTTTGGTGCTGCCTACGTATTTTAATTTGCAGGAACATTCCAGCACGTAGACAGCATACTCTGTCCAGCAGGTTAGCAGAGTTTTGATTTTCAGAGGGTTAGACTCAAATGCTGTAGTAATTATGTTAGTATTTTTCCCAAACTTACATGCTCGGCATGAGCTACATTTGAAAAAGCCTGTTCTCTTACTGAGCCAGTTAGAAGAAGTAACTACTTCAGGACTAGTTCTCACTAGTGCGTCTCTCATGGAGGGTGCACGTCTAAATGTGATAACAGGTAAATCAGGCACCATTTGAGACAAAGTCAAGTCAGTTTTAATAATGGGCCAGTTCTTATAAATTATTTTCCTAAACTATTTGTCCTGACAGCTAAATGTTGTAATGAGTCTAACCCTATTATCGCTACTGATAGGTTCTAGGTTGGACTTATCCGGGGTGTTAAAATTCAAACTGACTGGTACTTCAACATTATGTGTCTGACCATTGGCTTTGTCCATGGCTATTGTTAGATCTTTAGCTTTATATCCTCGTCTCATGAATCTTAGGAATGCTTCTTTTTGACAGAGCGTGCAATCATTTTCAGAATTACTGATACGTTTTATTCTTAAAAATTCCCCATAGGGGATACTTTTTATTAGGTGGTTGGGGTGCAAACTGCTAGCGTGAAGTACAGCATTGCCTGCAGTACTTTTTCTATGTAATTTGGTGTGGATTGTATTATGTTTGATATATATTTCCACATCCAAAAACTGCACAGATTCATTGCTAATAGTTGCAGAAAAATTCAAATTCAAGTTGTTAATGTTAATCTCATTGACAAAATGATTAGCTGATTCCATTGACCCTTCCCATACAACACAAACATCGTCAATGAAACGCCACCAATGTTTAACATGAGTGTTATACAGCATCCCGTGGGTGGTTTTGAGGACGTGCTCCTCCCACCAACCAATGTGGAGACACGCGTAGCTGGGAGAGAAGCACGCCCCCATCGCCACCCCACGTAATTGCTGATAAACTTCTTTGTTAAATAAATAATAGTTGTTATGCAAGCAAATTTCAATCATTTTCAACAACATTGCATTATGCTGATAAAATTCAATGTTACGTTTGGATAGAAAATATTTAACTGCTGTTATTCCATCCGAATGATGTATGCTCGTACATAAGGAACATATATCCATGACAATCAGAACATACTCGTGTTTCCATTTGATTCCTTGAATTTTAGATAAGAAATGGCCAGTGTCACGTATATATGAAGGTAAAGATTCTACAAATTCATGTAAGAAAAAATCCACATATTTGGACATAGGTTCTAATAGTCCCTTCTGGGCCGAGATGATAGGTCTCCCAGGTACTGGTGTGACATTCTTATGCACCTTGGGGATGAAATATAGCACAGGAGTAATAGGGTAGTCATTTTTGAGGAAATCAAATTCATTTTTACTCAGGAGTCCTGATCTTTTCCATTGATGTAGTTCTTTAAAGGTTGATTCTTTAATGTTCCTAAGATCGTTGAATGTTGCTTTTCTGTAACATTTTTCATCATTCAGGTGTTTGTTGGCTTCTTGCATATATAGTTCTCGAGGCCAGAGAACTATATTACCCCCTTTGTCTGATTTATTTATTATGATGTTTTCATTGGACTGTAGTTTACGCATAAGGATGGAGTATTGAATTTCCTTGTATTTTCTTTGTTTGTTTTTACGTAAAACGGCTTTGTTTAGTTGCTTCAAATCCTCTATTACACAGTCATTAAAGATATCGATAGCATCTTATATATATATATATATATATATATATATATATATATATATATATATATATATATATATATATATATATATATATATCGCAGCAAAACAACCAAGCAGACATTCAGGTCACCAGAGTGCTGTATTATGGGACTGGTAGTGTTTGCAACCAAAACTATTGTGTCAGCTGTGAATCAGGTATGTGCCTCATCACGGAGGTAGGAGGCGCCTATTAAAGACTCTGAAGGTGTGGGACTGAAGTCTAAGATGGAGACATCTGAGGAGGGCTGTTGCTGAAACGCTTCATGCCCGACTAAAGGTCTGTCTGAAGCCCCCTGTATCCCTCGATTTTGCTCCTATTGGAGAGGATTTTTGGTTGTATATATATATATATTCACTTAAAAAACCATAGGTTTCACACATGTTATAGTTAGCTGGACATTTCACTCGTAAAAAACCATTGAAATTCCCCCGTTATAGTTAGTTCAGATAACTATAACTCGCGCGCCCGCAATCCACTGCTCATGATGTCACATATTACATCACTCATGACATGGTCAGTGGCATCACTCATGACATCACTGATGACATCATCCTTGTGATAGAGTGGCGGTCGCGCGAGTTATAGTTATCTGAACTAACTATAATGGGGGAATTTCAATGGTTTTTTACGAGTGAAATGTCCAGCTAACTATAACATGTGTGAAACCTATGGTTTTTTAAGTGAATTTGTAAGGTTTTTTAAATGCTAAGTTATGTATGTATTATTATATTTTTTATATATTTATTTTACAATAAGCTACCTATGTATATAGTTATAGATTGACTGTATCCTGTAATATGGAATGGCTCGTTTAAAATGTTTTTTTTTTTTTTTTAAGGTTTTTCACCGTGCGCGCACCTTGCGAGCACCCTGACAAAGGCTAGGGGGTCAGGAACTCTCTACCCTGCCCCCTTTTCACGTTCTCCACCTTTCTTTTTCACTGTCACACACAAAACACACAAAATGGGAAATATGGTCCGGATAGCACACAAATCTTGTCCTGTATGGACCCTGCAAGTGGACTCGTCCTCAATCCTGTTTGCCGCTGCTGGCCCACATTACTGACATTATGGTTACCATGTCAGGTGGCCCCCATAACATTGCGGGGTGGTGCAAGCTCCGCGGCAGGACGAGTCCACTTGCAGGGTCCATACAGGACAAAATTTGTGTGCTATCCGGACCATATTTCCCACAATGCACAGTCTCATTCGAGCTTCCCATTGGTGGGAGTGCAATATGAAAATGGCGAAGTAGGTTCTCCGTTAAAGCCTCTGAAGAGAAGCATATGGAGCTTCGAAATGCGTCAGGCAATTCCACTACGGAGCGGCTTCTACAAGCGGATCCTCGTCCATGCCTATCATAAACAAAGCTGCTGATCGAGTGCTGCTCACCTGGTGGACAAACTTTGGAGCAGAATATATATATATATATATAATCTACTGGCGGTCGCCAGTAGATAGTTATAGTTAGGACCGAGTTTCCATAGGAAATCTCTATTTTGAATAACATTGGCGCTGGTTGATGAATCCTCGCGCAATTTTCAAAACTAATGGGGCGCTCCGTTCAGCTCCTACCCTGAATGTCTCGGGGTGATTCGTCAAGCAGGGGCTGAGAAAAAAGGGGGGTCCCAAAACGCGTTTTCCCCATGCATTTTTCCATAGGACCTTTAGACACAGCTACAGACCGAACGGCTGAACAGAATTACTTGAAATTTGGCAGAGAGGTAGCCATAAGGTCAAGGAAGTGCCTTTTGCAGGTCTGGTGTAAATCTGTTCAGTATTTCCTGAGAAAATAGCATTTGAAAGCATATCAATATCTATACGCGCGCAGCGTGCGTGCACTGAGCAAGCTCTGTGCGCGAGCGTAATTGTGATTGGTTGTTACATGTCAGTAAACATTCGAATTGGTCGAAATCAGGAAGTGTCGGCCGCCATTTTGTCTGTCGCACTAAAAAGGAAAGGTGGAGAAGGTGAACAGGGGGCAGGGTAGGGAGTTCTAGACCCCCTAGCCATTGTCAGGGGGGCACAGTAGGACCACGAAGGGCAAAAAAAAAGATTTTTATTTTTTAAAAAACATCACGAGGTGCGCGCACTCTACGCGTACCCGAAAAAACCTTAAAATCATCACGAGGTGCGCGCACTGAGCGCGCACCCAAAAAAAGCCTTAAAAAAAAATAGAAATAAAAATCACTTTTAAGTGTTTAGATATTAGGTGGCTCTAAAAAGAGCCCTTGTGTTCATTGAGTGTTTTTTGGTACCTACAAGTAAGTACCGATGCAGAGTCTAAAGTTCAAGAGGAAGACTCTGTTGCCTTCATCATTGAAATGTACACCGTCTCCTCTATAAATGTCTTGCATGTTGTAACGCAAGTTGTTGTGGTATATAGAACCCATACCATAGTCTCTGAGGAAAGCAGAAACAGACTTATTGACGTGCTTTCTTGCTTTGTCAATCTGCGGACAAAATTGGTTGGACCAGTTCCACTTTTGCCTTTGGCATATATTAGAATATACAAAGGCAGTTTGTTGAAAAAGTGACATCAATTGCACAAAGGTGTCCTTAATAAGCATTTCCAGACCTACCCCAGTTAAAGTGCCTAGGTCATTTCCACCACAGTGCACTATAATACGGTTAGGCTGTGGGAGATGTAGAAAGGTTTTCACCAAAGGCATTAATTGGTGCCACTTTAACCCTCTCTGACCAATCCATTTAATGTCTACATTTGGCAAAGCAAGGTCTCTCACCATACCTCTTTTGTCTGCAAATGTTTCACTCCAGAAGACATAGCTATGACCTACAATCCACACTGTGAACATCTTTCAAGGAGAACAGGATGCACTCAGGAGGTGTCTTTCAGTAGAATGGCAATATGAAAAGAAAGACAGTTGAAAAATTGAGGCATACATACTTTTTTATAATTAAAAGAACTCATTGGCTGTTTCAAACCATTCTACACTAAAAACTAGGCTGTATGTTTACATTTTTAAAAGCATGTTTTGGATTGGTTCAGAAAAATGTGTTCCCACTGAACATTACTTTGGATTTGCTGTTAGGTTTGAAAAGTCAAGCACTCTTGCTCTTTGGATTTGAAACATTGTCTGCTGAACTTCTGACCTCTCTGCTCACACCTGTGTTCCATGAGCTGTTGCTATGGTATGAGGCAGAAGTCATGTTGGGGGAAGGGATGATTTGCAAAGGGGTTGAAAGTTGCAACCAATAGAAATGTGTGATTCCATTTGAAAAAATGTGGGAAGGACTGTGATTTTACATTAACATGTATATGTGGGAAAAAAGAGAGGGAAAAATTGCCATTTACTGGTTGTGGAGAGAGGAGAGAGGTGTACAGCTCTGAGATTCTGGCTCTGATAATCTGCTGTTTGAGTGCCACATTTCTTTCTCAACTAATTAATTTTAAAGGTGAGTTATGAGTTTGAGAGGGGAAGTATGTGGTGTATTTTGATATAAATAATAGAATTGTCATTCTTGTTTTAAAGTTGTGTTTTACATTTTGTGGTTTAGAAGATATTTAACTATCTTGAACTTGTAAGATATTATGGAGTATGTCTTCACTGTAAGTTAAGGTGTAGTGGTATCAGTGAGGAATATTGTTTTGTACCTAGAATCACATCATGAGTCTGTCTGCACACAGGATTTGTTGACAGAGATTTAATTCGTGTTGCTTTTGTTCTGTTAGCCTTGCACTCGCAGAAAAGGGGTAGTTTGTTATCTTAAAGTGTGATGGTTAGCATTCAACAGAAATCATTTACTGACCAATGAGAGGCAAATGCAAACACATTTGAAAATAGTATGGTACATTTTCCTACCACTTTAAAAGTTGTGTTTTACATTTTATGTTAAGAAAGATATTTAAGTGGCTTGAACATGTTATATATTATGGAGTATGTCTTGATTATAAGTTAATGTGTACTGGTATCACCCAGGAATACTGTTTTCTACCTAGAATCATACCATGAGACAGTGAGCACACAGGAAATGTAAACAGAGATTTGATTCGGGTTGGTCTTGCTCTATTACTCTTGCACTCGCAGGGGCAGCTTGTTTTTTGTAACACATGGTGATGGCCTCAAGGAGCTGTTAGGACATGTGCTCCTTTCTGCCTGTCTCAAGTAGAAGGAACATGTGTGAGGCTGTTACAGTAATTATCACTTGCTCTACCACAGTAGAAAATGTGCTTTCAAATTGCCAAAGGAAATATCGCTTTCTGCCTAGAATCAGACCATGAGTCTGTGTGCACACAGGAATTGTTGTCAGCATTTTAATTTGTGTTGCTGTTGTTCTGTAAAACTTGCACATTCAGGAAAGGCCCAGCTTGTTTTCTTCCAATGTGTTGGTTAGCACTCAGCAGAAATCAGTATCTCAAAAATGTGAGGCAAATGCAAACACATTTGAAAATAGCATGGTAGATTTTTCATCAATTCTTGCAATGGCTGAGGTGGTTCCTACATGTTGAAAACTCCAATTAACCCTTACCACACATGTACTCTTACACACATGTCTGTACTCTTCATGCAGTTGTGGGAGTCTCCATGCAGATCTCTCTTGCAGCTGACAATACACAGTCTCCAGAAACACACTCTTTGCACATACGCAGCAGCTTCTGCTACACTCTCATGCGTAATAGTCAGCTCTGTGTGGTGTTTCAGATAGCAGTGTGTTACGCAAACAGATTCAACATCACCAAGGCTCATTTCCTTTGCTCTAGTCCAATCACTCACCCTCTTACACATGGTCATGGTCTCAAGGAGCTGTTAGGACATGTGCTCCTTTCTGCCTGTCTAAACTAGAAGGAACATGTGTCAGGCTGTTACAGTAATTATCACTTGCTCCTCAACAGAAGTAAATGTGCATTCAAATTGCCAACCAAATATCTTTTTCTGCCTAGAATCACACCATGAGTCTGTGTGCACACAGGAATTGTTGTCAGAGATTTAATTCATGTTTCTTCTATTTTGTAAGAGTTTGACTCATAGGAAAGGATCAGCTCATGTGATAGGATTTGAAAAGTTTAAAAAAAAATTGTAATGAATTGAAATTACATAAAGGTATTTTTTTTTTTTTTGCAGGTACTGCTGAGCAACAGTGAAAAAATATAAAGATGCCTATAAAGTCAAGAAAAAGAAAAGAAAAGAAACAACAACTATATTTGAAGATGACTGATAAAAAAAAAATAGGAGGTCGAAGCATGTGTTGGAAAACAGAAAAAGTCTTCTGGTAAGCAAACTAAAGAATTTTTTAAAAATATCTTCAAAAAAAAAAAAATGATCGAAATATACATTCAAACAGTGTTTCAAGTAAAAAACAACAACAGAGTCGACAGCAAAAACAAAATGCTAATATAGACTCAGAAGTTAGGAAGAGTGACTTAACACGGAAAATAGATTTTAAAAACATTCGTCGAAAAATGTTTCAGAGAAGAATGATGTTAAATTTGCTGAAGGATGTGAAAAAATATAAGAAAAAAACGAAATTTTATAAGAAAAAGAAATTAATTGAAAGTATTGCTACCAAGGCATTAGAAATAAAAAAAAAACTTTTCATTTTAATTTTGAACAGGATGCGTAGATTAGATAAATTAGTGAATGCAATGAAGTCACAAAGCAAAAGGAAAAGAGAAGTAAAAAAAAAAAAACTTTTGTAAAGTGTTCTTAGGAGAATGGAAGCATAGTTCAAGTACTGAACCATTTTTTAATGAAGAGAGTTATCTTCAAAGTAATAGTTTGTTGCATGCAGTTGACACCAATGGTAGAGCTTATGAAGTTAAGGATGGTTGTGTAATGGAAAAGGAGAAAATGGTTCCAAGAAATGAGGAACAAGTGATGGCTGATGAGGTTATGGGAAGACGTCCTAAAGCCCCAGTGTACACTTGGAATTGTAGTAGTATTTGTACTGTGCGTCAGGAATCTATTGATAAATTACGTGACTTTCTAAGAGAATATAGTAAAAAGAGTGTTAAACAGAAAATTAAGATGCTTCAAAGACTAGATCCATGCAGAGTGAGAGAGAATACTGGTTTGCAAGGACATTCTCTGGCTTGTCTATCTAGGAAAGTGTGTCAAAGTGTTTTTCACCATTTTAGGATGCTGGCTGTTCATCATACTGAAATGAGAAAGTTTGTGAGAACATTGTATTTTGCTAAAAGTCCAGCACTAAAGTTAAATGAGTTGAATAATGCTCTGTTTCGTGGATCTGTATCAGATGTAGTGAAGGTTACTGATGAGATTCAGTTTTCTTACTTTGGTCCAGAGCAAGAAAGTGTAGAAAATGACACAGTGATTGATGAAAATGTGGAAGAGAATGTAGAACTCACTGGTAGTAAAAATTTTGAGGATGAAATGACAAAATTTACTATCGTCTCTAATGAAAGACCAAATATTACTTGTATTTGTTGCCGGAGAAGCCATTACAAAATTCAAACAAGGAATGTTGGTCTGTATAAAAAAAGTGAAAATGAAGATAATTATAAGTGGAAAGATTTTGCAACATATATATTTCTGGAAAATTGTTTTGATTTGGGTGAAGATCAGCGTATTTGTAAATACTGTTATAACAAGTTAGAAGAAAATAGAATGCCAGCTAAAGCTGTACATAATAATTTAGAATTGGTTGATATTCCTCCAGAACTTTCTGATTTAAATACGTATGAGACTATACTCATTCAATGTGTCCATCCGTTTCAGACCATAGTGCGTATGGAGCCAAAAACTGGTAAATTACCTCCTTCGGATTTACAAAGAGGTTTAAAAGGAAGAGTTGTCTATTTGCCATTGGATTTGAAAAAAAATATGGAAACAATTGATGCAGATACTATGGAAACTGAACCATTAGTTATTCTGGTTAATGGTGTACCTACAAAGAATAAGAAAATTTGGCAGGAGCTGGTGGATGTACGAAAAGTACAAAGAGCAAATTTGTATTTGAAAAAAAATAATAAATGGTATGAAGCCATTTATATGGATGAAGATGAAGAAGAAAGACTAGAAGACATAGGAATACCAACTGGGCAACTTGAAAAAGTGGATAAGTCAAAAGAAAAAGAAATTTATGAACATTTCAGCATACATCCTCTACATTCTAAAGAAGTTATGGGAAACGCTATTGATCTGTTTCAGATGAAGAAAGCACAAGGAACTCCCGTGAGTGTATGGGAGGAGAGCTTGGAAGCTCGTTGTTTTCCCCAGCTGTTTCCTACAGGAGAAGGAGGACGATATGATGAACGTCCAGTACAGATTCCTGCTTCTGAGTATCGGACTACAAGACTATATGCAGAAGATCCGAGATTTCGTCAAAGTATTCCTTATTTGTTCCATCTTTTATTTGAAAGTGACTTGTCAGCACTATCTTATGCAGTAAATCACATTTTGAAAACTGGAGTACATCTACGTAATGTGACTGCAAAGGATTTTATGAACAAAGTGCAACAGCGAGATGATAATTTGGAATCTCAATTGATCAATTTGATGGCTTGTCAGCGTGGGACGAATGAATATTGGTACCGACGCCATGGAGAATTGAAATGTATGTTACGGAATTTAGGAACTCCTACATGGTTCCTTACCCTAAGCTGTGCTGAGTACGCTTGGGATGATCTTCTGGATTTTCTTCGAGAGGCAAATTCAAATATTGAAAACATCCAATACAAGACAGCAGGAGAATTGTGCTCATTGGATCCGGTTAATGTTTGCAGATATTTCAATCATAGATTTGAGGCTATGATGTCCTTCATCTGCAATAAAAAAAATCCACCTCTTGGAGAAGTTGTGGATTTCTTTTGGAGAAAAGAGTACCAAGCCAGAGGTGCTCCTCATATTCATATGCTGTTGTGGATCAAGGATGCTCCAAAATTTGGAACAGATTCTGATGATGCAGTTTTAAATTTCATCGAAGGATATGCAACATGTGCTATACCTAAAAGCACAGAAGAGAAAAATTTAAAAGAGCAAGTTTTACGTTTCCAAAGTCATCGGTGTGGAAAATACTGTCGACGAAAGTACAAGAGTAAAGATAAATTCTACACAAAATGTCGATTTGGATTTCCACAACCTGTTTTTTCAAAAGGAAGAGTAAACAGTTTTATGTCAGCTGTGCGACATACTATTACAAGAAAGTCGCCTAAAAATACCTACAATCTAAGAAGAAAAGAAGAGTCAAAATATATAAATGACTACAACCCAGTCATTTTATCCATGTGGAATGCTAACATGGATATACAGTATGTGGCTGACAATTCTATTGCTGTTGCTCGCTATGTCACATCTTACATCACTAAATCTGAGAAAACGGAATTGAAGGAAATGTGGGAAGAGATTTCTCACGAGAAGACTGTCAGTAAGAAGCTATACAGTTTCAGTTTAAAGATGTTATCGCATCGAGAAATTGGATCCTACGAATGCTCAGATAGGTTATCATCTGCAAGTCTGTACTCAAAATCCAGAAGAATAATTTGGGCAAGTTTAGGTCTTGCAGGAATGCGAAATCGGGTACTGAAATCTATTCGAGAAATTGAGTATTTAGCAGAGTTCGAACCAGAAAGTACAGACATTTTAAGAACAAACATGTTGGACACATATTACCCACAAAGAAGTCATCACCTTGAGAACATGTGTCTCTATGAAGTGCTGCAGAACTTTATTTTTAAACGGAATGTCACAGAAGATATCAACAATGGAAAATATAAAGTGATTGGTGAGGAAGGAGGTTTGGTGAAGCAAACAAAAGGAAGTTTGATAAATCATCGGAAGCTGAGTTGCGACACTCCTGATAAAAAGGAATTTTACTACTTGGCACTTCTGCAGCTGTTTAAACCATGGCGTTCAGAGGACGAACTACTTGGAGAATTTCAGAGCTATGAAGATTCCTTCAATGCTAGCAAAGACAGCGTTGAATGCAGTACTTTCACAACTTATGTTCAAATGTTAAATGAAGAAATTGAACAAGAAGCAACAATTGCAGCTGAAGTAGCTAGAGACAGTTCTCAAGACAGTCAAAGTTCTGGGACATTCAGTCAAGATCCTCTAGGACAACCGATCATCGAAAATGAAGCAGCAATAGCTATGAACGAAGTGGAAACAGCTATGAATCAAGCTCAGGAAGATTTAGTGGACTTAACATATTTGGAGGAGCAACTGAATGAAGAACAAAAACTAATTTATGAAGAAGTCAGACAAAAATTTGATCACGGATTACTACATGAAAAGAAAGAGTGCTCATGCACATCTTTTGCACCAATGAGAATGTATGTAAGTGGACAAGCAGGAACTGGAAAAAGTTTCTTAATTAATGTAATTAGAAGCTACCTACAGAAGAAAATGGATTCCATTTTGTCTTGTGTTGTTACTGCTCCAACTGGGTTAGCAGCGTATAACATCAAAGGAGTTACCTTACATCGTTTGCTAATGTTACCAGTAGAGCATGAGAACAAAATACAGTACCACAAACTAGCAGGAGAAGCATGCTTGGAAGTTTCAAGAGTATTGAAGAAAATGAAATTACTCATTATTGATGAGGTTAGCATGGTATCAAACTTAATGCTTGCCTTTGTGCATTTAAGAATGCAGCAAATTCTGAAGACAGACTTTGACGTGTTATTTGGAGGAAAACACGTCATAGTTTTTGGAGATCTTTTGCAACTTACTCCAGTTAAAGGACAACCGGTATTCCATACTCTTACACATGAAGACACGAAAAAGTCATTAGGAAGTATAGGCAATGTAAATATTTGGACATATTTTGAGTATAAGGAACTCATTACCAATATGAGGCAAGCCAATGATGAGGACTATGCAAGTATTCTGAAAGATATAAGAATTGGACTACTCACAGAACATGGCAGAAAAGCATTACAGAGTCGATTGCTGAGTAATTTGTTTCCAACAGAAGAAATAGTTCCAGAGAAAATATACAACGAAATTGCAGAAAAAAATACTGTAATCTGCTTAATGCCAACACTACATGAATGCTCCGTATTCAATCAAGAACTTTTGAAATTGGAAAATGAAAAGATCATAAAACTGGAAGCTGTGGATAAAATAGAACATGAACGAATAACTGTTATATTGACAGGCAAATTGGGTACTAAATTGGATTCTCTGGAGCAAAACATTTCAAAAACAGCAGGTTTGGAAAAGAATCTATGTGTGTATGAACTGTAGAGTAATTTTAAGACGGAATTTGGATGTAGAGAAAGGTTTAGTGAATGGAGCTATGGGAAGAGTTGTGGGTTTTATTAATTACCAGAAAAAAGTTGGAATTGAATGTTTGAAAATAAAATTTGATCAGATACAAGAGGTTAAAGACATTTGTCGTTGTTCAGTTAGTTTCTTGCTTGTGAAAGACTTATATGTGCGTAGGAAGCAGTTTCCGTTTTCTCTAGCATATGCTGTAACTATTCACAAATCTCAAGGATTAACTGTTGATAGTGCTTTTGTAAACATTGGATCTACTGTGTTTAAAGAAGGTATGGCATATGTTGCTTTGTCACACGTGAAAAAATTATCTGGTTTATTCATGATAGACTTTGATGATTCAAAAGTAAGTGCTGATGCAAACTGTGTAAAGGAGTATAATAGATTACGAAGAAGCTATGCTCCTCATTTAGGTCAGTATCCTGTGTTTGAAAAACGTGTTGTTTGTCGGAAAAGGAGATTTGAGAATATCTGTAATGAGGGTGTACAGAAGAGAAAACAAAAAGATAGTGATGTGACTGCAAGCAAAAAGAAAAAGGACAGTGTGGAAGAGGTTGTTGGTTGTCATTTTGAAAATAGCTCTGGTGTCAACTGCTACGCAAATGTAGTGCTGAATGTTGTATTTTATCTTGATTTTTTGCAAGAGCAGATAACACTAAATCATGAATAAAGATTCTGTTCTTTGCTGAGTCTCCTCTATGAGAAGCTGAGTAATGATAAAACTAAAATAGAAAGTGCTTCTGATGTTAGAAATCTTTTAGATGTATGTTCTGGACGTACACAGTTTACACAAAATGTCCAGCAAGATGCACAGGAATTCTTGATGTATATCCTGATGGTACTGGATGATGAAGGGGTAGAAGTAGAACATTTATTTGGTGTCTCTTATAAATGGGAACATTGTTGTGATAACTGTATGAACACAAGCAGTACTAATGTTGATTCTGAAAGGTTCATATATTTACCATTACCAGAGAGTAAAACAGTGACTTTTAGTAAATTAGTTAAAGATGCTAATCACAACATGGAATGTTCTCAATGTAAATCAGACATGTTGTCAACGTTATTTTTAAAGAAATATGGACAGTATGTAATTTTAATGATGCAACGTTGTAGAGCTGATGGTTCAAAATTGGACACTTTAATAAAGAAGTTTACAGGACAACAATTATCAATATCTGGAAAAACTTTTGTTGCAGTTGCAATAATTTTTCATGATGGACCTTCTATAACTTCTGGTCATTACACAGTTTATCTTAAATGTGAAAAAGGATGGACACTGTGTAATGATTCTCAATTGATTTTCAAGCAACGTTTGCCTTATGATTTACCCAAATGTTACCTAATTTTTCTGAAACCCAAATTTTAAATACTAACATCATCATTGGAAGAAAGCATTATTAAAATTTAAAAGGATTTAAATTGTATATTTCGCTCAAAAGAGATTTTAAACTTACCATTTGGCCATAAGGAAAGGTAAAACAAACAATTGTGGACTTCTTTGACAGATATTATTTTGGAAAATGTTCTTTTGTAACAAGGTTTACAGACGTTATTTTTTGGAAATTGTTATTCTTCTTAGAAGGTATTTTTAACATTTCTATTAAGGTATGTTTTAGTGAGGATATATTTGGGGCTTTTTTAAACAATCTTTCAGATTGTTTTTTTTTTTGCCCACTGTTAAATGATGAATACAATTGATTTCACTATTTTCAGTGAAAATCAAAACATTCTGAAAACAGCAAAAAAAGGGCAAAAAATTGCTTTGCTAAATATAAAAAACATGTACTGTTTAATAAAGAGTATTGTTGAATATTAATACTTTTATTGATTGATTTATACTTTATTCGATAACAAAGTATCATAAAAGTAGTTACAATTCAACATAGATAAAACCACAAGAAATAAAAAACATATAAAAGTATACTTTAGGAATTTCAAAAAAATACAAAACTTTTAAAAGAGGGAGATTGAATAAAACAGAGTGGTAAGAGGATGTAAGCAAGAGATACAAATCCAATAATAGAAAGTTATTTCATATAGATGGCATAAAAAGACATAAATGGCAATCTAAGCGATGCTTGCTTCAACCAGCTTAGAGCGTAATTGCCATGCTTTCCCAAGGTATTTAGCTACCCCACAAATTACTGTCATGGATGTGGTATCCGTTGTTAGGATGCGGAATACTTTTTTTCTTTTTTACAGAACTAGAAAGAAAATTTAGAAGATGTTATTCAGTTATCTTTGCAATTAAATAAAAACATTTAATTCTAAATTATTTATTTTGATGGTCAGGTAAGTTTAACATATCTGTATGTGTCACTGGTTTCGTTTCATGCTTCCTTTTCTTCACCTATCCTTACTCTACTTTTCTCATTTCTCTTCTCACTCTCTCTTCCTGCTTTACTACTCTTTTGTAACTTCCTTACTCCTTCTATACTACTCCCCTACCTTTACTACCTGCATTACTAATTTTTCATCCATGTTTCTTTTTCTGTATCCATATGTCTTAGTCTTTTTAACTGCCTTACTCCTTCTTAGTTGTTTGCTCTCTGTGTCTGTATCTGTCACTCTTGGTTTGTCTGTTTTACCCTTAATTTCCTTAACATCTCTGGGGCACATTTACAAGCCACCTGCGCCACCACTACGTCAATTTTCTTGACAAACTAGTTGCGCAGGGTGCTTTTCCATATTTACAAGGAGAGGATAAGCCTCTTTGTGTGTCTTTTCCTCTCCTTGTAAATACAGGCAATTCTAATGCAGCACTAAAATGAGCTATTATCGTTTTTTGGGTACCTATACATAAATACTGATGCAGAGTTTAAAGTTTAATAGGAAGACTCTCTTCCCTTCATCTGTGAAATGTACACCATCTCTTTTTTAATTACTTTGCCACTCCCCTCTCTTTGTCAGGGAGTCCCTGAAGGTTTACTAAAGGTAAAAAAAAGATTTTTTTTTTTTTTTTAAAAACCCATTGGGTGCGCGCTGGGTGCGCGCACTCTAAAAAAAAAAAAAAAGAAATAGATTCTAATAAACAAGTTTTTGTGTTTTGATTTTAGGTTGCTCTTACAAGAGCCCTTGAGTTAATGTAGGGACAGAGGAAGAGAAAAACGAAAAAAAAAAAAAGAAAATTATGGCCTTTCGCAAGGATGCTCCTCAAATTTTCTTTGAATGAGATCAATACTGCTCTCACCCAAAGAAATAAGAAGACCACAATCCATGCAGTGTGTACTCATCCTCCCAAAACAAGGACGAATATCCAAAGGTGTGGAAGAAGGTGAAGGCACCACTGCAAAAGAAGTGCTCGCCTGAGCTGCCGAAGATGTGCTCGGCTGAGCTGCTGCAGATGTTGTCGGCTGAGCAGGTGGAGGGTTTGCTCCAGAAGCTCGACGAAAAGTCACTGGATGCATTGCCTCAACGTGCCTCGTCATAGTATGAATACTAAAAGAATACTTCTTGTTAGGATTCCCATGTGACAAGACGCGCTGACACAGTTTGCAGGTGACCTTTGGTGCATTCACCTTCTTTTGTCCCTCTGGAAAAGTGAAAAACTGCCATATGAAGGAGTCTTTCTGCTTCCTCTGCCTCTGTCTCTCAAGAGTGTCCTGTTCACTCTCAGAAGATGGCTGCTGCTCTGCCATTGTCTCACAAAAACAGAGGAGCTCCTTCTCCAAGGGAATCAGAACTAACAATGAGGGGGGTGGGTGTGATTTTGGAAGAATCTGGAACTGAAAGTACTTTGAACCAATGAAAAGTGATGTTTCTTGATCACATGACTTACCATGAGGGGATTGGGTGTGGAGTTGAAACAATCTGAAACTGAAAGTAATGAAAACCAATTAAAAGTGTTGTTTTATTATTCACATAACCCGAGGTGCGCGCACTGAGCAAGCTCCCTGCGCGCACGGAGCAATTACGCATGCACGAACGTGTACGCGCGCATGCGCATAAGTATTATACGCGTACGTAGCGCGCATACGTGGCACGCGCGCATGCGCGAAACATCAGTGCGCATACTCCGCGCGTATATGGAAGTGTACCGCGTGGAGCACGTACGACGCACGCACGCATGCGTACGTACGCATGCGTACTGGGTGCGCGCTCCGACCGCGCACTAAAACGTATGTATGCGTACGTAAATAACGTACACTGGAATTCAGGAAAAATGTACGCAAACGTACTAGGTGCGCGCTCTGAGCGCGCACCCTAAGAATTTATTAAAAAAAAAAAAATTGAACATAACTTAATAGAAGATATTAACTATGTTGTTCAACTTTATCCTAATTGAAATTAAATTAAAAAATGAGCCACACCAAATTAAAGGATACAGATAATATATAAATGTATACATAGGGAAATTTTTTAAAAACAAATATAAAAAAAATATAATTAAAAAATACAAAAATTAGCATTTAAAAAACCTTTGAAATTCACTGAAAAAACCATAGGTTTCACACACGTTATAGTTAGGAATTAGCATTTAAAAAACCTTGCAAATTCACTGAAAAAACCAGAGGTTTCACACACGTTATAGTTAGCTGGACATTTCACTCGTACAAAACCAATGAAATTCCCCCGTTATAGTTAGTTCAGCTAACTATAACTCGCGCGCCCGCAATCCACTGCTGATGACGTCACATATTACATCACTCAAGACATGGTCAGTGACATCACTCATGACATCACTGATGACATCTTAAATGACATCACTGATGACATCATCCTTGTGATAGAGTGGCAGACCTCCTCTCACCCTAATATAACCTTTGATACACACATTCAAAAATAGAAAGTAAAATTTTCAAAACAATGGACATACCAATACCAGTTACAAAAACCTATTCAGTAATTGTAAGATCCACATACACATCCACTCATTCACCAATAGTCCTATACAGTCACTCATACATGCACTCACTCATCATATGTATTCATACACCTATACATTCTGTTACAGAATGCCACTCATCCATAAAGTTACTCACACACGTAGTCACTCATGCTAATAAAGAATCAAACATCTGTTTACCTGCATATTCAGTTATACACACACCACCACATTTACTTCTACAGAAACTTACACATACTTAGTCTTTTAAACAATCACTTATAGAAACACATACTTATTCATACAGGAACTCTTTCAATCTCTCACTCTCACATATTCTCACTTATATACACCAATAGTCACATATATTAGTTTAAAACATATGTAGTTACTCATAGAGACACTATTGAGACAGTCATTCACTCACTAACACACCCATGCACACACTCATCCACCCATACAGTCCTGCACACATGCTGTCTTCAACACATCCAAACAGTGAGTCACTCATTCATGCACCTATGCACTACGTAATACCCCCCACCGAACCATGCAGACACTCAGACTGATACTCAAAAAACCAACTAATAACCTATATAGACACCCATGTAGCTACTCACCAACCCATGCAGCCACTTATACACAAAGTGAGAGACTGATACAAATATTTACATATTTAAACATTACTCACTAAGATACACTTAATCAGTCAGTAATAAAATCAATTTTTCAAAAACAAATCATCCATTTAGACATTTATATACCCATTTATTCTTCCATCGACCTTGACATATACATAGATAAAACATATATAATTTTCAGAAAAACACACATTCACTGGATGATGTCATCAGTGATGTCATTGGAGATGTCATCAGTGATGTCATGAGTGATGTCACTGACCATGTCATGAGTGATGTAATATGTGACGTCATCAGCAGTGGATTGCGGGCGTGCGAGTTATAGTTAGCTGAACTAACTATAACGGGGGAATTTCATTGGTTTTGTACGAGTGAAATGTCCAGCTAACTATAACGTGTGTGAAACCTCTGGTTTTTTCAGCGAATATATATATATTCACTTAATAAACCATAGGTTTCACACATGTTATAGTTAGGTGGATATTTCACTCGTAAAAAAACAATGAAATTCCTCCGTTATAGTTAGTTCAGATAACTATAACTCACGCGCCCGCAATCCTGCTCATGACGTCACATATTACATCACTGATGACATGGTCAGTGGCATCACTCATGACATCACTGATGACATCATCCTTGTGATAGAGTGGCGGTCGCGTGAGTTATAGTTATCTGAACTAACTATAACGGAGGAATTTCATTGGTTTTTTACGAGTGAAATATCCACCTAACTATAACATGTGTGAAACCTATGGTTTTTTCAGTGAATTTGTACGGTTTTTTAAATGCTAAGTTATGTATGTATTATTATTTTTTTATATATTTATTTGACAATAAACGACGTATTAAATTTAAAAAAAAAATGTAATGGTTTTTCACCGTGCGCGCACGGTGCGCGCACCCCCGCGATTTTTTTTCTCAAAAAATGTAAATGTTTTTTTCTGCCTTCGGGGTCCTTCAGGGACCCCCTGACAAAGGCTAGGGGGTCAGGAACTCTCTACCCTGCCCCCTTTTCACGTTCACCACCTTCCTTTTCCACTCTCGCACTGAAAACAAACAAAATGGCGGCCGACACTTCCTGATTTCGACCGATTCGAACGTTGACTGACATGTAACAACCAATCAGAATTATGCTCGCGCACGTTAAGGTGCGCGCACGGTGCACGCACTGTGCGCACACGGTGCGCGGCTATAGATATGTATGTGCTTTTAACTGCAATTTTCTCAGGAACTACTGAACAGATTGACTCCATATATGCGAAGATTCGTCAACCGGCGCCAAAGTTATTCAAAATAGAATTTTGAGATTTCCTATGGAAACACAGTCCTAACTATAACTATCTACTGGCGACCGCCAGTAGATAATATATAGCTCCTTGTCACCAAATCAGTGAACTCGCGGACGGGTGCTGTAATTGCGGGGGTGCTCCCACATACATATGCCAGCTTCTGAATTTCAAAGGGTAACCATACCCACTCTCGGGGGTGAGTTCCATTGATAGATTGATCAAACTTATGCACAAACAGACGTGTTTCGGCTAACGTCTTTCTCGATGTTAGTCGGGTGGTCCAAAACCACCATTTTTTTTATATACAGATCATCCTTGCATTAACAACACTGCAAAGGGACCAAAGTCGCAAATACGAATTGTTCCACCATCTTAACAATGTGCAATTACTTTTCAGAACGACAAAAACACAGCAATCAATCTCATGATAAATTCATTCGTTTTATGTATTTGCCCATTCAGGGCGTGATGTGTTTACAATGTATTTGCCAGTGATATATTGGCACCCCATAGGGAAATTACAGTAATTATGTATATACTGATTGCTAACAATTACCAACTCTTGCCCTAAAAACCTATAACAGGCGATACAAATTATATGTATATGTGCAATTTCAAATTTCAAATGGCCCATACAGGGCATGATATGTTGGTAATTTGAATGAATTTATCATGAAAACGAATATGAAAGAATCGTGCTTTGTTGTTTTCGTAAAGTATGAAATAGTCTCGTATATAATGCGATGTACCCGAAACAAATACATGTAACTTTATTTTTTATATGGCCCATATAGGGCGTGATATCTACAAAACTGCAAGGATGATCTGTATCTAAAATAATTGTGGTTTTAGCGTGCCCGACTAACATTGAGAAAGGCGTTAGCTGAAAAGTGTCTGTTTGTTCACGAGATAGATCTATAAATCAATGGAACTCACCCCCGAGAGTGCTTTTCAATTATTGGGTACGGTTACTCTTTGATATATATTACCTACTGTTGGTCGCCAGTAGGTAATTATAGTTAGGACCTAGTTACCATAGGAAAATTGTAACATTCTTTTCCCAATAACTTTAGCGCCGGTTGACGAATCTTCGCGAAATTTTCAAAGCTGGTGGGGCGCTCCGGTCAGCTCCTATCCTGAAAGTTTAGGGGTGATTCGTCAAGCGGGGGCCGATAAAAAATTGGAGTCCCAAAATGCGTTTTCCCCATGTTATTTCCCATAGAAAATTTTAGACAAGGCTACAGCCCAAACTGCTGAATGGAATTACACCAAATTTGGCAAAAAGGTAGCCCTTGGTTCAGAAAGCGCCCTTTTTTTAAATGGTGTAAATCCGTTCAGTAGTTCATGAGAAATTCAAAAAATAGAGGTAAAAAAATCAATTTCCCCTAGGAAACTTGAGACACAATTATAGCAAAAACTGTTGAACGGAATTGCACCAAATTTGGCAAAAAGGTACTGTTTGGCTCAGAAAGCGTCCTTTTTAAAAATGGTGTAAATCCGTTCAGTAGTTTGATAGTGATATCTAGAGGCACGGAGGATCCGCGCACCCTCCCGATCACAAGCTTAATGCTAATTGCCTGTCAACACTCCAAACCAGGAAGTGTTGGCAGCCATCTTGTGCCTCGGTAGAACCGAGGCACAAGAAAACAGAAAAAGAAACGAGAAAAACAAGAAAAGGGGGCAGGGTAGAAACACCCTGACCCCCTAGGCCTGCTCAGAGGGTCCCACAAGGACCCCCAGGGCCAAAAAAAGCATTTTCTTTTTTTTTTTTAAATCTGCAGGATTCGCACACCCAGCACAAATTTCGACCTAAAAAAACAAACAAGCATTGGCAATGCCAATTGGTCTCGGCATATTAATGAGGTGCGTCCTCCTGCCGCCCGAGGCGCAGTCCTGAGAAAGTTTTGGCTGGCACTGCTCGCACTGTTAAGACATGTAATCACGAAGTCTGCCACCTGATCAGAGTCAACAACCCCACACCGGCAGCGGAGTGAACCTGGTCGCTGGGAGTGCTTCCTCAGCTACAGCCAGCCCAGAACACACCAGCAGCCCTCAGATTCAATCATGCCGGGCTGCCCTGATGAGTCCGAGTTGCGGACTGCAGCAAGGCAGCATGGGCCACATTAATTAGGAAGGGGGCGTGGGATAATGAGGGAAAAGCAAATAAAAGCAGGACAAAAGGGATGTGCCATGGGGTAATGAAAGATAAATAAAGGGAGTGAAAGGACATTGGATCTCAGTGCACCGTGATTTGAGGATCACCCGCTATCTCGCAGATTTCAGCAGAGAGCAGAAATACTCACTTGTCAATGTTGTTTCCGGACTGAGATCCCGAACAGGTACTCCGGCAGAGGCCACTTGGCTGGGATTGCAGGCAGATCCTGTTCTCCTGCATCCAGGTGTATTTGATTTACGGAGCGGGAGTGCTAAAATGAATTATATTGGCCAGGTTTAAATCTGGTTTAAATCATTAAAAAGCATGAAGGCCGCGTTTTATAAAGTGAGATTTGGGAGCTCCAACTAAAAACATCTGTACGTGGACAGTTTTATTTATCATGCTATAGTTGCTTCAAGCTTAGTGCTATTAAATGCAGCTCTTGAAACTGCATGTTTTGCCTTTTTTTCAATATATAGTTGAACTCGACCTCAAGATACTGCAGCGCTTTGCATGAGCACCAATTACATGGCCACATTCATGCATTTAGGCACTGGAAGATTACGAGATTTACCCAGAAGAGAAAGGCGGGGCCGGGATCGGCCCCGCCGCAGATATGGCGGGGCACCGACCCCCTCCCCCCCCCTCGCTTGTGCACCCGGCCGGCGCGGTCCACCGTGTCACCATGACGCGGTGGGCGCGCCACATCATGGATTGGCTCGCGACGGCGACCCCCTTGGCCCGGAAGCGATTAAGGCGCTTCCGGGTCAGGGGGGGGGGGCTGGGGACAGGCCAGTTAGAACTGGCCTGCCCCCAGTGCTGTGATAAAAGGCCGGGGAGCGCGGGACTCGGGCTCTTTGTCCCATGCTCTCCCGGCATCCGGACGCAGCCCTAGGAGGCTGCTCACGTTTTGTTACCCACCCTCCATCCCCTGTTGCAATGTGGTTATTGGTGATTGAAATTGACGGTGTGGTTTTCTTCCTTAGGCGTATTTCCCGTTTGCAGGTCATCAATCGTCGTATTTATTGCTATTCCTTGGTCAGGCGGTAAGGTCATGACTAGTGAGCAGTAAATTTAAGGTCCTTAGGGGGCGGCGTCATTCTCGGATGGGGTCGCCCAGGGGGAGGGACAAGGGGTCTCTCCTATAACTCCAGGGGCGGTACATCCGGTTGACTGGATGGGTGCGGGGAAAGGGGGGAGTCACGCTTTCTTTTAGGCTGGTTGGCCACCTCGCACTGGCATGGACGTCACTAAATGGCGCAGAGTGCAAGACCCCCCAAATTTGCATGGAGTTCAGGGAACGTATGGGGGTAGCCGGGGGGGAAGTACCCTCTCGGTAAGCGGGCCCTCTGCGCATGCGCAACCCTTCGGGGGGCGTGGTAAATTGATAAGGATCTGACACCAGTTATTGACCTTGCCGTAGGCCCAAATAGGATACGCAGAAAGTAATTAATGTATGATTATGATCATTATGTTAGATTTGGATAGGAGAACTATGTATTAGAGATATGTTAAGGTTAGCCATCTGAAATCTGTGCATATGAATTGTAATCAAATGTCGTGTTATGTTTCTGCGTATAATTTGTGTAAATTTTGTTTATTTCAATTTTAATTTTGTTTTCATATTTTAATAAATACAGCCGGGGGTTGTACGACCCCCGCCTCCAAAAGTAATTACCTCTCATGTCCCTCATTAAAAAATGTGTTTATGCGCAGGGGGGAGGGGGAAATTCGTTAGTCCCAGACCATATTAGAGGGAGTTGGACCGACGGCGAGACTCGAACCTCAGTTCCTCAATCCCAAAGTTGGCAGCTCCGGCTGTTGACACCACATCCTATCCCATTGAAAAGGACGCCCACCGGGGAGGGGCAGTGTTAAGGTGGGAATCGTTGCAGTGCTGCATACACCTACGCTGCTTCGGGCCTTCGAGAACACGACCAGTAATTAGGGAGTAAAAGCACCCCTCTTGCACTGCGGCTCTTGCTCAATTTACTTAAAATGCACAAGTCTAACTCTATATGTTAACATCCACATTTATTCTACCTAATCTCACTCTCGGCTTCAAATCCTTTCCCGGTGTCACAGGGTTGTCTACTAACGAAGCTTTTAAGAAATTCACCGGCTCCGCGCACTCCCCACCAGTAACATATTAAGTTTAGTGCGGGCTGGAAACACGGGTTTTGCAACATTAAACAGCGCCAGCACTGCAGGGCAACCTTTGAAAGACAATAAACGGGCAACACGATTCCAGCGTCTCCGCCCTTCACAGGCGTGAGGAGTTCCTGCTTCCACGATGCCAACCTCAAATTCACACAAGCTCTGCACCCTGCGCCGGGTCACCTTCACACCGTCCCGCAGAGCCGCCTCCGAAGCCAGAGCCCTCCAGGGAGACACCGGGGTGACTGCGCAAATCAGAGGTGGCGGTGAACGCACCGAGCAGAAGCATCACGGAAACAGTCACCTGTAGCTTAAAGCAAGCCCTGAAAGAAGCACAGGCCATCCTCTCCAGCCTCCCTGACAGAAAGCTTTTTCAGCCCCAGTCAGGGATTTCTGAGCCTCCTGCCCTCCGAAGCAGGGACGCAGACTAGGATGCAACGAGCACCAAAGGAAACAAAGTGACAAGAGTTTTAATTAAAAGTTGTGAGGGGCAACCGGTGTGCAGAGCCCTCCTGTACAGGGGTCGAGCAGCCCTGCCAGGTATCACACATCAGGCGTTAGACTAACGCATTTTAAAGTGGTGGTCCGCATCACCGCATTAAAATGCAGTCACGCATTACTAGTGCATGATTACCTGTGTGTGCTGAGCCTGGAGGAAATGGTTTGACCCTGAATGCGCCAGTGCTCCGACTTAAATGCCACTGCCAGTAAGATCTCTGAATGAATTCAGTGAGTGAGACTGACTCCAGTGTCGTTATCTCTGGGGCTCTTCTTGCCGCGGTGAGACTGGGCTTAACTGACTGCACTAGCAGAAGCTGAGACCCCGCTGGCCAGGCTGCGTGAACTTGAGCCTGAAGTACGCCGGCCATGTAGCGGAAAAGCAACAGTTATCTGGCGGTTGGCACACGAGTATTGCTGTTATCTCACATCTTGAACTGGTGCCACCCCCGGTCAGAGCCCTCCTTCCTTTGGCGGCCTGAGACTGTCACAGGTCAGCCCCTGAGTCGTGACTGTGGCTTCATTATATGATCACAGCTGCTGCTGTGAGACTCAGCAGCCCAGGCCGGCCGCGGTGGCATCACGTGAGAGGCGCTACATGGTCCGTGACTGGCTACCCTCCCCTCCCAGCTTTCCACACCACCTTGAAGGATTGACATAAGCAAATTGTCTTTGGAAGGCGGGGGGTCAGGGACCCCCCGGCCGTATATATTATACAAAACAATAAAAGGATGAATATCAACATTACATCAATTCTGTAAGAATAAGCAAAATTCATGACATTAGGTTTACAGTATTGTAGACAAGTTTCAAAGGCTTACCTTAACAAACGTCTAATACAGCGTGTTTCCTATCCGAATCTAACATCCTGCCTAAATTTTGCATTCTAACATTTCTGGCCGGACGGCAAGGTCGCTAACCGGTGTCAAGCCCTACTAACCACGCCCTTACCCACAGGTGCGCATGCGCGACAGGGGACCGCCTACCCCGTCGGCATCGTGAACTCCATTTAACCAACAAGGAGGGCCCTTCCACTCTGCGTCATATGCTGACGTCATGATGTATGTGCGGGGTGGCTACCAGCCTAAGGAAAGCGTGACTCCCTCCCCCGCATTTTTAGCAGCTAGTGGATATTCCTGCCCCTGAAGTTCTAGGAGGGACCAGTGGCCCCTCCCCCTGGGCCGCCCCTTCCGTGGATGATGACGCCCCCCTTAGGACCTTAAATTGCTGCTCACCAATCATGATCTTACCGCCTGACCAACCCTAATAAATACGACGATGAACCTAGGGAAAAAGAACTCGCTAAAGGACAACTACACTAAACTAAACCAAACCATATAAATACAAAGCATGCTGCACTAATGGGAAGAAAGGCCTAAGTACACACAATATTACCTTTTTAATGACAACATAATCACAGCTATATAACGGGAAAAAGGCCTAGGTACCCACAATATTGCCCCTTTTATAACAACATCATCACAGCTGTATAACGGGAAAAAGGCCTAAGTACAGACAACATTCATACCTAACCACCACCAATCCTAACTTAAATGGGAAAAAAGGCCTACGTCAAACTTACATAGTACCCCTGACTAGCATCGTTCAGTAGCTTGTTTTTTGGGCTGGTGGGTGGGGAAAAATTAACACGCCCCGAGTGTGGGGCACACGGGAGACGCGGGGAGCGAGCCAAGGGCAAGAGGGCACCCAGCTTGCTCCCCGCGCCTTATATCGCGGGCTGCACGACGGCCCCCAGGGCCTGCCCCCCGGCCGTCCCGCCCCCCTGCCCCGGAAGCTGAAAAGCTGCTTCCGGATCACGGGGGAGGCATCAGCCTATCGGGGTTGGAGGCGCGCCGCGTGCGTCATCGCCCCGTGACACACCCCCAACACCGAAAGGCCGGGGGAGGAGGGGCGCCACACCGCCATGTGGGCGTGAGGGCCGAGTGGCCCCCACTTTACACATGGTCCGTGACTGGCTACCCTCCCCTCCCAGCTTTCCACACCACCTTGAAGGATTGACATAAGCAAATTGTCTTTGGAAGGCGGGGGGTCAGGGACCCCCCGGCCGTATTTATTATACAAAACAATAAAAGGATGAATATCAACATTACATCAATTCTGTAAGAATAAGCAAAATTCATGACATTAGATTTACAGTATTGTAGACAAGTTTCAAAGGCTAACCTTAACAAACGTCTAATACAGCATGTTTCCTATCCGAATCTAACATCCTGCCTGAATTTTGCATTCTAACATTTCTGGCCGGACGGCAAGGTGGCTAACCGGTGTCAAGCCCTACTAACCACGCCCTTACCCACAGGTGCGCATGCGCGACAGGGGACCGCCTACCCCGTCGGCATCGTGAACTCCATTTAACCAACAAGGAGGGCCCTTACACTCTGCGTCATATGCTGACGTCATGATGTATGTGCGGGGTGGCTACCAGCCTAAGGAAAGCGTGACTCCCTCCCCCGCATTTTTAGCAGGTAGCGGATATTCCTGCCCCTGAAGTTCTAGGAGGGACCAGTGGCCCCTCCCCCTGGGCCGCCCCCTCCATGGATGGTGACGCCCCCCTTAGGACCTTAAATTGCTGCTCACCGATCATGACCTTACCGCCACAGGCCAGCATTGTTTCCCGACGATCTGGCCCCCCCACAACTCCTGCCTAAAGGTCATCCCTACCTCAGAGAGCCCTTCAACCAAGCTATAATATTATCACACCATGTTCTATTCCCTGCCTCCGTCAAATGGACCCCATCCCGTAAGTACAAATCATCCCCCCAAATAGTCCCATGTGGAATGCTCTGTAAGTGCGTGGTTCGGAAAAGTTTTTCTAACTTGGTATTGATCCTCTTTACCGAGTGATTCAATGCCCTGACCGAATCACCCCCACGCCACTGCAGCCGCGGTATCAGCTGGGACCAGCCTACAGTGCAGTCAGGGCACACCCTCCTTACCCAACCCGCTGCCGAAATGATCTCTTCCAGGAGGACCCTCCTACCCAGTCTAGCAAGGTCATTCCCCCCCAGATGAATAATCACCACCGCCGGTGGGGCTGTATGTTGGGCGACCAACTCTGAAAAGAAACCCCGAAACTGACTGAGGCAGAGACCCCCCCTCCCGAAGAAAGAGATGGACCAACCTTTGCGCTCTAGCTCCCTTCTACCCGTGCCTGTAAAAAATACATTTTTTGCACGATTAACATATGAATGACCAACAATCCAAACCCTGCCTGACCGCGTCCTGTATTCCTGACTGTTCACGCCATGATGAGTCGCCGATGAATCCTGATGATGACCCGAAGCAAGCTCTCCGCCTGCGTCACAGAGCGAAGGAACTGCAAAACCAGAAAAAACAACCAAATGTCAGCAAAACTCTAGGTACTTTACAACATGTGTACCCGCACATACCGTTTGTAGCAATTGGAATTGGGTGACCATCTCCCAATTCTTTTAACACTGTTCCCATGCAGACTCCTTGTGATTGCCTCAGTGGCTGCGCCAATCCTGAATGAGTGCGTGCCAAATTCCTTCGGGTCAAGGCCCACCCTGGAAATAGTCAACTCCATGACTCTTCTGAACTGATATTTGGTTAAAGAGGTGCCGTCCGCGTGAACTAAGAGCGACCCACCCCACAATCGACCTCTCTGCCTGATGAAAGTCTCCATATGGTGTACCGGGCAGCAAGGATTGGCCCTCGCCCTGTGCAGTACCACAGTCTCCCACCGCGCCTCCTGATCAGTTTTCGATCTCAGAATCATCACCCACAAAGTGTCTCCCTGTATTGTTGTGTTCAGGAATTGGATACCCCCCTGCCTATCTGCCTTAGAGGCTGCCACCAACTCGCTCAGCCTCAATGCTCCATAAAAGGCTAATGTGAAAGCTGCTTTAAACAATAGTACCTCCCATCCTGAGCTACAGACGTCATGCAATGCAGGCAGTAATGCCGTCAGCCTCCCCAAGCCTATTGGTTTCCTAGTGTCAGCCGTGCTGCCCTGTAAGCGGCGCCAACCCCTTCCGCACCGCAAAGCTGTTGGTTGGATCTTTTACTCCCTTTGCCTGAGCGTAGAAGGAGACAGCTGCCCTATGTCTGTTAGCTGTGGCCACTGAGCGACCCTCCTGATGCAATCTACCCAAATAATCCGTAAAGCTATTCTCTAGAGCCCATTTGGATTCCCAGTCACGCCCCAAGAAAGTGCAATATGAACAAAACGCCCCTTCATACGCTGTCCTTGTCTTGGAGGCTAGGCTAGCAGCCACGAGGTCCTGTAATTTGGGGCACCAATCTGCCAGAGCGCTGACGGGAACTGTGTCGGTGTAGGTTCTGCTGATGGTAGATGTTCCCTGAATACCTGCATTTTTTGGCGAGAGAGTGCATCAGCTGCATTATTAAGGACACCTGGTACATGTTTTGCCCTGAATACTACATTCAATTGCAAGCATCTCAACACAATCTCCTTCAAGAGGCGGAGTATGAACCTACAGCGTGCCGCTTGCTGATTGATGCACTCCACCACCGTCATGTTGTCTGACCAGAATATCACTGATTTGTTACGCAGAAGTTCTGTCCAGACCATTAATGCAACCCAAATGGGGAATAGCTCCAGGAAACCAATGTTGGTTGTCAACTCACTGTACACCCATTCGTCCGGCCACCTGTGGGTGACCCACTTGTTCCCAAGGATGGCACCAAACCCAACACTCCCAGCAGCGTCAGTCCATAAGCCTAACTCTGCTGCAGTAATGGGGGGGGGCGGACCACACAACCCTGCCATTGAAGTCCTCCAGGAATGCCATCCATATCCGCATGTCCTGGCGTACCTCAAGCGACAGTCTAGTGCGGTGGTGTTTTTCTCGCAGGCCCCTCATGGCCAGCGCAATTGAGCGAGAAAAGGGGCGAGCCATTGGTATCACCCTCAACGCGAAATTCAACTTGCCCACTGTTTCCTGAAGCTGTTGCAATGAGACCTTCTCTTTGGCCAGGCACGCGTGTAATGCCGCCTTGAATTTCCACACCTTCTCCCTTGGGAGCCTGAAACAACCCTCAACAGAGTCTATTTCAATGCCCAGAAATTCTAAGCAAGTGGCTGGCCCCACTGTCTTCCCCGGCGCCAGCGGGACCCCAAAAGCCCGCATTAGCACGCAAAATTCCTGCAATGCCCGTACACACTTCTGGGACCCAGCCGCACCCAGGAAGAGAAAGTCATCCAGGTAGTGCATGACCTCCTGATGCCCGGTTGCCTGCCTCATTACCCATTCCAAGAAGGAACTGAACGTCTCGAAATAGGCACACGAGATCGAACAACCCATGGGCATGCATTTGTCCATGTAATACTTCCCATCAAACTTGAACCCCAAAAGGTGGTGATCCCCCTGATGCACGGGGAGAAGACGAAATGCAGACTCTATGTCAGACTTGGCCATCAATGCCCCTGTACCCAGGCCCCTGAGTAACACCACCGCTTGGTCAAAAGAGGCATATTTTATACTGCAGACATTCTCATCTATAGCATCATTCAAGGATGCCCCCCTTGGGGCTGAGAGATTATGAATGAGTCTATATTCGCCTTTCTCTTTTTTAGGGGCCACACCAAGTGGGGAACAAACAAAGTTGGGCACTGGCACCTCGTCAAAAGGTCCTGCTAACCTACCCAGGCGTAACTCTTTTTCAATTTTTGCAGCCACTACCCCTGGATTATGCGTTACAGACAGTTGGTTCCTGCACTCAATCTTACCGGTGTATCCCCCTGCCGGTATCCTGAAACCCCAGGAAAATCCTTCCTGAAGTAATTTAGCCGCTGCGTGATCTGGGTATCTGTTCAACCAGGGAATCATTGCCATGACATCAATGGGAGTGTGTGATACTAAACCCTCCTCTAGACTATTCAGGTTTCCTTCTCCCCCTGGAGCCCTGGTTGCCACCCTTAAATCTGCAGGAGGTCTCTGGGTGTGAGGGGTGCCCGCACAATGAACAGGCGTGTTTGAACTTACATGTGCCCGCTGCCCTAGTGCAGGACCGTTTGTTGAAATCCCAACATACGCCCTTTTTATCCCCCCAACCCTTACCCCTTCCTGGTACCTCACTTCCTTGCGCATGCCGAAAGGGCTGTTGCGGCTTGGCCGGGTATATTTTCTGTGAACCGGTTGCCCCCATCGCTGCTGCCCCCCTAGATATCTGATTGTACCATGGCAAGGAATCCACCACATCCCATGCTAGAGAGGGATTGAATTCCTTAGCCTTCCTGAATGAAATGTCATACTCCTTCCACCCATTCCCCACTTGTGTCTCGCTCCACATGGCAATCCTGCTCTGGTAGCAGGCCATTTCTGCTTGTAAATTGGGCGACCTTTCAGCTGTAATGGCACTAAACACGGAAAAGGCCCTCATCCAGTTAACAAATGTCTCCTCGACTCTGAACCTAACCAACTCTGTTCTCCATTCACTGGGCAACATCCATTCCTTTTGTGACTTGGCGTATTCAAGTTCCCTATTATCGAGCAGCAAGGAGAAAATGTTGATATATTTGCCCGCCCAGATCATCTCTTTCACAGCCTGAGACACATGTTGCCCCAAACTCTCCTTCCTAGAGGGCATAGCACCATCTTTAAGTAATGGCAAAGCCACCTCCTTACCACTGTCAATGCCTTGCGACTTCGCCCCATCCTTCTTCGCCGTCTGCCCGCTGGCGGAACCTGTTGGGGGAGTAATTGGTGCCAATGGTGCCCCTGCCCCCGCCCTGGCCACCTTAATCATCTCAACCAGTTTCAATGCTTCTGCTGAATGATCCTGAGAGGATGGCAACACCTCCCCCAACTGCAACCAGGGCAAAACAGCGGCTATCTGGGATGCCAATTCCACCAGGACAACATTATTCGGGGGGATTGGGACCCCAACGGGGGCAATGCTCACAGGGGTGGCAGGGGGAATGACCCCGACAGGGGCGACCGGCAAAGCTGGTAAAAGCGGAGCTGGCCCCGCCGGTGCCACTGGGGGCATAACGGGAGCCTCCTTAGGCACTCCCCCTGGCAAACCCTCCCCCTCCGCTGTATTCTTGGGCATTGTGCACGCAGTTTTCTTAGACTTGCCCCTCTTAGGAGGGGTGACAAACTCACCTCTAGGCTGTGTTGGTTTGACTATCCTTTTTGGCCTGCCTTGTGGACCCGAAGGCCCGTCCAGCCTCTGATTAATCTCTGCCACGTTCCTACCCAACTCATCCACCTTACCCAAGCGCCTATCAATCGACGTCATCCTGCGCATCATAGCCTGCATCATTTGCTCCATGCGGGAACTCCTATTAACTCGTGCCCCCGACATATTTCCCCAATCGTAATGCAAACTAATCCGAGCCAAACACCGGCGATTGTACCTTTTTTAGATGTAGGATGTGAAGATGGCCGTAAGCACCATGCAACTGTGACCGCAAAACACACCAAGCTAGTCTCAGCGTGTGGGCGAGCGCCAACCCCTTGTAGGAAGGTCTCAAGCCCCGCGGCCCCCCAGAAGCAATGAAATGCAGGCCCGCATCACTCCCTTTACCACCAAAGACCCGTGCGACCTCAGCCCGTTGCTGTGCTCTGCGCCCGTGATCTGCTGTCCGCCACCGGAAAGAAGCACCAGAGTCAAGCTTCCTACGAAAAAACAAATATTAATAGCCTGGACAAACACTTTGTGAAATCAATCTCAGCGCCTGGAATACATTTGCCGCAATCAAAAAAACCCTTATCGCCCCCCACGACCCACAATTCACACCAATCTCCTTAAATTACTTCCAAAACCGGGTTAAAACTGTTCAACACAAGCCGCCCTGCAAAGAGACCTTCCTGAGAAAATGAAATGAGCACTGGTCAGGAGAAATCCCTTAAAAACCCAGCTTCAAACTATTTAAAACCAAGCATTTTTCATTTTAGTCTCCGCTCCAGTGGCTGCCCTGATGTATCCTGCTTCGCAACCTGCACAAACCAAGCAGACACCGGTTCAATTACTATCCGTTTAAATCAATTGCCTGTAGCCCCTCTCGCCGCTGGACCACCAGCTCCCACACCTTACCGGGTTTTTACGCACTCGACGCTCTCCCCAGTCCTGATTGGCACCTGCAGCGCTCCGTGACTATTATCCGGCTCGATCTCCCAAGCGTGTTTCCCAATCAATCCAAAAAACGCCCGCAGCCTGATTCCTGCAAAGCTGCCGGTCCCCTCAGTTGCCTCGACCTCCCTGCTTCCTCCGTTTCAAAGCGATGTAGATGGCAGGGACACACGGAAACCTCCGAAGCTTTAGCAGCTCGCGGCTGAAACACAAAGAGAAAAATTAACACGCCCCGAGCGTGGGGCACACGGGAGACGCGGGGAGCGAGCCAAGGGCAAGAGGGCGCCCAGCTTGCTCCCCGCGCCTTATATCGCGGGCTGCACGACGGCCCCCAGGGCCCGACCCCCGGCCGTCCCGCCCCCCTGCCCCGGAAGCTGAAAAGCTGCTTCCGGGTCACGGGGGAGGCATCAGCCTATCGGGGTTGGAGGCGCGCCGCGTGCGTCATCGCCCCGCGACACACCCCCAACACCGAAAGGCCGGGGGAGGGGGGGCGCCGCACCGCCATGTGGGTGTGAGGGCCGAGTGGCCCCCACTTTACAATCACAGTAGTATCTTTTTGACTTCTCCGAGGGAAGTAGTCACTGTCTGAGTAAGGCGGCTTGTGGCAATTCTTGTTCTTTGCGCGCCGCTGCATGTGTGCCAGTTTGGTGCTTCACCATGCCATTCTGCAAGACTCATCTGCCCGCGAGAGTGATTCATGACTGACATGATCTGCTTGATTTATTAATGTAATCTAGCAGCCTGTGCCTGCAAGTAGACAACACCGGCTCGGTGCCGCTGCAGGGTGGGCTGAGTTGATTCACTGTAATGATTAGCAGCTGAGTTGCCCCCGCAGCGCCACTGGTGCCGTCTGTAACATGGACTGTAGTTCCTTGCATCAGTAAACTAAATTAAACCGAGATGGCACCGTCCCTCTTGCTGAGTGTTTTTTCGGCAACTCAGGTGCCACCCCCAGTGTGATGGCATTGACCTTTTGGCGGCAGGGCTTCTTCGGGCATTCTGAGTGCCAGAGAATCATTCTGAATGGACGCTGGCATGCCCTGTGTGCCTCTCAAGTCGGTCGCCTGGACACACTCTGATTGTCAATAATTAATCTATGATACCAGGGACGACGGACTTGGCGCCTTCAGGCGCAAGCTGTGGCAGGATTGTTTTTAACTTCCTGCCGGCCCAGGCCCCCAAGAGTTATTGCTGCTCCCAACGCCAAAGTTTAATAAGAACAACACATCTGACCTTGACAGGTGCTTCTGCCCCGGCGTGCGGTGGGAAGTGGGCTTCTGTCCGGTCACGGTGGGTCCGAGAGCAGGTGCTGTCAGAGTGTCTTTTAAAGGTACAGGCCAGCACAGCTCTCAAAACAGCGGTGCCATCACTGACTCTACCCCATCCTTAAGCATCTCTTCCCACCGTCTGCCCTGTGATATATACTTCAATGTCATCTGCACTACGGCAGCTCTGTCTGCAGCCAGTGAGTGTGACAGTGACTCACAGACACACTTCAGCAGCAGCAACACATCAGCAGAAGGCTTTCCCCCCAGCTAAGTGCAGCAGTAGAATTGTTGTGAATCAGAGACTTGGGTAAGTCAAAAACTAAAGCTGCAGTGGTTAAACATTCCTTTTGCCAGGTCGGAGATTTGTCTGCTAGCAGTTTCCTCTGCATGTTCTATCACAGAGGGTTAATAGCCCTGCTGCAAAGAACATCACTCTACCATTCAAATCGCAAATCTATTTATGAGGATCGCTGTGAGTTACTGGATGCTAGTGCCCTTCCATTTCTAGTGCTGTGCAGCAGTTTTATCTTAGATCTTAGAGTTTCTCATAGCTCAATGGGTGTAATTTATGATATTTATGTGTTTCCCTCATCTTCATTGCTTGATTTTACTCGTGAGAAAGCGTCACTCAAAGTCATTTAAATGTCACTCATAATTACAGAGACATTTTCAAAATGTCACACATAACAATCTGAAACCTTGGCAGCTATGGTCGAGTACCACCACCTCTAGTTTCCACTGTACATTTCCAAGTCTCACTCACAAACGCGCGCTGTGCAGCAGGAGACACGGTGGTGTAGCAAGGGGGGCGGTCTGCCTCAGGCGGCACGAGTTTTCGCAGTGGCGGGGGCCTCCCCCCTTCCTCCCCTCCCCTCCTCCATTTCTAAGCCCTAGATACGATGGAGCTACGAAATGGAAAAACTGCAGGTAGAAGAACATACCATTCCAGAAGCCAAGGAGAAGTTAATGTTTCTTTAGTGGAACTTTCGGCTGAGCTGCAGAATCCACGACCGGGCGGACTTTTGGCGCATGCTCACCATATAAGGCAGCGCGAGCATGTTAATTATTTTAAAAACAAACATTTGCAATGCAATAGAACTCGCTTTTACGCAAGTTCTATTGCATTTTAAACCGGACTGCGGGTGGGAAAAAAGGCAGGAACAGGAGTGGGGGGGATGATGGCTTTGCGAATAATCGGACTGTGTAAGGGTGCGGGGGGACACAGGGAAAAAACTAATGTTAAGTAAAGGGGCCAATAGCCTTGGATGTGCACAAATTAAGCCATGGATGTTAGGAGGAGGGACTAACAAGGTAAACACCAATCAGCATGCAGCATTTACGAGTTCGGCCAATTAAAAAGATAGCCAGAAAGTGGGCGGAGCTTCCCCACTATACTGTATACAGCATCTCTCGACCAGACAGCGCATGCGCTGCCTAGGCCGGGACCTAAAGAAGCACGGGCTCCCACGCTTCATTTAATTAAGCCCCCGGGTGGGCCAGGTCCCGGGGGCAGTGAAAAAATGCGTGTGGGGGGCCCCAATCCCCCACACTGTCCCGGGGCCCACCACCTCCCTGGGGCTTGATCAAAGAGGTGCGGGGGCACGCAGCCCCCCCCCGCAGCCCCGGGGACCGGCAGCCCCGGGGCAAATTTGTAAATGTGTGGGGAGCCTCTAAGGCCCCCCAAGCACCGGGGACCGCCACCCCCGGGGCTTTCATTGTTTGCGGGGGCTCACGCACCCTGCAGCCCCGGGGACTGCCACCCCCTCGGGACTTTAAAAAAAATATATATATACCTGTGGGGGGGGGCTTGAGCCCCCCCACACGCCCCGGGCACCGCCACCTCCCCGGGGCACTAATTATTCAAATTAGGGGGTCTGTTACGGACCCCTGAGCCCCGGGGCCCACCACCCCCGGGGCTTTGCATTAAGTGGGAGGGGGGCCGCGCGGCTCCCCTCCTTGAGCCAGTGATGGCCCTGGGGACCATCACCCCCCAGGGCCGGCTCCTGCAGTGTCCCGGGGTGCCCAGTAATGTCATTGACCATGTCATGAATGATATAATATATGAGGTCATGAGCAGTGCATTGCAGGGGCTCAAGTTATAGTTCGCTCACTAACTATAACAGCTAGATATGCGAGCTGGAGCTTTTATCAAGAAAGATAGACCTCTATGCCTTCGCAGGTTGACAGTGGCGTGTATGAATAAACAGTTACCATATCTAAAACTTTATCAAGTCTTATCTTATCTCTGTACATGCGATATATGTCCTTTACCAATGACTTTATGAGTGTGGTTATCTCGCTGGTATTCTCAAAGAGACTTGATAATCCTAGGTCTTGAAAAGTATTTTTTTCATACCTGATCCATGGGATAGCAAGCATATAAGCCTGTTTCAAGCAAACCTCCACAATTTTCTGAGAAAAACGTAATTCTAGGGTGGACCAGGTTTCAACCCACAGGAAGATGGGTGACAAGCCCACCCTGTCTTCTAAGAAATCCAGAACTATCTGGGAAGTCCTAAAAGCCTGATTAAAGATGTATTTTGTACTGCTTGAAGGGTCTTTACAGGCACATGCCCCCACACTCCAGCACAGTATGTGTACACAGACAAACATTTGCTTTTATATAACATGGTCAGTTTTTTGGGAGGTTTATGTCCCAGCTTTTTCGCAAATCTGAATAGAGATTCACAGACCACCTCCATCGAGTGGAATTTTTGGGTGATTAAACAGCCCATCTCAGGTTGGCAATAAACAAAATAAACAGATAGCTAAAATTCATAGTTTTCATAATAGGTGTATTTCCTCTAATGATTTTCTTTGATCGGGTGGTCCACAGGTTAAAATGTAAGATTTATCATTATTTACCTTAAGATTCAGGCCCTGCATAAAACTATAAAACCCATCTGAAAGTGCTTGCAGGCCATTTGGGATACTTAAGTTTGCAACAGGTTTGCAGGTTTGGGTTACTTGGAACCCCAGAAAATGTTCTTCCCGCAGCTGCTTTAAATCTCCTCCAGCCAACAATCCAGGCTTGTACTACCCAGTCATCACAATGAGTCACAACTTGGCTAATGAAGCCTTAGAGGGCATGGCCAGGAGCATGTGGGGGTACATTTCTCCAGATGGCATTTGCACTATCTCCCCTACAGTATGCTATGTGTTCCAATTAGTCTGTGCTTACCCAGGCTACCCCGGCCCCGACTGCTGCCAGCTTTGATAACTCTAACTCTTGCAATGACAATATGGCTGAGACTGAAGTGAGCTGACCGGGGCTAGATTCTGATGCTCCCCTAGTGAGGAAAAACAAACAGTCTTCCCTGTTTGTTTTTCCTCACTAGGGGAGGGGTAAAAGGGGTAACAGTAAGAAACACAAAGAAATTAATCTTCTGGGAAAATATGTAACTCTGTGCCCAAGCAGAAAGTGGCTAACAGTGATGCTAAAGGTGGGGCTAAAAGAAGCCCGCTCCATGACTGGGTCATCTCAAAGGGAGATGTTAAGACCTTAATATCTCAACTTTCTACTGTCCACTCCATGGACCAGATGGCAACAAGTGTTGACAGATAATGTCGGGACTGAGCTCCATGCTGATGCCTCCCACAACTCTGAAGCTGTCTATCTTCCCGGAAATAGTTTTGATTAATTGCCGATGTCCTGTTCTCACTAGCTGTAAACTCAGAACATACAGAAAAGCCTTAAGCAAATGGAGCACACAAGCCTTCTCTTTTGGTAATATTCAATCTGGTACAGGCTCAGAGACCAGAAGCACTGCAGCATTTTGCTCACGTTTGAGCACATACCACCTTAATCCGGCAATTGTTAACAGAAGTAACAAGTAAGGTCTCAGCTCTGACAGTGGATATGGCCGAACTGCAGCAGTGAGTGGCCAACACTGAGGATGTGGGAATGGCTACCATGAAATCTATTGGGAATTATGATCGGCTGTTGGTGCTTGTCCAGATGAAAATTGAAGATCTAGAGAAATGCTAGAGGAGAAATAATCTTTGATTGTTTGGAATACCGAAAGGAAAAGAGGATGATGATCCCTGGCAGTTCATAGTTCAATTGTTTGGGAAGGCATTACCTGATCTCAGTGACTAGGACATAGACTCACAAATACAGAGTGCGCAACATCTTCCTATAACCTAGCACGGTATGCTGTTACTGGCACACACTAAATCTATATACCCATGCCCAATTTTTCTTTGCATTGGTAATTTCTTGCTGAGACAGGCAATCTCTCTAAAGGCCTGCCTAGCTATGCCTGTTGTACCTTCTGACCTGTATAAATCTACTATGGACAAACATTGAAATCTCCACCAACTAACATCCTCTAAAGGCTATCAGGGAACAAGCAATTTTTAGAGACCGGCCAAGATAAAGATCATTAAAGATGGTCACACACAGATGTGTTTTACAGAACAAGATGTTGTGCATACTCTTCATAATTTTCAATGGACTGCAACATAGAACCACAATGTAAATATGTTTTCTCATATCTTAGCTTGGATATATTTATTATATCCGGGCAACCCAGTATATCCCCAAGGAACTGGGTAATGTAATCTGCAAAAAGATTACGTTCTTCGATGATTTATGTCCACTACACTTAATCCTCATGCTGGTCAAACGAATGATCCAATATCTTGTATAATGGATATGATGTTCTATTGATGCAATATTCATAAAAAATATATTAGTGTTTACATCATTATGTCACTGGTATTTTAAACACGAATGCTGCGCCAATGTTATTGGATAATTTTTTTGACCAGCAGAAGGATTAAGTGTAGTGGAAATAAATCCTCCAGGAACATATTCTTTTTGTTCAGATATAAGCATGATATCTTTGAGTTTGGCCTTCCTCGTGAATTTAGGCTGGCCTACTCAGGTTGTAGTTTCTTTTTTCTTTTTCCCTTCTATTATCTGGGGTAGCCCTGTTCTTTATTACACCTATTTTCCTTTTATCCCCTTTTTTCCCTCTTTACTTTCTTACTCAGCAGTGGTGTGTGCGGTTGGTGGGTGGAGGGGGCAGAGGGGGGAGCTTCTCAGGGCAGTCTTGGTCACAACATCCAAGGAATGCGGGATGATTCCTTTTTGTTAGATACAGGGGTGAGTGGTTCAGGAGGGTGGGTTTGTTAAATAGGTCTACAATTACAATGTTATCAAAATTGGAGTAGGTGTGGTGTGGGGGGATAAGTCACAATGATCAATAGTCACTCTATGGTTTGATGTTTATTGTGCATATTGTGAATTGGGTTTTGGGCATGGAATGGTTCACCTGCAGAAAATGTTCCCAACAGGAGAAAGATTATACGTAGTAGATACTAACTTTCGTAATAAACCTTAATTTATTAGATATAATGTTGTCACTTGATCATTTATACTTAACATAGAAAGCTGTGTGCACCAGGTACTAAAATATGTACGTGTCCTAGTTTTGCTTAAAAATATGTTATCTGTAAGGTTTTCACCACAGCATGAAGGGTGTAGGTAGTATGTTCATAAGCACCTTCACGTTGTGGTCATTTGTTTTAGCACATCTTGTTTTTTTTATAACTGTGCATGAAATGTACACAGTTTCAGTGTTTGCAAACTGTGTGGTAAAGAATAAACTCTCTCCATAGAGTAAACACTATTTACAGGACCCACTTTCTTGTTGATATCAATTTTATTTCTTAATATAGGTTCAGTGAGTGTCAATAGTATAATGCAGATTAAAGTTGTATTTAGTAGTCTACTTTGTTTTGAAATAGCATTGAGTGTTTCGGTTTTCTCTCAAGAATTTTATAGAAACTGAAGATTATACTGAATTAGGGCTTCCAATATATGTGTTGTGGACTCTTTATATGATCTATGCTAACTGTAAAGCGTGCTATAGTGTTAGTGTTGCATATAATCTTTGTGTTTAACACCTACGTCAGTTGCATCAGGGGTGGCAGTAATAATGGTTGATATTCTCCTGAGCTATTTTGTAGTTACTATCAGGCCTCTAATGCCATAGTAATGTATAGAGCAATATGCTGCAAAATGAAGTTTGGATGATGTCATCAGTGATGTCATCAAAGATGTCATAGAACATGTCTAGAATTATGTCATATGTGAGATCATAAGCAGTGCATGGCAGGGGCGCAAGTTATAGTTAGCACTGCTAACTATAACTGCTCAATTTCTGTGTTTTTTTGTTCAAAACATTTATGTTGTCAATGAGAATTGCTTTTGTATTGTAACTTAACAGAAAAGGTTGCACACTTTGCAAAATGTTTCTAAAAAAGATGTTTGAGTATAAAGCAGACTAATACAAAAATATTTGTGCTACATTTGTCTATCGCTTCAGTTCTTCTGACCTCTCATATTGAGATATTTTCCCAGTATGTTCATTGTAATAGCATACTTTTCATAACCTTTGTATGTATATAATTCAGAAAGAGAATAATCAGTTTTTTTTAAATATTGTGTAGTAGTAACTTTCTTGATATAAATCAATTTTTTAAGTGTGTGATTACTCTTGTGAGATGCTTGCAAGACCGTAGAGTTCTTTATTTTGTTCTCATCTACTATTTAGAGTTCTTTTTCATGTGTTCTGTTATTATTTAGTATTAATCTGTCACAAGAGGGTTATTAAAATGTGGTTGTAATTTTCTCTTTTTTTAAAAAGGGGTTGAGTCTCGAGAGAAGCTCGCTGGAGTCAATCACAGAATCCCATGTGTAGACTCCAAAGGGTATATACTTCCTGGTTGGCTCTCGCAACCCTCTCACAAGATCGCATATTTAGTATTAAGTTAAGAACAGTGCTTTGCTGTAATTGTGAACAGAGTAACAGAAGAGAGATTTTGAATATATTAGTAAAATTGAATATGATTTGTTCTATTGAATATATAAAACAATACATTTTTTACGACCTTGCAAGACGCTCACGGGAGTCGAACACACAATCACCTGCGTGGACTCTGAGTGGGCTATACTTCCTGCTCGGTTCTCCGATCTACCCGCAAGGTCATGCATTTGGAATTAGGTTAATAACATTGTTTTCTTGTAGTACTGAGTAAATTAAGACATTAGAAATTTTGATTAACGTGGATAAATTGATTATGAATTTTACCATGAAATACATAAAGCAATATTATGTTTGCGATCTCATGAGACACACACCAGTATCTCGCGAGAGGTCTGAAAAGGAAGCACACCATGAGAAAGGATTCTGATTGGTTCATTTGGTTATCTTTAATTAGAGGAAGAAGATTCCATCCTATTTGCTTTATTTCTCTATTGGACTTTTGTAAGCGTAAACATATTTGCCACACTCTTCTATTCTATTTACATTTCAGCAGAAAAATTTCTTCATTAGAGTCAGATTAACAGCCATGGGCTTCTGCACCAACTCAGCCATGTCAGCCACCCAAGGAATCCTTGGTATGGCAATTCTTTGAAATGATGCAAAGTGCCAAGAACGTTTCTGCCGAATATGTTACCTATAAACTTTGCAGCAAAGAGTTCAGCCAGAGCAGAAATAAACCATGTAGCATGACTACCACAGGGTTGTGGAGACACCTGAGATCTATGCATCTGCAAAGGCTTGCACTGGCAGAGTTGGCTCGTGCTGCGGAGCTTGAAAACTCTACCTGAGCTTCAACATAATTTACTCCAGCAGATACTGTTCCTGAGCAGGTTCTCAGTGCACAAGCAGACAATAACCCTGTGTGTTTTTTGATAAAGCGTTATTTGGCTGCTTGTGTAAGCAGATAATTTTTTGTCAGAGACAAGCAGGTCTGCCAAGGAGAAGCGTGTCCAAGAGCACAAGTGCCCCGTAGGCAGTAGTTTTTAAAAAATAGTTCTTTGTAAGTTTTTCTCCTTTTTGTTTTTAAGGAGATGCTGTTGGTTTGTTTAACACTTGAGGTTGTATGGTTTTTTCATAACCTTTTCAAACAAATTTAAAATACCACAAAATATTTACAATGTTTGAAAACACAAAACAATTTTTATAGTTGTCGAAAACAGATAGCAAAAACAGATATTTTGAGAGCTGCCATATATTTTCATGATCTTTGTTATTGGAACAATGCTTCCCTTTTTTCCGTTCATCAAAGCTCTTGTAAGATTCTTGCGAGAGCCAGGGAAGCAATCAGTTGTGTACAGTCCAAGGGAGCAGTGCTTCCTGGTTTGCTCTTGCAAGACTTTCATGAGATTGTGCTTTTTATAATGGACCTTGCATTTACACTGAATATATCCTGGTGTAGAATGTATAATTTATATACACCAGAATATTAACAGTGTATTTAGTATAATGAAATGCAATCAATTATACAATTATATAATTCTGGTGCAAAATAATTCACTTAAATTTATGAACAGACTCCACATTTTTAATCTGCAAGAGAAGAACATTGGTACATAGCACACATTGATACTCATTTATTTACCTTAAGTCCGTTCATCATTAGGAACACTTCAATCGTTACTTTTTTTACTATCCTGCAAGAGTCTAGCGAGATCATGAACTTTTTTTTAGATAAAGAATATACCCTTTCCCTTATTACAGTACTTATACCTTATAGTCCCCACTGGTAGGGTGTGGGGAGGAAATAGACTTTCAAATGAGACCTTTTCACAGTATCACATCAGTGTACAGTAGGGAGTAAGGAGATGCTTGGATCTCACTGACCCCTCTCCACAGCCTAACAACTGTGTATAGTGGACTAAGGGGAAAGACTGGATTCCCCAGCGAGACCTTACATGAAGGTAACCAGTGTGTAGAGTAAGGTGTAAAGAGATACTGCCTTCACTCACACCTTTCACCAGGAGTGTGTATTAGAGTATGAGGATACACAGCCTTTTTTGTCAAGACCTCTCTCTTGTATCAGAGGTCCCTATACTCCAACGTGGACAGGTATTGATCTCTCTAATGACAAAACACTGTTGCAAGACAAGTCACCATACTTGCATAACAAGCAATTGCCTTCTCCTTTACCATGTCTCTCTAGGATAAAAGATATGCATACTACCATGGAGATATCAAAAACAACAGGAGAGGAAGGGATCAACACGGCTAGTCCCCTCGGTTAAATATCAATAAACAACGAAGCCAGTGTACAATAAGGGGGCACTCAAATCAATGTGGTACATCAATCGAGCCACAAGTCTCAGATTCCCTGTGAACCGTTATGTTCATTGGAAATATGCTTGGCAACATCAGAACAATACCCAGTGGGTATGAAAAGCCCTCACTCACCAACCTGGTTGGTGACATGCTTCATCATTGGGCTTCCACTGGGACGACCGAATGTCATCCCAGTGTGCTGCGACGCCAGGTTACTGCGGAGCTGGGTTGGTTGTGTGGGGAAAGTGAATTTAAAATAACCAATTAAGTCAAAAAAGAACTTTATTAATTTTGCTTAAAAGGCAAGAAATAAAAAGGAGTGAGGGTCAAAAAATAAAAGACCTGGTTCACTCCGTGGCGGTCAACATGTTTCTGCCTCAGAGATTGTTAATCGGGCATTCGTCAGGACCAGAGGGGGATGTGCGTAGACCCGGTGGTGTGCACGCTCTAAGGTACACCCAACCGTGGGCTAATGTGTGAAAAAAATCAACAAAAAAGCACACTAAATAGTGTGACCTCCGCCAGATAGGTTAATATGGGGAGAGGAACGAGTTTACTCTGATGGTTAAAATTGACAAACAAACACAGAGACAAAACATAAAAGAGATATTAATGTCTGTCACACAGAACGGGCTCAATGGATCAGCACAATAAAACTGATGTGCTCAAAAGACAAGTGAGTGCCTTTAGGTCTACCACAGGTGCAGTAAAATGTGAGAAATTGTGCACCTAGGTATAGTAGGATATCGGTGTAAGGACAACGGTTCGTTGTCCTCTCAATGGTGACTAGTAGTCAATGATCGGATCGCAGGTGAAATGTAATGTTGACACTCAATGCGTAAAATCGCGCTAGGGATAGAATTGACTGCACGCGATGCTTATATGCAGAAGAAAAGGGGACGGGTCTTACAACGAGGCCTGTCCGTTGGAAGCCTCATGGGTCCCGGTAGGGGGGTAGGAGCAAAATGGCACACCCTGCATCAAAGTAGAGAAGGAAGAGAAACAGAGTTCGTGTCAGTATCACGAACGAGTGAGAAAGCGAAAAATCGCTTACCTTGTTGGTTGAGGAGCGGATTTGTATTACTTACGCCCTTGCTGCTCTCAACCCGCGTTATGCCTAAACAGCCTCTTGCTGCCGGGCCCGGAGAGTAATGCACCCTGGACGGGCGTGTTCTTAAAAGGGACCTCAAGGTAAATCCCCGGTGAAGTGGAGAGATGAGAGCTTGACCCTGATAGGACGAATAGCTCAGGCTCGCTTGCTGATTGGCCCATAGGGAGCCAATCAGAACGGCGAGAAGGAAAAAACAGGAAAGTTCGTTGCGCTTGGTAGCGATGGCAACGAGGGGATCGGAGTGTGAGATACCGTAGAACTTTATTGACACAAGCGCTGCGGGGGTCTGAGCAGACCGAGAACAAAGCCCCGTGCGTGTGCAACTTAGCTTAAGTAGAGAAACGGATACCATAGACCGTTATTGACACAAGAACTGAGGGAGTCTTAACAGACCAGTAACAAAGCCCCGTGTGTGTGCAACTTAGCTTTGGCACAGAGAGGGAGGTGAAATTGACTGGAGTGATGTTATGGGCACGCGCAGGAATTCAGAGATATCTAGTAATGCGTGCATGGACAGCCAGTGGTGAGTCATATTCATCAATGGAGCAAAAATAAAAGATTACCAAATCGTAATCAATTAAGACGTAATCAATTAAGACGACATATACCCCTAGGCCAAATAGTGTTGGCAGATGGTGAAGAATATTGGTAAAAGTAGGGGGTTTATACAGTGAGTGGTGATAAACAAGAAAGTGGGGAACATTAAAGGATATTACCCCAAGGGACATTGTCATTGAGTCCGTGGAGGCTAGTCCCCAAACGGTACACCCACCTCTGTTCCCTTTCAAACAGCACTTTAGGGATGTTATAACCGCTTGAAATCTCTTCTATCACTGTCCATCTCAGATCGTTTGTAGTGTGGTTTGCAGAGAGAAAATGTTCGCTCATTCTGGTTGCGGTGCGTTTACACCTAATGTTACTTCGGTGTTCACATATCCGGAGTCGCACCTTTCGTGTCGTCATCCCTACATATCATAGGTCGCAGGGGCAGGTAATGAGGTAGACCACATTCATAGTGTTGCAATTTGTGTGACCTCTTTGGGTCCAGGTCTTGTTGGGTTCTAGCTCAAGGGTTTTGCTATGTGTGGTCAGGTGGCATACACTGCAGTCTGAGCAGGGGAAATGCCCAGTGACCTTAGGGAGGCCCCAAGCTTCCGTTATAGATCTCATTGGGGTCTCACGTGGCAGCAGTGGTCGTGTGTGTACTAGATTGTTGCGGAGGCTTTGTGCGCGTTTAAATGAGAAAAGGGGTTTGTCCCAGTTGCGGTTTGCGCTGTTGATTATACCCCAATGTTTGTTGATGGTCTTTTTGAGTTGATTAGAAAGGGAGCAGTATGTGGTGACACACGTAAGTGGGATAGAGGCAGTATCCTTTGTGTAGTCTGTTAGGAGTACCTCCCTCGGTTGGTTCCTCGCACGTTTGTAGCTTCTGGATAGCAGGGGTGAGGGGTACCCTCTCATACTCAGTTTTGTAGTTAAATCCTGAGATTGGCTCTTGAAATCACTCAAGGTGGTGCAATTCCGTCGTAAGCGGAGATATTGTCCGTAGGGAAGATTTTCCCTTAGTGGACGCGGGTGAAAACTGGTGAATTCGAGGAGATTGTTTCTTGAGGTGGGTTTGTAATAGGTCCTGGTTTGAAAGGACCCTCGTACTTTTGTTATCACCACGTCCAGAAATACAACCTCAGTGTCGTCATATGTATAGGTGAACCTCAGATGTGGGTTCAGGGTATTGATCCATTGTAGGAAGGATTGGAGGGTATTGTCACTACCTTGCCAGATCAGGAGCACATCATCAATGTAGCGCTTCCATAGGGCTATGGAAGAGCGATAGGGGTTTGAATTTGGGAGGATGAACTTCTGTTCGAAAGCATAGACGTACAGTCCCGCTACACTTGGAGCAAAGGTACTCCCCATGGAAGTACCCGTGGTTTGGAGGAAGAGTTGGCCCTTGAACTCAAAGAAGTTTCTCTTCAAGGCTAGAGTGGCACATTGTAACATGAACTCTTTAGTTGTGTGGTATTCCCAGGGAATCGAGTCTAGAGATTCTTCCAGGACCCTGATGGTTTCGTCCTGGGGAATGCTTGTATATAAGCTCTCTATGTCCAACGTTGCCAGTATAGTGTGTTCTGAGCATGTCGTGTTATTGAGTAATTTCAGAAGGTCCTTTGTATCCTTTAGATAGGTGGTCGATTTTTGGACCAAAGGTTTTAGAAAATGGTCACAGAACTGGGAAAGAGGTTCAAGCAGAGAGTCGATCCCCGAGACAATGGGGCGTCCGGGTGGAGGGACTCTCTCTTTATGGATTTTAGGGAGTGTATAAAAGTAGGGGGTCTTCCCCGGGCCTTCTGTAAGGAATCGTGCTTCAGCTCTGGTAATGACGCCCTGTGTTTGTGCCTCTTCGACCACATTAAAGATCTCGCTTTTGAGCCCCTCAGATGGATCATTGGGGAGTGGTGTATAGTTGTGGCGGTCGTTCAATAGGCGGAGGCATTCCTGATCGTAATCGGTAGTGTTGAGTAGCACCACCGCGCCTCCCTTGTCTGCGGGTTTTATAGTCAAGGTTTTGTCCGCACGGAGAGAGATGATCGATCACTACCATGGAGATACATATACATGAAGCACCAGATGTACAGTAGCTGAAGATGAAACTGCTAGTTTTAGTGAATATTGCAATACTATAATAAAATTGAAAAGTACAATTAGTATTAAGCAAAGATATCAAAAGTAACTTTAAAGTTTTTTTCTTAATTGTTTTTAACATTAATACAAAACTACAACAACTATATTAAGAAACAATTTGAACAACTATTTAACAAATAAAAGCAAACAAGGATATAATGATGTAATATAAAATATTTTTCTCTGACGCTAATCCACATGTGCTAATGTCTCCCCCTTTTTGCTTTATTTGCCGACTGGATTTTGATTTACGTAGCACTTGTTTTCCAGTCTGTTATCCATGTTAGCCTGCCTAAGTGTCTTCAGTTTTCTGGTATATCATAGCAGCCTAGATGGCAAGAAAGTCTCTGCAAAGCAGCATGTCTATAAATTACTGTTCACAAAGCCTAGCTTGTGCAGAGTTATCTCATGCAGCTTGACTGCACAATTGTTCAGTTCCTTCCACATCCCCCCCAACAAGAATTTGATGTGCCTGAAGAGGTAGTTATTGCTGAACAGCCCAACAATCCTGCTTGTGTTAACAAGCCTCTTTTGTGCTGGTTATGTAATCAGATATTCATTTCCTCAGATGCAAATTTTCATTCTCCTCCTAAATAAAGACAAAATAAGAAAAAAGTTACATACTGGTCAATAATGCATAACAGTGATACATCACTATATTGTCTAAGGTTTACCACAATTTTCACCCACAAATATATAGTTTTATCTTGTGCACCAGTAACTTGTTATTCCTTTCGGCTGAAAAAACCCATACCCTCATCCAGTCTATTTTCGTTTTTGGCAATTATAACATGCCATGAACTCTGCTTCCATAACAGTTTATAAAGTAACACATTCATCTTTACACACCTTTGTTAACACCACAGTGTTTCACTCTGGAAATAGCAATATACTCACTCAAACATCTCATAGGATCAGGCCACTGGCCCAGCTCTCCTGTGCCACTGCAGCCCTCTTCTTCCTCCCTGTTTTTCTGATTGCTTTCGTCTGCTTTTCCCTAATTTTTTACTGCTTTCTCCTTCCTTTCCCCTATTTTTCTGAGTGCTTTCACCTGCTTTTACTTTGTTAGTTTACTACTTTCTCCTTTTTCTCCCCCATTTTTCGGAGTGCTTTTCCTGATTTTGCATCGTTTCTTACTGCTTTCCCCGCTAAGCAGTCATCAACGCCCGTGCCTTGAGACCCTCACGGGTGATTTACCTTGCTCTATAAATCCTGATTGATAGGGCTGAAATATATATAAAATGAGGCTCATAAGAACTTCAGAACTGGTATTATAACATTCTATGTTTCATAATTTAAGAACAGTAGTTCCTTTACTTCAAAGCATATATAGTTGAAACACCTGGGGGCAGATTATCAAGGTCCGGCGATAAATATCGCAAAGCGCGCTTAGCGCTTGCATAGTTACCGCCGGCTATCTCTGGAATTTATCGCCCGGTTAGCGCGTTATCAACAACGCCCATCGCCGAGGCGATAAAAATTCCAGAGATAGTTGGGATATCGCCGTTTTCCATGGTGGAAAACAGCGATATCCTAGATGATAGGGCCTGTGGTCTTAGCCACACAATCCACCCCCAATGTTAAGTATGCCTTAGTCAGGAATTTAACAGACGTTAAATTCCTGCGTTTAGGCATACTTTACGCGATTTAAAAAATCTCTCACCTTCCTTGATAATATCACGAAGCTGCCTTCGCAATATTTCCCCTGGTTGGTTTCACAGCCACGCCTACTTTGCATCTCATTAGCGATGCAAAGTTAGGCGTGCTGGAAACAGGGGCTAAATCAGCAAAACACGCAATAGCGTGCCTTTGCTGATAAGGCGATGAAATTATCTCAATTTCATTGCGCCGCCTTGATGATATGCCCCTTCATTTTTTAACACAATCTGCAAACTTTGCTCTAATCTCTCTACATTAACACATCTACACATCCCAAACAGCTTTTCACTCTGTAAACATTGGTATAGAATAGGTTTACTAAGATTAGTGCACTTACTGACACTTCACAACAAAGTTTATGAAATGCATTTTTAAATACCTGAAGTTCTTTCTTAAATGCAGATAAAGACACCAGTCTCTTTCAGATCCACATAAATTCACTTCTGCTGAGCACATTTCAAACAGACTTCCTTCTCCTCCAAAGCACAAAGGACAGACTGAGCTATATCTGGTTCTGCACCCAATCATATCACAGCATTTCTTCAACCATGTAATAACAATGGTAACTATTGGTTGAGTAATAATAATGGTAACTATTGGTTGAGCCTTGGCTCTTTTTTATTTGTCCCCCATACGATTTTGCGAGTCTCTCGCAGTATCATAAAGCACTTTGTGGCAGGCTCAGCAATTTTCCATGCAGGTCTTGTGGGATCCCACGAGCCTAATGCACCAAGCCTCACTCCCTGAAGCTTTCACTCTACTCTCGCAGGATCGCAACACAATTGGAGGGAAATAGTAGTATGTGGTCAGCACTAGCCTCTGTACTTAGAACCCTCCTTTGGATAATAGGTGTGCATACTGGAGTATGAGGAGGAACTACCCTCTGCTTTCAAAGCTCTCTCTCCAATAACAACAATGCACAGTAGGGCATGTGCAGGGACTGGCCTTTCTGCTGAGACCCCTCTCTTGTATAATGGGTGTACATAGTAGGGTGTGTCATTGGATTAGCCTCTCCTTTCAGACTCTCTCTCCTAGATGAAGAGTTGCGTTGTAGGGTGTGTAGATGGATTGGCCTCTCATTTCAGACCTCTCTCTCGGATGATGGGTTTGCATAGTATGGTGTGTGGATGGACTGGCCTCTCTGCTGAGACCTCTCTCTTGGTCGATGGGTGTGCATAGTATGCTGCGTCCAGGAGCTGTCCTTCCCACTAACACCCCTCTAACATCCCTCTCTTTGATGATGAGTGTGCATATTAGGGTGTGAGAAGAGCCTTAACTCTACTCACAACTCTTACCAAGATGATGGGCATTAATCGTAGAATCTGACAAAGACCATCTCCAGAAGGAGTCCTTCCTACAGTAACAAGTATGCATGCCAGAATGTATTCAACCATCGCCTACTCCTTTCTACTTTTCATGATCCCGCAAGAGTCTTGCAAGTTAATAACATTTTAAAAAAATAACCTTTTATTCATCACAGTACTTATCGCCTACACATATTCTCTCAACAACAAGTACCATAATATGCATTCCTACTAATGGAGTGTATTGAGAACTCATCTACTCCTTTTTACTACAATGGAATTGTGGCACGGTTGCATAGATGTGCAAACCATGTGCATGCCCAAGATCTAAAATTCATAGAATATATATCCAGTGCTACAAAGAAAAAAGGCGACCAACACTTCCTTCGTTTATCAGGAGAAGAAGAACTACTCCTGATAACAAATATATAATTTCTTGAGCACCTAAAAATTCAATAAATGTCCAATCCAGTAGTTGTCCACAGTATGCAGTTTTCTTTTTTCTTTCTTTAGTTCCCAAAAAGTCTTGACAGGCGTAAATAATCAAAGAAGTAGCCAAAGTAGTCAAAACATGTTTCATCGATGTGGCAGCATTCACCACTGACTTCTTCAGGGCTATAATCAATTGAAACATCAAATATCATAATCTAAATGTAAAGTTATGTTATCCCTTTACCCCAAGTTCTGTTACCCCATATTTCAAATGTGAGACCCTATTTTGGCCCCACATACAAAAATAGGGTACACAAATATACAAAACTATATGTGCACCTACAGATCAAAATAAGGGGAGGAAGTCTCATGTTGTCAAAAGATATAGTACACCAAATCGTATGATAAAGTGTAGCAACCTTGTCGCGAGCCTAACTGCCAAAATATACAATAATCTTTCACCCTATTATCTCAAAAACAAATATGTGTATATATATATATATCTATATATATATATATATATATATATATATATATATATACATATATATATATATACATATATATATATACATATATATTCAATCCACGATCTCTGGTAATGAAATGTGGGGCTGTCATGGACGGTCCGAGCCAGGATACCGGAACTCCTTAATATGTATTCCACAAGTCCCCGTATTAACAGGAAACACTCGGACGCCCAGTTTAAATGCAGTTGATTTATTCGGCAAGTAAAAAACAACGCGTTTCACCTTTATGGCTTGATCAAGCCGTAAAGGTGAAAGGCGTCGTTTTTTACTTGCTGAATAAATCAACTGCATTTAAACTGGGCGTCCGAGTGTTTCCTGTTAATACGGGGACTTGTGGAATGCCTGTGTGTATATATATATATATATATATATATATATACATATATATATTTACCTACTGGCAGGCGCCGGAAGGTAGTTATAGTTAGGACCTACTTTCCATAGGAAAAGCGTTTTTTGATTTGCCAATATTTTTGGCACCATTTGACGAATCTTTGTTAAAATTTCAAAACGAATGGCCCGCTCAGGTCAGCTCTTGTCTTAAAAGTTTCAGGGGAATTCGTCAAGTGGGGTCCGAGAAAAAGGGGGGCCAATCAACGTGTTTTCTCCATATTAATTTTTAGAAAATGCTACAGCCGACTGCTGAACAGAATTACACAAAATTTGGCAAATTGGGAGCTCTTGGTTCAGAAAGCGTTCTTTTTTAAATGGTGTAAATCTGTTCAGTAGTTCCTGAGGAATAAAAAAATAAAAAAAATATGGCTATCTGGTGACCGCAGTGGATCCACAAACCCTCCTGATCACGAGCATGACTATGATTGGCTGCCAACACTTCAAACCAGAAAGTGTTGGCAGCCATCTTGTGACTCAGTTGAACCGAGTCACAAGAATAAAAGTTAAAACAAGAAAAGGGGGCAGGGTAGAAACACCCTGACCCCCAAGGCCTGCTGAGGGGGTCCCACAGGGACCCCCAGCGACAAAAAAGCATTTTTTCAAATTACATTTCGGTGGGATTCACATACAGTACGCGAATCCCGCCCAAAAAAAAAGTAAAAAACAAAGCGCAGTCTCCCGTGCTTTGTTTTTTAAGCCCCTGGGCGGGGCCAGATCCTGGGGCAATCTTTAATTATTATGCGGGGCCCGTAGGGGCCCCCACAGACCTGGGGACTGCCACCTCCTGGGGCATGGTTAATAATATGTGGGGGCACGCGGCCCTGTTGCAGCACCGGGGTTCGCCACCTACATGGGCATTTTTTCTAATGGGTGGGGGGACTCACGGGCCCCCCAAACCCCGGGGACCGCCACCTCCCTGGGGCTTAAATTTTTATAAGGAAGTGTGGGGGAGCTCCTGCCCCTCTCCACATTGCCCCAGGGACCACTACCTCCCTGGGGCTTATAACATGCCAGGAAGGGGGCCTTCCATGACCCTGGGGCCCGCCCCCCCAGGGCTGGCTCTAGCAATGTCCTGGGGTGCTCACCCCGGGACATTGCAGTTTGCTATGGCAGGGCAGGAGCATGGCTTCTGCCCTGGCCCTCAGGAAGGACCTTAAGGAGGCCAGGGGACTTCACCCCCAACCAAGAGCGCACCAGGATGCAAGTTTGCAGAGTGGTGGAGAAAGGGGGCATGGCCTGTGTCCACCTCTCAGCAATCCCACTGTATGGGGCTTACTGGAGGTAACAGGTAGGCTAGTTGGCCCCTAAGGACACCCAGCAGCGAAGAGGACCTCAAACCCCATCCAAGAGCATGACAGAAAGCGTGTTTGCAGAGTGGTGGGCAAAGGGCGCATGGCCTGCTATGAGAACTTACCAATCCTTTGGTGTGGGACTTACTGGAGGTAATAGGAGGGGTAGTTGGTCCCAAGGATGTCCTTGGGTGCCAACTACCCATCCTTTTACCTCCAGTAAGTCCCACACAGTGGGATTGGTAAGAGGTCTTTGGAGGACACGCCCCCTTTCCCCACCACTCCTGGCAAACTACTGGTTGGGGGATGAAGTCCACTTTACTCCTGAGGGACTTTGGGGGCCAAGAAACCATACTGGTACCTCCTGTAAGTCCTACGCAGTGGAATTCCTAAGCGCTGGTCGGAGGCCCAGCACCCATTCTCCACCTCTCTGCAAAGACGACTATTAGTTAAAGAAGCATTTGCAATGTAATAGGTCTCGCATTTGCGAAAGTTAGAGCGATTGGCATTGTAAATGTAAAAGTTTTTTACTAATGATTTTTGGAGTGGAGTGGATGTACGTTGTGTGTAGTGGAATTATGTGGTATGTTGTGCAGTGAAATTATGTGGATAGAATGTATGTGGTATTTAGTGTATAGGAATTACGTAGAGTGGAAATATGTGTTATGGAGAGTAATTATGTGGTATGGTAGTCTGTGCTGTGTAGTGGTAACCTCAGGTTTAGTCTTCCTCATTTCCATAGAAGCTAAACAATAAAGTCAATAAGGCACAAAAAAAGAAGGAACCACTGAGGAGCACTTCTGGACCTAGTCGGAGGTATGAGCAGGCCAATGGTATTAAGCGACTGTTCGGCTGCACTGATTTTTGCATAATTAGACATTTTCCACAATTGCCACATAATCCATCATCTGCTGCATTATCTGCAGATTTGGAGAAAAAAAACTTGTTTCTAGCTCAAATGGCTCAAACGTTATCAAGTGTTACAGCATGGTGGAAGGCCCTTTGCACAACTGGAATTGTCACCTGTTACTTAATGCTGAATGTGGGTGTTAAATTGGTACAAATGGCGTGCAAACCACTCTTGCTTTTTCTGCACCTCTCTTGCCTCTTTCTGCATTTCTCTTGCTTCTTTCTGCACCTTTCTTCCTTTTTCTGCAGTACTTGTGCCTCTTTCTGCATATCTCTACCGCTTTCTGCACCACCCGTCTTTCTGCCCCTCTCTTGCCCTTTTCTGCACCTCCCTTGCCTTTTTCTTCTGCACCTCTCTTGCCTCTTGCTACACCTCTGTTGCTTCTTTTTTCACTTCTCTTACTTCTTTCTACACCCTCTGCCCTCTTTCTGCACCTCTCGCCTCTTTCTGCACCTCTCTTGCCTCTCTCTGCACTTCTCTTTCCTCCTTCTGCACCTCACTTGCTTCTTTCTGCATCTCCCTTGTTTCTTTATGCACCTCTCTTGCTTCTGTATGTACCCTTTTGCCTCTTTCTGCACCTCTCTTGCTTCTTTCTGCACTTTTCTTGCTTATTTCTGCACCTCTCTTGCTTTTTTCTGCACCCCTCTTCCCTCTTTCTGCACCCCTCTTTTCTCCTTCTGCACTTCTGTTGCCTGTTTCTGCACCTCTCTTGCCTCTTTCTGCACTTCTCTTGCCTCTGTATGCACTTTTCCTGACTTTCTGCACTTCTATTCTTTCTTTCTGCATTTCTCTTGCCTCTTTCTGCACCACGTTTGCCTCTTTCTGCACCTCCGTTGCTTCATTCTGCACTTCTCTCGCTTCTTTCTGCACCTCTATTTCTTCTTTGTGTTGCCCTCTGGCCTCTTTCTGCATCCCTCTTCCCTCTTTATGCACCTCTCTTGCCTCTTTCTGCACCTCTGTTGCCTCTTTCTGAAGTTCTCTTGCCCCTTTCTGCACCTCTGTTGCTTCTTTCTGCACTTCTGTTGCCTTTTTCTGCACCCCTCTTGCCTCTTTCTGCACCTCCTTTGGTTCGTTCTGCACTTCTCTTGCTTTTTTCTGTATCTCTCTTGCTTCTTTCTGTACCGCTCTTGCCTCTTTCTGCACCCATCTTTCCTCTTTCTGCACCTCTCTTGCCTGTTTCTGCAACTCTCTTGCTTCTTTCTGCAGTTTTCTTGCCTTCTTCAGCACCTCTCTTGGCAATTTATCCACTCCTCTTGCCTGTTTCTGTACCTCACTTGCCTCTTTCTGCACCTCTGTTGCCTCTTTCTGCAGTTCTCTTACCACTTTCTGCACCTCTGTTCCTTCTTTCTGCTCTTCTGTTGCCTTTTTCTGCTCCCCTCTTGACTCTTTCTGCACCTCTGTTAGTTTGTTCTGCACTTCTCTTGCTTTTTTCTGCACCTCTGTTGCCTCTTTCCGCAGTTCTCTTACCTCTTTCTGCACCTCTGTTCCTTCCTTCTGCACTTCTGTTGCCTGTTTGCACCTTCCTTGCCTCTTTCTGTACTTCTCTTGCTTTTTTCTGCACCTCTCATGTTCCTTTCTGCAACTCTCTTGTCTCTTTCATCACTTCTATTGCTTCTTTATATACCTCTGTTGCCTATTTCAGTACTTCTCTTGACTCTTTCTGCACCTCTGTTGTCTCTTTCTTCACCTCACTTGCTTCTTTCTTCATACCTCTTGCCTCTTTCTGTACCTCTCTTTCCTCTTTCTTTACCCTGTTCCCTCTTTCTGCACCTCCTGCCTGTTTCTGCACCTCTGCTGCTTCTTTGTGCACCTTTGTTCCTTTTTCTGCAGTACTCTACCGCTTTCAGCACCTTCCCTCTTTCTGCATCTCTTTTCCTTCTTTCTGTACCTCTCTTGCCTCATTCTGCACCTCTCTTGCCTCTTTCTGCACTTCTCTTGCCTCTTTATGTACCTCATTTGCTTCTTTCTGCATTTTCTTTGCTTCTTTCTGCACCTCTCTTGCTTCTTTCTGTACCCCAGTTGCCCCTTTTTGCACCTCTGTTGCTTCTTTCTGCACCTCTCGCTTTTTTCTGTACCCTTATTTCCTCTTTCTGCACCCTTCTTCCCTCTTCCTGCACTTCTGTTGCCTGTTTCTGTACCTTTCTTGCCTTTTTCTGCACTTCTTTTGCCTCTTTCTGTACTTTTATTGTTTTTCTTCTGTACTTCTGTTGCCTCTCTTGCCTCTTTCTGCACCCCTCTTGCCTCTTTCTGCACCTCTGTTGCTTCTTTCTTTTCTGCACTTCTCTTGATTCTTTCTGCACCTCTATGACTTCTCTGTGCACCCCTCTTGCCTCTTTCTACACCACTCTTCCCTCTTTCTGCACCTGTCTTGCCTCTTTCTGCGCCTCGGTTGCCTCTTTCTGCAGTTCTCTTGCCTCTTTCTGCACCTCTGTTGCTTTTCTTCTGCACTTCTATTACCTCTCTATGCACCCCTTTTGCCTCTTTCTGCACCTCTGTTGGTTCTTTCTACACTTCTCTTGCTTTTTTCTGCATCTCACTCGCTTATGTACTGCTCTTGCTTCTTTCTGCACCCCTCTTTCTTCTTTCTGTACCTCTCTTCTCTGTTTCTGCAACTCTTTTGCCTCTTTCTTCAGTTCTCTTGCCTCCTTCTGCACCTCTGTTACTTCTTTCTAGACTTCTCCTGCCTCTTTCTGTACCTCACTTGCTTCTTTCTGCACTCCTCTTGCCACTTTCTGCACCTCTGTTGCCTCTTTCTTAAGCTCACTTGCTTCTTTCTTCACACTTCTTGCCTCTTTCTGCACTCCTCTTCCCTCTTTCTGCACCTCTCCTGCCTGTTGCTGTACCTCTTTTGCCTCTTTCTGCACTTCTCTTGCATCTTTGTGTACCTCTGTTGCTTCTTTCTGTACTTTTCTGGCCTCTTTCTGGGCACTCTTGCCCCTTTCTACACCTCTGTTGCTTCTTTCAGCACTTCTCTTGCTTCTTTCTGCACCTCTATTGCTTCTTTCTGCACCCCTCTTGCCCCTTTTTGCACCCCTCGTCCCTCTTTCTACACCTCTCTTGCCTCTTTCTGCATCTCTGTTGCTTCTTTCTCCACTTCTTTTGCTTCTTTCTGCACCTCTATTGCTTCTTTCTGTACCTCTCTTGCCTCTGTCTGTACCCCTGTTCCCTCTTTCTGCACCTCTTTTGCCTGTTTCTGCACTTCTCTTTTCTCTTTCTGTACCGTTCTTGCCTATTTCTGCACCCCTCTTCCCTCTTTCTGCAACTCTCTTGCCTCTTTCTGCAGTTCTCTTGCCTCCTCCTGCACCTCTCTTGCTTCTTTCTGCACCCATGTTGCCTCTTTTTCCACTCGTCTTCCCCGTTTATGCACCATTCTTGCCTCTTTCTGTACCCCTCTTGCCTCTTTCTACATTTCTCTTGCCTCTTTCTGCACATTTGTTACTCTTTCTGTACCTCTCTTGTTTTTTCTGCACTTCCGTTAGTTCTTTCTGTACTTCTCTTGCCTCTTTCTGTACACAAGTGGGTAGCTTCTCCTATAGGTGGTTAAATGGTCTCAGTTCTGCTCTGTCATTCAGTTGCACAGGCAGACATGTCTTATATATATAGGTGTTATCGAGGCCCTCAAATATACTAATGAATACCCATGTGCCCTGTATTATAAGCAGAAAGAAATATATACACCTTTTTGTATACATATTTACAGAGTATGCTGTTTGAAACACAGGTATTCAAGTATTTGTATGTTTATTTGTATGTAATGTCAGTAGGTTAAAGCGGAGACACGCATGCATACCTTCACAAACTTGGTCAGACTTACAACAGTGATATGCTTAGGATTGCTGTTTTATATTTGGTAGGCCTAACATTCTGAGCAGTAGATTAATAGTGAGCCTTCAAGAGAAAAGTGAGGGTTAAGACATCTTGGGAGAAGAATTTGTCATTAGGCTACTTTGTATGAGTTTGTTGTAAGGTACAATCAAAGTAGGCCTCTTTCTGCACCTCTCTTGGCTCTTTATGCACTTCTCACGCTTCTTTCTGCACATTTCTTCCTCTTTCAGCACATGTCCTACCTATGTAGGCATAGTTAGAAATTAGCATTTTAAAAACCTTAGAAATTCCATGACAAAATAGAGGTTTCAGGGACGTTATAGTTAGGAATTAGCTTTTAAAAAACCTTAGAAATTCACTGAAGAAAACAGAGGTTTTAGGGACGTTATAGTTAGGAATTAGCATTTAAGAATCCTTAGAAATTCACTGAAAAAACCACAAGTTTCAGTTAGTTAGGCTGACATTTCACTTGTAGAAAACCAGAGAAATTCAGCCATTATAGTTAGCTGAGCTAACTATAACTCGTGCCCCCGCAATGCAATGCTAATGATGTCACATATTACATCACTCATGACATGGTCAGTGGCATCACTGATGACATCTCAAATGACCTCACTGATGGCCTCATCCTCTTAATATCTGATGCATCTCTTCATACCCTAATATATAACCTTTCATACACCCGCTCTAAAATACAGACTACCATTCTCAAAACCATAGACTCACCAATACCGGTTAGTACATACCCACTCACTGATTCATAGGTGTACACATATCTACTCACGAACCCATACAGTCACTCACTCACACAGTCACTCATCTTTACAGCAACTGATATATGCAATCATATATCCATACAGTCGCTCACACACTGCTACTCACCCATAGAGGTACTCACACACCTAGTCAGTCATGCAAAGAATCAATCACATTGCCATTTACTCACCTATACAGTTATACACACACCACCTTACTTATTCATACAGATACTAACACATACTTACTCTTTTATACAGTCACTGACACAAGCACACACTCATCCATACAGTCAATTGAACAATCCTCACTCTCACATATAGTCACTTATATACTCCAACACTTACATATATTGCCTTTCACATTTGTAGTTACTCACACAAATACCACTGAGATATCCACTCACTCATGAACACAGCCATACGTACACTCTCACCCATACAGCCCTTTTCACACGTACTCATGAACCCATACACCCAGTAAATCACACACTCACACATCTATGCAGGAAGTCACACAGCCCCCCACCCACCTACACAGCTACTCAGGCACCCATACAGGTACTCAGACAACCAATCATTAACCCATATAGACACTCATGTAGCTGCTCACCAACCCATGCAGCCACTTACACACCAACTGACAGACTGATACAGACATTCACACAGATTAGTCACTCACCCATGCATTCACTAAGACAAGTTCAATCACTCGCATATACAGTCAGTCACGCACCCAATAAATCATCCATTCAGACACACATACACCCACTCATTCTTCAATGCACCTTGGCATATATATAACATTATTAAACTTTTTAGAAACACACAGTCACCGGATGATGTCATCAGTGATATCATGAGTGATATCATTTGATATGTCATCAGTGATGTCACTGACCATGCCATGAGTGATGTAATATGTGACATCATCACCTGTACATTACGGGGGCGTGAGTTATAGTTAGCTCAGCTAACTATAATGTCTGAATTTCTCTGGTTTTGTATGAGTGAAATATCAGCCTAACTATAACGTCCCTGAAACCTGCGTTTTTTCCATTGAATAGAAATATATGTATGTCTATTTGCTAAACTAATAAGCTGATGCTTGTAGAAAAATGATGGAATTTCCAACATGTACTTAAAGTTGATATTTAAATGATGAATCATGTGGTTCTGGGAGACTAATCACTAATTCCATTACCTTGGCGACCAGAGAATTGCAGCTGTGGCTGTTACGTATCACCCATGTTGAGGCATTTGAAATTGACAAAGTCTCTCTTACATTACTGCTGGGCATTCTTCATGATGAACTAAGCTGATGACTGCTAGTAATGTTGATCGGGGTGGCACCCAATGTAATCTTGCCTAATGTGGACTGTATTACAGCACTAATAATATCAATAGCTAAGGATAATTTACATTGAAAATATGTATTATAGAAAGGTGGGAGCCACCTGTGCTAGAATGTTCTGATGTTTAAATGGATCGCTGAAAGGCATTACCCAGAAATAATTGGAAAGTTTAAGGTTGGTTGCCCTTTGAAATATTTCTTCTCACTTTCACCCTTTTATCGCAGGACGCCGCGTCTGTTTGGGGGAGCAGCTGGCCAGGATGGAGCTCTTTCTCTTCTTCACAACTTTTCTTCAGCAGTTCAACTTCTTCATTCCAAGGGCTCAGCCGAGGCCCAGTGAAGAGACTATCCAGGGCACCATAAGAGCCCCCATGCCTTACCAGCTATGTACTGAAGTGAGATGAAGTAAGATCACCCTACATGGCAAAACATCTCATCACGAAGACATAAAACTTTGGGTATCTGGGCGACTCTTTAAGGAAATGATAGCTGAAATTTAATAGAGACCATTATTGCATCCTAGAAGGAGGTTTCTGAAACTGGTCTCTACTTGATTGTAAAGTACACAGCCTTGACACGTCACTAAGTTCACACAGTTCCATAATAATGAGACAATTGTCAAACAAATATTTTTAGCTGTAATATCCTTCTAATAAATTAGCTTTTTCTGTTTTTTTTATACTAAAACCTACATTTAACAAAGGTTTTTTTTTTAAATAGTCTGATTAAGTCTTTGTACTCTTTCTTCTAAGTTCACAAAATGTATAAAGTGAAAAAGAATCTTCTCGATTTTGGAGTACAATCATTTTACAGTTCTCCACCCCTGGTAAAAGCACAGTAAGTTATATCTTTCTAATATTGCCTGGAATAGACTCAGGGGTAAATCTGATAAGGATTCAAGTGTACAACTGAGACTGTGGAATTATGACAAATACACTAGCTTCTGTAATAAAGTTGTTGCTGCTCTAAACTCCCTTATTTATGTTCTTAAATGAAGGGGACATACACACTTGTAATTACATCACTTTCACAAAGGTTGGCATAAGTCATTTTAACATTCACTGCTTGGTCAGACCCATTAGTGCCCAAATGTGGCCACCAACAATTCATTCATGTGGAATTATGTGCAATTATATGCAAAAGCATGGCCAACGCCATTAGGTCTGTCTTTTTTAGGAAACACATCAATTCTTTATGATGCTACGTGTTCACTGGCAAGGGAACAAGAGAGCATTCAACACATTTCGGAAAAAAATAAATACATTTATTTGGGATGTACAAATGAAATTTGCATTTCATCAATACAATTATGTGTATACTTTTTCTGAAATGATTCCGAAAGTTACATTGCTTGTCTGTGAAAGTGGTATCATGGAAAATTACTGGCTTGTGTATGTTTTGGATTACTTATTGAGCCATTCATTAAACATTTGGGGGCAGATTTACAAAAGTCATGCAACGCAACAAAGCAAGACAACCTGCTGCACTGCTCGACAGTGAGTGAGCAGGAAGGCACCTATCAACTAAAATATGGTGTATTTCTGCTCTCTCCCTGGGCTGGCACACTGTGTGCTGCCTAGTGCCAATGCAGGCACCCCTGCTCCATAGTGTAAGGGTGCCTGCATTAAAGGCAACATTGTTTTGGTGCAGCAAAGGACACCTTCCAGCACATAAAACAATCCTTAGAGATATTTTCATCTTTCTATGTCTGCTGCAGAATGGAAACAGGCAATAATGAGGAGAAATACAGATATTTCTCCTTGTTATACCTCACGTGGGATGACATACCATTTTGACCCAATCCCAGGTTTACTGACCTCAGTAAATCTTGCATTGTGTCAAAATGCTCCACTCATGGAACACCTTCTCAATGCAGAGTGATGCAAGGCAGCCATTTGCACTGGCTTGCATTACTCTGAAATTCTATGCCATGTAGAGCCACACAAGTGGCTTTATGTGGCTTAGCAAATCCCACTTAAGGGGGACTTCAATCTCCATTTTGATAACCCTGACATGGCTGATGCAGCAGAACTGACTAAAGACCTATTAGCAGTCCAACTCCTGCAAATGGTCTCATGCTCCACCCATAAACTGGGCCACACATTGGATCCAATCATTACCAATAATAACAATTTATTGGTAGGTGACCCCATCCCTTAAGGGGGCGATAAATAAGTACTCCAGGAAAGGACTGTACCGCAGTTAGTGTGATGCTGATAAAAAACGTTCACAGTCAGCAACAATGTTGGGCTCCACCTGACATTTAAAGGATTTTTTATATATTATTGCCAAGCCTCCCCCTTTCTTTCCCTCCCGGTCTTTCCGTTGGATGTTGTTGCCAGCCGGGAGAGTCTGCAGTTTGCACCAAATCAGGCTGAGACTCCTTATGGAGCCAGGTTTCCGTTAAGAACATTATGTCTGGGTTTTGATCTTCAAGGAGTAATTTCAACTCAATGGAGTGTTTAGCTAGGGACCGGCAATTTAAAAGAAACATTTTTAGAGTGGAGGGGTGCTTGATCTCCGGGGTACTCTGCATGTGAGGACGAACCCTAAAGGTACAGTAGGGGTGTTGGGGATCCTCACTGAGGGGGGCCATGCAGTGGCAGCATGTCCTGAGACAGGCCTTCCTCAGCTTAGATAATAAGCTACTAGAGTAAGTTATTTTGCCTGGGTGTTGAGGTGCAGGGGTTCTGGCCCCTGGTCGTGTTCGGTTACAAAATAAGGGTAGACCCAAATAGCCACTTGGACCTGGGTGTGTACTGGTACATTAGAACAGTGGTCCCAATAGAAACACATTCAACAAACATGCAACATGAAAGTCATAATATAATAAACAAAGACATTAGATACAATTACGTTCAATGTTCTTTAATCACACTGAACATTGTGTATGGGTAATAAATCCATAAATACAATCTGAAATTTACCACAAATCAGTGCCCCGTGGGGGAGGAGACAGGGGAGAAGAAGGAAAATGATGTGCATAAAGTGAGGGTTAAAGAAGTGTACAGATAGGCTGGTGACATTATAAGCATCACTATTTACATTGGAAGTTGGCTTCGCTTGAAGCCCCTCAGTCAAGAAATTGATTATACACAAGAGTACAAAGCCATAGTCTGTAGGAAAATATCACAGTGACATATCACTGTTGAACAGACTGTCAGGTTGAAGAGTTGTCGATGTTTCGACCCCCAGAGAAGTATTGTAGGTTAATAGCTCCCTTGCAGAGGGGTATTCATCAGGACTGTGAGGTGAGGGAGGGGGTCACCCGGGGAATAGTAAAAGAAAAAGGTCTAAGACCAATGACGAAACAAACATTAAAAAAATTACTTAAAACTAATCAAGTGACTAAAGTTCAATTATTTACCATGAGCCACTCCAACTATGAGTGGTATTCAAGAGATGGTCCCGTAGGCTCCTTGAGACAGAAAGCGGGACCAAAGGCAGCCACCTAGAAAGCAAGGTGCGAATTATAAATGTGTGGTTGTAAGACTGAATCATGAAAGTAAAGGCCAAAGGACTCAGAAACTTACTGAGAGTCAATCTAGCACGGTGTGTCCCTTCCAACTGGTTAGGCAATCAACCAATTATAGGACCATAAGGTTCCAAACAAGCAGTCATAATTGAGTTTTGAAAATAACAGAGAGGAACTTTGGAAGACCGCCACATTACGCATGAGATCAAAATTGCACATGAGCTTGTGAGATCAAGAAAAATACCTTTGTTCAATGGGCATATACACAGAGCCCGTGAGGTGCTTCATTTTCGACTATTTGGGTGGAAGGAACCTAATACTACTGTCAATTTTTTGTCATTTGTATATAAGGGTTGTATGTATGTGTATATATATGTGTATGGTTTGTTGAGAGAAGTCCCAAAATTATGATGAAGTGAATCAAGATTACGTTAATTAAATTATATAATCATTTGTTCTTTGGTATGTGATTGTTTCCTATGTTCAAATGTAATTTAATGAACGACAGGACTATGCACTGCTAATAGAGGAATATTCAGTCTTCTATTGAAGAATAAGATTTATATATTTTTTCCTCCTGGCCATTTTTGTTTTTTCTTTGCTCCGGCCTGCAAAGACAAATAAGGGGCCAGTTTAGGGATATGGAAATTGCCCTGCAGACAAAGCCGCAAACACCGTTGAAAGTGAAGATTATATACTCACTCGGTCAAAGTGGAGCTTGAATCTGTGGAGACAGGCACACGGACCGATTTAAAATCATGAAAGGCAAAAAGCTTGCAATGAGAAATCTGACCGCCCACGTTGAAAAATGTCGCTAGGAGGTTAATTTTCCACGCTCGCACTCGGCAACTTGATGTTGACCATCACGAACAAGGAAAATCTTGCCAGGAGGTGGATTTTCCTCGCTCATGCTCCCCAACTTGATGTTGACGAATGCGAGTGAGGGAAAAAACTACACTCCAAAACTACACTATTCTACATGGAGTGCAGTTTTCTGGAACTCCGCGAACTCCAGGTAACGCAGAGTGCGCAAAATTCCGGAAACTCCATGAGCGGAGCGGAGTTCACTGCCCAGACTTAGCTAGAACACGGATAAGAGTGATGGAATTCCGACGTGGAGATGGAAAAATGGTGTGCAGGGTTTGTGTGGTTTATAGGTTTGATTAGGAATGCTGACTGATCCTTGGGGGAGAGAAAGGTAAGAGGAGTTCGAACCAAGGATGGCAAAGATCGGTGTGGGCATAGTGGAAATAGCCAAGACTCTGGATAATACACCACTTTATGGAAGTTGCAAAACATGCATGGTGCAATATAGATTGAGCCCCAGGGTATCACTGATAAACCTGGAGGCAGAAAGAATGGTGTCTTCTTATTGCTTTGGCAGTAGGCTGCTTAGTTGAGTCTATTAAGGCCATCTTATATTTCCCCACTATCTTGTTTACAAGAGCACAGCACATCAAAGGTAAGTGGGGCCTCTTGGGATTTCCTTTCAGACTGAGGCAATGATGCCATCTTATTTAATCTGTTATCACCATGTCCCGTGTTTTTGTGTGTTCTAACACATGGCTTGAATTGTATTGCTTGCATATGAAAGCCCCTTCTTTCATTTAACTAGTTTATGTAGGCCTCAAGCCATTTGTCACGCCATAGACAAACATAGCACACAGGGCTCAGGGTGGGCTGTAAACTATGCTGGAGAATGAAATCCTTGCATGAATGCGCAGGCATGACAGTCACAGCCCTAATCCACTGTGCAATTTCCATTTGTACAAGACAGAAGGCAGGCAAAGCTCTTTGAAAATAACACACCCTTTCCTTTGTAAAAGTTTTGATTTGCATTATGCAGGCCTGGATTTGAATGCGTGCCCAGGTGAGGCATGGTGCTAGCAGGGGGAATCTTTCAATGAACTTTCGCTTAACACATTGAGGAACGCATTCTTTTTAAATTAATTATTTCATATCCGAGTCGTGGTTTTCTGCAGGTCTTTGAAAATGCACTGACTTAGAATGTCTGTACTCAAGCTTGTAAAACTTTGTGAAAAGCCTTCTGTGATAGTTAATTTGACATAACACACTCCTACACTTCGAAAATATGCTGGAATACGCGCTCTAAAACTGTGATCAGATAACTACATAGCACTAGTGCAGGGAAGCTTTGATTGCAATATGCGTTTACTGTGAAGAGTTTCGTCAGCCTGTTGCAGTGTTCCCTATCTCTGTCTGTAGGTATAATCCTTTATTTTGTGATATTCATGTTGTTTATGGGAATTATAAAAAGATACAACACTAGTCTGCTTGCCAGCTGCAAGCCTCTACCTCATTTAAATGGATCTGCTTTTATTTTTTGCAATTTTATACGCGAACTCGAGCAATCAGTATTGAAGTGCCTGGGCTCGCTTGAGCGCCGGTGGCACCCGCTGCGACAATATTTGTTGGCACACTCAATGGTGACCTCCTCCATGGATTCCCTCACTACCAACCTTTAAGTCTCCATATCCGCTCTCTCTCTCATGCATTTCTTTTGTCTCATAGCGCCAGCAGGAGCAGCCCATGCACTTAAGAGCAGTGGGGCTGGGTTGGGGGGGGGGGGGGGATTCGACAGACGACCATGAGGGAAAATTAATTAAATAATTAATTGCCCTACTCATCATCTGTCAAAATCCCCCCTAACCAGCCCCAACGCCCCACCACTCTTCCCTGCACAGGCTGCTGCTGAGCGCCAGTCGTACCAGTAAAAGATGTCAGAGCACTTTACATCACATACACATTACAGAGACAATGAATTGTAACTGTGTAAAACAGTGTATAGGAAATGTTACATCAGAGAGAGTGCTACAAGGCGATGGACCCCCGTACCAGGCCCTTGGCAGTGCTACATGAGAGAGCACAGGCAGTCCAGGCCAGGGGCGCCCACCCCGGGTCCCAGAGGGGCCCCGTCAGGCCCGGTCAGAGCTCCTGGACCCATCTGCGCGGAGGAGGCTGCCCCCTACCCACAGGAGCGAGTGCCAGGGGCTTGGCCATGCAGTGGGTCAGAAGACGGAGCCCAGGATGAAGGGGCCACACCCCTGGGCCCACCAGGGCCCCAGTCTGAGCTTCTGAACCAGGCAAACCAAATGAAGCCTCCCCGGGCCCGATGGACCCCCGTCCTGGGTGTTTGGCAGTGTGGCAGGCCAGAGAACAGAGCCCAGAGCAGGGGTGCCGACCTTGGCTCCAGTGGGCCCAGTCAGAGTTCCTGGGCCCAGCCGTGCCGTGGCGGCCTCCCCGAACTCACGGGAGCTTGTTCCAGTGTCTCGACCAAGCAGTGGGCCGGAAGACGGAGCTCAAGATGGGGGGCCCCAACCTGTGCCTGCCTGGGCCCTGTTTGGAGCTTCTGAACCAGTCCAAGCAAGGGAAGCATCCCCAGGCCCGATGGACCCCCATCTTGGGTGTTTGGCAGTGCAGCAGGCCATATGACGGAGCCCAGGGCAGGGGTGTCTGCCCTGCGACCTAGTGGGACACTGGGACCCAATCGGAGCTCCTGGGCCCAGCTGAGCAGGGGAGGCCTTCCAGGGCCCGCACGAGCCCGCCCTATGGGCTTGGCCATGTGGTGTGCTGGCTATTTGGCAGTGCAGCAGGCCATACGACAGAGTCCATGGCAGGGGTATTGTCCTGGGCCCAGTCACATTGGGGAGATCTCCCTGGGCCTGCAGGTTGGACCAGGCGGTGGGTCAGAAGACGGAGCCTAGGATGAGGGCTCCTCAGTCTTGGGCCTGCTGGGGCCTCAGCAAGGGCTTCAGAACCAGACCAAGCAGGAGAAGTACCCTCGGTTCCGATGGACCCTGTCTCAGGCCCTTGGCAGTGGGGGAGGCCAGAGGACGGAGCCCAGGGTGGGAGCACCCAATACAGGGCCTGGTGTGCCCTGGTCAGAGTTCCTGGGCGTAGCCACACAGGGCGGCCTTCCAGGGGCCCTCAGGACCTCGCCCTGGGCACTTTGCCACGCATCAGGTCTGATGACGGTGATCAGGAGAAGGGGTGCTGACCCAAGGACATGCTGGGACCCCCGTCTTGGGCCATGTGGTCACTGACTGAAAACCTCCAGACCACAAGTGGGCCCTGGGTACCCTGTCCCTAGTAATCTGGAGGAAGGCTACCCTCCTTTCTTGTAATCCGTGCGCAGTGAGTGACAGAGGGGACCGAAAGCACACACACACCTGGCCTCCTGGAGCTCTGGCTGGGCTCAAGGAAGGTAATGATCCCTGACTTCCAGGGTTCCCCCCAGGTAGGCGTGCAACCAGATGGCGAGGCTCAGGGGACCCCGCGGACCTGATGCTCGAAGCCCCAGCTGGGCCTAAGGCATGAGGCTGCGAGGAGGGCCCTGGTGGAGCTCCGACTCAGGGCCCACATACACCTTATCATGCAGGCAAAGCGAGGAGGCCTCCCCAGGCCTGATGGTCCCCTGTCCTGGGCCCTTGACAGCACAGCAGGCCAGAGGACGGAGCCCAGGGGTCCTTGGGCCATGTCAGAGCAGACCCGGTCATGCAGGTGAAGGCTCCTTGGGCCTGGAAAAATGATAATACCACTTGTTCTACCATTTTTGTTCCCCTAGATTTTGTACCCTAGCTTAGCCAGCACCCAGGGAATTCTATTCAACCAAGGGCTATCAAGGGTGGGCTGACTTGTGTGGCTCTAACAATGATTCATTACCCAGAATGTCTCACAAATCTCAAAATTTGACTATAAAATACAATTTTTTCTCACATTTCTGTGATGGAAGCAGGGCCAGCTTTAGGGCGGTGCGACCGGTGCCACCGCACCGGGTGCTGGCTTCCTGGGGGCGCCGTGCTTGAAAGTTTATTATGCTTTTGAAGCACCTGCTGCAGCGTTTCTTTCCCGGCAATTACCAGGCCTCACATAAATGTCACAATAACTCCTGTGATTAATTATCGTCCTGGAGAGAGATCAGCATTTTGCCTAGTTGAGGTTTTGATTTATGTGAAGTTAGTGCAGAGGGTTAATATGCCTGCTGCAAAGATCGTGTACCAAGTAGATTACAGAGTGCGTATGATGTAAACAGGTCAGCAGGTTACTGCTTTCAAAAGAGTCATCCTTTTGTTACTTGCAATTTATAACTTGAAGTTCTAATATAGAATAGTGAACAATTAACTTTCATCATAGAACTGCATACACACTGCAAAGTATACATTATTAGAATATTGATTAATGTTGCAAAAAGGATTAATTTGGCTAGAAATTGATTCTTCTTATTAAAGAGAACTCCCAACTATGCTGTTTCTTTTTCGACTCTGAGTTTGTGCTTCTCCACACCAAGCACTCTTAAACTATACTGCCTACCAGTATGGATGACATGTGACTCCTACACTTTTAGTCCTTTGGCTTATGTAACATTTCCTATACACTGATTTACACACACATGATTGATTGTCTCTGTGTAATGTGTGTGTGATGCAAAGTGCTCGGACACCCTACACTGGTATGAGTGGCACTATATAACTAATTTAATGCATCTGAGAGAGTGTGGTTATGGAGACTTCGTCACTGTTAAAGGGTGCTAATGAGAGAATCCGTGGTGGAGGTGGTCATTGGGGGGGCGCCAACAAACATTGTCGCACAGGGCGCCACCAGCACTAAAGCCGGCCCTGAGTCATGTAAGGATAAATCCCCCCTACTCCTGCCTGAATGGAATTCGCTTGTGGGCGGTATGCTGGCGCTTAACCAAATTCAATAAGCAAACACCACAACACAGAAGAGAGGCGGCCGGTCCGGAGAGCAGAAACAGCGACTGTTTGGTTTAGTAGACGAAGGGAATCTGCAAAGATGGAACTGTTCTTTGCAACCTGCTCCCTCATGTCCTCGGGCACCTTCCTGGAGACGCTGGCATTCGTATTCACCGTCCTCGCGCTGCTCTTTGATTTCATGAAGCGCAGGAGGAGCTGGGACCGCTACCCACCCGGACCCACCTCGCTGCCTTTCTTCGGGAACATTCTGCAGGCGGACCTCAAAAATCTTCCCGAATACTGTACTAAGGTGAGTCAGGTCACAGTGTGAACCTATGTCTGTTAACTACTTCTTTTTGAATGCGAAAGTACAGTTAGAATAAGGCGCTCTGGGTGGGGGTGTATTTGTTGCCATAGACACGCCAAGCCATGATAGAATGGGGTAATTTGTACCGTAATGTCAGTGAGAGGCCGACTCAGGCTTCCATCGTTCCGAAGTCGGGGAACTCAAAGACCAGACAAACCCGGTCAATTGTAACAGAGCGCCCAGAGCGGTGCTGAATGCGAGTTCTCCTATCCTAGAGGACACAAGGGACAAGGGCTTAACTCCGATGCCTGCGAGGATGAGTGGAACATTAAAAAGCTTGTGAAAAGTGTCACATGACATTAGGGGGCATATTTACAAGGGCTTACAAAGCCAAAAAAGCGGAGATAAAACCAGCGCCCTATTTACAAGAGGGTGCTAACATGCATAATCGCATGTTAGCACCCTTTTTCCCAACGCCTCCCTTTGCATCTCCAGCGAGATGCAAAGTGGGCGTTACTGGGCGTACCCCGGATGGACTACCTTGCAAATATCGCTGATGTTTACATCGCGATATTTACAATGCAGCCCACATGATTTTAGCAGATGTTAGATTTTGGCGAAAACATCCGTTTTCGCCAAAATCTAACATCTGCTAAAATCCTGACTTAGCCATCCCTAACATAGGGGGTGGATTATGCTGATACGACCCTGTGGGTCGTATCAGCAAGGTTATCGCCGTTTTGCAGGGGCGATGTTCCCTGCAAAAGGGCGATAACCTCGCTATCTCTGGAATTTTTATCGCCCTGGAGGAACTCGTTGTTAATAACGCGCTACCAAGGCAATACATTCCAGAGATAGCCTGCGATAATATTATTATCGCTAAGCACGGCCAGCGATAATTATCGCTGGCCGTTGATAATATGACCCTTGGTTTTGTTTTTACCGCTTTTGTTTTTCTGAAATTAATTTCGTGAAGGTAGGTCAACGACCCCTGTGACTGCTGTTGTAGCAAAATATAGCAGTTATCAGGTTACAATGAGCCCCTCAGGGCTCTGAACCTGGTGCCACTGCACCTGCTGCACCAATGATAACCACCCCTTCCTTAACTCCACATTTACGTATCTTAAAGATATCTGTCTTCACAGATATTAATCTTCAAGGTACGTTGATGTGGAGCTGAGAATGGTAAATCTATACTTATTTATATAGTCTTACTTTCACGAAGCTGTGGTTGCAGTATAGATTTACCTTCACGATATTTTGGAAGTCGAAATTCTGTATGTGATATTTTTGTAGGACGATATTTTTGTTGCCAATATGTTAACATACAAACGATTTTCATCCGGCTCTGCCTTTGCCTGGCATGGAACGCAAACAGTCGTTTAATTACCGTAGCCATGTGTTATAGGCTCCACTGCCTGCTGTTAGAGTGAGAAAATGCAGCATAAGGTGGGTTCAGAGGGTCCCGCAGGTCTATGGGCCCTGGTGCCACTGCACCTGCTGCACCAGTTGAGGCTACGCCCCTGATTTGTTTATTTATCGGTCAGGAATGCATTCCTGGGGAATGGGACGGTCTGGTTATAAATTGTAAACATAATTTAATCCCTTGGGTGTCAGAATATGTATCGACAACAACGGATAACGCTTGGAACCCGAGCAGTGACAGGAAGTAAATGATTATGAGGGATTGACGGCCAGCTGAATTTACGCAAGCATCTAGGAAACGGGCAAACACATTCTGACTGGTTGCTGGATTAGAAATCGCAAAAGGGTCAGAAGGGCAACATTTCCAGTGTGCTGCATTTTGCGGCATATCGGGAAGCTGGCATGTCAGATGGTCAAACAGTGGTGTGGGGCCAGGAGCGTATCTTGGGGGGGTTGTGTGTTACACCCCCCGAATAAATGTATTTTCAGATGAATAGTTGGGTACGGGTGCTTTTAGTCAGGTATGGTGAGGTACGCGTCTGACAGATTTCACTTGTGATTTTTGTGTACACACACTGACAAAAGCACACACCCACAGTCTCTCTCATCTTTGTTTTGAAAGTCCTAACAATGTTTTATTTTACAAAATATTGTGTTTCTCTCATTTAAGCACTCCTATTAATCCTTATTCCTCTCGCTTCCCAATGCCTCATAAACTCCTCTCTTGCGTCCTGCTCGTCATATAATGTATTTTAAGATTATTTGCCAGAGTGATGGTCGGGAAATCTGATGCTCACCCCCTCCTCTCAATCTCACTGACCAAGCTAGCCCCTGTGTGCGGCGAGGGAGGCTGGGAGAGGCAGAGAGGGCCAGACCAGAGCAGGTGAAATGCCGGGGAGGGAGAAGCAGAGAAACGTGGGAGATAGTTAAAAAGGGAGAGAGGGGAGGAAGACAAGAGTAGGGCACGGATCCATATAGAGGGGTCGGAGTTGGAGGCTGCGGGGGCAGAAAGAGGTAGAAACTGATGGTGAGTGGGAGGTAAACGGAGGAGAGAATCAGGGACCGAGGAGTACATGAGCGAGAAAGTATGGAGGTTTCAACCCTTACTGAGGAGGAGGGACAAAAGAGGAGGGGGCAGGGGCAGCAGAGACGTTTCGGCACACAGCCAATTTGGCAGGCGCAGTGCCAGTGCCGAAAAGTGAAGGGAACTAAAGCTGCGTAGAAAGCCCGTAGGATTAAAAAGCGTGCAGCTTGATCAGGTGACTTGGCCAGTTAATTGTTTGATGGAGAAGGTGAGGGGCGGGGGGGGGGGGGGAGGAATTGGCAAAGAACTATGGAGAACAACAAGTGGGAAAACAGTAGGTAAGAATGTGAAAATCTATTTATTTTTTAGAATGTGAAAATCTATTTATTTTTTTTGTTTGCTGTTTTATATAGAGCGAACTTGTCTCAAGAACACTGGACAGCTTTACTTCAACACCGCATAGATGATACAAAGTCATTTATTTTCTGGTTTTGCCCGTATAGATTAAGCGATTTGCACAGAATCACAGGACGTTTAGCTGACGTCCGGTCTCGAACCCCCTTTCCTAAATCTGCAGCTCTGGCTGAGACGTCACATTCTCTCTTCTTTGATGAATGTTCTGCTCTCGAAAGCCCAGAAAATGTGCAGGTCTGTTCGGTCCTCACAAAGTCACCTGACATCATCGAATGACTGTAATTCACAAATGGCATTAACATTTACTGCGCACTTGTACACAGCGAGCTGGCTGACTTTAAAATGTGAGGCCAACAATGGATGAATGTGATATTCAGACCAGTTTCCTTCAGAGGCTGGACTACTGCAAAGGACTAGGCTAGTTGGTTTTGAGAAGAGAATGTCCACAATCCACTTACAGCAACGACAGCCTCACAATGGCCACTGAGTTCTACCTTCTTACAGTCACTTTTCCTCTGTTTGTCTTAAAGTGTTTCCAAGCTCCTTCTGGACAGGCAGAACTAAACAAAATGCATTAGCGAGTAATACTTGCCCGCATCAGGTATAGAATAAAGTGTACTTTTCTTCGCAGTATATGTGTAGGCCAGTATAACATGGGGTAAGCAACTGTTGAAAACTAAAGATATGGACAATGCAATAGAGCTATTCAAAACCGATACTACACGCTTTTTGTTGTGTTCATGAAACTGAAGTATACATTTGAAAAAGTGACTATATTTCTTACTATACCGGGAGTACCAGTGAGATCTTATTTAGGAATGTTGGACCTGTCATCCTTCCGGTGATATTACCCCAAACATTTGGCCTGCTTACCTCCTATTTTGCTGTATCTTTTTGTCGTATTCAATTAACAACAAGAGCACCCATGTAAGGTCGACCTGGGACCATGGGAAACATGTAATTATAGACAACAGAAAGGTCCCTAGGGGCAAGTTAAATAAAGAAGGGAATCAATAAGGACCCAATCAGTGCTTATTTTTAAAGACTTGTCCAGCCGGACAGTGGTCATAAATTTTACTGATATAATAATTAAGCAACAGTTACAAGAAAAATTCTCAAAGTTGGACACAAGCCTGTGTCCCGTACAGTTTTTTAGGGAGAAAACATAAACAACAAAACAGGTTCAGGCAAAAAATGTTTGTTACAATTGGCAGAGGATGAAGAGTGAACTCAACAAACATTACAGGACAGGAGACAGGACGTATGTCTGAGCTCCTCTTCGAGTAACCCAATACTCTGGGTCCAATCTTAAGAACCTTTGAGAACACAAAGATTGATCAACACGATCGGAGGAGACAGGACGAATGCCTGAGCCCCTTTTAAGTATCCTGAGACTCTTAAGAACCCCCATTGAAAAACAGAGAACGACCACACCTCAAGACTAGAGGATGAATTCATGTGCTCCTGGATGAGCATTTGTCAAACTAAATGAAGTGCTTGTAAGACGCCCTGTAAGCAGCATTGGGCCTTCTTAGGCTGTCACCTTCCTGTCCCTGTCCTGATGAAGACCCGCATTGACTAGATAGTAGTGCACTTCCTGGGTCGAAACGTCGACATATACATCCCCCGGACCAGTTGAAAGAATCTGCGTAAAGACCTACTCACTCAGTCTGCAGACCTACTCAAATATCTGTTTTTCTGGCCTTCTTGAATCGTCGAAACCTTCACAGTCACTTTGTATATAATACGCACCATCACTACATCACTGAGCACCACATGTCACCTTGTCACAAATTTTAATTCATTTTTGTGTCTTGACAGCCATGCAATTTAATTTGGGTGTTTATAAATGACGCAAATTATAAAAATCTTGAATACCCTTTATGGTCTCTTTGTGTGTATTACTTATGATTATTTGTCTTTCCGGTGAATAAATCAAGGATTGGTTCAATGGTTTGAAGAAATAATTTATACCCGACAGAACCAACTGTTATTTTTGTACAAAATGAGGATGAGGTCTACGACAAGTATCGTCTCAATCGTGCCATGATAATGTGCCTAATTGCAGACCTTGAACCACTACTGCAGCACCAGACACGTCGGACCAATGCTATTCCTGCGCACGTCCAGGTCCTATGCAGTCTGCACCTACTGGCCTCTGGAAGTTTTCAGGGGGTCATCGCGGTAGTGGGAGGCGTATCACAAAGCGCACTATCTCGCTTCTTCCACAAATTCATTGATGCCATGCTGACAATGATACGTACCCACATCAGCTTCCCCACAACCCAACAGCAGTTGGACCACACCAAACAGGCCTTCTACCAGGTGGCCCAATTCCCCCATGTCATAGGATGCCTTGACTGCACGCATGTCCCCATCTGTCCACCCTCAGCCAATGAGTACATCTTCCGTAACCGGAAGTCCTACCACTCCATCAACGTGCAGGTCGTGTGCGATGCCAAGCACATCATCACGGACATAGTGGCACAATTTCCAGGGAGCACACACGACTCCTACATATTCCGACACAGTGGCATCCAAAGGCGCCTACTCAATGGAGAATTCGGAGAGGGACTCCTGCTTGGTACGTACACATACCTCTTCATAACATGAGCATCACACATGTATAATCATCACTGTCGCTAAGCCTTTGCTTCCATCCTGTAGGTGACAGTGCATACGCCCTGCGTGAATATATCCTCACCCCCTACATCAATCCAGCAACACCACAGGAGCAACGCTACAACGCAGGCCACATAAGCACCAGAAATGTGATAGAGAGGACCTTTGGGATTCTGAAGAGTCGCTTCCGAATCTTACATAAGACTGGTGGTGCCTTGCAATATAAACCAGACACCTGCTGCAGGATTGTAGCAGTATGTGCCATGCTGCACAACATCGCAACCAGAAGGGGGATACCCATAGAGGTGGACAGGAATGATGACTACCGGGATGACCAACCACCCGCACAACACCGACAGGCACACGTTCCTAACACAGCTGAGGGCCAAAGGAGGTGGACATACATCACGCAACATCATTTCTGACCCAGGTAAGAATGAGCCATGACGATATCATTAGTGGTGCTACTGTTTAATGCACAGGAGCACTGATGTATGTGAGGTCACACATAAAAGCAAAGTTGAGTTCCCCCACACAATGAGGACAAAAACATGCCCGTTGTAGTCACGGGTGTGCAATAGTACAATTAAACTGGACTATTGTTACCCCACCATGGTCAGGGATGCCGTACTGTATGACTAGTGGCGCTTGCCATGAACGCCCAGACTCCTATCACCTGTCTCCTCCACCTCACCACGCCCTGTTCCTGTGGCTGTGGAGCAGCGCGAACTGCGCCTCCTGGTGCTGGTCTCCACCACGGAGACGCTGCTGACACTTGAGGCAGCCTCGCTGCCGTCCTCCCCTCCCAAGCTGCTGCCACTGAATGTTCCGGTCTGCAAGTGTTCCACTGCAGTGGTCACCTGGCCTAAGGCCTTTGCCACGTCACCACAGTAATGGCCGACGTCCACCTGCAGTGACACGGAGCGGCGGGACAACACAGCAGTGCTGTTGCAGAGCCTTGTGATGGCCCTGGTTGATGCAGTGGAACGGAGCAAGTTCTGTCTATGCCTCCGTCGCTCACTGTGTTGTCCTGCTCTGATGGCACGGGTGAGTTCCTAGAGGTCCTCACTGAGTTTTTCATTCCCCTCTGCCACATCTGTGGTCATGTTCCGCACTGCGTCTGTCAGGGTGCACATGTGCTTAGCAAGACGCGACATGTGTAGGTTAATGGTCCCCATGTGTCTCCCCTGCAGGCGCTGAACACGCAGCATCTGAGCCTCGATGCCACCATATGGGGAGCTTGCCTGGTCGGCTCCATCTGAAGTACTGCGCAGGGACCTGCGCCGCTGCGTGACTCGGCCACGTGCTGGTGGTGGTGCTGGCGGTGTGACACCTGTCGGATTTGGCCCAGTTGTGGTTGCAGGACTCGGCATGCATCCATCACCTGCATGGAGGGGACTTGTGCCCTGCGTCTTGGTGGTTTTGTCGCAGTTGGCGCAGGTGGTGGTGGTGGTGGTATAGTTGCTGGAGGAGGTGGGGATTGACCCTCCTGCGGAGTGTCGCCATCTGAATCAGCTGGTGTTTCCGAGATGATGAGGCGCCCGCTATCATCCGAATCGCCAGGAGATGCATCTGTGTGTGAAACAATGCATGGTTAGTTGGATTATTACTACATCTGTTTGTAATTTTGCATTCATGTCCTACTATGAATTACATTATTTGAGTCTATGTTTTGCCTGTACTGCTGATCTCATTTTGTTTTGCATTTATTACTATACTTGCACACCGGCTGACATGACTACGACTCCCATGATGCAATACTGATATGAGGGAATATGTGTTGTGCACTTCTGCCTGCACACTGTGATAGAGCTGGGGGGATGGGAATGGGTATACGATATGCAGAGTATGGGTGCAGGCATGCATCTTACCTTGTTCAGTGGTGGCTGCGCCGGAGGTGTCCATCTGCATGACTCCCACGACCGCCTCAGGCTCGATGGTCCCCTCGACTAGCTCCTAAAGGGCAGTGTTTGCAGGCACTGTGGATGGCCCCCCTCCTGTGCCAGCTGCCTCCTTGACCCTTTCTGCGATCCTCTCCTTGGCCCTCTTCCTGAGGTCATACCACCTCTTCTTTAGTTCATCGATACTGCGGGGCGTCACTCCCACGGCATTCACCCTCTCCCTGATGTGCAGCCAAATTCTTCTTTTCTCCACCTCTGGCACCTTGAGAGACAGCTTTCCGAACAGCCTATCATGCTTGCTGCTCACCCCCTCAATCAGGTGCTCCAGTTCCCTGTCAGAGAACTTTCTCTTCCTCTTCCTGGCAGTTTCAGCAGTGCCTGGTGCATCCTTGTCCATCCTGGTGAGGGTAGGGTGGATGGTTTGTCAGTGAGGATTCTGTAGCCTCAGCCTGTGTCCTGTGCCTCCTCCTGTGAGCTCCTCAGGCGAGTGAATGAGGGTGGGGCAGCTTGACTTCCTGGTAGTGATGTCATCAGGCCGCTCCTGGAGCGACCCGTTTCTTGTGATTTTGCTATTTGCGATTTTGATAATACCGATTTCGGTAATACCGATTTCGGTAATACCAAACTCGCTATTTTCTAATCGGTGTTTGCTCTACTCGCTATTGTGGATTCGGTAAATATTAGCGATTTTGTAGGAATCGCTTTTTTTTACCGAATCTGTTAATGCATTCCGAAATGCAATTCCTTAATAACGAATCCTTATTTCTCGCTATTAAGGAATCGCTTTGCAGAATGTTGATGCATGTGCACCTAAGTGTCCTAGTGATGACACACAGCTAAATTTGTTTTTCACTTCTGTGAGGCATACTCCTCTCATAAGTTAGAATTGGGATTTCCTTAATGTACTTTTAAGCTGTAATTCCTGATCAGAAAGGATTCTGATAGCTATTCCTGGACAGGAAGGGAGGAAGAAGCTGACACACAAAGGGGTTGATTACCTCTTACTGACAGTCTGGAGCCAGGGCTGGGAAGAAAGGGGAACCTGCGCACTTCAAGGGCCTGCTTTGAAATCATCCCACTTCAAAGGCACTCCTGAGTATAAGTACTGGGCCTCTGACCCTACCAAGATAGTATACTACTGGACCTGTGAAGAACTCTGTCAGGAGTAAAGACTGCTGTGCTACAAATATTGCCACTCTGATTGACTGCTGCTTTGGAAGAACTGGTTTTCTGTTTTGCTGTGCTGCCCTGCTGCCTGTTGATTTCTGCCCTGCTGAGGACAAGCACTTTACCCATCTCACTTGACCCCAGAGTGACTTCAAGGGCTTGCTGGCTTGCCCCCTGTTCTGAAGTCTCAGGGCCATCAAAGACTCTCTATAGCCCTGCAACAGCACATAAACTCTGCCATCTGTGAGTCCTTACTTGCCAAGTAGTGCCAATCTACGCCTGGGCCCTTGAAAGGTGATTTCTGCTGCACAGAACAATCAAAATTGATGCAGTGATGACTTTGAGCTGATAGGAACCGACACATTGCTTTTCGACGCTGACGCAGAAGCCGATCCACGACATTGCTTCAATGGGCTGTGCGAGACTCGATGACGACGGGCAGTGTGGCTGACAATGACTCAGCACCTGCCTTGTAAAGGGATTTGTCAATGAAGCCTTGCGCAGATCAGAAACGATACATCGAGTCTTCAACATCAACCTTGCTCCATCCAAGGTACTTTTTCAGCAGGACGTGCGTGAGTCCTGTGGCTGATCTGCTGTCATTGCTGTTGGCTTGAACTTTGGATTTACCCTTGTCCAGCATGACCTCAAGTAACCCCTAAGTTCTATTTGCTTCTAAGCACTACTTTTTGATTTATTCATTAAAAATCCATAACCCGGGTTCTACCTATTGGATTTTTGTCGGTTTGGTCTAAAAATATAATCTAGCTTTCTAACCTTGTGTGGGGTATTTGTTTGTTGTTTTCCTTGTGTTCCTGCGTGTGTGTTGCACAAATAATTTACACATTGCCCTTTAGATAAGCCTGACTGCTCTGTACCAAGCTACCAGAGGGTGAGCACAGGTTATCTTTTAATGTGTATCTAGTGTACCCTGACTAGAGTGGTGGTTCCTGCTTGTACAGGATGCATACTTTGACAACCAGAAACCCCAGTTCTAACATTGGTGATCATTGGTGAAGATAGGACATGTGTTTTTGCAATACCATATAGTAATTAATTGTTCACTACAACTCTTTAATAAGACTATTTAGATATTTCTTTCATTTCTCTTTGATTGGCCTTTTGGTCTTCTGCTAAATTATGTCTCACTCTGGAGGAGCAGCACCTGATCCTGCAGGAATTGATTTTGAGCTGGCCAGGTTAGAGGTCTACACTGTGCCTCAGCTGAGAGATTTTTTCAAGAATGTTCAAGTTTCTAAAGGAGGCGTTACCAGGAAGGTGGAGCAGCAGACAGACATGAGAGCCTGACCAGAGACCCAGGTTGCAGGGGATGACAATCTAGAGGAGGAGCAGGAAATTCCTGAGGATGAGGATGACCTGATTCTGGAGTCTTATGTGGCTCTGGGACTACCTGTAGAGGGGGCCAACAAAGTCCTGAAAGACATAGTAATTTCCACAGCAGGGAGCAGTGTCTTATCCAAGAACCTGTCCCCAGAGGAGCTGGCAGACAGGAAGGAGGAAAAAAAATTAAAGCTGGAGCTTACTGAATTGAATCAGGTTCGAGAAGAGAGGAGGCTGGCAATGGAGGAGAGGAAACTGACCCCTGAGCTGCACCTCAAGGATCTGGACATTAGAGCCCTACAAGTGGGGTCCAGCAACAGCAATGGTGGTAGCATGCCTACTGTGCCCACTGGTGAGTCCAGAGGCTGGATATCCAAGAATTTGGTAGCCAGTTATGTGGTGGGGATGACCTAGACAAATGGTTTGCAGTGTATGAACTGGCTCTAAGCGTGCTCAAGGTCCCAGAGGAGTTCTGGGGTTAGCATACAAAGTGATATGCCCACAGTGGGAAGGGACACACTCCTTACACTAGCAGTAGAGGACCAGACATGCTACATTGCTATGAAGGCCATCCTAGTCAGAAAGTTTGGACTGGCCTCCTAAGAAGTATAGGCTCAGAGTTAGGGGCAGCCACAAGATCTCATCACAAACATGGGAGGTTTTCTTGTATTATCCCAGCAAGGCACTGAAGGGCTGGGTGAGGGGCAGCAAGGTTGATGATTGTTCAGTGCTGTACAACTTAAAATTAAAGTAGCACATACTTGATATTTGTTTTCCAGACCTGCACCAATACCTGGTTGATAGCAAGCTTACTGACCCCACGAAGCTTGCTGAGGAGGCAGACAACTGGGTCAGCACCAGAGAGTCCAAGAAGGTCTCTGGGGGGGGATTCCCAAATCAGTGATCAAGGTTCCCACCAGAGAAGGAGGGGGTACTAAAAGACAAAGTTCTCTAAAGGTCCAACACAACTCACAGGGCAAAGGGTTCTGTTCTCATTACCAATCTGGCAAACAGAAGAAAACTACCCTGATAAAAGTCAGCAGCCCAAGCCCGTCAAGTGTTATGAGTATGAGCACTACATGGGGAATCCCAAGTGTCCAAATAGAGCCCCACCTCCCACTGGAGGAAAGATTCCGGGTGTGGCTTGTATAGTGCTGGGGAAGGAGTTTAGCCCAATTAATGGGGGGAAGTTTAGTAGGGTTACCCTAGTGTTCCTGGGTGACAGTGGGAGCATTCTTAAGATCCATTTACTCTTCAATACTACAAAGTATAGGTAATGGGTAACCATCAATTGGCATGGTGTTGAGGCTCTGAGGGATAGAGGGGCCAGCATGACTATGGTAAGGAGCCAGCTGGTGTACCCAGAGCAGGTGATTCCCAATGCAGTCCACCAAATTGTGGTGGCTGACAACAGACAGGTAACCAGTACAGTGGTTCTTGTACCAAAAGCTGACCCTCCGGGCACAACACCTGTACTGGGGGACTATGTGGACTATAGAGGGCCCAACTCAGTTACAAAAACAGATGCTCATCCCATCCCCTGGGCTGATGAGCTGATTGACCAGTGAGGGGCTGCCCAGTACTTAAGTACCTTTGATCTTAAATCAGTATACTGGCAGACCGCCCAAACAGAAGGGGCCTAGAAGAGGTCAGCCATCTCCACTCCAGTGGGACCCGGTCAATTTATTTTGATGCCCTTTGGACTCAAAAATACCCCTGCTACCTTCCAGAAGTGGGTGAGCCAGGTCCTTGTTGGTGTGGAGGGATTCTCTGCTGCCAACCTGGATGACATAGCTGTCTACAGTAGCAGATAGAAGGACCACCACTTTTACCTCCAGGAAGTGATTCAGGCTCTGTAACAGGCAGGGCTGACTATCAAGGCCAGTAAGTGCCAGATAGGGCAGAAGTAGGTGGTGGACTTGAGACACCTGGTGGGCAGGGGTAAGGTGCAGCCAGGCCAAAATAGATTTTATCATGGCACGGGGACCCTCTAAAACCCAGACTGGGTGAAGTAGGTGGTGGACTTGAGACTCCTGGTGGGCAGGGGTAAGGTGCAGCCAGGCCAAAATTGATTCTATCATGGCACGGGGACCCTCTAAAACCCAGACTGGGTCAGAGCATTCTTGTCCTCACTTGGCACTGCAGAAAGTTTGTCAAGGGATATGGTAACATTGTTGCCCCCTTGTCAGAGCTGACTTCTAAGAAGCAGCCCAGAAATGTGATTTGGATGGAGGCATGCCAGAAAGCATTTAACTTCCTGAAGCAGGCCATGTGCACAGCCGTTGGGCTCAGGCCCCCTGACTTCTTCCAGGAGTTTATCATTGAAACAAATGTCTCAGAACATGGCATTGGGGCACTGTTATCACAGCTAAATGAGAAGGGCCCCTAGACCAACCTGTAGCCTTCATCTCCAGGAGGTTACTTCCCAGGGAACAAAGGTGGACTGCTATAGAAAGAAAAGCTGTTACTGTGGTCTGGGCACTGAAGAAATTGAGTCCATGCCTGTTTGGTACTCACATCTTGATTCAGACTGACCACAGGCCCCCAGGTGGCTCATGCAAATGAGGGGTGAGAATCCAAAATTGGTGAGGTGGTTCATTTCCCTACAGGGTACGGAATTCAGGGTGGAACACAGACCAGGGGTAGACCATGCCAGTGCTAATGGTCTATCCAAGTTCTTTTGCCTTAGTGATGTGAACTCCCTAGAGGTTGGTTAGATCTCCCCAGTTTCAGCTGGGGGACATGTGTTAAACCCATCATCCTTTGGATGGTCTTCCCCTTTTGCCTGCTTACCTCTACTTTTTGCTGTATCTTTTTGTTGACCTTAGGTACTTTACCACTGCTGACCAGCGCTAAAGTGCATGTGCTTCCCCACTTAACATGGTGACATGGGTTTATACATGATTGGCATATTTAGTTTACTTGTAAGTCCCTTGTACAGTGATATGCCTTATACACGGGGTCTGTAAATTAAATGCTACTAGTGGGCCTGCAGCACTGATTGTGCCTCCCATACCAGCAGCCTTTCAAACCTGTCTCAGGCCTGCCATTTTAGTGCCCGTGTGTGCAGTTTGCTGCCACTTCGACTTTACATTAGAAACCACTTGCCAAGGCTTAAACTCCCCTTTTATTATACATAAGTCACCCCCTAAGGCAGGCTCTGGGGAGCCCTAAGGGCAGGCTGCTGCGTAGCAAAAATATAGGACATGTACTTTTAGGTTTTACAAAACCACCACAAAATTCTTTGTTCACTACTGTGAGTCCTACTACTCTCATAAGCTAGCATTGGGTTTGCCTTTATACACTTTTAACCTGTAATTTCTGATCAGAAAGGAGTATCTGCATCATGTTTTATATCTTTGGAATGGTACTTATAAATACTCTTTGAAGGTAAAGTTGTATTCAACATTACTGTTTTAGAAGTGCCACTTTTAGAAAGTTGACATTTCTATGTTCTTACTGCTGTGTGCCTTGCAGCCAGTCTCCAATACACCTCTGGAGTGGGTGGCAGCTGCACTTTGTGCATTCCCTCTAGACAGCTAAAAACACATGAGGGGCAGGTGTAACTGAGAACTTATCTGCATTCATCTGCATTCTGATAGCTCTTACTGAGCAGGAAGAGAGGGGGGAGCTGACACACCTGAATAGGCAGTGTCCTGTTTCCCACACAAAGGTCTGATTTCCCACTACTGATATACTGGAGCCAGGACTGGAAAGAGAGGGGGACCTGTGCACTAGGGGTGGGTGGTGAACTCGCTCTGCCAGCGGAGCGCGCAAAGTTTTTCCCACTCCCCGCTCCGCTTGGTCTCAACTCGATTGATGAATGGAATGCCATACTATAAACATTTGACTATTCATATCTGCACATTTTGACCTCAGCCACCTGATACCACTATGTACTTCTTGCTTAGTGTAATCCTAACAGATGTATACACACTTCCTTATGTTTGAACCTCTAGCTACCCATTGGTTCATGTGCTACCCATTGGTTCATGTCTAGTTTATATGTTGCCACAGTAATTGAATATCAGTGAGTACATTGCTAGACTATATGCCTTAACTGATTTTGTGGTTGGTTTTTAATTCATATAGCAACTACCTCAGTAGGTACAACACATTAGGTTGCTTAAGAATTAATTCTGCCATCATGTGCCTAAAACAGTTGTTGCACACACATTGATTTATTTTTTCCTATGACTTTCTTCTCTTTTCATACTCTGTTGAGTTAGTACTTTTCCCTCGTTCCCTTACATGATTCCTACTGACAGCCATTTCCCTTCAGCATGCTCCCTTGCAGACAACCGTTCGCAGGTGTGTGCTAATTAGCTCCGCCCTGCTGCTGGTTTCACAGCTGACACAGCCCTTAAGTACTTCCTGGCTCACTCTGTCTCCCTCTCTCACTAAACGTTAACAGCCCTAGCAGCATGACACGCTGAGCTCCTCTCCCAAGACTTTCCAAATATGAACTGGGAGTGACTTTAACTGTAAGTACTATGACTGCGCATACACTTACCATCTTTTAATCTTTACCTTGGAGTTTCTGACACCCCACCCTCCTTTTGCCCTTAACAGAAACTTATTGGCAGCAAATCATTAAGCGCAATTTATACAGCTGACCCTGCCTTTCAAGTTTACACAGTAAGTGTTTCCTTTCATCACTTTCCTTGCAAGCGCCCTTCACGGATGCACACCAGTTTCTAATTACTGCTCTAACTCCTTTACAGCACGTGATATTCTCATGCTCGTACCTTCAGCGAATTAATCTGGGTGAACTCGTCTACCCTCAGCTGTTTTCTGAAGCCCTCAATTGCTCTTCCTTGCACTACGAATAATTGCATCAGTAAGTCTACTCTGAGTGTTCTCCCTCTCCCCCTTCTCTCATTTAGCGGGTTGCTACCCAGCTTCATCTGCGCTCTCAACTCTACCTTCCTACTAGCGCAAACTATTCCTTGTACTCCCACCTATGCTTGCGTATTCACATGTTTTCGGGGTAGGAGAAGGCGTAGAAGGTCCCAACATCCTTCTAATCCCCCACTCCAGTTTTGGAGTATTAATTGCCGATCCCTTCCGAAACATAGTCAGCACATATATGACTTCATCATTGAAGAGCAGCCTGACGCCCTGTTCCTTACCGAAACATGGCTTCATGACTGTTCCGGTCCTGATGTCGCTGTAGCTGTCCCTAACAACTATGCCATGGTAAGGCTCGACAGGAAGTCCGGACAGGGGGGAGGGATTGCTATCATCTTCAAGGCAATCTACACATGCAAGTTTGAAGCCCTTCCTATGTCTGGAAGTGAAACTGCATTCTTCAAATTAGTGATTAACCCGCAATTCACCTTGTCGGGCCTGCTGATTTACCGCCCTCCAGGGAATGCTTCCTCCTGGATTTCCTCTTTCACTGACACTATAACGCCTTTTCTTCTCAGGGCAGCTAATTTCACCATTCTTGGTGATCTTAATTTACACCTGGAGGACCCTCAGTGTATAAATAGTAAATGTTTTCTGTCTGACCTGGTGGCCTTCAACTTGCCCCTGTTGAATACTGGTCCAACCCATTCTGCTGGACATCTATTGGATCCTGTTTTTTCAAATGTCTCTTTTAACTGTTCTCAGAATGCTCGCCCCTTGGAGTGGTCAGATCATTTTGCGGTTCATTTCTCGTTAGTGTACCCTAAACATCAGATAAATAGAATCACTGATAAGGGTGTTCCTATTTATCGTTGGGGGAAACTTGATATTAATGGATTTAATCATCATCTTTCCAATACTTGCCCCAAGGAATGCATGGCTTCAGTTGGTGAGATGAACACAGCCGTCTCTAACTGGCTTACAAACGCTGTGACTACTCTTCTTCCGCCTTCTGCTATTCATGTCAGGTCACACCGCCCTCCGGCGCCATGGTTTTCTACTGACTTGAAAGCCCTGCGCACTAAATGTAAGGCCCTGGAGCGGAAATGGCGACTATCTTATTCAGTCTCTTCGAAGACTGCCTATAAAGAAGCTCTAAGAGATTACCATCAAAAATGTAAAACCGCCAAAGCGGTTTACATTGCGGACACTGTTACTCAAGCCCAGAACTGTCCTCGTACTCTTTTTTCTGTCGTTAAAAAACTGACAGGAGCTGATACTATTCCAACACCTCCAGCACTAGACGAGGCTCAGTGTAACTCTATCGCTCAATTCTTTATAGCCAAGGTTGAACGGATTTACGACTCTATGAGCCCCCCACTGAATTCAGAAGTATTGCGTCCTGAACTGACTGGAGATATTGATTTGTCCTCTCCCAGGGTAAAATTGACACACTGGGAATTGTTTGACGACACTTCATTCTCCGTCTGTTTAAATAGTATACGCTCGGGTTCACCTCGTGATCCTGTTCCTGCAAAAATCCTGAAATCATTAGATCTCACACCTCGTAGGGTTCTTATGAGACTTTTAAACGCCTCACTATGCGAATCCCAGGTATTGCGGGATTGGAAACACGCAATGGTTGTCCCACTTCTGAAAAAGGCTGGAGCAGATGCGTCTAATCTCGCCAATTTCAGGCCGATATCGTTGCTACCCGTACTTTCTAAAGTGCTGGAGAGGCATGTTAACACCCAATTATACAGTCTAGTGGAATCGTCAGATTTTCTGCACCCATCTCAGTCTGGTTTTCGTGCTAATTATTCCACTGAGACCGCCCTTCTTGGGGTAACAGAGAGCTTAAGACACAGTGTCGACCGCGGTGAAACATCGGCGCTTATCCTTCTGGATTTAAGTGCGGCGTTCGACACTGTGTCTCATTCCATTCTTCTTAGTTCTCTCTGTTCCCTGGGATTGGACGGTCCAGCTTTAGCATGGATTGCCTCCTTTTTAAGTGAGCGCACCTTCCAGGTCTTTTCTGCGAAAGCCTCCTCTTCCACTTATACATCAGCATATGGCGTTCCTCAGGGGTCTATACTCAGCCCTTTGCTGTTTAATATCTATATAAGACCCCTTGCCTCCATAGCAGAAGACGCTGGGCTGACCATCTTTTCATATGCTGATGATACCCAGATTGTTTTTTCCCTCTCCAGCTGTGAAAGCAACGACATATCGGTTCTGAAATTAGGGTTGTCCCGTATAGCTGGGTGGATGCAAAGGCATCTCCTTAAGCTAAACGGTGACAAAACCGAAATTCTTATTTTCGGGAAAAAGAAAGATCTATGGGGCCCTCAACACTGGCCTACTGAGATGGGACCTCTCCCTCAGCCTTCTTCAGTGGCCCGCAATCTTGGCTTCCTTGTAGACGATAAACTCTCCATGCGACAGCAGGCCACCCAGGTGGCCGCCATCTGTTTTACTACTCTACGATGGCTCCAGAAAATTCTATGGATGCTGCCTCCATCTACTAGGAGAACCGTCGTTCAGGCGCTGGTAACTTCCCGTCTGGACTACGGAAATGTCCTCTACCTTGGTGCCGATGCGGCCACTGTCAATAAACTCCAGGTTGTCCAGAACTCTGCTGCCCGTCTTCTCTGTAACATCCCGAGAAGACAATCAGCTAGGCAGGCTCTACGCGATTTACATTGGCTTAGGATCCCCAGCCGCATTAACTTTAAAGCCTTATGCTATCTTTTTAAAATCAAGCAAGGCTCGGCTCCAATGTATCTGCGCAACCTCGTTCAACCTTACACACCTATTCGAACACTAAGATCGTCTGCTAATTGTGATTTTGTCATTCCTCGATTCAAACTTGTTAAAATGGGAGGGCGGGCTTTCGCCCATCGCGCCCCCAAATACTGGAATACGCTACCTTCCTCCTTGAAAAATGAGACTAATTTTCTTGCATTCAGGAAACGTCTAAAAATGCTCTTATTCTGCTGATTTGCATGGGTATTTAATTGTCTCAGGGAGCTGCTAACAATGGTCCGTTTTCTTCTCTAGTCTATCCCTCTGCGCCGGGAAACCCACTGTGGGTAGCTGTTGCGCGTTACAAGTTTAAATAAATAAATAAATAATAAATAAATGCAGCATTTGCACCATTACTGGTCTTTTGCTTCTGAATCGCTACTATTTATCTTCTCTTTTCCACTGTTTAAATACTTTCACCACTTGTAATTTACATTGTTGACTTTCGCTTCCGAATTGCCTTTAAATCATGTCTTTCGCTTCTGTATTTGCCTTAATTCATGTATTTCCACACCTACCTTGACCCCTAGACATGTTATATAGAATAATTCAGGAGTAATATATATTTATATATGTCATTATGTTTTTTATAAAAAGGAGCCTGATTGTATTATTTATACTACATATAGGGATCAAACTATAGCTTATTTATTTGCCCATTTTTCCTCATTTAGATTCAGCTTGCTCACCCGTTATATGTCCTGATGATGATCTCGAACAGTTGAGATCGAAACGCCGTTGACCCTTTATAACAAAACTCTTCCTATTCTATAAAGTTGCTTGCGGAGTTTTACACTATTGTTGTCAATGTGATGCCTTTATTTTAAACTTCACCATCACTCTGCACGTCACGCCTCTTTCACTTATTGTGTGAGCACCTGAATTCTATTGTTGTGGAAATAAATGTTTCACATGAACTGACTTATGTCCCTATGTACATTATTAATTTTTTTGCTCCTTTAAAATAATTAATCTTCAACTCTCTAACCATAAGTGCTCTCCTTAGGATCACTTTATTATTGGACCTTTTGGCCACACCCGAACCATTGTTTTTTTACCGCATATTTCACGCCAGGTTCACGTATTGGGGTACCCTTGTTTTTCGTAAAACTTGTTAAGTGCAGAGACCACACTGCAAGGGTTCTACTTAAAAAAGTGGCTATATTGATTATCCTATAAATCATTTATGCATACCAGAATAGACATAGGGTAGATATCATACCCTCAAGTACTAGATACCAAAATATGTCTATATCTAATATTCCCACTTATACAGAGGAATATATTGTCAGAATCATTAGCGGACCTTCACTCTTTCATACACCAGTACCGAGTAGCAACACAACTACAGACGTAGCCAGTGAAAAATTGATAGCTCTAGAAAGATTGAAAAAGAAACATATACGCACAGTACTTCATGATCGCATGCTCACCGAATATCACAAGGCAGATATTATTCCGGTGGGCCTACAAGTGCGCAATATACCCGCAATTTTTCTGCAAGACAAAAAATTCAAGACATGCTTTTCACACATTGGTACCACCTGTTCCCACCATTGGATGGTGTTAGGAATTGACACAGCCCTAGAACACAGTAAAAAGGAATTGGAGGAGATTCTAGAACTGGAAAAAGCCATCCTAGAACTGAATAGCCTAGCAGATGCAAAAGCAGCTTTAGAGAAACTAGAACGCACTATCCCAGACTTCCAAGCTTTTGAACATCACAAAAAATCCAATAAGGTGTCAAAGGACATAACAAACTACAACAAAGATAAAACTTACCCTTACCTCCAAGGCGATTTTTTCACCTCAAATACCCTAGAACAAAGAAACACCACTAGCACCTGGGGTAGATTTAGAAACAGACAACCAGTTACGTTCTCTGACTCCTCTTTAGACTCAGACTCTTCATACCCCGGCGCAGGCCCTAGTACCTCTTCCAACAACCCCAATTTTTTAGGGAGAGGCCAACCATTTGGAGGGGATAGACCGAGGGGCAGGGGCAGAGGGAGGACCAGGTACAACTTTCCCCCAGGCGAGTGCCAGGCAAGACGCAAATTTTACCAATGGGGGTACCAGTACTAGACATGGTACCTTTCTCCACAACACAGGAAGCAGACCTCATGCCTATTTTCAATCTGTCAAAACACCAACTGGCTTCCACAGATATCGCTCTACTGAGCAGAGGTCTTTCATATGTAATAACGGAAAAACCCAACTGGTTCACAATACAATCTGAGATCTTCCAGTCTTTCAGAAAAGTTAGACTTAATGTCTTTTTTCATAACAAAGATACTCCTCCCAAAACTGATGCGACAGGACTACTTCCCAAATCTACTTTCAATCCCCCCAGTGGATCCATGCCCCCTGAAGTCATTACTTTTGAACACCTTGTACTAAAAGACCTACATACAATACAACAAGAATACAGGTTTACCCCTTTCAATGTGAGCCTAGATGAAAAAAACAGTCTCAAGAGACTCAAAGAAATGGATGATATTGTTATAAAACCATGTGACAAAGGAGAAGGTATTGTCTTACAGGACAAAACCTCATACGACAACGAGATCCATAGACAGCTTAGCAACACCTCACACTACGAACCCCTGGCACGCAACCCTTTGAGAGAAATCAGCGACCTGATTCTTAATGTGACCAAAAAGGGTTTAGATGAAGGCTACGTTAGCAAGAATGAATTCTTTTTCCTCAATAATAAAACGCCCCAGGGACACCAGTACTGTACACCCTTCCCAAAATACACAAAAATCTAGAGGTACCACCTGGCAGGCCTCTTCTATCCGGCTGCGGCTCAATTCTAGAGCCCCTTGGTAGATACATTGACTACTTCATAAATGGTATGGTACACGACACCACCACATATGTAAAGGATACCACTCACTTCATCAATTTGATAGAATCACAACCCTTTAATCCTCAATCAAAACTCTTGGTTACTCTTGACATTAAATCGTTATACACGAACATCCCTCAAGATAGAGGCATAGAAGTCATCAAAAAGCATCTCAACCTCCGTCCCTCCCCACATCAGGTACCTACAGACTTCATCACATCACTCCTGGAAATAGCATTGACTAAAAACTACTTCCTTTTCCAAGAGAAATATTACAGACAATGCAAAGGTACATCTATGGGGGCAGTTTTCGCCCCCTATTTTGCCATTCTGTTTGTAGACGACATTGAGACTAATATCATCCTCAATATGATGAACCCATTCCTTCAAAACATTCGTGTATGGCGCAGATACATAGACGATGTGTTCATGATCTGGGGTGGCACTAACTCTGAACTTGAAGCCTTTTGCCCCTGGCTCAACAATGCACAACCTGACCTTAAATTCACCTACAGCTATGACAATACCAATATTGACTACTTGGATGTCACCATCAAAAATCACAATGGCAAACTTTATACCACCTTGTTCAGAAAGCCTACTGAAAGAAATACCCTCCTCCAATACAGCAGTGCACATCCCAGGGCACTGAGAGATGCACTACCGTATGGCCAGTTCCTCAGAATCAGAAGAAACTGTAAATTAAAAGAAGATTTCTTCTTAGAAGCCAACACACTATGCAAGAAGCTCACTGACAGAGGCTATCCCAAACGCCTAGTAAAACGTTCCATGAAACGGGCCTGATACTCACACCGTGAACACCTGCTTCAGCCCAAAGTCAAAACACCATTATCCAGAATTACATGTGTGACCACATTTTGTCCTGTGAGTAACAAACTGACGAAAATGATCCAAAAACATTGGACAGTCCTAGCACCACTAAATCTCGCAACAGGCACCCCACTTTTTTCATTCAAAAGAGGTCGCAACATAAAAGACCATTTGGTCAGGGCCTACAAACCTTCAAAAAGAGATCAGACTATACACCCCTACCACAATCTTCCTCCACTGCAAGGGCACTACAAATGTAACAACTGCATGGCATGCAAGTCCACTACTAACACCAAAGTATTTGAATATGAGAACTCTAAGTATACTTTACAGTCTTTTTCAAATTGCAATTCACAAAATGTAATCTACTGTATTGAGTGTCCATGCAAACTGAGGTACATCGGCCAAACCACACAAAAGATCAAGGCAAGAATCGCCCAACACAGGAGCAGAATCCGATGTAAGATCACGAAGGCGCCCCTTGTGGAACACTTTATATCAAAAGGACACTCTGAAACAGACTTCACTTGGCAGGTCATTGAAACCCTTCACTCCAATGTTAGGGGAGGAAACCAACAACAGATCCTCAACCGATTGGAATGCAAATTGATTTTTAATTGCCGCACTATTGAACATGGTCTTAACTCGATTGATGAATGGAATGCCATACTATAAACATTTGACTATTCATATCTGCACATTTTGACCTCAGCCACCTGATACCACTATGTACTTCTTGCTTAGTGTTTTCCTAACAGATGCATACACACTTCCTTATGTTTGAACCTCTTGCTACCCATTGGTTCATGTGCTACCCATTGGTTCATGTCTAGTTTATATGTTGCCACAGTAATTGAATATCAGTGAGAAGATTGCTAGACTATATGCCTTAACTGATTTTGTGGTTGGTTTTTAATTCATATAGCAACTACTTCATTAGGTTGCTTAAGAATTAATTCTGCTATCATGTGCCTGAAACAGTTGTTGCACACACATTGATTTATTTTTTCCTATGACTTTCTTCTGTTTTCTTACTCTGCTGAGTTAGTACTTTTCCCTCGTTCCCTTACTTGATTCCTACTGACAGCCATTTCCCTTCAGCATGCTCCCTTGCAGACAACCGTTCGCAGGTGTGTGCTAATTAGCTCCGCCCTGCTGCTGGTTTCACAGCTGACACAGCCCTTAAGTACTTCCTGGCTCACTCTGTCTCCCTCTCTCACTAAACGTAAACAGCCCTAGCAGCATGACGCGCTGAGCTCCTCTCCCAAGGCTTTCCAAATATGAACTGGGAGTGACTTTAACTGTAAGTACTATGACTGCGCATACACTTTTACCATCATTTAATCTTTACCTTGGAGTTTCTGACCCCCCACCCTCCTTTTGCCCTTAACAGAAACTTATTGGCAGCAAATCATTAAGCACAATTTATACAGCTGACCCTGCCTTTTCAAGTTTACACAGTAAGTGTTTCTTTTCACCACTTTCCTTGCAAGCGCCCTTCACGGATGCACACCAGTTTCTAATTACTGCTCTAACTCCTTTACAGCACGTGATATTCTCACGCTCGTACCTTCAGCGAATTAATCTGGGTGAACTCATCTACCCTCAGCTGAAGCCCTCAATTGCTCTTCCTTACGCTACGAATAATTGCATCAGTAAGTCTACTCTGAGTGTTCTCCCTCTCCCCCCTTCTCTCATTTAGCGGGTTGCTACCCAGCTTCATCTGCGCTCTCAACTCTACCTTCCTACCAGCGCAAATTATTCCTTGTACTCCCACCTATGCTTGTATTCACATGCAGCATTTTCACCATTACTGGTCTTTTGCTTCTGAATCGCTACTATTTATCTTCTCTTTTCCACCGTTTAAATACTTCCACCACTTGTAATTTACATCGTTGACTTTCGCTTCCGAATTGCCTTTAAATCATGTCTTTCGCTTCTGTATTTGCCTTAATTCATGTATTTCCACACCTACCTTGAGCCCTAGACATGTTATACAGAATAAGTCAGGGGTGATATATATTTATGTATGTCATTATGTTTTTTATGAAAAGGAGCCTCTGATTGTATTAATTATACTACATATAGGGATCAAACTATAGCTTATTTATTTGCCCGTTTTTTCTCATTTTAGATTCAGCTTGCTCACCCGTTATATGTCCTGATGATGATCTCGAACAGTTGAGATCGAAACGCCATTGACCCTTTACAACAAAACTCTTCCTATTCTATAAAGTTGCTTGAGGAGTTTTACACTATTGTTGTCAATGCGATGCCGTTATTTTAAACTTCACCATCACTCTGCACGTCACGCCTCTTTCACTTATTGTGTGAGCACCTGAATTCTATTGTTGTGGAAATAAATGTTTCACATGAACTGACTTATGTCCCTATGTACATTATTAATTTTTTTGCTCCTTTAAAATAATTAATCTTCAACTCTCTAACCATAAGTGCTCTCCTTAGGATCACTTTATTATTGGACCTTTTGGCCACACCCGAACTATTGGCTAAATAGGCATCAACAAATAGGACACCTGTATTTTGATTTAAAGAATGAAATGAGACATGTTTACAGCCTGTAATGAATTTAACAGCCTTTGTCTCAGTTTGTCTGCGGTGAGCGATGTGTGTGCGGAGAAGGCCTAATAACCTCACTGCCTATTCTTTTCAGTTTATACATTAAAAAAACAACAACAAAAAAAACTGGTTGTGCTTTTGCCGACACCGGCCATGCTCAGACTTATCCGGTATTTCATCCGATGCTGCAGCCTGCTGATTCAGCCCCTTTGCATCCTCTTCCTTCCCTCCCCCACTATGCAGCCAAGCAATCAATGGGCACACAGGGCCTGCAGTGGCATGCATTCACGCTGTGCACGTGCGACGGTCCTAGTGCCTGTGGCTTCCGGAAGCACGGCACGGGCCAGGGCACGCTCTGGAAAAGAGAGAGCAGTGTCTGCGCGTACGTACATGCGACCAGGGGCTTAGATTGGTTAGTACGTTTGGGAGAGGTGTACGCTTCAGATTTCCCAACAATTACGCTGGCATTTCTTGGTAACGTAAGAAGCTGTGGAAAGAGAGAGAAGTGTGGATTGTTAGGGGTACTTAAAACACCACCTTTTTCAAACTAGCAAAATGTTATGGCAGAGACGAAAGAGAGTGTGTGTGTGTATGAGTGTGTGGTTTTGTCAGTGTGGACATGTAGAAATCCAGGGTAAAAACCGACAGATACTGTACCATACCCGACTGAAAGCACCTGTCCAGTGCTTAATTTGTAAATAGTGCCAGGGCCCTGACCAGAAGGCCACTGCAGCTTGCACTACCCATTGCCCCATCATCACTGCCAATGGCTGTGCCAAAACAACTACCATCTCTGTCGCCTTCAAGTGCGACTGCTCAGATTATTCCAGGTCCCCAAAGCTAAAGGGATGGCTGGGGAGCCAGATATTAGTATTTTTTATGTGTATTGTATTCATAAACAACTGTTGTTCTGCTCATCTCTAAATTATACAAGCAACGCCACCACATGGCAGAGTGTCATAAGTGTAGTGATGACAAGTGCCTGTGCCAAGCACCGGAAACCAATTCAGCGCCAGTGCCGAGCACCGGAAACCACATGCTCAAATTAAGCACTTACTGTACCCAACTATTTACAACACAATACGCTTTTGGGGGGTGTAACATCCCAAACACCCCCTGCCGATCTAGGGCCCTGCGTTTAATAGTGGCCGATTGGTCAACTGACAAAGTTTCTGAGGTTTCCTTGATTGACATATTGCATGGCTGATTGCCACCCTTTTCTTCTTTGCAACCCTAATTTTGCCTCCTACATTTAGGTCTTGTTTATGAGTTGGGTCACTTCTAGTGAAATAACTTGACTCGTCATACAAGTCTGTCGGGGTCCAGAATTATCGAGTCCGAAAACTCCATACCTGAAACTTCTGGGCCAGGAGACAGCCTTTGCTAATGCTGCAGGACAGCAGCTACGGTCACTGCCTACCCACTGCACTGGTCCAGAGGAGCAGACAATGCTCCAAATATCCTCCTTCCTCCCTGCCTCATCTAGACACAACTGTACCCAGGACACCCCCTCACACCAACCCCTCACCTCCCACTAGCACTCCCTCTGAGCAGGTGTATGTACTGTTAGGATTAATAACAAGGGGCATGGTAAATGAAGCATTTTATTTTCTCCTGCATGCAAGTTTATGGTTTCAAGTGCATCCCCGTAAATAGAGAAGATAAATGGGCAGTATTTCAAAGATAAATATCAAACATCTGTTTATTGGTGCCAGTATTTAAAGGTATGGAGCTTACCGTTTTAAATCTGATTTTTCTTTTTCTCTTCGCTTCAGTCCATGATTTGCTTTACACAATGTTGTATATTGTAAATATCTGTATTTCAGCATTTATATAGTGCTAACTACCCTTATATTTGGACCTGAAGAACTTGCCTACATGGGCAGGAAGCTGGGCTGTATATTTTCTCTAAAACACAAATTAACAGAAACTAAATCAATTACGGTGACAATCTTACTTTTCAGTGGAATCGTCAGCACCGTCTAATGAGCGAGCCTTGGCCAGAGCCTCATGGGAAATTACAAATGAGCTTATTATGTCCATCCACACTACTTTCAAATGACTCCAGACTGCAGTGTCCGGTTGAACGTGAAGACCTTGCATTTCAGCCGCTGCTTCTCTAGAAACCGCAGCAGCACGAACATACCAACAATAAACCAGACTTAGTTAGCCTGCCCGGTCCGCTCTGGTCCAAGCCGATTCTGTTGGCTCAGTGGGCTGACGCTCCACCCTATTAATCTTATGTTTGACCTCACAACCGCAGGTTCGAACACCAGTGTTTCTGCTCAGCCTTTCATCCTACTAGAGGCCGACAAACTAATTAACATTCATTTGGTTGGCAATAAACATCTGTTACTCGGCACCAAGATGCTGCATGCTCCAGCCCCGCCTTCACTTGCACATTGGGATAACTCACTTTCGCCTCCTTTCAATTCGGCTCCTGATTTTCTCTACTGTGCTCGCTTTCTGATTTGGTACTGGCATTATATAATGCAATGTTATCTTTTCGCTCCCCCACCTCAGAAATCTGCAAGCACTTCTCCTTTCATTCCTTCTTATTGTTTGCATTATGTAGCGCGAATGAAGGTATCAACGCACTTTACATAAGTACTAGTTCCATTACAGAAATCTGCCGGGTGGGTGATAATGTGCTGCATGGCTAAACACTTATAAGGTCTCAAAGGCGAGACCAATTTGCTATGCCAAAGCTGTTGCCTTTTCTTGCCGCATAATTTAGTCAAACCTGATGCATGTTATTTTGCTCCGCTGCTGCATAATTCCAGTGGCCCTGCTCATAATGAAGGCAATAGTAGGATGGCCTGCCCGGAGCAGCATTCGCCGTATGTAACTTATTAACACTACATGCCAACCGAGCTACACAGTGACACACCAACATCCCAAATGAGTTATTAACTATGGTTTTGCATGAGTGCTCTCATGGCACAAAGCGACAAAAAGCTTCGCGCCGATTTACTGTCATTAAAAAGGCCTTCAAATGCAGCGTAAATTTTGCATCGGTGCACAAGTGCTTGCACACTGCTTAGTAAATCTAGGCGCATGACCTCAGAAGCTTGGCTGAGCAGAACAACAAAGGCATAGGAGAGGCAGGTGATTATAATACACCTACACACCTTTTAACGGAGAGCTTTGCAGTTTCGAATGTAAACCTGAGTACTCGTGAGTCAACATCTGGATGGGTATTGATTCTGAAGGTTTATGAAGGCACAGCTGAATTCTTAGAATGCAGACTGTTTCATTGTGAGCAGCCTAGGGAGTATTTGTGGAGCCTGTAGATGTAAATTTGAGCCATGTGAACGCAGAGTTGAACACCTGTGAATGCACGTCTGAGTACTTGTGAATGCACGTATACGTTCTTGTGGATGCAGATCTTGACACGCGTGAAGACACATCCAAGTGCTTTTAACTGCAGAGAAGAGGGTTGAAAGATGCCCATCCGGCTGCGTGTGAATGTTCATTCATGTGCTTATGGCCAACGATGGACACCAACTGAAGACAGTTTCATGTGAAACAACAAAAGATAGCTAACTCCCAGATATTTTGAGCAATGACCTCCTTTTCAGCCTCCTGAGGTAAGTAGAGAGACAATATCGGGACTTGAAGACTCCCCAATAGGCTCTTGACTCGTCAGATGACCAACACAGGCTAGTTTTCACTTGCATTCTAATTAAATCGATATTGGAATTCAGGATCGGGCATTTTTTGAAAACGTAGGAAAGTTTAGTTGGAATATTACTAAAATTCCTCAAAAAACATGTACATGGGTTGTTGCCCTAGGCTTAAGTTCATGATGTAAGTAACAAAGGAGGCTGGTTAGTAGAGAAAAAATAAAACATAGATACTCTTACCTACAGTGCATTGGCAGATTTTTTCAATGTAATCTATTATAGATTCACACGAAAGTATTATTTAACTAGTTTATTCATATGTTTCCATCAGTTAAATAAAACCATAGGAACCAATAAATTGTCTAGTTAAAGTGTGAAGTCTGATGAACTAGTGGCTTATTCAAGCACAGATTGGAAGGCCTCCCAGGGGTAGCATAATACATGCTGCAACCCCTGGTAGGCCTCTAGGGTACCTATGCCCTGGGTACATAGTATACCATATACTAGGGACTTATAAGGGTACCCCAGAATCCAATCTGGAGTGTACCTAAAGTACTGGTAACCAATTTAAGGGAGAAAGCAGATAGGCTGGGGTCCTGAATAGCAAGATCCCAGCCAAACTAAGTCGAAAACCAGCAAAACACCAGGAAAAAAGTGGGGGTAACCATGCAGTCAGATTCCACCTTCCTACACAGACTAGCTATATTATTTTTATCACTATAGGATAGTACATTATTATCTTACTATTCAATGACCCTCCCTTAAAATTAGAGAAAACGTGAATGAGATACATCTCGGGTATGCAGCTTATTTGGTGAATTATATATTGTGTTTTTTTCTTTTCTTTTAGACTCATAATGATTGAGATGAACTGTGCTGAATTGATTATTTAGGCTATCTCTGTGTTTTTTGTCCAGCACTAATGCCATGTTTTTTAAGATTGTTTTAACTAGACAATTTATTGGTTCCGATGGTTTTATTTAACTGATGGAAACATATGAATAAACTAGTTAAATAATACTTTCGTGTGAATCTATAATAGATTTACATTGAAAAAATCTGCCAATGCACTGTAGGTAAGAGTATCTAAGTTTTATTTTGTCCTGCCAATTGGTGCCAATCCAGTCCTGGGCCCCTTGCTGTACAGAACCATCAAAATTGACACACTGATGACTTTGCGCTGATAGGAACCGACGCATTGCCCTTAAAATGCCAACTCAAGAGCCAATCAACAGCATTGCTTTGACGTACTGTGTGGCTCGATGACAACCGACAGTGCTGCTTGACAATGACCCAGCACCTGCCTCGTAAAGGAGTTTGTCGACGAAGTCTTCATTGCATGTGCGAATCAGAATAGACGCATCGAGTCTTCGACATCGAAGCTTGCTTCATCCAAGGTACTTTTTCAGGGGTCTTGCCTGCGTCCTGTAGCTGGCCTGTCTTCCATCACGGTCAGCCTGAGCTTTGGATTTTCCACGGTCAGGCGCAATCTCAAGTAACCCCTAAGCGATCTTTGTTTCAAAGTCCTTTATTAAAATGTATTCTTTAAACATTCATAACTCTGGATCTCTTGTTTTACTCATAAAATAACGGGGCCGATTCACAGAACTAATCTGAGACAAAATCCTAAATTTACTACCTTTGGTATTCACAGAAGGCACTTACGATTTTTGATATTCACAGAATAAACTTATGACTCCTAACTTTACGTCCACACTTGGGCCGGAACTTCCGCACCCGGACCGCACTCTCCGCACCCGGAGCGTACTCTCCGCACCAACCCCGTACTCTCCGCACCCGGACCGTACTCTCCGGCTTGAGCCGTAATCTCTGACTGGGACCAGATAAAGTGTAATCAATGGGCCGTAGTGAAATGTTTACAAAAAAGGACATTTGGAATGTGCTATAAATGGTAGAAGAGGTCATGAAAAACAGTGTGGGCAGGGAAAAGGGTACGGCCAGAAACTACATCATGACCTAGAAAAGTTTTCTCCTTTTCATCATGATCCATGCAGTGCACAATTTGTGCTGCCCTCAGTGTTGACTGCACAGCATAAGTGTATGGGTACTGCCTGAGTGAATGGATGAGTGCATGAGTAGTGCTTGAGTGGAAGGTTTGGTGGAAGGGTAATGTCGGGGTCATTTGATGAGTGCAAGTATGAGTGCGAGAGTAATGCCTGGGTCATTGGATGAGTGCATGGGTAGTGTCTGAGTGAATGGATGAGTACATGGGTACTGCCTAAGTGAATGCTAGAGTGCAAGAGCTGTGCCTGTCTGATTCTATGAGTGCATGGGTAGTATTTCAGTGATTGGATGAGTGTATGGTTAATGCATGACTGGAAGAATGGGTACAAGGTTGATGCATGGGTCATTGGATGAGTGCATGGTTAGCGCCTGAGTAAATGGTCGAGTGGAAGAATAATGCCTGAGTGATTGCATAAGTACATGGGCAGTACCTGGGTGATTGCATAGGTGCAGGGGTACTGTCTGAGTGATTAGATGAGTGCATAGGATGTCTGCAACAGAAATGCATGGGTCATTGGATGAGTACATGGGTAGTGTATCACTGAATGGATTAGTGCAGAAGTAGTATTAGAGGAGAATGAATGAGTTCAACAGTAGTACCTGAGTGATTGCATGAGTACATGGGTAGAGCATTGGTGATTGCATAAGTGCAGGGGTAGTGTCTCGGTGATTGCATGAGTGCATGGTTTTGCCTCTGTGAAATAAAAAATGCAAGGATATTGCCTGCGTTATCCTATTAGTGCCAAAGTTGTGCTACAGAGATTAGATGACAGCATGGATAGTGTTTGTGTGAAAGGATCACTGCCTGGCTGATGACATCAGCAACATAATGAAAGTTTTTAAATAGTGTAAAGGATCAACGTTATTTTTATTAGAAATAAATAGCATAACAGTCTTGACTGCACAGTCAACACTGGGGGGAGCGCAAACTGTGCACTGCATGTAACATGATGCAAAGGAGAAAACTTTTCTGGGTAATGATGTAGTGTCTGTCCGTACCCTTTTCCCTGCCCAAACTGTTTCTTATGACCTTCTCTACCATTTATCACACATTCCTAATGTTCCTTTTTGTAAAAACTCCAATCCGGCCCATTGATTACACTTTATCTGGCCCAAGCCGGAGAATAAGGCTCGAGCCGGAGAGTACAGCCCTAGCCGGGTAGTACGGTCCGGGTGCGGAGAGTACGGTCCGGGTGTGGAAATTCCATCCCGAGTGCGGACGTAAAGTTAGGAGTTGTAAGTGTATTCTGTGAATACCAAAAATCGTAAGTGCCTTCTGTAAATACCAAAAGTAGTACGTTTAGGATTTTGTCTCTGAATCGGCCCCATAATCTTTTTTGCTAACCCTGTTTTTGTGGTTTTACATTGTGTTACTGTGTGTGTTGCACAAATACTTTACACCTGGCTGCCCTGTGCCAAGATACCAGAGGGTAAGCACAGGTTATCCCTTACTGTGTATCTAGCTTACCCTGAAAAGAGTGGTGGTTCCTGCTTGTACAGGGTGCATACTCTGACAACCAGAAATCACATTTCTAACAAGGATTTTAATGGGAGATGTTAGTTGAGGGTTGTTTTTCAAATGTTTTCAGATACTACGGTGAGCATTTTTTTAATGAATTTTGAAAGGAAATGTTCATCATGAGATTTTCTTAAATGTTGTTCTTAAATACTTTCCTTTTAGCTTGTGTGTTGCATTTTATTGTTCATTCAGGTTTGTGGGCTTTGTGCCGAAATAAACTTTTTTAAAACATGTTTTTATTGAGATCCAAAATATGCTTACCAATACATCAATTCAGAACTATTCATGAATATTGTTCATGCACCAGTCATCAATAAATGCACATTACATAATCAAAAATACTTCCCAGGTTAATGAAGAGAATGGCACAGCTAAAAATCCACATAGACTAAAAACATCAGATAAACAATTCTAGCAGCCCCCTTCGATAAGCGATGTTGAGTACATAAAGTGCAATACGGTGATCAAGTCTCTGCTCTGACTATTATTTTTACTCAAAATACCGCTCCCATGATTTATCAAACTTCTTGGTCCCCCCCATTTCACTTTGCATATAGCTGTTTGCTGATTCTGACTTGCTATTTTTGAAGCAGGAGGGATCTGGTCACCGTCATTGAATCATATACTAATTTTGTCCATTTGTTAATCAGGCCAAGGGATGGATCATACTCCAAGACGTTCAACCAGGCACAAGAAAGCAGACTGACTTGCAATTCAGTCTGCAAATACTGAAATATTTTATTCCAGAACCCCTGGATAAAAAGACACTGAGCAATTATATGTACCCAGTTGGCTGCAGGCCCATCCAGACAATGAATACAGTGACTCAGCAGGTTAGGGTTAACTTGTGAAAGAAATTGAGGGGTTCTGTATAACAGCCATTTACTCAAAAATAACATCCCACTCAATTGGCTCCTCTTAACACGCTAAAATTAAGTTTAGTAACTTCGCGCCACATCCTAGCTGTTAATTCCAGCCCTTCATATTTTCCCCTTTTTAAAATTGCTCTTTAAGTGGGATCCGGACTTTTTATAGAAGCAAGCAGTCTTTTCCATTCCCCAGGATTTTTATTTTTGGCAGCATCAAATAATTTGAAAACCCTATTTTTACTGCAATTTATCTTATCCAATTCCAAATTGCTTAAAACTTTATACAACATTCTATATGAGCCAAGGAGCAGAAAATCATTTTGAGCTATCTCGTAGATTTCTGATATAGTGAGCCATCATTCTGGAAGGAAGTCCTATATTTTTCTAAACCCTATTTTTGCACACTCTTGGACTATTTTGGGTGGTAATTTAGCCCCTGATTCCATAGCGAGTTCTGACAGGGGTGCTGCGGCATTAATAAAGGGAATAGCATATTTCCTAAAAAAATCCCTAAGTTTCCGAAGAAACCACTGCATACTCTCATATATGACTTTTTGGGTGATATCACAATTTTAGCACTTTACCTATCTGATGTTCTGTACAAATCAGCTGGATAAAATAATTCAGAAATATTCCCATGTGGAGCTTTGGTTTAAACCTGGACATGTACTGTGCAAAGTCGGCAAAATAATACTCCTTAAGATTGGTCAGCGCAAACTCACCTTTCTCCCGTTTCTCATCTAAAGTGCTTAGTGCAACTCTGGCTATTTTTTTGGGCAGATAAAAGATGTAAACATAGACTCTACCTTTTTGAAAAAGGATGCAGTTAAGACACATGGGATAGCCAAGAATAAAAAGTTAAACAATGGAATAACAGTCATCTTAATCGAAGAGACAATCCCCAGAATGGTCAGAGGGAGAGAGCTCCTGTGTAAAAATAGATCTTGTATTTTTAAAAGGAGCGGAGAGAAATTGAGATCATATAGATCCTCGATCCTTGATGAGAACTTAATTCTCAGATATCTTTTCAGGTGCGAATTCACGCACAAAACGATATCTGGATGCAGGAAATCTGGGTTGCACCCACATAGTATTATTTCCGTTTTTTTCTTATTTATTTTATAGCCTATCAATATCTCAAAGTGCGCAAAACTCTCAAATACCTTTTCCTGGCAGGATTAATATAATATCTTCGGAGTATTGTTTTATCTTCTCCACCTGTGGCAGAGGGGGACGGATATCGGCATTTTCTCTGATTGTTATTACAAGCGGTTCGATAAATAAGGCAAAATAAATATGGGATAGCGGACATCCCTGCGGGGTTCAACCAAGACCTTTATTTTCCCCACCTCTGTTGTGTTTACAATAATACTAGCTTCTGCATTGCGAAACATCCTTTGTATGAACCCCGTGATCTGGGGTGGTATACCGAATCTAGACAAGATAAGGAATAACGTTTCCCAGACCATGAGGTTGAATACTTTCTCTGCGTCTAGCAGAAGCGCTAAGGTAGATGTACTATTAGCCAAGAAATAATCTAATGCTTTGACCAGATTGTGTGTATTTGTTCCCAACTGCCTCCCACCGATGAAACTATTCTGATATAAATGGATTAATTTTGATGCTATTAAATGAAATCTATTAGCTAAACGTTTTGTGAAGATTTTATAATCCGTGCTTAATAGTGTGATTGGATGATAAGAATTCAGGACTTCACCACCCTTCCCCTTTTTAAAAAACGTACAACAGTCCCCTTATGAAACGATGCTGGTAGCTTTGTATTGGAAACTAGTAAAAAATATTTGACTAAGACTTCTACAAAAGCTTTAAAAAAATTCAACTGGAAACCCATCTGGCCCACAGGCTTTACAGTTCGGGAGATTCCTAATGACCTCAACCTGTTCTTCTTTAGAAAAGGGTTGCATAATATTCGCTCCTCCTTCTCCAGATAGCACCAGGATTTTCTGTTCTGCTAAAAAAAATCCAAGAGATTCTATGTCAATTAATTGATTTTGTGTATACATCTGTCTGTAATGTTCTAACATTATTTCCCCCACCCTTGCCCAGTCCATACTCCTATTGTCAGTGAAGGAGCATTTCAGAGTGGCATTCCGATTATTGGCAGCTTGTTTTAAGCCTGCCAAGCTAAGAACCTCCCCGTAAAGTTACTCTCCTCATATACGTTTTGTATGTTGCCGCAATTTAGTATTTCACAATTTCTGTAATACCCCTCGCTGAGTGCCTGTTTAACCTTATCTAGTTTTCTTTTATTTAACACAGATGGATTTTGCAATAAACTTTCATAGCATTGCTGCACATTTCTTTCTAAGGTATGCTTTTGTAATTTATCCTTCTTAATGTTTTCTGCATCCTTACCTATCCCCAACCCTCTGATGTACGCCTTTAAAGTATCCCATATGATGCAATAGGGGGCAGTCCCATGGTTTATTGCCCAGAACTCCTTTATCTCATTTTTACAAAATTGTGCACACCATTCATCCTGTGAGTACAGCTTGTTAAAAACCCAATGCATGGGTGTACTGGAACTTTCCCTATCTTGAAGTACAGGACGATCAGTTCATGGTCCGAAAAGCCATTTGGTATGATTCGATGAGTGTTAAATACCAGAACCGTAGAGATTAAAAGCTATACGGGAAGAGGTGCGAAATAGTCTGGAAAAACTGGTGTATGCAATTTTTTAGGATAGGCCTCCCTCCAGGGGCAGTTAATCTCAGAGTTTTCTGATAGTTTCGGACCACTTTAAATATTTTTGGTTTGAACTGTCTATTTAATTTAGCTGAAGAATCGGCTTTCAGATTTTCAGGGCCATTGTATCTTCAATCTTAGCCTGGCACGAAGAGCTGCAATTTCCGTGGTTTGTGAGACTTTGTGGTCCCTCATATCCTCCAATTCCAGGTTAAGCATATTTTTACATCTAATTGCCTAATGAGTGATGGACCCCCCTGCAGCAAATCGTCGTGAGGTAAATCTGAGCCAAACTCATTATTCTCTGTTTCATTTCCTAAGATAGCCTCCTTACTGTTGTCTGGTGGGCACAGGGCCAGAGATGTCCACATCGGAGGAGCTGATAGTTGGAGTATATTAAAGTCCCTATCTAAAGCACTAACAGAGACTGACAATGGGGAGTGAACTGAAAATGCTCCAGCAGATCTGCCCCAATACTTAAACTATGAATAAGGGCTATTCCTTAACTTTGTTTTCTTTTGTAGCGCTGATCTCTTTTCCCGAAGCAGACTCTGCAAAATTAGACCCAGATATCGGATTAGGTGAGGCTGTTCCTGTTACTGAGCTACTGGCTCCAGAGATATGGCAGAAATGTAATTCCTCTGGCTTGCCATCCTGGCAGCGTTCCAAAATGGTCGCACTGTCTACGTGACCTTCTGTATTGACAGGCTTTGCTAGGTCTTTACGTGAGGAGGCAGTGTGATTTGCTCTTGCAGTGGCCTGTCCCACATTTTTCTTTGCCCTTTGGGTCAATGCTATTGTATCTAGTTGGGCTGCCGTACTTGGAACTTTTGAATGACTTTGCATATTTTCAGTTTGTTACTCTTGAATCTTGAATCTTGAATGAGAGCCAATTCCGTACTGTGTCCACTCCGAAAGCCAGATTGGTGTTGTTCTAGGAGTTGGAAATTCTCAATGTGAGCGCAGAGTTGAGATTGATCGCATTTTTCAAGGAGTTTGGCCAGAGTAGTGATGTCGGAAGTTGTTAAGGTCGGCACTATCAGCATTATTTTTTTTTTAGAATAGGTGAAACCTGAGCTGCTTTTAGGCAATCAGGGAACGTGCCTTGAGACAGTGAGGCATTGATAATCTTTGTCCAAAGAGGGGTGACGACTTCCTTGATTTCTTTGAAGACGGAGGGTGGTAACGGGTCGCTAAAATGATTGGATGGGTTGATACTCTGAAGAATATTGTTAATGTCTCTTTCGCTGAAAGGAGTATAGGTGCCCTATGAGGCATTGTTCTTGGTGCTCAGACTAGCTGGTTAAACTTGTTCAGAGAGGGACGGAGGGTGCGCAAACGAATGGGATGGCAAAGCAGCTTTTTTAGACTCCAGTTTGATATTGATGAGTCTTGCTTTCTCAGTAAAGAAAGCAGCCATAGCGTCACATGAGGGTGGGCCGAGACCTGGGTCAGAGCGAATGGGTGCATCAACCGATTGTTGTTTCACAATTTCAAAAAGTTTCTTGGGGTGATTAGCGGCTTGGTTAAGTTGAGATCGGAAGTAGTTGGCCTTGGCACTCTTGATTTGTTTGTTATAGGAGCTCCTTAATGATCTAAGGATTTTTAGCTGATCCAAGGATGGTTTGGACCTTCAAGATTGTTCAATTGCCCATAGGTTGCATCGTTCAGAATTTAGGTTGTCATTGAACCATGGTTTGGAGATTTTTGTTATGGCATTTTATTTTGGAGTGGTGCCATGGAATCCATGATACATGAGATCGTAGAGTTGTAAAAGTTTGTGAGTACATAAACCTCAGATAAGTCAGCTTGGGAGGAAAGGGCAGATTTACATTGGGTTGCTAGTTCAGCTGTGTTGATATGTCTAAGGTCCCTTTTCCATATCTCCAACTTCTTCGGTTGAGCCTTCCTCAGGGACACCTCCCAGTTAATATAAAAGAGGATGATATGATGGTCGGACCCGTCACAAAGGGAGATGTTGTCCAGTGAGATGGTATTTCTTTTAGAGATAATGAGATCCAGGATTTCTCCTTTATTATGCGTTGGCCGGTCACAGTATTGAATCAACTCGTGATCATCTAGGAAAGATTTAAGGCAAGTGACAGCTTGGTCAGTGGGGTTAGACCAGTGAAGGTTGAAAGCACCGAGAAAGATTTGGGACACTACGGAATCGAAATTTCAGGAGATGATTTCCATAAAATGTTCGATGAAGGAGAGATTATCACCTGGGGGGGGATAGAATGTATATACATACTGGGAGGTGGTTACTTGAAATATTAAGACAGAGGTATTAACTGGAGGAAGGCAAAAAGGACTCAGAATGAGAGACCAAGAGTGTATTCCGATGTATACATGCTAGGCCACCACCCAGCTTCTTCGCTCTGTCGAGACAAATTATGTCATGGGAAGGAGGCACTAGGAGGTTTAGGAAAGGAGTGGAAGAGGGATTCAACCAGGTTTCAGTGAGGATGATGATATCTATCTCATTGTAATGGATGAGGTCAAAGATATCGGAGGCGTGTTTACTGCAGTGGCGGCTGGTGATCTGTGAAAGTGGTGTGCGTAAATGTTCTGGATGAGTGCCCTCTTGCAAGCAAGGGTAGTGAGTGAGCTCAACCATCATAAGAGGGATTTGGAGGGGTTCTCCCCCAGGAAAAGTTTGAAAAAAGAGTGGGCAAATGGTGCATTTTCAAGCCAATTTGATAAAGCAAGAAGGTGAATAATGCAATAGCGAAATTGCAGTTATGACATCAATTAAGAGATTTCATATGATAATGACGTAGGAACCAACTTATTCAGTATAAATTTGTAACGTACCCTGGAGACTGGATACAACTTTTAACAGGTTGAACCCATATCTTCCCTTTAACTACGCAGTAGCCTAACTCGACTAAATCTAGTAGAGAGTTGCCACAAAAAAGCATTAGTAATTAGCATAGTGCTTAAATCAGTGGGGTTAGCAAGTATGGCACAATGCATCATAGCCATTCTGACACATTAAAGGGGTAAATATCACACAGAGTTGTCTGCTAGGCGTCCACGAAGCGCTTCAGTGCATCGTCAATAATAGAAAGCAATACACGAATGCTAACAATAGTATGTACAAATAATAACACAGTCCTCTGGCCAGGAGCAACAACGCGCTTCAACGGCTGTCTTGGGTTAGTATGAGGTATATAACATTACAATATATAAGTATTTCTTTCTATTTCACTAATAAGTGGGGGCTCGCGGTGCATCCAAGCCTGCTAAAGTCAAATATGTACAATTAACTGTAGGTAAGATGCAGAGAGATACGTACATTTACAGGTCCAAATGCACATGGAGGGCTGTTGTCCATGACCAAGCCTACATGAGACATATTAGTGTCAAGTAAAACGTACACACATATTTCTATATTATCTAAGTGTTTACACATCTGAGATATGAGTCTAAGGAGCACCATTAAAACCACTCCCCTCTCCCGCTCGAAGATCTTACTGACAAAAATAATTTGTATATTTTTAAATCAGTTTTGGCTTCTGGCTAATTAAGTGGATAGGATGAAAGCATTTATTTCCCCCTTGTCACACTGACTCAATCCCCCCTCCCAGAGGTCCACACTTGAGTCAACATGGAAAAACATGGGTCCGGGGATGAGGAAGCACAGACTGAGGCACCAAGAAAACACGTTTTCGAACAAAAATGAGAGGCAGCAGACACACTCACCTTCCGTCTCATTTACACTGGAGGGGAGTCTGTTGTCTCAAAGGGAGGGCATTACACATGCTTCCCCTGTGCTTTGGTAGAGGATCAAATGGGCCCCGGGACTAGAACTGGGCTTCAGGCCGTTCACAATGTGTTTTCATTGTCTGGGTTTTCAAGCGATAAGTCTGGGTCCTGTGTCCCCGCACTTAGCACATCCGGGGGGCTGAACACCGGCCGCTGGCACATGAGCAGAACAGAGTTCCTCCTGGGAACCAGCTCTAAACAAAATGTAAACGGGGCCTTTTTAGTATATTCCACATTTCGTAGTAGGATTGTGTTTTCTAACAATTCAACCGACTAGGAAAGGGATGTACATTTATTAAAGCAGACGAGATAGCATGAGGAAAAAAATGGCTGTGAACTAAAGTCTGTTTCTCCCTTCGGTGTCAGGCGCGGCCGGCATGACTGGGGCGGGGTGGTACACGCGGGGAGGGGGGGTGAGGGTTAATTTAATGAATAAAACCTAACAGGCATCTTCTTCGGTCCTGCGTCGCATCACATCTCCTCTGCAACGTGGTGGTGGAAGTAACTTCTCCCCGCTGTTTTCTTTTGCCACAACAGTAAATACTAACTGCCAATTAGCATGTGACGGGGGGGGGGGCGCCTGACCCTTGTTTACTCTGTCCTGGCATTTGATGGGCATGGGGCGACTTTGCGCAAAACACATCACCGCCCGAGCAGGAACCTATCTTCAGATGCCTGCTCTACACTGGGCATGCGCAGCATACCTAATGGTTTGTGAATGTGAGTGAGGAGCAACGCTCCTCTCTCACATACACAGACCATCTTCTGGACTCCAGCTCGCCTCTCGCCTGCGTGCACTGTGCGTTGACATGCGCTCTTTCACCCGTGAAGCACAGGTCAGCCCGGAAATGTAAACAGACGAATTGTAAGCTGTCAATTCGTCTGCTTACATTCCTGTTCACCTGTTGCCAGATTCTTTTGTGGGGCGCTGCCCCGGCGCCCCTAAGGACCAGCCACCACTGGTTTACTGGCTGATCTGCAGTTGAGCAGAATGCATTTAAGTCATCCGGGTGTGTGGGGGGAGACGTCTGTGTGACGTTAACTCGCTTGAGGTTTATGAGTCTGAGGTTGTGTGGGAGTTCCCTGTTCGGGTTAGCGTGAGTGACTTGAATATGACCGAGAGGAGTCTTGATGGTGTCTAAGTTCGGGGAATAAGAGGAGAGCAGATCATTGATATTATATGTCTTTTCTCTAAGTATGACCTGCAGTACATCAACCCCATCTGAGGGTCAGAATAAAAAAAACAATTTGTTTAAATCAGAAAGTGCCATGTCTATATGTAGGGTAACTTGGTGGGGCTGTGGTCATTGACAAGTGTCAAGTCGTATGGTTCCCTCCAGCTTCTCAATGCCTTCAGTTCACAGTAGATTCCGTTCTATAGTTTCTGACACATTTCGACCTTATGCTGATTTCAGTAGTCTCATCAGGACTGGTAGTGGATGAAGACCTAACTTTGGAAGTTACAGGTTTCTTCATTGAGTGTGGTGTTTCTCTTTCTGGAAGGAGAAACACTACTTTCTCTAGCGGACTATGTAAACAACAGTTGGAGGGACTTAGCCAGTGAGGCCAGAGAGGCTTTGTGTAGGTTTTTAAATTAATATTTTAAGAGCTTTAGCATCTTGAGTGAAGAATGCAAGGATACCAAGACAAGAGTTGTAAGTTCCTGGGAATTATATGGAAGGGATTCAATTCCAGGTATTGGAATATTGGTTGGCTTTATCTGAGGTAGGGAAATTGCTGTGATTTTGTACTCAGGGTATGTTTTCAATTTGGGTCCTGAGGGCGTTAAGGATTGGTGATGGCCTCAAAAGTTATAGGCATCAGTGGATATGCCACATTTAGTTGGGAGCATTTGAGCAAAATGGGGAAGGTGGTCTCTCATTTTGACCCTTAACCCTGGTAAAATTGAGTTGGGTGCCCGCTGGGATGTTGTGCATAAGAAAATAGAAGTGACGTAACACATACTCAATAAATATGTTATTTTAGAAAGCATAGCTGAGGGTTAATGTGAGCAGATTGTTCCCGTACCCGTACAAGCTACCATGCTGCTCGTTTGTTGTGCCAAGATATTGTGATACTTTTAACGGCCGCCTCATACTCAGGTGTCCTTGAATAAAACTCTCACCCGCATCTTCATCCTTTTGTCAACTATTATTGGACTTCTCTCGACCTATTAAGAACTGTTTTTAACATTAATTGAAAAACTGTTCAAATCATTTGGGATCCTTCTGGAATTTTACTACTTAACCTAGGATCACGTGAATCTGACTTGCTTCTACAATCGGCTTTACGTGAATGACCGTGACTTAATTCAGTCCTCAGGTTACATACCTGATAATAACAGACGCCCTGACGAAGTTCCCGCGGCACTGGAGAACGAAACGCATTGGCTGTGTGCCGGTTTTTTAACAAGACTTAAATAAAAAGAAGAATTGGTGGATCTTTAAGTTGTCGCATGTTTGACTTCTATCAAGTGCACCTTCCTTTTGTGTGAACCTTTGTCGTAAATGGGCATCTCTCAACAGCGGATGCTGGAAGTTGTTGCACTTACCGTTTGATTATTTGAAACTAAAGAATTGAAGTGCTTGACCCTGGTCAGCTGTTGTGTTGGTTTTTGTTTCTTATGGTTCATTGAGTGCCCGAAGCACAGGCAGGGGATGAACTAAAGGGAGCATCAAAAGAATAATCAGAGCCAAAATCGGGGTATCAGTCATATTTAGCGTAAGGGGAGTGGAAATTTATTTGAAGCAAACACAGCAAGTGTGGCTCAGGCTGGAGCCTCAGAGTAATAATGCACCGAATAGTGTTAAGCCACCAGTGGGCATTAGCATTTGAAAAGACACAGTGATCCAGGCCTAGTGCATGCAACTGGTGGGGGATAAAAAGGATGGAGAATATCAAAATGGGAAAGTGAGGCTTGGAGTAGAAGACTTATGGAAAGCTTGGAACTTTCAAAAAATGGGGGTTAGGAGACAATTTACAAGAGGCAACTGAATAAGGAAAACAGAAGGCAGACGCGAACCAGTGGAGAATGTTACATTTATGTGTGTCTAAGGATGACATCGAATTTGAAATGAAAAACACAAGTTGTTATGGCACTTTATAAACAGAGTGGGCTGTGGACAATGGGTTGGGGACTGAAGGCAGTTAGGGCGTTGGGTGCTGCGAGGGGTATATTTTGGCAGGGTAGGTGATGTTAGGAGAAGTAGCCATGGGAGAGATCAGAGAGGGGTGAGTTTTTGAGATTGAGGAAGTTTTCTCTTGGGGTAGCACAAATAATATGGGGGAGTGTGCCAGAAATGTTATTGGGGCCATGCCTTGGGGATTTACAGGTATGGAGAATCAGGGCTAATGATTGTCTTGTTTGCATTGGCCGAGTTCCAGTGGGGTGGTCCTAGAGCGGAAACAGCTATGTCTGAGACACTGCTGGATCTCTGATAACTAAAACAGCCAATGAGCAGAGTGCTCTTGGCTGATTTTGTTTTACCAGTTAAGGCCAAAGACTCTCTCAAGCAGGGCTCCAGATTCCCTGCATCAGGAAGGTGCCAATGGCAGGCTGTGGTTGTGCACAGGAGGTGCCTAGAAGATGGGCTGCTGGGGCTACATTAGATATGAAGTGAGAAGGATACTGTACCCCCTATCCTGTCTGTTGAAGTTTGAAGGGCCATGGGCGCATATCAAAATTCCACATACCTCCTTGCTGTAGGGGGTGGGGTCAAAAGCAACTGGGAATTGCCATGGTCAGACCCTGTTGGAGCTACTCAGGAGGGTATTTGATTCTTCCCTGTGCCTATTATGAATTACAGACCTTACCGCTTATCGTTTTGTGGCGATGTTTTATGTTTCACTGTTATGACTTGGAGAGGGATCCCAACTGCACCTCTAACGTTTCAAGAGATAAGCACTTTGGTTGATATCTGCTGTAGGTCAGTCGGTTCTGTTTTATCCAAACTTTATTATTTTTCTATATTTGAAGTGAATGGACAGGCCAATCAGATTTAGTATAGTTCTCACTGCATATGATGACTTGGGCACAGGAGGGGACAGACTGATCTTTGCACTTTACCGTGCACAACGCACTTTGCAGAATGACAGATACATGGCCATGCCCTAGGATTGCTGCTAATCCGGGCGGGGGGCTTTTCATCCTCGCTGATACTACGGGAAGGAGGCAGGGAGGGGGGCCCCTCAGAGGATAACACTACTGTGCACTGTGCTCTTTACATGAGAATAGATTTATGGCCACACTCTAGGTTTTCTAATTGTTGTTGCTATTTACAGGGGAGCTTGGGGTTGGTTCCACCAGAGGTTCTTTTAGGTCTGGGCTTTAACACCCCTCTTTTTTAGGTATCGCCTGACCCAGCACATACACTGGTCTGGCAAGACTTTTTGTGAGGGCTTAAAACAATGCTACCATGGCCAGCCTAGACCTGCAGTGCATGTGCGAGGGCACGCACCGCGCTTCAGCGCGATCACTTTTCCTTCCGCTTTGATGTTTGATCGCGATCACTTTTGCGGCCACACGGCCGCATTGATGTTCTCCGTGAGCCAATGCTTGTTGCATTTTGTAATTATTCTTACATTTTGAATAATCCTCATGGTTTTGACTTTAGATTTTTCCTGCAAAGGTTTTAGTTGTTCATGGGCCCTCCTCGTCCTCTAGACTCACGTGGTCCTATTCTGCGCATCAGAGACTTCAAGAAATACATGTAAAATCAATGGTTTTTAACAGCACAGAACATAAATACTATGTAGATGACAAGATCATGCCCAAAACACAGTAACAATATCACAAGTTAACATCAATAAGTAGACATGAAGAAACATGCGTATATGCATCCAGTGATCATGATAAGTTTTTTCACTATTTGTTGTCGGGCTTTACACAGATGCACACAGTAGGCTTGCAGCTCTTATACTGGGTTTGTTTAAATCTACAGGTTTCAAGCTGTAACCCCACTTATCATCGCCATTAAGGCTCGCAGATATTTTGTGCCAGTTCTAGCAAACCCAAGGTGAGCCGTCCGATCAAGTTACTAGCGATTTTTCTTGTAGTTTCTTACAAATTTTAGTTTTCTTGCAGCCAGACTTGATTTTTCGTGTTTCTCACTATGGGCCAGCACCTTTTGTTCACTATAATACATACATTGTTTTCCGATGATTTACTTTGTCAATCTTTTTAAACACTTTTAACCACAAACACTGCTTTGGTGATTTCTCTACTTACTTTCCCCTATTGAGCAGCCTTTTTACGTTTTGTATGACATTCCTATGTATCTCATCTGTATTGTTGAGCTATAAGAACTCACCGTTTGTAAAATAACAATACCAGTAACCTAAGTATATTTGTTATAGTTTTCCCCCGATGAAGGGACACTCTGGTCCCAAAATGCATCGGGCTTCAATTGAAACTGGCTTCAAGTTGTCTACAATTGAAATTGGCTTTAAGTCATTTCTGGATAATGCAATGAACTTTTGTACCTTTCGTTGTGTATAATCATAAATGCATTCATTGGATTGCTGAATTAAGCATATAACGTTTGTTTCGAGTGTTCACATATTACCATGTGATTGACTAATGAAAGTATTTTCTAGTCTACTTTGGTTTATTATATATCATTTTTTGCTATTTGGAATGGTTTTGGATAAAACCTATTGAACAGTGCACAGTACTAGTAGGTTTTCCTGCTACATTACAGGTTGCAGAAGAAGCATCTGTCCCAACATTACATTCAGGGACCTCAATATCAGGGCCAGAATCTCAGTAATGACAGGGATAAAGTGCAGTGTAAAAGAGGCTATCAGTATCAGTGCCTCCAGCGACCTACAAGTGAATGCAGCAGTATTTGATGAAGGAGGCCCCCACCCACCAATCAACATCCAGCGCTGCCAAAGCAAAACTACAACTGCACCTCGCTGCATTCAAATATGTAATAATAACTATATTTTTGTAAAATTCAGGGTCGGTATCAGGGCGTGGATAGAAACTGGAGAAAGGCACGTCGAGCACATAAAACGCAGTTCTAACAGGATAGGAACACTGGAATGCCCGGTCATAATCTAGGCCAATGATAACGTTGCTTTTTAATTAGACCCCAGTAGAACTGTGAGGCATGTGGACCGTGCAGCCAATGAGATGGAAATGTAGGCCTAGAAGGTTCAAATTATGTGCATTCGGCTGAAAAAGCAAATAGGGTAAATAAATAAAACGAAATTCGTTTTATTTATTTATATGTGTACTTTTCCTGAAAACCTCCGTAATCCATAGTTTACTACCCCCCACCCTGCCCCTCCCCCTCACCACAACCACACACAAACACAACCACACCCAACCACCCACACACAACCACACACACACAACCACACACACAACCACACACACAACCACACACACACAACCACACACACACAACCACAACCACACATACACAACCACACCCACAACCACACATACACACAACCACACACACACAACCAAACACAACCACACACACAACCACACACACACAACCACACCACAACCACACACACAACCACATACACAACCCCACACACAACCACACACACAACCACACACACAACCACACACAACCACACACACAACTACACGCACAACCACACCCACAACCACATGCACAACCACACACACACACAACCACACACACAACCACACACACAACCACACACAACCACACAACCACAGACATAACCACAACCAGACACACAACCACACAAACAACCACACACACACAACCACACCCACACAACCACACCCACAAACACACCCACAACCACACACACAACTACTACCGCACACAACCATAACCACACCCAACCACCCACACACAACCACACACACAGACACAACCACACACACAACCACAACCACACACAAAACTACACCCACAACCACACGCACAACCACACACACAACCACACACACACAACACACACACACACACAACCACACACACAACCACACACACAACCACAACCACACCCACACAACCACACACACAACCACACACACAACCACAACCACACGCACAACCACACACACACAACCACACAAACAACCACACCCACAACCACACCCACAACCACACACAACCACAACCACATCCAACCACCCACACACACACAACCACACACACAACCACACACACAACCACAACCACACACACACACAACCACACACACACAACCTCACACACACACAGCCACACACAACCACACACAACCACACAACCACACACACAACCACACAACCACACACACACAACCACACACACAACCACACATCCACACACATCCACAACCGCACCCACAACCGCACCCACACCCACAACCACACACACACAACTACACACACACAACCACACACACAACCACACCAAGCATTGGCACAGCCAATAGGTCTTGCCTTTGAGACCTTATAAGTGTTTAGCCACGCAACAGTTGATGTGGTTGCACCAAGGATATTGTGCTGCATAACTAAATACTTAGAAGGTCCCAAAAGCGAGACCTATTGGCTATGCCAATGCTTGTTTTACTTTGTGTTTTGTGTCACACTTTTAAATTTCTGACTGATTGGTTATGTTGAATTGCTTGATGTATGCTCCATTCTCTTATGTTTATGATTTTTGTTAACTAATAAACTAAATTTCACACACATTATAATAATAGTAACAACAGCTTGTTTTGTTTATATAATGCGTCATACCACACTTCTGTTGTGTCTAAGTCCTGCAAATAAATTATGCTACTATTCCAAACTTTAATGGCACTCAATTTACCAACCTTAGAAGGATGGAAGGCTAGGTCTGCCTGGCCACGATTCAAACTTGTGATCTTCATTTTATTGCAGATGTCAGAACATTAGTTCATTTGCTAAGCCATCCTGCCAGCTATGTAAAGCATGCATTCCTTCCAATCCTATTTCCACTAACCCTGTTTGTAAACCATGAACTACCTTGGCATGGCCTATTTGGAAGGTGGGATTTATTTAGCTAGACAGCGTAGAATCTGTTCAGGTGTTATTTGCTTTACACATTTGGCAGTGTTTTAGTAAATCTGGCAGTAGCTATTTCACTTACATGGCATTCTGGAAAATATCAAGACAGTTATGTATTGCGCAATATAGAAATTCATATTTAAGTGCGTTTTACATAAAGGGGTACAGGGAATGCCATGGCTAAGTATCCTTTACATATAGAACCAATGAGTAATCTTCAATCACCACTGATAGACTGTCACACTAACTGGTATAGGTACAATGTTAGGCATTATGTTCCATTGTAGCACAGTGTATCAGACATGAAGAGCTTCTCTTGCGGCACAAATACATTTGCCCATTGCGCACCCAGGGCCAGATTTACTAAACAATGATGTAACGAAACACAGCAAGTGCTGCATTGCAGCAAAGGTGAGAGAGCAGAAATGTGCCATATCTATTAAGATATGGCGCTGTTGTACTGTCTCGTATCGCTGGCATACTTCTGGCTGCCTAGCACCAATGCAGGCATCTGTGCACCACAACGTAAGGGTGCCTGTGTTGTGCTCAGAATAGTTTGTTGTGCGGAAAGGTTTGCTTTCTTGTATAAAATCTGTGCCTAGAGGCACAATGCAGCACACATGCAAAGAGGAAGTGACGAGAAAAAATAAAGATATTTCTCTTCGCTACACCAGCCTCTGGTAGGCTCACTGTTTGGATGCAAACCCATGATTACTGACTTTAGTAAATGTTGGACCTGCGCCCTAAAGGTAACTTGGCTCTGGTAAATAGGCTTTATTCGGAAACGCACCTTGTGCTTGCACCACACCCACTTCACACCTTGCGCAACACCACTTCAAAAAGGGAATAGAAGAGACACTACACCGATCAGTGTTAAAAGTCACCAGAAGTCTTTATCTCTTTTTAGCAAACTTGGTTACTCAATTTCACACTTCAGACTGAAACATTTCATTACATTTTCAGATGAACGTTCCCCTTGGTTTTGGGGTAAAACATGACATTACAATTCAAGAGAAACTTTTCATCACATTTTTAGAATAAACACTTCGTTACATTCCAGAATAACATTTCCTGGCATTTACTCGAACAATAACGGACCTGGGATATTACTTCTAGCTCAGCACATATCTAAACACTCTATGTGGGTTCCACATGGTACCTGGACTCTGTAGGGACTACTAACTCCTCGCAGACTGCGCTCTGTAGAACACTCCCCGATCCCACAATTCAGGGTAACCCTGAGTCTAATGAGGGTTCATCTAACAGCTGGCTGCCCTGGGTATCATGTTTCCTGGCCCTTAGACTGTCATTACCATCAGCTCCTGACATATACAAATTAACGGGACACCGGAAGTACTGTTGGCAATCAAGGGGCTACTTCCATCCAGTTTACTGATAGTGTGTTTGACCACTGGGACTACTCCATCCCCGTTACGCTATAAATCTAAGCGCTTTCTGGTGCTGGAGCTCAACCTACCACCTCCCACAACAGACGTGAGTCTCCTTTTTAATCCACCCTGGTCACGTGCATGGTTGCGCTATGCCGCCGGTAAATACATCAGGCTCCAATGTGCTTCCCCCTCTCAGGCCTTGGCAAAGAATTCCCCAGCACCCAGTTCTCTCCCCTTTCTCCCGCGCTGCAATACCCCGCTTACTGTCTACCAGTGGTGTCCTCCTCCTGGAGCTCGCAATGCCGTGAGACGCGTTCCCTCGCACTTGACACGGAGCTGGAGGGGTATCAACGGGGGAATCCTCACATGAGTGAAAGGAACGAACAATTCACGCCCTCGGGGCCACCTCCCACAAGGGGTTCCCCCGCATATGCACTCTCCTTCACTGACGGAAGCCTCCTTCCTTCGATGACGGAGGCCCCGCCACCTTCTGAGGCTGAACCTCTACCTCACCGGACACCCGACTGGAAGGCTCCGTTGTCGGCAGTCTCACGGCTCCCGCTGCCTCATCCCGGAACAGCGCGTCCTGCGTGGGCGTGGCCTCCGCCTTCGTACGACAACCAGGGGGCGGCGCTCCGGCCCCTCTCAGGTGACTCGGGCAGCGGCTTCACTGCCTCACAACCCACACTTCCTGATTGTTGGTTTCTTTAGTCAGACAGTCGCGTCGCTCTCTCGCCCGTCACACACCTGGGGCCCCCCCTCTCTTCAGGCCTCTCGATGACAGCGGACTCTGGCCAAAGATCACTAGGTAACCTCGCGACCTTGGGAAAGGGTGGCGGCCAGGGTTCGAAGTCGGATCTCGTGGAGGGAGGGGGGTTGAAGTAAAGGGTGCCGGTTTTCTCATGGGCACCGTCGCTGAGGCCGACTGGACTCTCAGGGCTGGGGCACATACATCTCTCCCCTATGTCTGAGAAGGTGGCAATCCCAGGCCAGTCCGGGAATCCCAGGCAACAACAGAGTTGAAAGTCGATAGCCCCCGGCAATGGCCCACTTCCAGAACTAAGAGGTCAGGGGTTCACTCTTCCTGGAGACCTCTAAAGATACGAGGGTCTCAAAAGTCACTGGCGGCGCTCAGGGACCGGTCAAAAAGTTGGGGGTGATGTCACTGACGAGGGGAACCGTGCAGACCCTGAGACCTGTCTTTCCCTGTCCAGCGCAGCCACCTCCCCACTCAAGTGCCTTACTCCTGACTAACCGGCAGCTCAACTCTATTCTAAAATGGCCGCCCTCCTGTCACCTCTATTTATCACCTTGGGCCTGACTGGCCAGAGGGGCCCAGAAGGTTCCGGAACCTCTCATGGCAGTCATGGTCCAGGTGCTGAGGTGACAGTTGGAACCACCATTTTGCGAATCCAACCTCCCTCTTCCTGTTTCCTCAGTGGAGCACCTTGCGCCTCTCCCTCAGGTAGTGAGGATGAGGCGCCCAGAGCCTCTACATCAACAGCCAAAAAGTTGGTAGTAGACAGAAAAAATGAGAAGGGGAAGGGAAAAAAAATAATAAAATGAGGAGGGTGCTGCCAAAGGGCTGACAGGTCTAACACGCGTCCCCCCCAGCTGAAAGTGGGGAGAGCTGGGGCACATACATCTCTCCCCTATGTCTGAGAAGGTGGCAATCCCAGGCCAGTCCGGGAATCCCAGGCAACAACAGAGTTGAAAGTCGATAGCCCCCGGCAATGGCCCACTTCCAGAACTAAGAGGTCAGGGGTTCACTCTTCCTGGAGACCTCTAAAGATACGAGGGTCTCAAAAGTCACTGGCGGTGCTCAGGGACCGGTTAAAAGGTTGGAGGTGATGTCACTGACGAGGGGAACCGTGCAGACCCTGAGACCTGTCTTTCCCTGTCCAGCGCAGCCACCTCCCCACTCAAGTGCCTTATTCCTGACTAACCGGCAGCTCAACTCTATTCTAAAATGGCCGCCCTCCTGTCACCTCTATTTATTACCTTGGGCCTGACTGGCCAGAGGGGCCCAGAAGGTTCCGGAACCTCTCATGGCAGTCATGGTCCAGGTGCTGAGGTGACAGTTGGAACCACCATTTTGCGAATCCAACCTCCCTCTTCCTGTTTCCTCAGTGGAGCACCTTGCGCCTCTCCCTCAGGTAGCGAGGATGAGGCGCCCAGAGCCTCTACATCAACACCCAAAAAGTTGGTAGTAGACATAAAAAATGAGAAGGGGAAGGGAAAAAATGAGGAGGTAACTGCCAAAGGGCTGACAGGTCTAACAGGCATTGTGAGAAAATATTTGGGTAGGTGCATTGGAATGTCCATGCTCCCCCACATAAAGCTTCTCCGATGCAAGTTAACACACGGCAGCACATTTTTGTTCCTTTGGGGATAAAATCCCATACAAAGCATTGCAAATCTTGATTTGCATGGCTTGGTAAATCCCAACATGGATTTTGCTTTGGCACTGTGCCACAAAAGTGGCGCAACCCCAATGCAAAATCTTAGTAAATCTGGGACCGAGTGCTTTACATCAGCACACAGACTTCTGAAATGGATTTGCTGCTGTGGAGGAAATCTGCTCCTCGATACTGTGGCAGTCTTTGAAGGAATGGAGTATTTTTCATTAGCTCACAGTGAGAACTACCTTTAAAACTTCTGGCTTTCTAGCATACACATTTGAAAAATGGTAGTGTAAAATTAGTTAGATGTATAAGTTTCCAACATTGTCTTGGGAAAGTTGACTCCCACCCAAGCCTTCCCACAGAAAATTAGCCTAGCTTACTCAAGGCAATGTGAGCCTAATATGATTTTCTTTTTCCAAGGCTGATGGTGAGTCCCAGTCCTGCCCTCACTACTCCTGGACCCAAGATCCCTCTCCCTTAACAATTACACTAGAAGTGTCAGTGACCAAGTTGGAGGGACCTCAAGATTGACTTCAAGAAACAGATCCTTTATTTTCAGGGGCAGGGTTTGGAGTGGAACAATCAGTCTTTGCTGAGGTCAAAAGATGCAATGCAATTAGTTGTTTATTGACTCTAGCCTAGAGACAACTTTAGCTTTTTCATCAGCCTTGAGTAAAAATAAATTAAATACATACTATAATGCATACATATATGAGCGTTGGGCGAGCCCTCTTCATCCATTTGAGTGTTCAAGAGGTACTCACATTTTTCCTCGGCTCACTACATCATACAGCATGGAACAGGGAGTCAGTCTTCTTCAGCCATTGACTCTCATTCTCTGCGTCAGCACTTTGCCTGATTACATATTTGCTTTCATCTAAACGATTTGCACTTGACTGCCACGGCAGGTGGGCCAAATCTTTATTTTGTCAATGCTTTTTATTTTTTAATCTTAATTTTTTTTCAACATTTATTTAGTTATTTTCCTGTGATGTGCATTACATTTCACAAAGGATTCTATGCCTGTTCTAAATACACTTTCTAGCTAGGAAGCACCCTCCCTTCTCTTGAAATGAAATATGATTGATTTTTTAAAATACAATTTAACAAGTAAGCAAGTATATTATTTTACTTCCTTTTTATTTTTGTGGCATATGTTGGTAATAAACAAAAATATGAATTTTCCCACCAGCCAGCCAAGACCAGAACAATTGCTTTTGACAATGCCTGTTTCTTTTGTTATCAGGTTAATTCAACCATCACACTAGTATATTATTCACGGCACGAGAAAAAGAGACATCACTGATGCCAATTTAATAAATAATGTAGCTTTTCAAAACTAAAGTACACCATATAAATAATCTGCAGCAGCTGCTAGGCCGTATACACAAAATGTACACAAGATTATTTGTTGCACTACTGAAAACACAGTAGCTCCAGAGCCTATGATTAAAAACTGACACTCACCTGAGACAGCACCACTTGTGCAAAATTATAAAACAATAGGGGGCCGATTCCGATCCTGGAAAAACGCTGTACAAATCGTGGTATGGAGCGTTTTCCCCATACAACTCGTACTTGTAAGAATTCCCCTACAACCTAGGAAGTACGATCCGTACAAATAGACGCTCTCCATACAAATTGTAAAAAAGACTATACAACTCGTAAATACAAGCGATTCCGATTCGGATTGCCCTGCACGCGACGTTCACATGTATTCCCGGCAGCAGTTTACAACCCGTCAAGTACGATTCACACAAACGGCACTCTGTACGGCTCTTTTTTTACAGGAGCCAAAAAGTGCCGGGAAAACATTGTATGCCCCGAAAACAGTATGAGACGGACCCCCCATGTACGCGTCGTACACCCCATGAATACAGGGGTACGGTGCGTATGTACGGTGCGTACCGATGACACGGAAAGTGGGGTACGGTGCGTATATACGCGCTGAAGGGGTACTGGTCGTGTACGCACCGTACAAGCACCGTACCCCAAAATCGCTTGTGTACGCACCATACCCCAAAATTGCGTATGTACGGTGCGGACCCCAAAATCGCGTATGTACGGTGCGTACATGCGCGATGTTGGGGTACGCTCCATACACACGCCTCGCATGTGGGGGGACCCCTGTACACCTCATACCCCTATACGACCCGTTCCCCGGTACGAGTCGTACCCCCAGAACGAGTCATACCAGGGTACGAGGCATATAGGGGTTCGCTTCGTAGCCCGGTACGAGTCGTTCCCCGAATATAGGCCATTTTCTATACAAATCGCATGCTGACAACCCGGTACGAATCGTACTTGACGGGTTGTACATCCTTTTTACAAATTGTATGGTCTTTTTTACAAGTCTGTGTCGTACAGCTTTTCCCGATCCGATTTGTAAGGATCGGGCCGATCTGTATGTATTTTACCCGTACGAATCGTACTACACGGGTTGGAAGGGACTTGTACGATTTGTATGGAAAAAAATACGGATCCGATTTGTATGTAAAATAAAAGTCCAGGATCAGAATCGGCCCCTAGGTCTTATTATAATAAGCTGAAGAAAGGGAAAGTTTATAATCCAAGCTGTGTAAGTCCTGTTTGGCTAGATCTACTAACCGATTTTAGGCAAAAGACTTCCATTCACAAAATTGGAGCGTTTGCAACAGCAAAGTAGGTATTTTATTACTCAACCCACTTTATGAGTTAGTAAACTGTCACCAACTCCTAAAAATGGGTTTACGAATAGTTACTAGTTTGCAATTTGAATGGGGTGTCATGGACGTCGATTCACCAAAATGCCAGGGGTAGCAGAAGTGACATCACACACCCTTTGACCTTGTTGACATCAAAGAAGGTGACATGATAGGACCATTGAACCTGAATCTTCCCAGGAAGTGATGTGACCTGACCTCAAGCCATATGGCATCACAATAATTGCCATCACCGAATTTACCTTAAAACTGTGTCCTTAATGTAAAAATACAACATAAATGTTTCTTTTGAATCACATATATTGGAGTGCTGACGTAACCTTTGAAAGTGATGTGGTGTATGAATTACAATACTTGCCATGAATTGTATTGAGCAAAGCGAATGATCCAGATTACTTTTGAATGGGTTTGGGGGTAAGGGGATCTCCCCAGAAGGACAACATGGGTCAAATAATGCATTTTAAAGCAATATTTTCTCATAAATCTGCTTAAAAGTCACAGGCTATGAAAGGGCAAATATATAAATCCTTGTTATGGTGTCCTAAGACAATTAAACCTATTGTACCACAGGAGTTGACCCCCTTTTTTTTCAAAATTTGCTAACCTTAATTGTACTAAGGCCAGCATTTTGCCATGGGTGCCCTCTCTAAACCATGGGTGCCCCGTTATGCAAACCATTACATATAATATTCCAGTCCTGGGATTTTAATATTAATGTTATCCATGGTATAAGATTGACCCTTATGTCAAAAGATATGTCTAGTGTTATAGGGCAAGCATTTTGTCTTGTTTGTCCGCCTCCTACATGCCACAGCTGTCATCTTTTATGCCAAGAATCACCCCCAGCATGCTAGCACGAGCATTTTGCCATGAGAGTCCCATACCAAGAATTACCATGTGCCATATATCAAGTATCATCTTTAGCATGCTAAGCCCCTGTCTGTTAATGTTTAGCCTCCAGTATGGAAACACCATTATTTTGCAGGGCCAAAAGCAGACTCGCAATCATACCACATTCTGACTCACGCTAATTTACCTCTACTAACTCACACTCATTCTCACCTACTGTTACTCAGCTATTGTCACTCACACTCATTTATGCTCATTCTCTTGCACTCAGTCTTACACTCACTCACATAATGTCACTCATTCTTACACAGATGAACTCAAAGCTACTCACACACACTGGTGTGCGCTCACTCTTATCCTCACTCCGTTATTTTCAATCACCCTGATTTGCTCATACTCACTTACTGACATTTAGGGGCGGATTAGCATGTCGTGGCAGTTTCCTCTGACCGACATCCCGGCGGTTTCAAGACCGACCAACCTCAGGTCAGCGGTCCGAAACCGCAATTACAATGCGACCGCACATGGTGCGGTCCCAGACTCCCATTTTCCTATGGGAGCTTGTGCGGCGGCCGCAGCACAAGCTCCCATTAAGAAATGGGAGTCACTGTACATCCCTGCACTGTGTGGCAGGCACCTAACGGTGCAGGGATTAACAGGGGAGAACCACAGGTGCCTCTTCAGTCCCCACCTTGAGGCTGCAGAGAGAGTGGGAACCTGTAGGGGCCCCTAAAATTAGTTTCCGAAGGCTTTCCATGTCAGAAAGCCCAACATGGAGAGCCTGTCGAAAACCGACATCATAATCCCGATGGCTGAAAGACCGTCCATAAGGGTTTATGTTCAGTTTCTGAATGGCCGACGACCTCCTTGAGCCCATCAGAAGCCAGCCGGAATGCCGGCCAGTTTGAATTCTGACCACTGTATGGCGGTCGGAGTTCAAACCAAGGGGGTGGGTCGGAAAGCCTCCAACCTGCAGTCGGAGGGTTTCTGATCAAAATCCTAATTGGGCCCTAATATCATTAATTGCCACACCTATTACTGACTGCCACTTTCACACGCACACACATGCACACATACACGCACTCTTTCAGATAAGCACTCCCTCTCTAACACAAACACATTCTCACCCGTAAGCACGCACACAACAAATATTTTAAACAAATCCTACATACTTGATGCTCCAGTTTTAATTACACTAATAGTGAATAATATATAATTATTCACTGTTGGCTTAATTAAAAATGAGCTGAAAACAGGGGGGGGGGGCAAAGATGCTCTGTCTTTTTGGCACTGATTTTGCCTCCTGAAGCCAGGGGTCGCAAAGGCAGTGCCAAGGGTCGCAGTGAGCAAGCCAGGGTTCACACCTCGACCCCAGGCAACTCCTAAATGACAACCATGTGCAGCGTGCTCTGTGCCCTTCCAAATTGCTAACTAGCATCATACGTCGTAATGGCTTGCTACTGGATCTCTGTCCTCAAACCATTGAAAAGATACTGACTGGCAAATTGGGTCTGTATCCAATTTACAAAGGGGAATTGTTGTGTTGTGTCCTCAAAATGAGTTTGCTTCATGCCAGAGAAAGCTTTGATAAATAAATAAAAAATAACTGTTGATGACATCAGTGGTTAAACGGTTATCTAATCGTCGGTGTCCCTTTCTCCATTTTGACTCTATTTCCCTTGATTTATCTCACTCCTACTCTACTTCCTCTCCCTTTACATCCACTGGTTTATTTTTCCCCTTTCTCTCTAAATTCCACCTCTCAATTGCTTTCTTTACTTCAGCTCAGGAAAAAGTATGGTGATGTCTTCAGCTTGCAGTTCTGCTGGGATAACGTAGTGATCATCAATGGTTTGGAGTCAGTGAAGGAGGGGCTTATCACCAAATCGGAGGACACATCTGACCGTCCGTATTTTCCAATCACTGATTGCTATGTCTATAAGGAGAACTGTGCAGGTATGTGCTTAGGTACCAAGAATGCACCAGCTGCAGTTGCAGCGGGCTCAGAATTATGAAGTACCCACTGCAATACAATTATGACTATATTTTACTATTTAACCAGGGACAGAGAGATTCATTTTCCTTACTTGCATTGGAGCCAAAAGCACCCTCATTACACTACTGTCCATAACCCCCAACTGGTAGTTGTATTTACAAGTTGCTCTCATCTTCAGCAGGAATGTTGCCATAAACATAACCAGCCATCTGTGTCACAATTCTCAAGACTTTCTGGGATCATCCCTGAGTTTCAGAATGTAAATTCCACAGCAAGGCATTTTTTCATTGTTTTCTATGTTTAATGCTGGGTTTTGCTTTATAAGTCCCAATAGACTTCATAAATAAGACAGAATTTACTATATGTTTTCACTGGCCCTCCTGTGCAATGCAGAGATGTACAAGTTAGCCTAAATGGCAAAGCTGATCAACTTTCTTGTGAGAACACTCTGGGCCTTTCCTTCTAATTCGACTCTGGTCTATGTACCTGTACCTTTTTAGTAGCCTGAGAGGAAAATAGGTGAACAGCAATTTAAATCTTAAGGCACAGTGTGACCATTAGGACCACACAAAACAAGTCTGAGTCTGTAACTTGAAGGTAAAAGGTTTAGTACAAACTCAAAGCAAGACTAATATAAATCAATCTCAAAAACATATTATATAAATACAATATTATCAGAGGAAGACAAAAGCAGCGTACAATATTGGTCCTCAACAGCAAGAAGCATATAAGAATTTCTGTGGCAGCCATGTAGAAAATAAGAAATTGGATTTGATGACTAGACTAAGGGTCTCGATCCTTTCTTTCCATACATGGAAAATATTCACAACATCTACTAAACCCAACACTCTACTCAGAATAGGGGAAACCCTATTGAATAAAAGAAGCAAGAAAGGTGTCAGCATCAGATCCTCTGTAGACGTTCTACAGGTAAGGAATCATGTATAGCATAAAGCCACATAATCAGAGATGTCAAGAGAGGTCTGTCCTTTTCTAAGTCTAAAGAGAAGCCGAATAATGGGTTCACTAATTATAGTGTAAAAATAACTTTCGGGAAGTATGACCTCATACACATCACAGTACTATTCCAGTTCTCAGAAATAAACTTGGCACCTTAAACACTACTCCCATATTCCAGTCTCTGCTTCCAAGAGTCCTCGGATTCCTCCCTTCGTCCGATACTACCAACTGGTAACACTCCCTTTGTTCTTCATTAAAAATATTTGACCTAGCCAGTTCCTCCTCGCCTCACTAACTCAGAAATACCATGTGCTTTTCACTAACTAATGAATGTGTTTGGTCTGCACCTGCAGAGGAGAAAACATGCAGAAAATAACTTTCACGTTAATATCAAATGTCTCAACTGTAACCTTAAGGTCTACAATCATGCTAACTTAACAGTTTCTTTAGATGCATATTAGTTCTACAACCTATATATAATCCCATAAATGAAATCTTTAATGAAGGAATTAAGGTATATCATACTGTACTCTTATATGTGGAATAATAAACGAACACAAACTGTATGCTATCCAGAATATCGTGAGACATATTATTGCAGTTCAGAATATTGTATTTCACTTATATTAATGATAAATAGTAATAATTTAAATAGAAAAATATTAATAATACAATTATATATCACTTCATTTAATATTGTTGTATGATAGATTGATTTTTTTAAAATGTTTTATTATTTCAAGGGTTGTAAGTAATTTTTATATTGTTTTAAAGATTTTTTTACTTGTTTTAATAAGCTTATTGTTTTTTTTTGGTTTATGTAATATGGTGGACCACTGGAGCCAAGGCTGGCGTTCCAGACGAAATGCTTTGTCCGTCCACTAGGGATCACAATTATGAATAACTAATTTATATCAATATCACAACTTCGTGGGAGTGCCGCCCCTCCTGTTACTAAAGAGATGTAATGGCGTCTGGTGTTTATTGGATTAGCATGGTCTATTGCCAAACCACGTGTAGCGTGCACCCACAATGGCCTGGTGTCCCATGGCAAAGGACAACGCTGTTAGTTTCATTAACTTCTTTATTATATCCATACATTATTGGATTTTTTTAAAGTCTCTCAAATATTGTCCGTTTTGAAAACATGTAGAATTTGTGTCCTCCTGTAACGTAACTGGTGCTATGTAAAGCGCTCTGATACCCGATTCGGGTCAAGTTCGCACTATATAAAACTCTGTAAAAAAATACTTTAAAAAAAGCCACATATATTTAGGTCTTATTTATGTTTATTGATAGGTTTTAATTATATTGAGTTTCTGTTTATTATGTTTGAATTTTTTGGGTGGGTTGTGTTTGCATGAAAGTAGTCCTCGTAATTTTTATTAACATATTTTTATTAAGTTTTAGATTTATATGTTAATTTTCAATCAGTGAAATCATTTATTAACTGTGTGAATTAACTGTTTCAATATTTTTATATTGGGTTTACATAATTTTATTTTGTTTCTCAGAACGTCAAGTTGGCAAGCACTAGCAAGGAAAACCCACCTCCTGGCATGATTTCTCAATCCGGGCGGTCACATTTCTCAACGCGGACGGTCGCGGATGGTCATGCCAGCTTTCTTCGAGAAACCTTCCGTTCACATTGAGAAAGCTGCCACTGAGGTAGAAAATCAATTTGAGCGGCAAGAAGAGAAGCAGCACCCTCTTGCGCTGCGCATGGTGCAGTTCGTGCTGATTTTACAGCTCGGGACAAACACCCGGTGCTGAAAATCAATGCGTACGGCATGACCAAACGCACTCCGCCGCCTCTGAATCTCTGCGTAGTGCAGCAGAGTTTTTTTGTCACTGCATAGAGTTCCGTGAGACGGAACTCTGCAAACTCATCCCAGGCCTACCTTTAACATTAGAGATGTTCCAGTACACACTTCAAATCCCTGGAAAAATGTATCTCTGTCTTCTGGGACATTGGTCTGTCTCTTGATCATCCTTGGAAGATCTTGCTGGTGGTTGGAGTTATTGCTCATGGTCCATCTCATTTCACATATTTCACTCCTAAAAGAAACACGCAGTTCAAAGAACTTATCCTCCCAGAGAATAGCTTTAGCCCACAAAATCCCCACCTCCCTCATGAATTGCCTTCTGATATAGCCAGCAGGTTGTTGACATCTGAGAACGTTGGGGGGATCTGCACAAGAGAGGAAAAGGCCTGGAGTTTTCTTTCAATGCAAATATGAAGAGAATAGCAGAATTGCACCTGGATTTGAGGATCGAACAGGGGAGGCAACAGAGGTATCTGTAAGCTTTGGGGTTGTTGAAAATGAGACCACAGTAGTGGGTACAAGTATCCTGCACTTTTAGCTGGTGCCTAGGTATTTGTAATCCTGATAAAATCCCTAGATGAGAGGATCATCCGGGACGTTTTCATGGAAGTGTAACCCTGCATAGGCCCAATACTGTTTTCTTCCCATGCAGTTGTGGAGGCCACAGAGATGTACACGTCTAGATGGATTGGAGTTCCTCCTGGGATTGCACTCAGTCCTCAATTTATGGATAGCATGTCATTTTCATAAGATGGTTTGTCCAAAGGTACTTCATGAGAAGGAAATTAACCTGTTTGCTTAAACGTTAGACAGTATAAAAGCAACAACAACATATGTTGCACAATAATGTTAAGGGACAGAAAACACATCATCAATGATAAAGTGGAAATTTCATTGGTGAATAAGCTTGATATTTGTCAAAAGACATGAGATAGAATAGTATCTTACCTGGCAGGCTGTACCATGGTTGCTTGGTGTGCGTATATAGGCCCCATATGTCAGGTGCTGGAGAATTGTCTTTGCATATGGGGTAGGTATGTTTCCCTTGACGCAGTAGCTGCAGGAGAGAGTAATGAACAACTTTAGAATTGTGACATTGTGATTTAGGAGAACTTTGATAGATGTGACAAATGGTGTTCATAATGACAATAGTCCAAGAAATAGACATCATATTTCTTTCACATGGGGACATGGAAAATGGACAGAAGAAAAGAGGGCAAATAAGTTACAAATAGATCAAGAACTGGCTTGAGGCCTAACTTCTTGTTTGCAGGGTGTCTCCGGAAGTGTGATGAGTGATGTGTAGTATTAACACGGGGGCCTTTGTATCACTGCAGCTGATGAGAGAGAAACATCCAAACTATCCCTTCCCAAATAGAATGAGTTTATGGAAACATGTTAGTGTTACACATTAAATAAACATGCATACAGATCTGCCACGGTTACAACACAGGACTTTCGAATGAAAAGATGACATGATATTGATGAGAACATTTCACATACAATAAAAGGGTTTCAGGAGCACTTTGGGCACAGACACGTCACGTACAGTACTTTAATGACAGTGTTGAGCTACAACAATGAGAGGTACACACTTCTGAACAGTGTGATTGGGACATTAATAGCAGTAAGGCATTCTTGTCTGGGTGTTAAGGATGTTTTGAGATGCGGGGACTAGTTGTTGCCCTGCCACAGGAGGGGATACTGCTTCTCATTTAGTTAAAAGTAATGCACTAGGTATGGAGACTGTGGAAAGGAAAGTTGTAAGACATCAACATTATAAGAAACTTAAGGGTTGGTTGTGTGCGAATAATGTGTGTGATGTATGCTTATCTGTAAGGTAGGAAATTTGGTCAGGACACTATAAAATGACTAGGAGGTTATAATTTAGTTGCAACATAGAGGTATTTTTTCATACCTGCCTAACATTAGTAGTCCCTAGAACAGGTAGGTTATTTAACAGGTCTGGGTTCATGGTCACAAGAATACTTTCATTGAGGATGGTGAGATGGAGGAGGGATCTGAGTTCACCTTCATTAAATGACTTCCCCACCGGTGTCCTTAGGTTTCCCATGGTACATTGTGCCACCCCCAATGCATTCACATCTTTGGTGGCATCCTGGCACATGGACTACTTCTCCCCTCCACTGAGCGTATGTGGAGGCAGTGAAGTCCTCTTACTCTTGAGTGGGTGGGTGGTCTGCATCCTGGAGCTGGTATCTGGCATCTGCAAGATCACGCAGTACAAGGTGAAGAGGACAGAGACCAAGGTGTGGTGTGTATTTATATGCTTTCAGGGTTGATGTTTTTCACTTGTGTGATTTTGCTCATGTGAAAGTTTCCCTATTCTATTTAATTACTAGTTCTGTATGGTAGAGACAAAGATCGGTGCCTACAGATGTATGCCTGAAATCCGGTCATAAATGTATTAGTGGTAACTTTACAGTTGTAACTTAAGTCAGAAGTGACTTCACCCCTCGTTTAAGGCAGTGGGAAAACATACTTCTACTAGTGGGTGCAGATCTGGACTCAGAATTGGTGAATAGCATTCTGGCAGAGATCCCCACCCAGGTTTATGCAGAAATCCATATGTGCAGGGGCCTCTGCACATATAGATTTCTGCTTATGCCCGGGTGGAGTTCTCTGCCAGGATGCTATTCACCAATTCGGGGTGAAGAAATCCAAAAGCAGTTTAAAGTGTGAAGGGCCTTTTTAGGTTGTTAGCACAGGATGTTTCCATTGCTTTTACGAAAAAATGGTCACCAGATATGAACAATCACTTCAACAGATGAAGAGATTTTCCAGATTTTCTTTTTGGAATTCAACCTTCTGTATAGGAACGTTTACATATCAAGAGGTAATCGCTGGAGAACTAGGGAAACCATCTATAAACATATGATAAGGTAATGTCACCTAAAGGAGTACATTATCTCTTTACTCTAAGGTCCAGGTGCATGATGTTAATACATTGACTATGCATAGATGTGTTTTAACTCTTGATAATACTTCCTATTGTGTGTGTTTCTGATTATAACCTGTCCCGTAATCCCTAGAACCCTGTTCCATCCCCATTGTTTAGTCAAATCCATCTCCAAAGTGATTCCCATTCAATGTTTTTCGCCTACCACTGTGCCTGTTTTCCCTAGTTCCAATAGTTAGGGCCTTATTACGAGTTTGGCGGTCCTCCTGCCATCGCTGGGCCAACCGGAGGACCGCCAAACCCATCGAGCATCCACCTGCAAGTTTACAACTGTAATCCATGGCATACAGGCGGTGCTGCAGCGGTCTCACGTCGGTGGCTGCATAAGGCTCATAGATGAGCCTTAACTGCAGACCACGCCATGACAGTGCCTGCAGCATGTTACTGCACAATGTGGAATGCATGTAACGCTGAGCAGGAACTGGGGTGCAATTCCAGGGGGACACAACATGTGCACCCCCGCATACAACCCCAGGCCAAGCAGTGTCAGAGGGCCCTCTTAGGGCCCCATTAGTTGTCTCTCTGCCACCCTTTCATGGGGTGCTCGCACTGTGAAAGGGGCAGTGGACAGGCATCTTGTAATTTTCTTGGTGGTGCCGCTGTATCACCGCCTGCATATTGCTGCCCCCTTTTGCAGCGCAACCGCCGCCGGATCCTGGATTCCCAGAGAATGCGGCATCCTGTGGATCACCATACTCATAATAAGGCCCTAAGTGTGTTGTTACACAAGTATGCCCATATAGAAATTCAGAGAATGCAGGGATTTTCCACATGTCCATCCGGATCTTGACTGTGACCTGAAGTGGTACTATATGACATCATCTGAAAGGGAATTCCTTAGGACAGGGACACATGAGGAACAGGTAGACAAGAGCACGGCTGAGTCTGTCACTGAGGATTCTAGCAGTCATACTATATTACCCACCCTTTACAAAGGGGAATCCAATGAGTGTGGGAAAGCCTTAGTGGTGGAAGGCTCAGAGGAGTTGTAACTCTCCAGCTGTGGACTGGTGGATGCTGAGGGTACACACCTTTTTCGGGTACAAGAGTGCCCTCATTCCATGGAGAAAGTTCTGCACTTAGGATGGAGAGTATAGTTTTGACTTCTCCGGAAGTCCTTAGTCTACAAGCAATTATCCCACCTCAGGACAAGTCCCTGAGATTGATGTGGTATGCTGGGATGATGGTGACCTGAAATGTGTTGCTCAGGACTCCACCAAAGGATCACTGGAGGGGTCAAATGTGCATCAGGTGTGTTCTTGAGGTAACCACCTTGGAATAGGGAAGCTTTTTTGGAGTGACAGGGCTTAGGAGTTGCCTGAGCCCACTAAGTGGACGTTCCCAGTTGTCCAGCTGAGTCACAGGACCCTTGGATAGAGGAACATCCTCTTGGTCTCTCAGTGAAAAGGAAAGCCGCCCCTCAAAGTTGCTCCCTTGCGATGAGGACTCTTCATCAAGAAAGGCTACTTATCTCTCAAGTTGGGCAACCTGGTGTCGAATGGTAGACTCTAGGCAAGGGATAGGAAAGATGACAGCAAAGCCCTCAAGGATTGTCTTTGGCCGTTGAGAAGATAAAGTTCTCGAACCAGTGTCTGTTCAGATCACAGGAGGGCTTATTTACAAGCCCATTGCACCACCGGTGCTTCACTTTTTTTCTGCTCAATAGGCTTGCCCATATTTACAAGGGCACGTAAAGTCACCCTGTGCATTCCATGGGTGTTTCTGTGGGTGTTCCCATGCGACATCCATGGAACTTGGCGCATTCCCAGATTTACAATAGTTTGTAAAACTAGGAATGTGTCAGAATTCTACGCCTCTTAGGGGAGGTGTAGCAATGGCGCAATGGGGAGAAATACTTATATTTCTCCCTGTTCTTTCCTCTTTCTATGCTTTTTGTATTCTGTAGCATGCATAGAAAGAGGAAAATGCCAGTAATAATTGTTTTTGTGCAGGAAGGTGTCCCTTCCTGCACAAAAACAATCATCCGGCAGTGCAGGTACCCTTGCAAAATGACGCAGGGGTACCTGCGCTGGTGCATGGCAGCCAATTGTGCACCAGCACAGGGGAAAGCAAAGGGATGCATCATATTGGTGTCAATACGATGCATCCCTGTGCTTTGAAAATGTTGCAGCACGGTGCAGCTAAATGGGTTGCGTTGTCGCACTGCATCACTTTCTTGTAGATGAGGCCCAGGGTTAGTAGAGAGACTTACTTGCTCCTCTCCTTTTCGTATTGGAGGCAAGGTTCACCCCCACCTTAGAATGGTCCTAACTGATAGACCTACAAGTGGGAAGAGTGGTTCCCAGGGAATAATATGTCTGATGTGGTCCTTCCTAGGATGAGAGTGGCCCCAGAAACAAAATGCAATTATTTTTATGATTATTATTATGAATATCATTATGATCTATGAAGTGCATTGCTGTCCCACTTCTCAATGCTAGCATAAACAGATAGGGCAAGGGGCTAAGCACTTAAAAAAGCCAGCTCTTCAACTATTGTTAAACTTTACAAAAGAGTTGTATAGGCGGAGCTTCAGAGGGAGAGAGTTCCACAGTTTAGGACATAAATAGGTAAAGGCGCACCTTCCCTGTCTCGCCATTTTGATTTGAAGAATTACTGTAAAATTAAGATTGCTTGAGCGTAATGCTAGACTTGTAGAATTTAGTTTCACCAAAGATTTTGAGTATAACCGTCCTGAATTAGATATGGCTTTGTGCATGTAACACAGTGCCTTGTTCTGGATGCACATATCAATTGGAAGCCAGTGTAAGTCCCAGAGGTGATGGGAAACAGAAACAGATTTTGGAATATGACAGAGAAGATGGCCTGCCCCAATCTGATGATATGAAGTCTTTTGTTGAGGATTTGGCAATAGATAAAGAGCATTAGCATAAACAAATCTTGAGATAATCAAGGCCTGCCCAATCGACCTTTGGGGGGAAACTGGAAAAAAACAGAGTATTTTTCTCAGACATTTAAGAATGCCAAAATAGCAGACGGCCTCCCTGATTTAATGCTGGTCCAAGGGGAGCTTGTCATTCAGCCAGAAACTGAGGTCTTTGATCACCTGAATGGGATTAGGACAAGGTCCCAATTCATGTGGCCAGCAGTGGCATCTCCAAAGTTGGGGTTGATTACCAATCAATAGAACTTCAGTCTTGTTACCATATAGTTTTAGATGGTTTTTCCTCATTCATGATGAACTACGATCACCCTTTTCAGTAAGTGACACAATAATTTGTGTGTCATCAGCCTATGAGAATAGCGTTAGCCCATGCACATCCACTATGTTGGCCAGATTGAACAAGGTGGGGCTCAGGCAGGAGCCCTGAGGAACTTCATATAGTAACGACTAAGTCAAAGGCTCATAGGGTTTCAAAAAGACTTAAAGCGGGCGATCTTGCAAAAAGAGTAAAGCCGGGATAAGGCAGGGCCCTGAATGCCAAGATCAGCTAACCTTTGTAGTAGCACAGGATGGGAAACAGTATCAAATGCAATGTTCAAATTCAGCAGGGTGAGAGCCACAGTTCCCCCTCTATGAAGCTGTGATCTAAGGTGTTCAGTTACACCCAACAGTGTAGTTTTAGTACTATGTTCCGGCGGAATCCTGATTGCGAAGGGTGGAGCAGATTGTTAGTCTCCAAATAAGCTGACAGTTGTCAAATGACATGCCTTTTCAGAATCTTTGCATATATCAACAACAATGAAATAAGACGATAATTGGCCCACTCTATAACCTCAGAATTAGGTTTCTTAAGCAGTGGTAACACCATTGTGTGTTTCCACGCCTGAGGAACTAAGCCCTCACACAATGAGGAATGTAGTAAGTTAAAAAAAACTAGAGAAAGTGCCGGGCACACCATTCTCAGGATGCCAGATGGTAGGGGCTCTAACAGAGATCCCAACTTTGTGTCATCCAAAAGAGCCATGGTGTTGATCTTATCAATGGGAGAAAAAAATGCCAAAATAAATTCAGGAGCCAAATTAGAGGTTTTAGAAGCTTCCCCAGCCCGAGTAGAATTTAAAAAAGGCATGAATGTCAGCTACTTATTTACAGAAGAAATCAGCAAGATCATTACAGTGTGCCTTGAAAAGGGATACACTGAAATGTGATACAGCATAAGAATCATCATGCTTTGAAAAAGTTAATTAGAAGAATTTTGGACACTGGCAATTTTTCAGAAAAGTAAGCCACACATACTGCTCAACAGGCTTTATAGTACACTTTCATGGCCAGTTTGGACTTTGCTTTATCCTCGTTGGTGTAAGATTTGTGCCAGGCACATTCCAAGCATTTACAGTTTTTTAAGGTTAGTAAGGAATCATTGAACCAGGGGGCAGGGAGATGAGGCTTAAATTTAGAGCCCAATTTTAATGGGTGTACTGAGTCCAATGTGGTCCAGACCCACATAGCCATAACTCTGGAGATGGTGTCCACAGCCCCGCATAAGCCTAGCATAGACTCTTGAAGATGAGCGCAAAACACTGAGGAATTCAATTTGGACCAACATCTTGAGAGTCTTAGTACCCGAGGTGCACTCAACAGCCTTAATAATGGGAATTAGAAGTGGGACAGCATAGTGATCTGACTATTTCAGGGACTCAACTGGTGCAGTAGATAGATTAGAAAAGAAAGAGTCCTGTAAGTGACCTGCTCTGTGTGTAGGCATGTTGACTAATGGCTGTAAATCCATGCCTTAAAATTTCCAGTGAGAGAGGAAGCAAACTGCAATTAGGATTGTCAAAATGAATGTTAAAATTGCCCAAAATATTAAAATTAGTGCATTTAAGTGTGAAGGGGGATAGAGCCTCCACACCCAGTAAGCTTCATCTACTCACACAACCCTGGTGGTCAATAGATCAAAGAACCTAAAAAAGTAAAGTTCTTGGCCAGACAAAGTGAAAAAATTCATGTTCACAGTGTGGCTTCAGAAGATTTTCAATCTGACAAAAATATGTGGACTTAAAAATAATTCCCCCCCCCTCACCCCACCCACTTTTGCCATGCTGTTGCAGCTCACAATGCATTAATCATCTGGTAAAGCTAGCGCAATGTCAGGAGTGGAGTATTTATTCAGCAAGGTTTCTGTAAGAAAACCCACATCCGGCTTATGAGCAAGTAGAAAATTAAACCCTCAGGAAGGTTGATAGCATTAATCCCTAACTGAGTGAGCCGCAATCCTCTGGTGCTTCCTGTGTGAGCATTAGAGAATGAGGTTATGTTTGAGAAAGCTGAGTGATAGATCACTTGTGAGTTTCTCATCACCCTGCTTGGGTGGAGCAGACAAAGAAGATTGGAGACCAAGAATATTTCAGACACTGGTCGAAAGTGCATGTGTTGCTTCTGGCCACCTGACCAGTAATCTGGGTTGTATGGGTTCAGGGCAATGAGCCTGCAAGCTAAACTTGCTGGTGGTGGATCCATCTGGAAACTGTGCACTAACATGCTGGAAGGGTGTGGGCAGGCTCCACTCAGATGTCCTAATCAAAGTGCCTGGATCATGGGACTTCTCAGCTGTTGCTGAAAACCCAAAGTTGTGTGAGTGGTCTACTTCCTTTCATGAACTGGACTTTCTTGTTGAGCACTAGGTAGTATAACATTATGGCAATACAGATGGACTTTCCTGTTGATTTAGTTAATCAGATGATTGAACATCATGGGCTAAGGGGTAAGACTTGGGCATTCTGATCTGTGAGAAATATCTTTTGGGAGAAAAAATGTCCTGCATAGTGTTTCAGAGTACACATTCCTACTCTACAAAGTCACAAATGTTTTTCATTTATGACCCCAGTGTTTCCTGACTGTGGGACCTTCCTGTTTCGTAGATTAAGACTCTAGACTGAGAGCATGGCTCTGGGGTCAAAAGGGGCACCCAAAGTTTATATTTCTTTGAAGTAGCTGCTGCCCTCTGTCTGGAGACCTGGGAGAGAAGCAGTTGTGGAAAGTGAAGTGATAGGCCTTTTTACCAGCTTCCTTCAGGAGGTGATATATTCTGTCCTCCTCTGCTTAAAAGGTTTCCTCAATCTGGGTTATGAATGAAAGGTATGTGTTTTGTGTAAGTGATGCAGGATAAGAGTGGATCCTGTATGCAAGTTTGTCTGAGCACATTATGATATCCATTTTGCCTTCTGTTTATGCATTGCAATACAAAATGAAGGATGGCCACAATGGTGGCTTGGTCTCTGCTTACTGGGAAGCCACACCTTTGAATTTCTTCCCCTTAGAGTCGTAACCAGAGGGTCCTGTGGGTAGCATTGGCATATTTCTCCGTTGTATTTTGTCCTGAACTTCTGCCAGACAACTTTCAACTCCGCTGCCTTTTCCTCTCCAAATCTGCCTTACAAAAGGTTTAGCTTCTTATCTTAATTCATCCTGAAATGGATGGAATCAACTTAGGGAGAGCTCCTATTGCCCATGGCCCTGGTATTTGCTTAATATGCATGCTTGGTGTTACGTGCTTTTGAAAATCAAACAGTGCACAAGATGTCATTGGTAGATATGAAGAGGCTTCCCTGACCAGCTCATGTACCAGGCTTCCTCCCTGATTGATGAAGGAGCTGTACACAGCATAATTGGAGAATTGCTTTGTTCCCGAACAAAAGTCTGCCAATTTGTTTAATCTTCTTAGCAGGCTGGGGACTTAGCCTGGGTCAAGATTCCTGCTTGATTTTCAGTTGTATTGCCTGGAGAAGAAGAGGCTAACGTGCTGGAAGAAAGGATCGCTTGAGTGTGCCCAACGGAGGAGAGTATGCTTGAGAGGAATCATCAGTCCAGCTTTCTGAGGAACCTTGGCAAGAATGTAGTAAAAGGCATCTACAATCAACTTGATTGTCTGGTGACCAGGGGGAGGGCCATTGCCAAACGTGTCTCGTACCTAACCTCACCAGTTTGCACCTGGTTGCTGATTGCCTTGTCTCATCTCCTGGCCTGGAGATTTTCAGTGAAATAGCTAGGTGAAGCTTTGCTGAACCAGCCGCCGTGAACCACAGATAAATCCATTGAGTGGTTCATCATTTGAAATCACAGTCTTTGGCCTATGATAATTCAGTCCATGCCCCTAAGGCCGATGGCCACCACCAATGTGGGAAAAATGTAACTGCAACCAATTGTTTTGAAGATTTATTATTTTCAATAAAGATTAGTACAAAGTACAGGGATTCCAGCAGACAGGTGCTGGAATCAATTATCGTCCCCTATCATTGTGGACTCATGCAAACTGTTCTGTCCATAGCCTTGGGTCGTGAACGTTGCCCTCTTCACCACGCTTTTGAGTCTGAAACAATACGGAAATATTGAAACGGTCTCTCGTGGCCCATTTGGGTTGTTGGCTTCGATTGGGACTGAATGGTTTCTATTTTACAGCAGATAACCCCTAAAAACATTGGGGCCCTTTAATGTGGTGCCTCCTGCTCCTAGTGATACTGTTACCTCTGAAGAGTAGTGGCAGGAGCATGTCACCACTCACAGTATCTAGCAGGGATTCAGCTTTTGCAAAAAGCAGTTGACTGTCAGGGTCTTCCTCGTGGTATGTGGCAGGCACATCGTGCAAAGAGAAATCAGCTTGAACTGTGACATTGTTTTATGCCAGGGGTGCTTCGTACAATGCAAATATGAAAGTAAACCATGATCATACCACTACACAGATAGAGCTTGGTCCACAGCACACACTGACTTGTTTAACATTGGTCATAGATCTCCATTGTCAGTGTTTATGGTGCTTAATCCTAAAGTGTTGGAAGGACATTGGACTCAGCTGGGAAGCGGCTAAGGGCTCTGATTCCGCTGCTCATCTTAATTTTATGTTTTATGGGCAGGGTTTCATTGTGTGTGGAATTAAGGGGTTTCCTTTTGCAAACAAATGCACTGAATGAATTGGTAATCTTATTCGGTGATACTACTTTGTTTCACAGTAGTCTGAGGTTCTGTTCTAGCCCATGCCGGCACCTAGAGAAACTGAACTGCTCTGATTCGTTACACTGAGAGAGTCAAATACTGGAGAGGAGCACTTGCCAAACCAGCCGAGGGGCTGTAGTAAGGTGCCCCAGAAGACCAGTGGTAAAATACTCAACATGTTAAAATGTGATCCTATTTACACTAATTCCCTGTGGCCCCCTTCAAATAGGCCTCACAGAGCTCTAAGATTAGGGTCATGCATATCAAGCAACATCCATAATTCATTGAGTTGTTTTTGTAGCACTGATCAGCATTCCATAAATTGGATAAAAGGCACTTCTTCCATCAAACTCCAACAGTAGGTGGTGTTTGCACAATGTGACAGGTGGCATTCTGGGAAGTCCTGCTACTAGAAGTTATAGCATTTCTCAGCCCAAGGTTCCAGTATTGCAGTTGCCACTAGATCCCTGAGCCAAACGTCCTACCCACACACATACTATTTGGGGAACAACCTTTACAACGCAACTTTTACAACGCACTACCATTACAACAAAACTGTTACAACGCAAGTGGATTTACAACGCATGCCATTACAATGCAAGTCTTTACATCGACTTGCGCTAGATGGCGTGCTAACATTACAAATAGTGTGGTTTACTATCCCAACACCTTCCCTACTGTTAAGTGGACTGGAGTTGGAACAGTAAATTACACTTTTCTAATGTTAGCACGCCATCTAGCGCAAGTCGATGTAAAGACTTGCGTTGTAATGGCATGCGTTGTAAATCCACTTGCGTTGTAACAGTTTCGTTGTAACAGCACGCGTTGTAACAGCACGCGTTGTAACGTCATACATCCATACTATTTTGCAGGAAGTTATGACAGGCGTGAGATCATGACCCAGAAGTCCAGATTTTAAAGTCACAACTTGGAAATGACATCACTATTGCCCTTCACATGGAAGCGGCACCCAGAGATTCCTGGATGATAATTCCTAAACCAGAAGTGTCATTACTAGGCCTCCTTAACCTGAAGTAATGTCACCCATCAGGCCTGACTCAGAAGTCGTAACCCAGAAGTGGCATCACTGTGCCTCCTAACCTTAAAGCGCCGCAGCCAGGAAGTGACCTCACCCTCTGACCCAGCTGCCAGGTATGGTGTAAGATGTGATGAGGGTCCTTACATTCCTTTTCTTTGGAGCCTGGGGCAGACAAAAGGAGCTCTTAACACAGTCACTGTCAATGCCCAACATTCGCTATATATGGCAGAGACACAACTGTCTCTATGAAGAGATGCAACAACAGCAAAAAGAGGACCCTGCTCATGGTGAAAATCACACGTGGTATTCAAAAGCTGATGATAAAAGTTTAAATATATTTGAAGAAAGGTCAAATAAAGATTTACCTTGTCATGTACTCCCAAGCGTGCATGGTTCAAACAGATTTAATTTCTGCAATCAAGCACTGAGTTTTTATGATGTCCCAGAACTAACTGAAAAATTATTGAAAAGAAAAGAAAGAAAAAAAAAGAATAAAAGAAGGCACCAGTTGCATCTCTTCTGGGACCTCCGAGGCTTCCCTCTCTACAGTGAATGTAAGTTTTATGGTTTTTTGGTATCTTTGGGGCATGCGTATGTGTATGAATGAATGTATGTGTATCTGTTATTGAGTGTTGTAAATGGGTGTGTGTTTGTGTGTAAAAGCATGGGTGTGAGTGTGTATGTGTATGTGTGTTGCCCCCCTTCCACCTCTCTGATACAATTGCCAGCTACCACTGCATCTATTCTACATCCCCAATTGTTCCTGCTAATGTCGGGGCATCAAGTGCCTTTCTAGATTCACTGCATCATTTGCTGCTTAAAAAGATGGTGATTGGAAGATTTGCAACATAAACACGGATCCTTCAGCATGTCCATCACTTTGTAAAGCTGGAGACAATAGTGGTACAAAAGGGGGTGGTGATGGACGGAGGTGGCAGAGTGGGCTAAAGAACGGTGATGGATCAAACCCAGATCTGTTGACTGGGTGTGAGCGTTTGATTGGTTCTGATGCTCCGTCCATCACCACCCCCTTTTGTACCGCTTTGTTCGTAAACAATAGTGAGCAGTTATGAAAATGCTAAACCATATTTTATTTTTACAAGTGGATGGGCAATCATGTATGTATTACCACCACAAGCATCAACCGTTTTGGAACATGCTCTAACAATATTTTTATTGTTACAGTAGATGGGTAATCATTTGTGTATTTACAGCATTAATAAGCTGTTTCATGATTGATCAACTTACACTTGGAGGTTGTAACACAAGTCGAAAGGTTTTTATACACGTAATCAGGATTGACAGAGTTTCGGTAACTGATGTCTTGTAGGGCTAGCTTCTATGCAGTTTGACCCCTAGTTAAATATCTTCACGTAGGTAATCATTTTCAATTGATTTTTCTTTTGTCACCTTTTAAATGGACCAATTTGGACAGCTAGAGGCCGGAATATCTATGCAGCAGTGGCACGTCCATATGGGCTGAGGGGCTAAGGACCCCCACCTTTTTCCTAGCAAAAAGAATGTCAGTCAGGCTGAGCAAAGGTCAGACACACTTCTTGTTCAGGTCAAGCAGCCAGGTGCTAGACATGCGCTGGCTGCCTGAGCTGAACTTTGCCAGGCTGAGGATTTCACAGTCCTGTGGGCGTGACCTCCTCAGCCTGGCAAAAGTGCCTCAAAGCCTGCCCCCTCAAGACGAGGGGGGTACGTCACTGATTTCCTCAGACCTTGGCACTTCACTTTTAAGCCCTGAAGTGCCCAGGGCCAAGTGTCAATCAGTGACACCTTGTCACAGAGTGGGGTGGCGTCCAAAGTCTCACTGACCCCATCCCACTCTGTGATGAGAGAGGGCCTGCTGCCTTCTCTCATTAGCTGACCTTTGGTCGGCCAATAAAAGAAGGCACCAGTTGCAACTCTTCTGGGACCTCTGAGGGTTCCCTCTCTACAGTGAATGTAAGTTTTATGTTTTTTTGGTATGTTTGGGCCATGCCTATGTCTATGAATGAATGTATGTGTGTTTGTTATTGAGTGTTATAAATGAGTGTGTGTGTGTGTGTGTGTGTGTGGCCCCCCACCCACCTCTCTGATAAAATTACCAGCCACCACTGCATCTATTCTACATCAAATACCTGTCATTGATCTCAGTCCCAGTCCTGTACAATTGTATAGAGCTACTAAGCATTCCAAATAAGTTGAGACAAGGCTCAAGTGACTATCAAACCTCCATCTGAATAAATAACATGAGTTCATCTTTAGCGTCACTGACTCTACAAGCTTCTCACAATAAGTCCATGGTTCTCAACATAATGTTCCTTTTAGAAAGTCCAATACTGTAATTGTTCAAAGCTGGTAAACAGCAGATTATTACATTCATGGGATTTGGAGCACAACAGGCAACTGTATTAAAATATAAAAAGTGGGTAGGCACATCATTCACTACTGCATATCCATCTATGAAATATGGGTCTACCTTATATTCTGTTGTATTCCTCATATTATAGAGTATGGCGAATAAAGATACTTTTCAGATACTTTTCAGAGATGTACTCCAGCGATTGAATGGAGGGCGCAATTCTTTTCCTTTTCATTGTTCACCAGGGTTATAGTTTCAGGTTGCAAAACATGTACTGATAGGTAGCCATAAACATTGATACCAGTGTCATGTATTGAATGGGGTGTATGTTTCCGACTTATTTTGCAACCTCAGTGGCATTGTTCGTTGTCCTTTCATTTGTATGACCCAGTCCTAAGCTTTCCTAAAGATAAAATATATCTCCTTAGTAGTATGCTTTCAACTCGACTTGGAAATAAAAGGTGCTCTATGTTTTCACTGTGCCTTTCAGAAAGGCTTCTTTCTCAATTGACTTTATAAAATATACATCATCGTGGTCAGGGGACGGAATAGGCTACACATAATTTGTATTTGTTAAGATGTTAAAAACATGTAGGAACTTGGAAAACTGCATGCCAATGTCAATGTACTCAGTTTGTATGAAAATCAATATATATTATTCATAGCTGCACCACAATGAGTGGTTTTAATTTGGTTGGTAAGTTTTTCTCAATGTTATGGGTTGTAGGAAAGTAGTATCTGCTGCTTATGGTTACCCCCACTTTTTGCTGATGTCACACTGTTTTGGGACTAGTCTGACTGGGATCCTGCTATCCAGGACCCCATGGATCCCAGTCTATCTGCTTTCTCCTGTAAATTAATATGCATGTACTTTAGGTACACTCCAGATTGGATTATGGGGTACCCTTATCAGTCCCCAGTATATGGTACAAATAAGGTGCCCCAGAGGCCTACCATGGGCTGAAGCATGTATTATGTCACCCCTGAGAGGCCATCCAAATTGACAAGACCAGCCTGCTACCACAGACTGTGTAAGTTGGTGCTTGCACCACTTACTTAAGATATAGTTTCACTATATCTATTTAAATCACTACACTTAAATACCTATCAGTAACCCCTATGGCAGGCTTTAACAATCCTGAAGGCAGGGTGCTGGGTTTTATGTGAGGGGGTGCCCCTGCATGAGCAAAGCCCCTCATAGATCATTCTCCGGGGTTGTCTGTGATGCAGCCAGACATATATGTTTAAGTGCATTATAACCTCGCGGTAAATGTTAACTTTAAAATGGCTGCTCAGAAACATTGCGTGTTTGGTGTCAAACAGCTTGGAATCATACCTCTATGCCAGTAACTGGCGTGAGAGGTATAATTCCACCCTTCCCAAAGGGACATATGTGGGTCACCGGTATACCCGGTACCAGCTTTCTCGAACCTGGGCAGCACAAAAAGGATGCTGCCAGCCACAGACACGATTCTGCTCTCCTGCTGCTGAGCCAAGCTCGCGCAGAGGAAGGTATGACAATAGGCATCCTGTCACAGGGAGGTGTAACCACCTTCCAGACTGGAGTTAGTGTATTGGGGCTGGGTGGGTGCACTCTGAGAGTGCCAGAAAGTCTGCACTGGGGGCACATTTGGTGTCCCTGTGCATAGTCCAGCTCAAACCAGTTCTGGGAGTCATTTGCTCCTGTTCTGGTGCAAAACTGGACAAAGAACATGGGTGTAGCAACCCCACTGTCCTGCCCCTCCCCTAGGAGGGTCCACGGAATCTTTCCAACCCTTACCATGGGTATAAAGTGGGTTACCTGGCTACAGGACTTTAGATTTTACCTGGACAAGATTCTGCTAAGAAGAAACTAAGGGGCAGATTTATGAGCCCCTTGCGCCACTTTTGCGTCACTTTTAACATGGGAAAAGTGACGCAAAAGTGGCGCAAGGGGCTCATAAATCTGCCCCTAAGTACTTTGACTGCCTGCACAATGCTGGATGACTGAAGAATCTCCCTTGGAGTAAAGGAGTTACTCCCATGCAAGAGCAGGCACCTAAACGCATCTGACCGGTTTGCTTCTCCCAAGCTCCTGAGTACTCCAAAGCTTTCAGCAACACAGGAGGGGGGTTCTCGAAGGTCCCTGAGGTCGATCTGCCCTCTTAGTGATTCTAAAAACCAGTATTCCTTTTGGGGACTGTGTAACCCGAACCCCTGTGCACCGCGTACATTTGCAGTTGCATATGCCTAGTGATGATTCCCAAGCTTGTGCATTAGACTCCGTGTAGTCCCGACTACGAGCAGTATTTGCACTGAAGATTTCCGGCCTCCACTCCACGAGTGTCCTGTGGACTAGTACTTTGCAATCTTGCTTGAGGTTTCCTCGCGATCCCTGGTCCGTTGGCCTGTGGGTCCTGGCGAGGGTCACCTTGCTAATTCTTGGGCTTACTTGGTTTCTCCAGACATGCCCTGACTCTCCATTGCTTGGAGAGTCCCCTGGACCTTGCTGGTCCTCACCGTAACCTGTTTCCTCTGACCGCGTGGGTTGCATTCGCCAAGGATTTTTGGTGCTCCTGCCGGACATCGACCCCTCAGCTCGCGACATCCTTCATGGGACAGCTCACCTCCGGACTCTGGTCATCCTCAATGTCTTCTGGTCCCCGTGGCTGCAGGGTCAAGCAACCCTTCTTCACTCCTGAAGCACTCGACATCGGTGGGCATTCGACTACCGAGCCCCAGACTCTGTCCCCTCTGCTTTCAGGTTCTTCTCACCTCGGATCCAAGCTTGGATTCCACCGGACATTCTTCACCCTCCTGGCAGCAGGACGTCTTTGCAGCTCTCCATTGAAAACGACAAAGGTTTCCGACACCACTAAACCCCTATGCACCCGGCTCCTCTGGGATAGGTAACACGGGTACTTTGGTACTCACTGGTGGGTTGGCCTTAGAACCTCCTACGTTCCAAAGGGTTTGCTCGAAGTCCTCTTAGAAGTGTCCTTAACTTGTAAATTTCCAACCGCGACTTTCCTATACAGTTGTATGGAGCACGCGTCTGGGTTTCCGCACTGCACCCGTCCTCCGTGGGCTCCCTGTGTCACTCCTCTGGGTGGTTCCTTGGGGTCCCAGCGATTCTACATGCTCTAGGCACTGTGTCTATGTCAAGTCGTTGTTGTTATACCATTTTTTTAGTATCAGAATCATTCAGGGAACTGTGGGTCGACACAGGAAATTTATATTTTTGGCCCCAACTATGGTGTATGGGTAATCAACAGTTGTTAGTGCCGGAGATCCTGATGCAGAATAATAGGGGGACTGGAGATGACAATAGGTGAGGGCATTCGTTTTTATTTTGTAAGTCCTCGGGAAATGCAAAAATAACAGGCTCAGAATCTTCATCATCTCTCTTGTAAGATGATACTGTCTTTGAGAGTTCCTTTCTGCTCTTATTCCACCTCCATCAATTGTGGAACCTGTGGCTTGAATAAATGATTAAAGGAATTATGAGGCATGTTTTGCAAACGCTTCTAGCCCAATAGGTGATGTGAATATTTTAGGTCTATTACCAGCAGTTGCAGAAAATTGGCCAAATGCCATAAAAAGCAGGGTTTGGGTAGTGCAAAGGGCGAGAGAGTATATCATCGAATACCGCTACATTAATTGAAAGATCAGTTCAAGTGAAGTTATGGTGGATTTTATTTTTAACATATGCTTAAAATTCTTTTTAAATTAATTATAAAACACAGTTAACATACAGTTGTGGTTATGAACTAAATAAAAAACCTTGTTATTGGCTTGCTCTGATTAGTTCCGCACATCATTACTTGCCCACTCACCACCAAACCAAATCCAGTACAAGCCTTGTGGCCAATCTCTGCAGCACATGACCTAAGGCTGTATGCTGGATGGGTTGGCTAACCACAGAGGGTTGTGGCAGGCTGTGGCCATAGTCCATGATCTGCAGCCCACTGAACACGGCCGAAAGTCTTGCGCAGCAGGGGTTGGGCAACGTGGAGTGTTTGCCCTGTGGCCAGCCTCTGCTCCACAGCACAGATTCAGAGTTATAGATGATGGATGAGGTATATCACCAAAATATAGAAATAATTTGAAAAACTTAGTTAAAGTGAATTTATGATGTTTTCTGCGCACAACACATTCACAAACCTAAAAAACACAGTTACATTTCTGGTATGGTGTTAGAAATTGGGTCTCTAGTTGGCCCAGGTATACAACCTGTCCAAGTAGGGACCACTATACTAGTAAAGGAAAGCTAGATACATATTCAAAGATAACTTATGCTCACCATGTGGTAGCTATGCACAGAGCAGTCAGGCTTATCTAAATAGGCAATATGTAAAGTATTTGTGCAACAGACACACACAAAGTAACTGAAAGAAAACACCACAAAAATACTCCACACCGTTTTAGAAAAATAGAGAATAATTGTATGAGTAAAACAAGACCAAAACAATAAAAATTGAATAATTAAAACCAGAGTTATGAATTTTTAAAGAATATATCAAAAATAGTGCTTAAAGATTACTTGAGGTTGCGCTGGACCGGGGTAAATCCAAAGTTCAGTCTGACTGCTATGGAGGGTAAGCAAACAACAGGACCCCCGCAGGGCCCACTGATAAAGCACCTTGGTTGGAGCAAGCGTCGCGTTTAAGAACCAATGTGTTGGTTTCAATGCACGTGGTCAGGTGGTTGCATCAATGTTGAGCCTCGCAGTCAGGTCCCGCATTGGCGTTGAACCCCTTACGATGCAGGTGCTGCATCATCGATGAATTTCACAGTCGGGTCCCCCGTCGTAGAGGTGGAAGGGCACTGCATCAATTCTGATCGGCACAAAGTCAACCCTGCATCGATTCTGATGGTTCTCGACAGCAGAAATGACCTTTCAAGGGCCCAGGCCTAGATTGGCACCATTGGCAGGGCAGGACTCTCAGATGTAGAGTTTAGGTGCTGTTGCAGAGTTGCAAATAGTCTTTGATGTCCTGAGACAAACTAGCAAGCCCTTGTAGTCACTCTGGGTTCAAGTGAGATGGGTCGAATCCTCGCCTCAGCCGGGCAGAGATCAGAAGGCAGCAGGACAGGCCAGCAAAGCAGAAAGCAGTTCCTTCAGGGCAGCAGTCAGGCACAGTGGCAATCATAGTGGTACAGTAGTCTTTACTATAGGCAGAGTTCTTCACAGGTCCCGTAGTATACTGTCTTGGTAGAGTCAGAGCCCCGGTACATATATCCAAATGTGCCTTTGAAGTGGGGTTGGCTTCAAAGCAGGCCTTTGAATTGCACAGGTCCCCTTTCATTCCAGCCCTATCTGCCAGGCTATCAGTAGGGGGTAATCAGCCCTTTGTGTGCGATGCAGGACACTGTTCTATGTCAAACCCACCATTCCTGTGTTTGTAAAAGTGGCATTTCTAAAACAGTAATGTTAAATCCAACTTTACCGGTAAAGAGGATTTATCATTACCATTCCAAAGATTTGAAACATGATGCAGCTGCTTCTTTCCAATTAGGAATTGCAGCTTAAGGTGTTTAACTAATTCCCAATGCTAATCTGTGAGAGGAGCACTACCTTAGGGGCCTAACTTAGGGTGACATATGTGTAATAAAAGGAAAGTTTAAGACTTGGCAAGTGGTTTTAAATGCCAAGTTGAAGTGGCAGTAAACTGCACACCAGGCCTTGCAAGGGAAGGCCTAAGACAGGTTTGAAAAGTTACTTGTGGGTGGCACAACCAGTGCTGCAGGCCCACTAGTAGCATTTAAATTACATGCCTTGGGCATATGGTGTATCACTTTACAAGTGACTTAAAAGTAAACTAAATATGGCAATCATTTATACACCAATGTCACCATGTTTAGGGGAGAGGCGACTGCAATTTAGCACTGGTTAGCAGTTGAAAAGTGCTCAGAGTCCTAAGGCCAACAAAGAGATACTACAAAAAAGAGGAGGCAAGCAGGCAAAACGTTTGTGGGAAGACCACCCTAAGGATGATAGATCTAACAAGTGTCCCCCCAGGTGAAAGTGGGAAGAGCTACCTAATCTCTAGAGCGTTCTCATCACTAAGGCAGAAACACCTGGATAGACCGTGAGCATTGGCGTGGTCTACCCCTGTTTTGTGTTCCACCCTGAAGTCCATACCCTGTAGGCAAATTGACCACCTTAATAATTTTGTATTGTCACCCCTCATTTACATGAGACACCTGAGGGGCCTGTGGTCAGTCTGAATCAGAAAAGTGAGAGGCAAACAGGTATTGCCTCAAATTCTTCAGTGCACAGACAGTAACAGATTCTCTCTCTATAGCACTCCACCTCTGTTTCCTGGGGAGTTACCTCCTTGAGATGAAGGCTACAGGTTGGTCAAGGCCCTCTTCATTTAGCGATAAATTCCTTGGAGAAGTCGGATGCCCTGAGCAGGGGGGCTGTGCAAATGGCCTGCTTCAGGGAGTCAAATGCAGTTTGGATGCCTTTGTCCAAATCACATTTCTGTGTTGCTTCTCAGAAGTCAGTTCTGTCAATGGGGCAACAATGGTGCCATATCCCTGACAGACCTCCAGAACCCAGTCCGGCCCAAGAATGCTTTGATCTCAGTCTGGGTTTTGGGGGGCTCCCTGGCCATGATAGTCTCTATCTTGACCTGGAGGAGCTCCATCTTACCCCTGCCCACCAGGTGTCCCAAATACACCACAGGCCCCTGCCCTAGCTGGCACTTACTGGCCTTGATAGCTAGGCCTGCCTATTGCAGAGCCTGAAGCACTTCCTGGAGGTGAAAAACAAGGTCCTTCCAACTGCTACTGAGGACTGCATGTTATCCAAAAAAGCAGCTGGGAAGGCCTCTGTAACAACAAGTACCTGGTTCACCAACCTCTGGAGGGTGGCAGGGGCATTTTAGAGTCCAGTGGGCATCACACAAAATTGGTAGTTGCCCTCTGGAGTGGAGCTGGCTGACCTCTCCTTGACACTTCTGTTGGGCAATCTGCCAGCACCCTGATGCAAGATCAAAGGTACTTAAGTACTTGGCAGGCCCTTACCAGTCAATCAGCTCATCAGCCTGGCGGGTGAGATGAGCATCTGTCTTAGTGACTGGGTTTAGCCCTCTATAATCTACACAGAACTTCAGTTCAGGTGTGGTGGCTGGTGGGGTAGATTTTGATACCAGAACCACAGGACTGGACCAATAGCCAATGGAGGGTTCCATTGATGGAGCAAGGACTCGTAGAAAAGAGACTTGCTCGGAAGCAAGCCTCTAATTTAACTTTCCAACATTGTATTAATTACATGCATGGCATCTGCTTTGCTGAAACTAAACCAAGCTATTTTACTAACATTAATGCGGAGACAACATTAATAAGTAAAGGGGATTAGAGTAGAGATGGGTGGTATACAGTGAAACCATTTATTCTTGAAAATAATATTTGTCTTTCTGACTTTCTTATTAGTGCGCATTTGGGCCTCTCGTATGAGTCCAGAGTTTGTGAGACATGTGACCTCCACGCATGCCTGGTGAAATAGAGCCGGAAGAGTGACGATATTCTTTAATGAGATCCAAGGACACAAAAGTTACATACCCTGGGAACAAGCACTGAAGACCTCTAGATGAATGGATATACACAACAAAATAAAACATTTATTTCTAATAAGATGTGCATACGGGTGGGAATAAAGTTTTGGAATAAAAATTAAGGGGTTGGATCTACAAACAATAGAATGATAGACTAAATGACATATAAGCATGGTGTAATGATCTTCCCCCTCTTGCCTGCCCAATCAGAGTTAGTAGTTTTACGATATTGACACATTAACGGGTGATACATGAATATAGAAAGGTGTAATTGAGGTAGTCTTAGTTAGTTAGTCAGACGGAGATTTGCTGAATGCTGCAGAGGTCGGGATGCTGTGGGAGTGACGAGTGATGCTGATGAAGAACCGAATGCAGAACCATCTATCTTAAGTAATTGATTAGAAGAAGATCGCGGAAGAATCTCGAGGAGGAAGAGAGTGTCAGAGAGGGGTGCTACGCAAGCGTCGGTGTTAGAGAGGTCATCTATCCTGTCCTGAATCCTGTCCTGAAGTCTTTGTCGCCTGATCTTTCCCGGGGGACCCTTTCCAGCCCTTAGGCCAGGGGGTTGGTTTTCACACCATACTAGGTAAATATTATTTCTTGTGAATGTATAGATGTTCTTCTCTCTCTGTCCTCTCCTTTCTGAGCATAAGTCATTGCAAGGTATTATGTATGTGTTTGATGATTGATTATTTGAATTTCCTTCCTATGAGTGACGGAGACTGTACTGTACTTGAGGTGGTTCACATGAAATTAATTTAGATAAAGATTTTAAATTTTCCAGAGTCTGTGGTTATTTCATTGGTAACAAAATTAATTATTAATGTAATTTCATCATCAACTAGTTCAACTAATGGTCCATCGACCAGAAGAAAGAACTTTTTAATCAGTGAAAAGATTAGTTAGGAATGAAAGGAAACTAATCTTGACTTTAGAAACATTAAAATAATTGACTCCAGCGGTATTACTAGACTGTGTGTATGTGTGTTTATGGGCCCAGGTGAGTATATGGTCTTGGAGTATCTGTTGCTGGTACGCGGCTGGATCAGTTGTCTGGTAGCAGAGCTATGGTTATTATTGACTAGTTTGGTGATAAGTATTGATTTTTGATTTATTGATTTATGTCCAACAAAAAGAGTTAGAGTCTTGTTTTATGTTGTCTGGAAAATTCCCGGGGAATGAATAGCGGGTGGTTATAGAAGCCATACTGCAGTGAGGTTACTCGTCTGTTGGAATAGCACTGAGAAGCTACGTAGGGCTGGCAGTGTTAAATATGGGATTCTTTTGTGTAAAAGTGAGTGTGAATGAGAGCAAAAGGTTCGCTGGTGAAACTTTGGACGAATATCACCTAGTAAGGGTAACACTGAAGGAGTAACAGGTTCTCTTGAGCTTGAATGAAGGGTAAACAGAGGTTTTTACTCGCAGTAGAAGAGGAGCAGTTCTGAGACTCCAGGAATAAGTCGGAAATCTATCCTTTGTTTAGCTGAACAGGCAGAGTAGCGAACGTTTTATGTTGTTATTAATGAATTTCATTTAAAGAAAAGCAAAAGAAATACGTTTTCGTGTTACCTTGTGAAGGGAGTGTCAGTTGCTGGAGTTTCATTGACGTCACAGAGAGCCACGCTGGGATAGGTTGAAACAGCGGGCGTGTGACTGATGCAAATTGTAAAGGAGGGATCAGTAGTAAGGAGCAGAACTGATGACATTGAAAAGGCCGCGCTGGTATTGGTTAGACCACGAGCGTGAGCTGTAATCTGATTGGGGGATTGAATAGAAGCTGTTTTAGGATTGGTCGCCGAAAAATTGTATGTTTGATTCTCATTTTCCTTTTGAAGTGAGTTGTCACGACTGAAAAGCTCGAGGACTTGCGGATTATTGTTTTGTGCATTGAGTATCTAGAATGTATGGTGAAAGGAGAAAAATGTCATTTATAAAGAAAATTAAGAATTTCTTTAAGAAAGATAAGCGTGTGTTGACTAGAGAGGGAATTCCTGTTCCGCCACCTAAGATGCCTGCTTCATTTATGATGATGGAGAGAGGATATCATATATGTGTATAGATGGAGAATTGGATAGAATACACAAAGAGTAATGGTGTTTTAGCTTGTCCTGATCATGGTATGTTTAATGGGAGAATTCTTCAGAATTGGAGAATGCGGATGAATGATTTAGATCTAAGACCTAGGCTAACGCAGTATGAGGCTTTAGAGGAATGCGAGACTGAGGCATTTGAATGAGGAAAAAACAGGAGTGGAAGATATATGGGACATTTTCCCCCGATATTTACGTGAGTCACTTGAGGGTCAGATGAAGCAATGGAGAAAAGCAATGGTATCAGAAGGTTTATATCCAGTATTAATGGCTGAGGAACATTCAGGGGGCAAGTGTAAGGACAAAATGAAACACATGAAAGTGACAGGTTATGGTGAATCAGATAATGAATTTTTGGTGGACATTTTAACTAAAAACCCTCCACTGTATCAGGAAGGACCTAGTAGAGTTCCCCCGAGTGCACCAGTCATGGGAACACCCTTAATTTCACAAGTTATACAAGATACATCAGTTAATAGGGTACTTCAAGATAAGGAAAAAGAAGCGTTAAATAAAAATAGAGAGAAGTTCATACAGAAAATAAGCCAATTAAATGTAAACCCTGCAGCATTGACAATACCTGTAACTATAGGTCCCGTTGTTTCTTTGTATGGAGACAAAGTAAATTGCCCGAAACCATAAGCTGTGACAACTCCTTTGAATAATCCTAGAAAAGAAATTATAATAATTGACGACCAAGCCAGTGAGTGCGATTCAGTGATTTAATTAATAGATCTACCAATAAGAGAATCAGTAAGTGGAACCCCAAAAAGAGTTACACCCTGCAGTTCAAAGGAAGGAAGGTCTGTGGTATCCACAGGAACCAGAAGTTCAACAGCAGTAACTCCAGAGAATCTGGAGAGATGGGCACAGGGAATAGAAAAACAAAGTTCAACCCCAAAAATATTAGACATTTACAAACTGAAAGTGGAATTGGAAGAAATGATAGCTGGAAATGTGGGAACTGAGAGATTGAACTCTTACAATGAAGAAGAATTGTTGTTTATATGCAGGAGTATAACAAGAAATGCAAAAGTGTTTCATGAGAAATTGACAGAGTTTGCTTCAGAAATGGGAATAGAGATAGGGAGATCAAAAGTGCTACAGAAACCATATAGAGTGGAATTTACTGACAAAGATTTAGAGAATATGAATGTGTGCGGTAGAAAACTACAGGTAAAGGAGTTGATGAATATTTTGCAAAAGTGGGGAGAGATTGACAAGTGGAGGACAAGATGGACAAGGAAGAAGGAGGAAGCACAGGCAAAGGAAGCGTCCTCTGCATATTTATTAAAAGAATCAGGAAAGGTGGAAGGAATGTGTCCCATGAGAGAGGTACCTGGAGGTGGATATGTTTATGTCCCATGGATTCGACAAGATATTTTGTCATTTACAAACGATTTCCCTAGATTGAGAGAGAAGCCAGTTGAATGATACAAGCAGGTTGATAGGTTTGTGAAGGTTTCAAAAGTTTTGTTGAAAGATCTGGATGGTCTGTTTGATATAGTGGTGCCTGCTGATTTATGGACAGAATGTAAGATTACAGTTGATTGGCCGAGTGAAGAGTATCCAAGAAATTTGAAAACAGGAGCACCCTCAGATGATGTGATGAAGAAATATCACCAAGTAATTACGTTCTTGAAAGGAAAAATCCCTCCCAAAGAAACAGATTGGGTAAAGGAAGATAGAACAACCCAAGAACCGAATTAATCTGTTCTACATAGTGCGTACTATGAACGACTGCTACAGGTGTTCAAGCATTATAGTGGCTTTGAGAACATTGGAGATTAGGATATGGGACATTTTGTGTATCGGTCTGTGTATGGTCTGAAACCAGAGATTAGTTAGATGATTCAGCAGCACATGTTGTGCTGGCAGAGCAAAACCATAGATGAGATTCGGAAGTACGCAAAATATTGTGGGGACGATATCGAGGCAAGACATAGAAAGCTAAAAGAGAAAATGATGTGGGCACAAGTGAAGTTGGCAGAACAACAGGAACTTAAATTGAATAGTCAGGCTAATGGTCAGATGAAAGAACAGAATCAGAGTGATCAAAGTGGCAAATGGTGGTAAATCAAGAGGACGAATGAATAGAGAGGTTGAAAAGAAGAAGTTTCCTTGTCATGGGTGCGGAAAGCTAGGACATTGGAAAAACTAGTGTAAGAGTATTCAGAATAATAATGGGCCATTAATGGGCCAAATCAACATTTTAATCCACAGACGCAGAATGAGGTGCTTATGAATCAGCCGCAGCAGGTAGTTAATCAGCAGTGTCAGGTGCCACCTGCCCCTATGCCAAATTTTGTGAACCAGCCAAAGTACAGTGCAGACGCCGGATTTCAAGGAGGAAGTGGTAAGAAAAACTCTGTGATTTCACAATACCTTTTACTGAATAACGATGAAAATGAACACGAGCAATGACGATGCCTGAGGGGGGAGGAAGAGGAGTGCGTACTTGGCGCATCCTTGCTGTTAGATCAGTCAGGTCCATTTAATAATGGAAAAGTGGAAGGCAATGATATCACTTTTCTGTTGGATACTGGTGCTACCCGTTCTACTGTGAGAACAGCAACCCTACCCCTCTCGGGAGAAGCGATCCAAGTTGTCGGAGTCTCAAATCAACAGATTAGAAGTCCAATTACAGAACCAATGGAAGTGCACATCGGAAATGTTCTATGCATAGATTCGTAGTCTGTGATTCTAGTCCAGTGAATTTATTAGGAAGGGATCTGTTGTGCAAAATGAATTGTAGAATTTACTGCACACCGGATGGTGTTGCTATACAAACCCCTGATGAATATATTGTATATAAGATAATGCTTGCAAAACAGGGCGCGGAGTCAGATAAAAATGTATTCCTTAATGACAAAAGATGACTTACCAGAAGAACTAAAAACAACTGTGAATCCAGAAGTGTGGGATTTCACTGGAAAAGAAATAGGGCTAATGGCAAATGTAGACCCAGTGAAAGTAACTGTGAAAGAAGGTGCAGTTTATCCCAACACCAGACAATACAAAATGAGTCCAGAAGTGAAAGCCGGGGTGGCTTCAGATATTGACCGGATGATTAAACAGGGCATTTTGAAAGAAATAATGAGTAGTACTTGCAATTCGCCTATAATAGGACTTAAAAAACCTAGCGGAAACTACATGATAGTGCAGGATTTAAGTAAAATTTATAAAATTGTAGTACCATGTTGTCCAGTGGTGCCAAATCCAGCAGTGATTTTTTTATCAGATACCCTGGAATGCAGGTTGGTTTACAGTAATTGATTTGTGCCAAGCCTTTTTCTCTATTCCTTTGCATCCAGACAGTCAGTATCTTTTTTATTTTAAATTTGAAGTTCGTATTTTGGTATGGAATCGAGTTCCTTGAGGATATACATAAAGTCCTTCAATTTTTAATCAAATACTGAAAAGGTGTCTAGAAAAGTTAGTTATACCCAGAAATTCATTCCTAGTACAGTATATTGATGACTTACTTGTGGCATCGAAATCCAGAGAAGACTGTGTTACAGATTCAATTGCGTTGCTAAACCATTTGGCTGACGGAGGACACAAGGTGTCTCCAGAGAAATTGCAATTTTGTCAAACAGGAGTAAAATATCTGGGTCACAAAATAGAAAGAGAAGTGAGAAAAGTGACCCCTGAGAGAATTAAAATAATCAAGCAAATGCAGTTACCACAGACACAAAGAGAGATAAGAATATTTCTCGGAGTGGTTGGGTACTGTCGGCAGTGGATTGTAGGATTTTCTTTGTTAACAAAACCATTGATTCAGATGACACGAAAAAGAGTGAAGGATCCAATTGTCTGGGATGATGAAAGTGTGGAAGCATTTGAAATTGCGAAATTGCTTGTGTGAGCCCCTGCCTTAGGTATGCCTGATTATACGAAAAAATGTGCACTGTTTTGTTGTGAGAGAGAGAGTTATGCGCTTTCAGTTTTAACTCAGAGACATGGATTAAGCCGACGTCCAGTATCATATTTTTCTGCTACTTTGGATCCTGTGGCTTCAGCTTTACCTGGCTGCTTAAAAGCAGTAGCTGCTACTTGTATGAGTCTGGAACAAAGTGAGGCAATTGTGATGGGACATCCAGTTAAAGTTTATGTTCCACATTCAGTCGAGATTCTCTTAACAAGAACTCAAACACAGCACCTTACCCCTAGTCGGATGACTATGCATGAAAGGGTTATTCTGGGAGCAGAAAATGTGACAGTGATCAGGTGTACAATAGTAAACCCTGCTACACTATTGCTAGATCCGCCTTGTGAAGAAGTGAAAGATGAAGTGGATCATGATTGCTTGAATGTGACTGAGATGTGTACTAAGCCCCGCCCTGATATGCAGGAGGAGCCCCTTAAAGAGCCAGACTACAAACTATTTGTCGATGGCTCTTGTTTAAGGATTGAGGGAGGAGGACTGAGTGGATCTTATGCTGTCTGTAAAATATCTGGGGTCATTGAAGCATCCTATTTACCAGGAGTCAAGTCTGCACAAGTAGCCAAATTGGTGGCCTTAATAAAGGCATGCAAAATTGGGAAAAATTGGAAGATAACCATATTTACAGACAGTCAATATGGTTACAGGGTTGTGCATGATTTTGCCAGCTGTGGATGCAGAGGGGATTTCTGACCTCTTCAGGATCCCCCATACGAAATGGGAAATTTGTGAAAGAATTGTTGGAAGCAATACAATTGCCAAAAGAAATAGCGGTGGTCAAGTGTGCTGCTCACCAGTCAGGAAATGACTATGTGGTGGCCGGTAACCGATATGCTTACCAGATTGCTCAATATTGTGCAAGAAACAATGTGGCATTGAATAAGAAAATTGAAACAAGTGGAATCAGCTGCCAACTTATGTTATTCTCAGCTTTCAAAACATGGGATGAAGTGAGACAGTTGCAGGATGAGGTAGAGATAAGTGAAAAAGAAAATTGAATTAAATCAGGTTGTGAAAGGAGAGCAGAAGATGACGTGTGGGTATACCCTGATGGCAGACCAGTCATGCCAGACTGCTTGCTCTCTCAAATGGCAAGAATGTATCATGGAGACATTCATGTAGGCAGGGATGCTCTGATCATACTATTTAGACAGGATTGGTATAATCCCAGGTTCAGGGTTGTCGCAGAGGGTCTTTGCCAGAGATGCTTTAATTTATCAACAAACAAACCCCAGCAGGAAGACAGTAGTCAGTTGGGGAAAAATTGGAAAGGCAGAAGGACCATTCATAAGATCACAGCTTGATTTTATAGAGTTATCACCAAGAAATAGAATGAAGTACATTCGTGTCATAGTGTGTTTGTTTTCACGATGGGTGGAGGCATACCCCACTAGGAGAAATGACAGTCTGACAGTTGCTAAATTCCTGTTGAGGGAGTTGATTCCTCATTTTGGTTTTCCAGTAACTTTGGAATCAGATAGAGGACCTCATTTTAATAATGAAATAATTTGATTAATCTGTGAAACATTAAAATTGAACAAAAACTGCACTGTGCATACCCCCCAGAGGCTTCTGGAGCGGTAGAACAATTGAATGGCACAATCAAGTCAAGACTGGCAAAGGTGTGTGCATCCACATCACTGAGTTAGCCAGATGCATTGCCTCTTGTATTGATGGGACTCTGAAGTATTCCTGATAGGAAAACAGGATTGAGTCCCCATGAGATACTCATTGGAAGGGCAATGAGACAAGCATTTATACCAGGACATAAATTGCTGAATATATCTGATGATCTGGTATTGGACTATTGGAAAAGATTGGCTGACCTAGTGCGTTCTGTCTCTCTCCAGGTTGGAGAAGACGCAGTTGCCAGGCAGCCAGCACAGGCGCATGATTTGAATCCTGGAGACTGGGTGGTAGTGAAGAAGCACACCAGAAAGTCGTGCCTAGCACCCAGGTGGGATGATCCACGGCAAGTCATACTGGTCACTACTACAGCAGTGAAGTGTGCAGGTTTGCCCAATTGGATCCATGCGAGTCACACACAAAGGGTTCCAGCCCCTACTGTGAAGAGACCGCAACTGCCTGAAACAGTTGAGGCTGCTGAAGGTTTTGTAGTCGAAGAATCTAGAGTGACAGATTCTGAAGTGACTGACAAAGAACACCTGAGCACAAGTCAGGAGGGCTGGATACCAGTGGTTGACATACCTGAGGTGGTTATTCAAACAAGAAGCAGAACAAGATTAGAAAGACAAGAAACTAATGAGGAACAGATAGGTGTAGAAGAACACACTCAGGAAGAAGTGAACAAAGTTACTGGAGACCCTGAGCAGGACCAGATAGGGAAAGAAGAACATACTCAGGAAAGCAGATCAATAAAAAGACCTGAGCAGGGACAGACAGTTATAGAAGAACACGTTCAGGCAGCAGAAGAACAAATTGTAGTAAGACCTGAACAGGACCAGTTAGGGGAAGAAGAACAAGTTCGGGAAGAAGAAGATCCATCTGAAATAGGACCCGAACAGGAACAGATGGAGGAAGAAGAACAAGTTCAGGCAGATGAAGCCACAATAACAAGACCTGAACAAGAGTAGATAGAGAGTGACTCTGAAGATGAGGAAGAACGGATTGTGCCACAACATAACGAAAATAAACATGCTCTTGAGAGAGACAAAGAAAGTGAAAGTGCAGTGCCGGGTAATAGGGTCAGAAAAGGTGATAACTGGCCAGGTGGAGTCAAAAGGTTAAAATACCATTTGTGAAAAACAAGTGAAAATCCTGAACAAGTGAATGAAGTTACTAGTCAAACTCAGTCAATTGTTAAAAATACATGAAGAAGCCCAAGACTGAGAATCTTGAACAATTAGTTCAAGGGTCCTTAGTGGACCTACGTAATATTAAAAGAGTTTGAAAATTTGGATTTGAATGAAGAGACAGATGAGGAAGAAATACATGCTGAACAGATTGATGAAGGGAAAGTGAGACCTCCTTGAAGTACCAAAGATTTGAATTCACAAATAAAGAAAAGAAAAGGAGAGAAATCTTCTTAGACTAAAATGGCTGGAGACAGGGTTGCCGAAAGACCAAAACGAAGTTGTACTAAAAAATGCTGTAGGGCTTGCATATGTAGCATTTTATTAGTTGTCATAGAATGGCTATTCCTAACAGTAGCAGTTCCTTATCTCATGATAACAGGCAAGAAGAATGGCACAGATACTAATGAAAAGATAGATACTATGAAAGGAGATAGAGTAGAACTAGAAGCAGCAGATGAGATAGATTTACATCACACAATAACAGATAATGATATTTCTTTAAATGTATTTACAAAGTTTTTGTTTCAGTATCTAGACACAATGGCGATTAGTGATTGTTATGTTTGTATGAAATTACCAACATCAGTAGCAGAGGGAGTCACATACCATCATTTACCTTTAACATATGGCATCTCCTGTAGTGTACTGATAAGTCTATTCTATGGAACAGGAAAACTTCAGTATTACTATTCTAATTTAGATGTAGTATTTTCAGAAATTCCTATTCGGAAGAATATGAATCCAGTGCTTAGTAGTCCAGACGCACATTTTATGGGTGAATTTTTCCTAACAATGAAGTCAATAGATATAGTAAAGGCACACAAAAATAATTTAACATGCTCATTACGTGAGGAAGAGAAAGTGTTTTTGAATTTAGTTGAAGAAAGGAGACAGGATTTCCAAAGAAAAGCTCCTGAGCAAAAAACCCATATTCCACCGTGGGCTGAGAAAGAGGGAATTTATACAGCTGGCAAAGCTCATGCTGCGATGTCCCTGGACTTTGTAAAGACGGGGAAAACCTGCCTCCATAGATTAAAGACAGACTATAATAACATATTTATTGGTTCCAGTGAATGTGAACATAACTTACTGATTCTGGGAGGTTGGGGACCAAAAGGGGGAACTGATCCAGTATTTCCTAGGGTTTACTATGTGTGTGGGAATAAAGCTTACTATAAGCTGCCTGCACAGTGGTATGGGAGTTGCTACTTTGGAATTGTATTTCCAAAAATATATCATGTAAAAAGAATCACTGGAAGCAAAGAAAACACTAATGAACTAACACGAAGAAAGAGAGCTAGTTTTTCAGAAATAATAGGTGACATTTTTGGTGTATTGATACCTTCAGTGGGAGTCATTCTAAATTCACATAGAATTTGTCAATTGTCAACAGTAGTTGATCGTCTTTCGACTGATACTGCTAGGGGTTTCTTGATGATCAATACAGAAATGGTTGCAATTAAGTCTATGGTTTTACAAAATCGACTTGCGCTTCATATATTATTGGGAAAGGAAGGCGGAGTCTGTAAAATGCTGAAGGTGCAACATTGTTGCACTTACATACCTGACAAAAGCAAAGAAATCAGAGGATATATTAAGAATATTACAAAACTTCAAGAAGAATTGAAACCACTGGAGGTTGACAGTGTATGGGAGAGACTAACAAAAAGTATTACTTTAATAGGGACTTGGTTTACTAATATTGGGAAAGGTATAATAGGTTGAGTAGTCTTTCCATTAGTTGGTATAACAATAATAGCTTTAACAATAATGATATGGTGTAAATGTTGCAGAAACAAAGGGAAAAGAAGAAAATATGAAGTAAATGGAAAGGAAGGAAAAGAAAGTATGAAGAGATTCAACTTGAAGAAATGAAAGGGAAGTTATATAAAAGAATGAAAGATTTGGAAAACTAAGATGAGAACAAGAACGAAAAGGGAAGAGAAGAAATTGAGATGTGCTAAAGTTGGCATCTGGTTGGGATGGGTAATTTTGTGATGGCTCAAAAATGCCATCAGAGAGGGGATTGATGGAGCAAGGACTCGTAGAAAAGAGACTTGCCCGGAAGCAATCCTCGCATTTAACTCTCTAACATTGTATTAATAACATATTGTATAAAACTAATACGCACCACATCAAAATATGGGCCAGAGAAGCTTGCCTATGTGTTTACTAATGTAAGTAACTCGAGCAAAGTTCTAAAACGGGAAATCTTTATTGCGCATGCATCAACTGCATCTACGCAGTATGGCGAACTATTGCTTGGAGGGAAATTCTTGCACATGAGCAGAAAATATTAAATTAGCAGATTGAAAGCTCACATGCACGGCATCTGCTTTGCTGAAACTAAACAAAGCTATTTTACTAACGCTAATGCGGGGAAAACATGAATAAGTAAATGGGATTAGAGAAGAGATGGGTGGTATACGGTGAAACCATTTATTCTTCAAAATATTATTTGTCTTTCTGACTTTCTTATTTGTGCGCATTTGGGCCTCTCGTATGAGTCCAGAGTTTGTTAGACATGTGACCTCGGCGCATGCCTGGTGAAATAGAGCCGGAAGAGTGACAATATTCTTTAATGAGATCCAAGGACACAAAAGTTACATACGCAAGCGTCGGTGTTAGAGAGGTCATCTATCCTGCCCTGAATCCTGTCCTAAAGTCTTTGTCACCTGATCTTTCCCGGGAGACCCTTTCCAGTCCTTAGGCCAGGGGGTTGGTTTTCACACCATCCTAGGTAAATAATATTTCCTGTGAATGTATAGATGTTGTTCTCTCTCTGTCCTCTCCTTTCTGAGCATAAGTCATTGCAAGGTATTATGTATGTGTTTGATGATTGATTATTAATGAATTTCCTTCCTATGAGTGACGGAGACTGTACTGTACTTGAGGTGGTTCATATGAAATTAATTTAGATAAAAATTAAAAATGTTCCCAAGTCTGTGGGTATTTCATTGGTAACAAAAGAAATTATTAATGTCATTTCACCACCAACTAGTTCAACTAATGGTCCATCGACCAGAGAAAATAACTTTTTGATCAGTGAAAAGATTAGTTAGGAATGAAAGGAAACTAATCTTGACTTTAGAAACATTAAAATAATTGACTCCAGAGGTATTACTAGACTGTGTGTATGTGTGTTTATGGGCCCAGGTGAGTATATGGTATTGGAGTATCTGTTGCTGGTATGCCGCTGAATCACTAGCACCCCAATTCCAGCATCTTCGAGACTTCACTCTTAATGCTGGCACTCATATGTAAGACTTATTCTTAACAGGGAGTTTGCCCCCTGTGCCTGCATCATGAGAGCACAAGTAGGCAGTCCCAGGAATAAGGGAGAACAGAGAGTACTGTTCCAACACTTGATGGCAGTCTCTCTGTTGTTCAAAAGTTAGACTGAGGGAAAGGATTATTCCTTCCACACACCCATCTTTCTCCTTGGCATATAAGAGGTCAGGGAGAGGTTCACTCTCCTCCTCTTCTCCATCTGTCACCAACGGCATGGTGATCTCAGACCTCTCAAAGTGGTGTTTGAGGCGATTTATATGAGGCACCCTGTAAGATTGCTTGGCCGTCTTAAGGTCCACCAGGTAGGTGGCCTTACCCTTCTTTTCAGTCAGTTCACAGGGCCCAGTCCAACAGGTCTGGAGGTCCCTGGGTTCCATGTGTTCCATAACCCACACTTTCTGCCCAGGCTGCAATTCCACAGTGGTAGGAATATGGTCATACCACTCTTTCATTATGGCCTGACTGGCTTCTAAGTTGTCAGACGCTTGCCTCCACAACTTAGCCGTCTGGCTTCTGAAGGCCAGCATGAAGCTCACTACACCCCATGGAATCTTCTTGGGAGCATGCTCCCACCCCTTCTTTTACCAAACTCAGGGTTACTCGTACAGAAGCTCAACGGGGCTGAAGACCACTCCCTTCTGTAGTACTTTCTTGTAGGCAGGCAACGGGCATGGCAAGAGGATGCCCCACCTGTTCTTCAGGGCCCCAGGTAGGCCTCTAATCATGCCCTTCAGGGTCTTGTTGAATCTCTCAACAAGCCCATTTATTTGTGGGTGATAAGGAGTAGAGAACTGCTTACATTTCTTGCTATCTGGCACCCTCTGTCAAGAAATTGGTACTATTAATTATTTTCAATTGAAGAATGACACTTTTTGCTTGAACTATGCGGTCTTTGGAATATCTACTAGGCAGCCCGAGGTTGAATCCCTCTTCACCCACAGATAGTTTACCCTGCAGATGAAGCCAGGTCTTGTATTCATCTTCTAGCCCTCTGGAGCCAGTGATCCCCTTGAAAAATCCCATAGCAGCAGTTACCTGTCCCTTTAAGTGTGAGTATCTTATCTTATAATTTAATTTGATTGCATCGAACAGTCGTACTCAGACATTAAATTCTTCTTTAAAACACTGTGAGAACCATGTTCGGTGACCTCATTTTATAAAGTTGATATTAATTTTCCTGTTGAGGTGCCATGCATAGCCTCATGGAACATCAGGACATTCTTTCATGTCCTAATTTGGTGGCATTAAACGATTGGTTGAGCTCTGACTTATTGAAATAATATACATATAAAAATGAAAGTATCCTATTAGAAAGGTATACACCTTTTCAATGTGCTATATTCCAAGCTTACAGGCGAAGTTGTGAAACTGGCTACTAACATTTGTGCATTTTATTTTTCAAAAGCTAGGCAAATTTCATGAAATTCAAGCAACCTTTTTTGTATATTACTCTTCATGCTTTTTTAAAATCTGTTGTTAAGAAGACTCAGGTTTGCTTATTAGGACATGTCTATTAAATATCTGTACAGGAAAACAGGGCATGGTCCAGTGGATAAGCCACATTAGAAGCTGGGACTCCTTGTTCCAGGGCTGAGTGAGTGATTGAGTGAGGCCAGTTGATACAGTGCACTGCATGGACGCTCTGTCCACCCCTCCTCACCCCAGCAGATTTGGGAGTGTGTGCATTGCATTTCACATGTGGATAAGCTAGCAGGATAGCAAGCAAGACAAACTTGCATTTCTTATTGGAGGATGGGGCCGCTGTGTACTCTCTTGGGTTCCTGTTCTGCTTTGTGGCAACATCTTAAAAACTTAGGGTCGAATTACAAGTGCAGCGGTCCAAAGACTGCCATACTTACAGTTACAGTCCGACTGCTACCTCCTCCGTAGTCTGACCACCCAATTCTGACCATTGTGGTTGGACCGCCATAAGACCACCGTCACCGCCAAGATCCTGGATCCCATGGCGGTGTGAATGAGATTTGGTGTGTTCCAATCACAACCTGCATTTCTGCTGACATTTTCATGGCGGGGACCCCGCCTTGAAAAGGTTGGCAGAAAGGCTGGGAAGGGGCCCCAATGTTGTGCGGGCACTGTGTGCCATGCACGACATGGTGCATGGTACACAGTGCAGCCGACGTGTAAGCTGCGCTGCCACAGTGGCAGCATATGCTTCAGGCTCTTCTTGAGCCGAAGCATGCCACTGCCGTGGCACCACCGACACCACCCCGCCAACCCAGCAGCGTAATCGTAATACGGCATTCGGGATGCCGCTGGATTGGCGGCATTCTCTTGACCGCTGGAATGGCGATCCGGCGGTCAGACCGCCAAACTCATAATCAGGCCCTTAAATTTTACACAAAGTACCAGCTTTGCAGTGCTTCTCCATACCATCCTGTTCAAGCTGAGTTCATCAGTTACAACCTACTGTTCCCGACTTAGGTATGCTTGGTAACTGGCACCCCTCTCTTACAGAAGCGTGACTGATAATTATTCTATAAAAAAAAATGTTTCATTAATTCAGCATTCCATCCATCATCTGTTCTTTTTGCATTTGTCTGGGTCTAAACTGGAATGGCGTGGCATGCAAAAAACGATGGATTTAACCCAGACCTGTGACAGGGGGTGAATGTTTGATTAATTCAGCATTGTATCCATCATATTTTCTTTTTGCACTAGTCACCATAAGTGGGAAGGGTATGCCCAGACGTGGGTCCTGTGCTCGCTAGCCCACCAGATTCAAGATAGCCTGGCTGATGAGGTGTGTTACCCCAAAACCGGTCCCAGGATGCTTGTTTTTGGTCTGTGGATGACCTGGCTTGGCAGGTCGGGCTGGACTGTTCCCATGGGGAACAGGGGCAAGACTGATTTGCATAAGGCTAGGTCTAAACTGGAATGGCGTGGCATGTAAAAAATAATGGATTTAACCCAGATCTGTGACTGGGGATGAATGTTTGATTAATTCAGCATTCCGTCCATCATCTGTTCTTTTTGCATTTGTCGTCCTAAGTAGGAAGATTATTCCCAGACGTGGGTCCCGTGCTCGCTACAGCACCAGATTTAAGCTAGCCTGGTGTGTTACCCCAAAAACTGGTCTTAGGATGCTTGTTTCTGGTCTAAGGAGGACCTGGCCGGGCAGTTCGGGCTGGATTGTTTCTGTGTAAGGTCAAAGAGGTGGTGCTACCAGTCATATTCGATGTAATAAATCTTTCTATCATCAATGACCAGGTACCACCTCCCTTGGAAACATGCTGTGGTGAAAGCGCTATTGAAAAAGCCAAGCTTAAGCCAGGCTTAAACTCTGACGTCTTAAGTAACTATCGTCCCATATCTCTGCTGCCCATGATCTGTAAGGCCCTGGAAAAGCATATTCATTACACTCTTTCTAATTTCTTGGAAACTCATGAGCTTTTACACCACTATCAGACCGGATTTTGTCCCCATCTTGGAACTGAACCCGCACTTATTGCCGTAGTCGAAGAAGCAAAAAAGATAATTGACCAGGGAGGAGCACTAGCTATTATCCTCCTTGACCTTAGCGCCGCTTTTGACATGGATAATTTCAATATCCTCCTTCACAGGCTTAGGACTGCTGGGGTGTTAGGGGGAGCCAATCCTTCCTGATTGCAGCACATTTCAGGTCTTTGCAGGGGAATCTACCTCTAGGTCTCTACATCTCAGTTTTGGAGTACCCCAGGGATGATACTCAGCTGGTAGTATCTCTGAACCATCTGCACAATGCTCCATCTGACCTGGAATCCTGCCTGGAGAAGGTGGCAACCTGGATGCAACATTCTTGCCTTAGGCTTAATGGAGACAAAACCTAAATAATGTAACTAGGCAATACACCTAATATGGCTCTCAAACTGCCATGGCCAACTTGTCTGGGACCCACCTCGACTCCAAAACCCAAGATCAAAAGCTTGGGTGTCTGGTTTGACAAGTCACTTGAGTTCGACCAACAAGCAGTGGAAGTGACAGGTGCCTGTTATGGTACCCTTCGAATGCTGCAGAAAGTTCTCCCTCTACTCCCTATGGGGGCTAGGAGAACTATGGTCTAGGCCTTGGTTCTGTTGTGCCTGGACTATGGTAACTCTCTGTACCTGGGAGCACCATAATCCACCGCAAGGAAACTTCCAGTTGTCCAGAACTGTGCCGCTAGACTGCTGCTGGGCATACCTAGAATGCACTCAGCCAAGCCTTGTCTGAAGACTCTACACTGGCTGCCCATCATGAAGAGGGTTAAATGTAATAGCCCACAATACCCTTATGGGAAAAGGCCCTTTCTTTAACAGGTCTCTTATCACATTCTACCGCCCCAGACGATTCTAGCCACCATCCCTAAAATTCAAAGGACGCAAAGTGGGGGTCGCTTCTTCTCTTACACCGCAGCTAAGCTTTGGATCATCCTACTCCTGCATCTGCGCTCAGAGACCCACCATCTCACCTTCCAAAAGCGTCTCAAAACCTGGCTGTTCCAGTACACTAATCAGTGAGCTTCCTTCCTTCGCCTGCTCTGCCGCTAGCGCTTGGATGCCTCAGAGTAGCTATGCTGGAGAAGTGTGGCTCAGGGGTTAGAGGCGGCAGACCCAGAAGCTGAGATCGGTCCTGGACCAGGGTTCAATTCCCCGCCTCGGCGGGTCTTGGGCTAAAAATTCCACGGACTCGATAATTCTCGCCCCGGTGCCTCCTCGACTCACGGGTTCACACTCTGCGACTCTGGGCAATAGCTTGCTTAATCTCCACAACGGCCCCTCGCGGCGGGATGCCTGACTTTCACCTTGTAGATACCCTGCTATCTCACAGGGGAATACCAGGACGGGTTCCCTAAGCAAGCGCCGGGAAACCCACTGCGGGTAGCTGTGCGCTATATAAGCTCAACTACATTTACATTTACATTTTATGCGATTGAGAAATGTTAATTAATGTTCCCATGGGGAACAGGGTCAAGACTGAATTGCACATGGCTGGGTCTAAACTGGAATGGCGTGGCATGCAAATAAACGTAGGCTTTGACCCAGATCTGTGACTGGGGGTGAATGCTTGATTAATTCAGCATTCCGTCCATCATCTGGTCTTTTTGCATTTGTCACCCTAAGTGGGCTGGGTATGCCATGACATGGGTCCCGTGCTCACTACACCACCAGATTCAAGCTAGACTGGCTGGTGAGGGGTATTAACCCGAAACCGGTCCCAGGATTCTTGTTTCCGGTCCAGGGAGGACCTGGCCTGGCAGTTCAGGCTGGACTGTTCCCATGGGGAACAGGCTAAGACTGATTTGCATATGGCTGGATCTAAACTGGAATGGCGTGGCATGCAAAAGAAACAATGGTTTTAACCCAGACCTGTGACAGGGGGTGAATGTTTGATTAATTCAGCATTTTATCCATCTTATTTTCTTTTTGCTTTGATAATTATTTTATGGCACCAGAAACCACATTTCCTCTTGCTACTTAAGTACTGAATGTTATTGCTTTATTGACCACAGAAAGTTTAAAGGCCGAGTTAACCCTGCTAGTATGCCAATCTGCAGATTACACACAAGTCTCAGCAGGAAATCTAACCCCTGACTTTCATTACTAGTTTAGATAGGAGGATACTTGCACTTGCCAGTTTGTGCACTGATGGTCTGTGGAAAAGGTGTTTTTATCACTCAATCAATCAGGATTTATAAAGCATAGCTAATCACCCGATAGGGTATTCCCGTGCTTGCAGGTCCCTGAGGCTTATTTGAACAACCAGGTCTTGAATGCCATTCGGAATCCCAGAAGCGAGGTGATGGTCCGGAGGTGTGTGGGAAGGCTGCTTCAGGTCTTTGCTGCGATGTGGGAGAAGGAGCGTCCTCTGCTCTTGCTTCAGTAGATGCTGGGAGTGAAAGCGAGGATGAGCGTATTCTTCTTGACGGTTGATGGAAGTTCAGGCAATAGTGAATGTAGGCAGGGCCTCGGTTGTGTAGAGCCTTGTGTGCATGGGTCAGCAGCTTGTATTGACATCTTTTCTGTATTGGCAGTCAGTGATGTTTCATGAGGTGGGGTGAGAAGGGGGTTTATTGGGGAAGACCGAGGATGATTCTGGCTGCAGTGTTCTGAATGGTCTGAAGTGTCTGTAGGAGATGTGTGGCGATTCCTACCTAGAGGGCATTGCCGTAGTCTAGTTGGCTGGTGACGATGGCTGTGTCACAGTGCGTCTCGTGTGTAGGGGAAGCCACTTGAAGATCCTACGTAGCATGTGCAGAGTGAGGAAGTTGGGAGAGGAGATGGCGTTGATCTGTGATTTTATGGTGAGCTTGTTGTCAATGATGATTCAGATGTTTCGGGCATGGTTGGAGCGAGTGGGTGCACATCCTAGGTCTGATGGCCAACAGGAGTTGATCCATGTGTTGCTGCTGTTGCCAAAGATCAGTACCACCATCTTGTCTGTGTTCAGCAGCAGGATGTTGTTCTTCATCCAGTCGGCAACGTTTGTCATGTGGAAGTTGGTTCTGCTGGTGGTGGAGTCATAGGTGAGTGACCACAAGCAATGTTTTCTCACATCAGAATTTTGCACTTTAGTGATACATGTGTGAATGTGTTATTATTAGTACTCTTACTTTAAATAACACCTGCTGTTGGGACACATCTATTTTCACTAGAATGGTATAAATATATTTATGTTTATAGCCTCTTGATTCTGGAAGAACAGAATAGGATGCTTTATATTCAGGAGATGCCACATGTCATTCAATTAAACATGAGCTGGCATATTGTTATTACAAAGGCGTCTACTTAGTTTGTTCCTGGGTCTATTTTCATGGAGATGTCTTAAAAAACAGAAGATTGCAGAGTCAGTGTTTGATTTAGGACAAGTTACAGGTTTCCTAGCCATCAGTGAAGCCTTTTCAAGTGAAGTGAAGCCTTTTAGGTTCTTTTTTACCCACTTTTTATGACCCATGATGTCATGCATTCAGTAAAGAAAACTAATTTTAAAGAACCTATTGTACAATGCCCAAGTTTTCGCACGGATACACCCAGACACAAACACCCAGAAGCATTAACAAACACACCCATATTTACACACCGCTGCACACATGCTCTTAAATGCATACCTTTCTTATTTACCCGAAAAGGAAAGTGAAAAACATGCTATCCCATTCTGAACACACCTGCATGACAATTGGCATATCCTATTTGGAGTGAAAATGGATTTATGACTAGTTGCACTAAAATAATTATTAATGCTTTGTATTAATTTACGAATTAACAGAACACTATATACATTTTCAATAGATATGGAATATAATATAAAAATCAAAGTAGCAATATATTTTATTAAAAAACATTGAAGTTAATTATACACACTATTCAAAATGTTAAAAAGAGTTTAGAAAATATAAACCTCTAATAACAAACGTTTACTGCAAGAATTTCAATGTACAAGAAGAGGTGTGTGTAGGCTAATGAACATTGGTTTTAAATACTTCTGCCTAAAAGTTAAATGCCTAAATGCTTCAAATTGGACGAATAGTGCATCGTTAATGTCTTGTACCGGGCAATAGCAGATTTTACACTGCCTACTTACAACAACAGAAGATCTATTCCAGGAACTGTCAGCTATCTCAACACCGTCTGTTTCAAAACAGAAATGCTGATTTTTGTTATGCCAAAGCTACAACTACATTGTATCCAAGATGGTCGAACAGTGAGTGGCTAAGTTCACTCTCAAAACCATAATGTAGAATATCTTTTATCCGAGTATTTAAACTCACTGCAAGATGTTTGACAGCACATCAGAATCTCTGATACCTAATAGCGACAGTGTTCATTACCACGGGATAAGAATCAGCAGTATCATTCTGTAATTTAAGAAACATTGGGGGATATTCACAAGGACTTATCTCCGATTTATCTCCACCTTAACGCATCAAAAGTGGAGATAGATATAACACCCCATTCACAAGCTGGTGCAAACTGCAGACAACGCCAGTATTCCCGCGATAACTGCCCCAAACGTTATCTTCACGGTGGACACCACCCACTAACCCTAATGAGATGCAGAGTAGGCGTTCCCGTGCAAAAACACACGAAAAAACCACAGCACCACATTCACAACGAACTGCCGGATACGCGATGCGGTTCAAAACCACGCGATAAGCCGTGTAGCAGCAGGTATTTAACACCTGCCTCGTGCAGGTGTAAAGCTGGACAACTATCTGCAGTAGGCAACGGAGCCCCGCACACAGCCACACCCGAAGAACAAACAACGCCATGGAGCTACTCATCATGCAGCTCAGAGCCCCAACAGGGCCACAACACCCACGGCCACCACCCCCAGGCCCGCCACCACCCCAGGACCCGGACCCGCCCCCCCCGGACCACCACAGAGGCAGCGCAGAGTAAGACAGCGGACCTACCAAAAAAACACCACTCTTACAGACCTAACATCCGAGGAAGTCATTACCCACTACAGGCTCAAAAGATCAAATATCATCCGCATCATGACCCACATCGCTCACAGGTTGACGGTCCCAACACAGCAGAGAACCAACATCCCTCCGCAGACAAAGCTGCGGGCTGTGATGCACCTGTTGGCCTGTGGTACCTTCCAACCAACAACTGCCAGAGTCGAAGGGATCTCACAGCCAGCCCTATCAAAGTTCATCAAACCTGTCCTGGATGCCATCATCAGCTTCACACCCCAGTACCTTCACTTCCCCCACACTGCGCAGGAACAGCAGGAGACCAAACAAGGCTTCTACGCCATAGCTGGATTCCCAGCAGTGTTGGGGGCAATAGACTGCACACATGTCCCACTTGTTCCCCCTGCAGATACTGCACAACACTACCACAACAGAAAGCACACGCACTCCAGTAATGTGCAGGCAATAGTGGACCACCGGGGAATGTTCACCAATGTCGTCGCAAACTACTCCAGCAGTGTGCACGATACCTACATGTTCCGACAGTCCTTCACCAACCAGCGCTTCCAGGATGGCACATATGGAACTGGACTGCTCGTTGGTAAGTGCGCAGAGCGTTGTTCTCTCCCGGAAAGGCCAGCGTCACTGACAGGGCTGCTCCTCGCAGTCTGCCACAAGGCCGACGCCGTGAGCAGCGGGACCTGCGACCCTGTGTGCCTGCTGCACCCCAGGACGCTGATACCCAGACCAGGCCTGCCCGCCCCAGCGCTCCAAGGCCACACTGCTCACCTGCCGACACTGTCGTGTGTCAAAGAGGGCCCACCACGTGCCGGTGCAAGCTCCAATCCCCAGTCCCGCGACCTCTGCAGCCTCCTAAGACCATCGCTGGCCCCCACAATGCTGGCCCACATTACTACTTTCTCATTGCCATACTCCACCAGCGTCCTCTTCGTCCCAGTAGGTCCCACATGTGGAACTGTGTCCAGAGTCCTGAATGGCAGTGACCCCAAGTCCGTGGCAGCGGCCGCAGCACCAGACTCCCTTCGATCAGTAAAGCATAATTCTGCATCGCAGGCCTGCGACACGTGGTGCCACTAACCCTGTTCAACGCAAGCCAGCGACACGTGGTGCCACTAACCCTGTGCACCGTGACTGACCGCCAGCCTCTGGTGCAACATCGTTGGTGTCTGAACCTGTGGCCTGGGGGTTGTCATCAGCAACGGGCAGGTATGGACTTGGTGTCTGGCATGAGTCTGTGGCATTCATATCTGCCATGTTGACGGACACAGCTGGCATGTGCCCTCTGCATCATGCCTTGGGGGTAGACCTCCCATTCTCCCCTGAGACACTCTGCGTAAGGCACCTATAACACATACAAGACCCTGCTCTGCCCTCATGACCCTACCCCAGTCTCCCGTAGGTCAGCATCCCATGGCGGTGGGCCCGTGTTGGCCGGTGTGCATCCGGGGCTACTAACCCTGTGTGACTCAAGTCATCCCCCCTTGTTGTTCTGACATTGCATTTCTGAGTGCCTTATAACTGTTGGAGTTGTTGCCAGCACCAGCTACTCCCTGAGGGCTGGCTTACACTCACCCCACACACAGCCAGCACAGGCGTCACTGGATTAGTGGGCCTGCATCACATCCTGCCCAACCAAGTATTGACTCTTTTCTCCCTGCACTGTCACAAGTGATCAAGGATATGCACTCTGCCCTTGGATGATGACACCCCTCCGATACCTGAACACACCCGCCCAAAGGCAGTACAATGCGGCCTACATACGCACCAGGGGCATCGTTGAATGCACATTTGGCATGTTGAAGTCACGTTTCAGGTGCCTGGATGGCACAGGTGGAAAGCTCCTGTACAGCCCGGACATCGTGTGCAAGATGATCGTTGCATGTTGTGTGTTGCACAACATCTGTGTACGCACCAATGCCCCAAGGATCCCAGGTCCAGAAGTACCGGTGATGGTGACGATGGGGCAGGTGGCCCACATCTCACTGCAGCTGCGGCAGGAATGGCCTGTAGGAACACCATCATTGACAATTTCTTCTCATGAGCACGTCACATTGTGGCCGTCCCTGGCAATCATGGGACAGTACAAAATGTCCAATAGCACAATATGTGTGAATAAAACATATTTTCAGGCTACAGGTTGTACTTGTACATTGTCATGTCACAGTTTCCTGCTATGCCAGATGTGAATTGCCATGTTGTGCACATTTGCGGCACCAGTTGTTTCCTGTGCTCTGTTGTGGAGGTGTTGCTGTTTGTACCGGGATGTTGTCAATGTCGAGGTGCACTTATGCTTATGTGTGTATGCTGCACAGTGAGTGATTAGTTCCTGCGGCTCTGATTTGTCTGCCACCGGTCCCTTTTATGCGGTGTGCCTGTCAGTTCTGTGCTTCCACGATGCTGAGATGTTGCAGACTTGGGCAACTTGTGCTCTTAGTCGAGTTGTGACACTTGGGAATGGTTTGTCCGCAGATGTGTCGTTGACGTCAGGGGTTGTTTGTGCAGGTGGTTGTGTCTGAGTGTGACCTGCTCCTTTTCAGTTGTGGTCCGCACTCAGCCGCCTCAGTGTCGTGCCGTGTACATTGTCATGGTGATTGGACTGCAGCCATGCTTCTCGTCATGTGGTGTCTCTTGCATTGTCAGTGTGGCTGACGTATATGCATGTTTGCTGTGTTTCACACGTGTGCATGTGTTGGTTGTGTGCTTGGTGATGTGTTCGGTGGGTGCCCCTTTGGGCACATGGTGTACGTGGGACTACTTGGTGTTTGTGTGTGTGCTGAAGTGTTTCCGTGGGATCAGGGACATGATACTGAGTCATTGTGGGTGTGCAGTGTGCGCTGCTTAATTGTGCATGTGTGCCATTGTGCCCATCTCCCCCCGTCCACCCAAACCCTGGTCGGTGCGCACCCTGTTGATGTGGTGTCGGGTCATGTTGGACAGTGTCCGGATCCCCAACTCCTGTCACCGTCTCCCGAATGGTGACTGTGGCCACCATCTTCTCCATGTCATTCAGCTCCTGGTGTTCTGCTGGCCCCCCTCCTCCGAGGTGCATTACTGCTTTCGTGTTGGCAGCGAGTGTCTGCTTGGTTTTGCCATTCACATCAGTCCAGAGCCTCTTGTGCTCTTCCATTGTCCTCCTCTGCCATGCGACGGCATTCATATGGTCCGAGGTGGTGTGACATCTTTGCCTCTTTGTTGCCAATGACACGTTGGAGGTGATGTACAGTTGGTGGTGGTGTTCTGGCTCATCCGTGGCAAGAATCGGGTTTTCCTGGCGACTGTACCCCGTCTTCCTCTTCCTCTTCTCATTGCCCTTCCACGGGCCCTGTATTCCTGGGTGTTCCTCCATGGGGATTGTGGGGTTCATGTTGTCCTCTGCAGTTGGTCAGGGTGCATCCGTGGTACTCCGCAGTTGATGTAGTTTTTAGTGGCATTTTCCGTATGCTGTTCTTGTGCTTTTTCCCGCATTACACGTGGGTATTGCAGGCCTGCCGCTGCTTATCGCTGATTTCCTCATCGCGTTTGGGCACATCGCATGTTTTTTCACATTGTTGTTTTTTGTTTCTTTATCTCCGTCGAGGTGGTTGTATCGCGGACATTGGCCGCGGTTTTTGGCAGGCTATCGCATGGTACCGCCTTGTTGTGCATTCCACGTTGACACTACGTTATTTTCCCGCGATAGGCTATGATGTGTAAAGTTGCGTTAGCATTTTTTGGTGATATTTAGCACACGTTCTTGTGAATATCCCCCACTGATTCTTAGGGTGCATAGGTAGCAGAGTACCATGTTCCTAGGCGTTGGTCATACCCACAGACAAAGTAGCTCCACCCATGGGTATCAATTCGCCAAAATACCAGGGGTAGCAGAACTGACATCACCCATCATTTGACCTTTACTTAGAGTCACACACATACAATCATACTTAAACATACACACACATTTACACACTCTCAGATAAACAGACTCACCTACAAGCATGCACACAACATACATATAAAAGCATTTTCTACACACCTTAGCTGTCAGAGAGCGTCATATTCCAGCTAATTAAACTCAATTTTTATTACACTATTAGTGAACGATATTATTCACTATTGGTGTAATAAAATTGATACAGAAAACCAGTAAATAGAGCTCCAAACGATGTCCTTTAGGGTGAGCTGCTCCTGTGTTCCAGGCACTGATTTGGCCACCTCAGAGGCCAGGGATCGTAAAGGCAGTGGCAGGAGTAGCAAGGGGCACACCAGAGGTCGCAGCTACGACCCCTAGCGACCCCTAAATGACATCCATGACTCCACCATTTCCATCTCAAGGCTTTCCTCTCAGAAGATAACATGAGAAGTAGAAGTAGGCCAACAGCTGTAGCTTTGGACACCTGCACCATGGCATGAGAGCATGGAGACAGATTGGATCATATCAGCATCTCCACATAGAGGTGTTTATTTACGGTTTCTAATTCTGTATGGTGGTTTCAGGCCCAGAATACATTTTTCATAACATGTATTTCTCGTCCCAAAATATTATCTGGCACATGCATCAAGCTAGGATTTTGCCCAAAAGTGCATTTTTCAAAGGTTTTGCAAATTACCATGAAGTTCAACTTCATGGTAATTTGTGCCCCCTATTAGCGAAATCGCTAATTTTATTACTTTAATGCATTACATTTAAGGAATCTCAATTTGCGATTCCTTAAATGCAATCGCAATTTAAGTAATCGCAATTTAGAGATTACGTAATTTACGATTTTTGCATTTGGGATGATGCATCCCAAATGCAAAAATATCGGTCGCAAAGGGGCAGATTCTGAGAATCTGCCCGTTTGCGACCGGTTTTTCTTTTGATGCATGTGCCTGTATATATTTTGCTTTCAATATAATATATGGATATGCAATTTATTAATCCCTGAATGCCTATGCAGAGAAGACCACTGTCTTTGCAGACTTAGGGGGGTTTGGTCAGGCAAAAGAATGTCGTTTTGCATGCATAAACCCAGAAAAGAATTCCCCCCAACCCCCCCAAAGCCCCCCCCCCCCTCCCCAAGGCAGCAGTAACGTACGCATCTTGGCCAGCTGGAAAGGAAACCCACTACTACTTACACAATTGAGTTATTGGAACAATCCTCATAATAGTGGGGTTTGTCTGACAATAAAAATCTAATTTACAAATTAATAATTTTCAAGCGTCAGTTGTTTTGAATGTGTTTCTGTAAAGGTATTTAAAATCTGCCACTTTTCAGTTGTTACTCTTTTTTCCATCTCAACATCTGATCAATAAACTTAAGTTAGGCCATGATGATGTTAGCTTGCAGTTTCCCTGATGCATATTAGTTATATATGTATGTCTCTATACTTTTTTCCGAGGTTCTTATTGATTGTGTTTTCCTTTTTTCTTTGTAAATAAAACAGGAATAGTGAAGCACAGGATGAAAGATCCTCAAAGGACTGACTGCTCGAATATTGACAATTGCATTTCTTTCAATTTCACAGGAATGGTGCTAGCAAAGTATGGTCACTCATGGAGAGAAGTTAGGAGGTTCTCACTTTCAACCCTGAGAGACTTGGGGCTGGGGAAGAAGTCACTGGAAGAGAGGGTGACAGAGGAGGCTGGATTTCTCTGCTCTGCCCTCAAGTCCACAGGTGGTACGTTTATTTCTCTAAAGAGCATCACATCTTCAAGGAAAGTATTGCTTTTTATCAATCTCTGTGATAGATATTTATTACATAAATACGATTTAGGGTTGCTTAGTTTGCAACTTGTTACTCTAGCTTACCCTTTGGTAGATGTGGCACTACAATTCTGACCTGTGGCTCTCACGTAGCTAGAACAGTGGCAGGGACAGAAAGTAAACAGGTGACTTCTAGACAGATATTGCCAATCCCTTGACTCTTTAGCTCATTCATAGCAAAAAGGAGGATGCTGTGGGACTACCTAAGATAAGGTGTGAATCCCCTACTCTTTGATACTTTTCTTGCTCCTCTGTAGTCTTCTAGTGGATGCTTAGTGGAAGGAGGTGGGTTGAAGGAAAGGGTGGGAGCATGTGGAAAGCAACAGGAAAAAACTAGCCCCGCGTCATCACTAGAGGACACTGCGATGCACACGTCAAAGGGCTGGCCTCACCACCATCCATTCTTTCAGGGTGACTGTGCAGAGTCCATGCCAGAGGAAGAGCAGCTCTATTAGTAACTATCCCTTCTCCCTGGTGCAGTGATTGTCATGCTTCAGTCCCACAGTGGGAGGCCCTTGGGTGCTCGCCCCTGACTAATGCTACTTATATTGGAGTTCTGTTGCAGAAGCTTTGCCCTCCACACACTGCTTGTCATTGTCACAGGCACCTGTAGGCTTGTGGCTCACATACTTTACTTTGCATGAAGGTTACACATCAGGATAAGGGGCTACATCTTTGCACATGAGGCTGTAATCAGTGTTGAATTGTGAGTACATCCAAGTGTAATGTTACTGAAATGTGTACACTTACGCCTGAAAAACAAAGTGGAGCCTAAATTTGGAATATAAATTACTACTGAAAAAAAACAGTAGTCAATGCAGCACTCAGGGCCAACACCTGGTACTTCAACACCCTTCCTTGGAAGATAATGGGGTCAGGGACTTAAATGTAAACCTCCTAGAAAAATATTAATTTAAAGTAAATTATTTAAAATAGTGGAAAATATAGATAATTGTAATTTAATTTTGAAGACAATATAAAAAAGTACATATTTTGCATTTAATTAGAAAATATTTTAATAACATTTTTGCATTTTTAAAAGGGGGACTCTACTGTACATATACAATCATTGGCCTTTAGTTGCTTTCATGTGTGCTGCACAACGCAGCATACATGAAAACAGCAGAAACAAGAAACAAGAAGAAATGAAACATTTCTCCTCGTTGCGCCCGGGAAAGAACAGATTTTGCTTGGTCTTAATCCTGGCGTTACCTCCTATTTACACCTCCCTTGTAAATAGGGTCTGAGTCAGAATCAATGTGTGTTGCTGTGGAATGCCCACAACAACACCCATTGCCCTCCCCTTTCACGCTAAGCATAGCGTGAAAGGGGGCCTTATTTACAAGGCAGTGTTAAGCCACGTTAAGTGGCTTAACACTGCCTTGTGTAAATAAGGCAAAGCCCCTGTCACTACAGGGCCGTCGTAAAAAGTGATGGTGGTGGTGGCGATAGGGGCTTGTAAATATGTTCCTTACTGTGTGAATTGAAGCCTTTGTCACCTATGTATGAATCAGTAAATGGGCCCCCATAACCTCTCCCCTTAAAAAAGGCATGCGTTACTATACAGTATAGGCTATGCTGCTGACAGAGAAGGTGACCTACAGCGTTGGAAGTGTGTTGTATCTCCCTGTTGGGTAATACACAAAAAAGCACATAAAATATTAATTTTAGGTAAAAAAGCTTGTTTTGAGCCAGCAGAAAGCTTTGAAATTACTGACACTATCGGCATTTTGAGCCGCAAAGTGAAAAAACAACAAATAACTAATACATCAGTGCATCTACATCTCCCCTCAACTCTAAAGCCACATATTCCCCCGTTTAGTTTGGAAGATGTCTGTCATACAGAGAACTGGCTTTTTTTTTTGCTGTCTGGCTTTTGCTACCTTACATCCCTCGACAACTTTGTACTCGACTCGTCTGTCAACTGATTAGACAAGCACCACGTTATCGCCTCACCCTCTATTTCAATTAAGAAATCCTCAAACTCACTTAACTATATTGTAAAATTAAAACTTGACTTTCTGTATGGCTCCTTATATCTGTGCCTCAGGAATGAAGCCCTCAAATTTTTACCAGCTTCCTGTTATGCGCCGTGACCTTTCTCAACAAAAAAACGTACCTGCTCAGGATACCAGTACCTTCAAAGTGGCAGTTTTTGGCATGGACTGGAGGAATTTTGTTCAAAACAATTTTTTCTGGGGTGTGCATTGATACATCTCATGTTTGCCTCATCCCTATCACTAGGCCTGGGCGATTAACTCCGCTTCGTTCGCTGAGTTTGCAGAGTTTTCTGCACTCCACGCTCCGCGGAGCTTGCAGAGTGCAGAAAACTCTGCTTCGCGTAGTGCAGTGGAGTTTCTTCCCTGCTGGCGAACTGTAAGTTCACGAGCGCGAGCTGCCGCTCGAGTAGAATTTCTACCCAAGCGGCAGGAAAACCAGCACAATCTGCAGTTCATATTGCACTCTGCCACTTGCGGAACTCTACAGAGTTTTTTGCCACTTCGCGGAGTGCCTATCACCCTGTATGGGCAGGCTGGCAGATGCCGCCATTCCCCGCCCCCATGACTGTCTGTTTTAATTGTGCAAAATACAATGGTATAAAAAAACATATTTCACAGGAACCGGTGAAATATGGAGAATATTTCTTGTGTTCCGGTAAAATTTGGAAAATATTTCATGGTCCCTAAGAAAATGGGTTTCATCATCATAGTGAATGGCTTAAATCACTCTGCAGTTTTACAGCTGTCAATTGTTTACTCAACGGTCAACATGAATCGAAAAAAGAACATGAACATTCTAATTTGAATCACTGCCAATCACTGCCTGTTGGTATCTGCATCAAGTGGAGAAAAGATTCACCACAGAATTTGAAACCCCAGTAGTGCTGTGGCAAATCCTATTTTCAGACTCAGTTCAGAGCATCCTAAGAGAGCGATTGGAGTGCTGAGATGCAGGCTAAATGACAGAGTTGTGGGCTTGGTGTGGCATTTCCGGTCCCCTGCTCTGCAAATCATTAGGATCCATCAGCACATGGAGTTCCAGTGTGAGAGGTGAGAAGATGACCAAACACAAGTAGTATGAGGCAGTGAGTGAAAACTGCAACAACATGGCAGCGTAGAGCACAATGGCTGTAACTGATCGAGGTGAGTGTGCAGGCACAAATGCAAAAGGGAGAACAGAGTATCAGCCTGATGCAGGGGCAAAGGCTATTTGATTGTTGTCCCCCAAACACACTCTCAGCTCCTGGAATGCAGAGGGTAAGTTGCCCTGAACCAGAGGATCCATGAGAAGGGACTGTGTTAGGGAAACAGGGAAGAGCTAACATACGGGGCCATTTATGAGGTTTTGCTTTAGGGCAGTGCGGCAGGCCTTCCTGGTGCGCTGCCTGACAGCCAAAGAAAAGGGCAGGAATGTGCCGTATTTATCAGATACTGCACATTCCTGTCCTTTTTCCCTGCACCAGCACACAATGGGCTGCCATGCGCTAACACAGGCACCTTTGCACCATGGTGCAAGGGTGCCTGCATTACGGGGATTATTATTTTTGGGCAGGAAGGGAAAACGGCCTGACAAGGAGCAAGCCCGATGATGAAGCATGACACTCATTCGGGTGTGTGAGAGCCCCAGTTCCAAAAGGAGCAGACTTCTGTTCCACCCTTTTGATACTAAACCAACCAGTCACATATTCTCGTGATTTCCCTCTGTCAAAAGGAACAACATACCTGTTTGATACTATTTGATATTTATTAGGGGCTCGCATGCTGGACCTATAAATGCCCCTGGACCCCCCCACCATTGATGATATACTGGAATAACTCTGTAATACCAATCTTAGTGCAGATAAAATGACTCCTTACTACTATATTGCCTGGGGGCAGATGGTCACAAGATAGTAGAGAACTTGCTGGAGTTGAGTCAGGAGGAGCAGAGGAACTTGAATGAATATAAAATTTAGATTAGAAAGTTGGATAGGCACTAATTGCTGCCATAAGTTTAACCTTAGAATGATAACATTTTGTTCTAATAACGCAAGGAAGAGACGAGTTGAAGAAGGACTGTATCACATCATAAAGAATGTTAGCATCCAGCTGACAATTTGGAGCCTGAGTAAAATAAAGGGCTTATCTTTGAAGTGCAATAGTGACAAGATAAGTGTAAAGCTGTGGTTGAAAGATGATTCACCCTTAGATGAAGTTACAGGGACTGTGAAAGTAGTTGGACACATGTTACAGTGAGCTGTTGAGCTGAGTAAAGAGAGACAGAGAACATTATTTGTGAAATAGTAGACAATGAGACAATGAGAGAGTATGTGTGGGAAGCAGACATAGGAAGCACAGGTTGCGAATAAAGGTTTGAGGGCTTGTGTTTCTGTTGTGGGAATGATGGCTCAAAGCTGATGGAAGAACCTGCTTAGAGATAGGTGCCATTTGCAGTGGTTGTGGGAAAACAGGCCATTATGCTAAGAACTGCCAAAACAAGAAAAGGAAGGAGACACTCAAAGGTGTAATTGAGATCCATAAAGCCATAATGTTGCAAATTAGCAACAGAAAACAACGTGGAGAAGGTAGAGGGAAACCTCACACTCATTTTGTGAGATTACTTGGGGTGGAAGTAGCATGAATTTTGAATCACGCTCAAATGTAACCATTGTTTTCAGACAAACATTTGAAAGATACTTTCGTTTTGTAGGGAAACTGAGAAAGATGGATGTAGCTACGGAGGAACTAGCAAAATGCTTCTTAGTTCAAAGCATGTCTGGAAGTATGACATCGGGGACGGTGTAGGTTTCTCACAAAGAAGATGATATTAGTGGTTGTCCGCATCAGAGACCTTTAGAAGTAGCATTTAATCCACACGCTACACCCAGATACAAATAGAGGAGGCGACAGAGAATAATTTGTGGTTGGTTGACAAACTGAAACGTTTATGTAGGGAGAAATGGGACTGTTCAGAAGAATATAAACACCAAATAAAGACTATAAGGGAGGTTGTTCTTGTGGTGTCTAAGGTCAGATGGATTCAGGTTGCCATCCGGAATGAAGTTGCGAAGGAATCCGAACATGTGTCTGATCTAGTGTGCTATCAAGCAAGTAAATAATGACTTGCTGTGACTGTTGTAGACTAAAAACGGATGGCATGATTCCACTATGTGTCGATTTAAGGTCTTTTAACAGAGTAGTAGGGTGGACAGGATTCCACTGCTCAATGTAGATAAGAAAAATCACAAAATTGGCTAAGGCAAGGTATTTTTCCTGGCCTGCCCTCACCTCACCCTCTCATCAAGTGAAATTGGGTGAGTGTTTGGAGGTTAACAGCGTCATTTGCACATGTTAAACTTGATGCTGTTCACTCTGATATCAACTGCATACCGGAAACATCCATTACAACGCAGTCATTACATCGCACTGCTTTTACAACACAACTGTTACAACGCAACTGCCTTTACATCACATTCCATTATAACGCATGCCATTATAACGCATGTCACTACAATGCATGTCATTGCAACGCACACCATTCCAACGCATGCCATTACAATGCACTATTAGGTAAGTACTGGAGATTTTTAAGTTTTAGTGTGGGTATGGGTTTTGGGGTAGATGGGAATAGTAATTTTTAACCTTCTACGCTATCCAACACTTTCGCTACTTTTGCACTCACTGGAGCTGGAATAGTAATTTTTACCCCTACACTATCCAACACTTCCCCTACAGTTGCGCTCACTGGAGTGGAAATAGTAATTTTTACCCCTACACTGTCCAACACTTACCATACTGTTGAACTCACTTGAGTGGGAATAGTAATTTTTACCCCAACACTATCCAACACTTACCCTATTGTGGCACTAAATGTATTATGCGTTGTAATGGTATGCGTTGTAATGGTATGCGTTGTAATGGAATGCGTTGTAAAGGTAGTTTTTAAAAATGTGTTGTAATGGCATGCGTTGTAAAATCATGCGATGTAATGGTAGTTGCGATGTAAAACCCGGGTTGTAAAAGCATGCGTTGTAATTGTTTGCGTTGAAACATCATATATTACTGCAAGCATTTCTGAAAGGGCCATGATGATACTGATGCAAGGCATTGCAGGAGTGTAGTGCTACCAGGATGATTTCTTGGTTTCTGGTCAACACGGGTGGATAGAATGATGCTTGTATGAATAAAGTATTCAATAAACTGTTGGAAGCAGGCCTGACATTAAAAAAGGAGAAGTGTAGATTCAGAGTGAGGAAAGTAAACTCCCTAGGGTACTATATAATGAATGAGGGAGGAACCTGCATGCAAATGTGAGCTTGTTTATTTTTTAGGCACGGTAGAATACTCCAGTAAATTTATAAGGTATTATATTTAGAAAAGTACCAATATTAGGAGGTTGTTAAGTAAGGAAGTTGAATTTGAATGGTGCCTTGAGTGTCTAGAGGAATTGGAGTTAAGGAAAATGGAGTCAGCCAACCCTTTTGGGGGCTTTCTTCATACAAGTTCTAAGGGTCGTGGAACCATTCTCTCACGGAAATTGTCATTCTGTGAAGACCTAATGCCACATCTCTTGCATTAGCTAAATTTAGGCCTACGCACGTAGATTTTGAATATTAGTAAACATTCATTGTGCTCGCCAACGATTCTTTCCTGCAAATCTTGCTGTTCATCTCTTGACCTAGCGATCTGTGCCAAGTAGGTACCTCTTTTCTTCTTGTGCAAAAGGTGGCTTTTCTGATGAAGGAGTGATTCTGCCGAAATACGCGAAGACAGATGACACAGGATGATTGATATTTCAAGCCACTGATGGTATCACCACACAGAGTATCAGATGATATAAATATATTGCAAGGATAAAGAAAAAAAGATTGTAGTAAAATCAGTAAACTTTTACTACAAAAAAATGTATTGATGCTAGAATGGTGAAAAGGAAATGTTGATATTTTTCTTGTTAGGTACAGCACATTAATTGTGGAAGATGTATACACTTATTATTGATATATTAAGGGTGCGAGGTATGATTGAAGGTTTAAGTCAGGATGAAAACGCATTTCTAGCTTTCTTTATGAGTGGAAAAAAAAATAACAATGAAGATTATTGAACAAATTGCATGTTTTTAATTAATTTCTTTATAAATTTGGATTGGTAATAAAAAATAATCTTTCACTTTACCCTACACATTTCTTCTTTTGAGCTCAATAGTGTAGATAGGAAACTAGTCTGTGAATTTGTCAGTTGCCGGGGTTGTTGTACATTACTGTTAGTATCCCTGCCCTTGGAATGTCCATAATAAGCAGGGTGTCTCCTTTCTTACACCACTCCTGCAGAGTAGAAACAGTGTGAAGAAAATGATCATATGCATCCAGGATGCTGAGAGGTTCAGAATTTCATTACACGGTAATCAACAAAAGAGGCATTTGCCAAATATTGGGTTGTAAACAGATATCGGAATTTGACCTGAGCCACTAAATTCAAAGGGCCTTATTTATGAGCCCTTTAAGCTGCTGTTGCATCACTTATTGTGACGCTGCGGCAGCATAAAATATGCGCCTCACCCCCATATTTACTAAGTGAAGCATCTAGGCATGTGCATCACTTTGTAACTCCTGCGCTACATTATACCTGCGACTGGTATAATGTATGCAGGGTGGCGTTCTCCCGCAAAAAAGGCTCGTAGTTGTGGCACAGTGAAATCTATGAGATTTCACTACGCCACTTCTAGGATGCCACTGCGTCAAATCCTTACACCTGCTTCACAGCAAGTGTAAGGAGTGATGCAGGCTCTTTCACATGGAGCTTGCTCAATGTGAAAGGACACTTTTCTGGAGTTGCATCTGTTTTCAGACACACCCCAGCAATGCGCCACTTTTGCGCCTACAGATGTGTCAGGAATACTGACGTATCTATAAATATTTGCGACATGGAGCGTTATACAGTAAATACGGCACATCCATGGTGTAGCAAGGATGGCGGACTGACAAGTGTTGCATCGCTATTTTTCTGCACCGATGCGACACCTTTCATAAATGAGGCCCAAAGCGTGCATGCATCATAAGCCACTAAATGCGGTGTGTATGCAGAAAGGGTTAGCCTCTATCTCATCCAGTGTTGGAAGGTTGGCTATTGCGCTTCAAGAATTTTGCTTCACATTACATTACATACCAAGTGTTAGAACCGGCGGTCTCTAGTTGGCAGAGGTGTACACTTCTGACAAATAGGGACCAACCAACTCTAGTCAGGGAAAGGGGATTACACACTCAGATAACCCCTGCTACCCCCTTGGTAGCTTGGCAGAGCAGACAGGCTTATCTCAGAGGCAGTGTGTTAAGCATTTATGACCACATACAGTAATAAAGTGAATACACTACAGATGGACACGACACAGAAGTTATTATAAAAATAGTATTTTTATATAAGGCTTAGCACAAGACCAAATAACGACAAAAATATACCACAGTCTTAATAAATACTCTTTGGAAGGAAAAATGCTAGTTCAAGTAAGGTTTCTTCTTGGCAAATAGTTCTTTAGCAACAGAATTAAGTATTCTCCTGAAACACAGTTCTTTTGCAACAACGTGACCCCCACAGGAGTCACACGACGTCGAGTCTACAGGATTCCCAAGGTTCGGCGTCGACCGCGAGGAGCGCTACGTCGAGCCTGGAGTTGCAACAGACCCCACAAGTACAGTACCTTGAGAAATGAAGAAAAACGATGATCTACGGCGTCGAGATGTCGGCGTCGAGGTCGGCGTCGATCGTGCCTCGGAGTCGGGTCGATCTGCAGCGGCGTCGAGGGATGTCGGGCCGGAGCAGCGCTCACGGCGTCGAGAAGGGCGTCGAGTCGATGCGATAAGCAGCGGCGTCGGGACGGGGTCGCTTGGAGGTGGAGCCGATACTCACTCCTCACTGGCGTCGATACCGGCGTCGAGACGGGGTCACTTGGAGCCGGGGCCGATACCCACTGCTCACTGGCGTTGCTGCTGGCGTCGATCTGGCCCGGCAGCCGGCGTCGAAGGCTCGGGACACTGGAGCCGTTACTCACGATGTCGAGCTGGATTCGGCGGCGTCAGCGGCGTCGAGACTGCAGATTCTCCCTTGTGTACTGGAAACAACACTTTTCAGCAATTCAGCAGATGGTGAAGTCCTTTGGCCCTGTGACTTCAACAGGAGACTGGCACTCTTCAAGCCCTTGGAGATTTCCTAGCAAGTGTTCAGAGAGTACACACCAAGTTGCTCTCTCCTTGTTCCTTGGCAAAAATAAAGAAGCAGCTTTCAGGTTCCTCCACAGCAAAACAGCACTCTGGCAGAAAGGGGAGGCAAGTCCTTAGATCAGCAGGCTTCTTGTCCTTGGTACAGGTTTCCTTGTCAGAAGTGATCTGAGTTCTTGGTTCAGGGGTCCTTCTCTTATACCCCATTTCTCCTTTGTTCCCTTTGTCCAAGCAGGGAAATTCCCCCCATCTCAGGTTCGTTGTGGGTGTTGCCAGGCAGAGGCACCTGGCCTATTCACTGAGCAGGGCAGAGTCCTCAGCCGCCCAGCAGGAGGCGGAGCCAGTATTGTCACTGGCAGGAGCAGGGCTATCAGTCGCCCAGCAGGAGGTGGAGCCAGTATTGTGTCAGGCAGGGCAGGCTACTCTTCCCTCACTCTATGTGTAAATGCCTCATTCACCCCACACTGACTCATTCAGACCTCTGGAGCCACCCAGCCCCTGACACACACACCAAACCAGCAGAGACCGGTGGATAGTGGACAAGAAAATAGACACTTTCTAAAAGGGCTATTTTCAAACATAGAATTTAAAAACCATCCATCCTAAAGGGTGTGTTATTAAATTCTGAGTTCAGGGATACTAAACTCGACCTGCTACCATGCTCCCTGAGTCAGATCGATTATAATGGAGTTAATAATCCGTCTGCCCATTCTGGCCTATGGGAGGCAGGTAGCCCTTCAATAGTGAAAAACGAAAATGGCTGTAATTCACTATTAGGTCACGCCACACACATCAGGGCATGACCTACCTTTTACCAACAATGCACCCTGCCCTAGGGCCTACCATAGAGGTGTCTGAAATGTGGCAAAGTGAAGGTTTAGAGACTGGCAAGTAGGTTTCCTTGCCAAGTCGACATGGCAGTCAGGGACTGCACGCAGGCTCTGCGGTGGCAGGCCCGAGACACATTTTACACGCTGCTTCTGTGGGTGGCACAACCAGTGCTGCAAACCCACCAGCAGCAGTTAACTTACACGCCCTTGGCACACCCAGTGCACTAGACTAGGGTCTGAACAGTAAGTCAACCAAGCCAATCATGGTAACACCAATCAATGTAACAATTTAACATAGGGAGCACTTGCACTGTGGCACTGATCAGCAGTGGCACAGTGCCCAAAGCAATAATCCAGCAAAAACATCGTAAAACAGAGGAGGCAAACAGAAAAAAATGGAGGAGAGACTCATGCCAATGATGCCAGATCTAACACGTGTACCCTCCAGCTGAAATGTGGGGAGAGCTACCCTTCACCCAGGGAGTCCTCATCACTAAGGCGGAAAAATCTGGACAGACCATCAGCATTGGCGTGATCTGTACCAGGGCGGTGTTCCACCGTAAAGTCCATCCCCTGTAGGGAAATGGACCACCTCAACAGCTTTGGGTTCTCACCCCTCATCTGCATTAACCATCTGAGGGGCCTGTGGTCTGTCTGAACCCGGAAGTGAGTCCCAAACAGGTAGGGTCTTAGCTTCTTCAGCACCCAGACCACAGCAAATGCCTCACGCTCTATCGCACTCCACCTTTGTTCCCTGGGAAGTAACCTCCGGCTGATGAAGGCTACAGGTAAGTCTCGGCCCTCCTCATTCATCTGTGCTAGAACAGCCCCCACCCCATGCTCTGAAGCGTCTGTCTGGACAATGAATTCTTTTGAAAAGTCGGGTGCCTGGAGGACCGGTGCTGTACACATTGCAGTTTTCAGGGTGTCAAAGGCGTTCTGACAGATCACAAGTCTCGGCTGCTTCCTGGAAGTCAGCGAGGTCAAGGGGTGCACAATGTTGCCATACCCCTTGACAAACCTCCTGTAGTAACCCGTGAGACCCAAGAAGGCTCTCATCTGAGTCTGGGTTTTGGGCGGTTCCCAAGCCAGGATGGTATCTATCTTGGGTTGCAGGGGGGCCACCTTGCCGCTCCCTACTTGGTGCCCCAAGTACACCACTGAACCCTGCCCAATCTGGCACTTACTAGCCTTGATTGTGAGGCCTGCTCTGCGCAGGGCCAACAACACTTCCTGGAGGTGCTGGCGCTGAACACTGCTATATCGTCCAGGTAGGCGGCGCTGAAATCTTCCAGCCCGGCCAATACCTGGTTAACCAACCTCTGGAATATGGCAGGGGCATTCTTCATCCCAAAGGGCATCACACGGAACTGGTAGTGCCCATCTGGTGTGGAGAATGCAGACCTCTCTTTTGCCCCATCAGTCAAGGCGATCTGCCAGTACCCAGACGTTAGATCAAACGTACTAAGGTACCGGGCAGCCCCCAACCGATCGATGAGCTCATCAGCTCTGGGGATGGGGTGCGCGTCAGTCTTGGTGACCGAATTAAGTCCTCGGTAATCCACACAGAACCGAAGTTCTGGTGAAGCACCAGGCGCTGCAGCCTTTGGGACCAAGACCACTGGGCTGGCCCAAGGACTGCTAGAGGACTCAACCACCCCTAAGGCAAACATCTTGGAGACCTCCTCCTTGATATATACTCTGACCTTTTCAGTCACCCTGTAGGCCTTGTGCCTCACAGGAGTGCTGTCCCCAGTGTCCACATCATGGACACACCACTGAGTGACACCAGGGATTAAGGAGAACAGATCAGGGAATTGTACCAACAGATGGCGACAATCTTGCTGCTGCTCAGGGGTCAGTGTGTCAGAGATGACAACACCATCCACTGACCCATCTTTTTCTTTTGCACACAGGAGGTCAGGAAGAGGCTCACTCTCCTCCTCCATCCCAGCATCTGTGGCAAGGAGCATGCCCACTTCGGACCTTTCTAAGTGGGGCTTTAACCGGTTGACATGCAGGACCCTTAAGGGGTTCCTGGGAGACTTCAAGTCCACCAAGTAGGTGACATCGCTCTTTTTCTCCACAACCTCAAATGGTCCAGTCCACCTGTCCTTGAGCGCACAAGGTTCCACAGGGGCCATGACCCAAACTTTCTGACCAGGTTGAAGCTCAACCAGAGTGGCATTCTGATCGTACCACCGCTTCATCTCTTCCTGGCTGGCCTCCAGATTTGCCTGAGCAAGATCTCTGAAGCGCCGAGTCTGGTTCCTAAAGGCCAGCATGTAACTATATACATCCTGGGGAGGTTTCCTGGGAGATTGCTCCCAGCCTTCTTTAACCAGACTCAAAGGTCCTCTTACCGGGTGACCATACAAAAGCTCAAATGGGCTGAACCCTAGAGACTTCTGTGGCACCTCACGGTAAGCAAACAGCAGGCATGGCAAGAGGACGTCCCATTTACGCCTCATTGGTTCTTCAAGACCCATGATCATGCCTTTTAGGGTCCGGTTGAATCTCTCAACCAGCCCGTTACCTTGAGGGTGGTAAGGAGTGGTAAACTTGTAGGTTACCCCACACTCCTTCCACAGAGACTTCATATAATTCGAAATGAAGTTGGTGCCCCGGTCTGACACCACCTCTCTGGGGAACCCCATGCGGGAGAAAACACCCATCAGTGCCCGTCCCACCACGGGGGCCGTCACTGTGCGGAGAGGGATGGCTTCCGGGTACCGGGTGGCATGGTCCACCAAGACCAGGATAAACCTGTTGCCCATGGCTGTCTTGGGGTCCAGTGGCCCCACAATGTCAATTCCCACTCGCTCAAAGGGGGTACTGACGACGGGAAAAGGTTGGAGGGGAGCCTTCTGCTTCCGCCCACTTTTCCCACTTGCCTGGCAAGTTTGACAGGTCCTACAATGGATATCTGAATCCCTTCTCATCTGGGGCCAATAAAAATGGGTGACAAGCCTGTCATAGGTCTTGTCCTGCCCCAGATGTCCAGCTAACGGAACGTCATGAGCCAACCCCAGTAGGAAGGCTCTGAAGCGCTGGGGTACCACCAGCACACGGGCTGACCCAGGTTCAGCAGCCTTAGGCTCGCTATACAGGAGGTCGTTCTCCCAGTAGACCCAATGTGATCCTGACTGATCACCTGTCGTTTGGGCTGAGGCCTGCTGCCTCATACCCACAAGAGAAGGGCACACTTTCTGTTCAGCACAAAATTCCTCCCTGGAGGGACCACCATCCTGCTGCCAATGGGTCAGCTCGGGCAGGTCTCCCAGTTCGGCCACTTGTTCTCCTGTCGGTTCCAGGGCATCCCCCTCAGGGTCTGCTCCCTCCTGGACCGCGGGAACGATGGGGGACAGTTTCCCGCGCCCCCTGCCTCTTCTCTTCACGGTTGGGACCTGGGCCATACTTTCAGGCTCCAGGGCCCCATCAACACCCTTACTAACTGACATGGACCGGGTGGTCGCACACACCCACTCAGGCAGACCCAACATTTCCAGATGCGCTTTTCTCTCCACCTTAGCCCAAGGGGAGTCCTCCAAATCATTGCCCAAGAGACAATCAACAGGCATGGCGGGCCTCACAGCAACCTGAAGAGTACCTGAGACCCTCCCCCACTCAAAAGGAACTTGAGCTACCTCACACTGACTCTGTGAGTTGTCAGCAGCTGCAACGGGGTAGAATGCATGAGGGACCACCTGCTCTCTGGACACCAAGTGACACTTGACAGCTGTCACACTCGCTCCGGTGTCTCTGAGAGCTTCCACCCTATGGCCATTAATGGTCACCCACTGCCTATATTTCTTAGTGTTACTAGGCAGAGGGGTTGGAGGGACCATTTCCACGTCTCCTAAAGAGACCAGGGACATTTCTGCGGGACCCCACCCACCGGGGGCACCCATCTCATTCCCTCCCAGGGCTACATTCGTCACCTGACGAGGGGGTGCACGTGGTGGTGCATTGGAATCCTTCATGGGACACTGGGGATCATAATAACGGTGTCCCACCTGCTTACAAGCGTAGCAGGTCATGGGGCCCCTTGGAACAGGTTTACCTGTCGGGGCCTCTGGCTTCTTTACAGGGGGAGGCTGGGAACCCTTCCCTTGGTTCCCTGCGGGATTACTTTGGGGCCCTTTCTGAAACTCCCTCTGTTTACCCCTGTCCCCCCCACTCTTCTGCTGGGGACCCTGCCCACCTTTGGCTGAGTCTCCCACTGGACCCTTGTGGACCCTGGTACTGACCCAGCGGTCCGCCTCCTCAGCAAGTTTTCTAGGGTTAGATATCTTGCTATCAACAAGGTGCTGGCGTAGCTCTGGAAAACAGTTATTAGACAAGTGCTCCCAAGCAAACAAATCATAAAGAGCATCATAACTATCAACCTTGCTACCCTTTATCCAACCATCCATGGCTCTGCAAAAAAAAGACACATATTCAACCCACGTAGTACCAGGCAACTTCTTACATTCTCTAAAGGTTTGTCGGTACTTTTCTGGAGTTAAGCCATACCTCAGCATTAAAGCATTTTTCATATGAGTATAAGACGCCCTTTCCTCTTCGGGCATGCTCAACAAGGTATCTCTCCCTTCATTTGTAAAGCGGCTCCACAACCCCGTTCCCCAATCTTTCTCAGGGACCCGGTGGGCCAACAATGCTAACTCATACGCTTTAAACCATTGGCTAATATCTTCATTCTTACTGTAATCTTTGATCACATCTTTAGGAAAATAAAATCTACATTCTGCAGGCACAGATGGAGCGCTGCCACCAGAGGGATTCAACTCTAAACTCTTTTCTTTAAGTTCCATCTCCCTCAACATCTTCTCACGTTCAAATGCTAACTTCTCTCTCTCAAAATCTAATCTTTTGCTCTCCATTTCAGCTTCTCTCTTGCTTCTCGCATTCTCTAATTCCAACTGCCCTCCTAATTTAAGTTTTGCCATTTCTAACTGGTGTCCCCTCTCCCTCTCCCTGTCTTCCAACTCTTCAGGAGAAAGGCTCTTAGAGGAAATACTGCTGCCGGGAGATGACACGTGCCCATTCGTATCCTCTTCCTCTTCCGGTACCACCACCGGATCAGAGGGATCTCTGGCCTCTAACCAGGCCTTCAGTGCTTTAAGGAAGTCGTCTCTCAATCTGAGACCTGTGGTAGGAACTTTAAACTGCTTGCAATATTGCTGTAGCTCCTTTAACTTGTACTTATTGATCAATTTCTTGTCAAATTCCCCCACAACACTCTCAGCAGGTGCAGCAGCAAAACTGGCAGTGTTTAAAAAAAATTAAGCTCCAGGAAAGCGGAGAACAAAAATAGAATATCCTACCAAAAACAGATTGTGGCTGTGTTATGGTCTGCTTTCACTATGTAGCGTACACTAATCACTGTACATGAGTCATAAATGCAAAGTTCAATCCTCACCGCTGACCACCAATGTTAGAACCGGCGGTCTCTAGTTGGCAGAGGTGTACACTTCTGACAAATAGGGACCAACCAACTCTAGTCAGGGAAAGGGGATTACACACTCAGATAACCCCTACTACCCCCTTGGTAGCTTGGCAGAGCAGACAGGCTTATCTCAGAGGCAGTGTGTTAAGCATTTATGACCACATACAGTAATAAAGTGAATACACTACAGATGGACACGACACAGAAGTTATTATAAAAATAGTATTTTTATATAAGGCTTAGCACAAGACCAAATAACGACAAAAATATACCACAGTCTTAATAAATACTCTTTGGAAGGAAAAATGATAGTTCGAGTAAGGTTTCTTCTTGGCAAATAGTTCTTTAGCAACAGAATTAAGTATTCTCCTGAAACACAGTTCTTTGGCAACAACATGACCCCCACAGGAGTCACACGATGTCGAGTCTACAGGATTCCCAAGGTTCGGCGTCGACCGCGAGGAGCGCTACGTCGAGCCTGGAGTTGCAACAGACCCCACAAGTACAGTACCTTGAGAAATGAAGAAAAACGATGATCTACGGCGTCGAGATGTCGGCGTCGAGGTCGGCGTCGATCGTGCCTCGGAGTCGGGTCGATCTGCAGCGGCGTCGAGGGATGTCGGGCCGGAGCAGCGCTCACGGCGTCGAGAAGGGCGTCGAGTCGATGCGATCAGCAGCGGCGTCGGGACGGGGTCGCTTGGAGGTGGAGCCGATACTCACTCCTCACTGGCGTCGATACCGGCGTCGAGACGGGGTCACTTGGAGCCGGGGCCGATACCCACTGCTCACTGGCGTTGCTGCTGGCGTCGATCGGGCCCGGCGGCCGGCGTCGAAGGCTCGGGACACTGGAGCCGTTACTCACGATGTCGAGCTGGATTCGGCGGCATCGGCGGCGTCGAGACTGCAGATTCTCCCTTGTGTACTGGAAACAACACTTTCCAGCAATTCAGCAATTCAGCAGATGGTGAAGTCCTTTGGCCCTGTGACTTCAACAGGAGACTGGCACTCTTCCAGCCCTTGGAGATTTCCTAGCAAGTGTTCAGAGAGTACACACCAAGTTCCTCTCTCCTTGTTCCTTGGCAAAAATAAAGAAGCAGCTTTCAGGTTCCTCCACAGCAAAACAGCACTCTGGCAGAAAGGGGAGGCAAGTCCTTAGATCAGCAGGCTTCTTGTCCTTGGTACAGGTTTCCTTGTCAGAAGTGATCTGAGTTCTTGGTTCAGGGGTCCTTCTCTTATACCCCATTTCTCCTTTGTTCCCTTTGTCCAAGCAGGGAAATTCCCCCCATCTCAGGTTCGTTGTGGGTGTTGCCAGGCAGAGGCACCTGGCCTATTCACTGAGCAGGGCAGAGTCCTCAGCCGCCCAGCAGGAGGCGGAGCCAGTATTGTCACTGGCAGGAGCAGGGCTATCAGTCGCCCAGCAGGAGGTGGAGCCAGTATTGTGTCAGGCAGGGCAGGCTACTCTTCCCTCACTCTATGTGTAAATGCCTCATTCACCCCACACTGACTCATTCAGACCTCTGGAGCCACCCAGCCCCTGACACACACACCAAACCAGCAGAGACCGGTGGATAGTTGGACAAGAAAATAGACACTTTCTAAAAGGGCTATTTTCAAACATAGAATTTAAAAACCATCCATCCTAAAGGGTGTGTTATTAAATTCTGAGTTCAGGGATACTAAACTCGACCTGCTACCATGCTCCCTGAGTCAGATAGATTATAATGGAGTTAATAATCCGTCTGCCCATTCTGGCCTATGGGAGGCAGGTAGCCCTTCAATAGTGAAAAACGAAAATGGCTGTAATTCACTATTAGGTCATGCCACACACATCAGGGCATGACCTACCTTTTACCAACAATGCACCCTGCCCTAGGGCCTACCAAAGAGGTGTCTGAAATGTGGCAAAGTGAAGGTTTAGAGACTGGCAAGTAGGTTTCCTTGCCAAGTCGACATGGTAGTCAGGGACTGCACGCAGGCGCTGCGGTGGCAGGCCTGAGACACATTTTACACGCTGCTTCTGTGGGTGGCACAACCAGTGCTGCAAGCCCACCAGCAGCAGTTAACTTACACGCCCTTGGCACACGCAGTGCACTAGACTAGGGTCTGAACAGTAAGTCAACCAAGCCAATCATGGTAACACCAATCAATGTAACAATTTAACATAGGGAGCACTTGCACTGTGGCACTGATCAGCAGTGGCACAGTGCCCAAAGCAATAATCCAGCAAAAACATCGTAAAACAGAGGAGGCAAACAGAAAAAAATGGAGGAGAGACTCATACCAATAATGCCAGGTCTAACACCAAGTGAAAGGAATTGTTCAGCGGACTGCTTGTTCAGTTTGGTTGTAAATGAAATGGTGGAGTCAAGTAGTAGAATAGTTGGATGATGATCTGAATGTGTGCTTATTGACATTAAGGTCAGTGATAGAAGAAGATTTGAAAGGACAGATGGAAATAGACAGTGTACTTTCCAAAATCAGTCAGGCTCTTCAAGACAGAGATGAGAGAGAGGTGATTGCAAGCAGTGGAGAGAGTATGCTGAATGATTAAAGGTGAATTCTCTGTTTAGAAAGGAGTATTGTTTTAAAGGTACTATATTGATCCTTTCTATAGATCGTAGGAGAAGGTTGTTGACTTTTGCACATGAGAGCCAGTTAGGCATAATAGAAACCAAGGGCTAGAGTGAGAACGGGCTTCTGGTGGACAGGTGTTGATTGTGAGGTTGAAGGCATAGTGAGACAATGCATTGAGTGCAGTACTTTTGGTAAAGGACTGAAAGTCATACAAATGCACCCTGTATGTATAGAATTGCCACTTATCCATGGAATGAGGCCGCCATAGATCTGGTTGGTCCCATAAAATGAGAATAAGCCTCTCCATATGTAGTAGTGCTTTTAGGTTTTTATACTAGGTAGGTAGACAGAGTTATAGCCTTAAGTATGAGGAACATAGCTATAGTAGCCATGATCATTTTTTTTATTCCAAGGTGAGGGCTCTCCTAAAAGCCTACTTTCTGACAATGGTGTCCAATTTTGCTCAGGCAAGATGCAAAGCACTTTTGTGAGTTGTGGGGTCGATTACATGAAATGTTCCTAATACCAATCGAAGTCCAACAATGCTTCTAAAGGATTAAATAAAATGTTGAAGGAAAGTATTCAACTTTCAAGGTTCAATGGTCTGGATTAGAGGATGGAGTTACAAAACAGGATCTGAGGGACGCCTAAGAAAGATTGGATTATGAGCTACAAACAGTTCTGTCGGGAGAACGAAATCTCCTCAAAGGGAGTTGTAAAATAATGTTTTTCATTAAATATTAAATACTAGAAGGGCCTATAAATGATCTCTCAAACATATGTGAAGGTTCTCCTGACTTTCAAAAACACAAATCTTTCAAGATAATGATATCTGAAAACCACTGTCAGAACACAACAATTACCTTGTTTTAAATATGTTATTTTTAGAATATCCAAACATGTATATCTATCTCTTTTCTTATTTCTCTTTACAACAGCTGTTCAGAGAACGTAAAGAACAATACATTACATTAACTTATACATAGTGAAAATTACAAATCTCCCAGTGATCACATACACAAACATGAGAACTTGGAACCACATATAATCAAAATGTCCCAAAAATGTTTTGTTCAGTGTATCCTTATATCTTCTTTACATATCCAAGAATAGCTGACATAGAACATAACGTAATGTCACTGACGTTTCGACCCTGTGTTCAGGTGTTATTCACTATACATCATGGCGGGTCCTCCTCCGGACTAAAACAGCCCAAAAGCCAGCCTACAGGGAGATAAATGCCCTATATTTGTGTTGTGTGGTTGATGGCAGGTAATCATTGTTCATGGTCACTCACCTTAAATGTATTCAAAGAAAGACACATATGGCGTGTCCAAAACGGTATCCATCAGTTATGTAACATGACATCTCAGACCCCAAGCAGGGTTCCCCCGAAGTGGGAATGAGGTTATTTTTACCCTCCTTCAATTGTAGTCTTCTTGGCCCAATCTATAATTGGAAGTTACACATGTTGTGTGTGAGGACATATATATTTTCAAAACTGTGATTTAAAAAAAAAAACAATTTGGTGTATTTGGAAGTGAATTAATCACACTTATAGAAAGCACCGCAAACAGGTGCTCCACAAAATTACATGGCAGAGCCGAAATCATTCTAATGCTCTCTTCTTGTTAAGGCCCTAATGAGTGCCTATATTTATATTATACATTAAAACATGCTGAACAGCTTTGTACATGCTTAGGAACGGCAGCTCCCTATTATTTACAAGACATGCTTACTGAGTGAATCCTGCGAAATAAATGAAAGGCCCCAGTGCTATTTAAAAGGGAAAAGTTATCTAAGTTAATATGTTCTGCATGATCCCCTTACACAAGCCCTAATGAGTGCCTGTATTTGTGTATTACTTGAAAACCTGCTTAACAGCTATGTTCATGTTTCCAAACTACAGTTCCTTAATGTTTACAACACCTGCTTCTAAAGTGAATCAAGCAAGGGAAATAAAAAGCCCCAGTGTTATTTAAAAGGGAAAAGTGCTCCATTTTAATATGGTATGAGTAATTCATGTGCATAAAGGCAAGGAATATTCATTAGAATCTTCGCTGGGCCTTTAAATATATGCTATCCTTACCCTGGCTTCATTTAAAATATACAGCAGCAGCACCGGTCTTGTCTACTGTCCTCCTGCATGTGAGCATGGGCCCTCACAAGCATCTAGAGATCAACAACCAGAACTATCACAGAAAATACATGATGGCTTGACCAGTGCCCTTTTTGACGCATTTAGGTAATATTGGAAAGGAGTAGTCGAAAAGGGAGGTTAGAGGGGAAAAGGGCTGCGAGCAGAACGAATTTCCTGGAAACAAGACACTTGGACTAAAGGATGACATAGCTACCTACGCCACATGCAAACCCATGTGATGTGTCCAGTGATATAGAACCAATCTCCACAGATTCAGGCAGGGATGTCAGAAGACATTGAACAGCTGGATTGGATTAATCAGAACTACAAAGATGGATGTAAGAGATAGGTTGATCTGCTAGATGGGCTGGAAGTCGGTGGGATAAAGGGGAAAGTTTCAGAGAAGAATCTGCAGAAAGAAAATATGAAGTCCTGAAGAGCCTACTGGCCTACTCCCCTAAAGCATCAGATGCACAAATGTTGTGCAGTGAGCTGTTGTTCCTTGTAGAACCCCAGAGACTGGAGATCCCCTGCCCTGTACAGCAACTTCTGAAATTGAAGGGAAAAAGTAGATTAGCTGACAGACAGAATACAGGGAACCAGCTGTGAAGATAACAGCACCCCAACCAAAGTTTACTCAATCAAAATTCTCCATGTCAAATCAAGCATGCTCTCTTAAGCAGCAAAAGAGCACAACAGAAGTGTCGGGAAAGCAAAAGAGCACAACAGAATTGGCGGGAAGGTCCCTTAAAGAAAAGTGTGGTTCTTCCAACCCAATGCCCATCTAACCTGGTAGGCATCAAAGCAGGGAGTCTAAGCAAAAGAAAAGCCCCTTACAGGGATGACTAACAATTCAGGAATAATGCATGCTCCTTAGATGATTTGTCCTGAAGCAAAGTGAAGGGGCTACTGTCAGAAGGCACTAACCTTGTACTCAGGATCCAACAGGAGAGATGCAGTTGTCCATTACTCACCGCCTCCACCAAACAGTATTCAATCTCAAATGTTTGCAGCTGGTGTTAGACCAGACAGCCTTAGGGTGGTCTTTCTCCAACTTTTTCCCTGTTTCTCTCCATTTTTCTGAACTTATTTTAGTGGTTTTAGGACTTTGCGCACTTTACCACTGCTGACCACATCTAAAGTGCTTTTGCTCGCTCTTCTAAACATGGTAAAATTGGCTTATTATGAATACACAAAAGAAGCTCCTCCTAAGTTACAATAACCAAACCTTAGTAGGTACTAAGTGAAAATGCTGGAATCTCACAAAAAGTGAAGGACTGTCCTCACACACCACCAGTTGTTAAGCTTCATCATTGGCAGTCCTCACTCTCTAAAAACTTGGAGAGCGAGCCTTCACCTAGAGACAGGGAGGCACTTCTAATACTAATTGGGGGCCCGTGAAAGTGAGTGAAATTCTAAAAATCTGTATAATTGACGAATTACATTTATTCAGGACGGCAATTATATGATATTAAAATTTCAAGAACGGTGAAAAAGGGGGTTGTTGCCCCGTCACCGTAGTGGTTAAGTTTGTCGACATATTTCTGCCTTGGTGGCCCAAAGGGTCTGCGGCATTCATCAGGACGGAAAAATGACAAGACTGGGCTCCTATTTTACCAGAGTATCAGTATGAAGTTACCACTGGATGGGTTGACCTGTGTCACACTCTACCAAAGAAGATTTCTTGAAACCTGTAAATATAATGGAGAAAAGAGATTGCCATCAACACATTTGGTCAAAAGAAAGTAAATGTCCCACATGCATTATTAATACATATAGTGGCTATTTGTGTGTAACACATGATACTGAAACTGTGAAACACCCAAGGTTTCATTAAAACTAATGTGAGAGCAGAATCGACGCGGTTGCAGGAACCAGTCCGACACATTGCAGTAGGACCCGCAGCATTGCACTCCCAACCACTGCTTCAGAACTGACACATCACTGCCACTGCATGGGCAATATTGATGCATCACCTCTACAGCATGAAGAAACCCGGTGCATCGTATTCTGAACCACCGCACTCCGGAACCAATGCTTCGCTCACAGAACCGATGCATCACCCCAGTTGCATGGAGAAACTCGGCACATCATCTCAAATGCATGGAAATCACTGACGGATCTCGCTGTTGCGACCAGGACCAAGGTACTTTTGCTGATCGGGCCCAGCCTGGGTCCTGTATCGGCCTGTGCTCTATCGCGGTCTGCCTGAACTCTTGACTTTATTCTGGTCCAGCACAACCAATTAACTCTTTAAGATGCTACAAGAAGCGCTATTTTGCATCTGATTTTAAACATTCATATCTTGACTTCAACTGGATGTATTTTTGTCATTTTGGTTGTGGTTTATTTATGAAATCATAATCTACTTTTCTAACCTGGTGTGGAACCTTTTTGTGATGTTTTCATTGTGTTATTGTATGAAGTGTTGTACAAATACTTTACACATTGCCACTTCAGTAAGGCTTGATTGCTCTGTGCCAAGCTACTAGAGGATGAGCACAGGATAATTTAAGGTGTGCTGTGACTTACCCTGACTAGGATTGTGGTTCCTGCTTGGACAGGCTGCATACCTCTGCTAACTGGAACCCAATTTCTAATAGCTGGAAGTCTTCCCTTGTTGTTGTCATCTTTTTTGGTCTCTGCCAATAATTGGTTGTGGATGACAAGCAGGAACCACAAGTGAAAGTCGAACTGCCGCACCAGCATTGTCCAGATTACTGAGCACTCAGGGCCGGATAAACAAAGTGCACGTTGTAGTATTTTGTTTAGTATTACAAGAGGGTTTAGACCCCACAATAGTACCCTCTTACAGGTTGGCGAATATATCAACGGCATATCAGATGGAGGGGTAAAGACGGCGCTGATAATGCTTGACTTATCAGTAGTCTTTGATATGGTTCCAGACTCCAGCCTTCTCGAGCGCTTGCAGTCAGTCAGAATAGAGGGTCAGGCCTTTAACTGCCTCTCCTCATTTTAGAGGGACACAGTCAGCAGATCTGAATTCCACCTTAACCATCAGAGTCTCGTGAGTTGCTAGTGGGAGTGCCCCAGGGTTCCGCTCTGAGCCCTACATTATGTAATATTATCTTACCCCTCTTGCTCAGTTAGCAGTGTACCTAGGTGCCAATGTTATATAATATGCTGATGATACCCAGCTATTGTTCTCATGTGACAAGGTCAAGGAGCTCCTTGGGAACTTGAATAAAATCTGTCTACTGGCAGTTTTGTCATTGATTGGCAATACATCAGCTTAAGTGTAACACTGAGAAGACATAGATTCTTTTTTCAGTGACATCCCACTAAACAGTTGGCAGGCCTTCTGGCCTGAAAAGGCTTCTCCCCAGGCCATCAGGATGTTTGTGAGGCACTTGGAGGTGAAACTTGATGTCCATCTGTCATTTAAGCCACAAATACAATCTATGGTGGGTAAATGCTTCAAGGTTTTACGATCACTGAAAAGCGTTAAGACTTATTGTCTCCCTCTTCGAAGAAAACAGTCATACAGGCTCTCATTACGTAAAGACTAATTGCGATATTAAGGAGCTGGATACTAACAGCTCTGATATTTGAGGGGTAAGGTTAAGTAATGGCAAAGGCAAGTCCATTGATATCTGCAACGTGTATGCCAGAAGTACCAGAGGAGGTAGTTCTCCAACTCTGCATGCCCTGGATAATCTATTGGAAGTTAGGCACGACTGCCATATACTAATAGTGGGTGGTGATTTTAATATAACATTTGAGCCACTAGACTGGGTAGAGTCTCCTGAAGTGAGTGAGGAGGATAAGGCGTGGATGATGCCACCTTTGGAGCTTACTCCCATTAAAAAATGGTTGAAAGCAACACTGCGGCTGAATGCCATCTCTTTAGAACAGAGGCATAGGGTCCCAAATGGTGGAACCAGCTCCAACAAAGGAGGGGGGATGACTTTTAGCAGATCAAATGGGGTGAGTAGGATAGACTACCTCCTAGTGGACCTTACTTTATGGCCTCTAGTATAGGACATTGTCATCATCCCGTCTTGTGATAACGACCATAATCCCCTTAGCATGACTGTTGAACACCCATGGGGCGAAAGGGGGAAGGTCGCTCTGATTCCATAAAGTACCGAGAAGGTAATGCCCACTAACAACAAACGTCAGCTCAAATGGCCTGCGGTTACGGCAGATGAAACTAGGATTAGATTGATAAAAATCGACTTGGAAAAGCACCTGGAGACTTTGAGTGTAGTGAACGACGACCCACCCCAAAAATTTGCTTGCAGCATCTCCCATAGAGACTTCTTCGACAACCTGGCCACCTTCTTTCTTGTCCATGGCCATAAGACCGGGCCAAGGCAGGGCAGAACATCGGGATCTAATTCATGGTTCAATAGGGAGTGCAGACTGTCGAGAGGTAGACTGACCGTAGCCATTGGAAACAGGAACGCACCCAGTATACGTGAAGCCAGGAAGGAATACAAACAGGCACAAGCCAAAGTGAAGAGGGAATGGGATGAAAGTAGATGGGAAGATCTTGGGGAGGCCATCCGTCATCCAGATAGCAGGAAGTTCTGGACACTTCTGTCCAAGGGCGATTTTGAAAGATCGCCCCCTTTGGCTAACAACATTCCAGCTGTAGAGTGGCATAAACACTTTAGTGACCTTTATTCTTTCACCGAAACACATGATAGAAATCAGATGTTCCAAGATATAGGCTACACAGTGTGTACCCTCTAATTATCTAGAGAGGATATCCTGTCCTCCTTGGACGCAATTGAACCTGCGAAAGCCCCAGGCCCGGATGGCATCCATGGTGACCTTTTTCGTGCAGACAGGGAATACTGGGCAACTTACTTCACAACACTGGCCAACGATATTGCTGGTTGGGGGAGGATCCCCGATTCGTGGAAAGGGGCTGAAGTAATACATATTTTTAGGAAAGGGAATAGGTCGATGCCCTTCAACTACCTCCCGATCAGCCTGATCGACTGTGCCCAAAAGGTCTTCTGTCGTTCCCTCCTAACAAAAATCCAGGACTGGATTGATGAGAATGACATCCTCTCTCCACCTCAAGCAGGATTCTGGCGGAAGGCTGGCACAGTCGATCAGGTATTCCGCCTTGTCACGCTATATTGGAAGGTAGTCATTTTGGGCAAAGGAAGTTTATATCTTGCCTTTATAGATTTAAATACAGGATTTAACCTTGTGCCCAGGGACTCACTCTGGCGGGTGCTCAGGGATATGGGAATGCCTATGGGGATTTTGGAAATCCTAATCAGGTTGCATGATGAAAACTACGCCCGGGTGAGATGGGGGATCCAGGGACAACATACTGAGCCTATTACGATCCAGCGAGGGGTCCGCCAGGGATGTGTTCTAGCTCCAACTTTCTTTTCTGTGTACGTTAATCAGCTAGCAGATTTTCTGTGCTCTTTACCAGTCGATGCACCATCTCTGGCGAACCACAACATTTCCACACTACTATTTGCTGACGGTACCTTACTGGTCTCCAAAACTCACATGGGTCTCCGAAAACTTTTAAACCATTCTAAGGCCTTTTGCGAGGCAAGGGGCTTGGTTATTAACACCACCAAAACCAAGCTATTGATGCTGACTCCCACAAATCCTTTAAGGGAAACTTGTTCCTGAATAATGTCCTGCTCGAGATGGTCAGTTCATTCGATTACTTGAGTATCAAACTATCAGAGGGAATGACTTGGAAGAAACATCTAGAGATGACTTCCTTGAAATTCACTCAGCTTACTGGGGCGCTGAGGAGGGAGCTCTCCTTATCGCATTCCAGGCCTGTAGCTCCTGCTCTCAAATTGTACAGCTGTAAGGTTGTGAGCAGTGCCCTCTATGGGGCAGAGTTGTGGGGCATAGTACCCGGAAATGAGCTCGCAGTTGTGGAAAATAAGTTCCTCAGGATATCCCTTCCCCTAAGCACACCTCTTCTTCCCCTAAAGCTTGATCTGGGTATTAAGTCCATCAACGATCTTGTGAGGCTCCGCCCATTGCTGTTCTGACACAGACTGGTCACCACTCCTGATCTGGCACCTTATGCTGCTGCCCTTTGTGAGATCTCCAACTTGGACACCGCAAACAAAATTGGCTGGATTAAATAAGTAAATGCTCTTCGGTCTAACATTGGTTTGCCAAATCAGGCTATCGGCCATCCACCATCCCACTCAAGAAGCCAATTAAAACTCCTGTATTGGGCATGGGTCGAACAGAACAACTTTCGGAAAAGCCAACTTGGCAGCCTAACAGATGCTTTCACTGACTTAAAAGCCATCTTGAAAGCTACTTTGATTTTATTGAGGCGCCAGCTGACAGGAAATTGTATACACAGTTCAGACACAGTAGTTTACCAATTAACGCTTTTACCAACTCCTGGCAGAATGACATATTCCAACCTAAGGGCTGTCCCTCCTGTTCATGTCCACACGAGTCAATATGTCCTGTCCTGTGTGCAGACAATTAGGGACCCGCAGTTCCAAAGATGCCCTACTGATATTAAAGTCAGACACCAGACCCCTTTTCGCCTGTGTCACCGCGAAATTCTTAGGCCATTTCTGGGCGATTAGAAGGAGGGCACAGTTAACAGCATTGAATGGTCCTGATAGATAAAATGGTGACTGCATTGACCAGACAAGAGCGCCTTAATTTCCAATGCTGCTATTTTACATTTTAAATAGCTATTTTTTAAGGTTGTATTTTATGTATTTTATCTTGTCTATTTTTGACTTAATGCAGGGGCTCTATCCTTGGACAAGTGGCAATTATTCCTTATTGTTCAACGTGTGGGTCATATACTCTGAAAATGATTTACACAAGATTGGATAACGTATAAGCACTTTAGCCCCATAGTCCTGTCAGAGAGACCCTGACCGTGAATTATGGGGAATTGCTTCACCAATGTTATGTCCATGCTGTTTTATTATGTCAACCTGAGCGCTTTTTATCCTTCATTTGCACATTTGTCTTTTGAACGCTCTTTTTAGCTTGTATGATATATTCACGATTTGTATGGTTGTTTCTTTTATGATTTTTGTAACTGAAATAAAGAATACAGTCTGGACGTAAAGACTAGGTTATGGTAACGTGCTTTACCTGGGCCTGCCCTAATATCGTCTAGAGGGATTGCTGGTCGTGCAAAATGTGCAGCTCGCCTCATTTTGAAACTGCCTGTGAGAGTGCATATCTCCTCAGATTTACGAGATCTGCATTGGCTTTCAATTAGGAGAAGAATTGTGTTCAAGGCGCTGGTGCTGACACATGGGGCGCTTCACCAATCGGAGCTTGTGTACCTTAGAGCCAGGGTCAGCTTGAATTCTCCCACCCAAAATCTGAGATCTGCCAATAAACTATTGGCAGTGATTCCCAGACTAAGGAAGACTAGAACAGGAGGTAGATCATTGGCTTTTCTGGGGGCCACTACTTGGAACAAACTCTTGTTAGATCTGCAAGCTGTTTATAATCTGTCAGCGTTAAAAAAAGGCTGAAAATGTGACTTTTTTCAGCAGGTTTGAACTACGGTTAATATCATCTGCTCTATGGCTACTGCTCCGGGACACTCTGCTGAGTAGCTGTGCGCATTATAAGTTTAACTTTATCATCATCAACAAAATGGACTACAAAATGTAAGTTTTACCTACACATATCTGTGTATGTGGAGTTCTCTCCCCAATCTGCAAACATGAGTGTAGGTTTTAGTGTGGAAGACATAGGGGAGTGGGTGTGAAAAAGGGGAGACTTATTCTTAAAGGGGATGGGATTAGGGAGGTGTAAGAGGGGTTTAAGGAGGGTCAGGGATGGGGTTCAGGGATGGGGTTTAGGGAGGGACCTCTCCCATCCACACAAGTGGAAGCCAATTGTTTTGCTCTGGGAGACATGTAACTTACACAGTTTATGAATACCAAAAGTTGTACACTTACACCAGAGTGTAAACTTACTCTAAAGTAGAAGTTACCTTGTGAATCAGGCCCAATGACCCTTGTGGGGCCCTTTAAATGTTGTTGCTGTCAAGATGACAATCACTCTAAAGATTCTGGGACTTGTAACTCACAATAAAAAAAGTCTTCATTTGGAGTTCTGTAGTGACTCATTCAGGAGCATTCTTTATCCTAATGTGTGTGCACGGTACCAACACTATCCGCTAGAGATACAAGTCCAGCAGCAATGACCTTTCCTTGACATTCCCATGTGGATGCAATGGGCCTACAGGCATCTCAGGCCGCTCCATACTTCTGCTATACTGTAATGTTATGCTATGTGTCGTCATGCCATGCTCTGTAGTGCAAGAATAAAAGGAACGATGTCCGACAGTACTCTCCTTTCATTGCCCTCACTCAGGTCCTGCATGTAAAGGGTAATGCTTGTTGAAATCAGCCAGCAAACAAGAAGATGCAATGCCATTTCTCATGAATTTTTCAGAGAGCCATACTATTTCCATGACACTATATACTAAAGCTGACCCCTGGTACATCGAGGGTCAGGAAACGTTCTTCTCGAATTCAGGCTGCCCATATATCACGACTGGAGGAGGCCTTGCTCAGGCCCTAGTCACCACACATTTCAGAAGCAATGTGTGAAATATGGGATTATTTTTCTATAGTGGAGTAAAAGCAAACAACAGGTCATGAGGCTTGTTAGACGAGGCATCCTTCGGCGTGGTTTTCCCCTAACTTTTTGCCTTCAGACCCCCTGTTTTAGCTGACTTTGTTTTTACTGTCTTTAGGACTCTGCACACTTTACTACTGCTAACCAGTGCTAAAGTGCTTGTGCTCCTTTTTAAAATATGTTAGATTGGCTTATACCCAAGTGGCAAATTTTAGTTAATTGCAGGTCCCTAGTAAAGTGGCACTACCTGTGCCCAGGACCAGTAAATGATATGCTACTAGTGGACCTGCAGCACTGATTATGCCTCTCACTTGAGTAGCACTTTAGGCATGTCTCAGGCCTGCTATTGCAGCCTCTGTGTGTGCAGTTTTAAACTGCCACTTCGACGTGGCAAAATAACGTTGTGCAAGCCCAAACCTTCTTTTTTAATACATATACATCACCTGTTGAACAGGTCCTCGACAGCCCGTATGACAGGGTCTAGTGCATTTAAAAAGTAGAACATGTACTTTTATGTTTTACATGTACTGATATTGAAAAACCTAGTTTTTCACTGCTACAAGGCCTACCTCTTCAGTAGGATAACATTAGAGTTGCCTTATTACATTTTCTAAGTGTAAATTCCAAATGGGATCAGGTACCCCTTCATGTATGGTGCCTCTGGAATTGCAATGTAAAATCCAAATTTATGGTGAGGTCGGATTTTAAATCACAATTCTGAATATGCCACTTTGTTGCCCGTAGCCTATCTCTGGGTCTCATGACTGAGTTTAGTAGACAGTTGGGCTTTGTATATATCTCCTGGACAGCAACCCGCAATGGTGAGCTTAGGTGTGACTGGATAGGCCATCACTGGCCGGACGGGAGGGAGGAGCTGGGTCCAGCCCCACTTACACTTGAATAGAAATAGGCTGTGTCCCATCTCCACACAAAAGGCTGCATACACCCTGTAGTTAGTCTGGAGCCAGGGCCAGGAAGGCATGGCACCTGTGCACTTCAAAGACATGCCTCTAAAGGCTACTCCTCACTTCAAAGGCACAACTTGGTATAAACACTGGACCTCAGACATCACCACTTTAGGTCACTTCTGGACCTATTGATACTCTGCCAGGAAGAAGGACTGGTGTGCTGTTACAAGGACTTCCACTCTGCTGGACTGCTGCTCTGACAGAACTGCAGGCCTGTTGTGCTGACCTGCTGTCTGCTGCTGTTCTCTTGTCTCAGTGAGAAGGACTGGAACGGCATCTTTTGAACCCAGACCCCAGAGTGACTCCAAGGGCTAGTTGCCAGGCCTCCTGATCTGAAGCCACAGGGCAGTGGCGGCTAGCCGAGGGAGTGCTACGCGGCGGTTGGGTGGGGTAGGGGCAGGGTGGGGGTAGTAAACTCCAGCATACGGCGGAACAGAGTTAAGTAAATAAATAAATAAAACAATGAACATTGCGCATGCTGCAACGCCAACTCGGCGATGCAGCGCACACAATGTAAATTGTTTTATTTATTTACTTAATTCCGTTCCGCCGTATGCCAGAGTTTACTCTCCAGTTCTATTAATTGGATTTTTGTTGTTCTGCTCTTGTTTTCACTTTATTACTGTTTGAAGGCTTACACAAATATCTTACACATAACCTCTAAGTTAAGCCTGACTTCTCTATGCCAAGCTACCAGAGGGTTGAGCACAGGTTAATTTAGGGTTGACTTGTGCATTACCCTGATTAGGATTATGGTTGCTGCTTGCTCAGGGCTCACACCCCAGTCAACCACCAGCCCAATTTTCACAGGGTTGATTTCTTTAGCCATAAAAAGGTGACAAACAAATTGCAGAATGATTCTGTTTGATGCTTGAAGACGACAATTTGGGTCAAAAGCCAAACCATATTTATTCCATGATAGATAGAGCAAAACCAAGGTTTTTAAAAAATAACTTGTATCCCATATTTTGCTCCTACCTGTTTTAAATTGCCTTTACTTTTAAATTACATTTTCCATTCTTTGGTATTTCTCTTTCAAAGCCAAAGCAATTGTTTTAGGTTGTACAAATGAAAGAAATTGAGGGTGAAATCCATATGGGAGATTTATGACACTGATTATTTAAGCTACGTTTGCGAGCCAAGGAAGGTCAACCAAAGATCCAATTGCATCTGCTAATACCATTTAACCATTTAGGTATGAACATTTGTGGACATAGCAGACAAAATTTGAAAGGCGCACCACCATTTCTGCCAAAATAATGATGTCAACATGATTGCTCCTAGGTCTGAAATTACAGTGGTGAGCAATGCACTATTACTAGCCACTTGATTCCACTGTAGCTGTACTCGTTGAGCCGCAGTAGGCAGTCTTTTCAATGAAATGAAGTGAAATGATTTATATAGGCTAGCTTCCTGAAATGAGACAGCTGTTATTCCCTGTTCTGATAGTAAAGCCGTACCAAAGGGGATGATGGAAGGAGCGCTTGAGCAAATCAAACACTCACCCCCAACTGATCTGGGTTTAATCCATCATCATTCTTTAGCTCACTCCACCACCCCAGTTCAGACATGGCCATATGCAAAGCAGTCTGACCCTGTGCCTCATGGGAACAGTCCAGCCTGAACTGCCAAGCCATGTCTTCCCTTGACCGGAAACAAGCATCCTCGGACAGGTTTCGGATCCATAACCCTCATCAGCCAGGCTATCTTGAATCCAGTGGCAGAGTGAGCAAGGGACCCACGTCTGGGCATACCCTGCCAACTTAGGGCGAACAAAGCGATACTAAAGGGGATGATGGACGGAGCGCTTGAGCAAATCAAACACTCACCCCCAGTCAAATGATCTGGGTTTAATCCATCATCATTCTTTAGCTCACTCCACCACCCCAGTTCAGACATGGCCATATGCAAATCAGTCTGACCCTGTGCCTCATGGGAACAGTCCAGCCCGAACTTCCAAGCCACCCCTTTGGTATCGCTCTGATAGCAAAGCCATCATGAAATTCATTGGTCTGCTTTCTGAATGACCTATGGGACTGGTTAGTGGCTGTAGACGTATTTTGGGTCTGGTATGATCCACTTTAGATCTTGAACAGGTACACCAAATATTGATATTATTCTGTACATCTCTTCTCGTAGTGGGCCACCGAAATAGTCTCATAATCAAACCCAAGGTTCTGTGAAGCTCAGATGTCTTGTAGTTGGAGAATTATGATAGCACTGAAATATCAAGTGCTGCAGCTGATTAGTTGGTACAAAGATTTGCACATTTGATATGGTTATCACTGTCTTATACTCCTCTTGCTCCCACTCACTCCTGCATGGTCTGCTAATGTCTTTTCTAACTGTATTCAGAAAAGAATAGGAATTCTCCAGGGCTTATTGACAGGAGAATCTGGATTTTATTAAAGATTAGCAGGCTAGCATTATGCATTACATTCTTTTACGCACTCCTCAGAAGCTTTTCAAAGAACATCCAGCATTAGAAATGTACTGAACAAACAGTGGGAATAGAACACAGCAGTACTATAAAACACTCATGCACACTTGTCTGCAACTCTTTTCTTTGCTATTAAGACAAGATCTTCCAATATTAAAACATGTACACTTCTTCAGTTCTGAAACATTTTATTTATAATTCTTCAATTTTGGACATTTTCTCAAGAATATTAACCCCAAATCTAATTTTCTGCAATTAAACTTATTTTTCATATCACTTTCTATTAATAAAAGAAAACATCCAGATATCAATTCAAATTTGAACTTTAAACAATATAACATTCCAGTAAACAGTTCTTATTGATTTTGTTTTCAACTACTGCCTGAGAGAGGATTAATGCTAGCCTCCTAATCTATAGTAAAACCCTGATTCTCTTGTCAATAACTTTTGGAATTATTTTTGTAAGATTACAAGCTAGCATTATGCATGTTCAAAGATTTTAATAACCACATGTGACACATGTTCCCCAGGTTTTAAAGCAAAACTTATTAAAAGTTTCTGCATTAGACTAATTGTATACCTTAAGAATGTCTACCAATCTACCACCCTCCACAAAAGCCTTGTTTGGAATTGCACCCCTAACAGAATATGCTCTAAATTCTCTCAAATCTACTCCCACCAATTGCATTATAGCCTCACCAATCTCGCAATAGTTGCTGACAATAGTGGCTTTACATGTGAAATAATTTACTCACATCCTATGATCTGTTTTCAAGTACTCTCTGCTCATATTCCTTCAAACAATGAACCATACACAACTTGGGATACTCTTCAAATCTTGATATAAACAAACAGATTGAGACAATCTTGTTTTCTTTCCAGATTTCAAAATATATTAAATTTGGTTGGAAGAATCTAATATCAATATCCAAAGCTTTTACATTAGAAACTCTTTTAGAAGAGATTAAACATAGTAAAGTTGCTGATTTCCAAGTCATATGCCTTAACAACAAGAATGTATTCACTGGACAAACTTCAAACAATATTAAAACCAGATTTACATCCCAAAATGTATTGTATGTAGATTATTGTGGTCTTTCTAAACACACTCCTTCTCCTGACTCTGCATACCATTTCGCTTCTACCAGTTTAGGTTCCTTCTAATAATATACAGCTTGTAGCAACTGCTTATCTATAAGAAATAATGGTTCTATATGATAACCCTTTCTGAAACAATTCTGTGAGGTGATTCAATACCATAACTTCATCGGCCTCCACGGCATCCAAATACCTCTCCATGCACCAACAAACCAAGCCTTTCTATGCACTCTGTTATCTTTTCCTTGCACCTAGTGCCCATAATTATTTCATGAGTTCTGAAGTCACTCCTGAAAGGTGTCTATAACTGTCTTATCCCTTGATATTCTCCAAAGAAGAAGGTTACTCATACCAGAATCTTATGATGAGTGCTCTCGCATCCTACTCTTACCACTAGTCCTTTGCAGGTTCGAAACTAAAATGGCTCCTTTATTGCTAACTCCAGCACTGGTGTAAACCATGCTTGGCTTTGCCAAAAGTAATTGGCTAGAACTATACAAGTATGTTGACTCTTCACCTGAATCGATAACCTCTGAATCATAGAAAATGGAAGGAAAGCATGCCCCTTCAGATCCTTGCAAACTTGATTGAATACATCCACCGCTATGGAACCTGCTTGTGGCCTCCAACTGAAATGCTTGTTCCGTTGATGAGTCATTCTGGACACAGAAGGATCTACTTTTAATGAACCACACACTTTCTATATTTGTTGAAAATACTCTCTCTCTAAACTCTAATCCCTCTAATCCACTGGATAGTGTGAATTCCAATCTACCACCTTCGTCACTCCTCCTGCTAAATATTCTGCTTTCAATTCCATTTTGTGTTCTAAAGAGTGATGCCACGTTTCGCTGGCTTTCTTCACAGTTTTCTTTTATCTGCTGTCCCCTAGCTTGCTAATATATGTCACTGCTGTCATGTTGTCCATTCTTAACAAAACTGAACAATTCTCATCATCTGTTTTCTTTTCCTGATAAGAAAATTTCCCAACTGTTTACTGGTTTCAAAGAAATCCTTTTATGATTCATGCCTCTAAATGTTCTGACCAACAACTAATTTCTACCTTTGCCTGTTCTGTTGTACTATTTTTTTCCCATTCTTTTGACAAACCATAAGTCTTCAAACATTGCAAGGCACATTAATGACGGAGATCTGGGAATATTGTCTGAACTGGGTAAGATAATAAAACAATCACCCTTACTAAACCCCGTAAAGTTACTTTCTGCATTCTTAACATATGCCTTAATCTTAAATCTTGTTTGATCTTCCTCACCTTCCCTTCGAATAACTGTACTTGACTTTTAGTGTATCCACATGAAAACCTAGAAATCCAAAACCTGGCAAGGAATCAATACTCAATTGATCAGTTTATTATTAAATGGTTCCCCAGTTCTGATCTATTCTCACTCATCAAAAGAATACCGTCCAGATAAATATTCATGCATGTATCTCTTTCTCCTAAAAATGTCACTACTGCTCTGGGCATCTTGGTAAAATACTATGGTGCCAATGACAGGACGAATGGTAGGCATTGGAACTGATAAAGTTAGTCTTGCTTTCTGAAATGTATACATCTCTGACTCCTTTGGTTGATTGGAATTGAAAAATATATATTTTTTAAATCTAGCTTTATTAACCAATCTCCTTCTTGTAACAAATCTCTGAGAAGGTGAATCCCTTCCATTATAAAATTTCTGTAAATTACAGAACTTAATACTAGATTTCATCCTTTCTCTCTTTCTTTCACATGCACAATCACACATTTCTCTAGCATCCGATTCACTTCTCCAGTCACAGGCTTCTGTAATTCTTTTTGAAATTATGACTCCTTTGGTTCCTTTGTTCCACAACATACCTCCACAACGTACCCTTGCATAGTCAGCATTACCCAGGCATCTGATGTTATTTCCAACCAATTCTTCAGATAATTCATTAAACCTTCTTCAACTTTATCAAGGGAAATACCAGAAATAATCCTCTAGATTCAGCTTTTTTCCTGCCTCCAAATGACCTATTCCTTCCATCTCTTTTTCTCTGTAGAAAGAATCCTGACTGATACTGTTATCCTCGTACCCCTTAATCCCGATTACATTGGGTCTTGAAAAATCCATGGCCGAGAAGGTACCCTCTCCTCCTGGTCTTCCAAAAAACTTTCCACCAAAAACTATGCACATAGAGCTGTGTTTTATCTAATGCTGTGAAAGATTTTACCACTCTTCACCCTTCTTTTTCTAAAGACAAGTCCTTTGCTTCTTCCCTTGGCTCTTTCTGAGTTAATCGACCCATTTATTTTTATTTTCTTTAACTGAGCTTTTCGCCTTTCAGAAATGAGGCCAGCATTAGCTTTTCAAAAAAAATATTGCTCTTTGGCACCACCCTATGAAAAGATAAATATTCAGGTCACTGCCTTTAAGTTAAACTACTTACACCAAATCCAATATAAGTGCCACAGGACCCAATTTATGTAACAGCCTACCTTTACGTTGTTTAAGAATACATTTTAAATGCTTCCAAGGTTCTCTTCCTACCTTCAGCAAATAGGTAATTAGTTCAGGATCATAATTTGCAGTTAAAGGCTCCTTGGGTCCTACTTTTGGACGTGAACTTTCAGTTCTCATATTTACTCTCTCTTCTTTCACCAAAGGCTTTCTAATCCACAATTTAATATAATCTGTCATATTTTCTGAGGGCCACCAGTCAGAACTGTGGGGTGTCATCTCTTTAGAATCAAATTATTTTTGACCTAATGTAACCTTTCAAATATTAGATGTCTGAGAAACTTAATTAAAATCCACACATTTGTTTTGTGAAAATTTGAAAGTATTTAAATCCAAAACATATTAATCTACATCATAATTAAGCTCATCATTAAAGTAAGCTTGTTTAAAGGCTTCATCTTTTGCAGGGTGAACCTGCCCTGTTTGTGTGGGGCTTTGGACACCTCTGACTTCTGTATTGCCAGGGACACAATTTTTTCCCACTCGTAGTTTTATTGACCACACATTCATCTTCAGATAAGGACCAGAATTCCTTTATTATCACCTTTCTTTTTCCATGATAAAACATCTTGGAATACCTCATGCACAGATTCCTCTACATGGTTTAGAACCATATTTTCAATGATCTCTTTCAGAACTTGTTCTTCGGAAGGATGTGCCATATCTATATTTGACATTACTGCCTAATCTCAAAATCTCTTATGATAATATTTATTCAGGCAAGTCTCCTTCCTTAAGTCTTCTTTATATTTGTTTATATTGCGTAAGGTAACTCCTAAAATGATTGTACGTAACTGTGATCGTAAAAAAAAAAAGTTAACAAATACTTTCAATATTCCACGAAATTCCAATACATTTTCACTGGCTATATAAAAAAGATTCACCTCAGAGATGATCTCCGTAACAGACTCTGATCTGTTACGGAGATTATCAGTAAATAAACAATCACACACTGAGTTTTGTGAGCATTTTAAAAGAGCATCATATGCTCAAAGTCAAAATGGTGCATCAGGCCACCAGCATGCATGTGAAGCAATCTCCCTTTGAAAGAAGTATTACACATATTATCCTACTCAAATACATTAGAAAGTGCTTCAAAATGCCCTTAGATCGAGTGTTTTCCTCTTGGCGACCATTACCAAAATAATCTGATGAAAATATACATTTCAACCTTCAAATCTTCACTAGATAGTTACATAAATACTGATTGTCATTCGTTAAACAATCATATCAGAGCATATACTACAATTTCTTGATAATTTTTAATTAATACCCATTTGGAATTAACACTAAACATTACAAATCAAAATGTTTCCATAAACTATAAAAGGGTATAAACAACCTAATATTAAAAATGGTATCTAAATACTTCAAATATCTCGCACAGTCTCAAATGGTGTAATTGAAACATGTCTTCACTTGTTGTTGAGTTGTTTCTTATTCTCTGCTACTCTATGATTGTGAACATCCACGTCACCAACATTGTCCACTAGAGGCACAAAACCACCAGTATTGACTCTGGCCCGACCTTCCAACGTGGCCCAACTGCTCTCTTCAAAGGGCCTTATTCACGAAGGAAACTTACACTTTTGAGTAATTTACAACTTTTGGCTATTCACAAAATTTGTGTGCAAGATACTACAAAAGAAGTAGTTGTAGTGCAACACCAACCGATAGAAAATAATGGAGGTAAGAAATTAAAATAAACCCCATTCTTTTGCATCACTTTAGAAAAATACCCAAGAAAAACTGCCCAAATCCCGTATTTATTTTGGCTTGGCTGCCTGTTCCTGTCCCTTCAGTTCTAGAGCCCAGTTCAGCCCTGGCTGTCTGTTCCTGTACATTCAGTTCTAGAGCTAAAGAGCTGCAGACCACGTGTTTCGGTGTCAGAAGCTGTGTTGTAATTGTTTTCCATATAAAAAGTTTCACTTTGTCTTTCCTATGCTTTTTCTTCCCAGGCCACCCATTTGACCCATATCTCATGCTAAACAATGCTGTGAGCAATGTGATCTGCTCCATCATTTTTGGAGATCGATTTGAGTACGATGATAAAAAATTCCTAACGGTGATGAGGCTATTTGAGGATATAATAAAAACTACTGGTGAATTACTTCCCCAGGTAAGTCATGAATACTACAGTAGCGCTCGTTCACACAACCTTTACTAAGGCCTCAATTATGAATGCCCTGCTATATTCTGAGAAGTGCGGTAATATGAGTTACCACACATCGGAATTATGAGTGCTCCAATCACTCCCACAGCCCACATTGTCCCCCGAAAATGTCAGCAGTTCAGATCTAACACAATATAATGAACCAGATAAATAAATACCTCATCCCAAAGTGTAGGTGTTTACCAGGCCCGGTGGTTACCTAAGCCTTCGCCAGTGAACATGTAATGCAACATTTCTGAGCCTTTGGTTATTAGCTTAATAACGTGGTTATAACATGTTGCAAATACCAAGGGTCATTTAATATATTTAAGTGCAGATAAATACAAAGCAAACAAACATTTAGAAACTATTGGAAAAGTAAAGCTGTGTTTTTATTTTATCCAAATTTCCGATCGGTCGTAGTAGAGAATGGCAAATCTAACACCTTCCTGGTACTTGTTATGACTGTGTCTTTTTGAGTTACCCTTAAGCACCGAAAAAGTGTATCCACAAGCAACACATTTTTTACACATTACCTGGAATGAAAGTACTCCCCAAAATCCACCCAGTGGTGGACAACTATAGGTATCATGTCTGTATGCCTCTCTGTCAAATCTGAAGTATTTAGGAGCATATCATCAAGGCCATGCGATAATTATCGCTCAGTGCTCTTAACGCGAGGATAATTATCGCCGGCCAACTCTACATTTCATCGCGGAGATAGCGTGCTATCAGCAACGCTTATCTCCAAAGCGATAAAATTCAGAGCGCTAGCTGCCAATTGTGAGATTATCACTGGAAATACAGCGATAATCGCACAAGGTTTGGCGAAAGCTTGCTGATAGGGTAAGGCATACTTAGCCATGATATCCACCTTACATAGGATATCATGGCTAGGTCAGTTTTGAAGCACTTAGCAACATTTCTCCAGTTATGTCAAGTCAGAAACGCCCACTTTGCATCTCATTAGAGATGCAAAGATGGGTGTTGGGTGAAAGTGCGATAATGCAAGGATTCACGCGATAGCGTGACCTTGCTGATTAGGCGATAAAATTATCGCCGCGTTCCGTACAAAAACGGACGCTAAAACGGCGATAATTTTAGCTCCGGGGCTTGATGATATGCCCCCATATTTTTTCCGAGATCCTGTAATGGTGGTATGAGTAAAGTATAGATAAAATAAAATACAACATTACGGTTTTTGGTGCTAAGGACTGAAATCTCTGAGCCTCATTTAATGCAGAAATGTTAGAAGCACCGAAAACATGAGTTATCGCAATCTACGGTGCTCATTGGATCATTGTTCATATCACCAAAGTGCCGAGGAGAGTTCTAGGGTTTCTCATAAATGGGATTTTTCAGGGGGTGTCCAGATTCGTGAATTTTGCTTTCTAACCCATGGAAGCAAACTCTGAAATCAGCCTGGTATTGATTGTTATTAGGGATTATAGAGGCCTGCATGTGACTCATAGTACCTGGAATGAACCATAGCCTCCTTGAATTTCCACATTTGTTTGTCTTTCCTCAGTTTCCCTAGTTTAATTTAGTGGACCTGCTCACCTGACTACAACTAAGGCATGTCTGTGGACCGATCTTCTTTCCTTCCTTGTAGAACATCTGCTGTGGCTAGTATTTCTCATATGCATGCCTGTGAGATACCCTTCTCTCACTTCTGAGTACCCTCTTTGGAACTGTCAGCTTCTATGCTAGTAATCAGTGGCTGTTGGGTTGCTCCTCTGTCGTTCCTGTGTGGACTTGTCCGACCATTTTCCACGGCATCTTTATACAGTGTATGATTTGGGGTGCTCCTCATTTGCCTACTTATTTGCAATTTTATAGCATGTATAAGACACGTGGGAGCCAGAATGTTTACAGTGACAAAAACAAGGATACAATAGTGAAAGAGATTGCATATGACTTAACAACAATAGACTACTGTGCAGACAATGTAATATACATTTTCAACAAAGAATGGCCTGATCAGAGAGGGAAGACCAGGACAGTGGCTTAGAGAGTTCAATGAAGAGAGATTGAATGGGTAGATGTGGGGTTACAACTATTAAAATGTGAGGTACACTGTCACTTTTCCTTTCCGCTGGCTTTGTTCTTAGGCTTAAAGTGTATCTGCCCAGGGGGAACTATTATAGGGCCAGATATTTAAGTAGGTATTTCTCGACACCAGAAGTTGCTTTGTTTTTGAAGTCCTCGTAGGAGGAATTGGTGCTGAAATGTGAGGTGACTGATCTTCATGTCCTTGGTTCATTTCTAGCAAAAGAACTGGAATATATTTTCTGTTTTTGAACCTCGGAGATTTTAGGAAGAAGGATTTAGTGCTCTGTGGAGAGAGTGACAGCCTCTGGATACCTTGAGTTTAGATAGAGATTTTGGGGTGCTGCCATCAATGTCTTTGTGGGTGATATAAGTTGTTTTGTGTATGAATCTAGCTTCAGATGTGAGCCAGCTGAGGAAAGGGAAGAGAGGAATGATATTCTTCTTGCTGCAGCATTGAGGGTTGCCATCAAAGGGGTTAGGTTAAATTTAGGACATCCTGGGAGCAACGTGTTACTTTAGGCTACTCTAGAGATAAGGAGGATTTGAATCACTTGTTTGAAATCGATTTGGGATAAAGGACTTAGGGCCTGATTATGATGGTGGACGGACTGCCACTGACAGGCCATCTGTGGCGGTCTGCCCACCGACAGCCTCTCGGTCCGACCACCAGATTACAACACTGGCAGACGGACCCACAGTTGTCGGGGGGGGGGAGGGGGAGACTGCCCCCTCCTCAGGATCAGTGATCCCAAAAATGCAACGTTTGGATTCGTAGTCTTAAATGGCAGCGGTGCCAAAGCAGGCACCGCCACCAGGATAATGATATCCCTTTCTGACAGCCCTATCATGATGGGAAGACCACAAAAAAAGGCTGTCGTACCAATTTGCGAGGCGCTATGTCCAATGTACAACAGTGTTTTTCACACTGTTACCAATTACCAATGGGGTCGCAAATTGAGAGGCCCATAAATATTAATGAGCCTCTCACAGTTTGTGACCCTATTGGGAATGGCATGCCCTCCCATGTATGGTGGCCTGCTGGGCTCAGCAGACCACCATGTCTGGGACTGCTTTTAAATAAAGCAGTTTTTTTTAAATGCGCCCGTTTTCCTTAAAGGAAAAGGGGAAGTATTTAAAAAAAAAAAAAAACGTTTTTGTTTCATTTTTTAAGTGCAGGTTGTGGTCCCTGAGACTACTGCCTGCCCTTAAAAAATATTTTCCCCTGCATTTGCAAAGGAGAAGGGGTCTCCTGGGGACCCCTTCCCTTTTGCTAGTCCATTACCACCCTCTTGAAGCGGGTGGTAATTTGCGAGTGTTTTGCGACCACAATTGTGATCGCAAAAAAAACGTCGGACATCTGGCCCTGAATGCCTTAATGCAAAGATAGTAAAATACTGAACTTAGGTTCAAATTAACCATGTCATCAGACTTACGTACTTTAAACCATAGTAATTGGCACTTTATATTCTCAAAAATTTTGTTTGAGGAGAACCACCAAATTTCCCCTAAAGTTCTCTTAGACAACTAAATAAATTGAAGGAAAGGTCTGTTATGCTTAAAATGTACTATTCTCCATGAAGTGCCAATAATAGGAGAGTCCACATCTCATTGTTTGTCAGAATATCATTGACCAAAACATCCTCGGCATAAATATTGTGGTCTAAACATCTTATACAAAAATATTGACTCGTTTATGTTGATTTTCTAATATTAACTCCAATGTGGAGATATTTTTGCAAGTGATATTGAGGACAAACTATTGTTGTCTGACAATATTTACGGCCTGATTACGCGTTTGGCGTTTTTACTGCCATATCGCCACAGCAGCGGTCCCCAGAAGATGGCTGTGGTGGTGGTTCTCCGCCTGCCATATTACTATGTCACCACTCGGTCAGTAGCAGTGTTTCTGACAGCAGGGAATATTTTTTCATATGTGTTAAAGCAGGTGTGTATATTTTGACTGCAGTATTAAATGTACACATATGCATGACACATGTGAAAAAATACCTACTATGAGTACTTTCCGATTGCTGGAGTCTATACCATATATGCCCAATCCAGTCAATAGGTAATTAGTGCAAAATGGACTTACCTGGATTTTGGCGTCAACAGGATCCACGTATGAGACTGAAGGGAAGAAAAGGAAACGGGTGAGTACGCACCCCAATTCCTTAGTTTCTTCCAACTCAAAGCAGGCGGTCTTCCACCCACAATCGGCTCGATGGAAAGCCTATTCATAATTCTGACAGTGGTGAACTTGTCTGTACTGCCCTCTGACATCTGCTTTCCCCATACTACTATCGTGGCGGTCTGCAAATGGCTGTCGCTGTCTGCGGTCCTCCAGAGGTCTTTTCTTCAACACACCTCCAACATACTAATTCGTCGGGCAGACCGCCAACTGTGCAATAGGGAATCCGACACCACTTTGATGGCAGTTCCCTTACTGATGAACTTGTAATCAGGGCCTTAGTCTTCGATATTCTGGTACATACCCTACCTTTAAATTCCAGCCACCCTAGTAGCTTGGCACAAAAGCAATCAGGCTTTACTTAGAGGCAATGTGTAAAGTATTTATGCAGCACTCAAACAGTGATAAAGTTAAAATACAACACAAGAGAAATCCCACACCAATTTAAAAAATTTTTTAATTTAATAAAGTATTTGACACAAAAACAAAAATCTAATCAGTGGGACCGGAGATGTGCAATTTTAAAGATTTAAAGTAAATATGGTACCTAAAAGCACATGGTGCCATTCGCTGCTATCTGGTCATTTAGGGGAAAGTCATCAGGTCAGACTTACTGTGATGCAGTGTGGGCTGGAGACAGGGACTAGGTTAGTCCTGCTCAAACAGTTATCTTCTGAAGTCCAGCGCAACGAATTCTGTTTGAAGTGGAGTAAGCCGCAAGGAGCAGGGAAAGCGTTGCAGATGGTTGTTGCTGTAGTGCCAAGATTCTGTGGACGGTCATTGCTGGTGCTTCGCGCTGGTGGTGAAAGAGGGATAACACCAGAGGTTTGCGGTGGTGGTTTGCACGGATTGAAAGATCAGGACATAAATGAGCCTGTTCACTGTCACAAAGAGACAAAACCTTCAGAATTTCTCAGTTTCTTTCAGTAGGAGCTCAACTGATGTCACACCAAGGGTCAGGGACCAGGGAGGCACCTCTTGGGGATCAGGAACTCACTCCAGTGGGACTCAAGCAGGTCCAGTTGCAGGTCTGATGAGGGGTAATACCCCAAAACCAGTTCCAGAATGCTTGTTTCCAGTCCAGGGAGGACCTAGCCTGGCAGTTCCGGCTGGACTTTTCACATGGGGAGCCGGGTCAAGACTGATTTGAATATGGCTGGGTCCAAACTAGGGGGTGTGTGAGGAAAAAAATGATGGATTAAATCCAGATCTGTGATTGGGGTTGAATATTTGCCTTGTTCAGCAATCCGTCCATCATCTGTTGTTTTGCAGTTGCAGGTCTAGGTAGCCCCAGTGCAGCAGGTCAGCTTGGGAGTTGCAGGAAGACGTCTGCAGCTTGTTGTGTCCCTGGGATGAAGGGAAGGTCCAGTCTTCCTTCTCAGACAACAGGGCAGGCCTCAAGCAGCATGGTGGTCCTCTGGCTCAGGGTAGTCCTTCTTCTGTAATGTCCACAGGTCCAGAAGTGTACTGAAAAGAGGGTCTAAGGATCCCCTGTTTTATAACTGTTGCCCATTTTGAAGTGGAAGAAATGTCTGGAGTCTTCCCCCTATAGAAATGTCCGGAATTTCCTTCCAATTTGCAAGTCGCAATTAAGGAATTTGTAGGAATCGCTATGTTCTCAGTAATTCCTACATGCATAGGCATTTGCGCTTCCTTATTAGCGAATCCTTATTTTTCGCTAATAAGGAATCGCAAATGGCATGTTTGATGCATGTGCCTGATGGCATTTTGCGAATACCAAATAGCGATTTTGAAAAAAATCGCTATTTGGTAATGACAAAATGCTTTTTTGATACATGTGGTCCAAAGTGAGGTCAATTCATTTCAAGGCTGACAAACAATGCATTATGCCTGCATGCCTTGAAACCATTGGCAAAACTTATCTCATATGTGTGGTTACTAGTCATAGTATTTGTTCCGGAATGTAGTGGAATATTTATTTCTCCTCGAAAGAAACAGACCATGCATGCCCTTTTTTTTACAACAGGTAAAAACTTCAATCTGTTGGGAAAAAAATATTCTAAGAAAATATTCACTAAAAAGTGTATGTGCTGTTTACCTTCCTCAAAATAGAAATGTATCTTGTTTGTAGAAATTTCTACTCAAAACGGGCAGGCGATGTCCCACGTTTTCCTTTTTATTTAAAGAGAAATTAGCCCATTGTAGATAAAGGTCCAGTCTTTGATGCTGGAGTGTAATGACTATAGTATTGTGAAGCACTCCACCTCAAAGCTTTTCTTCCTCTTGCGTCCTTCAGATGGTGAATGTGGTCCCTGCCTTGGTTCACGTCCCAGGAGTGAAGCAGAAAATATTCAGAGCTCACAACAAACTCTTCGACTTCCTGCGGGATGTCATCGCCGAGCACAAAGAGGGCTGGGACCCGAGTGTGAAAAGGGACTTCATTGATGCCTTTCTGGAGAAAGTGGAGCAGGTAATGGATGAAATCAGACTATTGTGGGCTTCTGACTGGAGGGTGGACCCACCTTTTTGTATTGTTGGCACTTTTTTGTTTACATGTGGCCATAAATACTATACTTGTGTATATTCGGAAATGGCTCTGCAATATTACCAAATCTTCTAAAAAGGAATTCAATACGTGAAATAAAATAAGGCCCACATTTATTAAAGTTTGCTGCCTCTGTGAAGGATACCCTAGACAATTATGAATAATATGACTGCTGCGTTTTCCATCATCCAAGCGCCCATGCACATCTTTAGTAGATGTGGGCCGATGTGATAAATTATTGGGATAATCCTGCAGACATTTGTATTTGAGTTGTAAATCCTTGTGCCTGTAATGCATTGGATGTAATATCTAATGATTTTTACAATTTTCTATGTATAGGGCTGTAATGTTCTTGGGCCCTCGAGGTTCTACATAAAAATTCCCAATAGATAAATATATGAACAAACTAGAATGGATGTGTTTACCAAACACATGTGCTCCTCATGCATCATAGCTGTGTAGAGGTATTGAAGATATTCTAAATGTTTGCATGTAAGAGAACTCTGTGTTTAACTGACAGTTGACTTGTATTTATTATGCCCCACACAACTTTTTGTTTCTGCAGAAAATCCTAACTTAAGGCTGTCTTAAGTTTGTCTTAAGTCTGTCTTAAGTCTGTCTTAAGTTTGTCTTAAGTCTGTCTTAAGACTGTCTTAAGTCTGTCTTAAGACTGTCTTAAGTCTGTCTTAAGTCTGTCTTAAGTTTGTCTTAAGATAAATTTAAGACAAAATCCTAACTTCTGTGAATACCAAAAGTAGTAAGTTTAGGATTTTGTCTTAAGTTAGTTCTGTGAATCGGGCCCTCAGTTTTTACAATACGCACTTTTCTCCTCATATCCACTTTATTTTTTAATATTGATTCAGTGAGTGTCACAGGTAGAATACAGATTAAAGCTTTAAATAGCTGTATAATTTTTCTTGAACTGAACTTCACTATTTTGTATTTTTCTCAACAATTTTATAATGATTGAAGATGGTAGTGAATGACGGTTTCCCATATCTGTGTTGTCTATTCTTAATATGATCTCTGCTAACTGTAAAATGTATGCTCTAGGCTTAGGGCCATATTATGAGTTTGGCGGTCCCATGTACCGATGTATCGGTGGTGGTTGTCCGAGCGTGGAGAGCTCTGTGGTCCGACTGCCGTATTAGGAATTGGGCAGATTGGCTTTAGGAAGTCCATTGCTGGACCGCTGAAACTGCCAGTAGACCGCCGGGTTCGCGATCAGGGTAAGGCAGCCACCATAGGGCGGTACGGGGAGCGGCACTGCCATGCATATTACAAGTTGCCTGATCCACAAGCGGACCTGTCTCCAGGTCTCCCCTGCACAGCAGGATCTTCACCCTGAGAATTACGACACTGTGTCCAGCGATATACAAGTGATTCTTTTTTGTACCATTAACCCATTGCCAGGACTGCCCACATATGAGGTAATGGGTGTATGGGGGCGTGGCCAGACGCCGATGTAGGAGGTCGGAGATCTCGGAGCTCCTCCGCGGCCTCCCTCGGTTTCAACTATCCTGAGTCGCTGGGGGAGATCCCTTCCTCCTCACCCCAGTAGTGGAGACCTGGTGGCTGCGTAGGCGATCCGGTGACAGCGGAGTCGTCCTGGTGAGGCTGTGGGACCGTGTGGAGGTCGCGCCGCGTTGGTGACTGGGCGGCCCAAGATGGCGGCTGCGGGTCGCTGCTGAAGTGCCCGTCCTCTTCTGCCCATCGGCAACGGCGCGGTGGCTGGCCCAGTAGTGAGGAGCCTGGAGGGTGAATCGGCGGCGGCGGCGGCGGATGCGAGCAGGGGTGCCCGAGGAGCCTGGTGAGAGCGGCGAACAGCGGACAAGTGTGGCTGCTACCTGACCCTAAGATGGCGGCTCGGAGTGACTGGAGAGGAGCGGGCCGCTGAGGACCGGAGCGAGCGGTGAGGTGTGCGAGTGTGGGCAGACGAGGGAGCTGTGGCTGGTTACCTGGCGTGGACCGGAACATAAGTGAGGCCTGCTGGGACTGGACTGCGGCGACTGGAGGTCTCCCATATTCTAGAGGGGTGTGGAGGTGTGGCCCCCATTACCACTGCAGCGCGCTACAGGGGAAGCGGACTAGCTGAGGGCTTGGCTGAGAGTGGTACTGATCGGCGGCTGCCCCCTCCCATGGTCTTCACGGTGGAAGTATGGGGCTGCAGCGTGGGAGATGCTAGGCCCGAACAGACACTATCGTCCAGGGACCAAGCAGTGGTGGGAGGTGCGCTGCAGTTGCTCCGGATGAACGCGGCAGTTGGGACCTGCGGACAGTGAGCTGTGGTAACCTGTGGAGTACAGTGACTGGTTGGCGGGCCCTGGTGTTGCGGAGGAGGTGCGACGGGGGTCTTCGTCACCCCGAACTGGCCCAGTGGAGGTGTGGAGTCAGGGCCTAGACCCGTCCAGATTGTAGGACGCCGGTGGGGAGGCTCAGCCCTCCGGGCGCCGAGGGACCTTGGCCTGCTGTGGCGACCTCGCCGGCTGGATAGCCTGCTCTGTTCCTATTCTGCTGAAGTGGTTGCGCTTGAGGGACCCCTGAAGTGGCGCCTGCGATGGGTCGGTCGTCGAGGCGAAAAGGATTTGCGGTCCTACAGGATGAAGAGGGGGAGCACCGGTCGGATGATGAGGGAGCCGGGGCGAGAGCCCCTGGTGCGGAGATTCCGGGCGGCCCCTCCTTGGCGGATATCATGCAGGCCATCACAGCTTCCAGAGAGGCCCTCGAAACAAAGATAGATACCATCGGAGTGGACCTGGCATTGTTGAAGGACGATCATAAAAAATTGAAGGATCGGGTGAAGGCGACCGAGACTACGCTGGAGGAGGTGCCGGATAGAATGACTGCCTTGCAAAGATCTATGGCGCAGATGGAGAGTAGAGTACGAACACTGGAGCTGCGTGCTGAGGACAGTGAAGGGCGTGCTCGAAGGAACAACCTCCGCATAGTGGGGGTCCCGGAGCGTGAGGAGGGGGCTGATGCAGTCCGATACCTGGAGGAATGGCTTCGGGCCGAGGTGGCCCCGGAGGGGTTGTCTCCGTTCTTTGCCCTCGAGAGAGCTCACAGGGTCTCGGCGAGGCCTCCCAAGCCGGGTGCACCCCCAAGACCGATGGTGGTACGACTGCTGCACTATAGAGACAGAGATCATATCCTGCAGAAGGCTCGGGAGAGGCAGCGCTTGCAGATTGGAAACTCTAGGGTGATGATATTCCCGGATTTCACGCGGGAGGTTCAGAAGCAGCGGACCTCCTTTGTGGGTGTTAAGAGGAAACTGCGGCAGCTTCAGGTTCCTTACGCAATGCTCTTCCCGGCGAGGCTGAGGGTGGTGGATGGCTCCCGCACGCTCTTCTTCACCACCCCGCAAGATGTGTGGAGCTGGTTGGAAACTCGCCCGACGAACCCGGGCCGGAAGTCGCCGGTGACTGGTGAGGGGAGAGGAGCTTCGGCCGCTGCGAGTCTGACACGGGCGCCCACGGTGCCGGATCCGCGCCTAGAACGGGACAGAGCTGTGCGGGCAGTGGTAGAGATCAGCAGAGGTAGCAACAGCCCGGCCTCCGTTTCTTCTGGTCGAGTGAGGGGAGGATCAGAGGTCTCCCCGGATGGCAGCACGACTGGGGATTCTGACACTGAGCTCCCGGTGGTAACCCCGCAGACGGCGGAATTGTTTGGCTGAAGCGGAGACTGGAGGGCGAGGATGGTCGACCTGTGTTGCAGCCCGGGACTGATGAGTGAGGGGGCCATGACCCATTACGGGTGGGGGATCTGACCCTTAGTGACTGGCTTCAATGGGGCTCCCACAGGGCTGTTGATGGTCCTGATACATGTAGCGGGGGAGGGCTGGCGGGGGGTTCTGAGTCCCACTTTGGGTCTGTGCACGTCTCACTTCCAAGCTGGCAAGGTTGTTGATTTTCTTAGTTTGGATGGGGACTAGTTTTGGGGAACCTATCCTGGGGTGTGGGAGTTGGGAGAGTTGGGGATTTGGGGACGGGGGGGTGGGACCAAGCATGTCGCAAGGGGAAATTGGATGCATGGGGCTAACACTATCGTGTCATGGCTGCCGCCGTAGGGATTAAATGTCTATCTTGGAACATTAGGGGGATGCATAGTATGTCTCGCCGCCATAAGATCCATGCTTACCTTCGTCGACGAGGGGTGCAGATAGCACTGCTCCAGGAAACACACTTGAACAAACAGGAGGGGTTGGCACTGCAGCGGAGGTGGCGGGGACAGGTGTTCTATACCACATATTCAGCCTATGCCAGAGGTGTGTTGATCTGGGTGCGGGCGGGGGTGCCGTTTCAATCTACTGGGCAAGTGGTTGACCCAGGAGGCAGATATGTGATAGTGACGGGGCGGCTGGATGGTAGGGATATTGTGATAGGAAGTGTTTATGCCCCCAACACGGACCAGGCTTCTTTCTTTGCGCGTCTCTCTGGGGCTTTGGCCCCCTTGCTGACTGGCTCGGTGCTCCTGGGGGGTGACTTTAACTGCATCACGGATGTCTGCATGGACCGCTCCCATCCCCCCCTTGTTGACTCCCCTGTGCGTAGGTTGGCAGTGGTCCGGCAGGATTGGCAGAGACAGTGGGGACTGACTGATACCTGGAGGGCACATCATCCGGGGGAGAGGGATTATTCTTACTTCTCATCAATGCACGATCTCCATGTTCGCCTAGATTCGATCCTTAGCTCCCCTGACGTGCATGGGGCGATGGTGCACAGTGAGTACCTGGCTAGGACAACCTCGGATCACAATCCTTTGCTGACAGTCTTACACTGGTTGCGGGATCGGCCGGCTATTCCCACATGGCGGCTAAGACCTGACACACTGGAGGATCCAGTGTTTCGTGCCAACATTGGATCAGCTATAGAGGACTATTTTCGAATTAACGCCCGTACAGCGTCATCCCTGGTGGTAGAATGGGACGCCTTTAAGGCTGTGGTTCGGGGGCGCTGCATTGGTGAGGTAGTGGGAGTGCGCAGAGTGCTGCTGCAGGACGTCCAGTCGGCGGAACGGCGGGTGCGCGATAGGGAAAGAGTGAGGCCGGAGCGCCCGGACGAACAGGCTGGGCTACTTGAGGCTCGGGAGGCATTAGCAGTCCAGATCGAGAAATTGCGTTGTTTTGACTATAAAGCTTACATGGATAGGGCGCACGTGGAACGTGATAAGGTGGGGGCATTGCTGGCCTGGCTGGCCAATCCAGGCCCGTAGGGGGACCCCGATAGCAGAACTGAGGGGGCAGGGTACGGAGGTACTACACACCCAAAAAGACATCAATGATCACTTCTTACAGTATTACGCAGAGTTGTATCGGAGTGGGGCGGGCCCTGGTTGCCCCGAAGAGGCAGAATTTTTGCCGGGGGCGGGGCTCCCAAAACTTGTGGCTGCAGATGCTGAGGCGCTGGGTCGGGATGTAGAAGCGGGCGAAGTGCGTAGTGCCATAAAGCACATGGCCAGGAACAAAACCCCGGGCACCGATGGACCCCCCATTGAGTTTTATGCAGCTTATGCAGATGTGCTAGTACCCTGCTTAGTCGCACTGTATAACGGGGCGCGCCGAGAGGGGACCCTCCCTGCTACCACGCGAGAAGCCCTCATAGTTCCCCTTCTTAAACCGGGTAAACCTGCTGGGGAGCGGTCCTCGTATAGGCCTCTGGCGATGCTCAACCTCGACTACAAGATTTTGAGTCGTATTTTGGCTAGTCGATTGATGCCCCATATGTTGCAACTGATCCATGAGGATCAGGCTGGGTTCATTCCCACCCGCAATACTGCAATGAACGTACGCAGACTGATGCGCATCTTAGGATCTGACTCTTATGACAAGGAGGAGGCCTGCATATTTGCGGTCGACATTGAAAAAGCCTTTGATAGCCTGGAGTGGCCTTATCTCTTTGATGTCTTGAGGGCTTTTGGGATGGGGGAACGTTTTGTCCAGTGGACGGCGCTTCTTTATAGTGCTTCCACTGCTAGGGTGCGGACGGGGGGCTTGATATCTAGTGCCTGCGCGGTCGCTCGGAGAACGAGACAGGGGTGCCCGCTGTCCCCCTTATTATTTGCACTGGCAATGGAGCCCATGGCCGCTCATGCTAGGTTGGGACGGTATTTTCGAGGGCTACTGGTCGAGGGACGAGAGCAGCACATAGCATTATATGCGGATGACCTACTTCTCTTCTTGCCGGATGCTGGGGAGGCCTTGCAGGGGGCGCGGGGTTTGCTGGAGACTCTGGGGAGGGTGGCGGGACTCCGGGTGAATTGGACCAAGTCTTGTCTGTTTCCCACGGGCCCGGATGGGTTGCTTCGTCAGGGGGATGTCCCATGGGAATCCCGGTGTTTGCCTTACTTGGGAACCAGGATTTATCACGATCCCGCTGATTTGTTAGAGGGCAACGTGGGGCGAGCAATAAGAGGGGCGAAAACCTGCTTTGAGTTCTGGGGTACTCTCCCATTGTCGGTGGCCGGCAGGGTCGCCTTAGTGAAAATGGTCATTTTGCCCAGACTTCTTTATTACTTTGGGACTGTTCCAGTCTGGATTCCGGGAAAGCTATTTGCTCAACTGACCACGTTGATTACGGGGTTCATCTGGGGTGCGGGGAGGCGGAGGGTAGCACTGCTTACTCTACAGCGCCCCAGGAGTGAGGGAGGCCTTGCGTTGCCGAACCTGAAGTCCTATTACCATGCTGCGCAGCTCCAGTGGTTCACAAAGTGGGTGGCGGGTCACATCAGGCGTCCGGAGGAACAAAGAGGGGCGGATCCGAGCTGGTCCCAATTATCTTGTGTGCTGCTCCGGGTGCCGGTGAGGGACGCCTCACTACCTCCGGACTTGAGGGTGGTTCGACAGTGCTGGGCGCAGTTGGCCAGGAGGGCGCGTGTGATCATTCCTTAAGCACCCGAGATCCCTTTGCGAATGTGTGAGGCGCTACCCCACGGGGGACACTGGAACCGGTTATTGGCCTGGGAGGAGGCGGGAGTTATGACATTGGGAGACTTATATGAGGAGGGTAACCTGCTCCCTTTTGACGACTTTAGGGAGCGGCACGATCTCCCGCGGGGGGACTTCCTGTTCCATGCAGCCTTGACTGCGGCCGTCAGGAAGCACTGGCGGAAGGGGATGATAGAGCCGGACACCTCTCTTGCCTGTCAGTATGTAGTGATGGCGGCGGGTATCGTTAAAGCGGTGACTTGTCTCTATAGGCGGATTACTGGCGATATGCGGAAACCCCTGGCTGCCCTGCGCGTCAAGTGGGAAGCGGACCTGGGAGCACCTATTACGGACAAAAACTGGGAGGAAATCATGGAGCGCCCTTGGAAGTGTACACGAAATGCACGCTTCCAGCTTATACAGTTTTATGTTTTTCATAGGGCATACCTTACCCCTCACAAGATAGCTGAGTACTTTGGTGGGCCAGATGCTTGCCCCCCGATGTGGTTATGGTGGGGCGACTTTTCTTCACATGTTCTGGGACTGTCCGCAGGTGACAGGGTTTTGGGAGGAAGTGGCAACGTTACTCCTGACGGTGACAGAGAGGGACTTGGAGGTAGGTCCGGGGGTCTGCTTGCTACATGGATTTCCGCATACAGCAAAGACTAGGGTCACCAGTAGGTTTATTGATCTGGGGCTGGTCCTGGCCAAGCGGGAGATTACTTCTCATTGGAAGGCGCGGCAAGGCCCTAATTTATTACGGTGGGCTAGGAAAATGGAGAAATGGGCGGGAAGTGAGGGGACTTATAGATTGTGTCTGGCTCGACGCAGTGAAAATGAAAGATCGCACGAATGGGCCCGGGCATGGTTGGCACTCCTGGACTTGTTCAAACGCTCGGTTGTGGGGGATGGGGGAGGTCCGGTGGGGGATGATGGGACCCCGGTTCCTTGAGCGCCCTGTAACAGGCTTCCCCCCTCTGCTCTTGAGGTACTCTCTGTTGGGATTGCTGGGAGGCGGGCCCGACGTGTGGTGGCTGAGGCTTTGATGTACATGTAATTCTGATAGGTACTGGCGACATGCTTGGGTGGGTGGGTAGGGTGGGGGGGTTCGTTGGGGGGGTTGCTGGGGGATGGGGTGGGGGGTATTTTGTCTGTATTGCACACTCACTGTGGATTACTCTTGTGGATGCGCTACCTTGTAGCACGGATACTATTGGGGTGAATGCTGTACAGTTGTAGTTCATATGCTGGGGTGATTACTGCAATGCGTCCTGACTTGGTTGGAGGGCGGAATATCGGGGACGGGGATTGACTGCATTTTGTTCTGTGACCTAATAAAGTCTGTTTAAAAAAAAAAAAAAAAATGAGGTAATGGGTGTATGGTATTTTTCCACATATATCATGCATATGTGTGCAGTCGAAATGCACACACAGGCATCGATATATTTGGAAAAAGTACTCACCACCACCGGCCCCGTGGTCAACTCGTAATAAGGCGGTCTTTAGACTGCAAGCCCCATGGGCTGCTGGTGGGGGCGGACGCGGATCTACGACGGTCGGACTGTCAAACTCGTAATAAGGAATGTTGCATATAATGCTTGTTTTCAGCACCTAAGTAAGATGTATCTGTGGTAGCAGTAGAAATGGCAGATTTTCTTCTGAGCTATTTTATACTGACTGTCAGGCCTCTAATGGCACAGTAATTTATAGAGCAATGTGGGTGAAAGTGAAGTTTGGATGATGTCATCAGTAATGTCATCAATAATGTAATTTGAGATGTCATGAGTGGTGTCATAAATGGTGTCATAGAACATGTCATGAGTGATGTCATATGCAAGGTCATCAGCAGTGCATGGTGGGGCCGCAAGTTATAGTTAGTGCTGCTAACTATAACTATAAATTTCTCTGGGTGTTTTTTTGTTCAAATCATGGTCACTCAGAAATTCACCTAACTCTAACATTACTTTAACCTTTGGTTTTCTCAGTGAATTTCTAGTTGTTTTTTTAAAGTAAATTAATTTATTTTGTGAGTGTATGAATTGTAGAATGACTTTATATTATATGTTGTGTGCAGACCTTATTTTAAAAAGGAATGCTTTTTTATTGTAACAAAGCAGGAAAGGTTCACATTTTGCAAACTGTATCTAATAAAATGTTTGAGTATTAAACAGATTAATAAACCATTATTTTATTTGAGAGTGTGTATTTCCTTAGAATTACAATTCTCATATTGAAAAATGTTACCAGCAATCAATTTTTTGAGATGTGATCACTTTTGCTAGAGGCTCGCGAGCAGCTCGCTAGACACTCGCGAGATCACAGAGTTCTAAATTTTATTTTAATCTATTGTATACAGTTGTCTAGCATGTTTTCAGTTATTATGTAATGCTAGTCTATAATAATACAGTGAATAAAAGATGTTTGTATATATATATATATTCACTTAAAAAACCATAGGTTTCACACATGTTATAGTTAGCTGGACATTTCCCTCGTAAAAAACCAATGAAATTCCCCCGTTATAGTTAGTAAAGGGAACTATAACTCACGCGACCGCAATCCACTGCTGATGACGTCAGATATTACATCACTGTATTTATTCACTTATTTACCCATTTTTCTTTCCTTTAACCTTTAGCTATACATATTTAATAAATATTTATTTTACAGAAAGACACATATGTCATCAGTGATGTAATATCTGACGTCATCAGCAGTGGATTGCGGTCGCGTGAGTTATAGTTCCCTTTACTAACTATAACGGGGGAATTTCATTGGTTTTTTACGAGGGAAATGTCCAGCTAACTATAACATGTGTGAAACCTATGGTTTTTTAAGGGAATTTGCAAGGTTTTTTAAATGCTAATTCCTAACTATAACGTGTGTGAAACCTATGGTTTTTTCAGTGAATTTGTATGGTTTTTTAAATGCTAAGTTATGTAATTATTATTTAATTTTTTTTTTTTTTTAAGGTTTTTCACCGTGCGCGTACAGTGAGCACACGGTGCGCTTGGCGCACCGTGCGCGCTCTGTGGGCGTGCGGTGCGCTTCGCGCACCGCGTGCCCACGTTACGCCGTTCGCGTAATTTTCACGTTTCTACCGTGCGCGCACGGTAAGCGCACTCCGCGATTTTTCGTAAAAATATTAAAAACATTTATGGCCCTTGGGGGTCCTTTGGGGACCCCCTGACAATGGCTAGGGGGTCAGGAACTGTCCACCCTGCCCCCTTTTCATGTTCTCCACCTTTATTTTTCACCTCCCTCGGACTGCGAGAGACAAAATGGCGGCCGACACTTCCTGGTTTTGACCGATTCGAATGTTTACTAAGATCTAACAACCAATCAGAATTGCGCTCGTGCACGGCAGGGTGCGCTTACCGTACGCGCACGGTGCGCGCCTATAGATATATATATGCTTTTAAATGCTATTTTCTCAGAAAATACTGAACAGATTTACACCAGACCTGCAAAAGGCACATCCCTGACCTGAGGACTACCTCTCTGCCAAATTTCAAGGTTTTCTGTTCAGCCGTTCGGGCTGTAGCGCGGACTAAAGGTCCTATGGAAAATGCATGGGGAAAACGCGTTTTGGGACCCCCCCTTTTTCTCAGCCCCCGTTTGACGAATCCCCCCGAGACTTTCAGGGAAGGAGCGGAGCGGAGCGCCCCACCTATTTTGAAAATTTCGCGAGGATTCGTCAATCGACGTAAAAGTTATTCCAAATAGAATGTTGCGGATTTCCTATGGAAACACGGTCCTAACTATAACTATCTACTGGCGACCGCCAGTAGATAATATATATTTATTTATTTATTTTTATTTTTAAGTGGTAGCTCTCACGAGATTCTCATGGGAGCCGGATGCACAATCCCCTGCATGGACTCCGAGGCGCTGTACTTCCTGCCCAGGTCTTGTGAAGGCCTTGAGAGATCGTACATTAAGAATTAAGCTAATTGCAGTGTTCTCCTAAAATATTGAGGAAAGTACAACTTTAGATGTGCTGACTTTTTAACTCTCTCATTTGCTAAGAGGACCACTCTTATTTTGGTGCCTGTCCTATTTTCTGTCTCAGTTCAGCCCTGTTTAGGAGCTAATCTTTATATTTCCTCCCCTGTCAGGCTCAGATGGCACTTCCAACAGATTGTCAATGTTCGGCAAAGCAACCCAATAGCTTTTAAGATTCCAGCTGATAATGAATCAGGAAAGGAACCGATGTATCAGGGTCCTTACACCATCCCAGTACCTTCTTTCTAAGTCAGTCTTTCCAGCTTTCTTCATTACCACACCATATGGGTGTTTAGGGCAACCTCCAGACAGTACTGTTATGCCATGGGGACCTCTGCAAAAACAGGGGTCCCCTTCTGAGTTCCCATCCTCTGTGGCTTGTGGGTATAAAGCCTGATCACCACTTTCTGTTCTTCCCATTTGGTGAATTTTATCGGTCCCTCTCCATAATGCTGCAGCATAGCAGGTACCCGGGATACAGTGAGAGAGTTGGGACACACAGCGGCTTCGTTTAATTGGGTGGGTGGGGGCTTCTCAATTCACAATACTTATTATTACAACGAATTTCAGTGCAGCAAATCTCAACCAACAGTACCTAGGACTATGCCTGGCTACAGAACATTGCCCAAAAGGTAGATGCACCGGTTTCTATATTTCCTCCCACCCCAAATTATTTTATTTTTTAACTTTAACCTACATGAGCAAGCAAGTAACAGAGTATTGTTTGCTGTGTTCCAGGATTTCTGGTGCAATAAATGTTAGCTGTAGTAGAATTCCAGGCATAGCTCTTTCTGTGTGGCACATAATTAATTTCCTCAATTTTGCTCACTCTTCCATTATCTGAGTTGCATCACTACTGATAACAAAACTACGCATTGATTACTACCGGTAACTACACTACACATTGATTAGGCTGCATTTATGTTTTTGTCTTTACAGATGAAAGGTGATCCAAGTAGCAGCTTCAATGAGCCCAATCTCTTCTTGACAGTAGTTGACTTATTTACAGCAGGATCAGGGACAACATCCACCACACTGCGATTTGGGTTCCTCTACATGATCCTCTACCCAAACATCCAGAGTAAGTGCCAACTTCATTCTAGATTATAAATGGTTTGGGGAGGTTAACAGTCCTTGAAGCAATATGGGTTGTGTGGTACCAAATAACGCCCAGGAAGGATCACCGCCCCTTGTTGAAACCAATTTATTTTAGTATAAAGCCTTCCGGTTGAAGCATTTTTGTAGAAGGATTTAGAGAGAAAACACCTTTCAATTATGACATATTTTAGCCATCAGAGCATAATATAATCATTATAGATTATGGTATTGTGAAGAACACTGTGTCAAGGATATGTGACAGGAACCATGCCATGACTGTTTTAACTTTTCTCTTTTAGGTATTCCCCTTTCAGACTTACATGTACTAATCAATCAAAAGGGAATGTGTTAAAATAGAATGAACATTTAGTTCATGCTCTTTTTCCTTGCAACATGATGATCAGGGGTGCACGGTTAAATATTCATAGCATTTATTCTGTGCTGACTGTTCTGATTTTGTTCTAAATAATTTTTCTTGCGTTATGAGCAAAGTTTCAAGGAAAGCTTATAACTGAATATCTTGTTTGCTGTCATTATTTTAAAAAATGCAGCCTTGAAGAATAAGAATAGGTAAAAAGGGCATAAGGCCATTTTCTGTCAATTGTTTATCCGAAAAGTTCCTACAATGACTAAATAATGTTATAAACTCTAAGTACAGAGAGTTAAAGGGGCGAGAGGGACCTTCACGTCAGGTGACAACAAGCCTTACGTGCAGAATCTCATCACCCACTTTAACTGAAGGCTACCGGAAAAGTTGAGGTTTTATTAAATTACACCTGTATGTTGCATGAGATTGATTGTTACCTGAAACACATCTCAGTCAAATATTGCTGAATGGGTTGTTGGGTGGTCGCAGTCTAGCGGATTTTCTGTCTCAGCCCTTAGTGCCAGAATGAATCACCCTTGCACTAAATATTCTAATGTATGAGTTGAAACAGTAATTATTTTAGTCATAAAATATTGCTGGGACAATGTAATGAAAGTGTTTTTTTTACATGATGTGGTTAAGCACTGTGCAATAAAGTAAAAAATTCCATATCAGGTCCAGTTAGATTCCTTTGTCAAATCTTAGCTCAGTCCTGGGTGGCTGTGGCTCAGAGCAGTCATGCTTTATTAAATACAAAAGTGTAAATCATTTAAAAGTACCCAAAGAGTTGAATAAGAATAAAATGCAACACAATAAAAATCCAACACCACTTTCTAAGAATAGCTTGTATCTTTATCTCTAAATAGACACCTCCACAGCAAGATTCCACTGTAGGGTTCCAGAGATATGAATTGTCAAAGAAACAATAAATTACAGCTTTTCACTAAAGCAATGCATCCTTGTAATCTACAGTGGCTCATGGTTTAGGGTCATCCGTGACAAGTGACTTGAAAACTGCTATATGGGAATTCTTGCGGGGAACAATTCTGACAGTGAGCCAGTCATAGGGACCAGTCAGGTCCAGCAGATGTTACCTCATAGTATAAACAGCCTCCAGTCCAGTTCCAAAGAAGCCAATGGAGTGCTCCTAATGCAAGGGTGCAGGAACCTGAAGGTGCTCAAGGATGCTGAGGATGTTCAGCAGGTGTTGGGAGTCTACCTGGGGCCACCACTTGGACCACAAGCACTGAAAGATGACTTTGGCCTCAGGGTGGATGTCCCACAAAGTGAAGTATAGGTGAAGTCCAGCACAAAACTAGTTGCCACTGGTCTACTGTTCTCCAGTTAAGCAAATCAAGTGGTCCCCCTTAACTGTCAGTCATATCTCTGCTGATTGACCAAACTGCACTCTGACAACTCTCACTGGGTCCAGCAGCTTAGAATACAGTATTTGAGGGTCAGGACTTGGTTTCCCAGGCTTCACCTTGGCATCTAGTGGTGATAAGGCTTCTTGATGCTGGCTCTCAAAGGATCTGGTTTCTCAGCTTTTTATGGTTCTCTGGCTGTAGCAATGAGTCAGCCAACTGACTCTTGGAGCCACCTTCTCTGTGGCTCAAGGATGACTTTTTCTTGAGCAGGAAACCTCAGGCACAGTCCTTTCTTTGGTAGCCCAAAAGGCAGCAGGTGCAGACCAGCTTTTGGTGCAGTCTCTTTACTGGGTGCAGAGAACAGCAGGTCTGTCTTTCTTCATTCCTCTCTCCAGTCTAGAAGTGATTTGAAATTTGGGTCCCTATTTTATGCCTACTACAAGCCTAGGGGACTGTGACGGCTAACTACTCAATGGGCTGCCAGGTCCTTTCCCGCTTGATTATGACTTCCTGTGAAGTGAAGCCACTAGCTAGCCCACAATTCACTATGCCTCCCACTCCCAACATGGCACAATAATTCTCTCAGTGTGTGTGCTCACTAGCTGAACCCAGAGGACTAACTACCTGGGAGACTACGCATGGTTTGAAAAGCTGATTTAACAAAGGCTTTTCCCTCCCAGCCTGAGATGCCAGCCTGTCTGCTTAAACAAAAGACCCTCCTGAAGGTGACTACCATTTGCTCTACAAAAGACCCTCCTGAGTGTGACTATCATTTGCCCTTCAAAGGTGGCTTCCCCTTTGAAGCTCGCTTTTGGGCTCACCCCCACTCTGCCCATCATTCTCCCTCAGAAAGCCCTCTGTGTCCCTTCCTGAGAGTCATTCAAACCTCTCTCCAGGAGGGCAGCAGGTCAACGCAGGCATCCTTGCACCATGACACAAGGGTGAATGCATAGGTGTTAGGCAGCCAAACGTGTGCCAGCACTAGAAAAGGGCAGGAATGTCCTGTAAAATTCTAAATCCGGCTCATTACTGCTCTTTTCCTTTCACACATGACAGCAAGGTGGTTTGCTGAACTGCACTGTGTAAAAAAAAGATAAATATGGGTCTTAATCTGAATATTTGTTTGAAAATGCTTCCATCAAGACAGTTTTCACCCGTTTACTTTCACTAAGACTATATTTCTTTCCCTCAATCCCATCCTGAGCTATGAGGTCCAAGAGGGGTGCACTTACTATTACCAACACAACTCATCATCACAAGCCCACAATATATAACAAACTAAAAGGTATGTCACATTCTGAAGCATATACCTCATGGTGCATTGAACAAACGTCTGATGAAATGTTCACATTTTATGCATATTACACGTAGGGTGGTCATCCAGATGAAAATTGTACATGAGATATGCGCTCACATACAAAAATTATATTCAGTGCACTTCTCATGCAGCCCCAGATTTACTAAACCGTTGTGTTACCATTGTGTCAAGCAAGGAGACACAAGGCAACACAAGGGCTTAAGTGATGTTTACTAAGCCATGCAAAGACATCTTGCGCAGATCTGTGTGACTTAGTAAATCCAGAGTAATGCAAGGCAGCACAAATCGCTGCCTTCCATTACTCTGCTTTGGGAATGTGTTCCATGGGTGGAGTTTGGGCATTCCCACACATCCACCCAAGGAGTTTGGCACATTCCCAGATGAACTAGGGTAGAAAACCTGGGAATGCATCAAAATACTACGCTGTCCCAAAAGAGGTGTAGCAAGCAGAAATATGTTTATTTCTCTTCATTACGTCCTCTTTCCATGTGTGCTTTATTCTGTTTTCGTGAGTCCCAGGCTCACTGTATCACTGGATTCAAGCTGGCCTGGCTGATGAGGGGTGATGCCCCGAAACCGGTCCCAGGATGCTTGTTTCTGGTCCAGCGAGGACCTGGCTTGGCAGTTCGGGCTGGACTGTTCTCATGAGGAACGGGGTCAAGACTAATTTCCATATGGCTGGGTCTAAACTGGGGTGGCATGGTGAGCAAAAGAATGATGGATTTAGCCCAGATCTATTGATGGGGGTGAATGTTTGATTTGTTCTGCATTCCATCAATCATCTGTGTGTCTTTTGCATTGGTGCTAGGCAGCACTCAATGTACAGAGAGAGAGCAGAACTATACCATATCTTGCTAAATATGGTGCATTCCTGTTCTCTCCGTTTGATGCAACACAGTGGAGCAATTTGTCTTGCTGCATTGTGTCGAATGTTTCTAAGGCCCGTAGTGAACTTTGCTAGCACAGCACATATGGCAGTGGCACACTTTCAGTTTCAGAGTTCTCACACAACAGCAAGTCTTGCCTGGGTGGAAATTAAGTGAAAAGTGTAACCAATAGAGAAACAGGAACGCGTAAAACCCAAGATGTGGATTTTCTAAGATTATGTATACAAAATGTTTTTCGCTGGACTATTTTATAGAGCAACTATTAGAAGACAGACCTAGGGGCCGATTACAATGTCAGTCGGAAAGGCTTCAACCAACAGTCGGATTCTCCTCAACTGTGTTAGAGCGCGTCCGACCGACTCGGTCGGTTTATAATCCACCCGACCAATTACGATGTTCGCGGACGGAATGTAAAACCCTCGGTCATTCTGAATCGGTTCCGATTGGCAGTTGGAATATCCGTTTTGGTCGGAACCCCATTGTACTCCTCTATGGACAGCATTTCTGACCTCGCATTATGATGCCGATTTCCAACAGCCTTTCCAAGTTGGCCTGTCCGACACAAAAAGGCTGTCAGAAAGTGACTTTGGGTGCGCCTAGCAGGGCCCCTGCCATCCTGTGACCTCCGGTTGAGGGCCGTGGGGGTACCTAAGGGACCCCCCCCCGTAAAACCCTGCACAGCGTTGCTGGCACAACGGGGTGCCTGCAACAGGGTGCAGGGTTTTACACACACACACACCCTTTCCCCATAGGAGCCTGTGTTACTGACGGTTGTCGGTCGTAACACGGGCTCCCATAGGAAACAATGGGACTCTGGCCAAACAGTGTTTGGCCGAATTGCAATCGGTCGGGTGGAACCGCCGATTGCTAGTCGGTCGGAATAGATTCCGAGATGTGTCAGGCAGAAAGTTTCTGCCCGACACCTAATGAGCCCCCCAATGTATCAGAGATTGTGAAGGAAGAAGTGACGACCTACAAAAATGACAAATGCTTTGAAACTAGAGATAAGAAGATGATTTATTTAGAACAGAAGCCTATGGAAATGCAAATAGACTTAATTACTTAATTAGAGCAAAAGGTAAAAATAACGAGGGCCAAAATTGCCAATATCTACAAAGATCTTGTGAGGATCTGGGTGTATTATATGATATGGCTGTAGGCCTTATCATGGAGTATATTCACAGATACTGTCTTGGGTGCAGTCAGAGTTATTTACTTGACCTTCAGCTCAACCCTTTGGTATCTATGGCACATAGTAGCAAGTCTAAGCAAAGGAACAATGTGTAAAGCATTTAACAGCACCAAACAACAGAATAAGAAAATCATCAAACAAGAAAGGAACACAACAATTAATCAAAATTAGACCATATTTATTTCCAATTGTAAGAGATCTTAATCATTAAAATCCACAGGGTGATACAAGAGATACAGATATTAGAATATTTCTTTTTTTACTTTTGGAGACAACCACAAACAAGCAATGGCAAACGCAAAGTTTGAAAAGAATGGAAAGGTTAGTGGGTATGTTGCCGCCCAACTTGGGTGACCAAATCCAGCAGGGATGAGGTCTAGGGGTCCGGAAAGGATACTTGGGACAGTTACCTGGCCACTAAAGCATTTTCAAAGCAGGATCCCATCTTTATAAAAACAACTGCCATTGAGATTAACGGAGTGGTCCTGATGCTGAGGGATGCAGGCAAAGATTCTCAAAAGGAAGCTGATTGAGACCTCGGTCCAGAGGTGAATGAGGGCGACTCTTTCCACGGATCTCCGGATCCTACAAACTCCTCTATGCAGGGTTCCAAGGGCTGCCAACACAGCGGTCACAGTGCAAAACTTTGGAGAGGGCTGGTGTCTTCCTTGGGCCAATGCAGACCGTGCGCTTTTGCAACACCACAGTCACAGTACAAAACTTTGGTGGGAGCTGGTGTCTGCCTTGGGTGACAAATCTGGTTATACCCAACACTCACGGGTCCAGAAGACATGGGTGCACCTTTTGGCTATTTCTACATTGTCCCTAAGGATGTCCTGTGCCCGGTAGCAGCCGAACGTCTGCGGTGGCTACCAGAGATGCGATTTGGGCTCTTTCAACTTTACTGTCCACAGTGCCAGTCTGGGAGGTCAGCCAACTGACACTTGGAGTCACTGCTTCAGACTGGTGCTAGGAATCAACTTTTCAACATGCCAGGCACAAAGAACAGGGTCCAAACTCTGCTAGCTCAAAGTGAAGCAGGTGCAGTCGCTATGGCACCACAGCCTCTCTTTGTGCTCTTCCAATGGCTGGAAAATAGTCTTCTTCTTGTCCTTCTTCCAAGTTTAGTGAGTACTCAATTCTTGGGTGCCAGGGGTGTTGTTATAGCCCAGTAAGTGCCCCGAGGGAACAATGCAGAAGTAGTAGATCCCCTCCTATCTGGTTACACCGTTCCGGTGATGTGTGGCATCTGGCTATCCCAGAGTGCATCTTACATGCCACAAACAACATGGATGAAGTATTCCTCGAGTGTGAGGACCTTGGCAGCCTACTCCAGCCGGTGTGGCTACCAAGGACTGCAAGCCCATGGCAAACCGGTTCTAAAAACTGGTTTACCTTTTATTGGCCTTGGCTGTACCTTGTCTAGGGGAAACAAAAGGATTCCTGCATGGGAGTGTTGCTGCAGCAGCTCTTCAAATGTAGCATCACATTTGATGCTTGCCTTTTGGAATAAGACCCTTTGCAGCGCGTCCTGTGGGGAAGGAGTCACGCTACAGCACAGCAATTGCCCTTGTTCCTGTCCTGGGAGTCGTTCACATGTCTCCCCAGGTAGGCAGAACCCTGTCTCAGTGCAAGTGCCTCTGCAAAGTCACTGGACCAGCTGGGTCAACAGTGGCAACTTTCAGAAAAGTGAACAATATTAAATTTGACATACATGATGACTGGAAAATGGAGTTGTATTTAAGGTCCCCTTTAATTTGATACCATACATGACATGGTTAGATAGCCTCTGTCAGGAGTTAGACACATTGGAATGCCAACGGCTAAACCTGCAATTACCTTATAAGGCTAATAAACTGTCCACAGCAAATACCACCACGTTAGGGGTTTGCTGTACAGAAGTATCCAAAATATATGTCCATCTTAATAATATAAAGCTCCTTGCCTTAGGACTTCATAGGCATGCCCTAAAGGAGCCTTATATATATTCAATTTAAGGGACTTGTGCACTTTGACACTACTGGTAGTGGGAAAGTCATGTGAGCAGTGCCTCTTCAGTCTGCAATGGCAGCTCAAAGTCATGTTTTCTCTTTGTCATGCACAGAGGGGCACAACCAGTGCTGTAGGTATTATGTGGACAGCCAACCTTACATGCCCTGGGTACCTGGGCACCATATACTACAGACTTATAAGTACGCTAGCATGTGCCAATCGGGGACACCCAATTTAACCTACCATTTTGAAAAGGAAAGAACACTATCACTGAGGTCTGGACAGCAGACTTCAGTGCACTTTCAAATTAGAAAACCAGCAGCTAGTAGTCCAAGATGGGGCAAAAAGTCAGGGTAAACCTGCAAAAATAACCTGTTTTCTCACACAACCTCCACCAGCTAATACTCCAGGGAGACCTCGACCACCTCCTGATGGGTCTTCATGGACATCTTCATGTAAGCAATAGAAAAACAGGGAACGCGTAAAACCCAAGATGTGGAATTTCTAAAGATTATGTTTACAAAATGTTTTTCGCTGGACTATTTTATAAAGCAACGATTAGAAGACAGACCTAGGGGCCGATTACAATCTCAGTCAGAAAGGCTTCAACCAACAGTCGGATTCTCCTCAACTGTGTTAGAGCACGTCCGACTGACTCGGTCGCTTTATAATCCACCCGACCGATTATGATGTTCGTGGACGGAATATAAAACGTTCGGTCATTCTAAATCTTTTCCTGCTGGCTCTTGGAATATCCGTGTTGGTCGGAACCGCATTGTGCTCCTCTATGGACAGCATTTCTGACCTCGCATTACGATGCCGATTTCCAACAGCCTTTCCAAGTTGACCTTTCTGACACAAAAAGGCTGTCAGAAAGTGACTTTGGGGGCCCCTGGCAGGGCCCCTGCCATCCTGTGACCTCCGGTTGAGGACTGAGGGGGTACCTAAGGGACCCCCCTGTAAAATCTAGCACTGTGTTTCTGGCAAAATGGGGTCCCTGCAACAGGGTGCAGGGTTTTACACACACACCCCATTTCCCCATAGGAGCCTGTGTTACTGCCAGTTGTGGGTCGCAACACGGGCTCCCATAGGAAACAATGGGACTCTGGCCAAACAGTGTTTGGCTGAATTGTAATCGGTTGGGTGGAACCGCCGATTGCTAGTCAGTTGGAACCGATTCCGAGACGTGTCAGACAGAAAGTTTCTGCCTGACATCATAATGAGCCCCCTAATGTGTCAGAGAATGTGAAGGAAGGAGTGACGACCTACCAAAATGACAAATGCTTTAAAACTAGAGATAAGAAGATGATTTATTTAGGACAGAACCTATGGAAATGCAAATAGACTTAATTAGAGCAAAAGGTAAAAACAATGAGGGCCAAATATGCCAATATCTGCAAAGATCTTGTGAGGATCTGGGTGTATTATATGATATGGCTGTAGGACTTATCATGGAGTAAATTCACATATACTGTCTTGGGTGCAGTCAGAGTTATTTACTTGACCTTCAGCTCAACCCTTTGGTAGCTATGGCACATAGTAGCAATTCTAAGCAAAGGAACAATGTGTAAAGCATTTAACAGCACCAAACAACAGAATAAGAAAATCATCAAACAAGAAAGGAACACAACAATTAATCAAAAAAAGAGCATATTTATTTCCAATTTTAGGAGATCTTAATCATTAAAATCCACAGGTTAATACCAAAGATGCAGATATTAGAACTTTTATTTTACTTTTGGAGACAGCTACAAACAAGCATTGGCAAACACAAAGTTTGAAAAGAATGGAAAGGTTAGTTGGTATGTTGCCGCCCGACTTGGGTGACCAAATCCAGCAGGGATGAGGTCTAGGGGTCCGGAAAAGATACTTGGGACAGTTACCTGGCTACTAAAGCATTTTTAAAGCAGGATCCCATCTTGATAGACCATCTGCCATTGAGATTAACGGAGTGGTCCTGATGCTGAGGGATGCAGGCAAAGATTCTCAAAAGGAGGCCGGTTGAGACCTCGGTCCACAGGTGATTGAGGGCGACTCTTTCCACGGATCTCGGGATCCTACAAACTCCTCTATGCAGGGTTCTAAGAGCTGCCAACACAGCGGTCACAGTGCAAAAGTTTTTTTGAGGGCTGGTGTCTTCCTTGGGCCAATGAAGACCATGCGCTTTTGCAACACCACAGTCACAGTACAAAACTTTGGTGGGAGCTGGTGTCTGCCTTGGGTGACAAATCTGGTTATACCCATCACTCACGGGTCCAGAAGACATGGGTGCACCTTTTGGCTATTTCTGAATTGTCCTTAAGGATGTCCTGTGCCCGGTAGCAGCCGCACGTCTGCAGTGGCTACCAGAAATGCGATTTGGGCTCTTTCAACTGTAATGTCCACAGTGCCAGTCTGGGAGGTCAGCCAACTGACACTTGGAGTCACTGCTTCAGAATGGTGCTGGGAATCAACTTTTCAATAAGCCAGGCACAAAGAACAGAGTCCAAGCTCTGCTAGCTCAAAGTGAAGCAGGTGCAGTCGCTATGGCACCACAGCCTCTCTTTGTGCTCTTGCAATGGGTGGAAAGTAGTCTTCTTCTTGTCCTTCTTCCAAGTTCAGTGAGTACTCACTTCTTGGGTGCCAGGGGTGTTATTATAGCCCAGTAAGTGCCCCGAGGGAACAATGCACACACTAGCCAATAACCTAGTAGATCCCCTTCTATCTGGTTACACCGTTCCGGAGATTTTGTGGCATCTGGCTATCCCAGAGTGCATCTTACATGCCACATACAACATGGCTGAAATCTTCTTCAAGTGTGAGGACCTTGGCAGCCTACTCCAGCCGGTGTGGCTACCAAGGACTGCAAGCCCATGGAAAACCGGTTCTAAAAACTGGTTTACCTTTTATTGGCCTTGGCTCTACCTTCTCTAGGAGAAACAAAAAGATTCTTGCGTGGGAGTGTTGCTGCAGCAGCCCTTCAAATGTAGCATCACCTTTGATGCTTGCCTTTTGGAATAAGACCCTTTGCAGCGCGTCCTGTGGGGAAGGAGTCACGCTACAGCACAGCAATAGCCTTTGTTCCTGTCCTGGGAGTCGTTCACATGTCTCCCCAGGTAGGCAGAACCCTGTCTCAGTGCAAGTGCCTCTGCAAAGTCACTGGACCAGCTGGGTCAACAGTGGCAACTTTCAGAAAAGTGAACAATATTACATTTGACATAAATGGTGACTGCAAAAAGGAGTCGTATTTAAGGTCCCCTTTAATTTGATACCATATATGACATGGTTAGATAGCCTGTGCCAGGAGTTAGACACATTGGAATGCCAACCGCTAAACCTGCAATTACCTTATAAGGCAAATAAACTGTCCACAGCAAATACCACCACGTTAGGGGTTTGCTGTACAGAAGTATCCAAAATATATGTCCATCTTAATAATATAAAGCTCCTTGCCTTAGGGTTTCATAGGCATGCCCTAGAGGAGCCTTACATATATTCAATTTAAGGGACTTGTGCACTTTGACACTAGTGGTAGTGGGTAAGTCATTTGAGCAGTGCCTCTTCAGTCTGCAATGGCAGCTCAAAGTCATGTTTTCTCTTTGTCATGCACAGAGGGCCACAACCAGTGCTGTAGGTATTGTGTGGACAGCCAACCTTACATGCCCTGGGTACCATACTATGGACTTATAAGTAAGTTAGCATGTGCCAATCGGGGACACCCAATTTAACATACCATTTTGAAAAGGAAAGAACATTATCACTGAGGTCTGGACAGCAGACTTCAATGCACTTTCAAATTAGAAAAACAGCAGCTTGTAGTCCAAGATGGGGCAAAAAGTCAGGGTAAACCTGCAAAAATAACCTGTTTTCTCACACAACCTCCACCAGCTAATACTCCAGGGAGACCTCAACCACCTCCTGATGGGTCTTCATGGACATCTTCATGTAAGCAATAGAAAAACAGGAACACGTAAAACCCAAGATGTGGATTTTCTAAAGATTATGTTTACAAAATGTTTTTCACTGGACTATTTTATAAAGCAACTATTAGAAGACAGACATAGGGGCCGATTACAATCTCAGTTGGAAAGGCTTCAATCAACAGTCGGATTCTCCTCAACTGTGTTAGAGCACGTCCGACTGACTCGGTCGCTTTATAATCCACCCGACCGATTATGATGTTCGCGGACGGAAAATAAAAAGTTCGGTCATTCTAAATCTTTTCCTGCTGGCTCTTGGAATATCCGTGTTGGTCGGAACCGCATTGTGCTCCTCTATGGACAGCATTTCTGACCTCGCATTACGATGCCGATTTCCACCAGCCTTTCCAAGTTGGCCTGTCCGACACAAAAAGGCTGTCAGAAAGTGACTTTGGAGTCCCCTAGCAGGGCCCCTGCCATCCTGTGACCTCCGGTTGAAGACTGAGGGGGTACCTAAGGGACCCCCCTGTAAAAAACTGCACTGTGTTGCTGGCAAAGTGGGGTGCCTGCAACAGGGTGCAGGGTTTTAAACACACACCCCATTTCCCCATAGGAGCCTGTGTTACTGACGGTTGTCGGTCGCAATACAGGCTCCCATAGGAAACAATGGGACTCTGGACAAGCAGTGTTTGGCCGAATTGTAATCAGTCGGGTGGAACCACCGATTGCTATTCAGTTGGAACCGATTCCGAGACGTGTCAGGCAAAAGGTTTCTGCCTGACATCATAATGAGCCCCCTAATGTGTCAGAGATTGTGAAGGAAGGAGTGACGACCTACCAAAATGACAATTGCTTTAAAACTAGAGATAAGAAGATGATTTATTTAGGACAGAAGCCATGGAAATGCAAATAGACTTAATTAGAGCAAAAAATAAAAATAATGAGGGCCAAAAATGCCAATATCTGCAAACATCTTGTGAGGATCTGGGTGTATTATATGGTATGGCTGTAGGCCTTATCATGGAGTACATTCACAGATACTGTCTTGGGTGTAGTCAGAGTTATTTACTTGACCTTCAGCTCAACCCTTTGGTAGCTATGTCACATAGTAGCAAGTCTAAGCAAAGGAACAATGTGTAAATCATTTAACAGCACCAAACAACAGAATAAGAAAATCATCAAACAAGAAAGGAACACAACAATTAATCAAAATAGGAGCATATTTTTTTTCCAATTTTTAGAGACCTTAATCATTAAAATCCACAGGGTGATACCAGAGATACAGATATTAGAACTTTTTTTTTACTTTTGGAGACAACCACAAACAAGCATTGGCAAATGCAAAGTTTGAAAATAATGGAAAAGTTGGTGGGTATGTTGCCGCCCGACTTGGGTGACCAAATCCAACAGGGATGAGGTCTAGGGGGCGGAAAGGATACTTGGGACAGTTGCCTGGCCACTAAAGCATTTCTTAAAGCAGGATCCCAACTTTATAGAACAACTGCCATTGAATTAATGGAGTGGTCCTGATGCTGAGGGATGCAGGCAAAGATTCTCCAAAGAAGGCTGGTTGAGAACTCGGTCCACAGGTGATTGAGGGCGACTCTTTCCACGGATCTCAGGATCCTACAAACTCCTCTATGCAGGGTTCCAAAGGCTGCCAACACAGCAGTCACAGTGCAAAACTCTGGTGAGGGCTGGTGTCTTCCTTGTGCCAATGCAGACCGTGCGCTTTTGCAACACCACAGTCACAGTGCAAAACTTTGGTGGGAGCTGGTGTCTGCCTTGGATGACAAATCTGGTTACACCCAACACTCACGGGTCCAGAAGACATGGGTACACATTTTGGCTACTTCTGAATTGTCCTTAAGGATGCCCTGTTCCCGGTAGCAGCAGAATGTCTGCGGTGGCTACCAGAGATGCGATTTGGGCTCTTTCAGCTTTAATGTCCCCAGTGCCTGTCAGGAAGGTCAGCCAACTGACCTTTGGAGTCACTGCTTCAGACTGGTGCTGGGAATCAACTTTTCAACAAGCCAGGCACACAGAACAGGGTCCAAACTCTGCTAGCTCAAAGTGAAGCAGGTGCAGTCGCTATGGCACCACAGCCTCTCTTTGTGCTCTTCCGATGGGTGGAAAGTAGTCTTCTTCTTCTCCTTCTTCCATGTTCAGTGAGTACTCACTTCTCGGGTGCCAGGGGTGTCTATTATAGCCCAGTAAGTGTCCCGAGGGAACAATGCAGACACTAGCCAATGAAGTAGTAGATCCCCTCCTATCTGGTTACACCGTTCCGGTGATGTGTGGCATCTGGCTATCCCAGAGTGCATCTTACATGCCACAAACAACATGGCTGAAGTCTTCCTCGAGTGTGAGGACCTTGGCAGCCTACTCCAGCCGGTGTGGCTACCAAGGACTGCAAGCCCATGGAATACCGGTTCTAAAAACTGCTTTACCTTTTATTGGCCTCGGCTGTACCTTGTCTAGAGGAAACAAAAGGATTCCTGCATGGGAGTGTTGCTGCAGCAGCCCTTCAAATGTAGCATCACATTTGATGCTTGCTTTTTGGAATAACACCCTTTGCAGCGCGTCCTGTGGGGAAGGAGTCACGCTACAGCACAGCAATAGCCTTTGTTCCTGTCCTGGGAGTCGTTCACATGCCTCCCCAGGTAGGCAGAACCCTGTCTCAGTGCAAGTGCCTCTGCAAAGTCAATGGACCAGCTGGGTCAACAGTGGCAACTTTCAGAAAAGTGAACAATATTACATTTGACATAAATTGTGACTGCACAATGGAGTCGCATTTAAGGTCCCCTTTAATTTGATACCTTACATGACATGGTTAGGTAGCCTCTGGGTGGAGTTAGACACATTGGAATGCCAACCACTAACCCTGCAATTACCTTATAAGGCTAATAAACTGTCCACAGCAAATACCACCATGTTAGGGGTTTGCTGTACAGAAGTATCCAAAATATATTTCCATCTTAATAATATAAAGCTCCTTTCCTTAGGGCTTCATAGGCATGCCCTAGAGGAGCCTTATATATATTCAAATTAAGGGACTTGTGCACTTTGACACTACTGGTAGTGGGAAAGTCATGTGAGCAGTGCCTCTTCAGTCTGCAATGGCAGCTCAAAGTCATGTTTTCTCTTTGTCATGCACAGAGGGGCACAGCCAGTGCTGTAGGTATTGTGTGGACAGACAACCTTACATGCCCTGGGTACCTGGGCACCATATACTATGGACTTATAAGTAAGCCAGCATGTGCCAATTGGGGACACTCAATTTAACATACCATTTTGAAAAGGAAAGAACACTGTCACTGAGGTCTGGACAGCAGACTTCAGTGCACTTTCAAATTAGAAAACCAGAAGCTATGAGTCCAAGATGGGGCAAAAAGTTAGGGTAAACCTGCAAAAATAACCTGTTTGCTCACACAACCTCCAGCAGCTAATACTCCAGGGAGACCTCAACCACCTCCTGATGGGTCTTCATTGACATTAGGGAACTAATTACGATGCCAGCCATCCCGCTATCATGATTAGGATGCAATTGCCTTCATGACGGTCGGAAAGTTGTTTTTTCCTATTGCGGCTTGTGCTGAAACATCTATGCACTGTGAAGCAAACATAATGCTGTGTCTGCCTAATGATGAATGGATGTTTAGGGGGACACCACGGGTGCACCCCAGGGCCCATATCATAGGGCCGTGGGGGACAGAGGCCTTGCCAGGGGTCCCAAAAGACCATTTTTGCTAGCCTTTTCATGGTGGCAGAATAAAGTTGAAAAGGCTGTTGGAAAGGTGCATTGTAATCCCAATGGTGGTGCCCGAAAAGGCACAACTCCATTTTGGGGATTACAAACCGCCTTCCACATAGACAGGCTCCTTGAGCCTGTTGAGCGTGGATCAGATTCCCTCCTCAAGCATCGGTCAGACCGCCTGTATCATAATACGGCGGTCGGACCGATGATTCCAATCTCGGGCGGACCGCCACCAACAAGCTTTTGGATGGCCTTACACCCAACATCGCACTGAGCCCCTAAGTGAGGAATAATGCAGAAAACTTGCTGTCATTATTGCAGGGCTTACTCTGCCTTACGTCCTTTGGATAGAGTCATTCCCACTGGGAATGTGACTGACTCTTTGTTTTCTTCACCCTTTTCCTTTTCCATGGGGCCAGAGGTGCCTACCTCTTCTAACTCTATCTTAGCCAGGGCAACACCTGGCTTACCCAAAGAGGTTATCTATAACTGGAGTAACCCCTCCATGACCAGCAGGGTCAGGGGGCCTATATTGCTGCTAAACGTTGGGTCAGTCCACCAAGCCAAAGATAGTGCAGCCATAAAGGCTAACATAATCCCAGAACCACACCTTTAGCTTTCCACTGACAGGTGGATGTGCTATGCAGTAGGTTTATTTGGGTTCAAGTGGCCCTTCTGCTTTTTCTGAGTGGGGTTTACTACATCTTGTAGCAGACACCCTTCTTCTACTCTTAATTCTGTTAGTGGAGGCGACCCAGGTAGCTGACTAGTAAGGACTTTGTGTGGGGTAGGTAAGGCATCACCAGTGCCTACTCTGGAGTTCTTCCTTTATGGAATAGAATCTCCTTGATTCACTGGAACTTTCTCTAAAAGTTGCCCACTTCTCCTACACTTATTTTGCTTGCCTTTCCGCTGGGGCCCACTTTTACTACCTGTAGGTTCAGCACCTCCAGATTCCTTGGGAGAGGTATGCACTAGGCAATTCCTTCTTTTGGGCTCAGACCAACCTCTGGAAGGTCATTTCCAAGGAGACAATCAAGGGGGAGGTCTGGACTGACTACCACCCTCTGTAAACTAAGGCCCCTCTAACATTGCTAACGTCATAGGCCTAACAGTAATCTGACCTGGGACAGCCCTTACCCTCCTGCCCTGTCCTGGTAAATACTGATCTGGGGATACCAGTCTGTCATTCACATTAGTGTGACTGGCACAAGTATCTCTCAGGGCAGTGACTGGGGCTTCATTCATCTGGTTGTGGGGAAAGTGTTTACCATAGTCTGGAATCACCAATCCTTTTCCCACTTGAAAGCTACAAGGATGTCCTCATCTGAGGAGCAATCCACAGAGGCTACACTGACAACCCCAGTGCCTATCTTTTCCTTGGGACAAGCTGAGACCTCTTTGTAGTGCTCAACCTGCTGACAATCGAAGCAGGGCCCAATTTCTATGAACATTTTAAGCTTAGGGTCCCTACTACTCTGGTTATCACTAGAGTTGGGGTGGAATGTATTATCTTCCTTTTTAGTGTTCTCGGGCTCTGGGGATATCTCTTTGGTGGGTTTGCCCCTTCTCTCCTTTCTATTCTGTTGGCCCAACGCCCTCTTTCTTAGGATCACCCCCCTGAATTTTCTTGGGAATTCTAGTTCTAAGCCACCCATCAGTCTTTGTTTTCCAAACTCTCTAGGGCTAGAAAACTTGAAATCTACTAGATGCTGTTGTAACTTCTCTGAGCAACGATTTTTCACAATTGGTATCAACCTGGTTACCTTATAGCCATCCCACCAGTGACTTAACTGATGCAACAGCAAGGTCTACCTGTTTTCCTACACATCTGTTCAGACTTGTAAGAATAGTTTACATTGTGCACATCTCATTTTCACAAATAAGTGCTATAGTACAGTGTGCCATGGTAAATATGTGTTTCCTTGCTGAGAAGGTGTTACAAAATGAACATATTTGGAATCCACCTGTGCAAGTGGTGTTCACTGCATCTAGGTTTCTGAGTGTAAGCAAGAACGTTCCTGCATGCCATGGAGAGCCAGGAACGGCACTCAGGGCTCTATTCACAAAGGTAAAGTTATACCACAAGTCTAATTTAGACCAACAGTCTAACTTTACTACTTTTTGGTATTCACAAAGGTGAGTTACTACTCGTAATTTTACTAGTAGTAAATTTACTTGTAGTAAGTTTACCTGTAGTACGTTTACTAGCAGTAAAGTTACTAGCAGTAACTTACCGTTGTGAATAACTGTAGGAAGGTGGGATATTAGTAGGTTCAGGTAGGTTCCTACAGCTAGTAATAATACCACAATCCCTAATAAGGTCCAATCAAGTCTCAATAAATTAAACCTTGCTCTAACCTTGGTAGCCTGGAAGATGAGCAGTCAGTCTTAACTAAGTAGACAGGTATGTAAAGCATTTCATATCACCAAAACAGTAATAAGTAAAAGACACAACAGAATCAAAATGCAACAGCAATTTATATAAATAGAAAATATTTCTATCTTTCAAATTACACCAACACGACAAAAATCAAATGTAGGGAACCGGATATATGAATTTTTAAAGATTAAAGATTAAAAATACAGAAATGTGCTTTCTAGCGCCAAAAAGATTAAAACGCCAACCACGACTATCTGGTCGCACTGGACCAGAACAAAGTTAAAGTTTCACACTGACTGTGATGGTGTGGTGGTCAGGATCGATGAGTGCTAGGCCCTAGTAAAAATGTTACCTTGCCCCTAGTCAATTTTTTGGAGCTTATCTCTCATCGAAGGGCACGTCAGCAGGTCCTTGGGTCTTTTCAGATGTGAGGTTTGGTTCATCAACAGCAGCCTGCCCCTGCGGAAGTCCTCAGTGGTTCTCTGGAGGTCTTTGTCCCAGACATTGATGACGGGGAGTTCCGGAGCTTTCAGTGGGACAAACCAAGACGGTCAGGCAAATTCTTGAGTCTGCGACAGCTGCTTGACTCTCAACATCAAGCCGGTCTTCTCATGTAGCTTTTTAGAAAACTTTGGCAAAACATTCCCAAACTTTCAGATCTTCTTCTGAAAGGTTTCCAGAAGGTCAGAAAGTGTCCAACAGCACCAGCCAAGGGCTCAGAAGCTCTGGTTTGCCTCCTGGGGTCTGTAACTCAATCTCCCACAATGCACCTGGTCAGTCCAGGAAAGTCCAGGTGAAGAGTAGTCCTTTCAGTGGATGTTGCAGGTGGCTTCTTCCAGGACTTTTCTATCTGTTGCTGCTCAGAGAGTCCGCCTCTTACCCTTTAAGGCAGGCTAAGTCCATCTTGTGTGAAACCTTTAGAGTGCAGTCCTTCTGAGTGCAGTCCTTCTGTGGTGCAGTCCAAGGGTCCAGTAGGGCAGTCCTTCTTCTCCAGATGTTTCAGGCAGGGATCTGAGGGGCTTCTGCAAATCACCCATATGTATTCCCCATTCTGATCTGGCAAGGGGGGGCACCCCAACCACAGGAGTACAAGTTGCCACCCTCTGCTATGACATATTTTTGTCCAACAATGCACATTTCTCCAAAACTCTAAATGGAGAAATTCCCTCCTTGGAGTGCAGGTCTGGCTAACTTACCCACAAGTGTGGCTCCCCTTCCAGGCCCTCTACTAATCTAATTAGAGGGCTCCTATCTGGCGGTAGATCAAGAAAGTAGGGGATGGCTTGGGTCTGGTGACATCTATGATTCTACCCTTAAAGTCCAGTTTATCTCCCCAGCCCCTTCCTGTTCCGCCCACCAAATGCCTGTATTGTTTCAGCCCCAGGCCTCTTCACACCTACTAAGGGAGCAGCTTGACTCAGGCTGTCAGAGGCTGGCCAATCAGAAGAGACTGCTACAGGGCTGTTGTAGGTAACTTGAGGATAGTAAGTTCTATAACTACTTGCTTGCAATAGTTATAATAAATCCAACCAATGGATTTATTCCAACTATTACTTTGATAATTTGAAGTATGTGTCTAGCTACTGTCAATCTAAAGTTAGACTTTATTAAATGGTAAATAAAGCCTTCCTATGTTTGTCTTTGCAGCAAGCAGCACTACAATGGGGGTAAAACAACTTTGACTGTCTTTCATCTAACATAGCATATACAACATATTTTAAAATATCCCTGCTTTTTATAGCAAAGCACTTTACCCTTGGGGCACCTAGGGCACTCCTCAGGACTGGTGTATATGTAATAAAAAGGTACTTTGGACTTTGGAAGTACTTTTAATTCCAAAGTCAAATTTGAACACAGTTTTACTTTAAAACCAGCCTGCAAGGCTGACTTTAAAATGGCACTAGACACAACAGCAGTGCACTTTTAACTGTATTTCCATTGGGGTCTCTAAACCTACATTCCCTACCATAAACTAGGACTTGCTAGTAGGTTATTGTAGCCAATTAATAATAACACTAATTACCTTATACCTTTTAATAACAGATCACCGGCCCTGGGCACAACTTGGCAGAGCCCAGGGGTGATCAGGGCCAAAAGGATTTCTTTCCTACAATACCAAAAAAGTAGTAAACTTAGACTTAAGTTGTAACATTGATTCACCACCAAAAGGAATCAAAAGAGTGCAAATGTGCCAAATGGCACATACTCCTGTATGTGCTGAAGAGCAAAATACTTGCTCTATGAGTAACCCAGCATAGCGCAGCATAGACCCTACCCACCGCTGTCCATAGACCACTAGGATGTAGGGGCAGCTGTGGGATAAGGCGGGCAGTGACTAAAACAATACATAACACAATCACCACTAAGAAACAGGCAGGAAGTCCTCACCAGCAGCTCTGCAGTTTGTTTCTTGCAATATGTGCCACACACCAGCCCACTCCCTATGCTGTCACACCATTGTCTTTGCATATGGTGGCCATCTTAAGAACAGGGAATCAACAACACACAATGCCACATTGTGCCAGCTATGCTGCTGCTGCTGGCATATATTACATGATGCTCTAATACTGTTTTTCAGTGGCGACTGGCACTGCAGCTGTGGTGGGGTTCTGTGGCAAGATGGATAGTAGTAGGTCTGGGTACTTCTGAGGCAGTGTGCACTAACAATGCATCTCAGTTGAAGTTCATGTGGGGATTTGGTAACTACTTTTGGGGGTCCCCGGGCAAATGGGTTACTGAGCTCCAATTTTGATAACTGGAGTATTTTACCTCGTGTATCCATTAGCCATCTTACTGTTGGTCCCAAGCTGAGCATTGGATACACCCTTTAGCACTTGACCTTCAGGATAGCGAAGCAGGGCAGTCAATGATTTACTCGGGTGGTTATGGGTTAGAAGCTCAGAACCCACCGGAACACACACTAACACTAGTGAATCAAAGTCCAGCAAGTGCATTTATTTTTATCAGGAAGTTCAAAGTGTAAATCCCTTTCCTATTGTAATTGTCACACGGCTCACATTGTATCACCCTTTTCTATTGTTATTGTTAGCCAATTCATAGTGTAAAACCCTTTCATAATGTATTTGTCAGAGAGTTTACAATGTAACCCCCATCCTTTTGCATTTCTCAGTGTTCATAACAGAAGAACCTAGCAAATGAATTTGTCAGAGAGTTTAGAACGTAAAACTGCAAAACGCTTTCTCCTGTTTTTGTCGCAGGCTTACACCATCCCCTACTAATGTATTTAATATGGGTCTGCATCGGATATGGGTGAAGAAACCACGCCATAGAACCCTGATTCCAGGCCTGCCAAAAGCTAAACGTGAGAAGGTGAACATTCTCATTCTTTCCTTTTTGAATTAGCATCCCTGGCCCGTGCCTCATATCTGAGGAGTAACATAGCTATAGTACCAGAGTACTGGACAGAGGGAATGATCCTCACCCACAGGGGCAGGCTTTGAGCTTTACTCCTCTCCCCACCAGCCTTGAGCAAGCCAAAGAGTGTAATGGGCAATGGACAGGATCAGTTCTTCACTAGTGCAGTTTGCAAAAATAGTACATTTCCATAGGAGCTTTGATCCTCTGCCTCTTTTGGGCACATTGCCTGTTTTTGTCTTTCCTAGGGTGGGTGAGGAATTCCACTCTATGCGCAGTTTGCAGGGTTTTGCCTGCTCTGCGCAGTCTCCAAAAACCCCCAAGAATGGCATGGAGCAGAGTTTTTCCTCTTGTGCTCCTCTTCCCGTTAGTTTGACGAATGAGAAAAATCATATCCTAGACCACCTCCCGGCTCACATTGAGAAACCCGTTGCTCGCATTATGGAAGTAGCCACTCGAGTAGAACATCAACTCGAGTGGCAGAAAGAAGCAGCGCCCTCTTACACTGCGTATTATGCTGTTTGAGCTGACTTTACAGCACGGGACAAAAAAAACAGTGCTAAAATTTAGAGCGCTCTCTGAACTCCGCGGAGTGCAGAGGAGTTTTTTGGGCACTCCGCGAACTCCACCGAGGCCTAGCGGTTTCTGCTCCCTTCATTTTAGGGCTATCAAGGGTAGCATTTATTTATACCACCATTACTCTGGTAATGTTTATAAACAATAGCACTGTTTGTGATCAGATGCTAGAGAACCGAGATGGTTTCCCTCTTGAGAAAGGCTTCGGCCAAGTAAATCCTTTTGGAAGGGGGGAGCATCAGTCACCAAATCTAATAAAGATTTAGTGAACAAGCATTTTGAAAGGAAAGAACTATTGTCAGATCTCGTTCTAATTTGAGAAGAGCAACAAATTGATGTTGGAAACACTCATCAGACTTTGTTGGATTTAGGTTTACCCATTTTAAGTCATCAAGTGCCCCCAAGCCAAACTAAATTCTTCTTCAAACCAAGGCTGTACTCATCACCTCAGCTCTTTTCTCTGGTTAGCGGAGGGTCACAAATGGTGGAGGGGAATACTGGGGGAAATATAGAGTACTGCGGCATGGCCTCTGGTAATGATAGGAGAGAACAGGAGTACGGAGCAGTCCTGGGCTACAGTAAATTAGGTAACAACAGGCTCAGCACAAAACTCTGTTTTCAATTGAGTGATCTCAGCATCTCTAACAGCCTTCATGCTCGATATGATGCTGGTTCTGCAAAAAACACTGCAAGGACTGCTGGAAGTATCCGTGATGAACAACAATATTTTGGATGTCCGAAAACACCAGCTACAGATCATTGCAGGTTAACTCAAACAAATCCGCAATCATGTGCCATCTATAGTAAGACATGTGGGAAGTAATAATCAACATACAGAAACTCTAGCTCCCCCGGTGACGAAAGAGGAAGTCGCTCAGTCTGCTGGAGCACAGAGTGTATTTATCTCTAGGTCTCCTATTTTCATATAGAAGCTTGAAGAGTCAAACAGGCATAGACAATATATACCTCGGGCAAAGAGAGGGGTGAAGGGTGTGGAGAAGTGAAACTATGGGGGAAAAAAGGATGTAGTTAGTGTTAGAGGGAATATTAGATCTGTAAAATCTACAGACTGAGACACTCCTGAGGCGAGAAGCCGGGAGCCGCGCTTTTAGAAAAACTGTTATTTTAGCATTGTATACTGTGTTTTTAGACACTCCTGCACTATTGCATCAACCCCTGGCACCTACCTCAATCCTCGCAGAGCAGCAGTTTGAATCGCCGTTTCCGGCCAAAACGCTCACTTCTGCCGCCATTACCTGTCCGAGGGAGCCACGAGCCACGCCCACCTCTGTTGGCCACGCCCCCCCTCACAGGTATAAATAGAGCGCGCTGATTACTAGCGCTGCACTACAGACTGAGACACTCCTGAGGCGAGAAGCCGGGAGCCGCGCTTTTAGAAAAACTGTTATTTTAGCATTGTATACTGTGTTTTTAGACACTCCTGCACTCTTGCATCAACCCCTGGCACCTACCTCAATCCTCGCAGAGGAGCAGCAGTTTGAATCGCAGTTTCCGGCCAAAACGCTCGCTTCTGCCGCCATTACCTGTCCGAGGGAGCCACGAGCCACGCCCACCTCTGTTGGCCACGCCCCCCCTCACAGGTATAAATAGAGCGCGCTGAATACTAGCGCTGCACTACAGACTGAGACACTCCTGAGGCGAGAAGCCGGGAGCCGCGCTTTTAGAAAAACTGTTATTTTAGCATTGTATACTGTGTTTTTAGACACTCCTGCACTATTGCATCAACCCCTGGCACCTACCTCAATCCTCGCAGAGCAGCAGTTTGAATCGCCGTTTCCGCCCAAAACGCTCGCTTCTGCCGCCATTACCTGTCCGAGGGAGCCACGAGCCACGCCCACCTCTGTTGGCCACGCCCCCCCCTCCGACGCCCAGAACACTCACTATAAAGCATGAACCCCTGCCGGAAGCGCAGCGGACGAGCGCAGCGGGCGCGACGATGGCGCGCCGAAGGCACGCTTAAGGCAAGCTCGTCTGCGCTCGTCCGTGACGAGAACGCGACTAGCGCAGACAACTCTGCTCAAATTGGTTCGCAAACCCCACGTTATACCCGTGAAACCCTGCTCAACCTGCGAGAATTCACACACGAAGGTCAGCTCACCTTTGCTGAGTCCGCTTCTCCACTGCATGACTTCGTACATAAGGGTATGCTCCTGGGAGGCCTTCTGAACGTCAGATCACTGCCAAAGCATGCTAACGAAATTCATCTCCTTATTGAATCTCATCACCTGGATGTCCTCTTCTTAACCGAAACGTGGACTCACGTTGATTGTGACATTGAATTAGCATGGGCATGCCCTCAGGACTTTAAAATTTTGCACCTTCCCAGACCCAAAGGCCGTGGTGGTGGAGTAGGTATTATCTACAGAGCCTCCTGGCATATTAACACCATAGATATGGACTCAGTCCCTGGGACCGATACTCTCGGCCTCTCCATAAACTGCCACTCCGGAGATATTTTCACGGCCATTATCTGCTATCGCCCTCCAGGGACTTTCACCTCCCAACAACAGCAAGCGCTACTCACCATTTTTACAAACATGGCAACCTCTCACAAAAAACTATTCATCCTAGGGGACTTCAACCTCTGGCCAAACGGTAGTCTAGACACTGGTCTAGAAAACCTCCTGCTCTCTTGCGAAAGCGTGGGACTCTACCAACTGGTTAAGCAACCTACCCACTCAGCAGGTCATCGACTTGACCTCATATTTTCCAGTTCTGAACTAATACACCTGAATGATATTCTGCCCATGAGCTGGACAGATCGTGCCCATATTAAATTCTACATCACCAGCACAAAAACTAGAACGCCGAATTATAGCGCCCTACCAGAACTTATGTACAGAGACTGGAAAGCTCTAGAAAAACTGAGTTCTACTACAGTCGTCTTTAACGTGGAAGACAGCTTCTCCCCTATCAACTCGGTTGAAGACAACTACAGAGCCCTCTGCATGAGGATATTATCCACTACGGACTCCTTAGCTCCCTTAAAAAGATGCAAACCTAAAGGCAGAGCATCTGCCCCATGGTACAATGACTCCCTGAAAACCCTCAAATTAGCCTGTAAGCAGGCTGAGAGGAAGTGGAGACTAGGCTACTGCGACACAAATAAAATCATCTGGAAAAACAAACTCCTGGAATATAAATCTGCCATCGCTGAGAGCAAATCCTCCTACTATTGCTCCACCATAGTCAATGCCACAAATAGCTCCAAAAGCATCTTTCAGATCCTTGACAACCTTATCCACCCGGACTGTGCCAAAAAAACCATCCCCCCCACACAGATCCTCTGTGATAATCTCGCCCAGTTCTTTAAGGACAAAATTGAGACCATCATCCACAATTTTATCACCTCCCCTTCACATGATAATCTCAACCCCCCCGGGGCAGCTTTGATCCACCTTGACCCTAGCCCTGGACTCCTACCCAGGGAATGTCTGCAGACTTTTCCCTCTATCTCGGAAGCAGACTTCGAGAGAATGGCACACGGAATCTCCTCTGGGTCCCCCCTCGACCCGCTGCCACCAAAAACATGGAAAGCGTGTGGACCCGATCTCTTCCGCACCCTCTGCAGGATCTGCAACCAATCTCTATCTTGTGGATTTGTCCCTACCCCCTGGAAACAAGCACTCATCACGCCGCTGCTAAAGAAACCCTCACTGAACCCTGAGTGTTTATCTAACTTTCGGCCTATATCGCTCCTACCCTTTCCGGCGAAAGTCGTGGAACGCTGGGTTAGCGCCTGTCTATCCACTCATTTAGAGCAGAACCACATTCTGGACGACTTCCAATTCGGATTTCGCCCAGTTCATGGTACCGAAACGGCTGTGCTTACAGCCATGGAAGAACTTCGTATGCGTGCAGACAGGGGCCACGCAGTGGCATTGATCTTATTGGACCTGTCTGCCGCATTCGATACGGTCAACCATGTCATTCTGCTAAAAAGGCTTAGAGAGGCAGGGGTCGACGGCACCGCCCTGCTCTGGTTCCACTCATACTTGCGAGCTAGGAAACAGGCGGTGTCTCTCCCCCCTTTTCAATCCGCCTTTTTCCCAGTACCTCACGGGGTGCCCCAGGGTTCATCCATTAGCCCGATTCTTTTTAACGTTTATTTGACACCACTAATCACTCTGATTAAATCCTACAAACTGAAAACTATAAATTACGCGGATGACACCCAGCTCATCCTCTCCTGGAAGGGGGAAGACTCAACTCCCATGGAATCTTTCCACGACTGCTTAAAAGACACAGCCGGTTGGCTGCACAATAACTCCCTTCAATTTAACTCCTCCAAGACCGAGGTACTGTTCTGCATGGGGAGCCGGATTCCTCGCCCATTCCCCACGGATTTCTGGCCCCCGGAAACTCCAGAAAAACCACAGCCGGTCACCAGTGTTCGTAATCTGGGTGTTATGCTTAACAATAAACTCAGCATGGAAACGCAGGTAACTAAAACTGTCTCCACCTGCTCGGCCCTACTGCGTTCTTTACGCAAAATCTTGCCACTACTCCCCGCACAGGCTCGAGCACTAATAGTCAGGTGCACCATCCTTAGTCGCCTTGACTATTGTAATGCACTTCTGCTCGAGTCTCCAGCTGTGCTACCGGACAGACTCCAAAGAGTCCAGTCGGCCGCAGCCAAACTAGCACTCGGATGGACCAGAAGATCCTCGGCCACAGCAGCTTTAGCCGAACTACACTGGCTCCCTTTAAAACAGCGAATAGCCTTTAAAGCACTACATGGAATTGGCCCCAGATCCCTACAAAAAATGTTTTCCTGGTACACCCCCACCAGAACTCTCCGATCCGCCTCAGCCGGCCTTGTGAGAGTACCCAGATTCAACAAGGTAAGAATTGGGGGAAGATCTTTCAGAGTGGCCGCTGCTAAACTCTGGAATAGTCTGCCGGTCGACACCCGCCAAATTTCACAGCTCCTTCCTTTCAGAAAGAAGATTAAAACTGGGCTCTTCCCTTAAACCACGCTCCACCACTCCCCAGTCTCCCGTCTATTCTCATCTCTTCTCATTTTAGGAGTAATCTCTCAGCGCCAGGATACCTGCCAGGTGACAGTTGCGCTCTATAAATGTTTTAAATAAATATATAAATAAAAGAACAAATGAAAAGCCCTCTTCCCCAAATATCTCCAATGAGTCTGAAAGCAGGGGGAGATACGAAGGTAAAGGAAAGAGTTTGCTAGGTGGATTGGAGGTGGTCCCACAATCCTGGAGCAGGAAAGCGGGTAGTGCTGGTAATAAGGTGGGTGGAGTGAGTAGGCTGAGTTGAAAGGAATAAAAAGGGGCAAGTACTCAGATACTGGACGTGCTGGGTAGTAGGGATGGACCCCAAGAAGAAGATATTAGAAATAGAAGTAATTTGTGGCTATACTTTGAATCATCCAATCAGGGAAAGGGGGGAAAAGAGTAAGAAAGTTGCGTCCTTTAAATCGGTCCCAGCTATTACTTTCCTTCTCTAAATGTGCCAGCCTAAACGAAATAGGGACAAAAGACCATAAGCAAGTGGGATTCATGCAAAATAGAAAGGGAAATGAGGCCACAAAAGTTCTGATGTATTCAGGGGTGGTAAAATCAACACTAATAAAGGCAGAAAATGAGATGTCAAAGGAAGGGATTAGTTTAGTCCCAGAATCTGTAGTGACCATAGTGGGCAATCATGAAAAATTATTCCTGAGACATCATGCGGAGTGGGACAAAGACAAGTTAGACTAATTGATCAGGCAATTAAGGAAAAGGATTACATTGAAATTACTGTGTCATGTGCTGGGTCCGCTAAAGGTTGTGGAGACGTGAGCCATGAAAATAGATATATGAAGCCTTGGGGAAAGAGGGGTGGTTAAGTGAAATTGATTAGGATGTTGGGCTGTCCCACCGCCTTGGGGATCTTTCATGGAATATTAATGGGTTTAGTACAATATCAAAACAAGAAAGTTTCAAGAAGTTAATACGTCTCCATGAGATTGTGTGTCTGCAAGAAACATGACTTTGCGATGAAACTCCCCTAATCGAAGGTTTTGTTCAGCTAAAAAAGTCTGCTATGAAGAGGCAGCAAGGAAGGCCTGCAGGGGGGATGATTACCTTGATATGCACCAGAATAGCTATGAAGGTGACACCTCCAGAAGTAAAATCCAAATGGTTGGTGGCCTGCAAAATGGAGCTTCAGAACCCATACCTCAAGAATGAGAGCATGATAATAGTGAATGCATACATGAAGGGAAGGATAGGAGTATAGGTCTGAAATCGAAAAGTTGAAGCAAGATGTAGACTACCTATGTGAAAACCACCTTAAAGATACATTGATGCTGATGGGGGGGTTTTAACCAGATATTAAGCCCAAATAAAGTTGATATCTGGTTCAAAGAAATATTAAGCTCATACAATATAAAGGTGGCGAGCTTCCTCAAAACTGAATGGTCAAAATGAGATATGGTATTGGGAAAGTAACTTGCCTCAAGGGGCTTGTTTTGTCTGAATAGTAGGATAGAGGGCAACTATCCAGCACGTCAGACATTTAAGGTTAGTCGGCAATAATGCCCGATCGATTTATAAGGGATTTCCATGTGGTGCTGCAAGAGGGAAGTGATTACTGTCCCCTTAAACTACAATTAGTTAGAGGTAAAAGGAGATTGAAAGATGCGGCAATTCCTGTGCAGATGTAATGCCCAAAGTGTCTCACCTCTAGAATAAAAGATTAATGTATGGAAAAATTTGTTACATTTCAGCAAAATACAATACTGAAGGATGCCCCTGTATAACACCCAGAGTGGTACGAAAACATAATCAGTCAAGTGGTACAGTGCTTCAGGGTAGATTTTAAGGGGAAGGGGACTAGGAATGAGAAGGCTCAGAGCAATCAATGCAAGAGGAATATATGGTTTAATGAGGAATGCCAGAAATTAACGGCGCAGACAGGGAAAGGGAAAAGAAACCTTCATGTAAGATATGTAACGGAAAGTTATAATCCCCTGACGAAGACAAGTATGGTGTATAAAACTCTAATCAGGGACCAGAAAAGAGCCCATGGAGAGCGGTGTTGGGGAAATCTGCTAGAAGCAATAGAAACCAAAACACACACTGAAAAAAGAGGACCAGTCTGTCCTCTGTGTGCGAACTCCGTAAAGACTAAGAGGCATATGTATCAAATACCGTTATTGCGGTTCTCAAATAGCGATTTTTAGGAAATCTCAATTTCAGAATCGCAAAACGGGATGTAATAAAAAATTCGCAAATATTTTGCGATTCCTTGGCATTCCTTAATTGCGATTAGCAAATTGTGAATCACAATTAAGGAATACCTTCCCATTCATGCCTATGGGCTAGGAGGCCCATAGGAATGAATGGGAGGATATTCTCAATTTGAGATTCGCAAAATGATAATGCAATTTTAAGGGTGCCAGGGTGTCAAAAGGGCACCCTGTTGCACCCCTGAAATATGTATGTGTGCACATGTGGCGCGCATACATGCCCTAAGGGCGCTACATGGCACTTTGAAAAATGCAAAAAAGTGCATTTTTCAAAGAAATCGCAAATTACCACCAACTTAAAGTTGGTGGTAATTTGCGATTACTTGAGGCCAAATTGCACTTTTTCTGTGCTTCATACATTGAATTTAAGGAATCGCAAATTGCGATTCCTTAAATGCAATCACAAAATAGTGAATCGTAAATTTTGTGATTCTCTAATTTGCGATGCCCTTTTGGGATGATACATCCCAAAAGCCCTTTTCCCGTTCGCAAACGGGCCGATTCTTAGAATCGGCTCGTTTGCGAACGGGAAAAGGGCTTGATACATATGCCCCTAACTCCTCTGTGTACTGTGCAATTAATATGGAAAACAGCCACATTTGTTTGAAGCAACTGGAAGACTGAAGAAAGACTCTAGTTGTTACATTTATCATCATTATTCTAAGTTTTACACATTTCTTTGTATACACTAATAAGGGAATTGTTTGTCCTCCTGTTAATATTGTGGTTACAATTAATTGTTTTGTTATATATATGCATAGTTATATGTCAATTCGTATCTACACCTCAGGTGCAAGTACAGAGAGTGAAGATTATTATGCTTGTCTATTAGTAAAAATAAATCATTGTCTGTGAAAAAAAGAGAATACATTTGAGTAGTTGCTGTGTAAATTACCTGATGTATAATCTGTTATCACAGTATACCACATTTCTGTTTACATTACTTTATGCCTAGGTATAGTGGGGTCATTAGGGCAAACCCCTAAAGTATGATTCTAACTCTGGGTCGCTTGGCACAGAAAGTAGTCAGGCTTAACTTAGAAGCTAAGTGTAAAGTATTTATGCAGCACACAAACAGTAATAAAGTGAAAAAACAACACAAGAAAAATCCCCAACCTATTTAGAATAACAGAGTAAATATTAATCAATTATTTGACTAAAATCCAATCAGTAGAACTGGAGTAATACATTTTTAGAAATTAAACTGCAATATAGCGCCTAAAGGCGTAAAGTGCCAACTGCAACTATCTGGTCGCGCTGCACTGGGTGAAAGTCAAAAGTTCAAGTTGACCGCAATAGAGAGCAGGTCAGATACAGTCCCAGATAAGTCCAGTTCAGCAGCGGTGCAGGTAACAGCGGTGGGGCCAGAGAAGGGGGTATTTTGAGGGACGATGCAGAGGGAAAATGTATTATTTATTTAATTTCCCCTCGTCATTGTCCCTTGAAATTCCCCCTTAAGCGGCCCCACCGCCCCACTGCTGTTACCTGCATGGACCGCGGCTGGTCCAGTTTAAGGTTTAACTTCTCAAGTTTTGTGCCAAGAGGTCCATTCGAGTTGGAGAGGGTCACGAGTAGCAAGGTGAGCATTGTGGGCAGCAGACGTTGTGGTACGAAGAGCAGACCTGGTGTTAAAGACAGGTGGGATGGAGCTTCGCTTTGGCAATCACCAATGGGCTTTTGATGCTGCTGTGCGAAGAGACCGGCTGGTGGGAGCTCGTGCTGACTTTTGGTGCGAGTGGCACAATTCTGGTGGGAACAGGTGGGTTTGCTGGCATGAAGAGCCCAAAAGATTGAATTCAAGAGCCACGCCAAGGGTTCAGGACCTGAGAGGTAACATGTGGGGGTCAGGAACTCACTGAAGGTAGATCCAGGAGCTATTGGCGAGCTTTTCATGTCCCTGAGACTCAGATCAGGAAGGCAGCAGACTAGCCCTTTGAGTTACTCTGGGTTCCTGGGTTCAAGATGGTTTGCAAGTCCAGTCCTTCTTCCCCAGGTGAGAGGCCATCAGTCAGCAGGTCCTTTAGAGCAGCAGTTCAACAGAGTAGCAGTCCTTGTAGCAGCACAGCAGGCCTTCTTTCTGGCAAGGTATACACAAGTCCGGAAGTGTACTGAAGAGTTGATGTCTGAGGTCCTTCTTTTGTAATCTGGAGCCCTTGTTCTGAAAGCTTCTAGACAGTGGCTTAGAAGTGTGTGGAATGTCCTGCCTTCCCTGGCTTCAAGCTGACTGAAGTGAAAATGCAGGGTTATTAGGCCTTTTGTGTGAAGGGAGACCACTTGCTATTCAGGTGTAAGTGGGGCTGTGCTCAGCTCCGCCACCTGATCCTGTCAGCAAATGGCCTATTTAGGCACACCTAATCCTCTATTGTGTGACAGTCTGGGATTAATTCACAAAGTCTGTCAGTCACACCCAGTCATGTGACCCAAAGCCGGCTATAGGCACATAATGGCTAGGGCAGAAAAATGCCAACTTTATAAAAGTATGCAAAAGAAACAATTGCAAATGCCATATGCAAATCAGTCTTGGCCCTGCTCCTTGTGAGAACAGTCCAGCCCGAACTGCCAAGCCAGGTCCTCCCTGGACCGGAAAAAAGCATTCTGGGACCGGTTTCAGGGCATCACCCTTCATCAGCTAGGCTAGCTTGAATCCAGTGGTGTAGTTAGCACGGGACCCACGTCTTGGCATACCTTTCCCACTTAGGGCAACATATGCAAAAGAAACAATTGATGGACGGAATGGTGGACAATGCAAACATTCACCCCCAGTCACAAGGATCTGGGTTAAATCCATCATTCTTTTGCTGACCACAACACCCCAGTTTGGACCCAGCCGTATGCAAATCAGTCTTGGCCCTGTTACTTGTGGGAACAGTCCAGCCCGATCTGCCAAGCCAGGTCCTCCTTGGACCAGAAAAAAGCATCCTGGGACCGGTTTCAGGGCATCACCATTCATCAGACAGGCTTGCTAGAATCCAGTGGTGTAGTTGTACTGGGGTGAATGTATGACATTGTTCTGCATTCTGTCCATCAATTGATCTTTTTGCATTTGTCACCCTGAGTGGGACGGGTATGCCCAGATGTGGGTCCCCTGCTCTCCATGCAACTGGAGTCAAGCTATCCTGGCTGATGAGGGCTGAAAGCCCAAAACCGGTCCTAGGATGCTTGTTTCCAGTTCAGGGAGGACCTGGCCTGGCAGTTCGGGCTGGACTGTTCCCATTGGGTGCAGGGTCAAGACTGATTTGCATATGGCTGGGTGCAAACTGGAATGGCATGGTGAGCAAACAAATGATGGATTTAGGCCCATATCTTTGTACTGGGGTGAATGTATGACATTGTTCTGCATTCTGTCCCTCAATTGTTCTTTTAACTTTATAAAAGTGCCATTTTTAAAATTGTGATAAAAACCCCGGCTTTACCATTAAATAGGGCTCTTCACAACCATTCCAAAGACACCAAACTTGGGATAGCCACCTGCTTCCAATTGGAAATTACAGCTTTTAATTTAATAAAGAATCCCCAATGTTATCCTATGTGAGGGGAAGGCCTCACAGTAGCGAAGAACCAATTTAGGAGTTTTCCACTACCTGGACATGTAAAACGTAAAAGTACATGTCCAACCTTTTAATTAAACAGCCCCCAGCCCTTTGGGCTACCTAGGACCTACCTTAGGGGTGACTTATATGGAATAAAAGTGGATCTTCAGGCTTGGCAAAGGGTTTTAAATCCCGAATCGCCATGGCAGTTGAAATCTGCACTCAGGGTACAGTGGCAGACCTGGGACATGTTTTAAGGTGCTACTTAGCGGGTGACACACTAAGTGCTGCAGATCTTCTAGTAGTATTTAATGTACAGGCCCTGAGTATATGGTATACCACTTGACAAGGAATGTATAAGTAAATTAAACATGATAAATAGGTGTATGCAAATCAAACCATGTTTCGGGGGCTGAGCACAAGCACTTTAGCACTGGTTAGCAGTGGTATGGTGCACACAGTCCAAAAGCCAAAAAAAGCAATAGTCCAGCAAAATTTGAAGGCAGTAGGCAAAAGGTTTGGGAGAAGAGCACCCTCAGGCTAACAGGTCTAACATAGGACCAAGCAAAATGTTACTTATGCGTGCAAAATTCTCAAATTATGGGTTATATGAAATGTCCAGAATTTCACAAAATGTCATTTTGTTTCATTTATTGTAGATGTGAGACTGCTTTGAACAGAAAATGTCATGTCAATAGACATATTTTACTCTAACTTGTCTCCTGTCTGGGCTTTGTGTGTTTTTTTTAAAGGGAGGTTTCCCTTGCATGAAAATTTCATAAGAGATAATGCCAAGCCATATACATAATTTCACATAATTGTGCATACATTTTGTGGAATTCCAGGAAATGTTGCCAAAATAAATGTACACAATTGCGCATGTAACTTTTTTATTAGTTTTTATGATTCTTTTGACTAGCAATTTTAAACATACCCAATACCACCTAACTCAAGAGTCATGAAAAAGACATTTAGGGGCTCATTATTATGTCGGTCAGAATTGCCTCTAACCAACACCGTCTCAAACCGCCTGATTACGATGCGATTCCCACTATTCTCTATAGGAGCTTGTGTCACGGCTGTAAACTGGCTGTAATACAGGCTCCTATAGAGAAATGGAGGGGGGAGAGTAAAACTCTGCACCCTGTGGCTGGCACCCCATAGTGCCTGCCACACAGTGCAGGGTTCTACAGGTACCCTAGCTACTCCCTTGACCACCGCGTATACCGCGGAGGTAAGCGGGCCCCAGGGCCCCCCAAAGCCACTTTCCAACATTCTTTCCATGTCGGAAAGGCTGGCACAGTAAGGCTGTGGGAAACCAACATCGTAATCTCGACGGTGGAAACGCCGTCCATAGTGAATTACGGTGCAGTTCCGAAAGGCTGGAATCGTGTCGGAATGACCGGCCAGTTATGTTTCGATCTCCGACATCGTAATTGGTCAGTTGAACTGCAAATTGACCGTGTCGGTTGGAAAGACTCCGGCCACGGTTGCAAAGCTTCCAACTAGCCATCGGGGGCTTTCCGTCCAACATCTTAATCGGCCCCTTAGTAACTTTTAATGCATATTAAATAAAAAAGAAACATTTTTCTTTAGATGGGTTTTTAAATACATATGGGGAGACGCATCGTAGCAGTGGGGTCCAGTGCACAGGTTTAAGGCAAAGACTACCTGACCCAGGAGCCTGCGGGTCACGACGGCACCAGAGGACACGCCCCCTGACACCGGGGCACGGATAAAAACTCCTCGCGCCTCCCGCTTCTCGGGAGGCGCATCGTAGCAGTGGGGTCCAGTGCACAGGTTTAGGGCAAAGACTACCTGACCCAGGAGCCTGCGGGTCACGACGGCACCAGAGGACACGCCCCCTGACACCAGGGCACGGATAAAAACTCCTCGCGCCTCCCGCTTCGGGGGAGACGCATCGTAGCAGTGGGGTCCAGTGCACAGGTTTAAGGCAAAGACTACCTGACCCAGGAGCCTGCGGGTCACGACGGCACCAGAGGACACGCCCCCTGACACCGGGGCACGGATAAAAACTCCTCGCGACTTCCGCTTCGCGGGAGACGCATCATAGCAGTGGGGTCCAGTGCACATGTTTAAGGCAAAGACTACCTGACCCAGGAGCCTGCGGGTCACGACGGCACCAGAGGACATGCCCCCTGACACCGGGGCATGGATAGAAACTCCTCGCGCCTCCCGCTTCGCGGGAGACGCATCGTAGCAGTGGGGTCCAGTGCACAGGTTTAAGGCAAAGACTACCTGACCCAGGAGCCTGCAGGTCACGACGGCACCAGAGGACACGCCCCCTGACACCGGGGCACGGATAAAAACTCCTCGCGCCTCCCGCTTCGCGGGAGACGCAGCGTAGCAGTGGGGTCCAGTGCACAGGTTTTAGGCAAAGACTACCTGACCCAGGAGCCTGCAGGTCACGACGGCACCAGAGGACACGCCCCCTGACACCGGGGCACGGATAAAAACTCCTAGCACCTCCCGCATCGCGGGACGCGCACAGGCGTGCGCAGGGCTAAGCCCGGGCGAAGGGCGGGCCGTTTGAGGCCGTTAGAGGTCGGTATAGGTCGGGTCGGGCCATCCCCCTGAGAAGTGCTGCAAGCCTCAGGTACTGTCATCTCCCTCTAGCATTACGAGGCTGTCGGTGTTCCATCAGACTGTGTATATATTGTTGGCCTCTACTTTTGTATTGTAATTTGTAATCGACCTTATCGCTTTATCTGGATCCTGTGCCTCTTCCGTGCACAACTAACTGGGTTATTGAGGATGGGCAAGAGGAAGAGCACAGAGGGAGGGTTGGTGGCCAGCAGTAAACGGGGGAAAAAGGCTAAGAACATTACTCATTCTGCTATGAACTGTGTCCTGTCCAGAATTGAGGAAATAGTTAATGACTGTGAGGTGACCCTAGGAAGTGGGAGTCTGGATGTCACCACCCAAGGGGCCCGTAAGGAGTCAAAGCTCGCCCCCAAGAGTGTTAAAAAGGTGATCCCTGCTATGTTTTCCAACTCACAGCACTGCTCTAATGCGCACGGCTTACCTACTACCCCGCCAAGGATTCCTGACGAGCCCCCAGCCCTTGTAGTACAGACCGCCTTAATCCACCAGGCCACTGCTTTAGATTCACACACTTCTGAGCCTCTTCTCAACCCAGTTCTTTGTTCCAATAGGTTCTCTGTTCTTGACCGCACAACGATGAATCCAGCCCTCCATCTGATAGGGTCCCTCCTTCTCCTTTGACTCCAGCCAGGCCTCCTACCGAATCCCTGGAAGCCCTGCAGGCCAGGATTTCAAGGCTGGAAGAATTGGTTGCAGCTCTTAATAATAAGGTGACTAGCCTCATTTTAGACCGTGGCTCACATCCGACTGTACCTGCGCAAGCCCCACTCTCTGGGCCTTTACCCACTCTGAAGACAAGCAATCTAGCCCCCCACACTCATTCTTGTCCCTTGGCAATCCATTCTTTAGTAGCACCACAAAATAGGGCCTTAGGAGTGCGAAACAACAAGTCACCCCCCACTATTAGGTCCTTTGCTGACGTTACACGCAATTTGGTGTCTAACAGAGCGTCCAATGCTTCTCCCCAGGTTAGGATAGGTAGCAACGCAACCCCCCCAGCCACTAGGGGTGGGTTTGGGTCACCCCGATTTTTGGCGCCCAAGGGTTCGGGGCAACATCAACTTCTTGCAAAACCTTTGGTCTATATGATGTATGTCCCGAAAACGAGCAACCCTGGTGGTTTTGAAAGCAGTGAGTCTCTGCACAATAAAGCTATCCACTGGTTGAGGCACACTAGAGGCTGCAGATCAATTATTAGAGATGACATCTTGAGGCGCGGCGGCTATCTAGAGTGGACTCACCTGTGGACTGTGTGGAAATTGAGGTTAGTGACTTAGCTCTAGCTGAAAACTTAATATTGCTGGAATATAGGACACTCCGCACACTCCTCCATTCAAATTCGCAGTTCCCCGGTCTGGCCCCAGTTTAGCGACCGGGTGGATTCAGGCCTTGGACAGGTGGACTGACTACCCAGGTTCCATGTAAATACTTCTTTACTTTCCCCAGAAAGCCCTCCATTAGAGGGCACACGACCGCTTCCCATCCTCCCTCGGGACCCTACTGTGGCTACCCCAGCTGTTTACGCAACTCTAAGTGAAGTTCTAGGGGAGGCCATATCAGGGGATCCATAACAAGTAGGGATGGAGCGATAGTCCCCCTATCAACCTCGCGCTCAATAAGAGTTATCCAGTTTTTGTCCTGGAACATTGCCAGCCTAAAAAGGAACCTCACCGATCCTGTGTGGAACGATTTTATCAGTAAATTTGATGTTATCCTTCTCCAGGAAACTTGGTGTTTGGAACCCATCTATAGATCTGGGTTCACTACTTATTTTGTTCCGGCAATTAGTTCTCCTAGAGGGCGTCCATCGGGAGGTCTTCTAATCTGGGTGAATATAGAGTTGAATTGGCCAGTCAAGAACAATGTCAGCCCATCCCACGATATCCTCCACCTATCAGTTGGAGGGCCTGAATTCCATCACGGCCTTGAAATTTTCAACTTATATGCTAGAGGATCATCAGGAGCGCAAGAGAGTCCTACGTTGTCTTTCCTTGAGTCCCAGCTTTCTGCCCTCACTTCCACCTCGGGTGTTGTAGTAGCTGGTGACTTCAACTGCACCTTCGAGCCCCTTGGTGATGATGACATCTTAGGTACAGAGACGGCCGATCCTAAGCAAGGAATTCCTCTGCTTGGTCTTTTGCCACTTAAAAAATGGTCAAAAAGGGCTGTTCAAATTACTGCCATAACCTTGGAGTTTAACCTAAGGGCGACAAATGGCAGATCTCGCTCCGATACCAAAGGAGCACCCACATTTACTAGAACTAGGGTCCCTTCGCGCCTAGACTATATCTTGCTGGAAGTTGAGTTGTGGCCGGATCTCATCGACATGGAAGTCTTGCCTAGGCAGGAGAGCGACCACAACCCACTAACCATGCAACTTAGGCGCGAAATGATCACTACGTCCATTGCGCCCAACGGAGCCCAGTTTCACTGGTCCAGAGAGGTTGTTCCATCTAACTGCAGTAGAAGACTCAAGTGGTCCAAAGTTGCCAAGCGAGAGATAGATTTGGACAGGATAAAAGACATTGTGGTAGAAAGCACTGGTCTGTTGGAAGCCGCCCTGGTCCGCCCTCCCAGCAGTACATCTCTTAGTAGCTTTGAAGAGATATATCTTGAGACCATTAATAAGGTGGTGAAGTTTTTTGTAACAAATTCCAATGGCGATTGCAAGCCACCCCGATTAAATACGGGAAACTTGTGGTTTTCGGCCGACAGTAGGGCAAGAAGGCAGGAACTTGCTAGGGCTCTAAAATTAAGGGATCAGCACTCCATTGTCTGTGCTCGAAAATCCTATTACAACGCCATAAAAAAAGCTAAGAGACTCTGGGAAGAGGACCACTGGCAGGATCTCAAATCGGCAGCACGATGCAAAGATCAGACCCTGTTTTGGGACCTCATAAACATTAGCGCAAGGGGTGGGGCTGATCCAATTCCGAATCATATAACTGGGCACCAGTGGTTTGAACATTTCTCTGGTCTATACTCATTGGGGGAAGATTCTCTACTGTCGACTGAGGGCCCAACCCGGGAGCCTACTGCCTCCCCAGGGGGGGGGGCTGATTTTAGCCTTAGTGAGATCCACTTGGCTTTAAAAATGATAGCTCCGGGTAAGGCAGCTGGACCCGATGGCCTCCCCGGGGACCTTCTTCTCCATGACAGAAAGCCCTGGGCCAAGTTTATTTTATTAACCCTGAACAATATCGCAATGGGTTACTCTGTACCAGACTCCTGGAAGGGGGCAGAGGTGGTGGCTATTTATAAAAAAGGTGATAGAGAGGACCCTGCCAACTACAGGCCTATCAGCCTGATTGATGTGATCCAAAAAGTGGTTGGCAGGGTCCTCCTAACCAGGATTAGGGCCTCGACAGGATCGATGAAGCTGGCATCTTGTCACATTTCCAGGCAGGTTTCAGGCAGGGAGTGGGAACCATTGACCAGGTTTTTCGATTTTGTACCATATATTGGAAATCTGTGACCATCGAAAAGGGCCGCCTCTACTTGGCGTTTATCGATCTCAAGACAGCTTTTGACTTGGTACCTCGTCCAAAGCTGTGGCAAGTTTTGGCTGATCTTGGCATCCCCCCCCCTTATTCTGGACCTTCTTATACGGCTCCATGAAGACAATTTTGCAAGAGTCAGGTGGGGCCTTCAGGGTCAGATGACCGAGAGAATAGCAGTAGGGAGAGGGTTCCGACAGGGCTGTGTTTTGGCGCCGACCCTATTTTCCCTCTTTATTAATGGGGTGGTTGACCATTTGAGGGTTGATGGGGTCGACGCGCCAACCCTGAACGGGGAAAAAACACCCTCCCTGCTGTTCGCAGACGACACGCTGCTGATCTCCAAGAGCCCTATGGGCCTCCAAAAACTCCTGACCCACTTCACCGACTTTTGCAATATTAGGGCCTTAAAATTTACACCGCCAAGACCAAGTTAATGGCCATGTCCCCTTCCAAGAGCTTTAAGAATAACATCAGGGTGGACAATTCTAATTTAGAGCTGGTCACAGCCTTTGACTATCTTGGTGTGAGGGTCAACAATAAGCTCAATTGGGCCCCACACCTCTGTAAAATGCTCCTGTGCCATAAACGCACAGCAGGAGCCATAGCGAGACATCAGAGGCTGTCTTACAGCCGCCCAATTGCTGCAGCTACAGAGGTCTACCAGGGGAAGGCTTTATCTGCATCCCTCTATGGGGCGGAACTATGGGGATTCGACAATCTCACAGACTTGACCAAATCGGAAAACACATTTTTTAGAGACATAGTTTCGCTCCCTCAGTCCACTCCCTTAGCCCCCCTCCGCTGCGACCTTGGCAGACATCCCATAAGCGACGAGCCCTCTACTATACTGGGTTAGGCTAAGAAGGTCCCCGGACCTAGGCCAGTACGCATCTGCCCTGGACAATACTCTTCTACTTGGTGCTCGCTTTAAGATTTCCTGGGTATCTAATTTATACAAATTGGTGGCAGCGTTAGGTCTGTGCGAGATCTGGGATGAACCAGAGCCCCCCCTTCAAAGCTATTGTAAAAAATTTTTACTGGGCCTGGGTTAATGCTGCTACTCTGAGGTCCCAAAGAGGTATTCTTAGTGAGAAATTCCTAGATATCAAACCTATACCCAGACTGGAGGCCTTTTTGGACCTGATTGAGTCCCCAAGCGATAGGTCACTATACCTCAAGCTTAGATACGGCACTCTACCACTACACGAGTTCCAGACAGGGTGGAGTGGTAAGCAGGGTGCTGCTAAGGGCTGCCCGGGATGTGCTTCCCCTACGGAATCTATTGCCCACTTTTTGTTTGCTTGTCGGGCCTACAGCCAGGTTAGATCTAGATGGCTGAAACCCATTTGCTTAAACTTGGGCTGCAGGTCAGCCAGGGTGGCCCTGCGCATTCTAACCTATGAGACGGCAGTCCCTAGTGTCATCTGCGGGACTGCCAAGTTCTTGGGGGGGGGCCTGGAGGATTAGACAGAGGCTACTCAAGAAGTGCCAGCCTTTGTGCCCAGTCCAAACGTCCACTGACACAGCCTTAGCCCTTAGCACTACCTGAATTAGTCTATTGCTGCTGTATTTGCCTCCTTTTTATATTGCACTGATTGTAGATTACCTCTCTCTTTGGAGCTTACGAACTATTTTGATACAGATATTGTTAAAACTTCTTCTCGTTTTTATCTATTTTAACCATTGTTTTTATCATGTTTTATACTTTTATGATATTTTATATATCGAATAAAGTTTTTTGACTGACTGACTGAACTACATATGTAAAATACATTATACCTTATTTTACCATATTAAATTAATTACATATGTAATTCAAGATTAAGTTAATAGTACTGGTGCATTTCTTTAATATGCATTCCACATTTAAAATAATTACACAAAATAATTGATATTAAATTTAACATGAAAATATATACATCTTTTACTTTTAATAACCTTTGAAACTTTCCCTATAGTTTACTTTGGGGATATCTCGGCCCCTATGTTGTGGGTAATCCCAACTAGTTGTAACTTTATGGACGTATTTCACATTTTTAATGACTCCATCCCCATTTCGGGGGTTGGGGACATGTAAGTCTACACGTTTTAGCAACTTGTAAATGGTAACACTTGTAAATGGTGAATAGCATAAATTTGTATAGCTACTCAAACGAGTAAGAGTACATTTACTTGTACAAATGTTCTAAAATTTCTGTCTAAGGTTATTTGGATAATGATATTCCGACAGCTATTTAAAGGTGAGACCTATTTTATTTACATCTATGAGATCTATTACACTTACATTATCTCCTTCTGTGTCTAGGCAGAGTCCAGGAAGAAATTGATCTAGTAATCGGAAGAGAAAGGCAGCCGACGATGGATGACCGTGCCAATATGCCTTATACCAATGCCGTGCTAAATGAAATTCAACGTTGTGGTGATATTCTTCCACTTTCTGTACCTCACATGACATCAAGGGACACAGAGATTCATGGCTTCTTCATACCAAAGGCATGTCCAGAGTCATTCAGAAGTGTTGTTCATAAAATGTGTGACTGTGTTGCCAATTGCCAAGGTTGAAGATTTATTTTCTTTACAATTATATTATAGTGTTTTTTTTATGGCGTTGCATTATTGGGTATGGGTAGCGCTAAAAGGATACAATATTTTAATAAAGCAAACTGCGAATGTACTCTTGTGCGCAGTTAACTCAAAACCTGCCACTACCTCTTGTGGGAGTCGAAGTCCATTTCATACAAATGCTTCCACTCTAGGGCTCCATTTCTAGGCCCATGCGGTGAGGGCTGGTGATTCCAACCCCAGAGTTACTGATACTGGACTACCAGTAGCTGGGGGGGGGGGGTGCGGGGGAGTTCCCAGTGATTGCAATGTGGACCCTCAGGATTCTTAAAGAAACCTGAAATTACGGGCAGAGAGAATTCGTAATACCAGTCCCAATTCCTTTGAATGTTTCTAATTTCCCTGCTATTTTTCCCGAGGCTTTCAGCTGCTTATCACTGGGGTGGCAGAGTGGGCTAAAGAACGGTGATGGATTAAACCCAGATCAGTTGACTGGGGGTGAGTGCTTGCAATGTTCAACACTCCGTCCATCATTTCCTTTGGTTTTTGCTTTGTTCGCCATCAGTTGGCAGGGTATGCTCAGACGTGAGTCCCTTGCTCACTTTGCCACTGGATTCAAGCAAGCCTGGCTGAAGACGGCTGAAATGCCAGAAACCGGTCCTAGGAAGCTTGTTTCCGGTCCAGGGAAGACATGGCATGGCAGTTCGGGCTGGACTGTTCCCATGAGGCACAGGGTCAGACTGATTTGCATATGGCCATGTCTGAACTGGGGTGGCAGAGTGGGCTAAAGAACGGTGATGGATTAAACCCAGATCAGTTGACTGGGGGTGAGTGCTTGCAATGTTCAACACTCCGTCCATCATTTCCTTTGGTTTTTGCTTTGTTCGCCATCAGTTGGCAGGGTATGCTCAGACGTGAGTCCCTTGCTCACTTTGCCACTGGATTCAAGCAAGCCTGGCTGAAGACGGCTGAAATGCCAGAAACCGGTCCTAGGAAGCTTGTTTCCGGTCCAGGGAAGACATGGCTTGGCAGTTCGGGCTGGACTGGTTCCATGAGGCACAGGGTCAGACTGATTTGCATATGGCCATGTCTGAACTGGGGTGGCAGAGTGGGCTAAAGAACGGTGATGGATTAAACCCAGATCAGTTGACTGGGGGTGAGTGCTTGCAATGTTCAACACTCCGTCCATCATTTCCTTTGGTTTTTGCTTTGTTCGCCATCAGTTGGCAGGGTTTGCTCAGACGTGAGTCCCTTGCTCACTTTGCCACTGGATTCAAGCAAGCCTGGCTGAAGACGGCTGAAATGCCAGAAACCGGTCCTAGGAAGCTTGTTTCCGGTCCAGGGAAGACATGGCTTGGCAGTTCGGGCTGGACTGTTCCCATGAGGCACAGGGTCAGACTGATTTGCATATGGCCATGTCTGAACTGGGGTGGCAGAGTGGGCTAAAGAACGGTGATGGATTAAACCCAGATCAGTTGACTGGGGGTGAGTGCTTGCAATGTTCAACACTCCGTCCATCATTTCCTTTGGTTTTTGCTTTGTTCGCCATCAGTTGGCAGGGTATGCTCAGACGTGAGTCCCTTGCTCACTTTGCCACTGGATTCAAGCAAGCCTGGCTGAAGACGGTTGAAATGCCAGAAACCGGTCCTAGGAAGCTTGTTTCCGGTCCAGGGAAGACATGGCTTGGCAGTTCGGGCTGGACTGTTCCCATGAGGCACAGGGTCAGACTGATTTGCATATGGCCATGTCTGAACTGGGGTGGCAGAGTGGGCTAAAGAACGGTGATGGATTAAACCCAGATCAGTTGACTGGGGGTGAGTGCTTGCAATGTTCAACACTCCGTCTATCATTTCCTTTGGTTTTTGCTTTGTTCGCCATCAGTTGGCAGGGTATGCTCAGACGTGAGTCCCTTGCTCACTTTGCCACTGGATTCAAGCAAGCCTGGCTGAAGACGGCTGAAATGCCAGAAACCGGTCCTAGGAAGCTTGTTTCCGGTCCAGGGAAGACATGGCTTGGCAGTTCGGGCTGGACTGTTCCCATGAGGCACAGGGTCAGACTGATTTGCATATGGCCATGTCTGAACTGGGGTGGCAGAGTGGGCTAAAGAACGGTGATGGATTAAACCCAGATCAGTTGACTGGGGGTGAGTGCTTGCAATGTTCAACACTCCGTCCATCATTCCCTTTGGTTTTTGCTTTGTTCGCCATCAGTTGGCAGGGTATGCTCAGACGTGAGTCCCTTGCTCATTTTGCCACTGGATTCAAGCAAGCCTGGCTGAAGACGGCTGAAATGCCAGAAACCGGTCCTAGGAAGCTTGTTTCCGGTCCAGGGAAGACATGGCTTGGCAGTTCGGGCTGGACTGTTCCCATGAGGCACAGGGTCAGACTGATTTGCATATGGCCATGTCTGAACTGGGGTGGCAGAGTGGGCTAAAGAACGGTGATGGATTAAACCCAGATCAGTTGACTGGGGGTGAGTGCTTGCAATGTTCAACACTCCGTCCATCATTTCCTTTGGTTTTTGCTTATCACAGGTTAAATGTGCAGGATCCTCAGTCTTCCGACTGATTTTATCATTACCGGTTTGACTACAAAGTCCTACTACCAGCCCAATCAGGACTTACAGAGAGCTCATAATAGCACCCTTAGGCGCGAATTACGAATAGCACATTACTGGATTGGATTTACGGCAAGGTGAGTTTTTGTTGTTTAATAGTAGGACGCATAAAAATAACTCCCCTTTCTTAAAGCCCTTTCAATTTGTTTTGGGTTCATTTCCTAAATTACCTATCAGCTCAGTGTTTCTCACCACATCTTCTAGATTTGCTCATGCTACAAAAATGAAGATACTTCAGACCATTGTAAGAAATGGTCTGTTCTAAATACTGGGGTCATTTAAAATTCTCCCTCCCTTTCTGCTCTCTCTCTCATTTTCTTACACACACTCTTTCTCTCAGTTGGTCTCTCTCACTCTAACACCCACATGCACACAGGGGAGGGTGAGGACAATCATTAATAAGGGTGAACACATCTACACTATCAACCAACCAATGGCACCTAATGAACATCTCCATAATCTGTAACAGGCAGGGAGCTGAATAGTATCAACCCTCAATAAAGTAAAAATAAAAAATCACTTGTATGCCCCACATCACTCCGTTGGTTCCTTGGGGTACCATCATTTGAAGCTGTGCGTCCGCTCACACATGCACTATGCGCATGAATATTCGTACATAGAACTAAAATGGCAGCACAGATAGACCTTGACCCTTATTAGTTATCAGTCCCATCGGAATTATAAGATCTGCGGTGTTTTTGCACATCTTTTTTTTTCATATAGTGGTCAGCAGCTGAAATCTCTGTGTGCAGTTTTGTGGCAGGAGGAGCAAAGGACAGCAAGTGAACCAACTGTAATCTTTTGTTGTTATTCATTCATTGATTGCATTTTCATGCAACATATATTCTCCATATGTATGTTTAACATGTCCGCTGTTTCATTCAGGGTACCACACTCCTGTTCAACCTGACATCCATCCTGAAGGATGAGTACATTTGGGAGAAACCCCACCAGTTCTATCCAGAGCATTTCTTGGATGCTGATGGGCAGTTAATCAAACGAGATGCCTTTCTGCCTTTTTCTGCAGGTAACATATAAGTGTAAGGCTATGTTGATGTAAATGTATACATGTTGAGTATAGGCCGGGTGACTGTAACTTGACAGCTAGATATATACAGTCATGTCGTAAGACTACATGTGTACAGCTGTGCGTAGAAGAATGTATAAAATCACATAAATTGTGCAAGTGCAGAAAGATAAATCTATGCTAATACAACAAAAACACCTCTAAAAGTGAATGGGAATTAAGTTTGATGGGGTTTTATAGCGCCTCCGGCATAGAAAACCCCAAAATAACCGTGTTGCCAGGGAGAGACCAGACGTTCGATGATCCTGCTCAAGCGATTAGATAAGATTTTAGCATATATTTTTGAGTCTGAATTAATCAGGGATATTGGTCGATAAGAAGTTGTTAATTCGGGTGGCTTATCTTTTTTGATAAAAATGACAATATTCGTTAGTTTCCAGGATTCAGGAGATTTACCAAGCCATTGTATCCCCAAAAAAAGATCATGCATATATGGGATAATTACATTGCCCAATATTTTGTAAAGGTCAGTAGGTATTTTGTCTGGCCCTGCCGCCTTTCCCGCTGCCAATTCGGCCAAGGCAAGTTCTACTTCAGCTAAGGTTATGTCTATTTCGAGTTCATCTTTTGTACCATCATCGAGGCAATTAGTCAAATTAGTCTCTTCCAACCAGTTCTCTAAAAAATCCTTTGTATCAGCGGCTAAGCCATGATCTCCATTTTGATACAATTTTTGATAGTAATCATAGAAGCATTTAGTGATGTCCTCTTGAGTGGTATATTCTCTTCCCTCATATTTGATATTCTGGATGGAATTACGAGATTGTGATTGCCGAGTTCTAAGGGCAAGATATCTCCCTACATTCTCGCCAGTCTCATAGACCTTACTCCGATTCGATTGAAAAGTTTCGGCTGCCTTACGAGTTAATTCATCGTTAAACTCGGCTTTGAGCACTAAGATTTTATTTAGTATTTCTTCACCTGGAATCCCCAAGCTCAACTGACTGGCATGTAAATACTCTAATTCGATGAGTCTATTGGTCAATTGAATTTGTAATTTTTCCTGTTCTTTTTTTCGGCTGGCAACAAAGGTAGCGGTCTCTCCCCTTAATGCTGCCTTGAAGCAGTCCCAAACATTGAACCGAGACGCACTATATTGATTAATATCAAAAAATTCTTGGGCCCATTGCCTGATATGATCGATGTATGCTTGATTGACTAAAAGTTTACGGTCAAATGTCCATTGTGGATAGGCCCTCTTAAGATTAGGGACATCGCATACTAGACAAAGTGCGTTGTGGTCTGATATTGTCTTTGGGGATTTAACGATAGAGGCATTAGAAGCAATATCGGTAGTTGTGTATATATAATCAATCCGTACATATTTCCGATGAGGATAGGAAAAATACGTATATCCAGGATCTCCACCATTCTTTAATGACCATATATCACACAGATTGTGGCTATGAATCAAATTTTGTAGCGCCCTGAACACTCTTGGTTTTCGACCCAGATAAGTATGTTGGTTTTGATTATATTGTAGTGGGTCACTTGATAAATTGAAATCACCACATAATATTAGAGGGCCAGTCCATAATGCTAATTCTGAGTCTAGCTCCCCAAAATAAAGTTAATAAATAAGATACTACGTAATCCTGATGTCTCCCACCATTATCCTCACTCAATCATAATTATCACCCATGCCATTACTTGCCATTATGTGAAGGATAGTATGGTTAGAATATGGTGTGCAAGTCAGTCTGGATTAATAATCTGTTTCTTCATTACTCTGATTTCTCCCTTGTCCCACTACTTACATAGATGAGGTGGGCCTCATGTGACTCTGCTTACCATCACTTTCCAAGCTTTGTAATGTTTCCAGGATCCTAAGCAGGCCATACCCCTATAAGCACCACTTCTCCTTTACTCACGTCCTGTAATTATTTTAAAGACCAAACTCAGAATGATAAAGGAGGCTCACAGGAAAGGAGTGAGGGATGTCAGTGCTGGGATAAGAATGAAAGAATCAGAATAATTAAGATTACCACTAAGTAATCCTGATGAGGATGTACTGAAGCAGTATGTTTTCATGTTGATCTGAATAATGCCTGAAAGTTTGCTGGGTGCCCAAAAAACCCATAACATTTATTATCACACCGTTAAGTGAGGAAACAAACAAATGTCCCTTTATGAAATCCCAGGGCATGATCTTAGAGAGACTACTTGACTCAAAACTCAGTTCGCTTTTCTAAACCACATTTAGCTGTAATGAGAAATAAACTTGGAGGTAAACATGCACGTACCTTCTTTGCAAATGTCCACAATAGAAACTCCATCCTATTCTTCCCAAGAGACGTCCATACCCAAGTGGAACACTGAGGGCCTCTTTTATAAGGTTTTGGCACAAGGCAGCACCGCAAGGAATCTTGCTGCGCTGCCCTCCATCAAAAGAAAAGGGCAGGAATGCACTGTATCTATTGGATATGGCACATTCCTGCCCTTTTACCCAGCGCTGGTGCACAATAGGCCTCCATGTGCTAACACTGGTACTCTTGCACCATGTTGCAAGGGTTCCTGCATTGCTGGGCTGATTGATTTTGTGCAGGAAGAGACATCTTCCTGCACAAAAGCAATCAATTCAGGTGATTTCCTCTTTCTAAGTGTGCTGTGTTTTCATTTCTCCTCGTTGCACCTCCCTAACGCCGCCCCTGGGGTGGTGTTAGATTCTGACGCATTTCCAGGTTTACGATTTCTAGTAAATCTGGGACTGCGTCAGATTCAATTGGTGTTGCGTGTGTAAAGCCATTGAATGCCCCTTTCTGTGTTCTGAGTGAAAAGGCACATATTTACAAGGCCATTAAAAGCCACAGAAAGTAGCTTTACATGGCCTTTTAAATATGCCGTGACACATTGCGTGACCGGGATGTCAAAAAAGTGAAGTTCCAGTGGCGCAAACGTCCCACTAGTGGCTTCATAAACGAGGGTCTGAGTCTGGAAATTCATTGGTATATAAAAATAGAGAGAGACCCCTTTTAAACACAAAGGGACTGGAGTACTATTAAATAGTTATAAAGTCAGATATCCCTTGGAGTATGCTTAGAACACATACAATGATCCCATCATCTTATTCAATCATACAATAATTCTATCCTCTAAAGAACGCCCTTACTTGCTTCTGGTGATATCTAATTTTCAACTCCCAAATTTTGTCACAAAAGACTACTTTATTAAAACCATTTTTTCTTTTTTGTCCTCATTCGCCACCAATCTCACTTCACCACGCATCGATGAGCTCTGTACCAAATTCAGCAAGCTGGGAGAGGGTGGACAAATATGTATAGAAGCCCACTTACAGGTACCAGAAGTCTACTAGGATAGTGATAGGTCAACAGAGATAGCTCTCATGCCAAGCTCCAAGAGCTGGGGAACCCCTACTGTAAAGTAGGGAGCACACGGCATAGCCTGGCGAGTGTTGAGGTAGCATAATCATAGGACTCAAGTAAAAAAAAGAAAAAAAAAACCTCACACACTTCCTGGGCCCAAACCGAGAAGTAACACGTCCCAGAATGCCAGCTTCTTCTTGCTGCAAGATCTAACAAGATCCAGTTTAGAAACCGCAACATCTGATGACAACCAGTCTGAGAAGATGGGAGGGGAAGGATCTGTCAACCTTTTGCAGATTTCTCTCCTGGCCAACAAGATGAGATAAAAAAGCAAAGATCTAGGAGGGCCTGTTACTTCATCTGAAAGTCCAAAAATGATAAGGGACAAGTCAATATAGATTGAGGAACTCACGATCCTTGTAAAAAAACAACCAACTTCATCCCAAAAAGTCTCCAGAGCGACCCGAAGAGATTTTTGAAAGCTTGAGTGGAGAGAAGTAGGCCCGATGAATAGTATACAGGTGGTTTCTCTTCAGCCATGCAGGTTTTACCGTCTCATATAAAAGCTTAAAAATATTTTTTTTGGTATTAACCACATGGTTTAAGCAACATGAGACTGAATATAGAATTGTGCCATAGAGGGTGTTTTCTAAACAAAAATCTTTTTGTTCATATTCGTTTTATACAGGATGCTTACAGCAACTGTATAATGAAACACACAGAGAGACTTGAATTTAATATGGTCTTGAAAAAGATGGACTATTAACAAGAAACCATCGAAACGCGTCGACGCAACTAATAGCATAATCCATGGGAATTCTTGGTCTTGTAAATGGTGTAAAGATTAAGTACATTAAGGCCTAGTCTTTAAATTTGCCCCAATCGATATGCTTTTTGAATGACAAATTGTGCTGTCAAAATCATTTTTTTTCTCTCTGTATAACAAATGCTGTTCTGGATATGAAATGTTGTTTTGTATTATGTTTTAATTGTATTGCACTTTATGTAATATTGTATTTTTAGTTAGAAAAAAAAATGTCACACACAGTTTGTGAAATTTTTAATGTCATTTCAATTGTATACAATATGTTTTTAATAAAGTAGTCTTTTGTGACAAAATTTGGGAGTTGAAAATTAGATATCACCAGAAGCAAGGAAGGGCGTTCTTTAGAGGATAGAATTATTGTATGATTGAATAAGATGATGGGATCATTGTATATGTTCTAAGTATACTCCAAGGGATAGCTGACTTTATAACTCTGGAAATTCATTGCCAGCATTTCTATAGGCCAAAAGTGATGGCTGCCTTAATCCATCTTCTTAGAGAAGCTTGAGAAGATATAACTCACTTTTTGCTAAACCAATATTGGCAAATAGCTGTGCTTCTCCAAGGTCAACTGCTCTCTGCAGATAAATCTTGAGAGTTCCTATAACATTTAAGAGTAGAATTGACTCGTCTGAGGATGGGCTAGCTGACAAGATTAATGCATCCATAGCCTCAAAAATGTGTAAAGAAGTATAAGGATATTGTAAAGAATTTAATTCATATTACCCACCAGAACAAAATACTTTGAACGTTAGGATTTTTTACAATATCTCTTCCAAGGGTTCAAATGGGGACCTTTGGTAAAAAATGCTAATGCTAATGGTGGGTCCCAAGGAGGACAGAAAAGTCTTTTTGTCTCAATAACTCAAAACCCCTACAAAGAGCCTAACTTAGCCTGTGACAGACACTGCCTCTGCCATCCCTATGACACTCCGTCTGCCAAATTTAGATACAACCATTGGCCCACGGGTCATCAATGTACTTTGAAAAGAACTGCCATCATGGAGGTTCCCTTCAATGTTTAACAAATTTGATTGTTGGCTGGTGTCAGTTTTTATGGCCATCCACTAAACCTTTACAAAGATTTTCTTTTTCAGAAACAAAAACCCACAGCAGGAGTTTATTTTTGAAAAACAAAATAAATAATTAATGTTTTTTACTGTCCTCCAACACCATTGTTTTTCCTGTGAGTGATGGACAGGAAAAAAGACAATACACAGTTCACCCTAAATAAGGCTTGGTGTTATGATTTCCTCCAATGGCCCCTACTCCGTTGAAGACTCAGAGGAAGTGTTACATCAAAGGTGCCAATGAGGGATCCTTCAATTAAATCTGTGAGCTCCTCCCGTTCTGCAAACAGGTCTACCTTTGGAAGACTCATCCTTAGACACGTTCTGTGAAAAATTATGGTGCTCGTGGTATAAACCCATGAACTCTGAAACACTTAATTTAACCTGAAAGTTGTGTCTCCCCAGAATGTGAACTGTTGTCAGAGAAAAAAATTCTCTTCTGCCCTGTAACATCTCAGGATAGTTAACTGATTTGGAGTCGAGACTTTGTGCCAAACGGATGGCCCAGTTAAGCTTTTGTTACCATATTGTCTGTGCACACTACTGGAGCTAATCCACAGATCTTGTCCAAACATACCTGAAATACCCTCCATGAGGTCATCAGTTTCCTCCATTTGCATACATATTCCTCCATTTGCCTCCATATCCCTCCATTTGCCTCCTGTACTATACAATGCCCATGTGAGTTCTTCTATCACAGTTTTGCAGTAATCTGTCACCAAGACAACTGATGCTGAATGGTCTTTGTTATTGAGATGAAGTCCTTGTAGCACTCCGATATCGGAGACCAATGCCGAAGACTATGCCGAACAATCTGTCACATTTTATACCGAGTCAATGGAATAAAGGAAAGAATTTAAAAGAAGATTACTGAGCACCCCTCCTCCCCATCTTTCTCCTTTTTCTAAAATCCTTTTAATTTCATTATTGCCCTATCACCCTGGAGCAGAATTCAGTCTCCTTGCTGACTGGAAAAACACTTCTCCAGATCAATCCTCAGCCACACTCTGATAACATCTATACACTGTGCTGGAAATAGCTGGGATGTTTTTCAGACTGATAAAGAATGCAAATCTCTGGAAAGTCTGAGTAGCAATCTGGGTATCTATCCGCATCTGTACATGATACTGAGTGGATTAGAAGGTCTTTGAAACAGAAATGTATCTACATCCCCTGCTTGTGCAAAAAAGTCATTACCAGAGCAAGAATATTTGTACAAATACTTATAGTGCTTTTCAGCACAAATGTAGGACCTGCATGCAATGGTGAATTCTGTGAATGGGATTCTTAAGTAAGCATCCTGCAGGATACTTTTTTTTAGAAAGTCATACATGGAAATCAGAAGAATTGCCTGCTGACGAGTGATCATTTTGAAATGTATAGTGGGAAAAAATGTTGGGGGACTTTAGATCTATGAACATTCTGTATTACCAAGAGGTTTTTTGGACCAAAAAAAGAATGACTACCATCCTGACTCTGCCTATTGAGGAAGAGCCTGACAAATGGCTCCCTTCTTAATGAAAGAAACATTAGTGTCTTGTAGAGCCGGTTTCAAAATCAGATGTCTGGGTCAAGGAGTCTGAACAAAACCCGGAGCCTGTAAGAAACTGAGAAAATCCATCCTGTATCCCAATAAAATTACTTCTGAGACATATCTGTCCATTACCATAGCCTCTAAGTGTTCTATTAATAATGTTAGATGACCCCCCTGTGTGTTTAAATCTTCGGCGATTTAGCCATAGTTAGGGGGGTTATTTATGACTCCCCTTACCTCCAGTTGACCAGAGAGAAGCATCATTTCTCCTAGCAGATCTAGTTAGCTAAGATCTATTGAATGAGAAAAATGTATATTTCTTATTCTTTCAAGTTTTCTCTTGTTCTTGTCAAAGTTTCTGTACCTGTGGTACGAGGGTTGCATAGGTTTGTGGCTCATAAATGACTTATACAGCTTATTATGAGAAAAAGACATTCAAATTAAACAGTTCTTTTGAGAAGCTTCAATTATCCACCCTCTTTGGTGAAAATGACATCAGGTAGTCAACAACTTAGCTGATGCCATGGCTGAAGGTCTCTAACCAATAAAGACAACACCCAAGAGGAATTTGGCTTGTACTTTCATGCATTCCAACAGCTAAGTGCAGTCTCTACCTTCCTAATTGCATGTCGAAAGTGATTGAAAATTACTGATCAGAGATTTTTAAGCATGTGCAGCATATATAGGATCTCACTGACAAACCCAGCACAGTATATGCTCTTTCCAATGCCCCCTCTGCTTTCTTTTCAAAAGAATCTGAGACAACAGTGTCCTCCATTAGAAGAAGAGCTGACCCACCAGGTTGGCCAAAGGGACCTCAATAGACAGAGACTGAGAGATTTCCAAGTCTTTTTTAGCACGGGGATACAGTCTGCTCATACATTTCAGAGCAGAGATCCTGGATCAAGGCACTGAAAATTTAAATAGGAGTAGGATTTCTATTTATTAGAAAAAAACAAGGCAATACAATCAGACAGCAAAGAAAAGATTAAATACGTCATTCCTTCTCTTGTTTTTTCCCATTACAAAAAGGCCCAACAAGCATTAGTTCATTTTAACTGCAAAGCATTAAACTGTAAAAAAAGTATTTATTTACGCAGCAGAAGAATCAGCAGACAAGGATATCAACTGCCAGGTAAGCAAAAGAAAGTCAATGTGCATCAAAACAGTGGCTGGTTCTGGTTGCCCTGTGAGATTGTGCTATGCTTTATAGCAGTGGTTCTTAACCTTTGGTCCTGGGACCCTAGGGGGTCTGCGAACCCTATTCAGGAGGTCCGTGACTACTTAGAAAATTAAATAATATAAACAGATTAATTAAGTGTATGTAAATAAAGAAGCAAAATGTACAATTGAAATTTTCAAAACATTATCTAAATGTGGAGCAATTTCAAATTGGAGGAAAAAAATTACATTTGTATCCTCAGATTTATTTGTGGGAGTTGTGCAAGTGTATCAAACAATCAATCAATCAATCAATCAGGGAATTGTAAAGTACGCTACTCACCCAACAGGGTCCGAAGGCGCTGGGGGGGAGGGGTACGGCTCCGAGTCAGCCAAAGAGCCAGGTATTGAGGCTCTTCCTGAAGGTGTGCAGCGTGGGGGAGCGTCTAATGTTGATCGGGACCTCATTCCAGGCCTTTGCCGTGACGTAGGAGAAGGCTCTTTCACCTGCTCTGGTTCTGCGGATGTGCGGGGCTTCAGCTAGGGCAAGGTCGGCGGAGCGGAGGTTTCTCTTGGGGACATGGAAGGAGACTCTTTTGTTGAGGTATTTGGGTCCGGTGTTGTGGAGGGCTTTATAGTGGAGGGTGAGTAGCTTGAAGGTTACTCTCTTCTCGACGGGGAGCCAGTGGAGGTCTCATAGGTGTTGGGTGATGTGTTCATGTCGTGGGACACCGAGGAAGAGTCTGGCCGCTGTGTTCTGGATGGTCTGGAGTTTGTGTAGCAGGTTTTTGTTGATTCCAGCATAGAGGGTGTTTCCGTAGTCCAGTCTGCTTGCTATAAGTGCGTGGGTGACGGTCTTTCTAGATTCTGGGGGGAAACAAAAAATAGTATGGACAATGAGTGGCCTCATTTGATTTTAGAAAAGCTTCAACCTCCAAATTATATTTACATTTAACATTTTCTTGATATTTGTTCGTGAATCAATTAAAATATTTAATCTTTTTTGTATTTGTTTGATGTATGCCTGTTTCTGTATTTGTTGTGTATTGCGTTGCGGGCCAAATCATCAAACGTAATGACTTAGTGGGAGTCCCAGGATTTCAATAATGATTCAGTGGGAGTTCCAGTAATGATTAAGTGGGGGTCCACAGAAGTCAAAAGGTTAAGTATCAGTGCTATATAGGATGTAAGCAAGGTGGGCCCGTCACTACTGCAATATAATTTGCCCACTAATCCCAATTGAAACGGGATCCAGGATACATATAAGATAACTGCCTAAGGGCCTTACTATGACTTTGATGGTCCTCCCGTGGGCCACCACTCCAGCGCTCCATGGGCAGACCGCCAAAACATTCCACACACTGCCCGCTGTAATTTCGATTGTAATCATGGGTGGGTGGACATGCTGCAGTGGTGTTGCAGCGGTGCCTTTTTAAAGACTCATAGGAGAGCCTAAGAAGGGCACAGCTGTGGGACCGCCGCAGTATGTTCCTGTACGGCATGTCGTTCAGGAACTTGGGGCTGCCAACATACAGATGGGGCACAACATCTGCCCCCCTGCATGAATTCCTAGGCCCAGAGGCAACAGGGTGAGTTGCCTCACTGCCATCCTTTCCATGGCGGGCTCACTGCCATAGCAATAATGGCAGTGAGGCAACTTGTAACATGCTTGGTCCTGCCGCAGCGGCACGACCAGCACATTGCAGCCTCAGACCACTGCAACACCGCTGCAGGATCACATATCTCAGACGGCTGTAGCAGTCCATTGTTGGTCCGAACGCAGACCTTGTAATGCGGCGCGCGGTGCCGCAGCTGGGCGGTGCCCAGATTGCATCACAACTACGGTAGTCCTATGGACCGCCATGGTCGAAATAATGCCCTACATCTTTTTTCAAGTGGACCCTTGCTCTGCAATGAAAATAATATCCACAAAGAAACTTTACCTTGGGCCTAACTGTACCATGCTGAAAGCTGAATGTGCTGAAAACCGTTGCGTAACTTTAACAACAGTGAGACCCTGTGTCACTTCTCTGTAGCTCTGTAGATGTCCCGGCACAGTGCGAAACATGGTAAATATATACAAATAATCTATTTAAAATGAAAGTAAATGGGAGTATACCATCACCCCCAAGGTGCCACAAAATTGAAAATTAAATATGGCCACAAAAGAAACTAGGAAGTCAGGAAAGTGTAAGTGGGATCTATGGATGGATGACCTACCTAGGGATCATGGAAATGGTAGAAAGCTTGGAAAGTGGTGGTAAGAAGGATTGTATTAGCCTCTGCCCCATCTGTGTAAAGAGTGGGATGAGGAAGGAGTTGAAGAGGTAATTTGTATTACATTGTTAGTGACACTATCAAGGACAGAGTCCTGTGAACATTACACAGGAGACGAACACAGCTGCTCACTGCTCAGCCCTTGGTACTTTCTCAGCTAGTGTAGAATTTAGTCAGGGGACAATAGCAGGTAACCTAAGAGGCGTTTACGGAAGGGTCTCTGTTGTATTGATCCTCACGAGGCAATGGCTGGAAAGAGGTTTAATGTAGGCATCAGGACAGTCAATTCAGATTACAACAGCCAAATAAAGCTTCGATCCGTTGAGTGTCACAGACTTGCAGCCAAGAAGGAGCATTTCTTCCTGGCAGAGCTTGGAGCATTAAGGCCAGGTAGCTGAAGTGTCTTCTCTGCAAGGCAAAGGACTACATTAAGCCCCCAGCATAAATACATAATGAATAACAAATGATTACACAGGTAGACCAGAAGATAAGGACCATATCTCCCTCTTTTATCATGTGTCTATCCAAGACTTCATCTAGGAAATAAAAGGATCTTACTTTCAGGGTTTCTTTGAGGGCAATGTGTAGTGCATGATCAAATTACAAAGAAGATGACCAAACATTCCCTATTTCCTTCACTTAGCCAGGGAACAGGGCGTTTGTAGTTCTGTTACCTCAAACAGCAGAGTTAGGGTGTGGACACACACAGGGTGAGTATGCAGCACTTGACCAGGGTACAAAGTGCACCTACCTCGTTCTTCAAAGGAAGTAACCTATAGTTTATGCAATTTCCTATTAGGTACTCTTGTTCCATCTCCACAAGGTATCAGTTCATACAGTCAGCAATAGTCAATAAAAATAAAAGCAAACACTTGAAAACTGCGGAGCATCACAGATCCCAAAACATCCACACTGGTCACTTATCAATTGCATACCATGGACTCTCCCCTGAGCTGCTGTTTATTCACTTTTTTTGCGGTTTCCTCTTGATATTTGCGAACACAATGAGAAAACATTAAAAGTCGACTACACTTGCACAGTGTTGTGCATGTGCTCTTTGCTTATAGTGTTCATAATCAATACGCTTAAAGGCAATTTAAAAATGTGTATGTGGGCCTGCCGCACTCTCTGTGCCTGTGTCTGAAGCCCGGAAGAGTGCTGCGCATGCAGGGACCTAGCAGGACAACCAGGGGTGGACTCCCTTGAAAATATTTTGTCAAGTGGTTTGTTGATCTTGAACCTTTGAACAAGTTAATGTACTTACCTGTTTAGGGGGTCAGCAGCGATTACGCAATGTCATCAAATGGTATCTCCATCAGCCTTATGTGTATTTGTAAATTACAGCATAGCATAGCATTAAGTAATGTGGATGTGTAATAAATATACTTTTCCTTTTTCAAAAGAAAAAGCGCAGACTGGACAATCATTTATTGAGTGTAATTATTGCGTGCCAGCGAATGGTGATTACTAGCCAACACCACCTCCCTTGAATAGGCCTTTGATTGCCCTGCTCCGCTTCTCTGAGAGAGTCAAGCGCTACAATTAGGTGTTTGGTATACAGTGGAAGGCAAATGTGGACCTGTTTCTGTGCAGACCAATGATTGCCCTTTTCCTTACAGCAGTTATATAGGATTATTAGGTATATCAGAAAATGTAGAAAACCTCTTACTTGTCAACATCTGAATGAAACAATCGCACTTGCTTCTCTCATCAAGGTTGGCAGACGTCATTCCCATAGCCACTGTGTTGCTTAAAACTTCTGAGTATCATCTGGAAGCGTACACTTTCTTAAGGGCCACATAATGCAGCAGAAATCCAAATGTAAAATAGTAGAGGAACTTAGGTCTTACAAATCCCAGACCGGAGAAGATGAAAATCGGATCCAGCCGAAGAAGACATAGCTGAAAAAAATCCCTTGATAAAACCTGAGTGCAAAGGCCAGGTAAAACAGGAATCAAGAAGCAAAAGCAACCAGGGGAGAGAATCCAGCACCATAGTTTTCAAAGCAGTTGGAAACACATGTTTCTAATGGCTCCAGTTCCTTCTATTATGAAAAAGAAATGAGAACACAAAAAGAAGTAGGAAGTGACATACAAGAAGATGATCTGACATTAAGGATTGGCGAGATAAGGTACTAACAGAACTGTCCATTTTGGATTGGGAAAAACATGTCAGGCTTGATTACAAATTGCACAATAGTAGGGTAACGGTAAAATTGCATGCAATTTTTCCATTACCGTGGGATAAATCAACACCGGTAAGCTCCATGGAATGTCAAAGTATCATGTGGAACACATGTTTCTGATCATAACATTTGCTGAGAATTTTAACACATACATTTAGCACCTGTTCTGAGCAAGTGGTAAATGTGTGGGGAGCTATTGGGTATGGCGAGGCTAGGGTAGGGAAGGGGATGGTCTTCAGGCAGGGATGAGTATTGTATGGTTCCCCCGTCAAAAAAAACCCCAAAAAACAGGAATGAGGTTTGGCTGCTGCTACAGTCGAATCCTCATGGCATTTTTACAACCAGAACAACTGTTATAGACCTTTGCCCGTTGGGATCCATGAAAGGTCAGCACACACCACTGTTGCATGGCACTGGCAGTCTCAACATCTCAGGAACCAGAAAGCCTCTCCTGGTTAAATACATAGGGTACTCAATTCTTGGTGGTTCTTCCTGACATCAAGACCCTTAGTTTACCCTCTAGGCATTTTCACTCAGGTCCACCAAAGTTTAGCAAGGCCTCCTGCAATGGAAGGCAGAAAAGTGTGTCAGTGCTAGTCAATAAAAAACATTCTAATGGTAAAATGAATGAGGGAAAAATTATATTGGATGCAAAGCCTCACCTTTTCTTTTTCCCTCCATTTTAGATACAATTTGTGGGGTTTTCTACAGGCAGGCTCTAATCCAAAATAATGTCTGGAAGACTGTTGAGCAAGGACATTTTTCTGGCTACAAACGTGCCCTGAAACTACGTGGAGTATACGCCTCTTCATATTGCATGCACGAAGTCAAGAACAATGCATACATCCTGGTGGCAAACCCAACGAAACTGTGTGAATTGGGTGAAGGAAACCCATTCCCATTATAACAGTGGCATGATATGTGCCAAGTCCATAGCAAGCTTTCCAACAAGGCCAAGAGCAGCACTTGAATTGAGCTGGTGGTTGGAGGTGGAACCCACCAGCACTCATCTTTGGTGACCGGCACTTGTATGAGATATTGACTGCAAGCAAGAGAGATAAAAACACAGAAATGGGAAAGAAGGAGAAAGATAAAGACTTAACATGAGCAGAAAGGGATAAAGCAGGGGCCTGCAAGTATGAGATAAAGGAGCAGCAGTGTCTAGTAGTAGGTTAAAGAAGCATGAGGCGGATTCAACACTGCACGGTATTTTTAACAGCACCGCTGGAGCAGAGCTTTGGGCACCGGTACTTATTCTTTTACAAATTTTGCACGGGCCCTGAGGCACTATTTACAAAGACAGTAGTGGCCACTCTGCCCAGTACTGCCTGTTACATATCACAAATAAATCCTAGATACAGTCAGTGCACTCTACTCATTAAACAAGTGTCTTTTTCCCTATAGTTATTGAGACAGTTCTTTGTACCCTGAAGTAGAAACACATTTGAATATTCTTCCAGAGTGTTGCTGCTTGAGGGAAAGGGTTGGGAATTAATCCCTACTAGCCATTTCAGTAATGATAACAACAACACCCCCATGGCAGAACCATGTGTTTTGCCTGTTGGTGGACAGCATTTTATTTTTAAGTGAACATTTTATTTCCAACAAGCTCTTCTTGTTGGAATATCCTATTCTTGCATAATTTGGACACAAGCTATACTTTTCTGATAAAGTTAGTAATAAAGTTGTAAAATGATTCTTTGTCTATACCATATCATAAAGTGGTTCAATCTTCCATTTACTTGCGGGAAGTCATTGCTTCAAAAAAGATAAACAAGATTAAGATTGGTTGTGCTTTTTAAAAGGTATTTGTTCTTTATTTCTTCTTTACCTTCAGGTCGCCGTGTTTGTTTGGGAGAGCAGATGGCCAAGATGAATCTCTTCCTTTTCTTCACCTCCATTTTTCAAAAATTCACTTTCCATACCCCAAAGGATCAGCCAAGGCCAAGTGAAAAGGCCACCGGTGGAACCATAAGAGCCCCCCTACCTTACCAGCTATGTGTTGAAGTGAGATGAAGGAAGATCACCACCTCTGGCAAAGTATTGCACCAGGATGACACCTGAAACAGTTGTGCAATAATGCCTGAAATTATGTAATTTTACATTGTTTGATAATGCCCCTTAGCTTTTTTTCCTTTTTAGAGTTAAAACCATAATGTATAGATGTATAAACAGGCTAAATCACAATATTTCAAATGTAGAATAAACAAATGCATATGATCTGAGAATATGAGTGGTAACTCAATGTAATATTTTAACAATCCTAGCCTACTTTGTGACTTGTCAACTAAATTTTAAAGGCTACAAATTGCTAATACTGGAAGACAAGGTGAACCTATTTGTTTGACTTTGTGTTATATTTATTGATTTCAATTCAACTTAAGGGCCTGATATAGAGTTTGCTGGACTGGGTAGTCCATCGCAAATGAGGCGGAGTACCTTGCCAGCCTAAACTTCAATTTTCCCGCTTCCTTTAGAATGGAGTAGACTATAGGCTTTCTGTGAATGGAGCCGCTGTTGACTCTTTCTTTAGAAAGGGGCCATTGGAAGAAGGGAATCTTGCTGCTCACCCTGTTATGGGTGGATGGTGTAATGTATTTTTTTGTCTTTTGCTTTTAGGACACACCTTGTAGTGAGGGACAGAAAAAAGCAACAATGACCCCCCACAACCCAGGGAAAAAAATTCCAGAGTGTCGTGGTTATTAGTTTTTTCTTTTTCAAAAACAAGCTGCCACTTTGGGAGTTTGTTTTTGGAAAAAATGTTAAATGTTTGATGGATGGTGGTTAAAAAACGATGGTGGCCTTCTACCAAACATTTATTAATCTTTAAAGGAGCCTCTGTGACAGTAGTTCCTTTTGATTTACAGAGATGACCTCTCTCTGGACATCTCAAAATATGGCAGACAGTAGTCTATCATGGTGCCGGAGATAATGGGCTCCTTCAGACTGACGGACAGAGCACTGTCCGTCAAACTTAAAATCAGGCCCTATGTTTGTTGTAAAATCATTATCATATTATCATACAGCATAATACACTGTCCAAATGTGACATTTGCCAGAGTATTAAACACAGGTTACAGATAGTAATTAAAAATAGACCATAAAGGCAACTAGAAAGCATACAGAGCCATACATCTTTCTGTATGACTTTTAAGTAATTTGCCTGAACTTTGAAGATAAAGGAGATTTTTTCCAGTTGCAACAAATTTGCTATGTTGGTTATCCATGTGTCAATGTGTGGACTAATCATGGATTCCCAGCTCTTTATGGCTCAGGGTTACTATGATGTATGTTGTAATGCACTACATTAAAAATCAGAACCGTTGCAGCTGCACATGTAAATAAAATTATCCTGCGTCATATTTGCTACGCTATGCTGTGCAATGACATGCAAATGCCTCAAAATTCTCTGCCGGTGATCCATGAGTCAGGAAATTAAAATCCACACAGGAGGAGGTGGAGATATTAATCATAGAGCTAACAAGAATGGAGAATTGCTTTTTTCACTTCTAAGGTCTCTCAAACCCAGAAGGCTGCATTGTGGACAGGTATCCTTGGCATGAATAATATAGTGGTACCATCAACCAATACGGTGAAGGAGGGTCTAAGGGGTAACATGACTACGAATGCAGAACCAAGGAAACGTTAGCTCAGAACCATCATTATACCATGGTGATAGGGAGTGTACTGGAGACCATACACAGATGACTCCCATTGAGGAGCAAGTATTGGCAGGGATTGGAATGGAGCTGGTTGATGGACTTGAAGATCCAGACACATTTGACCCTGTTGACATCACAGACATGATAAGCACACCTTCAAACCAAGACAGATAGTGCATTCCAATACCGTACCGATGATGCCATGTGTAAATATTATTGATAATAATGTACGAATACTTCCGCTTAATATTCTAATCTTTAAACTATCACCAAGCCCCTCATAGGGGCACATACAGCAGGTGAAGATATGCAGCATGCAATTACAGCAGAGACCTCACAAGAGTGTCCCTTCAGATGCACTGTGCCTGTGCTACAGGGGCTGTGGCCAGAGGAGAGGTGAGACTGCAGACCAAGAGCAAACCCCATGGGGGCTTGGGGATGGGGGAGAGACATGTAAATGTTTTCCTTTTTTTCTTTTTTTTTTCTCTTTTTTTATTTTCTTGGTAACAGTAGTTATGGTACAACATACATCACAATCATTGATTGATACATCATTATTAGAAAAAATAGAGATTATAAGAAAATAACAGGCATTTCCTATTGACTAAGCAAAATCAAAATAAATACATAATGATAGCAGATATGACGAGAAAACAGCATTATTCATCCTATGTTTTCCTAGTAGCACTTTAGTGAGACGATTTGCAGTTCAAAAAGCCAATGTCTTCCATCCCCTCCTACTGGTCCAATCTTTGATTGCTTTCAAGAAAAAGCATTTGCAATGCAATAGGGCTCGTAATTTTGAGATTTTAAGCTAAGCCTTTTTTATGTGTTTAAAAAACCTACAATAATAAAAGGCATTGTCATTTACAATACCAATAGGTCAAAGTTTCTAAAATCCGAGACCTATTGCATTGCAAATGCTTGTTGTTTACAAGCGCCCCATGCTGCACTTTCACATTAATAAAGTCCACGCCGCATTCTTTAGACGAGCTGCGTCTAAAGAAAGGTTCGCCACCACTATTAAAGTGAAAGCGCGGTATGCGGTGCTTTTAACAAAAACGCATTTGTTTGTCAAGTTGAAAAACAAATGCTTTTTTTTGTAAAAGTGCCCAGTGAAAGCACGCATGGCATGCTGAATGTGCTGCATGTACAGCAGGGCTGGCTTTAGCGCTGGTGGCGCCCTGTGCGACAATGTCTGTTGGCACCCCCCAATGACCACCTCTTCCACGGATTCCCTCACTAGCACCCTTTAACAGTGCCTCTAAAATCTCCATAACCACTGTCTCTCAGATTAATTTAGTTTTATAGCACCACTGATGCCAGTGTAAGGTGTCAGAGCACTTTATACCACACACACATTGCACAGAGACAATCATATGTGTGTAAATCAGTGTATAAGAAATGTTACATCAGACAGTACTACAAGGTGTAGTGTAGGAGTGGCATGTCATCGATATTGGTAGGTGATATAGTTAAAGTTCTTATTCCGGAAAAACACAAATTCAGAATTTAAAACGCAACATCATTGTTAATGGTTCTCTTTCATAATAAGAATTGTTTCTACCCAAATGAACCCTTTTCACAAGATAAGGACAATGAAAGACTGGGGAAAAAAACGTATAGCTCTAACATATACCTAGCAGTTTGCAGCAGCTCTAGGGTGACAGTTAATAGCTCAATGTTCTATATTAGGATTTTGACTTATAAATGACAAGTAACAGAAGGAGCTCTCTTACAGAAAAAGTAACGCATGGACCTATTTACATTATATGCACTTCGTTATCTGCATGTACACTTTCTTAGCAGCAGGCATTTTAACCCTCTGCGCTACCTTAGTATGAGTCAACATTTCCACTAGAGGAACCTCGGGTCTCTTTCCAGGAAGATGATTAATCACAGGACTTCTCTTGACATTTTAATTGATGTCTGAAAGTTGCTGGAGTCCAGGAACGAGGCAGCAGGTGCTTTTTAAAATGTGAATACACATTTCCAAAATTGACACCCCCACCCCAAGTCAACGCCCGGTGCGGTCGCACCGGTTGCACCGCCCAAGAGCCAACCCTGTGTTGCAGGGAAGCACGTAGTGCTTGCAGTAGGAGAAACACATAAAATAGTGCTTACAGACTAAATAAGACATACCGTGTAACAACCAAATTAAAAGGGCCACTCTTGTAACCTCATTGGAGGTTACAAATGAAGACAAGGCGGTACTAAGGAGGGACTAACAGGCCTATAAACGAATCAGAAGCCAGCATTACGTAGGACAATGACACAAGCCAATGACAAATATGGATGGAGAGTGGGCAGGGTTTCAAATCCATACTCCAATACAGCCTGCCTCGCAGAGCAGCGCAGCGCATGCGCTGCCCAGGCATGACCTAAAAACAAGTTTTGACACTGCCAATAAGTCAGAATTTACTATGCTCCACCATGCACTTTCACAGGCATCTCACTTACTTAACTCCTGTCTGAGCAGTGTCGTTTATCTCTGATGTATCGGGAGTAGGAGCAAGAATCAAGAAAGCATCTGCATTCTGCGGTGTGATGACGTGCATAAGAAGAAGAACAAAGCATGTGGGAGTGCACTTTGGGTTAAAGGACATGTACCAGCAAGTACTTTGTGCACGACACAAACTGCCTTAAACAAGATCTATTTATTCACTCGTAAGCTTAGTGGAAGTCGAGCTAGGGTTTAACTGACACACACTGAGTAAGTAACAGGTATGGGAGTTACATTTTGCACAACGTGAAGGTGACAAACATAGGGGCAGATTTACAAGCCCTTTGCGACCCTTTTGCGCTGCCGTTGCGTCACTTTTGTGATGTAGCGGTGATGTAAACAATGCGGACAATTTACAACGTGAGGCAACTAGGGAAATGCGCCATGTTGTAAAGCCCTGCATCACATTATACCTGTGTCAGGTATAATGTAAGCAGGGTGAGCGTTCCCACGCAGGAAAGCTTTATAAAAGTAACGAGTGAGAGATACAAGATTTCACTGCGCCAATTCTATTGCTTGAATTAGGCATAAGGAGTGATGCAGTACAGTAAGTATAGGCCTTAACATGCATTGCTGGAATTGCGTTGTGCTTGCGACACAACTCCAAAATGTGTGACTTGTAGGCCCACAGATGTGTCAGAGGTTCTTACGCATCTGTTATCCCTTGCGCCATAGTGCGCCGTATTGTAAATACAGCGCATCCATGGTGGTGCTAGGGTATCGCAGGCTGGCGCAGGGAAACTGACGCATCAATACAGATTCGTCAGTTTCTTGTAAATCTGCCCCATAATATTTAGGTACGCCAACAAGACACTATACCTGTAATCCAAGATTGATGCCTGAATCTCCAGCCTTCTCCCTTCAACTTAGAGGCAATACATTTTTGTTATTAAGCACATCAAAGAGAGTAACGTGTATCCATGCTGTTTAGCACAGAAGGTAAAATGTGCTCTGACAGTAACACAAACATTTTGGTCATGGTAGAAGGGGCTGGGAGTAACAGAGCCAGTAACTACCAAATGGAGGTCCAGATTTGAGGATGATGCCCCTTTCTTGCACTACTATGTGTGAAAGAAGCTTTCAATGGATGTTGCTGTGGGTGGTCCCATGCAACATCCATGGAACCCGGCACCTTCTTAGATTTACAAAGTGTCGGAAATTTGAGAATGTGTCAGAATCCTACACCTCCCCAAGGGAGACTTGGGAGTGTCGCAATGAGAAGAAATACTTTTGGGTCTCATTTACTATATTTTGATGCATGGCAGTGCAGGAAGTCTTCGTGCATCTGTATAAAATGGCAGGAATGAGCCATATCTACAAGATACAGTGCAATCCTGTCCTTCTCCCCTGCTCAGGTGCACAAACAGCAGCCGTGCGCCAACGCAGACATCCTTGAGCCATATTGCAAGGGTGCCTGGGTTGCCTGCGTTGCGAGGATGATTGTTTTCGTGCAGGAAGGGACACCATTTTCCTCTAATACCCCAAAACCAGTCCTAGGATGTTTTTATCCAGTCCAGGAAAGATCTGGCTTGGCAGTTCAGGCTGGACTGTTCCCATGAGGAGCAGGGTCAAGACTGATTTGCATATGGCTGGGTCTAAACTGGAATGACGTGAGCAAAAAAACAATGGATTTAGGCCCAGATCTCTGTACTGGGGTGAATGTATGACATTGTTCTACATTCTGTCCATCAACTGTTGTTTTTGCATTTGTCAACCCGAGTGCGACAGGTATGCCCAGACGTGGGTCCCGTGCTGTCCATGCCACTGGAATCAAGCTATCCTGGCTGAAGAGGGGTGAAACCCCGAAACCAGTCCCAGGATGCTTGTTTCCGGTCCAGGGAAGACATGGCTTTTTGAGTTTGGGCTGGACTGTTCCCATGAGGCACAGGGTCAGCTTGATTTGCATATGGCCATGTCTGAACTGGGGTGGCAGAGTGAGCTAAAGAATGATGATGGATTAAACCCAGATCAGTTGACTGGGGGTGAGTGCTTGCAATAATCCCCGATGGATACAAGATCGCCCGCAGAGACCGCACCAACGGAGTCGGAGGAGGAATCGCCATCGTCCACAAGAAGACCATCAGGGTATCAACAAACACCGACGACACTCTCAGCACTGCCGAACACATGCACTTCCAGATCCACACGGACCCCAAGACCACCCTAAGAGGCACCCTTGTCTACAGACCACCCGGACCCCGACCACAATTCTGCGACGCCATCGCCGACTTCATCAGCACGCACGAACTGACCTCCACCGACTACATCCTCCTCGGAGACCTGAACTTCCATCTGGAGAACAACAACGACAGCAACTCCTCCACCCTGATAGAAAACCTTGCCAACCTCGGACTGGAACAGCTCGTCACGACGCCGACCCACATCGCTAGACACACGCTCGACGCCATCTTCTCCTCAAGCCCCCACGTCTCCTTCAGCCACGTCTCCGAACCCACCTGGACCGACCACCACTGCATCAACGACTTGGTTCTTTAATCCGACTTTTCTTTCATGTACACTCTACATATGCTACAAGGTCACTGTGGTGATTATACTGGTTTGGTCTTTGGGGCTTTACATCACAAAACTCTATCACTACTATTCGATATTCTTGTCTATTTTCAAATAGGAAAGCTCTTAACTTTAATTGGGCACAATGGTGATGCGTTGCCATTATGAGATGATGTTGTCTTCTCTCTCAAGATTTACTATGTTGTTTATATATATATCCCTTGTCCACAGCCTTGAAATAGTCATTGTACCTATTTAGTACAGACAAAACACGTGTTGGCTGCTTTGAATACTGGACGGCTGTGTCTGAATACTGGATATTGGGTCCTCAAATTAATAAAGAGGAGAATTTTGGAAAACTTTGTTAACTATTGCATCCTGTCCGGTGATTTTCATGGAATATTGTGAATCCTCCAAAGACTTTCCTCATATTATTTCTACACTCATCATAAGAGATTGGTTCTTAGACCAAATGGCATATTGATGGACTTCTTATATTTTGAAATAAGGCTGTGCTTAAAAGCTGATTCTCTTTAAACACCACTGCATCTACTTCACCTTCGCGAAACCCGTCGCACATCACCGCACCCTACAGATCCCCCGGAGTGATGTTTAGGAATAAGAATTTGGTATTTACCACCAAATATAGGTTGGTGGAAAATACCGAATACATTGCAAAACGTGATATTAAGCAGATGTACAAGTGCCATGTGGCAGACATACATGCCCTTAGGGCATGTATGTGCGCCACATGTGCACACATGCAAGATTCAGGGGTGCAACAGGGTGTCAATGTGACACACTGCCACCCTTGTATATGCTCCCCCCATTACCGAATCGGTATTTACCGATTCGGTAATGAGGCATACCTTCCCATTGATTCAATCAATGGGAAGGTATGCCTCATTACCGAAGCGGTAAATACAGATTCTAAATTACCGATTTTTTCCGAATCGGTAAATTTTACCGAATTATTACCTACATCGCATTTACCGATTCATAAATACCGAACCGGTAAAATTCGGTATTTATGAGTCGGTAAATGTGATGCTACCTACATATGGCCCCAAGGGAGCAAACATCCAACTCAGCATCCGAAGAAGACTCAAACCTTATCTCCATGCTCATGATCTAAAGGTTGCAGTGCAAGCATTAGTGATCTCAAAGCTGGATTATGGTAGTGCAACACTGTGCGGCTTGCCCAGAGTGAAGACGGCCACTCTTAGGGTTGCCCTCAATTCGGTTGCTAGGCTCATAACTAGCACTAAAAAATACAACCATATTTCTCTGAACTTGCTGGCCCTGAATTGGCTTCCTTATGAAGCTCGGATACAGTTAAAATTTGCATGAATGGCACACAAAGCCATCCACTTCAAGACCCCGCTTTACCTCGCTCAGAAGTTTGAGCTTACATGTGGTTCGAGAGCCTCCAGAAGCGCCAGTACCCTTTTGCTCAAACCACAAACATTTAAGAAAAAAAAGACCTACAATCGAGCCTTCTCAGGTATGGCTCCAAGGATATGGAACTCCCTCCCCCCCCCCCCCCCCCCCGAAGTCAGGGTGAACCCTTCCACTACCCTCTTCAGAAAAGAAGTCAAAGGGCTCTTGATGAAGAAATTTCTGCCTCAGTCAGGCTTCTCCATCGGACTCTGAAGCCATGGGCGTTGATTTGTGGCCCAGCTGCCTGGCTCATGAGAATGTAGGACATTACGAGACTGTGAATTTTACGCTTTGTTGATTCTGTTTGTTTGCTTGTACCCTTCTTGATGCATAAACTGTAAAGCGCTCTGATACCCTCGGTGGTCATGTTCACGCTATATAAAACTTTCTAAATAAATAAATAAAGAACGATGTCTGCCTCTTCTGGAAAACGGTTAATGCACCCTATATTGGAGACAAACATAACTCCCATTCTGATGTGTCTATTTCATCAGATAAATGTGTTGAACACTCTACCAGGGTATACAACAGCCCCATTGAATCTGATAAGCATTCTGATACTGTCGGGGGCTGTTCGGATCTGCCACCTATAACTTTAAAAAAGGTTAGATCCGCTATTGAACAAAGTGCCGTAAATAAGGCCCGAGGCCCTTATGGAATGCCAATTACCTTTTTATTGATAATGTTGACTTAAGGGCTCCACTTATAGTCAATGTCCTGAGGAGTGCAGTTTTGGATGGACCACCTAAATCATGGTCGAACTCCTTCATTGTTCCCATTTTTAAGAAGGACGACAGAGCAGACCCCTGATGTTATCGCCCGATCTCTTTAAATGACTTAAAAAGCAAAGTTCTGGGCAGGACTATATTTGATCATTTGGAGGCTGGGGTGACAGAGAAGAGCAGATTTTTGGTTGTTCAGTATGGATTTAGATAGGGTCTTGCTACTGTTGACCAATAGCTAAGCCTCCATCTAACCATCAGTTAGTATATGCAGGTGAAGAAGGGTTGTCTCCGTATAGCATTTATGGATCTTACTTCAGCTTTTGATTGGGTGAATAGAGGTAAACTCTTGAGTAAAATTGTGGAAATGGAGGTGGTCACGGCACTATGCACGAATATGTGACTGGTTGCATAAGGTACGGGATCAATGAGGAATGGAAGGTCTCCATTAATATGAAGTGTGGTGTGAGAAAAGGGTGCGTGCTGGCTCCAAGTATTTTTGCAAAAAAAAAAATATATATATATATATATATATATATATATATATATATTTTTTTTTTTTTTTTAGATCAAATGCAACATGTTCCCAGCCAATGTAGGTGTGCCCATTCGGGGCGTAATTTGTGATGAGAGGTTATTCTAATGAATTCATGAATAATCCTGGCAAAAAATTGAAAACAATATGTTTGTTAATTATGTATGTGCACCTTGGCGGAACTCAGCTATAGGACTACATAGAATTCCTGACTAGCTCAAAATGGCAACCTCTTAGATCGGCTGTGATGGAGTCTTTCTGAATGTTGCAGTCCTCTTTCTATTGTAGTCTAAGATGACGTGGGTTAAACAATGATTATTTATCCGGTGCAAACACTGTGTGCATTGACATTGACGAAGGCCAGCATGGCCGAAACGCGTTTGTCTGCCTTTGGAGCGGAATAAAGAAATTTGAAAAGATCATCGAAGTGTGTGCACCACGTTTTATGTCTTTGACAAAGAAACGCTTGGAGAAATTTATCGACGGTACACCTACGTCGGTGGCAGCACCCATCCAGTAAGCAGTGCGGCGTGGTACTGGTGTTACCTTGGAAGAATCTCTATTTGCAAAACGCCGGCACCGCCAGTGAATCGAAGCAAGCTGACCGACGAAAGTGGGAAGCAGAGATTGTATCAGGCAAACGAAAAACCAGGACTGGAGAAACATCGGAGGCGACCGAGTCGGAGGACGCGCAAGCCTATCGAGGAACCAGTTCGGGTAAGTCGAATATGCCATTCTAAAGATACGCTCGTGAATTTACTGGCCGGATGTCTATACTTTGAACTCTGGCAACAACTAAGAGCTTTATACGTATTGCGTGTGGAAGTACGCAACACGGATTTTGAATTAAACCGCGAGTATATCCAAGGCAACCGCAACAATGTTTAGCGAGGAGGAGAGACTAGAGGCGGCTGCCACGGTCTTTACAGTAAAAGCCAACGAAGGAACCAAATATAAAAATAAACAAGAAAGCAGTATACCGCCAAATTCATTGAAAGGGCTATTTCAAAAACTTGAAAAAACGTACGAAAAAGAAGTGCGTAAATGGTGGGAATCAGCATCTCTAACACGCTACCTCGAGGTTGATCGGATCCCCCGAGGGCTGAGAATCTATACAGTGCCATCCTATGAAAATCCGGATCCGAATTTACTACTAGAATGGTCAGACCACACCACACGATCAGCAAAGGGGATGGTAGAGATCCTGATAAAGTATGCAATCAGCGATAGAGTCAAATTATTGGAGGAAATAAAGGGACTCGAAGAACTAATTGCAAAAGACTCGGCAAGAGAGACAGCTGAAAATCTGAGGCAACAAATGAAACAACGCCTACTTAAATATGAGGAAACAATAAGGAAGCAAAAACATGAAAAATTCGCCCGAGATCAACATGATTACGAATCCGGTAGAGTCCTGACATTTGCTAAAAAGTTTGACATGCCGAGAAAATCATTACAAGAGGCAAAGAAAAGCAATGTCGAAGCAACAAGAGACACGTCAGAATCAGAGGTAGACCCGGACCAATTGGAACAAGTGGAGGTGATAGAGAGCACAGGAGCAAGAGTAAATTTTCCAAAGGAGTACGAAATCATCCAACAATCGTGGCGCCAACTCCCACAGAGAACAAGACCCCCAGATGGAGAAAAAGGAAAACAAGAAGGGGGAAAAAAGGCAAATGCACAACAAACTCCGAGAGTCACCAGGAGCAGAAGGGGAATGAACAAAAAATAAAAACTGAAGACTTGACAGTAGTGAACCTATCGAAAAGAAAATTAACTAAAGTAGAAGAACAAGTACTACGAAAAGGTCTATCATTTTGCCCAACAAATCAATGGGACTACGTCCAAACGCGGATAGACCTCTATCTCTTCATTAGAAAATTGAAATTAAATAAAATGTTCCATGGCAAAATCCCGAAATCTGTGAGAGATCCAGACCAGACACTTGACCCGACGGACCTGCTAACTGGAAGTGAATTACCAGCTTTAAGAGCGCTTCACAGCCTTCGAGCAGAAATCGAGGGAGATGAAAATGAACTAACACAATCACTCAGTGACACAGAATTTCTGGAGCAGAATGAAATAACACAAACAGGAATGGTCACCAATTTAAAAAAGAAATCTAGATTCATACCAAGAACAGCGTATGATTTGATCGACAGCTTCCACGAACTGGTAATTAAGGATTTGGACAAGTTAAGAACTAACCCTAAAGGAACAACTAAGAAGAATCAAAACATCTCATTGGAGCAACGTCAAGCAATAAAAGCCTTACAGGAAGATCTGACGATTGTAATAAAACCGTCCGATAAAGGCGGCAACATTGTCATTCAAGACAGTATATCGTATGAACGAGAGGCGTTAAGACAATTAAATGATCATGTATGCTATGAAAAAATTACAACTAAAGACTACAATCAAAGTATTCTAGAGTTTTATGGCATGATTGATTTTTGGAAAGGTAAGGGGATCCTAGGTTCAGATGAATATGAATTCATCAAAACAGAACATCCTGTTACCCCCACATTTTATCACATTCCAAAGCTCCACAAAGATAACAAAAAACCCCCAGGGAGACCAATAGTCTCATCCATGGGGGGCTTTTTGGAAAATACCTCAATCCTGGTGAACAATGTGCTATGTCCATTTGTATTTGATCTGGTATCTTATATAAAGGACAGCACAGATTTCATCAGGATAATTGACAATATAACATGGGATAGCTCTTTTCTTCTTGTCACTTTAGACATTACCAGTTTGTATACAAGTATCCACCATGGTCAGGGAGAAATGGCCATAAAATCCTTTCTAAAAACGAGATCACTGAAATACACAGAACACAGTGAAATGATCTTACAATTTCTGTCATTTTGTCTGAATAATAACATCTTCACATTCGGTGAACAATTGTATATTCAGAAACAAGGTACTGCGATGGGCACGTGCTTCGCCCCCAGCTACGCGAATCTTTTCGTGGGCTGGTGGGAGAAGCACGTGGCCTGGGCAGGGATCAATGAGGCGTGGGCACAGAAGATAGGAATCTGGACCCGCTTCATTGATGACATATTTTTCACATGGTCAGGTAATAGACAGGAATTAGAGGAATACCTTGAAAGCTTGAACAGAAATGACATTAATCTCCACTTCACAGGAACCATTAGTGAAAGGGAAGTACCATATTTAGACCTTTTGGTATATGTAGATAATGATACCCTGAAGACAAGACTATTCCGCAAACCTACTGCAGGAAATGCAACTCTGCATTTCACCAGCCAGCATCCACGCTGTCTGGTGAACAGTATACCGTATGGGGAATGTCTTCGTCTGAAAAGGAACAACACTACAAAAGAAAATTACAAAAAAGCCACTGGAGAAGCGGTGAACCGTTTCAAGCAGAGAGGGTACCCTAATCACATTCTTAAGGCAGCAACAGATAGGGCAGAAACACGGAAGAGAGAAGATCTACTAAGTAAGCCCTCAAAAGTAAAAAATGATGGCACCATTAGACTTATTTTAACCTTTTCCTCAGACTCTGGTGAAATCCGTAAGATTCTTAAGAAACATTGGGGTATGCTTCAGGCAGATATAACCATCGGCAAAAAAGTTCCAAAACAACCAAGCATAACATATAGGAAGAATGTTTCGTTAAAGGATATGTTAGTACACAGTTATTTTTCTAAAAAAGATACATGCCATCACAACATCAAAGGCTACTATCCCTGCCTAAAATGTAAGGCGTGTAAGAACAGCGTAGTTACAAAAAGCTACCTGATTCCCGGTAATGAGTGGCCAAGAAACATTAGTAAACTATTGAACTGCAATTCAGACTTCACAGTTTATTGTTTGGTGTGTCCGTGCAACCTTCGATACGTGGGGAGCACAATACACCAAACGAAGAAGAGAATATTGGAGCACATGCGTGCAATAACTAAAATTGACAACAACTACCCTGTGGCCAGGCACTTTGCCGAAAAACATAAAAGTAACAGCAATCTTTTAAAATTATTCTGCCTAGATCGAGTCCCACCGCTTAGAAGGGGTGGTGACAGAATAAGAACTCTCAGACAGCTAGAATCAAAATACATCATAGAGCTTCGTACCCTGGCACCAAATGGATTAAACTGTGAGGAAGAACTGTGGATACATGTTGGCTAAAACATGAATAAATCAGTAAACGACAAATTGTTAGAAATAACTGTAACATAAGTATATGCAATAACATCTCAGAAAAAGGAAAAATGAGGATACGGAAAGTATAAGAGTAAGAAACTGAAACATCTATGGTAAAAAACTGAGAGAGAAAAAATGAAATTACCATAGGAAAAGGATCAGAATTGCATGTGTTGTGGTAAAAACAGAGTATCTCAAATGAATTGATGGCATTACTGTTGCGAAAAACGTCATATTTTTAAACATAGTTTAAATATATTTTGATGAAAGCTTTTCCCTCCTAGAAAGTTTATATTTTGTAAAGAATTCGATTGTTTTTAATTGCTATCAGATTTAACCCATAGAATGACTGATAGGAACAGTGAGACTGCAATGATGTATGCCCATTCAGGGCCAAATTTCATAGATCAAATGCAACATGTTCCCAGCCAATGTAGGTGTGCCCATTCGGGGCGTAATTTGTGATGAGAGGTTATTCTAATGAATTCATGAATAATCCTGGCAAAAAATTGAAAACAATATGTTTGTTAATTATGTATGTGCACCTTGGCGGAACTCAGCTATAGGACTACATAGAATTCCTGACTAGCTCAAAATGGCAACCTCTTAGATCGGCTGTGATGGAGTCTTTCTGAATGTTGCAGTCCTCTTTCTATTGTAGTCTAAGATGACGTGGGTTAAACAATGATTATTCATCCGGTGCAAACACTGTGTGCATTGACATTGACGAAGGCCAGCATGGCCGAAACGCGTTTGTCTGCCTTTGGAGCGGAATAAAGAAATTTGAAAAGATCCTCGAAGTGTGTGCGCCACGTTTTATGTCTTTGACAAAGAAACGCTTGGAGAAATATATATATATATATATATATACATATATATATATATATATATATATATATTCGACAAAGTGTTGCTCCAAACAACCTCCAGCTAGCAGGAACTGGCGAAGAAGGAGACGGACCACAGAGATTTGGCGAGATGGTGTTTATTCAGCCCAAGTTACAGAAGTGACGCGTTTCGAGCCCAGGAGCCCTTGTTCACACCATTCACTGAAAAAACCATAGGTTTGAGGGACGTTATGGTTAGTTGGACATTTCACTCAAACAAAACCAGAGAAATTCTGCCGTTATAGTTAGTTCAGCTAACTATAACTCGCGCCCCCGCAATGCACTGCTGATGATGTCACATATTACATCATTCATGACATGGTCAGTGACATCACTGATGACATCACTGATGACATCATCCAGTGACTGTGTGTTTCTGTAAAGTTTAAATATGTTTTATATATATGCCAAGGTGTATTGATGATTGAGTGGGTGTATAAGTGTCTGGATGGAGGATTTAGTAGGTGCGTGACTGAATGTATAAGTGAGTGATTAACTGTGTCTTACTCAATGCATGGGTTAGTGACTAAACTGTGTGAATGTCTGTATCAGTCTGTCTGTTGTTGTGTAAGCTGCTGCATGGGTTGGTCAGTAGTTACACGAGTGTCTATATGGGTTATTGATTGGTTGCCTGGGTATTTGTATGGGAGACAGAGTGTGTCTGTGGGTGGATGGAAGGTGTGTGACTGTGCATAGAAGTGTGAGTGGTTGATTCACTGGGTGTATGGGTTTAAGAGTGCATGTATAAACAGCTGAATGGGTGGGTGCGTGTGTGTATGGATGTGTTGGTGAGTGAATGAATGTCTCAGTTGTGCATGTCCAAGTAATTACATATGTAAAAGGCAGTGTATGTGAGAGTTGGAGTATATAAATGACTATACGTGAGAGTCAGTGATTGTGAGAGTGGCTTTATGGATGAGTGTGTACTTGTATCAGTGATTATATAAGAAAGTATGCGTTAGTATCTAAATGAATAAGTTAGGTGGTGAATGTATAACTGTATAGGTGAGTAAATGGGAGTGTGATTGATTCTTTGCTTGACTGACTAGGTGTGTGAGTAACTCCATGGATGAGTGGCGTTATGTGAGTGTCTGTATAGGTCTATGAGTGCATATGATAGTGTTGTATTGATGAGTGACTGCATGTATGAGTGATTGTATGGGTGAATGAGTGGATGTGTGTGTAGACCTAGGAATCAGTGAGTGCATATGTAGTAACTGGTATTGTGTGTCGATGGCTTCGAAAATGGTAGTCTGTATTTTAGAGTGGGTGTATCAAACGATATTTTAGAGTGTGAGGAGGTGCATCAGATTATCACGTGGATGGTGTCATCAGTGATGTCATCACTAATGTCATTTGAGATGTCATCAGTGATGCCTGAAACCTATGTTTTTTTCAGTGATATATATACACTGAAAAAACCATAGGTTTCAGGGACGTTATAGTTACAAATTAGCATTTAAAAAACCTTTGAAATTAACTGAAAAAAACATAGGTTTCAGGGACGTTATAGTTAGTTGCACATTTCACTTGTACAAAACCATAGAAATTCAGCCGTTATAGTTAGTAGAGCTAACTATAACTCGTGCCCCCGCAATGCACTGCTGATGACGTCACATATTACATCACTCATGACATGGTCAGTGACATCACTCATGACATCACTGATTACATCATCCAGTGAATGTGTGTTTTTGTAAACTTTAAATATATTTTATATAAGGTAATGCCAAGGTGTATTGAAGAACAGTTGGTGGATAAGTGTCTGAGTGGAGGATTTAATAGGTGTGTGACTGACTGTATAAGTTAGTGATTAATTGTCTCCTACTGAATGCATGGGTTAGTGACTAAACTGTGTGAATGTCTGTATCAGTCTCTCATGACTGTCTATATGGCTTACTTATTGGTAGCATAAGTATTAGTATGGGTGGCTCAGTGTTTGTGTGTGTAGATGGGTGGGTGGTGTGTAACCTTCTGCCAACATGTGTGAGTGGCTAATTTACTAGGTGTATGGGTTCAATAGTGCATGTGGAAATAGCTGTTTCGGTGAGTCTGTGTGTATCACTGTGTTGGAGAGTGTTATAGATTCTTTACATGACTAGCTACGTGTGTCAATAACTCTATTGATAAGTGACGGTGTATGAGTGTTGGTATAGATGTATGAGTACATATAATAGTGCTATATTGATGAGTGACTGCATGTATGAGTTACTGTATGGGTGAATGAATAAATGTGTGTGTATAACTAGGAAGTAGTCAGTGGGTATATAGTAACTGCTATTGATTTGTCTATGGTTTAGAAAATGGTAGTCAGTATTTTAGAGTGGGTGTATCAGAGGTTATATTAGGGTGCGAAGAGGTGCATCAAATTATCACGTGGATGATGTCATCAGTGATGTCATCAGTGATGTCCTTTGAGATGTCATCAGTGATGTCTTCAGTGATGTCACTGACCATGTCATCAGTGATGTAATATGTGACGTCATCAGCAGTGCATTGCGGGGACGCGAGTTATAGTTAGCTGAACTAACTATAACGGGGGAATTTCTATGGTTTTGTACGAGTGAAATGTGCAACTAACTATAACGTCCCTGAAACCTATGGTTTTTTCAGGGAATTTCAAAGGTTTTTAAAATGATAATTTGTAACTATAACATCCCTGAAACCTCTGTTTTGTTTAGTGAATTTCAAAGGTTTTTTAAATGCTAATTTCTAATTATAATGTTCATTAAACCTATGGTTTTTTCAGTGATTTTAAATTATCAGTCCATTTTCAACCTGGTGAAAACAGGCGAGATTGCTAGTTTTCCAGCAATAGCTTCCGCAAAATAAAATTGCCACAAATGAGAGCAACAACTAACGCAAATAATATGCAGAGTAGGCGTTCCTGTACAAAAATAACACAAAAACACCACTTCCCGATATTTTCAACGAACAGCCAAATCTGCGGTGCGATCCAAAAACAGGCGATAAGCAGCGTTAGCAGTAGGAATGTACCATCTGCTTTTACTGGTGTAAAGTAGGATGACTACCTACAGTGTGAAAGGGAGCCCACTCCAGAATCACAACTAAAGACCAACATATGTCATAGAGCTACTGACCATGCACCTCCGACACCCTAGAAGGCCACAAAACCCACTGCCAGCACCCTCAGGACCCTCCCCCGGACCACCACCCCAACTACCACTGAGGCAGCGCGCAACAGGACAGTGGACCTTCCAAAAACGGCATGGCCCCTCAGCCACACAATAGATTAATTTTGCGAGATGTGGCAACCAAACATGTGTGAAGGATGGAAGTCACCCACCAATAATTATGCCCACAATACCAAGTGAAATGGTGATGTGCTGGACAGACCTCACTATGCAGAGCCCAAACCTCTCCATGTGTGCATAAACTGCTGGGGCTTGTAGTGTTGTGGACAGTGGACGCAACCATGTTACCTCAGGCAGTGGGGAAGATCTTGGTCATGTACCTGTATTGTCGTCCCCTGTAAACGTAAGCGCAGTGGGCTGGTCCAACATACGCCACTCCAGCATAGAAGTGTGAATAAATAGGCTGGGACTCTGGGCGTGTGTTGGACCTGGCCCTTTTAGCTGGTTCACCCCTAAACTTTTTGCATTTATCTTAGCCTTGGTCCCTATGTAGTGTTAGTAGTTTTATGCCTCTAGGCACTTTAGCACTGTGTCCCAGTGTAAAGTGCGTGCGCTCTGTGTTACATGTAGTGAGGCTGGCCTGCCCTCCCATAGGAATGCATGGGGGATATGTGTGTCCCTGATAGTTCCTGATGTGAGAGGAGTGCAGGGGCGAGTTTGGTATGTGCGAACTCGTGAGAATAAATGCTGCGCAATGGTGTGCGCAGATTTATGGTGACTGGTGGAGAAGTGTCACTTCTAGAAGTTGGCATGTCTGTGTGCTGTGTGATGTGAATTGCCTGTCTGGCTTGTGATTGACAGGAGCTGAGAGGACTGGGGAATTCCAGGAGCCAGGGTGAGTCTGCCCGGTGGTGAATGGAGAGATCTGCATGTAGATGGGAGGGAGGAGTGCACCTGGGACCTGAATAGGACTGTGCCTTCCCTACACAATGTTGGCTATGGTGCAGCTGATGTCCCTAGCCTGTCCTGTGAATAGGGAGAGGGGTTGAGCAAAACAAGGTGCTCCAGAACCAGTTGTAACTGGTTCTCCCCATGCCCTACAGTTGGTGACAAAGGAAATGTGTGTATAAAAAGGGGCTGTGACCCCATGTCTGTGCTCTCTGCTGCTCTGATCCTGACGCTGGGGGCTGCTGCTGCTGGGCTCCAGGAGGAACCGCCACAAGGGACTGCCTCCCTGCTGGAGGGCCCTGTGTGCTGGCCTGCCTGAGCCCAGCATTGGGCCCCCCTGAACTTGCCCTCTACTTTGAAAGGGCGCTTTGCTCTTTATTGCTGGGAAGAGCGCGCCATTTTTGGCCCTGGACCTGTGACTTTTGCACCTGGGAGCCCTTTTTGGGGCGAGGGCTGGTGACCTTGCCCTGGTGCTGAGAGAGCGCTGCTGTTGAGCGGCTGCAGCGCTGAGCTGCTCATGAGGAACAGGGAGTCCCCGGCGTAGAGGATTCCCCCGCATTTGTGTGCACTCGAGCGGGAGCCCACCCCGCGTTGTTGTCTGTTTTTCTTTGGGAGCACACCCCGCCTATGCTGGACTCGAGCGGGAGCCCACCCCGCATATTTGTTGTTCTGAATACCCCTAGCGGGTGCCCACCCCGCCAGGGACTTTATGTAAAAATAACGGGAGCCTACCCCGCATCGAGGAAATCATCGCCGCTGGCCCGGGGGCTTCATTGCGAGTGCTGGGCCCACCTACGTCAGCATCAGCCATGCTGGGATTGGTCCCAGTCCTCAGGGATTCCCGACGCGTCACCGCTAGGCCGCGCAGGGATTGGTTCCCGCGGTACGAGCCTCCTAGTGACTCAGAGGCTTGGCCTGGTAGCGCCGCGCTGGGATTGGTTCCCGCTCCCTAGCTTTACCGCCCAGGCAGCGCTGGGATTGGTTCTCGCGGCGCGAGTCTCCAAGTGACCGGGAGGCTTGGTGTTGCGGCTCGGAACGAGGAGAAGGAACAGCCCCCAACAACCGAGGGGCCCGACTGAGAAGAACTGTGCAGAGGCGGTAGGAAGTGCGGGACTTCACCTAACAACGAGGATTCCCCGCTCCCTCAAAGTTGAAAGGACGGCCTCGGGAGCCGGAAGGGCCCCACAGGAAGGAAGCTGCCTCTGCAGGAGACTGCCAGGCTCTAAGGTAACTCACGCATTGATGACACGGGGGTTATCTGAGAGTGGAACCGGCAGCATCAGCGTGCGCTCGCGCCTAAGTGACACGGGGGTTTGTTAATTTCATAATCATTTTAAGAGGGCCAGTTCTTCTTTAGTGGCGCATAGTTGTCTCAGGAGCCCGTGCGCTCCAGTGGGACATTATTATTCTAGAGCCCCAGATGACTCCAACACTCAGGCCATATTTATTTACGGCGTTACAACAAACAAATGATGGACGGAATGTTGACAATGCAGACATTCTCCCCCAGTCAAGAGATCTGGGTTAAATCCATCGTTCTTTTGCCCACTACGCCACCCCAGTTCAGACATGGCCATATGCAAATCAGTCTTGACCCTGTGCCTCATGGGAACAGTCCAGCCCGAACTGCCAAGCCATGTCTTCCCTGGACCGGAATCAAGCATCCTAGGACCGGTTTCTGGCTATCAGCCGTCATCAGCCAGGATAGCTTGACTCCAGTGGCGTAGTGAGCACGGGTCCCACGTCTGGGAATACCCATCCCACTTAGGGCGAAAAGCGTTACAACAAACAAATGATGGACGGAATGTTGACAATGCAGACATTCTCCCCAGTCAAGAGATCTGGGTTGTTTGTTGTAACGCTTTTCGCCCTAAGTGGGATGGGTATTCCCAGACGTGGGACCCGTGCTCACTACGCCACTGGAGTCAAGCTATCCTGGCTGATGACGGCTGATAGCCAGAAACCGGTCCTAGGATGCTTGATTCCGGTCCAGGGAAGACATGGCTTGGCAGTTCGGGCTGGACTGTTCCCATGAGGCACAGGGTCAAAACTGATTTGCATATGGCCATGTCTAAACTGGGGTGGCGTAGTGGGCAAAAGAACGATGGATTTAACCCAGATCTGTTGACTGGGGGAGAATGTCTGCATTGTCAGCATTCCGTCCATCAATTGTTTGTTGTAACGCTTTTCGCCCTAAGTGGGATGGGTATTCCCAGACGTGGGACCCGTGCTCACTACGCCACTGGAGTCAAGCTATCCTGGCTGATGACGGCTGATAGCCAGAAACCGGTCCTAGGATGCTTGATTCCGGTCCAGGGAAGACATGGCTTGGCAGTTCGGGCTGGACTGTTCCCATGAGGCACAGGGTCAAGACTGATTTGCATATGGCCATGTCTAAACTGGGGTGGCGTAGTGGGCAAAAGAACGATGGATTTAACCCAGATCTGTTGACTGGGGGAGAATGTCTGCATTGTCAGCATTCCGTCCATCAATTGTTTGTTGTAACGCATATTTATTTACGGAGCCAGTGCGCTCCAGAGCAGCAGATGATTTTTAGAGCCCAGGTGGCTCCAACGTTTGGCCCCGTTGGTTTTAAGGGCTACTGAAAGCCCAGGCTGCATTTGAGTATTTACAGCTGCCCAGCAAGTAGTGGGCAGCTGCATCGTTTAGGCGCACCGTTCTTTTGGGGTCTTGTGAAGTCAGGAGTCAGATGCGCTCCTTTGCCCCACACTTTTCCAGCTGCCCAGCAAGTAGTGGGCAGCTGCCACGTTTAGGTTGGCGCAGTGGCGCACCCTTGACTTTCATTGCCTAGGCAGCAACCCTGACTCTTGGGACCTAGGGCATTTGAGCCCTGTTTGAGATGGCCAGTTGCTCAGGGGGGGACTGTGAGTTGTGTAGGGCGTCAGGCCCTAATGTGATTTATGTTCCTATGATTATGCCTAATGTGAGTTATGATTAAGATGTTAGTGTCTAATGCGTTAGACTTCTGATGTGATTTGTGGGTGCTAGGAAATGTAATGTATGTAGACTGATTTAAGCACCTGTGTTGATACCCCTAAAGGTGCACTAGGATTATGAGGTTGGTTCGCCTCTAATGGTTTATGCTAGTGAGAGTTATTTCCTAAGAAGAGTTATGGTTAGGAGGTTATCGTAATGTGTTTAGACTTATGAGACAATTGCATAATGGGGTTATGCTGAGAAGGTTGGCGTACAAGGCGTTGGTGCCTGATATGAGACTGAGCCTAATGTAGTTGATGTTAGAGGCTGATGCTAAGTGCAGTGATTACCAGTAGTACTGGTTGTGTTCTATGTTTATGCTAAATTCCACCTTTACTAAGTTCACTTTGTGATGGTACTGACAGTGGTCCAGTGGGCCCTGTCAGGTGTAATTAATCCCTTGTAAATATTGCCCAGTGCCAGTTGGCACAGTGTATAATATGTGCGTACTATTCTAATGTGTTATGATAATACAAAGGGTATTTTTATATAACCTTGTGTAGAGTTTCTTTTGTGGTGGGCCTGGGATGTTGTCGCTGTGGGCGTGCGAAATGCTTTACACATTGCCTCCGGGATAAGCCTGACTGCTCGTGCCAAGCTACCAAGGGGGTGAGCAGGTGTTATCTTTGGCGTGTAACTTCCTTGCCCTGACTAGAGTGGTGGTTTCTGCCTGGCTTAGGCGCACGCCTTAGCCAGCCAGAAATCCCATTTCTAACAGCGTGGTTCACTTGTGTGAAAGCCAATGCGTCTGCCAGAGCAGCGGCCCTCACCCTGCCACGTAGCTGCCGCCATTTCCGCCAGCTTCCTCGACACAGGCCCCCTGCGAACACAGCGGCACAGCACCGCAGACTTATGTCTGTACAGACTACTGCCTTCGAACTACACTTCGGACAGCAGGGCTCACAATTCAGATGGAGTGGCGATTTCAGATGACGCAGTCCAGTAGGCAAGAGACATTCCTCCCAGTGCGGCCCGCCAACACCACGCATCATCGCTGGCTGTGTACACGCTGAGGGCCAGAGGTACCACTAACTCAATGCACCACAACTCAACGCCACCTGGCCTTATTAAGGCAGAATTCATTAGACAAATGACATTCCTCCCAGTGCGGCCTGCCCACACCACGCATCATCGCTGGTGTGCACACGCTTAGTGCCTCAGGTGCCACTAACTCACTGCATAACATGTCATCGCCACCTAGCCTTAGTAAGGCAGAATTCATTAGACAAAAGACATTGCTACCAGTGCGGCCCGCCCGGACCACGCATCATCGCAGGGTGTGCACACGCTGAGTGCTTCAGGTGCCACTAACTCAGTGCACCAGAAGTCACCGCCACGTGGCCTTACTGAAGCAGAATTCATTAGACAAAAGATATTGCTACCAGTGAGGCCCAACCGGACCACGTATCATCTCAGGGTGCACACACGCTGAGTGCTTCAGGTGTCACTAACTCACTGCACCACAAGTCATCGCCACGTAGCCTTATTAAGGCAGAATTCATTAGACAAAAGACATTGCTACCAGTGCGGCCCGCCCGGACAATGCATCATCGCAGGGTGTGCACACGCTGAGTGCTTTAGGTGCCACTAGCTCACTGCACCACAAATCATCGCCACGTAGCCTTATTAAGGCAGAATTCATTAGACAAAAGACATTGCTACCAGTGCCGCCTGCCCGGACCACGCATCATCGCAGGGTGCGCACACGTTGAGTGCTTCAGGTGCCACTAACTCACTGCACCACAAGTCATCGCCACGTAGCCTTATTAAGGCAGAATTCATTGGACAAAAGACATTGCTGCCAGTGCGGCCCACCCGGACCACGCATCATCGCAGGGTGCGCACATGCTGAGTACTTCAGGTGTCACTAACTCACTGCACCACAAGTCATCGCCACCTAGCCTTACTAAGACAGAATTCATTAGACAAAAGACATTGCTACCAGTGCGGCCCGCCCGGGCCACGCATCATCGCAGGGTGCGCACACGCTGGTTGCTTCAGGTGCCACTAACTCAGTGCACCACTTATCATTGCTGGCTGCACACACGCTGAATTTCCAATAACTGTGCAGCTCTACTGAACGCCACATGGCTGTGGGCCCTTGCTGACCACTGCCTCTGGCCTACACTGCGGTCAGCATGGCTCACAATTAAAATTTAGTGTTTATTCATTAATTACAGAGTCCAGTAGACTACTAACTACAACATCTTTGAAACCTAAATAATATCCTTTTAGTATCCTTGCTTAAAGAACTTTTTTGATATCATTTATAGCTTTAGTACAATCACGAAATTCATCTTGCAAGTCCAAAGGAACACTGAATGGCAGTCTACACTGCAGGCAGCAGAGCTCACAGTTCGAATTCAGTCTTGATTCATGAATTTCAGAGTCCAGTAGGCAACTAACTATAATGTCCCCAAAACCCACACATTTCGACAATGTATTCCATACATATTTCATCTTTTGTTACCTACACTGCGGTCAGCAGAGCTCACAATTTACATTGAGACATGATTTTTTAATTGCAAACAGAATTGTACGCTATGTCCTCGGATTTTGTCAAGAGGAAGTGACAAAAGCATTCCTCGATGTCTGTGCTGACAACTGCCTTCCATCTACATTGCGGATAGCAGGGCTCACAATTCACATCCAGTCGCAATTGCAGATGACGCAGTCCAGTAGGCAAGAGACATTGCTCCCAGTGCAGCCCGCCCAGACCGCGCCTCATCGCTGGCTGCGCACAAGCTGAATGCTTCTAATGCCCCTATCTCAGAGCAGCACAACTCATGGACCCTTTATGATACAATATTTTGTGTATAGTTTCACATCTGGTGCCCCTACCTCAGTGTACCACAAGTCATGGACCCTTTACAACAGAATCTTTTGTGTATTATTTCACATCTGGTGCCCCAACCTTAGTGCAGCACAAATCATTGACCCTTTATGATTGAATCTCTGTGTCTGATCCAATGATTACTGTTCGACTTGTTGCCAGCACCAACCATTCCTGGAGGGCTGGCTTACACTCAACGCCACGTGGCCTTATTAAGGCAGAATTCATTAGACAAATGACATTCCTCCCAGTGCGGCCTGCCTACACCACGCATCATCGCTGGTGTGCACACGCTTAGTGCCTCAGGTGCCACTAACTCACTGCATAACAAGTCATCGCCACCTAGCCTTACTAAGGCAGAATTCATTAGACAAAAGACATTGCTACCAGTGCGGCCCGCCCGGACCACGCATCATCGCAGGGTGTGCACACGCTGAGTGCTTCAGGTGCCACTAACTCAGTGCACCAGAAGTCACCGCCACGTGGCCTTACTGAAGCAGAATTCATTAGACAAAAGATATTGCTACCAGTGAGGCCCAACCGGACCACGTATCATCTCAGGGTGCACACACGCTGAGTGCTTCAGGTGTCACTAACTCACTGCACCACAAGTCATCGCCACGTAGCCTTATTAAGGCAGAATTCATTAGACAAAAGACATTGCTACCAGTGCGGCCCGCCCGGACAATGCATCATCGCAGGGTGTGCACACGCTGAGTGCTTTAGGTGCCACTAACTCACTGCACCACAAATCATCACCACGTAGCCTTATTAAGGCAGAATTCATTAGACAAAAGACATTGCTACCAGTGCCGCCAGCCCGGACCACGCATCATCGCAGGGTGCGCACACGCTGAGTGCTTCAGGTGCCACTAACTCACTGCACCACAAGTCATCGCCACGTAGCCTTATTAAGGCAGAATTCATTGGACAAAAGACATTGCTACCAGTGCGGCCCACCCAGGCCACGCATCATCGCAGGGTGCGCACATGCTGAGTGCTTCAGGTGTCACTAACTCACTGCACCACAAGTCATCGCCACCTAGCCTTACTAAGACAGAATTAATTAGACAAAAGACATTGCTACCAGTGCGGCCCGCCCGGGCCATGCATCATCGCAGGGTGCGCACACGCTGGTTGCTTCAGGTGCCACTAACTCAGTGCACCACTTATCATTGCTGGCTGCACACACGCTGAATTTCCAATAACTGTGCAGCTCTACTGAACGCCACATGGCTGTGGGCCCTTGCTGACCACTGCCTCTGGCCTACACTGCGGTCAGCACGGCTCACAATTAAAATTTAGTGTTTATTCATTAATTACAGAGTCCAGTAGACAGCTAACTACAACATCTTTGAAACCTAAATAATATCCTTTTAGTATCCTTGCTTCAAAAACTTTTTTGATATCAATTATAGCTTTAGTACAATCACGAAATTCATCTTGCAAGTCCAAAGGAACACTGAATGGCAGTCTACACTGCAGGCAGCGGAGCTCACAGTTCGAATTCAGTCTTGATTCATGAATTTCAGAGTCCAGTAGGCAACTAACTATAATGTCCCCAAAACCCACACATTTCGACAATGTATTCCATACATATTTCATCTTTTGTTACCTACACTGCGGTCAGCAGAGCTCACAATTTACATTGAGACATGATTTTTTAATTGCAAACAGAATTGTACGCTATGTCCTCGGATTTTGTCAAGAGGAAGTGACAAAAGCATTCCTCGATGTCTGTGCTGACTACTGCCTTCCATCTACATTGCGGATAGCAGGGCTCACAATTCACATCCAGTCGCAATTGCAGATGACGCAGTCCAGTAGGCAAGAGACATTGCTCCCAGTGCAGCCCGCCCAGACCGCGCATCATCGCTGGCTGCGCACAAGCTGAATGCTTCTAATGCCCCTATCTCAGAGCAGCACAACTCATGGACCCTTTATGATACAATATTTTGTGTATAGTTTCACATCTGGTGCCCCTACCCCAGTGTACCACAAGTCATGGACCCTTTACAACAGAATCTTTTGTGTATTATTTCACATCTGGTGCCCCTACCTTAGTGCAGCACAAATCATTGACCCTTTATGATTGAATCTCTGTGTCTGATCCAATGATTACTGTTCGACTTGTTGCCAGCACCAACCATTCCTGGAGGGCTGGTTTACACTCACACCACACGCATCCAGCACAGACGTCACTGGACATGTGATCCTGGTAATAAAAAAGAGTCGAGTGCACGTGCCCGTACCCAGTTTCACTGTCTATTGGTGTCCGTGTGTTCATTATGTATGCAACATGCTGCCCCTGGGCCCTACCACATTACATTCTGCTCTGGACAGCATATGCAACCAACTTACCTTTGACAGTGGGAGAAAACGTTGGGTATGTAACTTTGTCTCGGTCATTGTACAAGTACGTACGTAGAGACTGGATGATTAGAGTACTGCAAGGAGAGTGTATAGTGAATTTATACGAGCGTGGGGATTGGCGGAGTGGCAGATGTGTCATGTCCACCATCTTTCTTGTGTGGAACTATGAATGAATGTAGGTCAGTGATTCCCCGTACCTTCCATGTTGGCCATGTTGTGGGACTTGGCTCACAGAGTGACACATTGACGCTTGCGACCTGGGTGACGGCAGTACTACAACAAGAACACCCGCATGCCAGTGCTACCAGATATTTTAAACATTCTCTACCCCAAAGACAAACAAAAAGTAGCCCAAAGTAGCCCAATATTGCTACTTTAAGGAAGGAGGGGCAGGGACATCATCGAGCAGGCGGTGAATGCATTGGAATTGATGTTGCAGCAGGCTGCCAAGTAAATATTTGTCTAATAAAGCGCTTTAACATACTAGTTTGCTGGAGCACTGTATATATATTTATAATCTGTCAACTAGCACAAACCAAAATTTTACCGCACAACCGGGAAAAATATAGCCCAATTGTGCGTGATCTAGCCCAATCTGGCAACAGTGCCCCATCAGTTGATTCCTCATACAGCTCATGATGGAGCCACGCCCATAGCTCCGGAGTCATTCTTCACAGCCTCATGCAGGACTGGCATACACCAGGCCAGCCCACTCTGCTTACGCTTACAGGGAAGAACAACAATGCTACATGGCCCAGATTTTCATTGTAGTGATCTGCGGGCCACAGGTCTAGTTGTCATTATACCACAGCCACTCCTTCACGGCTGGTATACACCAACACCACACCCATCCAGCACAGGCGTCACAGGACACGTGACCCTACCAATAAAAAAGACCAGGCACACATGCTCTAGGCCATTTTAGAGTTGCTCCCACCGGATGCACTGTCATGGCCCGTCCCGGTGGTCCGGACACCTCATGTAGGCCTGAGCCACCAAACAGGAAGGCCTACCACTACTTGCGTGACCTCACTGGTCACTGAGTTAGTGCCACCGCAAGGTCTGAGCGGGTGTGCAACCTGCTATGATGATAGGTGCACTAGTATGTCCTCTGCCATGGCAAAATCAAGACGCAGCCCCAAATGTGAGACCTGTTGGCCTGCGGAGTGAGACTGCATGATGTGGAGGGTGCCCTGTCCGCGTAAAGGTGAGCAGTGAGGCCTGGGTGCGCAGCGGTGGGCAAATATGTCTGGGCGGCGGGAGTGGATACACAATGGCGGCACAGTGATTTAGGCGTACACACTCGTATATACTCTCCCATTACTAATTCTGTACTATGTTTCAGATGTGGGAACTTGAGGGCTCCACTAGGTCCCGGGACGTGGTTGGAGACATAGCGGTGGCGTAAAGGTGAGCTGTGAGGGTTTTGTCAACATTATGGGCACTCACTGTCCCTCGTCATCTCTTCCTTTCTCTCCCTCACACTGTTTCTCTCTCTCTTCATTTCACACAGTTTCTCTCGTTCTCTCTCTTCCTGTTTCTCACACTCTTTCTCTCTCTTCCTATCTCTCACTGTTTCTCTCTCTCTTCGTCTCTCTCACTCTTTCTCTCATTCTCTTTGTCTTCCTCTCACTCTTTCTTTCTTTTTCTCTCTCTTCCTCTCACTCTCACTGTTTCTCTCTTTCTCTCTGTATTCCTCTAACTCTTTCTTTCTTTTTCTCTCTGTCTTCCTCTCACTCTTTTTTCTCTCTCTATCTCTCTTTCTCTCTCCTTTGAAGGACGCATGACACACAATCTTATCTTGCTTTTTGTCTTGCAGGCCTGCGATGATGCGTGGCCATCCTTCAATCAACACTCAATCTAAATTTTGAGCTCAGTTTGCCGCGTGTACACAATGGGTGTGGAAGTTTCTTCAGCACGTGGTGGACCCTCTTCGACACACGCTGGTGGTGTAAGGTGAGCAGAGAGGCTTGTTTTCACAGCGGTGGGCAGTCACTTCCGGGCAGTGGGAGTCGATGGGGTGCAGCAGCCTGGGTGCACAGCGACACGCAGTCACCTCCGGGCAGTGGGAGTGGATGGGGTGCAGCAGCCTGGGTGTTCAGCAGCGAGTAGACACCTCTAGGTAGTGGAAGTGGATGGGGTACACTAGCCTGGATACACAAAGTCGGGACAGTGATTTAGGCATGCGCAGTTGTATGTACTCATCCATTACTCATTCCATACTATGTTTCAGATGACTAAGCTTGAGGGCTGCCCTATATCCCGGTACATGGTTGGAGACACACCGGTGGCAGAAAGGTGAGCTGTGAGGATTTTCTCCACAGTGTCAACACTCACTCTCCCTCTCCATCTCTTCCTTTCTGTCACTCACACTCTTTCTCTCTCTCTCTCACTCTCTATCTCTTCCTTTCTCTCACACACTCTCTATCTCTCTTTCTCTGTCTCTTCCTCTCTCTCTCATTCTTTCTTTCTCTCTCTCACTCTTTCTCTCTCTCTCTTCCTCTCTCTCACACTGTTTCTCTCTTTCTTTCTTCCTTGTATCTCACTCTTTCTCTCTCTCACTCTTTTTCTCTTTCTCTGTCTTCCTTTCTCTCTCACTCTTTCTTTCTTTCTCTCTCTCTTCCTCTCTCTCTCTCACTCATTCTCTCTTTCTCTCTCTCCTTTGCTGGACGCATGACGCACCATCGTATCTTTCTTTTTGTCCTTCAGGCTGTGATTCACAAATTGTGCACTTGCATGTACTCATCCATTCCTGATTCCATACTATGTTTCAGATGACTAAGCTTGAGGGCTGCCCTATATCCCGGCACGTGGTTGGAGACACACCGGTGGCAGAAAGGTGAGCTGTGAGAATTTTCTCCACAGTGTCAACACTCACTCTTCCTCTCCATCTCCTCCTTTCTGTCACTAACACTCTTTCTCTCTCTCACACTCTCTATCTCTTCCTTTCTCTCTCTCACACTCTTTCTCTTTCTCTCTCTTCCTCTCTCTTCCTCTTTCTCTCTCTCTCTTCCTCTCTCTCACACTGTTTCTCTATCTCTTCCTCTATTACACTGTTTTCTCTTTCTCTCTTCCTTATATCTCACTCTTTCTCTCTTTCTCTGTCTTCCTCTCTCTCACTCTTTCTCTCTCTCTCTTCCTTACTCTCACTCGTTCTCTCTCTCTTCCTTTCTCTTGCTCTATCTCTTTCTCTCTTCCTCTCTCTCACTCTTTCTCTTTCTCTCTCTCTCTTCCTCTCTCTCTATCTCCCTCTTTCTCCCTCTCTCTTCCTCTCTCTTATTCTTTATCTCTCTCCCTTCCTCTCTCTCACTGTTTCTCTCTGTCTTCCTCTCACTCTTTCTTTCTTTTTCTCTCTTTCTCTCACTCCCACTGTTTCTCTCTTTCTCTCTGTCTTCCTCTCACTCTTTCTTTCTTTTTCTTTCTGTCTTCCTTTCACTATTTCTTTCTCTCTCTCTCTCTCTTTCTCTCTCCTTTGATGGACGCATGACGCACAATCATATCTTGCTTTTTATCTAACAGACTGTGATTCACGAATGGACGTCCCCCCCAACACCAACATAGCTGAACGTGTGTAAAACCTGTGATGATGCGTGGTCATCCTGACAACGCCTCAGAAAGTTGCTTCGACACGTGGTGCACCCTCTTACACACAAGCAGTGTTGGGTGTCCGACCTGCATGATCGTTGCCTCCATTGCATCTGTTCTCAGAGACTTACGAGCCGGCGGGCTGGCTCGTAGATGAAGAGCTGAGAGCCGCCTGGCAGGCTCATAGAGGGAGAACCGCAGCATGTCAGTTCACAGAGGGAGAGCTGCGGGACAGCTTGCAGAGGAACACCTGAGGGCCGACTGGTATAGGGAAAGGTGCGGGCCGTCGGCTTCCAAAGGGATAGCTGAGGAACAGTGATGTGGGGAGAGGAAGCGTGAACTGGATATCTCGCAGAGAGAGACTAGGGGAATATTTCCAGTCTTGGCTTCACAGATACAACTGCGGGCCCGAGAACTCGCACCCGAAGAGCTGTGAGCCGACAAGTGGTTCGCAGAGGGAGACTTGCGGGCCCAAGAATTTTGTGGGAGGTATGCTGTTGATGGGGGGAGGAAGGGTGCGTTACCTGCTGATGTAGCGAGACACAGCGTGAAAGAGGTATCTCGCACAGACAGAGCTCTGGTATATTAAATTGCCCCCGGGACCTTTCTTTTATATTTTCACCTGATGCGAGACACAAGATGGCTGCTAACACTTCCTGGTTTTAAGTGTTAGCAGCCAATCAGAGGCAAGCTTGTGCTCGGGAGTTAGGCACTGTCCAGATATATATATCTTTTTTCCTTTAATATCTTAATAACTACTTAACGGATTTACACCATGTCAACAAAAACGTGCTTTCTGGACTAAGACCTTTCTCCCTGCCAAATCTGGCATAATGCCGTTCAGCAGTTTGACCTGTAGCCTTGTCTAAAGTTTACTATAGAAAATACATTGAGAAAACACTTTTTCAGACCCCTGCTTTTTTCTCAGCCCCCCCTTGACCAATCACCGTGTAATATGTCTTCACAGCTGGATGGCTCTGGTCGTGGGTGCAAATATCTCGCAATAATCTTGCTTTCAATCAACAGCCAACCTTGTACGTCCTCAATACACCCCTAAAGTTTCAAGATACAAGCTGATCAAAAAAGAGAAACTTTCCGGAAAAGTTAGTAAAGATTCGTCAAACGTTGCGAAAGTTATAAGTACACAGAGGGCTCCAGGAGGGGGGCCGTGCAGCCCCCCTCCCAACTTGAGTGAAGCCCCGGGTCTGCGGCGACCCCAGCAGGCCCCCACAGCCCCAGAGAGCCCCCACTATTATTTTTTAAGAAATGCCCCCGAGACCTAGCCCGCCCCGGGGTCTCATTAAAATAAAACGCAGGAATCCGCGACCCCAGCGCGAATTGCACCGATATTTTTATTTTTTTAGAATGCTTTCTTTGGCCCTGTGGGTACTTCTGGGGCCCCCTGAGCAGGCCTAGGGGGTCAGGGTGTTTCTACCCTGCCCCCATCTCTTGTTTTATACCTTTGTTTCTCTGTTTTCTGGTGACTCGCTTCTACCGAGTCACAAGATGGCTACCAACACTTCCTGGTTTGGAGTGTTGCCAGCCAATCACAGTAAAGCTCGTGCATGGGACTTAGGCTCCACCCAGATATCAAAACATTTATTTTTCTAATTTCCCAGCAACTACTGAACGGATTTATACCATTTAAAAATAAAGGTAGCTTTCTGATCCAAGCACTACCTTTCTGCCAAATTTGGGGTAATTCTGTTCAGTAGTTTCGGCTCTAGCCTTGCACAAAGTTTCCTATGGGAAATTGATTTTTTGACTCTTATTCTTAGAATTTCTCAAAAACTACTGAACGGATTTACACCATTTAAACAAACAAAAGGTCACTTTCTGAACCAAGCTCTACCTATCTGCCAAATTTGGGGTAATTCAGTTTGGCAGTTCGGGTTGTAGCTCGTCGCAAAATTTCCTATGGAAATGAACATGGGGAAAACGCGTTTTGGGACCCCCCTTTTTTCTCAGCACCCGCTTGACGAATCACCCCCAAACTTTTAGGATAGGACCTGACCTGGATAGACTTTTTTTAGGAGAATTTCGCAAAGATTCGTCAAACGACGCCAAAGTTATTAGCAAATCAAAAAAGGCTTTTCCTATGGAAACTAGGTTGTAACTATAACTACCTACTGGCGACCGCCAGTAGGTAATATATATCTCGGGGTCGAGGGAGACCCAAGAAAATAAAAAAGCCGTATCCTGACAGCATATATATATGCCACAACTTTCAGCATAATGTCCGCGGACGTGTTGCGCAACCGCGAGGAGACGGCCAACGTTATGTTTAATGACTTTCCGGCTGGGTGGTCAATGATCAACACACAATTAAGCAATGCATCTACTGGGGATTCCAACATCAAAGACCTTTTTAAAAAACTGGAAAGACTCATGCGCTCCAAGCCATCCAAGTGGTGAGAGCACAAATCTTTATCCCGCTACTTGGAGGTGGGTAGGATACCGAGAGGCTTACGGATTACTGTAGCACCGAGTTACGACAATCCGGACCCCAGCATGCTTGCGGAATGGGCTGACTGTAACCTCGAATCCTCAAGCAAGCTGGTTGGTATACTCATCAAATACGCCAAAAGCGACCGTGCTAAACTACAAATCCAAATTGAAGCATTAGAGGTAGAAATATTCAAAGTGGAAATGACAGAACAAATAAAAAAACTCAGGGAAGACATGAATGCACGTTTGCAGAAGGACGAAGATATTATCAAAAGATGCAAAGCGTTCAAATTTGAAAGGGATAAGGCTGATTACCAGAATGGGCAGGTATTCACATTCGCCAGAAAATATGACGCGGTGAAAGTGAGAGGAAACAAAAATCTAGCTTTCCAAAAAGATGCCAGTGAGGCAGTTACAGCATCAACTTCAGTATCAGATCTGAGCTCGGTGGGGGAAAGTGATCCTGAAGGCGAAACATCCAGGGCATCTGGTTTGGGGTTTACCAAACTGTCCCTTGCGCAGGAAGTAGACTGCCTGTGCCAAGATCGAAGGGACACACTGAGACCCCGAGGGCAGACTGACCCAAAAACAAAAGAAACAACTTCAACCAGAGCCAAAGACGAAAATGCAGCAAAACAGGGGAAGCAAGACACCAAAAAACATACGAGGGGAAGATGGAATCGCTAACAGAATCAGAATTAAGCCCAGATGCCAATTCAGTAGTAAATCGGACCGATCTTCATCTATCAATGTCAGAGAAACGAATACTGGGTTTGGGGCTATCATACAGTCCGGTGTGTAGCTTTAATTATGCAGACACCCGTATGGACATTTTTAGATTCCTGAGGAAATTAAAGCTTAACAAATTCCATATGCTACAATCAAAAAAGAAAAAAGCAACTGCAATAGAGACATCAATAAGCAGCCCCTCACTCCTAACGGCAAGAGACTTGAATTTCTTCCAGGATATCCATTCAAACCGAAATCTATCTTTCAACCCATCATGCTGCATGACAATATTGATGTTTACCATGAATTAGTGACAATGGATGTCAAGCAACTCTATACTGCAACCAATAAAGCCCGCCATGGGATAGACAAACAAAATATTTGCTATATACAGTTGATAAAGAAAATACAGAACGACAACAACATAATCGTGAGACAGTCAGATACGGGCGGCAATGTTGTCTTGTGGCCGCACAAACTGTATATGTAAGAGGCATTGCAGCAGCTGACCGATATAGAGTGCTATAGGAAAAGTAACATACACATTGTCAAAGCAGCATGGAATGAGTTCTATTTGAAATTATTGGCTTGGAAGAGCGGGGGACTGATCACTGATGACGAATATCGTTTTTAAAAAATGGAACATCCAGTCATCCCGGCTCTGTATCTCATTCCAAAGATCCACAAGTGTGCTAGTAAACCCCCAGGCAGACCAATAATTTCTGCCATCAACAGTATCATGGAGAACACGTCCAAATATGTGGACTATTTTTTGCAAGATTGGGTCAAAGGGCTACCATCTTACATACAGGACACATCGGATTTTCTGAGAAAAATTGACCGTATTGCATGGAGCCCAGACTTGCTTCTAATCACATTAGACGTTACATTGCTCTACATGTCTATCCGGCATTGTGACAGACTTAAAGCTATTGAGCACTATTTGAATTTAAGATCAATGTACCACTCCATGCATAACAAAATATTAATCTCTATGATATCTACATGTCTGGAGCATAATTTCTTCTTGTTTGAAAATCAAATCTATCAGCAGATCAGAGGTGTTGCCATGGGGGCCTGCTTTTCCCCCAGTTATGCTTGTTTGCATATGGGGCTGTGGGAGGAGCAGGTCCTCATGAGTCAACACAAAGAGATAATGGACCAGCATGTAGTGATCTGGTTATGTTACATAGACGATCATTTTTGATTTGGAGAGGCTCTGAAACCAGTGCAATGGAATTTAATCAATAACAATTGCCTTAATCTCCACTTCACATCGACTATTAGTAAATCATCAGTATATTTTCTAGATGTGGCGGTATTTGTGGATCAGGACACCATTGTCACCAAATTATTTAGGAAACCCACCTCAGGCAATACAGTGCTACATGCCAGTAGCCACCATCCACACCACCTGATACGGAGCATCCCCTACGGGGAGATGCTACGAATCAAGTGCATATGCAGCACGGAGAAAGATTGTGAGGCCGCCCAGAACCAGAGCAGACAGAGATTTTTAGCAAGAGGATATGCCTCCAACATTATTGACAGGGCGATTAATAAAACTAAAACTCTGTCTAGAAATGAGGCGCTTGCATTGAAACCAAACCAGGTAGAGTGTAGTCCAGAGAATTTAGAGTTGCAACCCAGAATTATACTAACCTACAATAGGCAACACCAGGCCCTTAGAAAGATCCTAAATCAAAATTGGAGCCTGATACAGGGTGATCCCATCCTAGGCAAGCATCTACCTACTAAGCCGGCCTTGACTTTTAGAAAATCTAGGTCAATGACCAACAGTTTGGTTAGGAGCAGTCCGGAAGTTAAATCTCCTACCAACTGGCTAGCATTATGTAAAGGTTTCAGAAAATGTCCTCGCTGCAAAGCATGCAAATTTGCATGCAACAAAACTCACTACAATAGCCCTTTCAAGTCTGATCCCATACTCATTAACAAAAAACTAACTTGCAAAACCGAGTTCACAGTTTATGATGCTAGAGTGTCCCTGTGGGTTGAGATATATCGGCAGCACTAAGCTGCCAGCCCATAAGCGGATACTCTAGCACATAAGGGCAATCAGCAACAAAGATCAAGCCTACCCTGTAGCAAGACATTTTGAAGAGCATCATGATAGCAACCCTGTACATCTGCAATATTTAGTAATAGATACAGTCCCGCCCGTTAAAAGGGGAGGAAATTGAGAAGCCAAATTGCGCCTCTTGGAAACGAGATATATATTGGAGCTTAATACCAAGACTCCATCAGGGTTGATTGCCAGTGAAGACTTCCATACATGTCTATGATGAATTTCCAGAATCAGTATGCAATGTATTCATGAGCTAGAATCAGTTTTAGCTCTTATGAGAATTTTTAATATATTATGAACAGAACGTCTCCTCGCACTTTCACACAAAAAATCTTTTTATTTATTTAACTCATATTTTGCACTATTTTTGCACTAATTGATGGTCAACATGGTGAGTCATGCAGGATGATCACGGAACAAGATCAAGGTGATCACAATGTGGGAAAACTTTATCTCAGCCCACTTGGGCTCGATTGCGATTATACACTGCAGCAAGGAGTGTAACACCATGACACGCTTAAAATGCATTAGTAATAACAATAGAGCTATTAGCATGATGGCATTTGGATTTTCTAATACAATTAGACATAACAGGCATTTTTAGCTTTTTACAAAACCAATTTTGGTATGTTTTAATAGATTTTAAATGCCGAAGCTCCCACTTTGTTTGATTAATATTAATAGAAGTTTTTAATACCATGGCTTTAATTATGTATGCATTGGGTATCACTACGTTTAAACATTCATGTATTTATTGTGATATTTATTTACATTCATGTATTTATTATGATATTGATTCCAATGCGTATTTTTGCACTTGGTGAACCTCTTGCTGCATGGAGTTAAGTAACTCTTTTCAATTTCTATGCATTGTGCACCTTTTCCGATTATGTCACTTCCTGCACTGTCACTTTAAATGTTGATCACTTTCAAAGCAACGCGTCATGTGATCAAGGCCCGAGTTGGGGCCGAAACGCATTATGGCGGATATGCTGGGCACTCAATAAACACTTACTGAATTTGCACTAAGAACTTTGGGTCTGCTCTTCGTCTTTCCTGCAAGGATTTGTAACAGCTGAGCAGCTGATCGAGGCAAATCCTGTGTGATATATATATATATATATATATTTATATATATATATTCACAGAAAAAACATAGGTTTCAGGCACGTTATAGTTAGGAATTAGCATTTAAAAAACCTCAGAAATTCACTGAAAAAACCATAGGTTTCAGGGGTGTTATAGTTAGCTGGACTTTTCACTTGTACAAAACAATTGAAATTCCCCCGTTATAGTTAGTTCAGCTAACTATAACTCGCGCGCCCGCAATGCACTGCTGATGACGTCACATATTACATCACTCATGACATGGTCAGTGACATCACTCATGACATCACTGATGACATCTCAAATGACATCACTGATGACATCATCCAGTGAATGTGTGTTTTTCTGAAAATTAAATATGTTTTATATATGTATATCTCAAGGTCGATGGAAGAATAAATGGGTATATAAGTGTCTAAATGGATGATTTGTTTTGAAAAATTGATTGTGTAACTGACTGATTAAGTGTATCATAGTGAATACATGGTTTAGTGAGTAATGTTTAAATATGTAAATATCTGTATCAGTCTCTCACTTTGTGTATAAGTGGCTGCATGGGTTGGTGAGTAGCTACATGGGTGTCTATATAGGTTATTAGTTGGTTTTTTGAGTATCAGTCTGAGTGTCTGCATGGTTCGGTGGGGGTATTACGTAGTGCATAGGTGCATGAATGAGTGACTCACTCTTTGTATGTGTTGAAGACAGCATGTGTGCAGGACTGTATGGGTGGATGAGCGTGTGTTTGGTTGTGTTAGTGAGTAAATGACTGTCTCAATAGTGTCTTTATGAGTAACTACATATGTTTTAAACTAGTATATGTGACTATTGGTGTATATAAGTGAGTATATGTGAGAGTGAGAGATTGAAAGAGTTCCTGTATGAATACGTATGTGTTTCTATAAGTGATTGTTTAAAAGACTAAGTATGTGTAAGTTTCCGTAGAAGTAAGTGTGGTGGTGTGTGTATAACTGTATATGCAAATAAATGTATGTTTGATTCTTTATTAGCATGAGTGACTATGTGTGTGAGTAACTCTATGGATGAGTGGCATTGTGTAACAGGATGTATAGGTGTATGAGTACATATGATGAGTGAATACATGTATGAGTGACTGTATAGGACTGTTGGTGAATGAGTGGATGTGTATGTGGTTCTTAGAATTACTGAAGAGGTTGTTGTAACTGGTATTGGTATGTCCATTGTTTTGAAAAGTTTAGTCTCTATTTTTGAATGTGTGTATCAAAGGTTATATTAGGGTGAGAGGAGGTCTGCCACTCTATCACAAGGATGATGTCATCAGTGATGTCATCAGTGATGTCATTTGAGATGTCATCAGTGATGTCATGAGTGATGTCACTGACCATGTCATGAGTGATGTAATATGTGACATCATCAGCAGTGCATTGCGGGCGCGCGAGTTATAGTTAGCTGAACTAACTATAACGGGGGAATTTCAATGGTTTTGTACAAGTGAAAAGTCCAGCTAACTATAACACCCCTGAAACCTATGGTTTTTTCAGTGAATTTCTGAGGTTTTTTAAATGCTAATTCCTAACTATAACGTGCCTGAAACCTCTGGTTTTTTCTGTGAATTTCAAAGGTTTTTTAAATGCTAATTTCTAACTATGCCTACAGAGATAGGACATGTGAAGAAAGAAGAAAAAATGCACAGAAAGAAAAAAAAGAAGTGCAAAAAGAAGCAACAGAAGTCCTCAAAGACGAAGAAAAGTGCAGGAAGAAGGATAACGTGCAGAAAGAACAAAAAGAAGAGCAGAAAGAAGCCTTGTTGCAAAATCATCCTATACCCTCAACTTTTTCAGACGGATACTGGTGGTAACTGAGTCTGACTAACCAGTCCTAGAGCCAGTGCTATGTTAAAAGACACTTAGAATACAGTGAAAACACCTACATACACTAGGGAACATTATGCGTTGGGGTCCCCCTATGATTAGCATGACCTCCTCTGTAAGCCCCTAGTATATAATAGGGCAGGGGGATTAAAACTACCTCTTAAAACAGGCCACAGGGAGTTTTTGCACACGTTAACTCAGGCCCCGTCCCCTCCCTTCACCACTGTGTAAACACGCCCTGTGTCTGTTTTTAGTTGGGAGATTAAGTTCATTTGAATCCTGAGGGTCCCTAGGGTCCAACTAGCCCACTAGGTACCTCCAGTAAGTGCCACAGAGCTGCGTTGCAGAGAGGTGTAAAAAGTGGCACGGCCTGGACCACCTCTCTGCAATGCAGCTCAGTGGCGCTTACTGGAAGCACTTGGTGGGCTAGTTAGCCCCCAGGGGCCCTCAGTATTGAAGGAAAATTATATCCCCAATTTAAAACGTGCCATAGTGCGTGTTTGCACACGTCACCTCAGGCCCCGTCCCCTCTCTTCACCACTGTGTAAACGTGCCCTGTGGCTGTTCTAAGTTGAGAGATTAAGTCCCCTTGAATCCTAAGGGTCCCTAGGGTCAAACTAGACCACTAGGTACCTCCAGTAAGCGCCACAGAGCTGTGTTGCAGAGAGGTGTAAAAATGGGCTTGGCCTCAGAACACCTGTCTGCAGCACATCTCCCTGGTGCATACTGGAGATGCCTGTTGGGCTAGTTGGCCCTCAGGGACCCTCAGTATTGAAGAGGAATTAATTCCCCAACTTACAACTCGCCAGGGGGCGCGTTTGCAGAGTGCTGCAAGGAGGGGGCGTGGCCTCCGGCACAATGCCAGTCTTTTATTTATTTTAATTTTTTAAGAAGGGGGGCTGTGTGGTTCCCCTTCTTATTCTAATTTATTGGCCCTGATGACCCCATCCCCCAGGGCCTGTCTCCTAATTATATTTTTTTGACCCCAATCCCCAGGGCCGGCCACTGTTTTTTATTATTTTTTTAAAAAATATATATTTATAGACACACCTAGGACATGCTGGACAAACCGTACGTACCTATCACCATGACGATTTGCGTGATATTCATTAATAGGCGACTATGCATACAATGAATCCACGTGGAATGTATTTACACCACTAGTGAAGCTCTGACATGTCTGATGCCCTACCGTGCCTAATCCCGGTAGACACCCTTGTCGTTTATTTATACAAACATGGGTAGCTATTGACGGGCACATTTAATACACATGCACACCAAGCCATTCAAAGGGGATTCGACAAAAATTCGACCAAAACTATGCAAGAAACCCCCCTCACGGTTAATAAAACACACATCCACTGGCGGATGTGTAATACTTTTTATTTTACTCTCTGGAAAGGGGACGAACATCACTTGAGAGTCACAGCGCGCTCCTGGCAGAGCCCAATGCTGTGTTACACCCACCATTGCCTGCTGAGTGCCACACACCTCTGTGTTGTATTCCACTAGCTAGTGCATATGCTATGACACTCTCTAGCCCATGTGCACTGTAACACCCCGCCGTGAATATGTCATGCCACACTTGTCTTCGCACGGGTTATATTGCCCCATCTAACGTGCCTTCCTCGATGCCTATGTTATAACGCACAGTGCTATGCCATACATATTACAATCTGGGATCCATATCTTTGTCACAGTGCATATGCAACGTTACACTCCCCAGCACATATTTTATATTACAACTTTAGAGACTAGTTAGGTTACACAACACTGCCCTGTGCATATTACACTCCAAGGCGCATATCGCATAGCACGCGCTAGTGCCTGTGCTATCTCGCGCTCTCCAATGAATCTGTCATTGCGCACAATGTATTGCATATTATATTTCACGCCCGGTTCATCTTATATCACACTTTTTGGTGCATAGTTTATACCATTCACTATATCTAGTTTTCATTTTCAATCGTGCTCTCAGGACTATGTTCTATATAACACTGTGTTCACCTACCCTTTTCACGGGCATTACATTTTGCGATAGGGGTTGGAGGGTCAGGGGGTGTTTCTGCCAAGTGAGCCCGGAGTCACAGTCACAAACGTCCTCTTCTTCCTGAATAAAAGTGAGATTATGCTGCATACTTGTTCATATTTTAAGTAGTTCGCACACGTTTTAAAAACAATAAAGTTCCTAATACCCGCCTTCCCTGAACAGTTAGCTTGCTGCCCCATCCCCCTCCTCCCTATCCTCTGTTGTGTGAATCCATGGAGTAGCCTCCTCCCTCCTGCCATGCATGGTCTGATGTGCTGCCACTGCCCTCAATTTAGTATGATGTACCAGTCCACTCCTCCTGCCCTCCATTGCCCAATTCTATGCCCCATCATTGACCTCCTGCTTAAACTCTGTGCTTAGCTTGCTGCCCCTATTCTCCTTCCCCCTGCCCTCCGATGTCTTTGTGTATGCCCCTGCTCCATCCGTTTTGCCCACCATATTCCATGGACCTGCCACTCCTATCTACTCTGAGTGTTCTGTTGAGCTGCCACTCCCCTCCCACCTGCCTAGCATTGTCAGATGACTGTAACCTGTCCCTGCCACCTCCACCCTGCCTGTCCACATGCCAGGCCCCTATCCTCTTCCTCCTGTCCTACATGGTCCATTGTACTGCCACACCCTTCTGCCCTCCCTGGTCTGTTGTGCTGCAACTGCTCCTCCTGCCTGCCCCATGCGGACTGTTGTGAGGCCCCTTCCCCTGAACTTTCTTGTCTGTGCACCGGTCCTGACCCTCCCTTCTATCCTCCATCGTCCTTTGTGCATGCCCCTGCACCCTCCTTCTTGCCCATCATAGCCATTGTGCTCCCAACAAACCCTCCCACTTGCCATGCATGGTCTTCTGTGCTGCCATGGCCCCTCCCACCTTCCCTGTGTGGTCAGTTAGCTGCCCCTGAACCCCTCCCACCTTCCCTCCATGGTCTGTGTGTATGCCATCACAGTCTCACTGTTGCTCTTCATGGTGTGTCTTGCTTCTAGTGCCCATCCTGCCTGACCTTCATGGCTATCTTGCTGCTCCTGCCCTGCCCCCTTGCCCCCAGCCCTCTGTTTACATGTGCAGACCCCTACTCCCTCCCTCCTGGCTTGTCTGTTCCATTGTAATGCCCCTGATCCATCCCTCCTGCCCTTTATGGTCTGTTATGCTGCAGCTTTCTCTCCTGTCTGTCCATTATGGTCCTGCCTCTTGCCCCTCTGTTCTCTGTTGTCCATGTGCATGGTCCTGTCCCCTCCCTCTTGCTTTCTATGGATTGTTGTGCTGCACTCCCGTCCCGCATGCCATGTGTGGTGTATTGTGCTGCTGCAAACCCTGATGCCTGCCCTGCAGGGTCAGTTTGGTGCACCTCTCCATGTCCCTCCTGTCCTCTGTTATCCAAGTCCATGTCCCTACCCCATTTCCTTCCATGATCCAATGTACCATACTTGCGAACATTTTGAACTTGGTAAGAGGGAGATTTTGAAAACAAACTGGGGTATTGATTTTCCCCTTTGAGTTACATTGAAAAAGAGGAGATTGTAGACAGGAGACAGGAGACAGGTAAAATAAAGCCCATTTGAGCTTAAAAACATTGGACGCTTCCTGGCTGAATCGGGTCTGTTGGCATGTATGGTTGTACTACCATTACCATTGCCTCTTCCTTCTGCCCACAATTGTCTATTACATTGCCACAGCCTCTCTTGCAAGTCCTGTATTGTTGGTTTGTTGCCCCTGCCCCCCTTTCCACTGCCCTCCATAGTCTGTTGTGCTGCCACGGCCCTTCCTGCCTGCTCAGTGTGGTTAAATTGTTGCCTTTGCACCCTCCTACCTGCCTTCAATTTTCAGAGTCCGTGCCCCTGGCCTCTGCCTCTCAACAGTATCCTAATGAACAACTAGATTGCTAACATTCTATATTTATTACAAAAGTGTGGAACGCCTGACGTCATCTTGATGTAATCAAAACTGTAATACCTAGAGCATTTCCTTTAGAAATTACATATATGAGAGGGTCTTATTGGCATCAAAATTATGGTTAGTGCTCTAAAAGACTAAAATAAGGACATATTTTCTGAGTTTTCAAATAGCGAGAAAGCACTTTTAAATTATTTGTTACCTTTATGTTTTTTTATCCAGTTGACCACTTGATTAAATGTTGCACTTAGGGGAGAGGATGTGGTGTTACTTCCAGAACTGCAGACTTTGCAACTGGGGAACCAGGTTGGAGTTTCTGCTTCAGCTCGACATTCTGTGATTCTGGTCAAATCACTTAGTCTCCCCATGTCTACAACCAAAATGAATTTGTTCTTGTGTGATAGATTGGGCTATATTTGGGCTACATCTGGGTGATTTTGGGCTACATTTGGGCTCTTTTGTCTCCGGTGGCCATCTTGGGAGATTTATTTGTTATGAAGTTTCCTAATTTCCTCATGTACTGCAATCTCCTCAGTAGGAAATGCTTTCAGTTTTTGACTTTGATTCCATCATGAAGGTATTCAGATATGTCACACATTTGCCATAAATTCTGAATGTTAGCACTCTAGTTGCTCATTAGATCACTGTAGTAAAACTACTGTTCACCATGGAAGTCTGCTCCTGGTATTAAAAGTGCATGTTTCAGTCTGCATGTCAGAATTTTTCAATGAAATAGAAGAGGATTTGAGAAGTCACTCAAAATATGCCCTCATTTTCTTTCTTCAGCATTAATCATAATTTCTATGGCAAAATGAACCCCCTCATTGTGTTCCTTTTTAAATAAATGTTTTAAGTGTTACCAGTTTATTCCAATCAAGATGGCTTCAGGTGTGCCATACTTTTGTCATAATGAAGACAGTAAGCGCTCTAGTTGTTTTTAAGAACACTCTGGGACATTCTGTCATTGGGCTATACTTGGGCTACATCTGGGTGATATTTGGGCTACATTTGGGCTCTTTTGTCTCTGGTGGCCATCTTGGCAGACTTATTTGTTATGAAGTTTCCTAATTTCCTCATTTACTGCAGTCTCCTCAGTAGGAAATACTTTCAGTTTTTTACTTTGATTCCAAAGGCATTCAGATGTGTCATACATTTGCAATAAATTCAGAATGTTAGCACTCTTTTTGCTCATTAGATCACTGTAGTAAAGCTACTGCTCACCAGGGAAAACTGCTGCTGGTATTGAAAGTGCATGTTTCAGTCTGCATGTCAGAATTTTTTAATTAAATAGAAGAGGATTTGAGAAGTCACTCAAAATGTGCCCTAATTTTTCTTTCTGCAGCACTAATCATACTTTTTATGGAAAAATGAACCCCCTCATTTTGTTCCTTTTTAAATTAAATGTTTTAAGAGTTACCACTTTAATCCAAGCAAGATGGCTTCAGGTGTGCCATACGTTTATCATAAGTAGGACTGTTAGCGCTCTAGTTGTTCTTTGGAACACTATGGGAAGCTGCAGTAGAACACAAAGGAATCAACTGACAGTCTCTGCCCTTGTTGGATGTACATGTTTTACTGAGAATGTCAGACTTCATTCTCACATGACTGAGGAAGATAATGTGAATTTACAGAAAATAAGCCCTCAGTTTAGCTTATAGATCACCTTCCAAACCTCTGTGGGAAAAGCATGAGAAAATATTTTTCTCTCAGTCATGATATCCCAGCAGAAGGCTTTTTCACATGGTGAAATCACCTTAGAACATACCACAATTCCTAAAATGAGTATGGTGCCATCAACAAATGATTTATAATGTAACTAAAGTCTTAAAACCTTCTATTAACTGCAATGCTTTTTAATGAGGTGCTATCATGTATATTGGTCCCAAGATGGCTGCCAACACTTCTTGGATGAAGTGCTGACAGCCAATCAGATCTCAGGATGAGATGTGTGGTTAGGCTCCGCCCACATATATATATGATTTTACTTTTGATTTTCTCAGGAACTACTGAACAGATTGACACCAGACCTGCAAAAGGCCCATCCCTGACCTGAGGACTACCTCTCTGCCAAATTTCAAGTAATTCTGTTCAGCCGTTCGGGCTGTACCTTGGACTAAAGGTCCCTATGGAAAATTGCATGGGGAAAACGCGTTTTGGGACCCCCCTTTTTTCTTAGCCCCCGCTTGACGAATCCCCCCGAGACTTTCAGGGTAGGAGCGGAGCGGAGCGCCCCACCTATTTTGAAACTTTCGCGAGGATTCGTCAACCGGCGCCAAAGTTATTCCAAATAGAATGTTGCTGATTTCCTATGGAAACACGGTCCTAACTATAGTAGATAATATATAAATATATATATATATATATATATATATATATATATATATATATATATATATATATATATATATATATATATATATATATATATATATATATTCACTTAAAAAACCATAGGTTTCACACATGATATAGTTAGCTGGACATTTCCCTCGTAAAAAACCAATGAAATTCCCCCGTTATAGTTAGTGCAGGCAACTATAACTCACGCGACCGCAATCCTCTGCTGATGACGTCAGATATTACATCACTGTATTTAGACACCTATTTACCCATGTCTTCTTCCATTAATCTTTAGCTATACATATATTACAAATATTTATTTTTCAGAAAGACACATATGTAATCAGTGATGTAATATCTGACGTCATCAGCAGAGTATTGCGGTCGCGTGAGTTATAGTTGCCTGCACTAACTATAACGGGGGAATTTCATTGTTTTTTTACGAGGGAAATGTCCAGCTAACTATAACATGTGTGAAACCTATGGTTTTTTAAGTGAATTTGTACGTTGTTTTAAATGCTAAGTTATGTATTTATTAAAAAAAAAAATTTGCAGGTTTTTCACCGTGCGCGCACCGAGCGCCCACGATGGGTTGTGCGTGCCGTGCACGCACGGTGCGCGCACCCCGCGCTTTTTCATCAAAAAAATAAATGTTTTTTTCACCCTTGGGGGTCCTTCAGTGACCCCCTGACAAAGGCTAGGGGTCAGGAACTGTCCACCCTGCCCCCTTTTCACGTTCTCCACCTTTGTTTTTCACTGCCTCAGACTGCGAGAGACAAAATGGCGGCCGACACTTCCTGATTTCGACCGATTCGAATGTTTACTGACATCTAACAACCAATCAGAATTGCGCTCGCGCACGTGACCATGCGCGCACCATGCACGCACGGTGCGCGCTTATAGATATATATGTACTTGTAACTGAAATTTTCTCTGGAACTACTGAACAGATTGACTCCAGATATTCAAAAGGCACATCCCTGACCTGAGGACTACCTCTCTGCCAAATTTCAAGTAATTCTGTTCAGCCGTTCGGGCTGTACCTTGGACTAAAGGTCCCTATGGAAAATTGCATGGGGAAAACGCGTTTTGGGACCCCCCTTTTTTCTTAGCCCCCGCTTGACGAATCCCCCCGAGACTTTCAGGGTAGGAGCGGAGCGGAGCGCCCCACCTATTTTGAAACTTTCGCGAGGATTCGTCAACCGGCGCCAAAGTTATTCGAAATAGAATTTTCAGATTTCCTATGGAAACACGGTCCTAACTATAACTATCTACTGGCGACCGTCAGTAGATTATATATATATATATATATATATATATATATATATATATATATATATATATATATATATATATATAAATTACTCCACTCTTCCCTTGATTGTTGCTTCAAGTACTGGAGCACGGACCACAATTAGGTGCAGGCAAGCTGTTTTTATATCGCTCTCTCTAACAGCATACATATATATACTGACGGTTCTGGGAGCAGGTAGTTATAGTGTACATAGAAAGAGCGCTTTTTCATTTGCCAATAACTTTGGCGTCATTTGACAAATCCTTGCGAAATTTTCAAAACTAGTTTGACGCTCACTTCAGCTGCTGTCTTAAAAATTTCAGTATGATCCGTCAAACAAAGCCGAAAATGCGTTTTCCCCATGTTAACTTCCATAGGAACTTTAGACAGCCCAAACTGCTGAACGGAATTACACCAAATTTAGCAGAAAGGTATCTGTTGGTCCAAAAAGTGCCTAATTTGTTAAATGGAGTAAATCCGTTCAGTAGTTGCGGAGTTATTTAAAGACATTTCCAGTAGTATATATTGGGACGCTGAGGAGCCGCGACCCCTCCCAAGCGCCCCACCTATTTTGAAAAATTCGCGAGGATTCGTCAACCGGCGCCAAAGTTATTCGAAATAGAATTTTCAGATTTCCTATGGAAACACGGTCCTAACTATAACTATCTACTGGCGACCGGCAGTAGATTATATATATATATATATATATATATATATATATATATATATATATATATATATATATATATAATTACTCCACTCTTCCCTTGATTGTTGCTTCAAGTACTGGAGCACGGACCACAATTAGGTGCAGGCAAGCTGTTTTTATATCGCTCTCTCTAACAGCATACATATATATACTGACGGTTCTGGGAGCAGGTAGTTATAGTGTACATAGAAAGAGCGCTTTTTCATTTGCCAATAACTTTGGCGTCATTTGACAAATCCTTGCGAAATTTTCAAAACTAGTTTGACGCTCATTCCAGCTGCTGTCTTAAAAATTTCAGTATGATCCGTCAAACAAAGCCGAAAATGCGTTTTCCCCATGTTAACTTCCATAGGAACTTTAGACAGCCCAAACTGCTGAACGGAATTACACCAAATTTAGCAGAAAGGTATCTGTTGGTCCAAAAAGTGCCTAATTTGTTAAATGGAGTAAATCCGTTCAGTAGTTGCGGAGTTATTTAAAGACATTTCCAGTAGTATATATTGGGACGCTGAGGAGCCGCGACCCCTCCCAATCTGGTGCTGAGATCTGATTGGCCACCAAACCAGGAAGTGTTGGCAGCCATCTTGTGGCTCGGTTGAACAGGGTCACAGAAATAACATTTAAAAAAGAAAAGGGGGCAGGGTAGAAACACCTTGACTCCCTAGGCTTCTTGGGGATGTCCCTCAGGGACCGGGACCCCCCTAAGGCTAATACAGCATTTAAAAAAAACATTTCTGTGGGAGTCATGCGAAATCTATGAATCATGCTGAAAACTTAAAAAAGAAAAGAAAGGGGGTGTGGCCTCCAAAGCCCTCTCAGCAATCCTGCTGTGTGGGGTCTACTGGAGGTAACAGGAGGTCTTATTGGCCCTTAAGGACCCTCAGCAGCAAAGGAGCTTCATCTCCTAACCAGCTATGCGCCAGGAGGCGCAGTTGCACAGTAGTGGTGAAAGGGGGCTGGCCTCCTACGACTTGTGGTCTGACTTTGTTTTTTGTTTTTTTCATGGGGCCCACCTTCCCTGGGCCGAACTTGGCCCTGGTAACCTCATACCTTGGGCCAGGCATTTTTAGAATGGGGAGGGGGGCTACTTGGCCCTCAATACCGGGCTGATTATGACCCCGGGGACCCCATCCCCCGGGGCCTGACGTTTCTAATTTTTTAATCCCTTTTTAATCAAAGGAAGTGGGTCACGTGCCTCCCCCATCCCTGGTCCAATTTTGGCTACGGGGACCCCATCCCAGGGGTCTGCCCTTTTTTTATACATGTATAAAACTTGGGAAGGGGGCCACGGGAGCCCCTCACAGGCCGATTTTGGCCCCAGGGTATGCCCTTTAAAAAAAAAAAATGGGAGGGAGGTAAAACAGCCCCCCCTCCTGGACTAATTTTGGCCCTGTAGACCCCAATCGTCGGAGAGGTTGAAGGTGAAAAAAGCATGAGAGAGGAGGATGGCAGGAGATGTTTGCCTTCAATGGTAGGTGGGGGGAGAGATCCCCTTGACAAATAGGTTCCAGGCCCTTACTGACTCCATTACAGGTGGAGTAGCTGTGGGAAAGCTTGAGAGTTCGGGAGAGAAATCCACGGATTCGATGCTGGAGTTTAGAAATCCAATCCTGATTACAGCAGATTACATTTTTCCCATTTGTTCTTCAGGAGTCAGTGGGTGGGGGGGGTCACAAGTACTGAAAAAAGGGTGTAGTGCGCGCACTTCCTGAAGGTTTGTGAAGTAGGTATAATGGTTTTGTCGTGCTCCGGGGTATCACTCTCCGAAATAGAATGTAAATATGAAATGTGGATGCACCCCCAGAACTTGGGGTGTGTCCCCCAGGCACTGGATAAAGTCCTGAAAGAGGTTTCCAATATTGCAAAACGATCGTTCCAAGTTTTTTTTAAAAACTTTATTGAGTCTTTGAACTTTTCAAAGGAATTGAAGGCTTCATTTTTCAATCCCTTGTGAAAAACATCCACATCTGTCTAACTGACTTTATGTACTTTCCCAATGCATTTCGGCACTCATGCCTTCGTCAGGGGTAATCTGGAAATGAAAAATATAGTAATGAGTATAGTGTGGTATGCGGGAAGTTATGTCCACCCATGCATTGTGATACGGAGGAGAAGAGCGGGGTGTGTTGTGAAAAGTATGGTAAAAAAGATATGGCCGGTGATAATGCGGTATTGGTGCTATTAATAGGTAGTCGGTGTGGTTGATGCGGCGTGATACAGTTTTAGTAGGGTTGGTGCTGGTTCCGTGGTATAGCTGTCCGGACGGACTTATAACGTTACGGTGTGATGCGGTTAGTGGAAGCTGATGCTGTGAGTGAAACACGATACGGTTGTCAACAGATAAAAACATACGGGTCTAAACCAGTGTGTTAGCGGGTTATCCAGTTACTACCAAAGATACCAGGATCTAAAGATTGGTTTAACGCTTACCGGGTGTATGCAGGATACGTCCACGTATGGAGCATGTAGGACGCCGGACGTGTGCTCGCGATGGTTCGAATACGGAAGTTAATGTGCTTTGTGGAGATATGACGTGACTTGACGTGTTAGACAGTGAAAAAAGACTAAAACGGTATTAGTGGTACAACGAACGTGTGTGGAAATATGTTTATAAGGAATTAATTAGAAAAAAGGTGTAAAGAGAGCTGTTAGTAAATAATCACTTAAGTTGACAAGAAAACATATTTTTGTGTCGCAATGCTGCAATGGTTTGCAAGGCACGTAGGAACAGTAACATTATAAATCTATGACTTGGGATAGAACGATGTCTGGGGATCAATGAACAATAAACAATAAACAATAATTAACGAGTCAGTAGATGTAGGATAAACTATTGGATCGCTAGGAAAATATAACATATTCATGCTAAAGACCTATGAGGTGAAAAATTAAAGATAACATGTAAATTCTGTACGATCATTCATTCCAAACGGTTTCATGGAGTTTAAAAGGTAAATCCAATAGTTTTCTCGTTGTAGTAAAAAGTTATGGTTGTCTCTCCCTTCTTTTTTGGCGATGATTTCAAGAATACAGAATTTTAACTGACTGATATTATGACCAGCTTCCAAGAAGTGTTGAGTGACTGAGGATTTCATTTGTTTGGTTCTGATGTTAGATTTATGCTCATTTAGTCTGGTTTTCATTTTTCTCTCAGTTTGACCAATATAAATCTTGCCACAAGGGCATTTAAGCATGTAAACGACGTTGGTGGTATCACACATCGTTGTTACTTTAATTCTGATTTTGTGTCCTTTCATGGGGTGTGTAATATATTCACCTTTTATGATGCTGTTACAATTGTTACAGTTCAAACATGGGATAACCCTTGAATGTGGAGTGTATGGATGGTTGTTCTGTTTGTTTAAGCATTTCCCCGATGTTTTAATTTCTAGTGTAGGCAAAAATCGGTTCTTGGTCAAATATGTGGTTGAAATCCTGTTCCAGTTTGAGTAATTGCCAATGTTTTTTAATGATGCGTTTGTAGGCGACACTCATAGTGGAGTATTTAGAAACTACAGTAAGTTGGTTCTTGATGGGTTTGGTTTGAATGCTGAGGAGTTCAGTTCTGCTCTTGGTGGCTGACCGCTCTTTCGCTTCTTGTAGTGCCTGGTCTGGGTATCCACGAGACCTGAATCTTTGTGTAAGGGTGTCGAGTTGGTCAATGGCTTTGGTAGGGTTGGATACTATCCTTTTTACTCTAAGCATCTGAGAGTATGGAAGATGTTGTTTGAGGGGTAAAGGATGGAAGCTTTGGTAATGAAGGGTATTGTTTCTATCCGTAATTTTTCTGTGTAGGTCTGTTTCAAATCCTGTAGGTTTTCTGGTAATGTTAACATCCAAAAAAGTGATTGAATGTGGATGGATGTTAGAAGTGAACTGTATGCGTTGATCAATTTGGTTTAGACTGTCAAGGTGATTCTCAAGAATGTGAACCGGACCCTTCCACAGGATGAATATGTCGTCAATGAATCTTAGGTATAGTTTCAAGTGATTTGTCCATGATTGTACTGTGAGGATGGGATGTTGTCTTCTTCAAAGCGATTCATAAAGATATTGGCATACACTGGAGCGGCACAGTTTCCCATGGATGTACCTGTTAGTTGTTGGAACCATTCATCATTATGTTTGAAATAGCTGTGTAGAAGGGTGAATTGCATCAGTTCCATTAAAAAGACTTGTAGATTGTGTGGGTAGTCGGTATGTAGTAAAGCTTGTTCAATGGCTTCCAATCCGAGTTGGTGAGGGATAGATGTGTATAATGAGTTGACATCCACGGTGCATAGAATGATATCTTCGTCTTCTGTGATGATGATATGGTCTAGTTTAAAAAGAAAGTCAGTGGTGTCTTTAATGAAAGATCTCATGGTGTTGACGCTAGGTTGTAAATAACGGTCTAAGAATTTGCCTACTGGTTCATGCAGGCTTCCTTGAGTGGTGACAATTGGGCGACACAGTGGTTCGATGGGATTTTTGTGGATTTTTGGTACCATGAATAGAGATGGACTTTTGGGGTTAGGTTGTATAAGGTATTTCTTGACTTTTTCATTTATGGTGCCTTTGTCAACGGCTGTTTGAACTATGGTTTGTAGGATTTCCTTGAACTGTACCGTGGGATTAGATTCCAATTTCATGTATGTGTTTGAATCTTGCAAGTGAGTCAATATTTGGGTGTTGTAATAGCTGGTGTTTAAAATAACTAGTGCCCCTCCTTTGTCTGCTTTGGTACATGTTATATCTGTTCTTTGTGCGATGGTTTTCAATATACCTAGTTCTTTGTTGGTAAGGTTATTGTGTTTCGATCTTTTCTTGTTGTTGAGTTTTGCTATGTCATTTTTCACTGCCGATTCAAACAAGTCAAGACATTTATGGCTGACCGGTGACATAAAGGTGCTTTTCAGGTGTAAACCCCTTAGGGGATCCTCTTCTTGTTCTTTAGTTGGTTCTAGAACGTTATCAAAAAAATGGCGTAGTCTGAGTTGTGTTGGCACAAAGGGCGTGCCTTTTTGTAACATTTTCAGTTCGATGTCTTTGAAATGATAGTCTGAGATGTTAATGACTAGATTGTCTACGGAGTCCCTTTCTTGGATCGGTCCTTCTTGGCTGTCACTGTGCGTGTCTGTGGTGGGTCCTTGTCCTTTTCTTTGATTTTTCCTGCGGCTCCTCCTGGGTCGTCTTGATCTGTATGGCCTACTTCTAAAAAAGAAGTGTCTTCAGTGGTTAGGTTAGTAGCCGATGTTGATGGTATATTTGGTGGAATCACTATTGGTGTCACAAGTACAGCATGCTCAGCAAGATTAAGGTCCATTGCTGGCAGAACTGCTCCTAATGATGAAAGCCGAAATAATGCAAACATTTGAGACCTCAGAACAGACACAAAAGGAAATACGTGGGGTCTGTCAGGCTTTGGGCAAGAAAGTGGATACCTTGTCCCATCATACTGATTGCCTAGAAGTGGGGGTTGCACAGATTAAAGATGATCTAACTAAAAAGTTGAAAGAAATTCAAACTTTGCAATCTCAAAATAAACAGCTATGGGAGGATGTGGAGAGGTTGGACATCCACTCCAGAAGAAAATAATTTAAGGCTGCTGAATATTCCTAAGGGGGTTAAAGGAGAGCATTTTAAGGCATTTGTAGTTTTCCTGCTGATGGAAGGTTTTTATAAGGGAAGGACAGATGTGAACTTAGAGTTTGACATTCAAAGGGTGCATCGAGATCCTTTCAAATGGAATCTCAGCCAGAAGTCACCCAGGAAGATCCTGATAAATTTCCAGACTTACGCTTTAAAAGAATATATTCTCACAGCTGCCTTGAGACAAAAATCCTTGACCTTTGAATCACATCCATTCTTAACTTGCTCAGATGTGGGCAGGCTTACAGTGCAACGTCAGTGGGAACTCAGGTGAAGGGTGAAGGAGCTATGAGATCTAGGTGCCACAGTCCAGTTCAAGTTCCCAGCAGCTTTCAGAGTGATGTGGAATAATGAGATGCATAATGTGAGAGAATAGGTGGATGAGTTAATCAGAAAAGTTACAGGGGATATAGTGTAGCAAATCTATTTTTATAACCAGAACAATAAGTACTATTTAGGCAGCTAGGGTGAGCGTGGGAGCGGTAAGAGTGGGACCCTGGGATTTTCGTCCCTGTTAAGCCCTAAAGCCATGATGTTAACGCCATATACTGTTGGGAGGGTTTCTCAAGGAGGGTGCACAAGGGTAGGGAGCATGTGGGTTAAAAATTGAAAAATATGTCCTCGGTACACTGTGTGTCCCAGCATTATTACAGGACTGAAATGGTGTGTGTTTAGAGTATCGGTTTTACAACATAGATGCAGAGCACAGAGGTACAGTTGATTACATGGAAATTGAATGGCCTTAGAACCAAGAACAAATTGCAGCTGGTTCAGGAAATCTTAAAGAATTCCACTGTCCATGTGGTAATACTGCAGGAGACCCATCTGAGGAAATCAGAGTGCCTGAGGGTCTTTTTGAGATGTTCTTGGGTTCAAGATGGGATGCTCGGATCAATCTTGTAACACCAAAGGGATGGGCATACTAGAAAAATTGTGGGATCAAAATATTAAGTCATATGTCAGATTGCTTGGGTAGATGGGCCTTCATTAGAAGTGAGAAACTTTAATTGAGCATGTGCAGGCTATTATGGGCCAAATTGTGATGACCCTAGCCAGCTGAGCTCTCTCATGCATCACTTGGTTAAATTTTGCTCCCTATATATATCTAGGTGCTGATTTTAATGCGGCTTTGGACAGCGATTTGGACTGGACATTTAAGGTTAAATATATAAGCATGTTAAAAATGTAAGGTCAGGATTAAGGATTTAATGCGAGATCTGGGCCTGTTGGATATATGGCTAGTGCAAGCGGGCACCCAGAAAGGTTATACGTTCTACAATAAGTATTATGGGCATCATTCTCGAATTGACTACTTCTTGCTTGATAGGGCCTTGGTCCAATATGTCAAGTCTGTCACTCACTCTACGGCCACTAACTTTGAACCAAGCTGCAGTTCACTTGAAGTTGGAGTTACCGATTTTAAAGCCTATGGTAAGGTGGACTTTGGATAGAACCTTGCTGCAAGATTCTGAATTAAAAGAGGGCTTAGCTCAAGAGTCTGATCCCTATTTTCAATGCAACAGGGGTAGTGCAAGAGAGCAGATGGTGTGGGATGCCTATAAGGCCTTCATGATAGGGGCCATAAGAAAGGCTGCCCATGTTAAACGCTCAGGTTTTAGGAAACCGTTGGGGGACTTGACGGAAAAAATTGCCCAGATGGAAGGAGAAATCCAGGCCTCAGCAAAGTCGATTCAAGCTGTAAATTTGAGAGACTAGTTAGAGAGTTTACAGGGTGAATATCGGACTGTTCTTGAGCACAGGGCACCTGAAAAGTGGAACATGAGTAGATTGCAGCATTTGGAGTATGGCGAGAAGAGTGGGGTGCTATTGGCATGGAAGACTAAGACGACACAGACCAGAAATCGAATTGACACTCTGATAGAAACGGGGAGGGAATTGAAGACCGAGAAAGAGCCTAGAGAAGAACTACTAAGAACCCTGTGTGCAGGATATCATGAACATTTAGATCCTGAGCCCCAGGATATATGAGCTTGGTTGGCAGACAAGGGATTACCTAGTTTTCCTAAAAAACACAGGGACTACTTGGAGGCCGAGATTAGTGAGGCGGAGATTAGGCATCAGGTGGCTATGATGAAAAGCGGGAAGGCAACAGGCCCTAATGGGATTTCAATTGAACTATATAAATGTTTGATTGAGAATCTGGTTCCCATTTGAAAGTCCCTCTTTAATGAGATCTACCTTGATAATAATGAGGTTCCTCTAGCATAGCATCTTCAACTTTGGTCTTGTTATTGAAGCCAGGGAAAGATTCTAAGAAAGTGGAGTATTATAGACCGATGTCGCTATTAAACTGCGACTACAAAATCTTTGCAGGAATTGTTGCCAAAAGATTTTCCAAGGTCATCCATAAAGTGATCAGCGCAGATCAAAAAGGCTTTATTCCAGGGAGACATCTTCTTGAGCTAATTCAGCTGCTCTTAGGGTCTATTGATTTAGCGGAATCCCTTAACTCCCCATTAACCATGGCCACAGTCGAGGCAGCAAAAGCTTTTGACCGAGTCAATTGGACCTATCTGTGGAAGACCTTGAAAGCCTTTGGGGTCACCTTAAATCTAATGAAGACCTTGCAGTTATTATATAAGGCTTCCACAGCTAGGGTCCTTGTTAACTGGAGCTTTTGTTACCCTTTTCAATTATATGGGTACTAGACAGGGGTGCCACATTCACCATTGTTTAACTTTTACATAGAACCCCCAGCCCAGGTAATCAGAGGTGATCAATATATGTTCCCCTTTTATATATCAAGGTTTTTCCATCAAGGTTGCTCTGTATGCGCAAGAGCTTATTTTGTATACTACCAACCCAGAGCACTCAACCAGGAAATTAGAATACCATGCAGAAAGATTTGGTGAGTTTTCTGGATCCCTAATTAATAAGGATAAGACGGAGGTGATGGAGTGGCCAGGCAGGAGTTTGGTTTTCTGCTTAAAGTATCAGATTAGATGCCTGGGGGTTCAAATCACACATAGTCTCGATGAGCTCCCCAGGAAAAACGTGGCTATTGGGAAGGTGGTAGAATTTGCCATTAGGGATTTACGGTAGAGTGAACATTGTAAAGATGATGATCCTTTTTTTCAACGCTATTCCATTGCATTTCCCAAAAGATTAGATCGGGAAGTTGCAAGCTAGGATAGACAGCTTTATATGGGCGTCCAGGGGTGCCAGGATTGCCTGGAAGAAACTAAGAGGAGGCAAAAACAGGGAGATTGGCCCTTCCTGATTTCCAAAAGTATTGACATGCCTTCCAGATTAAAAATGTTCACATTTTGTTGGGGATCCCTAGAGATACCCTTTTGGGTAGGTTATACACATCCAAGTTTAGCGATCCTAAATTTTTCAACCGAGTTCGCTTGAAGGTTCTCCAGTCAGCTCTTATATTCTGGGTCTTCATTAGGAAAATAGTGAGGCTTCACTATTTTTCAGATTTCGCTTGATCTGAGACTCCCCTGGGACTCCGCAGTAGTTAAAGGTCAGCCTTAGCCTCACATTACGGAAGGTAAGTTTTCACTGTTGGGGGGATCTCAGAGACGGGTAAACCCCGATTGCCTGGCAAGAGGTTTCAGAGAGGACTGGGCGAGAAGTAGCAAAGTTTAAATTCCTTCATTTGTGCTCATTCTGGGCTGCACAGGGTCTGGCTAAGGGGGGCAATTGGGAATGTGAAGCTCAGCTAGGGGAGGTTAAAAGAATTTAAAAGGAAGATTCCCCTGGTACTGGGGCATGGTAGCCGTTGAAGACGTGAAACATGTGAAACCCTGGGAGATTTGGAAGAAAGACTTGCCCGAGCTTGTGTCCCAGAATTCATGGCAAGTGATGCAGCGGAAAGCTGGGCAAAATTTCACTTGATATATAATTCACCTAACATCTATTTTCTCTCTGGGCTCGTAACATGACACTAAACTGCCATCCGCCCTCCAATGGATCTTTTATGTGAGCTAACAGGGACTTGGATATTTAGAGAATGTGTGGCAAATCCTTATGAGGACCTGGAATAAGGAAATGTCATAAATCATGCTAACATCATATAACCTTTACTTCAGATATTTCTATTTATAAACTTATGACAAAAAGGTTCACACTAAGAATGACTCAAATACAATATATTTTGCTCAGGTAAACCATTTATCTAAGCCATAATTTGAATGATTGGGAAGATAAATCACATTATAATCAGAATTAATAGAAAACATTTGGTAAAATTAGTCACACAATGTCATCCAGATTCAACGGGATAAACATTTGCTGATTGCCAAGAAAAGGGATGAGAGAGGGAACATTTGGAAAAATCAAGTTTCAGCATTTAGGCTAAACAAACTAATGATGCAGAGTCGAAGCGCAATGAGTCACAGGAATAAACTCTTCAGTCGAAGAGTAATACCTGAATACTTTACCAGCCAGCAAAGTACAGGTTTGAGTCAGTTCGAAAAGTTCAGTTCAAATGGGTTTGCCATAAGGAAAGAAAATCAGAGTTCAGTCCGACAGCATGCCAGGCAGGAAAATTAAAAATGACAACCAGCAGCCCCTGACTCCTCCTCCAAGAGGGCAATTTTACTTCCAAATGTTCTCAGTTTATGCCCACAAAGTATCCTTTCCATCATACGATATGGTTTCCATTGGTTGTCCACAGTGAGCTGCTCATGGTGTGATCCAGGGGCAGCTTCTCCATTAGGATGGAGGAGCATCACCCCACTGTTTTCTCACAGTGCGAGAAGCAGAAACATAAAATGGTAAAACTACCATTTTATGTTTCTGCTTTTCGCACTGCGAGAAAGGAGAAGGGTTTGGTTGGCGAGGGTCTGCTGGAGGGCATGGGAGGAGTGGCTAGCCCAATGCTGCGGGGCCTGACAGGTTTAGCCGGCCCTCTGGGGCCGACCAAACCAGTCATGCACGCTCTCCATGCAGCATTGTGATTGGCTTAGGGAAGTGGAGAGAGGCTGCCAGGAAGGTAAGTATATTATATATATTTTCTAAATTAAATTCGCCCCCACGCAAACCCCTGCATGACCCCAACATGCGAGTCATGCCAGCTGATCAATACCTCACTAAGAAATCTGGAAGCATTAAGTAATAAGTATGCAAAATCATAAAATCCAATAACTTTATATTTCCATCCTTTCCTCGGAAGTAAGAAAATTCACTTTGTTCACTTTCTATTCATTTCCAGACGCTCTCTCTAGTTTGAAATTGTATTGATACATTTCTGTCAAAAGTGTTGCTAATTCAAGAGAGAATCTATTGTATGAAAGCGTAAGAAAGAAACTTCATGAAAAGTTCTCACAGCGTTCAAAATGATTGCTTTAGCTGGATTCTGCTTTTCGGACAAGGAAAAGAAAGTACTTGAGGCTTACAGGAAAACTTGCTGAATCACTATCACGTTATAGTTAATATAAAACACACATTAATATGAATAATTAATTTTCCTAGTTAATTTACTCATTAATATCCTCTTAAAGGTTACATATCAATATAAGGCACTACTAAAAAAAAATATTTCGCACGTTTATATTTTCAAAACAGATTAATATACATGTTACTTTTGATATGCACATTTGTACCACACAATTCTAAATAAAACTACAAATCTTCATATAGACAAGTATCTCTAAACTCAGCATTTTATCGTTTTCTAGTGTTTTATTTTGTAAGCATTAGTTTCATTTATCACTTTTAGAAGTCATCAGCAGCACATTTTCTAGGTTAGCAGTTTGGATTCTTAATCACGTGATTACATTGCATAAGCAAATACCTTTTTCTCTCTCTTTATTTACGTCTTTCACATTGTCACGTTTCAAAACATTTCTGCATGCTTTTACAATGCAGTAGAAAATCTCACATTTTTCGGCTTCAACCGTTTACACGTTTTTTATAAAAATTATTCTCGTAAATCTCATTTGATGGTGAGAATTGATAGAGGCAACGGTCATTAAACTTTCAGTTCATTTGTTTTTCTGTACAAGACAGTGAAACCAACTCCAATATAGCATAATCCTTTCTTGACGCTTCTTAGGGCCTGCTGTACCCCCCTATATATGTCCAAGTTGGGGCGAGGTGTAATAACCCCTTCTGTGCTCATGACGGCCTGGAGCCGTCATGATGCACAGTGGGCGTTTGCTCATGACGGCTCCAGGCCGTTATAGCACCCACCCACGGGGAGCGCTGGCACTCCCCCGTGGGATGCCGATCGTCGAGTTTGTACCGTGAAGGGCAGGGAAAGCCCTTCCCCTGCCTCTCCCCGCCCCCCCACGTCATCAATGACGTCAGCGTGTGAGGCGCGCTGACGTCATTGGAGGTTTCCAATCCAATCCAAAGACAGCTTTATTCGACATTTGTCATAAAAGCAATACAAAACAAGTACAAATTCTATGACAACAATACAACATGTATACAATTCATAATCACATAAAAGGCCATAAAAAATAACTTACTTAAAAATAGAGTTAAAAGGCAAACTTTAAAATTTATACATGAGTTAAAAGATACATGTTACCACCATACTCAGGTTAAATACAAATACGCATCCAGGGACAGCTAGCACATCATTCTCGAATGCTGCGATTTCTTATAATCCACACCCATCCTAGAAATTTTGCCACAGATACAACAATAACCGGTGTTGTGCTAGTACATAGGATCCTCCTTGCCTCACCACTTTGCCTAGTGCCCAGTTGTTTGCAAATTGGTCTCAACCACTCCCGCCTTGGAGATAGATAAGCGGGACATACAAAAAGCATATGAATTATTGTTTCTTCTTGAGACTTACAAAATGGGCATAAATTATTAGCATTACTAGACCACCGGGAAGTGAATGAATTCAAGGGCAAAGATCCCACCTGCAACTGAAAATACAACTTTCTGTCTAATACTTTGGTAACAAGGTCCCAGAAGAACTCCAACCTTGGGACAGATTTTATATTCAGAAAGTCATCAGTTAAAGAAGGGGTGTTACAATCAGTCATTATCTTTGTATTAATCAACTCCCAATATTTTTCTTTCAATAGGGTTTTTGACGGAAAAGGCACATCCGAGGGCTTCACCCATAAATCACTCATACCCAAAGCCTCAAGAATTTTTCTCAGTTCCTTAAACCACCCAATATTACGGGATCCAACCATGGACAGAACATCCATGAAACCCGCTGCATACTGGGCTAATGCCGGGGTTGTCCAGAGTCTGCGCCAATATAGAATTGGTCGTAATCTAGCTACATCTGTAATAGAGCTCTTCCCCAGATCATGCCTAAGAGGAATTAAGGGCGTACTCTGGAGGTTTCCCTTTGTTCCCCGACACGCAGGAAGCCATTTGCTTCCAGCGCATCTGGGAACAAACAGGTAAGTTTTGTTGCTGGGGAGGGGGGATTTGTCCAAAAGAGGCATCGGGGGAAAGGAAAGGGTTTTCCTTTCCCCTGATGCCTCTTATGTGCATTCCTGCTGCACGATCATGCGATTGTGCAGCAGGAATGCCCACTAGCACCAGGGATTTTTTTATTTAAAGGGCAATCTTGCGTGCCGGGAGCGGCCCCATAGGCAAGGTTCGCTCCCCTTATTGGGGGCATATTTAAATAACTTTGTCTGCCCATTGGACCAAAAGTGAGCTTTGTGTGGAGAGTGGCCCCTTGGGCAAGGGTCTCTCCCTTTGGGGGGGGAATGTTTATGGCTGTCTGCCCCCATGGGGGGGGCATATCTTGCCCTTTTATGTTATCTAGAGCCCACTAGGTCACCAGGCGTTTGTTTTTGGGAGCGTGACCCCTTGGGCAAGGATCGCTCTCCCTTGGGGGCTGTCTCTCCCCATATTTGGCCCACTAGACCACCAGGGATTTGTTTGTGGGGAGTGGCTCCTTGGACTAGGGTCACTCCCCTTATGGAGGCAATGTTTTTTGGCTTTGTCTGTCCCTTTGTGGGGCAGGTTTCGACATTTTATTTTAATGTGGCCCACTGGACCACCAGTGAATACTTTGCGGGGAGTGGTCCCTTGGGCAAGGGTCACTCCCCTTCGGGGGGCTATGTTTTTGGCTGTCTGCCCCGATGGGGGGTAGATCTTGCCTATTGTTTTTATCTAGGGCCCACTAGGCCACCAGGGAATTGTTTTTGGAAGAGTGGCCCCTTGAGCAAGGGTCGCTCCCCTTATGGGGGCAATGTTTTTTGGCTTTGTCTGGGGCAGATCTTGCCTTTTTTTTATCTAGGGCCCAGTAGGCCACCAGGGATTTTTGGGGGGGAGAGTGACCTCTTGGGCAAGGGTCGCTCCCCTTTATGGAAGGATGATTGTGGCCATTTCTGTCCTCTTTGGGTGGCAGATCAGCAGTATGTTTTTTAGGCCCATCTGCCCCAAGGGGGGCAGAAGCCACTAGACAACAGGGGTTTTTACATTTTTGAATAGGGGAGTGGCCTCAAGGGCAAGGGTTGCTCCCCTTTTACAGGGGTGAATATTCTATTTATACTCTTAGGCCCACCTACCCCTTAGCTTAGCTGGTGGATTGTATGTGGACTGGTGCATTATTTGAATATGTGATTGTAATGGTTTATTTTTTCCTTTTTTTTCTGATGTAAAGCTTTTGATTCCTGTTTGCGGTTTTGGCAGTGGTTGTTCTGCAGTTTTGCGTAATTGCATTTATTTGGTAAGAAAAGCATTTTTGTTGTAGTTACTCCAAATGAGTATTATTGTCATGCATTTTTTGTATGTGGTGTCATAATGGCAGCATATGTGTTAGTGTTCAGAGCATGAAATTCTTTGGGATGTGTTTTGCATTGCCTTATGTATAATATGTTTTTCATTTTCTTTTTTAGTGGGATATTGTTGATCCTTACTGTGTCTGTGCAGAGTAGATGGTGGTGAGTCTAGCTGCTTCTGTCAAGTGAGTGGTATTGTATTGGAGTATATAGGTCTTTGTGATAAAGCTACATTTTGTTTATTTCTTTTTCTACAAAGGGTTTGTTGTTGTTGACTTGTGTGACAAGTTACCTTTATTAGTAAGCATTATGGCTAGCTGTATAATGACTGCTCAGCAGGTGGTTCGTATGCTTCTTGAATCTTCCTCTGACCATGATTATGAGACTGACAGTGCGTCTGAGGGAGAGGAGGGAGGGGAAGATTCAGGCAGTGAGTTTTCTCTCCACATGGAATCATCGGATGATGAAGGTACTCTCAGCGTGGATGAAGCTACTCTCGGTGTGGATGAAGCTACTCTCAGTGCGGATGAAGTGTCAGTTTTAGAGGAGGATACTGCTGTGCCGATGGTGCAAGAGGCATCTGGATTGCAGCCTGAGGCTGCTAGGCTTCCTACTGGAAGTGCTGGATTCTGGGTTGATCCAAACATGGTGCAGCCGGTGTTGCCTGCCTTTAGTGGTGATGCAGGGTGTAGAGTGGATTGTGAATTTTTTTTGCCTATACAGTTTTTTTAGTTGTTTATGGATGATGTATTTTTGGGTGAGATTGTTGAGCAGACTCATTTGTATGCTGAACAGGTTTTGAGGGACAACAGTGCCAGACTTAGGCCCCACTCTAGAGCTACCCGGTGGACTCCCACAAATCTGGAAGAGATGAAGAGGTTTTTGGGTTTGACTTTATTGATGGGTTTAATAAGGAAGCCGACCATGGCTTCATATTGGTCTACCAGTCCCTTGATGGCAACAGCCATATTTCCTGCAGTTATGACTCATGATCGGTATTTACTTTTGCTTCGGATGCTGCATTTTGTTGATAATGCTTTGTCGTTGCCACGAGATCACCCTGACTGTGACCGTCTTTTTAAGACTCGGCCTGTTCTTGCTCACTTTGTAGATCGATTTTCAGAGATCTATACTCCAGGGAAAGAAATATCTATTGATGAGTCTTTGGTTCTGTTCAAAGGCCATTTGGTTTTTAGGCAATACATTCCTAGCAATAGCGCACGCTATGGAATTAAGCTGTTGTATATGTTGTCTGAGAGTAGGACAGGATATGTTTTTAAGTTCCGTGTGTACACTGGTAGGGATTCCACTATTGACCCCCCTGGTTGTCCATCCACATTTGGAGTTTCAGAGAAAATTGTGTGGGATCTTGCTAGAGGACTGTTTAACAGAGGGCACCATTTGTACCTTGATAACTTCTACACTGCTGTGCAATTGTTTAAGGAATTGTTCAAAGTGGACACTTTTGCTTGTGGCACAATCCGCTCTAACCATAAAGGTTGTCCAAAAGAGCTTGTTTGCAAAAAACTTCAGAGGGGACAGTGCAGTTCCTTGCGTAGTGATAAACTACTAGCTGTGAAATTTGTGGACAGGAGGGATGTATACATGCTGACTACCATCCATGATGAGAGTACTTCTCCTGTGGCTGCTTGGGGTCAGATTGATGAAGTGCGCAAACCTGTGTGCATTGTAGACTACAATAAGCACATGGATGGTGTTGATAGAGTAGATCAGAGGTTGGAACCGTACACTGCTATTCGTAAGGCTTACGTTTGGTATAAAAAGTTGGCCATCCATCTCTTCAATTTAGCAACTTTCAATGCTTTTGTTGTGTTCAAAGAGTGTTCTCCTGCGTCAAAGTTGACTTTTGTTCAGTTTCAGCAGTCTATGATAGGCAGCCTTGTTGTTGTGGAACAGGCAAGTGTTCCTAGAGTTGGAGTGGTGGAGGAAGTGGCTCGATTGAAAGATCGCCACTATCCTGATCACATTCCTCCCACACCCTCAAAAGACTTTCCCACTAGGAGATGTAGAGTCTGTTGGCAAAGAGGTACGTGGAAGGAGACTCATATGTACTGCCCCGAGTGTCCTTCTAACTTTGGGTTGTGTGTGCCTGCTTGTTTTAGATTGTACCACACGCAAAAGAATTATTGGGAGCATCCATGAGTGGTAAAGTGAACTGCCTGGTCTGTATTGTTTAAAAATGTTTCTTCTGTTTCAAGGTTGGCATTAGTGCAATGTATTTAGTTTCAGATTTTGTGTTAGTAGATTTGTATCTACTAGCAATTTGTTTGTGTTTTCTTTTCTGTATAAAAAAATCCTAAATGTGATGGCTGTGTGTGTAGGCTGGTGCTTGGCTGGTGGTGTGCGTGGACTGGCGCTTGGCTGGTGGTGTGTGTGGACTGGCGATTGGCTGGTGGTGTGCGTTGGCTGGTGCTTGGCTGCAGTGTGCGTGGACTGGCGCTTGGCTGGCGGTGTGTGTGGACTGGCACTTGGCTGGCAGTGTGCATGGTCTGGGGCTTGGCTGGCGGTGTGCGTGGATTGGCGCTTGGCTGGCGGTGTGCGTGGATTGGCGCTTGGCTGGCAGTGTGCATGGATTGGCGCTTGGCTGGCGGTGTGCGTGGACTGGCGCTTGGCTGGCGGTGTGTGTGGAGTGGCACTTGGCTGGCAGTGAGCGTGGACTGGCGCTTGGCTGGCGGTGTGCGTGGACTGGTGCTTGGCTGGCGGTGTGCATGGACTAGCGCTTGGCTGGCAGTGTGCGTGAACTGGTGCTTGGCTGGCAGTGTGCGTAGACTGGAGCTCAGCAGGCGGTGTGTGAGTAGTGACTTGCTCCTGGTCACTACACACACTGCTAGCTAAACGCCACTCCAGGCAATACTTAAGCTAGTGTGGTTGCTGTGTCAGGAATGTGGGCGTGTGAAAGTGACGGGCCCTTGAATGGCGCTGTCTGCTGGTGTGAGTGTTGTAATGTGCTGGGTCGGCGGCTGGCGGTGTGACTGGTTTTTTATGTGTCACACGTATGAAAGGTGTATGAATGGCCTGTAAAGCGGTTGGTGCCTGGCCGTGGCTTTACAGCTCATAAGCTGCGAGTCACTGGTTCAGTTTTTTGTCCATTTAATTACTGACAGTGCATTTCATTTTTGTGAAATCTCTTGTTAATAAAATTTTATATACTGAACCATCACTCGCCCTCGTGCCAAATCCAACCAGGATGTGTGTGTGCTTGAGGAATAGATGGCTGTGTAGGAATCTTTGTCTTTTTAGTCTCTCTGCCAAGGTGTACATTCCATCTAAGAATAACCTACCAACTGTAGATCTTGTCGTAAACTAAACACCCATGGGAGTACATGGTGATGTCTCTCTTGTGGATACCAACACGTTATCTTACCCACAATGTCCTGCAAACCTCAAAATGTCTGTCACGTTTTCCTTGCATTATTGTGCCAAAATGTTCACACTTCAGAAAGAAACAACAACTTTCTTATCCCCCGCCTTTCTCCAAGTATTCCAATAGAAATGGCACCTCACTTGCGTGGGAGGCCCAATTTCCCTTGACAGGCACAGGCCCAAAACGTAGTGAGGCGACATCAAAATTGCCTATCTCAAAATAACCTGGTTTTGCAAGGGGGGTCACCTTTGCTTTTGGCCCCGTGCTCAGCGGCCATCTAGGGAAACCTACCAAACCCACAAATTTCTGAAAACTAGACACCCTGGGGATTCCAGGGAGGTATGGCTTGCGTGAATCCCCCAACATGTCCTTACCCAGAATCCCCTGTAAACCTCAAATTTAGCTGAAAAAAATCACTTTTTTTGCACATTTTTGTGTGGGAAAGTTGTGACATCACCGGGTTCTACCACCCAGCGTTCCCCCGGGTCTCCCAATAAAAATGGTGTCTCAATTGTGTGGGAGGCCCAGGTACCCACGACAGGCAAGGGCCCAAAACATAGTGAGGCAACATCAAAATTGCCTATCTCAAAACAACCTGATTTTGCAAGGGGGTCCTTTGTTTTTGGACCCATGCTCGGCGGCCATCTAGGGAAACCTACCAAACCAACACATTCCTGAAAACTAGACACCTGGGGGATCGCAGGGAGATATGGCTTGTGTGGATCCCCCAACTTTTCCTTATCCAGAATCCCCTGCAAACCTCAATTTTATCTGAGAAAAATCACTTTTTTTGCACATTTTTGTGTGGGAAAGTTGTGACATCTCCGGGCTGACACAAATTTCCTACCACTCAGCGTTCCCCCGGGTCTCTCAATAAAAACGGTGCCTCACTCGTGTGGGAGGCCCAAGTACCCGCGACAGGCAGGGGCCCAAAACGTAGTGAGGCAACATCAAAATTGCCTATCACAAAACAGCCTGGTTTTGCAAGGGGGGTCACCTGGGTTTTTGGCCCCGTGCTTGGCGGCCATCTAGGGAAACCTACCAAACCCACACATTTCTGAAAACTAGACACCCAGGAGATTCCATGGAGGTATGGCTTGCGTAGATCCCCCAACGTTTCCTTACTCAGAATCCTCTGCAAACCTCACATTTAGCTGAAAAAATCACTTTTTCACACATTTTTGTGATAGCCAATTTTGATGTCGCTTCACTACGTTTTGGGCCCTTGCCTGTCGCGGGTACTTGGGCCTCCCACATGAGTGAGGCACCGTTTTTATCGGGAGAACCGGGGGAACGCTGGGTGGTAGGAAATTTGTGTCAGCCAAGTGATGCCAACTTTCCCTCACAAAAATGTGTGAAAAAAGTGATTTTTTCAGCAAAAATTGAGGTTTGCAGGGGATTCTGGGTAAGTAACCATTGGGGAATCGGCGCAAGCCATACCTCCCTGAAATCCCCCGGGTGTCTAGTTTTCAGACATGTGTGGGTTTGGTAGGTTTCCCTGGGTGCCGGCAGAGCTAGGGTTCAAAAACTACAGCTAGGCACTTTGCCAAAAAAGGGTCATTTTTTACTGTGAAATTGTGGTGTGTCCACGTTGCGTTTTGCGCCGTTTCCTGTCGCAGGAACTAGGCCTAACCACACAAGTGAGGTACTATTTTTCTCAGAAGACTTTGAGGAACGCGGGTGGGTGGAAATTTGTGGATCCACGCTAATTCCCAAATTTTCCACCACAGAAATGTGAGGAAAAGGTGGGTTTTTTTGGCAATTGTTTAGGTTTGCAAGGGATTCTGGGCAACAGAGCCTGGTGAGAGGCAGTCGAGTCACCCCATCCTGGATTCCCCTGGGTGACTAGTTTTCGAAAATGTATAGGTTTGCTAGGATTCCCTAGCTGCCGGCAGAGCTAGGGTTCAAAAACTACAGCTAGGCACTGTGCCAAAAAAGGGTCATTTTTCACTGTGAAATTGTGCTGTGCCCACGTTGCTTTTTGGGCCATTTCCTGGCACGGGCACTAGGCCTAACCACACAAGTGAGGTACCATTTTTCTCGGAAGACTTTGGGGAACGCAGGGTGAGTTGAAATTTGTGGATCCACGCAGATTCCAGAACTTTCCACCACAGAAATGTGAGGAAAATGTGTTTTTTGGGTCAATTTTTTAAGTTTGCAAGGGATTCTGGGTAACAGAACCTGGTGAGAGGCAGTCAAGTCAGCCCATCCTGGATTCCCCTGGAAGTCTAGTTTTGAAAAATGTATAGGTTTGCTAGGTTTTCCTAGGTGCCGGCAGAGTTAGGGTTCAAAAACTACAGTTAGGGACTTTGCAAAAAAAGGGTAATTTTTCTTTGTGAAAATGTGGTGTGTTCACATTGTGTTTTGAGCCGTTTCATGTCGTGAGCACTATGCCTACCCACACAAGTGAGGTACCATTTTTATCGGGAGACTTAGGGTAATTCAGATTTGTAAAGCAACAGTTATTACCTATTGACTTTCAATGCATTTCTGCCTTCCAAATGAAAGACAATGTGTAAAAAAGAAGTCATTTTGAAAAATGACCGATAATTCTCATGCTAGTATGAGTGTTCCCAATTTCGAAAATGTGCAAATATCTACTGTTTCTAAACTCTATATTTTGTTCCCATTTCAGAAATACATAGGTGTCTTTCATACCAATTTTTCCATGTATACATTTACCCAGAGTAATTGCTATATACCCGGAACATAATAAAAAACCATTGCAAGTTGCTGCTCAGTTTTTGGCTCTGAGTTCGTCGGGTTCTTGGTGAACCTACAAGTCCAATATATCCCCACAACCAGTAAGGTCCCATGGATGTAGTGGTATATTGCTTTCAAACAGCTGTCATAATTATCAGGAGTTACAGGTGAAAATGTTGACACAAAAGGCTGTTTTTTTCAACTAATTTTCGATTGTTCCTATATTTAACTGTAAGTTTCTATGAAGAAACCTTGAAGGATCTACACAAATGACCCCTTGCTGAATTCAGAATTTTGTCTACTTTTCAAAAATGTATAACTTACCAGGAACCATTGTTGCTTTTATACCTATTTCTACCATTAACTGGAAGGAGGTTGAAAGCACAAAAAATAGCAAAAATAGGCTATGTCCTAGAAAAACGGCCAAAACTGTGTAAAAAATGTTGGTTTTCTGACAAAACTCTGTCATTCCCTAAAAGCTGGGAAAATTCTGATTTCAGCCCCACAAACCCTTTTTTGATACCATTTGCAGGGAAAAACGCAGACACTTTCAGTTGCAGCACTTTTTTCCCATTTTTCCCAAAAAAACAAATGTTTTGCCGTATTTTGGCTAATTATTGGGTCCCCTCCAGGGGAATCTACAAACCCTGGGTACCTTTAGAATCCCCATGATGTTGGAAGAAAAGGACGCAAATTTGGTGTGGATACCTTATGTGGTGAGAAAGTTACAGGGGCCTAAGCCCGAACTACCCAAATAGCCCAAAAAAGGCTTAGCACAGGAAGGGAAAGGCCTAGCAGCGAAGGGGTTAATGTCTAAGAGGTGCTGTGCGTCATATGCCGATGACAAGCATATGGTTGTGGAGTGTCAAGATTTAGCCCTCTATGGGAGCTATGTCAGAGGGGCATTGTCCGAAATTTTAGGCACTGAAGTAAAGGTAAGCCTCTCCCTATAATTATTTGGGATCGATACAGCACTAAACCTTTGGAATAAATGGCAAAGATGGCTGTTTTTTTTCTGTTATTGATAGCCAGATGAGAAATTTGTGGAAGGTGGATATCACAAGACCCACCAGCATGAAAAGACTGGGTAAATACAGCATGTTATATCTGTAAGAGTTACCTTGCCTGTGATAAAAGAGAGGCCAAGAGCAGGTGGTCACCGTTCATGGACTGGTATTACAGGGAGATAAGAGCCATGATGTTCCAATGATTACTCCATTGCTATGCTGGGGGTCTTAGGCATTATTAGAATGCCATTCAGCAAAAGCTTTGTCGGTTTCGTCTGGGAACAGTATTGAGTTTCCACCTCTTTTTGAGAGGATAGCAGATTGACTGGTAGTGAAATGATGGCATGAAGAAAAAAAGCCAATTATGGGTAAGCCAATTGTTACAAAGATGATGAGGACGCTGGTACAGGTAAGAGAAGGTTCTCTCACCAACATTCTAAGGTAGCCTCTCGGCCAACAGTAGGGATATACCAACAGCGGAAGGGAGGAGGGGGGGAAGAGAAGGGGAGAAGGCAGGAAGGTTCCAAAGGAAGTAAAGTGTATTAGAAGGTGGAAGGAAATATACACACAGTAAAAGGAACGTAATTATAACACCAAAGTTATCACATTTTAAGGAGCGAGCACTTTAGCACTGGTTAGCAGTGAAAAATTGCACAGAGTCCTAAGGCCAGCAAGAAGGAATCCAGCAAAAAAGGGTGGAGGAAGGCAAAATGTTTGTTGGTGAACCTGCAGTAAAGGCCATTTCCAATTATATATATATATATATATATATATATATATATATATATATATATATATATATATATATATATATATATTCACTGAAAAAACCATAGGTTTCAGGGGCGATATAGTTAGCTGGACTTTTCACTCGTACAAAACCATAGAAATTCCCCCGTTATAGTTAGTTCAGCTAACTATAACTCGCGCGCCCGCAATGCACTGCTGATGACGTCACATATTACATCACTCATGACATGTAATATATTAGCTGAACTAACTATAACGGGGGAATTTCTATGGTTTTGTACGAGTGAAAAGTCCAGCTAACTATATCGCCCCTGAAACCTATGGTTTTTTCAGTGAATTTCTAAGGTTTTTTAAATGCTAATTCCTAGCTATAACGTGCCTGAAACCTATGGTTTTTTCAGTGAATTTCAAAGGTTTTTTAAATGCTAATTTCTAACTATGCCTACAGAGTTAGGACATGTGAAGAAAGAAGGAAAAACGCACAGAAAGATAAAAAAGAAATGCAGAAAGAAGCAACAGAAGTCCTCAAAGACGAAGAAAAGTGCAGGAAGAAATATAACGTGCAGAAAGAACAAACAGAAGAGCAGAAATAAGCCTTGTTGCAAAATCATCCTGTACCCTCAACTTTTTCAGACGGATACTGGTGGTAACTGAGTCTGCCTAAGCAGTCCTAGAGCCAGTGCTATGTTAAAAGAATACAGTGAAAACACCTACATACACTAGGGCACACTATGCGTTGGGGTCCCCCTGTGATTAGCATGACCTCCTCTGTAAGCCCCTAGTATATAATAGGGCAGGGGATTAAAACTACCTCTTAAAACGCACCACAGGGCGTGTTTGAACACGTCACCTCATGCCCCGTCCCCTCCCTTCCCCACTGTGTAAACACACCCTGTAGCCATTTTAAGTTGGGAAATTAAGTCCCCTTGAATCCTGAGGGTCCCTAGGGTCCAACTAGACCACTAGGTACCTCCAGTAAGCGCCACAGAGCTGCGTTGCAGAGAGGTGTAAAAAGTGGCACGGCCTGCACCACCTCTGCAACGCAGAGCAGTAGTGCTTACTGGAAGCACCTGGTGGGCTAGTTGGACCCCAGGGTCCCTCAGGATTGAAAGGGAATTATTTCCCCAACTTAAAAACGCGCCACAGGGCGTGTTTGCACACGTCACCTCAGACCCCGTCCCCTCCCTTCACCACTGTGTAAACGAGCCCTGTGGCCGTTCTGAGTTGAGAGATTAAGTCCCCTTGAATCCTAAGGGTCCCTAGGGTCAAACTAGCCCACTAGGTACCTCCAGTAAGCGCCACAGAGCTGCGTTGCATGGAGGTGTAAAAAGTGGTGTGGCCTCAGAACACCTGTCTGCAACGCAGATCCCTGGCGCATACTGGAGATACCTGTTGGGCTAGTTGGCCCTCAGGGACCCTCAGTATTGAAGGAGAATTAATTCCTCAACTTACAACTGGCCAGGGGGCGCGTTTGCAGAGTGCTGCAAGGAGGGGGCATGGCCTCCGGCGCGATGCCGGTCTTTTATTTATTTATTTTTAAGAAGGAGGGCTGTGTGGCCCCCCTTTCTTTTTCTAATTTATTAGCCCTGGGGACCCCATCCCCCAGGACCTGCACCCTAATTTTTTTTGTTGAAAATAATTAATTTGGCCCTCCCAAGGCCTTAATCGGCCCCGAGGACTCCAACCCCTGGGTCATGGCCTTTTTTTTATTCTTTAGGAGGGGGGCTGTGTTGCTGGACAAACCGTATGTACCTATCACCATGACGATTTGCGTGATATTCATTAAAAGGCGACTATGCATACAATGAATCCACGTAGAATGTATTCACACCGCTAGTGAAGCTCTGACATGTCTGACACCCTACCGTGCCTAATCCCGGCGCCCCCGCTGGTGGGCACTCTCCAAGTAGACACCCTTGTCGTTTATTTATACAAACATGGGTAGCTATTGACGGGCACATTTAATACACATGCACACCAAGCCATTCAAAGGGGATTCGACAGAAATTCGACCAAACTATGCAAGAAACCCCCTCACGGTTAATAAAACACACATCCACCGCCGGATGTGTAATACTTTTTATTTTACTCTCTGGAAAGGAGACAAACCTCACTTGAGAGTCACAGCGTGCTCCTGGCTGAGCCCAATGCTGTGTTACACCCACCATTGCCTGCCGAGTGCCACACACCTCTGTGTTGTATTCCACCATCTAGTGCTTATGCTATGACACTCTCTAGCCCATGTGCACTGTAACACCACCCCGTGAATATGTCATGCCACACTTGCCTTCGCACGGGTTATATTGCCCCATCTAACGTGCCACATATTTTATATTACAACTTTAGAGACTACTTAGGTTACACAACACTGCCCTGTGCATATTACACTCCAAGGCGCATATCACATAGCAAGCGCTAGTGCCTGTGCTATCTCGCGCTCTCCAATGAATCTGTCATTGCGCACAATGTATTGCTTATTATATTTCACGCCCCGGTTCATCTTATATCACACTTTTTGGTACATAGTTTATACCATATACTATATCTAATTTTCATTTTCAATCGTGCTCTCAGGACTCTGTTCTATATAACACTGCGTCCACCTACCCTTTTCACAGGCATTACATTTTGCGATGGGGGGTGGAGGGTCAGGGGATGTTTCTGCCAAGTGAGCCCGGAGTCACAGTCCCAAACGTCCTCTTCTTCCTGAATAAAAGTGAGATTATGCTGCATACTTGTTCATATTTTAAGTAGTTCGCACAGACACACATTTTAAAAACAATAAAGTTCCTAATACCCACCTTCTATGAACAGTTAGCTTGCTGCCCCATCCACCTCCTCCCTATCCTCTGTTGTCTGAATCCATGGACTAGCCTCCTCCCTCCTGCCATGCATGGTCTGATGTGCTGCCACTGCCCTCCATTTAGCATGATGTACCAGTCCACTCCTCCTGCCCTCCATTGCCCAATTCTATGGGCAATCATTGACCTCCTGCTTGGCCTCTGCGCTTAGCTTGCTGACCCTATTCTCCTTCCCCCTGCCCTCCGATGTCTTTGTGCATGCCCCTGCTCCATCCTTTTTGACCACCATGTTCCATGGACCTGCCACTCCTATCTACTCTGAGTGTTCTGTTGAGCTGCCACTCCCCTCCCACCTGCCTAGAATTGTCAGATGACTGTAACCTGTCCACATGCCATGCCCCTATCCTCTTCCTCCTGTCCTTCATGGTCCATTTTACTGCCACACCCTTCTGCCCTCCCTGGTCTGTTGTGCTGCAACTGCTCCTCCTGCCTGCCTCGCGCTGTCTGTTGTGAGGCCCCTTCCCCTGAACTCTCTTGTCTGTGCCCAGGTCCTGACCCTCCCTTCTATCCTCCATGGTCCTTTGTGCATGCCCCTGCACCCTCCTTCTTGCCCATCATAGCCATTGTGCTGCCACTAACCCTCCCGCTTGCCATGCATGGTATTCTGTGCTGCCATGGCCCCTCCCACCTTCCCTGTGTGGTCAGCTAGCTGCTCCTGACCCCCTCCCACCTTCCCTCCATGGTCTGTGTGTATGCCATCAGTCTCACTGTTGCTCTCTATGGTGTGTCTTGTTTCTAGTGCCCATCCTGCCTGACCTCCATGGTCATCTTGCTGCTCCTGCCCTGCCCCCTTGCCCCCAGCCCTCTGTTTCCATGTGCAGACCCCTATTCCCTCCTTCCTGGCTTGTCATGCCCCTGATCCGTCCCTCCTGCCCTTTATGGTCTGTTATGCTGCAGCTTTCTCTCCTGTCTGTCCATTATGGTCAGCAAGCTACCATTGCCTCTTTCCCCTCTGTTGTCTGTTGTCCATGTGCATGGTCCTGTCCCCTCCCTATTGCTTTCTATGGATTGTTGTGCTGCACTCCCGTCCCGCATGCCCTGTGTGGTGTATTGTGCTGCTGCAAACCCTGATGCCTGCCCTGTAGGGTCAGTTTGGTGCACCTCTCAATGTCCCTCCTGTCCTCTGTTATCCGAGTCCATGTCCCTACCCCAATTCCTCCTGCCTACCATGATCCAATGTACCGTACTTGCGAACATTTTAAACTTGGTAAGAGGAAGATTTTGAAATAAAACTGGGGTATTGATTTTCCCCTTTGAGTTACATTGAAAAAGAGAAGATTGTAGACAGGAACCAGATCAAGTAAAGCCCATTTGAGCTTAAAAACATTGGACGTTTCCTGGCTGAAACGGGTCTGTTGGCATGTATGGTTGTATGACCACTGCCTCTTCCTTCTGCCCACAATGGTCTATTACATCACCACAGACTCTCTTGCCAGTCCTGTATTGTTGGTTTGTAGCCCCTGCCCCCCTTTCCACTGCCCTCCATAGTCTGTTGTGCTGCCACTGCCCTTCCTGCCTGCCTAGTGTGGTCAAATTGTTGCCTCTGCACTCTCCTACCTGCCTTCAATTTTCAGAGTCCGTGCCCCTGGCCTCTGCCTCTCAACAGTATCCCAATGAACAACTAGATTGCTAACATTCTATATTTATTACAAAAGTGTGGAACGCCTAACGTGATTTTGATGTAATCAAAACTGTAATGCCTAGAGCATTTCCTTTAGAAATTACATATATGAGATGGTCTTATTTGCATCAAAATTATGGTTAGTGCTTTAAAAAACTAAAATGAGGACATATTTTCTGAGTTTTCAAATAGCGACAAAGAACTTTTAAATTATTTGTAATCTTAGTTTTTTTATCCAGTTGACCACTTAATTAAATGTTGCATCCAAGGGGAGAGGGTGTGGTGTTACTTCCAGAGCTGCAGACTTTGCAACTGGGGAACCAGGTTGGAGTTTCTGCTGCAGCACAACATTCTGTGATTCTGGTCAAATCACTTAATCTCCCCATGTCTACAACCAAAATGAATTTGATCTTGTGTGATGTAACCAATGCTCATGTAAAGCACTCCAATACCAGACAAGTCTGCACTATATAAAACTGCAAATACACAAAAAATAAGTGTTTTGCACACTTCTGTCATTGGGCTACATTTGGGCTACATTTGGGTGATATTTGGGCTACATTTGGGCTCCTTTGTCTCTGGTGGCCATTTTAGGAGATTTATTTGTTATGATGTTTCCTAATTTCCTCATTTACTGCAGTCTCCTCAGTAGGAAATGCTTTCAGTTTTTTACTTTGATTCCATCAAGAAGGTATTCAGATATGTCACACATTTGCCATAAATTCTGAATGTTAGCACTCTAGTTGCTCATTAGATCACTGTAGTAAAGCTACTGCTCACCACGGAAGTCTGCTGCTAGTATTAGAAGTGCATGTTTCAGTCTGCATATCAGAATTTTTTAATGAAATAGAAGAGGATTTGAGAAGTCACTCAAAATATGCCCTAATTTTTCTTTCTTCAGCACTAATCATAACTTCTATGGCAAAATGAACCCCCTCATTGTGTTCCTTTTTAAATTAAATGTTTTAAGTGTTACCAGTTTATTCCAATCAAGATGGCTTCAGGTATGCCATACTTTTGTCATAAGTAAGACAGTAAGCGCTCTAGTTGATCTTAAGAACACTCTGGGACATTCTGTCATTGGGCTACATTTGGGCTACATCTGGGTGATATTTGGGCTACATTTGGGCTCTTTTGTCTCTGGTGGCCATCTTGGGAGATTTATTTGTTATGAAGTTTCCTAATTTCCTCATTTACTGCAGTCTCCTCAGTAGGAAATACTTTCAGTTTTTTACTTTGATTCCATCAAGAAGGCATTCAGATGTGTCACACATTTTCCATAAATTCTGAATGTTAGCACTCTAGTTGCTCATTAGATCACTGTAGTAAAGCTACTACTCACCAGGCAAATCTGCTGCTGGTATTGAAAGTGCATGTTTCAGTCTGCATGTCAGAATTTTTTTATGAAATAAAAGAGGATTTCAGAAGTCAAAATGTGTTTTTCTTTCTGCAGCACTAATCATAATTTATATGGCAAAATGAACCCCCTCATTTTGTTCCTTTGTAAATTAAATGTTTTAAGTGTTACCACTTTATTCCAATCAAGAGGGCTTCAGGTGTGCCATACTTTTGTCATAAGTAGGACTGTTAGCGCTCTAGTTGTTCTTTAGAACACTCTGGGAAGCTGCAGTAGAACACAAAGGAATCAACTGACAGTCTCTGCCCTTGTTGGATGTACATGTTTTACTGAGAATGTCAGACTTCATTCTCACATGACTGAGAAAGATGATGTGAATTTACAGAAAATATGCTCTCAGTTTAGCTTATAGATCACCTTCCAAACCTCTGTGGGAAAAGCATGAGAAAATATTTTTCTCTCAATCATGATATCCCAGCAGAAGGCTTTTTCACATGGTGAAATCACCTTAGAGCATACCACAATTCCTAAAATGAGTATGGTACCATCAACAAATGATTTATAATGTAACTAAAGTCTTAAAACCTTCTATTAACTGCAATGCTTTTTAATGAGGTGCTATCATGTATATTGGTCACAAGATGGCTGCCAACACTTCTTAGATGAAGTGCTGACAGCCAATCAGATCTCAGGATGAGATGTGTGGTTAGGCTCCGCCCAGATATATATATGATTTTACTTTTGATTTTCTCAGGAACTACTGAACAGATTGACTCCATATATGCAAAAGGCACATCCCTGAGCTGAGGACTACCTCTTTGCCAAATTTCAAGTAATTCTGTTCAGCCGTTCGGGCTGTACCTTGGACTAAAGGTCCCTATGGAAAATTGCATGGGGAAAACGTGTTTTGGGACCCCCCTTGTTTCTCAGCCCCCGCTTGACGAATCCCCCCGAGACTTTCAGGGTAGGAGCGGAGCGGAGCGCCCCACCTATTTTGAAAATTTCGCGAGGATTCGTCAACCGGCGCCAAAATTATTCCAAATAGAATGTTGCGGATTTCCTATGGAAACACGGTCCTAACTATAACTATCTACTGGCGACCGCCAGTAGATAATATGTATATATATATATATATATATAATATAGTACTAATTAGACAATATTTGTACACACCTCTATTATTTAATAGTATACTGAAACTGTGCAGAAAGGTATAAGAAGAGAAAATAATATAGGAATATATGGTATTGATTTGAATCTGTTGTAAATCCATTAGTTAATAGGTCCAGGTGAGCCAAGCAGAAGCGAATAAAGTACAAGTATTAGACACAGTGGATGTACATGAAAGTATGTCGAACTAGATATAAGACTGAACAAGCTAATTAATTTTACTCTTCTCTTCACAACAAGCTAACCCGCATAGACTACCGGTTTATAACATATGTGATCATATCATGGCATTTGAATATGATTTATCTCCCACGCACATTGTCTGACAACTAACCAGTATTATGAGAAAATATTAAGACCCACAGCCTGCTAACTGGAGATTTCCCATATAAAAGTGACCCTAACCAGTACAAAATGTTTTTTTATTTAATCAACTTTTCAGTGCAAATCTTGTTTTGCTCTGGAAAATACCCTTAAAGTAACGCAAAGCACTGCTTTGCGTTACTTAGCACCAAGAGGGTGTTACATGAGTGGTGCATGGCCGTTCCCATGCTACCGCCCATACCTCTTGATGCAAAACCCTATATACAGATAACAGTAGACAGGATTTAGCGCCAAAAGTTAATGTCATTTAAAAGGAGGCATTAAGAGGAGAATTTTTTTTATTTCTACTTTCTTTTCTCACTTTGCGTACGTGCTGCTCTGTGCAGCACACATGCAAAGTAGGAAATGTTTTAAAGTGTGTCTACGTATAGTATTTTTTACTGGAAGGATACCCTTCCAGCACAAAACGTATAGTAGACTTGGCGCTAAGGTGTGAGCCTGGCGCACGGCAGCTGAAATCAGCGCCGGCGCTAGGGAGAAAGGAGAGAGAGAGACATATCTAGATATGGCGCTCTTCTTCTCCCTCCATGTCACGCAGCACAGCATTTTTGGCTGCTGCGCTGCGTTCCGTGACTTTTTTGTAAATCCGGGCCCTAGTGTTCCATGATGATCTATGCGTAGCTATTCGCATATTATTTGGAATAAACCTAGGTACTTTTTTTAGAGATACGACATTGGGAATCTATCAATGCATATTCTGGTGGCAGTGCAAAGTGTAAACATTCAGGGATCTGAAAGGATATATGCTCTCATCTGGGGTGACTGGAAAAAGATAGAGAGAAACTAGAATTCCAGTATGAAAAACATGTATACTGGTAAATTCATAGAGATAAATGTAAACCTCAAAGACTTCTGTGACCTGGCAGACAGGGAGGACACATATCTGGTCAGGTGTTCATTAGACAGACAGTATGAAGTGGAGAAGAGAAAAGGGCAGGGGGAAAGGTAGAGTCTCAGGCACGATCATTTAAATTGGAAAATGCAAAGAACACATCTTTCTCAGTTATACAAATCCCAAACTGCAGCAGACATTTTCCAAATTGAGCACCACCTGGTTGGTACAGTCCTGGTCTGGCTGGACTACCAGTATAGGCAACTGATATGTGAACCTATTATGGTAAATTAGATCGTAATATACATAGAGACCCTGCCAGGAACAGGAAGTGTCTGGAATTGATGGCTTGTAACTGCCAAGATCCATATAGCATACAAAGTGTTACTTGTGTCACACTTATTAGAAGTTTACACAGAAGGCCCAGAGGTGGGTGTTCTTCTGTCTTAAACCAGGCAACAGGCTGTTATTGTCTTTCTCGCCAAACCTAGTAAACAAGATGCCAATGCTACAAGCTCCCGGCACTTTTACCCTTACTAGATGCCAAAAAGGCTTTTTAATTCCTTGAAATGGTCAATTCTACTGACCACACTCTCTAGACTCGGCTTAGGGAAATACATGATAGACCGGTTGGCTCTCTTGTATTCCTCACCTATTGCTAGGATAAGAGTTAATGGATGCATGTTAGATGCATTTAAGATAAGTAGAATTGCAAGGCCGGGATGCCTGCTCTTCCCACTTCTGTTTGTTATTGCTGTAGACACTCTGGTCTGTTGGCTCAGAGAAACACTTACTAGCAGAGGACTGACTTTTAAAACGCAAGATTTACTTGTGTTGCTGTATGCAAATGACATTATATTATACATAAGCAAATGGAGAACCTGCATGCTTTCATCAGAGATGATGATGATATTCTAGGGGGAGGGCGTGTTGAGTGTGGGGGGCAGGGAGTGTTCAGGAAGGCACCAGGCAGACGATCGCCAGAACGGTCTCCACCTGATATTTGGTCACACTCCCCAAAAAATAGCTGCCATCTTATTTGCATATCATAGCTCATACTTGGTAATACTGTGTTCTTAATAATATTAAAAGCAATAATTGCATAATGACTTTGAGCTGTCATTTTAGAGATGCAGAGTAAAAGGCTAAGTGCCTTCAGTTAATTATTTCAGAAATGCATGTTAGAATACAATAATCTACATACTTCTCTTTGCAAACTCAAAAGGTGAAGGCCATCTTTTCATCTAATGCATTCAACTATGCAAGCTATTCCTTTCCAGGCAATTAATGAATAAAATATTAAAATAAACTTCAATGTGATTCCATCAGTCCAATTCTGTTTGTATGAAATGTATTGTTTTCAATTCAAAAAAACAAATTCAAGAGCAATCCATCACCATTTCTCAATGAGGCCGCCAACAATGATACCTTTAATATGAAAATAGTTAAGGAAACATCTCTCCTTCTACAGGATGAGACCACTCCTGTTCCCTTTTTTTTACAATTTTAGATTCATATGAGATGTGGATTCTCTACCAGCCATTTGCTACCAAATAGTGAGCCATAAAAATCAACTCATTTTAGTCAGACCGAGTTATGGTCTATTATAGTATAATGAGTTTTAGTAACGTTTTATGCGCCGTACAATTATATAGTAATACAATCGGAAGCATAAAGGCAATAAACACAAATGACAACATGATTAACGTTGCAGCACATAGATGGCTGTGGCAACTGGGCGAAGGGTTGTTCTGGGGCAATGGGCGATCTTACGAACAGTGCTTCCAACCTTTCCATTACTGACCTGACTCCACATGTGGGCAGCGCTTCCTCTATATCGGAGGTGGCAGGTGGTGGCCCCCGGGACTTATTTTTAGGGACCAAGAATTTTTATTTTCAGCATCCAAGTTAGAGCAAGAGAGTGCAAAGCAGAATAGGGGGGAAAGCAAAAGGGCAGGAAAGCTGTCAAACGGAGACAAAGGAATAAAGCAGAGATGAAAAACCACCTGCAAGAATGAGACAGAGGAAGGAAAAACAAGGTGGAGAAAGAAGGAAGCGTGTGTTGGATCATTCAAGACTCGGCAGTCATGGTATACCATTGCCCTGGGAAAAGCCAGCGCTGGCAGAAGTGACATGATAAAAGCTTTGGCCCCTCCGCTTTAAAAAAAAAATGATTAAGCACTGCCTTTGCCATCCACCATAAACCTTTTCAGCCTCTAACAATCTTTTCTACTCTCTGCCTAGACCCGCTCCCTGGAGGCTCACACATCAGTCGCGGCTGGTGCAGGTAAGCGTGGTGGGGTGGAGCAGGGCAGGGGGACGCAATAGGTTTTATTTATTTAATTTGACCTATTCTGTTGTCTGTGGACTTCCACACCCCACCGCAACCTGCGCCGGCCGCTGCTGCATTTACATGCACTGCAATGCTGCCAGTTCACTGTGCAGCTGGACCCAGATCCATTTGATCACCACAAAGTCTGCCAGACAACATTGCTCTGAAGTAAAATAGGCAACATAATTCAGTTTTTATTAGTTCTATTTTTTTAATGTAAGCCTAACGTGTCCTAAGCCCCAACTCAGAGCACAAGTCCTAAACAACACAAGTGAGGGGACTAATTAGCATGAGCATTGGTGTCACATGACATCACAGGAAGGGATGTCACCACCCTGTGAGATCCTTCTTTTTAAAATAAATGTGCTAGGCTTTCATTCCATGCTTGCTTTGGCCACCTTCTTTGATAGTTACCCACGTTTTATCAAGACAAAGCTTTCAATTGTATTGGTAACGCTCAAGAATTTGAGAAGGTGCAACAAGTCTGGGACTGAGTTGCTCACTTCCATTCAAAACGTTTATGAAGAGGTTGGTAGGCATTTGCCTGACTTGGGGGTAATTACTTAGGAGGTGAATGGGCTGCTCCAGATAACACTGTCCCATTATGACTCAACTGCATAAGTAAAACCCTAGTAATAACAGTTTGCGCACATTTTGTCTTGGAAAATGTTGATTTGAACGATGTAATAAGCCTCTGTCATTTAATAACACCCACTCACAAACCTGCAGTTTACTAAACACTCTTACTGTGTTTAACATTATTTGCTGGATATGGCCTGGAATATGCGAATGGCGGTTGATTATGTAGTGTACCAGATTCCAGAAATTTCAGTGAGGTAGTGTGGGGGGGGGCGACATCTAAAAAGAATTCAGCTGGACGGGCTCAACTTAAAAAAGTTTGAAGACCTCTGCTCTATGTACTGTGCAGCAAACATTGTTCCCTCATGGGGTGGATTTGCAAGATCCAATTTTATTTATATAAGCTGAGACCATTTACACTCCCTACACCTGTGGATGTCAGACTGGATCATCCATTATTTTGTCATATACTTTCTTTGGGTCGCTCATAGTGCTTTTTTTATATTGCTTTTTTCTCCCAATACCATCCTGAGCTGTGTGAGAGTAAAATTCCCCCTTCCCCAGGACCTTATTTTCTAATTCAACTACTTTTTAATGGAGCTAAATTAAGAGTGTGCCAGGACTGATATCTATTGTTTTTTATACATATATTCCAGGTGGTGAGTGAAGTCCAAGCAATAAATGTGATATTTCTATGACCTAGTTCCAGACACAAGTACCACCCCCATTTATTTCCTGTCTTGTAATGGGTTAAGCATTTCATTTTAGTCTCTGAGTTTTTTTGTGCCCTGTTTAGTACACCATAGGCCCCTGTGCGGCAATATACCAGGCTGTGTCCCAAGTTACATATAGAAAGCAGCACTATAAGAAGTCTATCTTATTACAACTGTTATGCAGCAGGATAGCTTTCAGTCTTTGAGAGACTAAAATTGAGGTTCGGAATTAAAAATGGAAGGGAAACAGAAAGACACTCCAGCGCAGTCTGTTGTTGGTGTACCTAAAAGTGGGATTAAGTCTGCTGTGGGAATTACAAAAGTGCTGATATGTGCACAGCTGACAGCCACTAACTCTGAATAGTGGTGTCATTCCTGAATTTTGAATGCACAATATCACTCATGAGAGATCTCAGTAAAGAGTTTCAAAACGTTGGATCTTTAACGAAAATCTGTCCCACCATTCTGCACCGGTTGAGCGTGCGATTCTAAACATCAGATGGAAGAAGAAGGAGCAAAAATATTGATTTGGCTGGTTGTAGGTGTATTTAGGCCCAATTGATAAGGTTCTGGAGCCATACAGAAGGATTTAAAGTGGATTCCTCTTTGGGGTAGCAGCCAAGGAAGAGATCAAATGTCAGGTGACGCGTGGTCTAATATATTTGGACCACACAGCAAGCAAGCAGTAGCTTTCCTATTCAGCTGAAGCCAAGTTATGGCCTGCAGTGGGAATCTTTTTTTATGAAACAAGAAACTGTCCCTTAATTAGGCTGCTTTATATGCAAAGGAAAACAAGACTCGCTTGATAACTATTGCAAAGACTCCATGTGCACCATCCTTAAGGAAAAACTGCTCGCACTACCCTCAATAGTGGGTGAATTACTACAGGAAGTCAAAATGGCACGGAAGATGCAATCCATGAATAATAATCTTCAGAATATACCACCACCAACGACCTCGCACACCACAGTATTTCAAAAGACACCAGCTCTAACACAATCCGACCAGTCAAAAACCTCCCAACTCTGTAAGTCAACTCCTCGTAAGAATATTATGGTAGTGAATGCGGAGGTTCATCCAGCACCCGGGAATATCCAACACACAAATGCCAATTACAATGAACTCTTAAGACAAGAAGAAACAACCGAATAACACACCAAATTCCTCTGTTACTCTGGACACCTTGTGTCACCCTCCATTAGAACAACTCACAAAGCGAAATAAGAAGCGTCTTTGGAAAATAAATAAAAAACAGGCCTAATTACAGCAAAGCACGAGTCACGCAACAACATTGGATACCTACTTCAGCACTAACACTCAGGCAACACCCACAGGGCAAAAACCCAAAGATAAATTACACACGGCGAATCCAGAGAGCAGCCTCATCTTTCAGATTTGTAATACCATTCAAAGAACAGACTATCTCAGCAATACACCCGGTAAATACCCTACCGACTCAAATCTACCACTCCCCCACCAACACAAACAACATACGCCAGCACAACCATAGACTGCGAGCCCCCTCCAATAAATCATGGGGATGTTAGGCCCGATCAATTTACAGGTTCCTCACCAGCACGGAGGCAGCAAGACCAAAAATGATTTCATCACAGGAAAATAAATCATCTACAGAGACCCTCAGTTTGCTCCCTCCAAACAAGTCCGAAAGGAGACAATGTCAAATATAACCATAACAACCAATAACAACAATATATATCCTTCAGCAACTCCAGGAAAGATAAGAAAAATAGCTAGCGCCCTCCACAGACAATCCACAACACATTTGAGTTAGAGGCGCCAACATAATGCATGTATGCAACCGACTGAACATCGCATGACAAACAATTCCTTCAGGGCACACCAGCTCAGCCCCACAAAACCACCAAATGTATCACTCGTGTATACAGTCACCCAAGCCAAGCCGTTGCCCAATAGCTGCCAAGATTCACAAGCTTCTCTAGCCGAGTTTAACACAGGAAGAGGCATCTCTCCAAGCTACGGAACTGTGCCCACTCTGCCACCTGTTCACCTACATCCATCATATCACATAACCTTACAAGAAGACCAGGCACTAACAACAGTATGGCATCCCGATTACATCTCACAAGGTAATGGCGATATTTTGAATTGAGGCAATATAACAAGCACATTCAAAGCTTTGCCATCTGAAATCCAAAGACATCACAGCGATTCATCCCGTCTGACATCCTAGTCAAAAAGGAGGCAACGGCAGTAACATGGTCCCCCAGACCTGCAGTACATACTATCTGTGAAAATCTAAAGACACTCAAAGAGTGGGGAATCCCAATCACGCTTCCAAAAAAGGCATGCTATCCTATCCTGTAGCATTCTCGAAAACGGAATGCAAACCCAACTCCTGCTCGTCACCCACCAATCATGAACATGTCCATCGACGCCAAGACATTGATTCCAACCACAAACAAGTGTCATTTTTAAGAAACGCTGCTGGTCCTCTGCGATCAATGGCACTAATAAAACAACAATCATTAATCATCCCTATGACCAATAAGTTTGGAAGACAGTGCACTTTAGCCGCATCACAAGCTGAAACACAAGAGGAGAATTGGGGCTGGCTTACACAAGCATTGGCCAACTCAAAACATTACTGACACGCACCTAGATCCCGCAATACGTTTAAATCAGGAAACAAGATTAAGACTTCAAGAATTTCCATAGTTTCCATAGACGTCACAGGCTTTAAAAACCTTCTAGCTGACCCTGAGACAATGGCCTTTCTTACCTCGCATGATATTAGATGCATGCAGGAGTCCTGGCAAGAGGTGGAGACATCAATAGAAGGATACTGCGAGTTTTACTCCCCTGCAACGAAATCACATATAAAGGGCCATGCAATGGGGGGGTCTTTCAACTTCTCTCTCAGCCCAGTTGGATTTTAAAGCCAGGGAGCATGTCACCAGCCATAAAAATCTACAATGAGAGAAATAAAAAACTGGCATTATAAATTCACAATCTGCAAATTATTCTTAATAAACGTTTATCTACATCCATCAGCCATAGAGAAACAGCAGAGTGTGAAGAAGCTAGGACAACTGATGATGGATATTAATCTCAATCACACGAACGCCCACTTCTTTCTAACCAGAGATTTTAATTTTAATCTGCTACATAATACCCATCGAAGCATCGCAGAAAAAAATGTGGATAACCAGTGGCTGATTCCCTCACAGATCTCTTCGCTGCAAAGAGTAGACTCTTTGGGGTGTACCCTGCTTGCAGCCCTAGAGGCCTTGTCGCAGCGAGCATTGAATGGGCGCTTTCTTGAAGACCAACCTACCCGTCCTTCTGACTACTGCCCGAAAAGGTTAGCAGTATTAAATTATAGATTCAACTCAGTCACTCTCTTTAGCTCTATTTACACTTAATCCATCCAGATGTGTCGTGAAAGTGACCACATGCCACAGGTTTGGTCGATTAGAACCTCAATCAACGCAAACACAACATTAAGAACCATTGGCTCAAAAGAACCACAAAACAACTGGAGATGGGTTAAATGGAGAATGGATGTTGCCACAACGTATGGTAATTGGAAAACACTATTATCTGATCAGGGCAGGTCCTCAATTAACACCATTTGTGATTGGGAAATGTTAGCACTAAAGCTACTAGCTGAAAAAGGCACCCCCCCCCCCCCTACAAATCTCAGGGACACAAAACCATGGTACACAAAAACACTGAGGACACTAAAAAGAACATTGAGCAAAAAGGTATGATCACTTAAAATACAATCAAATCCCACCTTACACTCCGTGTTCGAAGCCCTGCGTAGCTATTACAAAACACATTTGGCAAGCTAAACAAGAATATGAGGAATCACTCCAGACCAAACTGTACATGACATGTTGGAACAAAGATGCAAGACGGTTTTGGTTAATTATAAACAGGCTGAATATTGGCTCTAGTTCAACTATGTCAAATGGAAACAAAGTTACTGTAGAAAACTGGACAAAGCTTGTAAAAACTTTACACAAAGCCACACCCAAGATGCCCAATCAATTCTACGCCTCCACTAAACATATTTCCGCACAGCAGATCTCAATGCCAATTGATGCTAAACTTTATCAATATGCGACAAAGTTCAAGGCTATCAGGATAGCAACTTTAATTTGAAAAGCAGAACAGACAGTGCCCCAGGTCTCAATGGCATTCCAGCATCAGCCTACAAATATGACATCAATTACTGGTCGGTGTATTGTAAAACCTATTTAAGAGATGCGTAATCAGCGACATTGTTCCATCGTCCTGGCAAAACTCAATTCTACATCCTATTTGCAAAAAGGGCCCCATCTCGCTTCCAGACAGGTATTGACATATTGCACTGCTGGACATTGATGCAAAATATTTTGCGTCGTTACTGCTGAAGGACTTACAAGATTGGGCAATGACTAACAATCTGCTCGCATTCAATCAAACCGGCTTTAGAACACGGTCCGGCACCATTGACAACTTGGTGGCCATAAGGATGCTCGCAGCAAAACAAATTCAGGAGAAGGAACAGCTGTACAGCTGTTTCACAGACTACAGTAAAACTTCTGAACAGGTTAATCGTCACCTACTGTGGTCCAACTCACAGCCTGGAAATTCCCAGATCCATTATTACAAGGTATTCTGCTGCTCTACTCTAACATGTGGGCTAGAGTAAAATTACTTTTACATATTGTGGTTTCTTAAAAAATAAGCACAGAACAAGGCGTCAAGCAGGGGTGCTTATTAGCAACAACTCTTTTTAATCTATATATGAGTGACTTGGCTCCCGCCTTGCCCCGAAAATAGTAACCAGCTCACCACTTCCCTTCTTTACGCGGACGATGTTGTCCTGTTAAGCCAAATGCAGACAGGGCTTCAAAGATTGCTAGACATGTTATCCACTCATTGCCGTGCAAATGAGATGAAAATTACCTATAAAAAAACTAATACTATCTTGGACCGGAAGAAGAAAAAACAACACCATTGGAGCCTCAACAATCACTTCCTGTCCATTGTGAACAAATACAAATAGAATGGATGTTGACTAGACGAGAAAGGAGGTCGCCTATTACATTTAAACTTCTTAAAGCCAAAGCTAGCCTCGTTGAAATTTGCCTTTCCAACAATTTTTAAAAGGACCAAAAGATTCTCCCTTGAATCACTGCTGAAAATAGTCTCTGTGAAACTAGTCCCAACATTGGCATGCGGGTCTGAGGCTTTTCCGGGTAAATTGGGAGCCTTTCTGAACAACGCAGAGAGAGCACTTTTGCGAACTCTATTTAAATTACCGCATAACACCTCACCCGCCCAGATTAGGATGGAATTTGCACTAAGGGACCAACTGATCCTGCAGAAGGCCGGAATAATAAAGTACTTGCACGCCATACGGGTAGCAGAGCAAGAAACACTGAAAAATCTAATCTGGCTTGAATTATCATGCGCCAACAGCTCACGCCATACAAACGTCTGGGCACATGCCCTCTTTGAAGCATTGGAGCTAACTGGCTCGGAGGATATGTGGAACTTAAAACTGCTGCACCTTCATTTTAATGGTATGCAACAACAATTGGTTCTGTCGGGAAGTTATATTTATTTTACAAAACATTATTTAGTCCCAAAAATTCTTCCAGAATTGGCAAATCAATTGTGCCTTAATACAAACAAAATAATTCTATAAGACACCAAAGAGAAGATTTTTAAGACATGGTATATTATCAATCATATATGTGAAGTGATGCAAATAATAGCATGTTACAGGACCACACAGGGCTGTTACGAAACATATACAATAATGAAATGGAAAATACAGAAATGAACAAAAATTAGGATTAAAACAGAATAAACAATAAAACGTTACACAAATTGACAGAAATGACTTATTAAGGTATCCCAAGGAAACAGATGTCTGTACGAGCTTCGCTGCGAACTTCTTTAGCACTAAAGATAAATTTCATACAGCTAAGAAATATATGATACATATCTGATTTTATCCAAAGCACAGATTTTTATCCATGTAGAGCGAACAGAAACAACAAGCTTTTATATGGTCTAATTTCGAAGATTTTATAATTTTTTAACTGTGCAAAAACTATGCAATGTCCACATCACTAAGTCATACGCTGCTTATTGAATTGTATTTTAAATTATTCACATTACCTACACTGATTGAACCTCTATGATGATAATGCGATCGCTTTGACTAATCTTCTACATTTCCGTAAACAATTAGATATTGATAATTCCAGAATTTTACTTGCCACTTTTGCGCTTTAATAGACTTGGGGCCAGATGTACGACCCTATTTTGCATGCGCACACGGGTTTGTGACCCGTTTGCGCATGCAAAATGTCAAAGGGATATGTACAATTCCTAAACAGTGAGTCGCAATTTATATGCGACTTGCTATTTAGGAATTGCGAGTCGCTATTAGAAAGGGGCGTTCCCTTCCTAATAGCGACCCTGTTGGAAACAGCCCACTCCCACTCCGCAGGGTGGTGGTGGACCTTCCCAACACAATGGGGTAGCTTGGCTCGAGTGGTCAGGAAACAGGCGCAGTGCTAAGCATACAATATACCCACACAATAACCATGCGTGCATCCGTTCCAAAAACGACTCTACACCGTAAAAATTATGAAAATATTCTTTCTTTATCTTTTTCTCTTAGTTGCTGATTGGAAAAATAAATAGGTCAATCACAATATACAAGTTTCAATTAGTGCAGGTCAAATAAATATTGGCTGTTTGATGAAATAAATAGGGGTGATCATAAATAACAGGGCATAAATACAAGTGCAATATATACAGACAATTAAATACTTTGAGGCAATAAATACTGTACCAATAAATATTGTACACCAACAAGTCCTGTGGACCTATAAATATAGTGCAGCAATAAATAGATAAAAATTCAATAAATACAGTATCCCCAATAAATAATTACAAGTATACAGCACCCCTCATATAATCAGATGACACTTCACTTCTTAAGGGCTGATATGGCCCAGGCACAGCTTGTAGGGTTGTGGAAGGCTTGAGGGGGGGCTACTCCCTGGCTGGGACAAGGCTGAGGCCTAATCTGAGGTAGATCCAAGGGGGGGGGATACCAATGCCCTGGCTTTCCTTCTCCACACAACCTCTCTAGGTTAGTCCCAGTTCACCCCAGGCACAGTCAGATGGGTTTCAGCACCTCCCTAGCCCCTTAGAGCAGTCTCTCAGGTCTCCACAGGGCCTTAGGCGCCCTCTACTCCACTTACTGCCCTTTTTCTGATGTTCCGACGCCGCTGGAGTCGTGTCGACGCCGTGAGGCGGTTCCGGTTCGGTCTCGGCGGCCTCGGCACAATGTCAGTTCCTTGACGACGCCGGTAGGCGGTTCCGGTCCGATGTCGGTGGCCTCGGTTCGATCTCGACCTCCGATTCGACGGCGTCAGGCAGTCTCTTCACGATGTCGACTTCGGGCGGCTCCGGTCCGATGGCGCTCTCGGCTCCGATGACGTCGGCCGGCCTGGCCTCGATGTCGACTTCCGGCGACTCCGGGGTGCGATCCTCACCCCCGACCTCCGGTGCTCCTCCTCACAGGCTCCGGGCGACTCCGGAGTGCGATCCTCACTCCCGACCTCCGGTGCTCCTCTACCTCGGTCTCCGACGACTCCGGAGGGCGGACTTCACTCCTCCGATGACGCCGCTCGCTCGACCTCGGTTCACTTCCTCCTCGACCTCTGGTATTCCTCACGACCTCCGTCGGCGCCCTCTCGCGACCTCAGGCGGCTCCGGGTACGACGTCTGCTTCTTCAGTCAGCGCCGCTTCTCCACCTCGGGCTCCAGGTCTTAGGCTACTCGACGCCGGACTCCAGGGAAACCAGTTTCCAGGTCAGGATCTTGCTGCTTTCTGCTTCTAAGGCCTGTTCCTGCTGTTCAGGTCCTTAGGATGAGTTTTTCTGTCTTCTTCCCACACAGGGCTATAGGCTGGGATCCATCAGTAGGGACAAGTATCAAGGGTGGGTTTATGGACCCCACTCCAGGCACAAGTTTCCACCCCTGCTGCTTCACTCCTTCCTCCTTCACTGTTGTGCTCCTCTCCCTTCACCAGTCAGGTGCCAACTGCCAGCTCCAACTGCCAACTCTCTCTCTTAACCTCCCAACATTCTAAACGGTTTCCAACTGTCACAGAGTTCTGGAATCTCCTGGAATGTTCTGGAAGGTGCTGGTAGGTTCCAGTGGATGCTGGTGATGTCACAGGTGGCCACCATTTTGTGCTTCAGGCCCTCAGACAGAAGTTTCAGGGGTAGCTAAAATGGCTCCCTGAATCTGCAGCAACACGAAAAAGTCTGGTGGTTCCCAAAAAGGAAAAATTCAAACAGGGTTTGAGGCAAAAGTGGGACAAAATAAATAATGATGAGGAGGGACCACCCAAAGGGCTGACAGGTCTAACACGCGTCCCCCCCAGCTGAAAGTGGGGAGAGCTACCCAACCCCTTGGGAGTTCTCATCACTAAGGCGGAAATACCTTGAGAGACCGTCTGCATTGGCGTGGTCCACTCCAGGCCGATGTTCCACCTGAAAGTCCATCCCCTGTAGGGAAATAGACCACCTCAACAACTTGGGATTCTCCCCCTTCATTTGCATCAGCCAACGAAGGGGTCTGTGGTCGGTCTGAACTAGGAAGTGCGAGCCAAACAGGTATGGCCGCAACTTCTTCAGAGCCCATACCACTGCAAAGGCTTCACGCTCTATTGCACTCCACTTCTGTTCCCTGGGAAGTAGTCTCCGGGATAGGAAGACCACGGGTTGATCCAGACCCTCTTCGTTGAGTTGCGATAACACTGCCCCAATGCCATGTTCTGATGCATCTGTCTGGACAATGAACTTCTTGGAAAAGTCTGGGGCCCTTAAGACCGGGGCCTCGCACATGGCTTTCTTCAATTTCTCAAAGGCTTGCTGACAAGCCTCCGTCCAGACTACCCGTCGAGGTTGTTTCTTGGACGTGAGCTCCGTGAGAGGGGCTACGATGGTACCGTACCCCTTCACGAAGCGGCGATAGTATCCCGTGAGGCCCAAAAATGCTCGGACCTCAGTCTGAGTCTTGGGGGGTTCCCAGGCCATGATGGCCTCGATCTTCGCCTGGAGGGGTTGCACCGCTCCCCTACCCACCAAGTGTCCAAGGTACACTACCGACCCCTGCCCGATCTGGCACTTGCTGGCCTTGATCGTCAATCCAGCTTGTCTCAGGGCCTGGAGAACAGCTTGCAGGTGACGCAAGTGATCCTCCCAGCTGTTACTGAAGACGGCTATGTCATCCAGATAAGCAGCAGAGAAACTCTCCATTCCGGTGAGGATCTGGTTTACCAGGTGCTGAAACGTGGCAGGTGCGTTCTTGAGCCCAAAGGGCATCACACAGAACTGGTAGTGGCCATTGGGCGTGGAGAAGGCTGACCTTTCCCTTGCTCCATCAGTCAAAGAGATCTGCCAGTACCCTGAAGTAAGGTCAAAGGTACTTAGATATTGGGCAGCTCCCAGCCGGTCAATCAATTCATCCGCCCTAGGGATCGGATGAGCATCAGTTTTTGTCACTGAATTCAGTCCCCGGTAGTCCACACAGAACCTCAGTTCTGGTTGGGCACCCGGTGGTGCAGCTTTCGGTACTAACACCACCGGACTAGACCAGGGGCTGCTAGAAGGTTCAATCACTCCTAGCTCCAGCATCTTAATGACTTCACTATGAATGCTGGTCTTCACCTTGTCTGACATCCGGTAGATCTTGGACTTCACAGGTGGGCTGTCTCCTGTGTCCACGTCATGGACGCACAGGTGAGTCCTACCCGGGACAAGGGAGAACAACGAAGAGTACTGCCCCAGGACCTGGCGACAGTCCTCCTGCTGTTCAGGAGTTAGAGATGGGGAGAGAATCACTCCCTCCACCGACCCATCCTTTTCTTGAGACGCAAACAGATCAGGGAGAGGCTCGCTTTCCACGTCCTCTCCTCCGTCAGTCACCATCATCAAGATGACTTCGGGCCTCTCGTGGTGGGGTTTGAGGCGGTTGGCATGCAGCACCCGCAGGGGCTGACGAGGGGTCTTCAGGTCCACCAAGTAGGTAGCCTTACCCTTCTTCTCCAACACCTCAAAGGGTCCTGACCAGCGATCCTGGAGGGCGCTAAGCTCTCCGGGTTCGATCACCCACACCTTCTGGCCAGGCTCCAACTCCACCGGGTGAGCATTGTGGTCATACCACGCCTTCATTACTGCTTGGCTGGCTTCCAAGTTGTCAGAAGCTTGCTTCCACAACTTAGCCATTTGGCTCCGGAAGGCCAGCATGTAGCTCACCACATCCTGGGGAAGCTTTCTGGGAGTTCTTTCCCATCCGTCTCTCACCAGGTTGAGAGGTCCACGTACAGGGTGCCCATACAGAAGCTCGAAGGGGCTGAAGCCCACTCCCTTCTGTGGCACTTCCCTGTAGGAAAAAAGTAAACAGGGTAGGAGGACGTCCCATTTCCTCCGCAGGCTTTCAGGCAGACTTCTGATCATGCCTTTCAAGGTTTTGTTAAACCTCTCCACCAGACCATTGGTCTGGGGGTGGTAAGGAGTTGTGAACCGGTAGGTCACTCCACACTCCTTCCACATCGCCCGCATATATGCTGACATGAAGTTGGTCCCCCTGTCGGACACAACTTCCTTGGGAAAACCCACTCGGGTAAAGATTCCCATCCGGGCCCTAGCCACAACAGGTGCTGTTATGGTCCTCAGAGGTATTGCCTCTGGGTACCGTGTGGCATGATCCACCAGAACCAGGATAAACCTGTGACCAGCTGTAGTTGGCGGATCTAAGGGACCCACAATGTCGATGCCCACCCTTTCAAAGGGGGTGCTAACGACAGGAAGTGGTTCCAGGGGAGCTTTCAGCTTCACCCCTGTTTTCCCACTGGCTTGGCAAGACACACATGTCCGGCAGTAGGTATCGGACGACACTTTCATCTGAGGCCAATAAAAGTGTGGGACAAGACGGGCGAAGGTCTTGTCTTGCCCCAGGTGTCCTGCCAATGGTATCTCGTGAGCCAACTCTAAAAGGAAGGCTCGATAACGTTGAGGGACTACCAAGGCTCGTGACGATCCATGTAGGGGTGCCTTGGGTTCACTGTAGAGGAGGCCATCCTCCCAGTAAACACTGTAGTTCCCTTCAACGTTCCCTGCTGCCTGGGCTTCGGCCTGTCGCCTCAGCCCCTCAAGGGTAGGGCACTCCCTCTGGCCCTGGCAGAATTCCTCCCTGGACGGGCCTCCCTCCACGTGCCACTCGGCCGGGATGGGTAGGTCCTCCAGGTTGGTAACGTCCCCCTCCGCAGACTCCTGGTCCACCACCTCCGGTGGCCTATCCGTCCTACGGGGTGGAGACGCCGAGGCAGGCTCCTCCTGTCCTCGGTTCTTCCCTTGACTGGCAGCTGGCTGGGCCTTTGTTCCAGGCTCCAGCCGAAATGAACTCCCTCTTCGGGTAGTCGTGGACCTTGTGCTAACACAGGCCCAGTCAGGTGTACCCAGCATCTCGGTGTGAGTCCGGTATTCCACCTCCTTCCAAGCGTTGTGCTCCATATCATTCCCCAGCAGACAATCGACTGGCACGGCAGGGCTTACGGCAACTCGAAGTGAACCTGCAACCCCCCCCCATTCAAAGGGAACCTCGGCCACGGGATAGTGACCTGTTCTGCCGTCAGCCATCGCGGCTGGGTGGAGTACATCGGGAATTACCTGCTCTGGAGACACCAGCTGGCTACGCACCATAGTCATACTGGCTCCTGTGTCTCTCAGAGCCTCCCCTCTTTGGCCGTTGATGGTGATCCACTGCCCATACTTTGCGGTATTTGCGGGCACCTGGATCTTAGGAACCATCTCCCGTTCTCCCAGGGACACTAAAGTGACACCCGCCCACTCCCTTCCCTTAGTTAAGGGCATCTCCTCCCCGAGCACTACACTAGCTACTCCGGGGGGCTTTCCTCCAGTGGGAGGGGGTGATCGTTTCTGACACTTCGGATCTCCTTTATAGTGTCCAACGCCACCGCACTCGTAGCAATGGACAACCCTTGGCTGCTGACTCTGGCCAGGATTAGGGTTTCTGGGTGGGTTAGCCTTAGAGGTGAATCCTGTTCCCTTCCCTTGGAAGTTATTTTGGGGGCCTTTGGAGAACTCCTTTTTCTTTTCCCCTCCCTCTTTCTTCTGGGGGGCGCCCTGTCCGGCCTTTTGAGTATCCCCTCCAGTCCCCCTTGTGGACACCCGGGTATTAGCCCAAATGTCCGCCTCCTCAGCAAGCTTCCGGGGACTGGTCAGCTTGCTATCCACCAGGTGTTGCCGCAGTTCAGGGAAACATTTCTCGAGCAGGTGTTCCTTCAGTACTAGGTCAAACAACTCCTCGTAGTTCCTCACTTCACTGCCCTGAATCCAACCTTCCATTGCCTTCTTCGCATAGTCCAGGAAGTCCACCCAATTCTGCGTGCCCAGCTTGTGACTACCCCTGAACTTCTGTCTGTACTTTTCAGGTGTTAGTCCAAACTTTCTGATGAGCGCCAGTTTCATGGTGGGGTAGTGGGTCTGCTCATCCTCCTCGAGGGCCAATAAAGCATCCCTACCAGCTGGAGGCATGTACTTGTACAATCCCCCTCCCCAGTACTTCTCCGGAACCCCATGGGCCCTCAGTGAGACCTCATAGGCCGCTAGCCACTTGGCGATATCGTCGCCCACTCCATAGCTAGCCACTATGTGCTTTGGCAGGTAAGGTTTGGGTTCCCTGGTGGACTCTTGGATTTGGCTGCCACCATTAGGAACAGGTTGTGCCCCGATTCTCAAGATCTGAAGATCTATTTCTTTCAGTCGCAATTCATGGGCCATCCTCTGCTCCTCCTTCTCCTTTTCCAGCCTTGCTAAGTCCCATGTGAGCTGTCTTTTCTCCCTCCGGTCCGTTAGCTCCACTTCAGACAAGCCACCGCTAGAGGCACTGCTGCCCTTCCTAGAAATGGTTCTGGGCCCTGCTGACAGGTTCCCCACCTCAGGTTGGTACATCTCAGCCCCCTCGGGGTCAGGCTCTCCATCCCTGTCTTCCTCCTCAGCCTTGCTTTCCCTGCGTGCCTCCCCCCAAGCCCTTAAGCTGGTTTGGAGTGCACCCTTCTTTGCTCCTGGGGGATAGTACACCCCCTCCCGCTGGCAAAACTCCCTGAGTTGGGCCACAGTGTACGTTTCTAGATTTTCTAGTACAAACTCCATCTTGCCCACTCAGGTTAGAGGACAGGTTTTGTGCAGTAACAATGCAGGGGGGTACCTTTAATAATACCTCCTCCCACCACCAGAGTAAATTTGGAAAAAACAAAAACCCACAATTAGGAAGGCCGCTTTTGAGAAAACTCCCGGTGTAGGCCTATGGACTACCCACAGTTATTGTTGAGTATATGTAGGCACAGCTCTATCCCACCACTGAACACCAATTTATGTTGGAAACAGCCCACTCCCACTCCGCAGGGTGGTGGTGGACCTTCCCAACACAATGGGGTAGCTTGGCTCGAGTGGTCAGGAAACAGGCGCAGTGCTAAGCATACAATATACCCACACAATAACCATGCGTGCATCCGTTCCAAAAACGACTCTACACCGTAAAAATTATGAAAATATTCTTTCTTTATCTTTTTCTCTTAGTTGCTGATTGGAAAAATAAATAGGTCAATCACAATATACAAGTTTCAATTAGTGCAGGTCAAATAAATATTGGCTGTTTGATGAAATAAATAGGGGTGATCATAAATAACAGGGCATAAATACAAGTGCAATATATACAGACAATTAAATACTTTGAGGCAATAAATACTGTACCAATAAATATTGTACACCAACAAGTCCTGTGGACCTATAAATATAGTGCAGCAATAAATAGATAAAAATTCAATAAATACAGTATCCCCAATAAATAATTACAAGTATACAGCACCCCTCATATAATCAGATGACACTTCACTTCTTAAGGGCTGATATGGCCCAGGCACAGCTTGTAGGGTTGTGGAAGGCTTGAGGGGGGGCTACTCCCTGGCTGGGACAAGGCTGAGGCCTAATCTGAGGTAGATCCAAGGGGGGGGGATACCAATGCCCTGGCTTTCCTTCTCCACACAACCTCTCTAGGTTAGTCCCAGTTCACCCCAGGCACAGTCAGATGGGTTTCAGCACCTCCCTAGCCCCTTAGAGCAGTCTCTCAGGTCTCCACAGGGCCTTAGGCGCCCTCTACTCCACTTACTGCCCTTTTTCTGATGTTCCGACGCCGCTGGAGTCGTGTCGACGCCGTGAGGCGGTTCCGGTTCGGTCTCGGCGGCCTCGGCACAATGTCAGTTCCTTGACGACGCCGGTAGGCGGTTCCGGTCCGATGTCGGTGGCCTCGGTTCGATCTCGACCTCCGATTCGACGGCGTCAGGCAGTCTCTTCACGATGTCGACTTCGGGCGGCTCCGGTCCGATGGCGCTCTCGGCTCCGATGACGTCGGCCGGCCTGGCCTCGATGTCGACTTCCGGCGACTCCGGGGTGCGATCCTCACCCCCGACCTCCGGTGCTCCTCCTCACAGGCTCCGGGCGACTCCGGAGTGCGATCCTCACTCCCGACCTCCGGTGCTCCTCTACCTCGGTCTCCGACGACTCCGGAGGGCGGACTTCACTCCTCCGATGACGCCGCTCGCTCGACCTCGGTTCACTTCCTCCTCGACCTCTGGTATTCCTCACGACCTCCGTCGGCGCCCTCTCGCGACCTCAGGCGGCTCCGGGTACGACGTCTGCTTCTTCAGTCAGCGCCGCTTCTCCACCTCGGGCTCCAGGTCTTAGGCTACTCGACGCCGGACTCCAGGGAAACCAGTTTCCAGGTCAGGATCTTGCTGCTTTCTGCTTCTAAGGCCTGTTCCTGCTGTTCAGGTCCTTAGGATGAGTTTTTCTGTCTTCTTCCCACACAGGGCTATAGGCTGGGATCCATCAGTAGGGACAAGTATCAAGGGTGGGTTTATGGACCCCACTCCAGGCACAAGTTTCCACCCCTGCTGCTTCACTCCTTCCTCCTTCACTGTTGTGCTCCTCTCCCTTCACCAGTCAGGTGCCAACTGCCAGCTCCAACTGCCAACTCTCTCTCTTAACCTCCCAACATTCTAAACGGTTTCCAACTGTCACAGAGTTCTGGAATCTCCTGGAATGTTCTGGAAGGTGCTGGTAGGTTCCAGTGGATGCTGGTGATGTCACAGGTGGCCACCATTTTGTGCTTCAGGCCCTCAGACAGAAGTTTCAGGGGTAGCTAAAATGGCTCCCTGAATCTGCAGCAACACGAAAAAGTCTGGTGGTTCCCAAAAAGGAAAAATTCAAACAGGGTTTGAGGCAAAAGTGGGACAAAATAAATAATGATGAGGAGGGACCACCCAAAGGGCTGACAGGTCTAACACGCGTCCCCCCCAGCTGAAAGTGGGGAGAGCTACCCAACCCCTTGGGAGTTCTCATCACTAAGGCGGAAATACCTTGAGAGACCGTCTGCATTGGCGTGGTCCACTCCAGGCCGATGTTCCACCTGAAAGTCCATCCCCTGTAGGGAAATAGACCACCTCAACAACTTGGGATTCTCCCCCTTCATTTGCATCAGCCAACGAAGGGGTCTGTGGTCGGTCTGAACTAGGAAGTGCGAGCCAAACAGGTATGGCCGCAACTTCTTCAGAGCCCATACCACTGCAAAGGCTTCACGCTCTATTGCACTCCACTTCTGTTCCCTGGGAAGTAGTCTCCGGGATAGGAAGACCACGGGTTGATCCAGACCCTCTTCGTTGAGTTGCGATAACACTGCCCCAATGCCATGTTCTGATGCATCTGTCTGGACAATGAACTTCTTGGAAAAGTCTGGGGCCCTTAAGACCGGGGCCTCGCACATGGCTTTCTTCAATTTCTCAAAGGCTTGCTGACAAGCCTCCGTCCAGACTACCCGTCGAGGTTGTTTCTTGGACGTGAGCTCCGTGAGAGGGGCTACGATGGTACCGTACCCCTTCACGAAGCGGCGATAGTATCCCGTGAGGCCCAAAAATGCTCGGACCTCAGTCTGAGTCTTGGGGGGTTCCCAGGCCATGATGGCCTCGATCTTCGCCTGGAGGGGTTGCACCGCTCCCCTACCCACCAAGTGTCCAAGGTACACTACCGACCCCTGCCCGATCTGGCACTTGCTGGCCTTGATCGTCAATCCAGCTTGTCTCAGGGCCTGGAGAACAGCTTGCAGGTGACGCAAGTGATCCTCCCAGCTGTTACTGAAGACGGCTATGTCATCCAGATAAGCAGCAGAGAAACTCTCCATTCCGGTGAGGATCTGGTTTACCAGGTGCTGAAACGTGGCAGGTGCGTTCTTGAGCCCAAAGGGCATCACACAGAACTGGTAGTGGCCATTGGGCGTGGAGAAGGCTGACCTTTCCCTTGCTCCATCAGTCAAAGAGATCTGCCAGTACCCTGAAGTAAGGTCAAAGGTACTTAGATATTGGGCAGCTCCCAGCCGGTCAATCAATTCATCCGCCCTAGGGATCGGATGAGCATCAGTTTTTGTCACTGAATTCAGTCCCCGGTAGTCCACACAGAACCTCAGTTCTGGTTGGGCACCCGGTGGTGCAGCTTTCGGTACTAACACCACCGGACTAGACCAGGGGCTGCTAGAAGGTTCAATCACTCCTAGCTCCAGCATCTTAATGACTTCACTATGAATGCTGGTCTTCACCTTGTCTGACATCCGGTAGATCTTGGACTTCACAGGTGGGCTGTCTCCTGTGTCCACGTCATGGACGCACAGGTGAGTCCTACCCGGGACAAGGGAGAACAACGAAGAGTACTGCCCCAGGACCTGGCGACAGTCCTCCTGCTGTTCAGGAGTTAGAGATGGGGAGAGAATCACTCCCTCCACCGACCCATCCTTTTCTTGAGACGCAAACAGATCAGGGAGAGGCTCGCTTTCCACGTCCTCTCCTCCGTCAGTCACCATCATCAAGATGACTTCGGGCCTCTCGTGGTGGGGTTTGAGGCGGTTGGCATGCAGCACCCGCAGGGGCTGACGAGGGGTCTTCAGGTCCACCAAGTAGGTAGCCTTACCCTTCTTCTCCAACACCTCAAAGGGTCCTGACCAGCGATCCTGGAGGGCGCTAAGCTCTCCGGGTTCGATCACCCACACCTTCTGGCCAGGCTCCAACTCCACCGGGTGAGCATTGTGGTCATACCACGCCTTCATTACTGCTTGGCTGGCTTCCAAGTTGTCAGAAGCTTGCTTCCACAACTTAGCCATTTGGCTCCGGAAGGCCAGCATGTAGCTCACCACATCCTGGGGAAGCTTTCTGGGAGTTCTTTCCCATCCGTCTCTCACCAGGTTGAGAGGTCCACGTACAGGGTGCCCATACAGAAGCTCGAAGGGGCTGAAGCCCACTCCCTTCTGTGGCACTTCCCTGTAGGAAAAAAGTAAACAGGGTAGGAGGACGTCCCATTTCCTCCGCAGGCTTTCAGGCAGACTTCTGATCATGCCTTTCAAGGTTTTGTTAAACCTCTCCACCAGACCATTGGTCTGGGGGTGGTAAGGAGTTGTGAACCGGTAGGTCACTCCACACTCCTTCCACATCGCCCGCATATATGCTGACATGAAGTTGGTCCCCCTGTCGGACACAACTTCCTTGGGAAAACCCACTCGGGTAAAGATTCCCATCCGGGCCCTAGCCACAACAGGTGCTGTTATGGTCCTCAGAGGTATTGCCTCTGGGTACCGTGTGGCATGATCCACCAGAACCAGGATAAACCTGTGACCAGCTGTAGTTGGCGGATCTAAGGGACCCACAATGTCGATGCCCACCCTTTCAAAGGGGGTGCTAACGACAGGAAGTGGTTCCAGGGGAGCTTTCAGCTTCACCCCTGTTTTCCCACTGGCTTGGCAAGACACACATGTCCGGCAGTAGGTATCGGACGACACTTTCATCTGAGGCCAATAAAAGTGTGGGACAAGACGGGCGAAGGTCTTGTCTTGCCCCAGGTGTCCTGCCAATGGTATCTCGTGAGCCAACTCTAAAAGGAAGGCTCGATAACGTTGAGGGACTACCAAGGCTCGTGACGATCCATGTAGGGGTGCCTTGGGTTCACTGTAGAGGAGGCCATCCTCCCAGTAAACACTGTAGTTCCCTTCAACGTTCCCTGCTGCCTGGGCTTCGGCCTGTCGCCTCAGCCCCTCAAGGGTAGGGCACTCCCTCTGGCCCTGGCAGAATTCCTCCCTGGACGGGCCTCCCTCCACGTGCCACTCGGCCGGGATGGGTAGGTCCTCCAGGTTGGTAACGTCCCCCTCCGCAGACTCCTGGTCCACCACCTCCGGTGGCCTATCCGTCCTACGGGGTGGAGACGCCGAGGCAGGCTCCTCCTGTCCTCGGTTCTTCCCTTGACTGGCAGCTGGCTGGGCCTTTGTTCCAGGCTCCAGCCGAAATGAACTCCCTCTTCGGGTAGTCGTGGACCTTGTGCTAACACAGGCCCAGTCAGGTGTACCCAGCATCTCGGTGTGAGTCCGGTATTCCACCTCCTTCCAAGCGTTGTGCTCCATATCATTCCCCAGCAGACAATCGACTGGCACGGCAGGGCTTACGGCAACTCGAAGTGAACCTGCAACCCCCCCCCATTCAAAGGGAACCTCGGCCACGGGATAGTGACCTGTTCTGCCGTCAGCCATCGCGGCTGGGTGGAGTACATCGGGAATTACCTGCTCTGGAGACACCAGCTGGCTACGCACCATAGTCATACTGGCTCCTGTGTCTCTCAGAGCCTCCCCTCTTTGGCCGTTGATGGTGATCCACTGCCCATACTTTGCGGTATTTGCGGGCACCTGGATCTTAGGAACCATCTCCCGTTCTCCCAGGGACACTAAAGTGACACCCGCCCACTCCCTTCCCTTAGTTAAGGGCATCTCCTCCCCGAGCACTACACTAGCTACTCCGGGGGGCTTTCCTCCAGTGGGAGGGGGTGATCGTTTCTGACACTTCGGATCTCCTTTATAGTGTCCAACGCCACCGCACTCGTAGCAATGGACAACCCTTGGCTGCTGACTCTGGCCAGGATTAGGGTTTCTGGGTGGGTTAGCCTTAGAGGTGAATCCTGTTCCCTTCCCTTGGAAGTTATTTTGGGGGCCTTTGGAGAACTCCTTTTTCTTTTCCCCTCCCTCTTTCTTCTGGGGGGCGCCCTGTCCGGCCTTTTGAGTATCCCCTCCAGTCCCCCTTGTGGACACCCGGGTATTAGCCCAAATGTCCGCCTCCTCAGCAAGCTTCCGGGGACTGGTCAGCTTGCTATCCACCAGGTGTTGCCGCAGTTCAGGGAAACATTTCTCGAGCAGGTGTTCCTTCAGTACTAGGTCAAACAACTCCTCGTAGTTCCTCACTTCACTGCCCTGAATCCAACCTTCCATTGCCTTCTTCGCATAGTCCAGGAAGTCCACCCAATTCTGCGTGCCCAGCTTGTGACTACCCCTGAACTTCTGTCTGTACTTTTCAGGTGTTAGTCCAAACTTTCTGATGAGCGCCAGTTTCATGGTGGGGTAGTGGGTCTGCTCATCCTCCTCGAGGGCCAATAAAGCATCCCTACCAGCTGGAGGCATGTACTTGTACAATCCCCCTCCCCAGTACTTCTCCGGAACCCCATGGGCCCTCAGTGAGACCTCATAGGCCGCTAGCCACTTGGCGATATCGTCGCCCACTCCATAGCTAGCCACTATGTGCTTTGGCAGGTAAGGTTTGGGTTCCCTGGTGGACTCTTGGATTTGGCTGCCACCATTAGGAACAGGTTGTGCCCCGATTCTCAAGATCTGAAGATCTATTTCTTTCAGTCGCAATTCATGGGCCATCCTCTGCTCCTCCTTCTCCTTTTCCAGCCTTGCTAAGTCCCATGTGAGCTGTCTTTTCTCCCTCCGGTCCGTTAGCTCCACTTCAGACAAGCCACCGCTAGAGGCACTGCTGCCCTTCCTAGAAATGGTTCTGGGCCCTGCTGACAGGTTCCCCACCTCAGGTTGGTACATCTCAGCCCCCTCGGGGTCAGGCTCTCCATCCCTGTCTTCCTCCTCAGCCTTGCTTTCCCTGCGTGCCTCCCCCCAAGCCCTTAAGCTGGTTTGGAGTGCACCCTTCTTTGCTCCTGGGGGATAGTACACCCCCTCCCGCTGGCAAAACTCCCTGAGTTGGGCCACAGTGTACGTTTCTAGATTTTCTAGTACAAACTCCATCTTGCCCACTCAGGTTAGAGGACAGGTTTTGTGCAGTAACAATGCAGGGGGGTACCTTTAATAATACCTCCTCCCACCACCAGAGTAAATTTGGAAAAAACAAAAACCCACAATTAGGAAGGCCGCTTTTGAGAAAACTCCCGGTGTAGGCCTATGGACTACCCACAGTTATTGTTGAGTATATGTAGGCACAGCTCTATCCCACCACTGAACACCAATTTATGTTGGAAACAGCCCACTCCCACTCCGCAGGGTGGTGGTGGACCTTCCCAACACAATGGGGTAGCTTGGCTCGAGTGGTCAGGAAACAGGCGCAGTGCTAAGCATACAATATACCCACACAATAACCATGCGTGCATCCGTTCCAAAAACGACTCTACACCGTAAAAATTATGAAAATATTCTTTCTTTATCTTTTTCTCTTAGTTGCTGATTGGAAAAATAAATAGGTCAATCACAATATACAAGTTTCAATTAGTGCAGGTCAAATAAATATTGGCTGTTTGATGAAATAAATAGGGGTGATCATAAATAACAGGGCATAAATACAAGTGCAATATATACAGACAATTAAATACTTTGAGGCAATAAATACTGTACCAATAAATATTGTACACCAACAAGTCCTGTGGACCTATAAATATAGTGCAGCAATAAATAGATAAAAATTCAATAAATACAGTATCCCCAATAAATAATTACAAGTATACAGCACCCCTCATATAATCAGATGACACTTCACTTCTTAAGGGCTGATATGGCCCAGGCACAGCTTGTAGGGTTGTGGAAGGCTTGAGGGGGGGCTACTCCCTGGCTGGGACAAGGCTGAGGCCTAATCTGAGGTAGATCCAAGGGGGGGGGATACCAATGCCCTGGCTTTCCTTCTCCACACAACCTCTCTAGGTTAGTCCCAGTTCACCCCAGGCACAGTCAGATGGGTTTCAGCACCTCCCTAGCCCCTTAGAGCAGTCTCTCAGGTCTCCACAGGGCCTTAGGCGCCCTCTACTCCACTTACTGCCCTTTTTCTGATGTTCCGACGCCGCTGGAGTCGTGTCGACGCCGTGAGGCGGTTCCGGTTCGGTCTCGGCGGCCTCGGCACAATGTCAGTTCCTTGACGACGCCGGTAGGCGGTTCCGGTCCGATGTCGGTGGCCTCGGTTCGATCTCGACCTCCGATTCGACGGCGTCAGGCAGTCTCTTCACGATGTCGACTTCGGGCGGCTCCGGTCCGATGGCGCTCTCGGCTCCGATGACGTCGGCCGGCCTGGCCTCGATGTCGACTTCCGGCGACTCCGGGGTGCGATCCTCACCCCCGACCTCCGGTGCTCCTCCTCACAGGCTCCGGGCGACTCCGGAGTGCGATCCTCACTCCCGACCTCCGGTGCTCCTCTACCTCGGTCTCCGACGACTCCGGAGGGCGGACTTCACTCCTCCGATGACGCCGCTCGCTCGACCTCGGTTCACTTCCTCCTCGACCTCTGGTATTCCTCACGACCTCCGTCGGCGCCCTCTCGCGACCTCAGGCGGCTCCGGGTACGACGTCTGCTTCTTCAGTCAGCGCCGCTTCTCCACCTCGGGCTCCAGGTCTTAGGCTACTCGACGCCGGACTCCAGGGAAACCAGTTTCCAGGTCAGGATCTTGCTGCTTTCTGCTTCTAAGGCCTGTTCCTGCTGTTCAGGTCCTTAGGATGAGTTTTTCTGTCTTCTTCCCACACAGGGCTATAGGCTGGGATCCATCAGTAGGGACAAGTATCAAGGGTGGGTTTATGGACCCCACTCCAGGCACAAGTTTCCACCCCTGCTGCTTCACTCCTTCCTCCTTCACTGTTGTGCTCCTCTCCCTTCACCAGTCAGGTGCCAACTGCCAGCTCCAACTGCCAACTCTCTCTCTTAACCTCCCAACATTCTAAACGGTTTCCAACTGTCACAGAGTTCTGGAATCTCCTGGAATGTTCTGGAAGGTGCTGGTAGGTTCCAGTGGATGCTGGTGATGTCACAGGTGGCCACCATTTTGTGCTTCAGGCCCTCAGACAGAAGTTTCAGGGGTAGCTAAAATGGCTCCCTGAATCTGCAGCAACACGAAAAAGTCTGGTGGTTCCCAAAAAGGAAAAATTCAAACAGGGTTTGAGGCAAAAGTGGGACAAAATAAATAATGATGAGGAGGGACCACCCAAAGGGCTGACAGGTCTAACACGCGTCCCCCCCAGCTGAAAGTGGGGAGAGCTACCCAACCCCTTGGGAGTTCTCATCACTAAGGCGGAAATACCTTGAGAGACCGTCTGCATTGGCGTGGTCCACTCCAGGCCGATGTTCCACCTGAAAGTCCATCCCCTGTAGGGAAATAGACCACCTCAACAACTTGGGATTCTCCCCCTTCATTTGCATCAGCCAACGAAGGGGTCTGTGGTCGGTCTGAACTAGGAAGTGCGAGCCAAACAGGTATGGCCGCAACTTCTTCAGAGCCCATACCACTGCAAAGGCTTCACGCTCTATTGCACTCCACTTCTGTTCCCTGGGAAGTAGTCTCCGGGATAGGAAGACCACGGGTTGATCCAGACCCTCTTCGTTGAGTTGCGATAACACTGCCCCAATGCCATGTTCTGATGCATCTGTCTGGACAATGAACTTCTTGGAAAAGTCTGGGGCCCTTAAGACCGGGGCCTCGCACATGGCTTTCTTCAATTTCTCAAAGGCTTGCTGACAAGCCTCCGTCCAGACTACCCGTCGAGGTTGTTTCTTGGACGTGAGCTCCGTGAGAGGGGCTACGATGGTACCGTACCCCTTCACGAAGCGGCGATAGTATCCCGTGAGGCCCAAAAATGCTCGGACCTCAGTCTGAGTCTTGGGGGGTTCCCAGGCCATGATGGCCTCGATCTTCGCCTGGAGGGGTTGCACCGCTCCCCTACCCACCAAGTGTCCAAGGTACACTACCGACCCCTGCCCGATCTGGCACTTGCTGGCCTTGATCGTCAATCCAGCTTGTCTCAGGGCCTGGAGAACAGCTTGCAGGTGACGCAAGTGATCCTCCCAGCTGTTACTGAAGACGGCTATGTCATCCAGATAAGCAGCAGAGAAACTCTCCATTCCGGTGAGGATCTGGTTTACCAGGTGCTGAAACGTGGCAGGTGCGTTCTTGAGCCCAAAGGGCATCACACAGAACTGGTAGTGGCCATTGGGCGTGGAGAAGGCTGACCTTTCCCTTGCTCCATCAGTCAAAGAGATCTGCCAGTACCCTGAAGTAAGGTCAAAGGTACTTAGATATTGGGCAGCTCCCAGCCGGTCAATCAATTCATCCGCCCTAGGGATCGGATGAGCATCAGTTTTTGTCACTGAATTCAGTCCCCGGTAGTCCACACAGAACCTCAGTTCTGGTTGGGCACCCGGTGGTGCAGCTTTCGGTACTAACACCACCGGACTAGACCAGGGGCTGCTAGAAGGTTCAATCACTCCTAGCTCCAGCATCTTAATGACTTCACTATGAATGCTGGCCTTCACCTTGTCTGACATCCGGTAGATCTTGGACTTCACAGGTGGGCTGTCTCCTGTGTCCACGTCATGGACGCACAGGTGAGTCCTACCCGGGACAAGGGAGAACAACGAAGAGTACTGCCCCAGGACCTGGCGACAGTCCTCCTGCTGTTCAGGAGTTAGAGATGGGGAGAGAATCACTCCCTCCACCGACCCATCCTTTTCTTGAGACGCAAACAGATCAGGGAGAGGCTCGCTTTCCACGTCCTCTCCTCCGTCAGTCACCATCATCAAGATGACTTCGGGCCTCTCGTGGTGGGGTTTGAGGCGGTTGGCATGCAGCACCCGCAGGGGCTGACGAGGGGTCTTCAGGTCCACCAAGTAGGTAGCCTTACCCTTCTTCTCCAACACCTCAAAGGGTCCTGACCAGCGATCCTGGAGGGCGCTAAGCTCTCCGGGTTCGATCACCCACACCTTCTGGCCAGGCTCCAACTCCACCGGGTGAGCATTGTGGTCATACCACGCCTTCATTACTGCTTGGCTGGCTTCCAAGTTGTCAGAAGCTTGCTTCCACAACTTAGCCATTTGGCTCCGGAAGGCCAGCATGTAGCTCACCACATCCTGGGGAAGCTTTCTGGGAGTTCTTTCCCATCCGTCTCTCACCAGGTTGAGAGGTCCACGTACAGGGTGCCCATACAGAAGCTCGAAGGGGCTGAAGCCCACTCCCTTCTGTGGCACTTCCCTGTAGGAAAAAAGTAAACAGGGTAGGAGGACGTCCCATTTCCTCCGCAGGCTTTCAGGCAGACTTCTGATCATGCCTTTCAAGGTTTTGTTAAACCTCTCCACCAGACCATTGGTCTGGGGGTGGTAAGGAGTTGTGAACCGGTAGGTCACTCCACACTCCTTCCACATCGCCCGCATATATGCTGACATGAAGTTGGTCCCCCTGTCGGACACAACTTCCTTGGGAAAACCCACTCGGGTAAAGATTCCCATCCGGGCCCTAGCCACAACAGGTGCTGTTATGGTCCTCAGAGGTATTGCCTCTGGGTACCGTGTGGCATGATCCACCAGAACCAGGATAAACCTGTGACCAGCTGTAGTTGGCGGATCTAAGGGACCCACAATGTCGATGCCCACCCTTTCAAAGGGGGTGCTAACGACAGGAAGTGGTTCCAGGGGAGCTTTCAGCTTCACCCCTGTTTTCCCACTGGCTTGGCAAGACACACATGTCCGGCAGTAGGTATCGGACGACACTTTCATCTGAGGCCAATAAAAGTGTGGGACAAGACGGGCGAAGGTCTTGTCTTGCCCCAGGTGTCCTGCCAATGGTATCTCGTGAGCCAACTCTAAAAGGAAGGCTCGATAACGTTGAGGGACTACCAAGGCTCGTGACGATCCATGTAGGGGTGCCTTGGGTTCACTGTAGAGGAGGCCATCCTCCCAGTAAACACTGTAGTTCCCTTCAACGTTCCCTGCTGCCTGGGCTTCGGCCTGTCGCCTCAGCCCCTCAAGGGTAGGGCACTCCCTCTGGCCCTGGCAGAATTCCTCCCTGGACGGGCCTCCCTCCACGTGCCACTCGGCCGGGATGGGTAGGTCCTCCAGGTTGGTAACGTCCCCCTCCGCAGACTCCTGGTCCACCACCTCCGGTGGCCTATCCGTCCTACGGGGTGGAGACGCCGAGGCAGGCTCCTCCTGTCCTCGGTTCTTCCCTTGACTGGCAGCTGGCTGGGCCTTTGTTCCAGGCTCCAGCCGAAATGAACTCCCTCTTCGGGTAGTCGTGGACCTTGTGCTAACACAGGCCCAGTCAGGTGTACCCAGCATCTCGGTGTGAGTCCGGTATTCCACCTCCTTCCAAGCGTTGTGCTCCATATCATTCCCCAGCAGACAATCGACTGGCACGGCAGGGCTTACGGCAACTCGAAGTGAACCTGCAACCCCCCCCCATTCAAAGGGAACCTCGGCCACGGGATAGTGACCTGTTCTGCCGTCAGCCATCGCGGCTGGGTGGAGTACATCGGGAATTACCTGCTCTGGAGACACCAGCTGGCTACGCACCATAGTCATACTGGCTCCTGTGTCTCTCAGAGCCTCCCCTCTTTGGCCGTTGATGGTGATCCACTGCCCATACTTTGCGGTATTTGCGGGCACCTGGATCTTAGGAACCATCTCCCGTTCTCCCAGGGACACTAAAGTGACACCCGCCCACTCCCTTCCCTTAGTTAAGGGCATCTCCTCCCCGAGCACTACACTAGCTACTCCGGGGGGCTTTCCTCCAGTGGGAGGGGGTGATCGTTTCTGACACTTCGGATCTCCTTTATAGTGTCCAACGCCACCGCACTCGTAGCAATGGACAACCCTTGGCTGCTGACTCTGGCCAGGATTAGGGTTTCTGGGTGGGTTAGCCTTAGAGGTGAATCCTGTTCCCTTCCCTTGGAAGTTATTTTGGGGGCCTTTGGAGAACTCCTTTTTCTTTTCCCCTCCCTCTTTCTTCTGGGGGGCGCCCTGTCCGGCCTTTTGAGTATCCCCTCCAGTCCCCCTTGTGGACACCCGGGTATTAGCCCAAATGTCCGCCTCCTCAGCAAGCTTCCGGGGACTGGTCAGCTTGCTATCCACCAGGTGTTGCCGCAGTTCAGGGAAACATTTCTCGAGCAGGTGTTCCTTCAGTACTAGGTCAAACAACTCCTCGTAGTTCCTCACTTCACTGCCCTGAATCCAACCTTCCATTGCCTTCTTCGCATAGTCCAGGAAGTCCACCCAATTCTGCGTGCCCAGCTTGTGACTACCCCTGAACTTCTGTCTGTACTTTTCAGGTGTTAGTCCAAACTTTCTGATGAGCGCCAGTTTCATGGTGGGGTAGTGGGTCTGCTCATCCTCCTCGAGGGCCAATAAAGCATCCCTACCAGCTGGAGGCATGTACTTGTACAATCCCCCTCCCCAGTACTTCTCCGGAACCCCATGGGCCCTCAGTGAGACCTCATAGGCCGCTAGCCACTTGGCGATATCGTCGCCCACTCCATAGCTAGCCACTATGTGCTTTGGCAGGTAAGGTTTGGGTTCCCTGGTGGACTCTTGGATTTGGCTGCCACCATTAGGAACAGGTTGTGCCCCGATTCTCAAGATCTGAAGATCTATTTCTTTCAGTCGCAATTCATGGGCCATCCTCTGCTCCTCCTTCTCCTTTTCCAGCCTTGCTAAGTCCCATGTGAGCTGTCTTTTCTCCCTCCGGTCCGTTAGCTCCACTTCAGACAAGCCACCGCTAGAGGCACTGCTGCCCTTCCTAGAAATGGTTCTGGGCCCTGCTGACAGGTTCCCCACCTCAGGTTGGTACATCTCAGCCCCCTCGGGGTCAGGCTCTCCATCCCTGTCTTCCTCCTCAGCCTTGCTTTCCCTGCGTGCCTCCCCCCAAGCCCTTAAGCTGGTTTGGAGTGCACCCTTCTTTGCTCCTGGGGGATAGTACACCCCCTCCCGCTGGCAAAACTCCCTGAGTTGGGCCACAGTGTACGTTTCTAGATTTTCTAGTACAAACTCCATCTTGCCCACTCAGGTTAGAGGACAGGTTTTGTGCAGTAACAATGCAGGGGGGTACCTTTAATAATACCTCCTCCCACCACCAGAGTAAATTTGGAAAAAACAAAAACCCACAATTAGGAAGGCCGCTTTTGAGAAAACTCCCGGTGTAGGCCTATGGACTACCCACAGTTATTGTTGAGTATATGTAGGCACAGCTCTATCCCACCACTGAACACCAATTTATGTTGGAAACAGCCCACTCCCACTCCGCAGGGTGGTGGTGGACCTTCCCAACACAATGGGGTAGCTTGGCTCGAGTGGTCAGGAAACAGGCGCAGTGCTAAGCATACAATATACCCACACAATAACCATGCGTGCATCCGTTCCAAAAACGACTCTACACCGTAAAAATTATGAAAATATTCTTTCTTTATCTTTTTCTCTTAGTTGCTGATTGGAAAAATAAATAGGTCAATCACAATATACAAGTTTCAATTAGTGCAGGTCAAATAAATATTGGCTGTTTGATGAAATAAATAGGGGTGATCATAAATAACAGGGCATAAATACAAGTGCAATATATACAGACAATTAAATACTTTGAGGCAATAAATACTGTACCAATAAATATTGTACACCAACAAGTCCTGTGGACCTATAAATATAGTGCAGCAATAAATAGATAAAAATTCAATAAATACAGTATCCCCAATAAATAATTACAAGTATACAGCACCCCTCATATAATCAGATGACACTTCACTTCTTAAGGGCTGATATGGCCCAGGCACAGCTTGTAGGGTTGTGGAAGGCTTGAGGGGGGGCTACTCCCTGGCTGGGACAAGGCTGAGGCCTAATCTGAGGTAGATCCAAGGGGGGGGGATACCAATGCCCTGGCTTTCCTTCTCCACACAACCTCTCTAGGTTAGTCCCAGTTCACCCCAGGCACAGTCAGATGGGTTTCAGCACCTCCCTAGCCCCTTAGAGCAGTCTCTCAGGTCTCCACAGGGCCTTAGGCGCCCTCTACTCCACTTACTGCCCTTTTTCTGATGTTCCGACGCCGCTGGAGTCGTGTCGACGCCGTGAGGCGGTTCCGGTTCGGTCTCGGCGGCCTCGGCACAATGTCAGTTCCTTGACGACGCTGGTAGGCGGTTCCGGTCCGATGTCGGTGGCCTCGGTTCGATCTCGACCTCCGATTCGACGGCGTCAGGCAGTCTCTTCACGATGTCGACTTCGGGCGGCTCCGGTCCGATGGCGCTCTCGGCTCCGATGACGTCGGCCGGCCTGGCCTCGATGTCGACTTCCGGCGACTCCGGGGTGCGATCCTCACCCCCGACCTCCGGTGCTCCTCCTCACAGGCTCCGGGCGACTCCGGAGTGCGATCCTCACTCCCGACCTCCGGTGCTCCTCTACCTCGGTCTCCGACGACTCCGGAGGGCGGACTTCACTCCTCCGATGACGCCGCTCGCTCGACCTCGGTTCACTTCCTCCTCGACCTCTGGTATTCCTCACGACCTCCGTCGGCGCCCTCTCGCGACCTCAGGCGGCTCCGGGTACGACGTCTGCTTCTTCAGTCAGCGCCGCTTCTCCACCTCGGGCTCCAGGTCTTAGGCTACTCGACGCCGGACTCCAGGGAAACCAGTTTCCAGGTCAGGATCTTGCTGCTTTCTGCTTCTAAGGCCTGTTCCTGCTGTTCAGGTCCTTAGGATGAGTTTTTCTGTCTTCTTCCCACACAGGGCTATAGGCTGGGATCCATCAGTAGGGACAAGTATCAAGGGTGGGTTTATGGATCCCACTCCAGGCACAAGTTTCCACCCCTGCTGCTTCACTCCTTCCTCCTTCACTGTTGTGCTCCTCTCCCTTCACCAGTCAGGTGCCAACTGCCAGCTCCAACTGCCAACTCTCTCTCTTAACCTCCCAACATTCTAAACGGTTTCCAACTGTCACAGAGTTCTGGAATCTCCTGGAATGTTCTGGAAGGTGCTGGTAGGTTCCAGTGGATGCTGGTGATGTCACAGGTGGCCACCATTTTGTGCTTCAGGCCCTCAGACAGAAGTTTCAGGGGTAGCTAAAATGGCTCCCTGAATCTGTAGCAACACGAAAAAGTCTGGTGGTTCCCAAAAAGGAAAAATTCAAACAGGGTTTGAGGCAAAAGTGGGACAAAATAAATAATGATGAGGAGGGACCACCCAAAGGGCTGACAGGTCTAACAGACCCCCAACCCCATGTATGAATAGTTTGCGATGGCAATTGTGGTCGCAAAACACTTGCAAATTTTCACCCTCTTCAACGGGGTGGTAATGCACTCGCAAAAGGGAAGGGGTCCCCATGGCACTCCTTCCCCTTTGTAAATGCAGGGGGAAGGAAATATTCTTCAAGGGCAGGCAGTGGTCCCTGGGACCCCTGCCTGCCCTTAAAAAACTAAACAAAAACGTTTCATATATTTTTTTTGTAAATGCATCCCGTTTTCCTTTAAGGAAAACGGGCTGCATTTTTTTAAAAAAGGCTGCTTTATCCCGGACATTGTGTTCTGCTGAGCCCAGCAGGCCACCATCCCTGGGAGGGTGGCATTCCCAATGGGCTCACAAATTGCGAGAGGCTCATTAATATTCATGAGCCTCGCAATTTGCGACCCCATTGGGAATCATCAGTGTTAAACACAATGTTGTACATGCAAGATAGCACTTCGCAAAATGCGAGTTGCAAAAGACTCGCATTTTGCGAGGTGATATTTTGCGCATCGTACATCTGGCCAATGATTGTCTAAATAAAATATTATTTGATTTGATAACTATGCATTACTTGTTCATACAACATTTAAAAACGGTTCACCATCATCGGTTTGATTGTCAAAAATATACAATGGTCAAACGAAATGAAAATGGTTGGTATCCAGTGCAACTAAATATTTTTCGTTCTGGGGGAAAAAAGTACATTATTCAAAATTCAGACACGTGAACTATATCCCGCAGAGTTTGGAAAGTGTGTTTGTTTCGGAAGATAGTTTTTATGTAGAAGTTGTTTTTTTAATTTTTTTTTTTTTAAAGAAACATATTATATATTGTCACATTTGATAAAAACGAACCTGAAAATAAATCAGGATTTTTAACATTAGGGGGAGATTTTAAAATATTTGTTTCTTTCCCTGTCCCTTTTCCTTTCAAGGACACAAGGATGCTCATGTCAGTCAGTGGTATGTGTCGCCTAGATGGAGCGCTCAGTGCTGCGTCACAAGGAAACGCTTGGAGACGCATCTGTAACTGTTCTGATGCAGCATCTTTCAGCGCGCGTGGCGTCATAGGTGACATAACAATCACTGCTCTGTTTGAAAACACACAGAGCCCGTGGTTAGTTCTTGACTTTTCTTGATGGAGAGTGGTCAGCAGAGGTGCCTCTTGTGACTGGTTACTTCTGTTTGAGGTACGTTGTATGGACTCCCCTCCTTTTCTGTACAGTGAGTCTTAAGTTGACAGATGAACTGTGTTTCTATTCCAGCCTCACACTCATTCCTTCTTTTCCAGCTCTAAAACTCTGAAAAGCGACAAAGGACACTGTGCAAAAGAAAGAGTTAAAGACAGAGTGTGAGAGTAGAAAGAAAGGGAGGAAGGAGCGGAGGTGAAGGGAAGACTTGGGCTCCTTGTGTGGGCCCCACAGCAGAGTGCAGAGGAGGAGCAGGCCAGCATGTGAGTGGGCTTAAAATAAGCGGACGGGTGCTGCGGCTGGGGAGTGTTGATAAGACATTTAGATGTGCATTGTTCAAAGCCTCTCTGCGAAATTGGAAAACTTGATTTAATTTACAGTGTTTTATCGTCTCCTATTATACCATGCAGCACATTCTGGTTGGCCTGTGCTTTTAAAATATGCAACATTTTGAAAAAAAGGTTTAAAGTGTGTCTAATCTTTGTACTTATGAGAAAGGTATTTGAAAATGTGTTTTCATTTGACTGTATTTTTCGTATGCAGTGAAAGCAGCTTTTCTTGATCTCACCATTAGTTTTTCTGTGCTTTGCCAGGAGTATGTCCTGTGCTTACAATTTCCTGCCGTGTTTCATAAATGTTTTTATTTGTTCATATATGGAAGTGGGTGGGCAGGGAGCCCACAGTGGAAGCTTCTCCATCACACACATCCTCCAATCATACTTGGGTTCATATTGTGTCTTTGGCTGGAATGGAGCAAGGACAAGCTGGGTTTCAGTATCATCATGTGTTTTTCTGTTGCGGTAGGAACCAGTTCTGGCTGGTTCTGGTCCTGCCAGGTTTACTAATTTTGATGTGCTGATAGCGAGATAGATGCAGAGGCAAACATGCACATTCCATGCAATTGATGGGAGACGGGAGAGCTTTGCGTGGTAGTGTATTCGCTATCCAGGGTGCTGAATCAAAAGTCTCATTTCAAGCATTCCATTTGTCCACCAGATATGGTCATGGACTAGAGCAGGTGATGGACGTTAGAAGCAGTTCATCTTGATATAGACACTCTGGGGCCCAGATTTACTAACAGATTACACCTGGCCTGCATCACAAAACTGATGCTGACTGAAAGTATTGTATTGGGATTCACATTCCAGCGCAATACTTGTTTTGTGTTGTAAAGGTGGCCCTAAACTAGCTCAAAGTAGAGCTGCTTTCAGGGGCGCAGCTGCCATTAGTGCAGCAGGCACAGTGACAATGAGGGGCACATGGAACTCTGACAATTGTTGTATTTTACTACACCAACAGCAGTTAAAGGGGCCAGTTTTCTTGCATGCACCAGGGACCATGGCTACTTTACATCAGGGGAGCGGACCATGTGAGGACAGTGGAGAGAGGGAGGCAAAAGTTGAGAAAGAACAATGCAGCTGCATGTGACCCAGGAAAGAAAGTGTCCGAGGTGACACAAGTAGAGGTGTGCACAATTCACGTGAAATGTTTTTTGCCAATTATGCGATATCTCAGATAAAGTATGTGAAATAAAACTTATTTACGTGAAATGCAAAACTGGCACCCATTTTGAACGCAAAGATGCATTTTGTACTAAAACGAAAATTGCAACAACAACAAAAAGCACTACAAACAGCTGCTTCGCGCTCTGGTGCTCGCGCTATTCCTGTCCGTTCACTGTAAATTTTTGCAGTGAACGGCCTATTCAGAGTTACATTTTATGGCGAATAATTACGCAATGTGACGTAAAAGCGTATTTCAGGAATCTCATGCAATTAGAGTAAATTATGCTAATTACGCATGCGCGACACACATTTCTCCCAGGCCCAGAGATGAGTCAGTGGGGAAGAGGTGTCAGAGTCGAGATGGGCAACTGGAAGAATGGGCACCAGATCAGACAAAGGCCTACAGTGGATATGGAGGGAGGGGTTACAGGTGAGATGTGACAGCTGGGGGAGGGGGGTCATAGGTGACGTGACACAGTGGGTTGAAGCTGACCAAAGGAGACAGGAGGCAGAGGGGTAAATGGGACAGACATGAGATGAGACAGCAGGGAAATGGTGTTGATATGTGAGAGGGGCTATGGATGAAAGGGGGACATACTGAAAGGACAGAGGGAAGGCGGGTTATGGAGGAGGGACAGTGTTGAGGCAGATGCAGAAGATCAGAAAGGGCTAAAGAGCAGGCGGGGCAGCGTTGAGAGGGAGGTATGGGCAGCGAAAGAGGTGAGGCAACAACACCTGGGTGGATGGACAGTGGTGAAATGAGACACCATGGGATGAAGGTGGCCACAGGTGAGATGCAGCAGTGGCTGGAAGTGAGCCAGAGATGAGACGGGAGGTGAAGGGAGGGAGTGCAGAAATAGGACGAGGCAACGGGCAGAGGTTGGCAGTGATGGGATGACCCTGCAAGGGTGTTCGCCAGAGGAGAAACAGGGGCACAGGGGAGGGGGCAACATTTGAAATGAGGAGCAGGACCACGTGTGAGAGGAGAAAGCAGGGGGGGTGAGGTTAGATTTGAGATGGGGCAGAAACGGGAAGGGTCAAGCGAGGAGACAGGGCAGCAGGAGAGACAGGGACCATGGGTAAGATAGGGCAGTGAGTGGAGGGGGTCTGAGGTTAAACAGGGCAGAAAGGTGGATGCCAGAGGAGATAGCAGACAGGCAGGAGAGGGTCCCTAAAGAGTGAGACAGGGCAGAAGCAGGAGGTGATACACAGCTATAGTGCAGGGAGCAACACACTATTGTGAGGGGATTTGAGCTAAAGATAAGCTGACATGGACCCAAGAGGAGAGTGGTCCAGAGGTGATATGGAGGAGGTAGAGTTGGCCAGAGGTGAGATGTGGCAACAGTGCGCCTAAGGTGGGACAGGGTAAGGCAGTTTAGAGGGGGCAGTGGAGAAAGGGGCAATGGGGCAAATGGCACTACAAGTGGAGAAGGCCTGGGTTGACCTGGAGGGTGGGCCAGAGATTAAACTGGACATCACGGGACAGGGGCCAGAGTTGGGATGGGACAGCAGTTGCCTAAGGGGGTGTGAGTGAGGTGGGTTGTGGCCGAGGGGATCCAGGGTTGTGCTAGAACAATGAGAGGGTGAGGGCAGACAAGGGGCAGCAAGGGGAGGGAGGGGTCAGAGATGACTCTGGACTGTGGGGGGGGCGGCTAACGCAAAGACACGGCTACAGGAGAAGGGAGTCAGGAGGCACAAGGTTAGAAGAAGGGGGTCTAGAGGCGAAGCTGGGCTGGGGAGAGGAGGCATAGAGCCGATTCAGGACTGCAGAAGGAGAGGGCAGGAGGTGAGACAGGGAAGTGTGGAAACAGACGCTGGAGAGGGTAGTGGGGGAGTGCGGCCAGAGGAGAAAGTGTCACAGAGGGAGGGCACCAGACGTGAGATAAGGAGGCAGGAGTTAGAGGGCAGAGGTTAGATGGGACAGGACGGGAGGGAGGTCAAAGCTGAAACGGGACAGTGCAGTGTCACGGGCCATATAGGACAGCTGTATATAGGATAGGATAGGGCAGGGTAGGATACAGTAGGGTAGGGTAGTGTAGGGTAGGGCAGGATAGAATACAGTAGGGTAGGGTAGTGTAGGGTAGTGTAGGGTAGTATAGGGGAGGATAGGTAGGGTAGGGTAAGGTAATATAGGATAGGTAGGGTAAGGTAATATAGGATAGGTAGGGTAAGGTAGGGTAGTGGGGGAGTGCGACCAGAGGAGAAACAGTGTTACAGAGGAAGAGGGGCAGAGGTGAGCCAAGGAGGCAGGAGTGAAAGGGGAGAGGGGGATAGGACAGTGCAACGTCGTGGGCCATAGAAGACAGGTGCAGTGGGATTGAGGGAGGCCAGAGGTGTAACAGAGCAGGCCGGGGATAGGTCTGAGTGACTTGGGGTTATTGGGTGTGATCAGGGTAGAAGAATGGTTAAAGGGGGAGGAGCTCAGAGGTGAAAGGGCACTGCCTGATTCGACAGGCCTGCTGTCTATATTCACCTTTTCGAAGGTTCTTAACTGATAGTGAGTAGATGGCGGTTTCCCTCCCACCCAGGCCGGTTTGTGTTTTTTAGTTCACTTGTTTGAAACACTACTGATAAGGACCAAAAAGAGATGTCTAAAGAGTAACTCCTGTCAGATGTATTTACAAACTCACAGGAGGCTTTGCTAGAGGATCGAGTTGCTGTCATTGGGGCAATTAAGGCGTGTTTCAAAGTCGTGCAAAGTGGCAGCTCTTTAAAAGGCTCTTAACCCCTTTCACATTAAGGAACATGACTTCACAAAAGGGGTCCGGACCACTTGGTGGTCCCTTCCTGCAAACAAGCGTCTGGGACGCTAATCTAGAAGCCTTTCAATTGCCAGTCTGCGTTTGTGTGCATTTTTATTTTGAATAAACTATACTGACCTGACCTGAAATGGGACAGCAGAAGAAGGAGCCAAGAAGGGGATGGGCAAGTAAAAGAGGGAGGTTATAGGTGAGACAGGGTAGGGGCTGTATGGGGGAGCAGAGGTAAGACATGGCAAGTGGGTTTCAGAGGTGAAACAGTGTTATGGTGGTGGGGGGGGGGGTCAAAGGAGTCATATCACTAAAGAGAGGAGGGGGCAGAGGTGGGACGGGATGGTGGAGTTGGGCTACAGAAGACAGAAGGTAGCGGGGGCATGAGGGGGAGAGGTGGGACAATGCAGCGGGGGAGATTGACCAGAGGAGATACAAGGTTATAGGATGGGACCAGAGTGCCCATGTGGCTAACATGGGGGGCTCGACAGGAGCCTGCCTGGGGTGAGGGTCCAGATGAGAGATGGTACAGCAGGGGGGTCAAGGGGACGAGAGAGGTGCGGGGCTGCTGGGCAGAGGGAAGCTAGAGGTGAGTGGGAGCAGGGGGCAGATGTAAAATTAGCAGTGGACAAAGGGAGCCAGAGTTGAAGGACTGGGTGGGGGCAGAGTAAGACACTTTTACTGAGGGGTGGCGGCTAGAGGAGACGTGGGGCTTCAGCGAGGAGGGGGCAGAAGCGAGACTGATGGATCGAGCTGGGTAACAAGAGACAGGAGGTAGCAGAGGAGGTGATCCAGAGGTGAGACAGAGAGGGTGGGAGAGGATGACAGAGGGCTCTGGACAGCTGGGGTGGATGGCAATAGGTGACTCAGAACAGCGGGTGGAGAGATGGGGCAGTGGGGGGAGTGGATCTAGAGAAAAGGCAGGGAATGGAGGCACAGATTAGGTGGGGCTTTGGGAGAAGGTCAGATGAGTCACTGGTTTTCGTGGCCAGAGGTGGGATGGAACTGAGGTGGATTATGGTCAGAGGTGATACTGGACAACCAGGGAGGGTGGGGCCAGAGGTGAGGATGGGCTACAGGAGCAGGTGGACCAGAGAAGACATGGAGCAACAAGGGTATGCAGAGGGGAGACAGGCAGTGGAAGGAATTGAGCCACACGGGAGGGGGACCGTGATGGGAGGGGCAAGAGAGGTGATATGGGGTTAGGGTGGAAGGGGGACCAGAGATGGAATAAATGGTATAAGGTTGGCCATAGGGGATAAAAGGTAGTGGCAAAAGGGTGATAAGGGGCGTGATAGGGCAGTGGGAATGATTAGCCAGAAGTGAGACATGGTTATTGGGTGAGACTAGAGTACACATGTCTAAGTGGAATGGATGTCACAGGAGACTTGCAGGGTAGAGGGTCCTGATGTGAGATGACACAGGAGGGGAAATAACGAAGGTGAGCAGGAGGGGAGGGTGCAGAGGTGAGCTGGGACAGAAGAGGGAGGAACAAGAGATGAAACAGGGCTGTGGAGGAGGGGAGCTAGAATTGAGATAGGACTGCAGGGGAGGGGACCCCAGAGGAGGTGCAGCACTACAGGGAGGAGAGAGTGGCAGGGGTGAAACATAGAGACAAGTGGCCCGAGTTCAGATGAGACAGCGGGGTAGAGTAACCAGAGGTGACACAGGGCAGCAGTGGGCAGAGACAAGCCAAGACCACAGACATAGCAGGCTGGAGGTAAGAAGCAGCACCAGAGGAAGGGTCAGAGGTGAAACTGGGCATTGGGAAAAGTTGGCAATAGGTGAGAGAAGCTATGGGGGAGGGGGAAAGGTGAGACATGGTAGTAAAGGTGGAGGCAGAGGTGAGATGGGATAGCAGGGGGAAGAAATGCACACAGGGCAGCATGTGAGGAGGGCCAGATATGAGATGGGACAGTAGGAGGAAGGGGGCAGAGGTGACAGTGGGGGACGGGCAGAGGTGACACTGGGGGGCAGAGGTGCCACATGACAGCATGGGCAGTTGGATCAGACGTGAGACAGAGCTACCGGGCTGCCCAGAGTGGACACAGAGCTATAGCCAGTAAAGAGAAAGGGTTACTGGGAAGAGAGGGCTATCGGCGACACAGGACTACAGGGGATGTGCTTTACATTACAAGTGAGACAGGGCTACAGGGGAGGGGGCAGGAGGAGACACAACACTAAAGGGGGAAGGGCCATAGGTAAGGCAGAGCTATAGAAAGGTAGGGGGCTAGAGGTAGCAGAGGACAGAAGGGAGCCAGAGAAGGGGCATGACAATTAGTGGGTGGAGGGTTAGAGATGAGACTGGGGTCATAATGAGACATGGAGCTATGGGTGGAGTGAGGCCGGAGGTAAATGCCTTGGGACAACCAAGGGTATTTGGGGGAGAGGGGGCCCAGGTGAGAAGGGAAACTGTGCGAAGGAAAGACGGAGGAGTTGGACAGCTGTGCCCTGAAACTTCTTAGCTGCTTTTCGCAGTATCCGGTACCCAGATCGCAGCCATGACTAACCACATAGCTCACAATTTCCAGTCCACATGTTTCTGTATCCCGTCTCATCATAACACTGTGTCATCGCTGGAGCCCCTCCCTTGTGTATCCTCATGTCTTCTTGTTCAACTCTTGCCCTAGTAGCCCCATGTCACTCTGGCCCCCTCCATGACCTCATTCGCCCCACCGCTGCCCTTGTTTCCCATCTCAGTTTGCCACCTCTTCTTGCTGGCTTGTCTCATCTCAGGCTCTCTTCCCCTGATGTCCATTCTTTGGCCCAACTCCCTTCTTTGTCTGACTCACCTATAGTCCCCACCCCCTGTAGCTCAATACCGCCTCTGATCACCACCCACATAGCCCTGCCTCACCTAAGATCCACTCCCACCACTGTCCTGTCTCCCTTCTTGCCATCCTTCCCCTACTGTCCCTATCTCCTCACCTCTCTTCCCACAAGAGATGGGGACAGTGGTGGGAGCAGGACGGGAGGTGATGGGGGTTAAAGTGGGAGGAGGACCAGAGGCGATCCAGGACTTCCAGAGAGATAGGAGGCAGCGGTGGAGTGAATGGCAGGAGTTTGGCCACAGGAGAAACATGGAGCAGTGAGAGAGCGACAAGAGGCAGGGCAGGGCAGTGGGGGTGATCAGAAGAGAGCAAGGTTATTAGGCGTCACTAGAGTACACACGGCTAAATGGGATAGATGCCACAGGAGACTGCCAGGGTAGAGGTTCCTTAAGTGAATTGGTACTGCAGGGGCAAGAACGAAGATGGGCAGGAGGGGAGAGAGAGCCTGCAGGGAGGCCAAGTTAAGAAGGGGCAGTGGGGCTAGGAGACCCATAGGTAACAGGGGACAGCTTGGGAGATTGTGGTAAGACCGAGTCACTGGTTGAAAGGAGACTAGAGGAGACATGGGACTTTAGAGAGAGAAGGGGTAGCAGGTGTGAGATGGATGGAAGGGGTTAGGCCAGAGGAAACATGAGGTGGCAGGACAGGGCATGGTGAGGTGCCAGGATAGGGAGGAGGAGGCAAGAGGACACACAGAGGTGGAGGGGGGGGGGTGGGAAGACATGACCCAGGACAGCAGATCGCTTGAGGTTAGATAAGGCAGCGGAAGAAGTAGAACTAGAGGAGACACTAGACGGCTCTACGGAGAAGAGGGGCCAGAAAGGGGATGGGCGGGCCTGTGGTGATACGCGGGCACCAGAGATGACACAGGACAGGGTGAGTGGGATCTAGCGGTGAAAAGAGACGCTGAAGGGAGAGTGCCAGGGGCGTGATGGTGCAGCAGGGGAGGGGCAATGATTGAACTAGGGCAGGGGGCCGAGCCCAGAATTGACAGCGAGTGGGGCTGGGATACAGATTTCACGGTTTAGGGGAGGAATGGGGTGAATGCTGGATGCGGCAGAGATTAGATGGCGCTTGGTTGATGGCCAGAGGAGAGACATGGCTGCAGCGGGAAGGGGCAGAAGTGAGAAGGGACCTTAATGAAGATTCGCACCAGTGGTAAAATGAGGCTACAGAGCCGAGATGGGACAGTAAGGAAGCAGGCCCAGAGCTGCGCTGCGGCAGAAGAGAGAGGAGCAAGAGTTGAGACAGGGCAGAGGGTGGGAGCTAGAATTGAGAAAGGACTACAGGGGAGGGGCGTGCAGAGGAGAAACAGCGCTAGAGGGAGGAGAGAGTGCCAGAGGTGAGACATTAAGACAAGGGATGGCCAGAGTGGACACAGGGCTATGACCAGTGGAGAGAAAGGGACCGCAGGGGATGTGGTCTAAATTACAAATGAGGCAGGTCTATAGGGGAGGGGCGCTAGAGGAGATGAAGCACTTGAAGGGAAAGGCCCATGGGTGAGGCAGAACCATAGAAAGGAGGGGGGGGGGGGGCAAGAGATGGGACTGGACAGTAGGGAGCCTGGGAAGAGATAGGGCTACTCTGGGAGTTGTCAAAATGAGACATGGAGCTATGGGTGAAGAGGGGCCAGAGGTAAATGCCTTGCGTATTACCAAGGGTAGATGGGGATGGTGGGGCCCAGGTGAGAAGGGAAACTGCGAGACAGAGGTGAATCATGACCGCAGGGAAAGGAGCCCAGATGTGAGACAGGGCCGTAGCTGGATTGCGGGCAGCAGGGACATGGAAAAGTGGGGAAGAAGTGGTCCGAGGAGGCCCAGGTGAAATGTTCATTATGGCGGGGTAGTCTAGCATAATTCCAGTCAATATACTCACACCTTGTAGCATCAGTACGTGCCGTATGTGGAAAAGAGTTACTGCGAACGCATGGGACCAGCTTGAATGACAAAGCATAAGTGGCTATTGTTTGCAGTGCTTCTGTGTTTTTGCACTATTTTTATAGCACAACATGCATCCTTGCGTCCAAAGTTTACGCGAGTATGCATTTTGCCCTAAAATACTGCACTAAGTTCCAATTTTGCATTTAACATAATTGCGCACAATTTTGCATACTTTTTCTGAAAATGTGCCTAATTACACAAAAGCAAATTACACAAATTACACACACCTCTAGTCCTGAGATGACACTGTACAGCTGGTTAGCAGCCGGAAGTGAGATGGAGCAGCAGGGCGAAGGGGGCACGAGCTGAGATGGGCAATGGGGTGGAGGATGGTTGAGGAGATGGATATCCAAAAGTAAAGGGTTGCCAAATTTGGGACATGGCAGCAGGGAGAGTGGGGTCAGAGGTGAAAACAAGTCTACGTCTCTGCTGGTCAAAGGAAACACAGGGCTATGGGACAAGGGGAAACTGAGGTGAGGCTGGGAAATGGGAGGAGTGGGTAAAAAGGAAGGCGGGTTAGCAGGTGAGTGGTGGGTCTGAGGTGAGACAGGGCAGCGAGGGAAGCCAAAGAAAATATGGGACAGTATGTTATAGAGGTGAGAGATGGCATTCAACACCAGGCAACGGATGCCACTTGTGCCTCAAAGGAGAGAGGGAAGAGGCGAAATAGGGAATGGCAGAAGGGGTTATTGGAGACTTAGGACATCAGTGAAAGGTAGCCAACAGTGGTGACCAAGCACAGAGGGAGTCAAAAGTAAAACATGACAGCAGCTAAACGAGTATCTAGAGGAGCGATGGAACTACGGGGTCAAGTAGGGCAGTTTTAAAGATGGGATTACTGGGAGGGGGAGGTATGAGGTGACATATGGGAGGGGAACCAGAGGTGAGATGTGATGGAGGGCAAGGGAGGGGAGCCATGGGTGCAATGGAACACCAGAGGGAAGGGCAAAATGGGAGACAGGATTGCAGGGGAAGAAAGCTAGAGGTGAAACAGGGCAATGGGGTTGGAGGTGCAGTCATGAAACTGGGCTAGAGTTGGGGATGGGTCCAGAGGAGAAACAGGTCTACAGGGGGCCAAAGGCTAGACAAGACAGTGAAAGGTGAGCATTCAATGGTTACACAGGACAAGTAGGGGCCAGGTGTGGGACAGAAAACATCAGGGGTGGTGTGTTAAATGTGAGACATGGCTATGGGGGTGGAGGACCAGGAGAGTCTTATGGCTGCAAGGGGAAAGGGGTGTGAGGTGAGAAAGAGCCAAGTGTGTGTTGGAGCCAGAACTGATATGTGGGCGTAGGTGGAGTAAAGAGTCTGCACAGAACTAAGAGAGAAGGACAGCATGAAATGTCACTGAACAGCAAGGACCAGAGGTGAAACATGCCGTGGAAGTAGGGGAGCTAACGCTGAAATTGTGCTCTAGGGGAGACAGTCCCAGAGGAGAAAGGGGGGCAGCGGAGAAGGTGTGCCAGAGTTGAGATGTGACACTGGAGAGCCAGGGGCCAGAGTTAAGACAGGACATCAGGTGGAAGTGTTCCAGATATGAGATTGGACAGAGATGAGAAGTGAGAGCAATATGAGGGGGCTAAAAGTGAGATGAGACAACAATGGGTCTATGGTGAGATCAGACAGCACGGTTAGGGGGCTATCGGTGAGAAGGAGTCACTCGTGGGATGCAACCAGCAGAGAAATCTGGTAATGGGGGAAATCAGGCCAGAGGTAAGATGGGACTACTTGTGGTGAGGTGCCGCAGCTGACATAGAGGGTCGTGGGACAAGGGTTAGGCTGGACAGCAGGAAGAGAGGGGGCAGAGTTGAAACTGAGGAGTAAAGTGGAAGACTGAGGTGACACTGGACAGCAAGGGGTGGACCCCCAGAAATTAGGCACAATAGCGGTTCGGATGAGAAGGAGTTGTGGATGGGAGGTGGGCCAGAGTACACACTGTGTCTTGGTGGGGAGACAAAAATGAGACAGGACTCCTGCGGGAGGTAGTCCAGAGATGACAGGGGGAGCGGGCCAGAGGTTTGATGGTACAGCAGGCCGGACACCATAGCTGTGAGATGACACGGGGGGAAGAGGGCCAGATATGAGAAAGGAGGGTAAGGACCCAGAAGTGAGACAAGTCAGTAGGGGCAGCAGACCATAAGAAACACAGGACTACAAGGGGAAGGATACCAGAGGTGAAACAGATCTAATCAAGGATTGTTGCTAGAGGGGCATTGGGGATGCCCAGAATTGATACAGCAGAGTGGAGGGAAAGGAAGCATATGTGAAACAAACATTACGGGGACAAGAGGTGGTATGGGTCGTGGGAAAATTGAAGTTAGAGTTGAGACCAGGCTACAAGGAGAGAGAAAAGACGTACGCCCATGGATATGGGAGAAGATAGCTTGTGACGAGACAGAGCAGTGGGTAGAGGTTGGCCCCAAAAAATAGAGGGGGGAGGGGTGAAACTAGATGGCAAAAGGGAAAGAGGTGAAACTGGACTACACAAGTTAGGCTAGGAGTGAAATGAGTCAGTGGGTTGGAGGGTAAGAACAGGGCCTTGATAGATGAGAAAGGGCTCAGGGCTGATAAGTGATAGTAGGTAAAGGGGCAGTGGTTAGAGAGGACAATGGGAAAAAGGTGGTTAGAGGTGATTTACAAAAGGGCAAGAGGAGGGGAGTGATCAGAAAAGGATTTGGAGGATATAGACTAGAGCAGGTTAGGGAGAAGGTGGCAGAGGTGAGACAGAGCTTCTTGAGTGAAAGAGCCAGCATTGAGATGGGACATAAGGGCCAAGAGGAGACAAAGGACAGCAGCCAGTTGTGACTTAAGATAGCTGGTGTCAGAGGTGAGATAGGCTAGTAGAGAAAGGCGTCTAGACTAGTAGACTAGAAACACAGGCATAGGGGCAGTGGTGAGATCCACGGATTAACTTGACAGCAAGAGAGAAGGCAAGAGGTAACACAAAACTGCAGGGAAGGGTGGCAAAAAGTTATACATGACAGTGTGGCCATAACTGAAATGGAGATTTGGGAGGATGTGAGACTTGTCTTACCTCTGGCCATCTCCTAACTGTCCTTTGTCTCCTCTTTCTACCTTACCAAGCTCTCGCCAACACCTCTGATGTCCATCTCCCATAGACATGTTACTCCTCAGGTTCTCCTCCATAGCAAATATCACCTCTAGTCGCCCCATATCGCAACTACAGCTCACACCCTTCCCCTTGATAACCTGTTACATCTTAGACCACACACTGCCCCATGCCCTCTGTTTCCTGTTGCCACAATATCCCACTGTCCTATCTCACAGCGGCTCCCTCTCACCACTCCCATCTTCCCCATTGTCCTATGTCACTTCTGGTCACCCTCTCCGCATATCCATTAATCTTCTCTGGCCCCCCTCCCACTGGTAGCTCCATCTCATGTTTAGTCCACCTGCCTCATCCCTGGTCCTTTGCTGTAGTATGTTACCTCTGGTTACCACCCCCGTTCTCCGTCACCTCTTTCCACCTCCTCGTTGTCCTGTCTTTCCTCTGGCTCTCTTCTAGCAGCAGCCACCTGCTCTGCTATCCCATCTCCAACCACTGCTCCATCTGTCAGACAAAAAAGCTCAGTATCCCTTCTCAAAAGAACCAACAGGTTGTCCAGCTGTGAATTCCTTCAGCTCCACTAGGACAGACGAGTGACAGATTGCTGATTACCCACCATACTCCATAATTGCTGCCAGGCCATGATGGTTTCACTTACACCTTAAGGAGAGATCTTTACACCCACCACTCACCCAGCATGACACTGCTCACTTGGGAATGTGGAAAAACTTTTATTCACCATGAAGTGAAGCACAGTCCCCCCTTTTTTTCTGAGCAATTGCGAAGAACTAGCTTTATCCAACATATTCACCATTAATATAGACAGATAGAGCCAAAAGCAGGAGGGAATCCGGAGGTGTTTACCTAGTAAGATAGAAGTATTTAGTATTTGTAGAAAACATTTATAAATACAAGGACACACAGTCCTAGTACTGTTGTTTGCCAATATAGTCCTTTGTTCAACATTTGCTAATGCTTGCTAAGAATTTGCACTCCATGCTTGCTCTTCCTTGTCACATGACTCTGTTATAAACAATCAGCCATGTTGGCCACACAATTCTCGAGATGTTAATCCATTGCTATCCATGCTCCTGTGATATTATTTTCCCTTTTCAACAGTTCTTTATTAGTCTTAACAATCAGCAAGCCCATATAATGTTGTCACTATCTTCAGTATATACTTTGGTCTTTATTCTTGCAACAGCACATTCTTAGCCCTGACCAACCGTAAGGCCAGCACATTGGGTTTCGCAGCATCAGGTACCCAGATCTCAGCCATGTCTAACCACATAGCTCACGTTTTCCAGTGCACTTGTTTCTGATGGATACATCTGCCAGTGGATTCCTCACCTTGTGAATATCCCCTGCGCCAGCATTCCACGGAACTTTTCTTCCCAGCACTCCACGTCGACGTGGGCGACGTCACAATGCGCCGGCTCCGCTCGCGACTCCGATCGACGTCACCGGAGCCATAAGAAGCCCACGTCGGCGTGATGACGTCAGTTCCCTTTTTTCCGCGCCTTCGACGCGCAACGGTTTTTTTCCAGTGCTCGTTGGCTACTTTGTAATTTAGCCATGTTAATCTGTTGAACCCAGTATGTCTTCGACTAGGAAGTCGGGATTTAAGCCCTGTAGGGAATGTGGAGGTCTAATGTCAATGACTGATCCACACCAGAACTGTTTATGGTGCCTCTCTTCGGAACATGACATGGAGGAGTGCGGATGCTGTAGGAGCATGAACCCGAAGGCACTCAAGGAGAGGAAGACTAAGCTCTTCATGAAGAAGATCGGTGAGGAGAAGAGAGGAAGGAAGAAGGAGAAGTCGAAGAGGGGGTCGTCGACGTCGAAGTCTTCGAGGTCGAAGAAGCACCACAAGAAGAGGAAACACTCTTCTCGACGTCGGTCCTCGAGGTCCAAGAAGTCGAGGTCGAGGTCGAGGTCGGCTTCGCCCCTTCGACGCCGGAGCAAATGCTTGTCTCCTTCTCCATCACCTTTGAAGTCACCGAGGTGTTCTCCTTCGAAGAAACAGACTCCGGTTCAGTCTCCGACGCGGTCATCGGATCCGTCTAAGGAGTCGACTCCGGAACGGGTGGAGTCGGATGCTTCCTTACATGAAGATGAGCAGGAGGAGTCTGTTCCGGTGCCTGAAGAGTCTGAGGCTTCGGTTGAAGATACTGTGGAGCCGATGCCGGTGACTCCACAAGGAGGTACAGGACCTGTTCCTTTTCCTCAGTTCCCGGCTCCAGGTACTGATTCTACCGGTTTCTTAAATGCTATGTATGGCATTTTTAATAGGGCAGCCTACCCATCCGGAGCACCTACTGGTCCGGTGGGTCCGATGGCATTTACACTAGGGGTGCCGCAGCAGTATGCTCAGGCCCCCTTTATGCCCTTTATGCGGATGGCGCCATCTTGGCAGTTTCCGGCGCCGCCTGGGGATCCGATTCGACCTCGGAAGGACCAGCGGACTTCGGAGCCTTCATCGACGCCGACGCCGGCTCCATCGGCGCCGCGTCCGGCGCCCCCGACTCCACCTATGGTGCCGCCGACTCCGGTACCTTTGGCTCCTCCGACGCCGCGTACGGCGTCGTCGACGTCGGCCCCTCGGATCCGGTCGAGGAGGGAGGCCCAGAGGGTGTTGGAGGAAAAGAGATATCGGATGGATGTGGAAGAAGGTGAGGTTGACTCTTCCTCGGATGATTTCGAAGGTATTGATGAGGCTAGTGGTTTGGATACAACCCCAGAGTGGGAGCATGCATCTGCCAGGTCTTCTCCGCCTCAGAAATTGGCTCCTTATCATGTGGTAATCAAGAAGGCGGCAGAACTTTTGGATTTGCAGCTGCCTTCTGTGGAGTACAAATCCAATTTGCTCACAGAGGTGTTGCATTCTCCAACCTTATCATCAGAGCCCTTGTTGCCTTTCAATGAGGCCATCTTGGAGCCAGTCTTGGAGGTGTGGAAGAAACCCCTTTCATCTCCGGCGGTGTGTAGGCAGGTGGCAAGAAGATACAAGGTTGCACCAGGGGATCCTGGCTTCTTGTCCACTCATCCATCTCCGGACAGCTTGGTGGTGCAGGCTTCATGTTCCAAGCATGCTTCGGGTGCCTTCCCTCAGTCTCCGGCTGACAGGGAATCTAAAAAGGTTGATCAGGCAGCCAAGAAGACCTTTTCCACGGGGAGTATGGCGTTGAAATCAACTAATGCCACATGCCTGTTGGGACGTTATGTGCATGCACTAATGGACTCCATTAAGTCTTTGGCCCCTAAGTTGCCTGAAGGGGATAAGTCGTCCTTTTTGGAGGTTGTGTCGGACACTCAGGCGGCTGCCAGACAAGTTATCCAATCAGGGTTGGACACTGCGAACTCTGTGGCAAGGATCATGGGGTCATCTGTTGCTGCAAGGAGGCAGGCTTGGCTCCGTACCTCTGGGTTTTCAGCTGATGTGCAAGCTACGCTGGTTGATCTGCCTTTTGACGGACAGAGGCTGTTTGGGGAAAAGGCGGATTCTGCCCTACAGCGGTTTAAAGATAGCAGGCAGACTGCGAAGTCCTTGGGTCTGCAAGCTCCTGCTAGGGGTTCGTCCTTTCGAAAATTTAGGGGTTTTGGAAGATCGTCTTTTCGCTCTTACCGGTAGCCCCAACAGCAGCAGCAACAACAGCAGCAGAATCCCCTCTATAAGTCCTATAGAGGGAGACAAAAGGGTCGGAGAGGATCTGGTCGCAACCCCTCTACTTCCTCCTCCTCCTCTGCTCCCAATGAGGCTTCAGGGAAGCAGCCCTAGATCCCCCATCCCGGATCATGTAAGACCTGTGGGGGGTCGGGTGTCCTACTTTCTACGGGGTTGGAAATCTATTACAACAGACCTTTGGGTTTTGAACCTCGTAGAGACTGGGTACGCCCTTCCCTTTCGGGAGTTTCCTCCCCCTTACCCTCCTTGCCAAGGTTATTGCTCGGAAGACCATCTACTTCTCCTGCAGAAAGAGGTTTTAGCCTTGATTCAGAAGGGTGCGATAGAGGTGGTTCCAGAGCAGGAAAGGGGTCAGGGTTGCTACTCCCGGTATTTCCTGATTCCAAAGAAGGACGGAAGGTTGCGTCCGATTCTGGACCTCAGAATCTTGAATTTTTACCTGAAGCAGGAGAAATTCAAGATGCTGACCCTTGCGCAGGTTCTTCAGGCGTTGCAGCAAGGAGATTGGATGGTGTCGCTCGACTTGCAGGACGCGTACTTTCATGTTCCAATCCTGAAGTCGCACAGGAAGTATCTCCGTTTTACGGTTGGGTCGCAACACTACCAGTTTGTGGTCCTCCCGTTTGGTCTTACTACCGCACCTCGAGTCTTCACGAAGGTGATGGCAGTGGTGGCTGCTCATCTCAGGAGGTCGGGGGTTCCAGTTTTCCCCTACCTGGACGACTGGCTTCTGAAGGCAGAGTCCCCAGAGATGGTGCAACATCATCTGCAGGTAACATCTCAGCTGTTATTCGACTTGGGTTTTTCGATCAATGTGCCCAAATCTCACCTGGTGCCCTCTCAACGCAACCTGTTCATAGGGGCGGTACTGGACAGCTTTGTGTTATAATGTATTTCCTAAGTTACCACACACAAACCACTGGTCCAATGACTTCTAAATGGAGGCCTTGTAAACGGATAAACATACATATAAAAATCCATTAGATGGCAGCCTCTTCCTTAATAAAAAGTTGCACATAGGCATTATTGACATGTCGACCCCTGCGGCCTTACTCGCTCCGCCTTCCGGTATTTGAGCTTTTGCACAGGTTTAGAAAGATACACTCTTTTCATGTTAACCATGTTATTTAGGGTGATGGCCTTTGACAGTATTGCATTAATGTTCACCGGCTTTAAGTTGAAGGGGCTGCTGGGCTGGAAGGTAAAAGATTGAATTAGACGGTGGTTGGGAGCTGCTATTAGCAAAATGGCCATTTGCAGGTCCACACCAATGTGACATTGTTATGCATTCTTTTGCAATTGCATTTACATGGTATTTCAAGCCACTGATGAGGCGACTAAGCACTTTTGTTGCACAGTGTTATAAATGCAATTTAAAGTGGGAAAGCACCTCAACAATCTACATACAAGCGATTTGAGGCAATTTATGACTTGTTTCCAAAGGAGACCTTCTCTATTACTTTCTGTTTAAACATGAATGTGGGAGTGAAGGAGTGAGTGAGTGAACATTCTTGTTTAGCGCTCACTGCAAACTGTATCGGCTCTGGCCACTCCACTGGTATTTAAGGAAATATTTAAAAGCATTCCTATTAGAGCATATGAACTGCACTGTAACTGGCACAGAGTTTTTTCAAATAGTAAGGTCTTACAGATGCATCCTGTGCAATGCACGAGGAGACAGTGTGTATCTACAGAGTAAGCTTCTTACTGAATTGGTTAGATAGTACACATATAGTACCATGCACCTAGAATTACACTCAGCTTGCAGTCGCGGCCGGCATTAATTGCTGGTGGGAGGGCGCACAGGAAGGAGGGTTAATAATATAAAATAACGTACCTGTCCTCCAGCCAGGTCCTGCTTTTTCTCGGCGCCAGTCCTGCTCGCCGCCTGCTCCTGCACGCCTGCAGGAACACGAAGCAGGCAGCCTCCCTCCCCTCCCCTAAGTCAATCACAACCCTGCAATGGCAGTGTTATGATTGGTAGTGACGCTGCCCAGCCAGGGACTTACGGGGAGGCAATTTTCTCCATGTAGGCTGCATTGCAGCCGGCAGAGAGAAACGGCAGAGTGCGCATGACTGGTTTAGGCGGCCTCAGAGGGCCGACCAAACAGGCATTGCGCCCTTAGGAGTGGGCACACCACTCCTCCCCTGCTCACAGAGCAGCCCCGCCCACCCACCCACATGCAACCAAACCCTTCTGTTCTGCTTTTTCGCAGTACGAGAAGCAGAAACATAAAATGGTAGTTATTACCATTTTATGTTTCTGCTACTCACACTGCGAGAAAGCAGTGGGGCGACACTCCTCCCCCCAGTGGAGGAGCCGCCCCGTCAGCTTGTGCAATAATCTCTGTTTTGTCTATGTTCATTTGATGCTATGTTGTTGAGTGCTTTCACATGCGCTTAATGAGGCATTGTGGCGTGTAGAAAAAACAAAAATTGATTAGGTTAATGAAGAGATAAACACACGGTTGGTCACGGTTGGATCTTTAGATGATTCACACCATTTGAGGGCTGAGAGGTGTGAGCACAATTGTGTTGGTAAAGTTACTGAGTCACCAGTTGTGAAATGTAATGAAGTCATGAGTCACGATGGAGAGCTGCTCAGGTGACTGGTGTGTGATACTGCAACAAGCACATGATCAGCAGCATCCGTCCCTGAGCCTGTGCAGAAGCCACCTCTCCGCCACATGGAGGGGCGCGGGCATCTTACCCTGTGCTGATATTACAATTTGGTGGTTAACACAGTGGTTTCCCACGACCTCCCTGGTGAAAGGCATTGAGATAAACTCTCTCTTAGTCCTCCTGGAAGCAGTGGAGTACCTGGAAAGGAGGGGCCGAGGTATTCCTGCCTGCAGGGGGTCTCAGCGAATGCGTGTTCAGGGCTGTGACTGGGCTATTTAAACCTTCCTACCCTTGTGCCATCCTACTGGCCTTAAGTCTACTTTCAGCTTTGCACTCTGCCACTGGTACCCTGGCCTTATGCCAGCACATGCATTATCAGACTCAAGGCTACCCTCATGGAACCTGAGAACCCCCCACTCAAAGGGAACCAGAGCCACTGGATCGTGATTCTTGTGGTTGTCAGCTGCAACAACTTGGTTGAATGCATTAGGGACTCCCTGCTCTGAGGTCACCAGATAACATTTGATGGTTGTCATGCTGTCTCTATTATCTCTCAGAACCTGCACCCTCTGCCCATTGATGATGACCTACTGCCTATATTTCCTATCATTACTAGGCATGTGAGTTCTCTGTGCCATATCTCCATCTCCCAGGAACACTGGGATAACCTCTACACTGCCCCCGCCCACTACCTAGGACAACATCCTACCCAAGTGCTACACTAGCTAACCCTAGTGACTGCCCACCAGTGGGGGGCTATGGCCACTTGGGACACATAGCATCCCCCTTGAAGTGCCTTTAATATTGTCACTCATAACACTTGAAGGGTCCCATCCCTGAAGACTTACTGTCATGGAGCCATCTCTCCTTTTTCTCAGTTTGAGGATGGAAGTCCTAACCCGGGGAACTAGTTTGAGGCCCTTTAAAGAACTCATTCTTTTCATGCTTATCTCCCGCCTCCTTCTTCTGATGGGAAACATGCCCACCCTTGTGGTGATCCCCCTAGGTACCTTGTTTGGGCTCTGACCCAGCGTTCTGCCTCCTTAGCAATCTCAATGGGGTCAGTGAGCTTACTATCAATCAAGTTTTGGCACAGATCTGCAAAACAAAGATTGAACTTGTGCTCATTTGCAATCAAATTTTACATCCCTGATAATCTTTCTACTTCACTGCCCTTCCCCAATCATCATGAGTCTTGCAAATGGAATCCACACAATCCACCCAGGTCTGTTGTGCCAGTTTCTGACTATCCCTGAACTTCTGCCTATACGTCACTGGGGTTAGACCATACTTACTGACAAGGGCTTCCTTCATGGTAGATAAATCATTCTGCCTCTCTTCTCTAGGGTCAGTAAAATGTCCCTCCCTTCACTAGGGATAAACCTCCACAGACTAGCCCCCCAATCCTGCTCAGGGATCTTCAAGGCAATCTCGTAAGTCTCCAACCACTTGTCATTATCATCTCCCACAACAAAGTCAGACACCAGACCTTTAGGAATATGGACCCTGTTATCTCCAGAGGGCACTGCAGGTATGCTACCACCATTACTGCTGGACTCTGCCAGTCTGACCTTGATGTCCAGCTCCTTAAGTCTCCTCTCATGAGCTAACAAGACTTTCTTTTTTCCTTGGCCAGTCTCTTTTTCTCCATGGCCAGATTATTTTCCTCCAAGGCCCTCTCAGCCCCTTTATCCCTTATTCTAAGCTTGGCCATCTCTGGTCTGCACTCTCTCTCTGCTTTCCTTTACACACTTTTCCTCTGGGGACAGGTTGTGAGAGGGTACCCTGCTTCCTGCACTGGGAGGAATCTCCATTCCTGAGGGTAAGTAATCCCCCCTCCCCAGCAGGCTGCATTCCAAGACCCTCGTGCAAAGCCTACTCTGATTCCTCCTCATCAGTCTCCCCCTCCTGGTCCTCTGTTGTGACTGGTGTGACAGGTGGGCCTATGCCCTCAAGGCCTTTTGGAGTTCCACCTTCTTGGTACTACTCTTGGTGGGCAGCCCCCTCTCCTGGCGAAATTCCTTGAGTTTCGCCACAATTTAGACCTCCAGGTTGGCATGCATAAACTCCAATTTGCAGGTGAGGCTGTAGATACAATCAGTAGGATAGAGTAGGAATTAATTTTAAAAAAGGCCCAAAGGTCAATCGGGTGGAATTTAAAACTCAAATTGGTCTTAAATATGGGTTGGTAGTATACACCAAATCACTTTATGGCACTGTACAAACGCAAGTCCTGATCCTCACCGCTGATCACCAATGCTAGAAATTGGGTTGTTGGTTGACTGGGGTGTGAGCCCTGGTCAAGTAGCAGCCCCAGTCCTGGTCAGCATAAGGCACGAGCAAAACCCAAATTAACTTGTACTCAACCCCCTGGTAGCTTGGCACAGAGCAGTCAGGCTTAACTTAGAGGCAATGTGTAAAGGATTTGTGCCACAATTCAAACAGTAAATTAGTGAAAACACCACACAAAAAGATTAGAAATATAGGGCCTCATGTATGTAGCTATTTTTCATTCTCAAACAGTCCGATCCGCAGAATCGTCCTGTTTGGGAACGCAAAAAAGGGTTTTTCCTATGTCTCAAATCCTATTCTGCGATTCGCAAAATGGGTTTACGATTCGGTATTTGGAAGGGGCGTGTTTAGGGCGTCTCTTCCATATACCGAATCGCAGCGGTATGTATGAATGTTTTGTGACTGTGGTTGCAAAACATTTGCATTTACCAACAACTTCAAGTTGGTGGTAACCCATTCGATAACGGGAAGGGGTCCCCAAGAAACCCCTTCCCTTTTGTAAATGGATGTAAAAACTTTTTTTAAAGAGCAGGCAGTGGGTCCACGAACCACTGCATTGTTTTAAAAAAATGAAAAGAAACCTTTCCATTTTTATTTTTGTAAAGCATCCCATTTTCCTTTATGGAAAATGGGCTGCTTTACACAAAAAAATATTGCTTTATTTAAAAGCAATCACAGACATAATGGCCTCAGCAGGCCACCATCCCTGTGATTTTTGCAATTCTTATTGAGTAGCAAATTGCAACTTAGCTAATTAATATTCATGAGGTAGGTCATTTGCGACCCTCTGGGAATTGTAGAAACATTTCAACACACTTTCATACATGCTGTTTTGCGATTTCCTAATTGCGAATCTTAAAGATTCACAATCAGGAAATCGCAAACTGCTTTCTTAATACCTCAGGCCCTTAGAGCTTTATCAAATAAATAAAACAAAACAAAAACAACAAAATTCCAATCAGTGGAACCGGGAGTTATGAATTTAGGAAAAGTAAACTACAATATAGCTCCTAAAAGCAGAAAGCACCAACCGCAGCTGTCTGGTTGCACTGGACCAGGTCAAAGTCAAACGTTCAGGCTGACCACAATGGAGCACATGTCGGATACAGTCCCAGATTAGTCCAGCGGAAGGTTTACCTTCTCAAACTTTGTGCCAAGTGTCCTGTTCGATTGGAGAGGGTTGGGAGGAGCAAGAAGAGCATTGCGGGCGCAAGCCAGCACGGTGCGAAGAGCAGGCTGCCGGTCATAGACGGGCAGACTGGAACTTCGCATTGGTGGTCCCCCTCTGGTTGTCAATGCTGCTGTGTAAAGAGACACGCTGGCAGCAGTTCATGCTGGATTTCGGTGCGAGCGGCACTGTTCCGGAGTAAATGGGCCCGCTCACAGTTACGAAGATCCCAAAGCTTAATTTCAAGAACATTTGAGTCATACCAAGGGCCCAGGACCTGAGGGACACCACTTAGGAGTCATGCATTCACTGCAGCTGGGTCCAGGCACTGGTTAGAAGTATTTTATGTCCCGGAGACTCAGATCAGAGGGCCAGCAGATTAGCCCTTTGAGTCACTCTGGGTTACTGGATTCAAGATGAAATTGTAGGTCTAGTTCTTCTTCCCCAGGCAAGAGGGCAGTAGGCAGCAGGTCCACATAGAAGGGCAGCAGTGTCTTTAGAGTAGCAGTCCTGCAGAGTGGCAGTCCTTGTAGCAGCACAGAAGTCCTTCTTCCTGGCAGGGTATCCATAGGTCCAGAAGTCTACTGACGAGCTGGTGCCTGAAGTCCTTCTTTTATATATAATTGTGCTTTTGAAGTGAGGAAAAGCTTCTAAAAGCATGCCTTTGAAGTGCACAGATGCCCTGTCTTCCAGGCCCTAGCTCCAGACTAGTTAGAGGGGGTATGCAGCCCTTTGTGTGGAGGGGGGGGTGGGTTCAAACTGGAATGGCATGGTGAGCAAAAAAATGATGGATTTAGGCCCAGATCTCTGTACTGGGGTGAATGTATGACATTGTTCTGCATTCTGTCCATCAACTGTTGTTTTTGCATTTGTCACCCCGAGTGGGAAGGGTATGCCCAGACGTGGGTCCCTTGCTCTCGATGCTACTGAAATCAAGCTATCCTGGCTGAAGAGGGGTGAAACCCCAAAACCGGTCCTAGGATGCTTGTTTCCAGTCCAGGGAGGACCTGGCTTGGCAGTTCGGGCTGGACTGTTCCCATGAGGTACAGGGTCAAGACTGATTTACATATGGCTGGGTTCAAACTGGAACGGCATGGTGAGCAAAAAAACGATGGATTTAGGCCCAGATCTATGTACTGGGGTGAATGTATGACATTGTTCTGCATTCTGTCCATCAACTGTTGTTTTTGCATTTGTCACCCCGAGTGGGAAGGGTATACCCAGACGTGGGTCCCTTGCTCTCCATGCCACTGGAATCAAGCTATCCTGGCTGAAGTGGGGCAAAACCCTGAAAACGGAACTAGGATGCTTGTTTCCAGTCCAGGGAGGACCTGGCTTGGCAGTTCGGGCTAGACTGTTCCCATGAGGCACAGGGTCAAGACTGATTTGCATATGGCTTGGTTCAAACTGGAACGGCATGGTGAGCAAAAAAACTATGGCTTTAGGCCCAGATCTCTGTACTGGGGTGAATGTATGACATTGTTCTGCATTCTGTCCATCAACTGTTGTTTTTGCATTTGTCACCCCGAGTGGGAAGGGTATGCCCAGATGTGGGTCCCTTGCTCTCCATGCCAGTGGAATCAAGCTATCCTGGCTGAAGTGGGGTGAAACCCCAAACCGGTCCTAGGAGGCTTGTTTCCAGTCCAGGGAGGACCTGGCTTGGCAGTTCGGGCTGGACTGTTCCCATGAGGCACAGGGTCAAGACTGGTTTGCATATGGCTGGGTTCAAACTGGAACGGCATGGTGAGCAAAAAAACAATGGATTTAGGCCCAGATCTCTGTACTGGGGTGAATGTATGACATTGTTCTGCATTCTATCCATCAACTGTTGTTTTTGCCCTTTGTGTGGAAGCAGGACACATTCTATTCAAGTGTAAGTGGGGCTGTGTCCCGCTCCTCCCTCCTATGCTGACAGTGATGGCCCACCCAGTCACACCTAAGCTTCCATTGTGTGTGGCTCTCTAGAAGGAATAGACAAAAGCCCAACTGTCACTCACACCAGGTCATGTGACCCAGAGACAGGCTGCAGGCACCAAATAGCTAAGACAAGAAAATACCAAGTTTCTAAAAGTGGCATTTTCAGAATTATAATTTAAAATCTGACTTCACCATAAATTAGGATTTTAAATTAGGATTCCAGAGATACCAAATATGTACTGCTTATCTCTTCTCATTTGGAAATTCCACTTATAAAATATAATAAGGCAACTCCAATGTTATCATATGGGAGAGATAGGCCTTGTAGTAGTGAAAAACGAATTTAAGGATTTTCACCACCAGGACATGTAAAACTTAAAAGTACATATCCTACTTCTTAAATACAATGCACCCTGTCCTTTGGGCTGTCCAGGGCCAACCCTAGGGGTGATATCATGTGTACTAAAAAGAGAACTTTGGACCTAACAAAAAATTTACTTTGTCTGGTCGATACGGCAGTTTAAACTACACACAGGCTCTGCAATGGTAGGCCTGATAAATGTTTAAAGGGCCACTTAAGTGGTGTTGCAGGGATTCTGCGAAGGCACAGAACTATGCTTGGGACCACTGAACCCTAGGAGGCAGGGACTGGGTCATTCTACCGCCATAGTACCCATGAGCCCGGGACCAACTAGCTATAGTGTCTCACTTGCCTTCCTACTCACTCACAGAGAAACAAGTGATTAGGCACCACAGAACACAACACTCCCAACCCTCTCAGGAAAGGCTGTAACGGGACACACCCTTCCGCTCTCATACTCGTACTAGTCCACAATAAGATTTGACAGAGACATGAGAAAAGTATTAAGTAAAAACTAGTATGCTGTATACGTGCCACAATAAGTAAGAAGATGCCTAACACAAATACAGTCAGCATAGTAAGTAATCCATAAATCATAAAAGGAGCTGTCATGATATTAGACAGGATAGACTAACACCCTCCCCTTTTACAGAAGCAAAGTTATTATGTCTCAAAAGATCTCTGGGTGTTTGCAGAGGACCCCGCCCTTTAGCATGCACAGAGGAACGTTCTACATCTCAGGTGTAGTCATGACCTCTTCTCTGAAAAATCTCTCTCCAAGTGTGTTCTGCATGTTTGTGCACACCTAAATGACAGCATGTACGTGTTCCCAAACAACAGCTGCTTCCATGTGTTTTGTCTAGGTGCTATAACCTGACCAGGACAGAATACCAAGGGACATTGTTGCTTGACCTTGTCTATGGTTTTAAGACTAAATCCCAGGAAAGAACAGAAGGCAACAACAGAGGCAGGCTCTGCGTAAAAGTACAGTATGGCACAAAGCAAAATACATTTGTTTAGTAACGTGCGCAAAGCTGAGTGCAGTCTGCAATGTGCTCAGGCTAACATAGGGAAAAAGACAATGGGCCTGCATGGGACATATGACAGTGGGTGGAACAATCAGGGATGCAGGCCCACTAGTAACATTTAATTTATAGTCCCTGGGTATATGTAGTACTACTTTACTAGGGACTCATAAGTAAATTAAATATGCCAAATTGGGATAAGCCAATGTTATGTTTTGAGCAGAGAGCAAACTCACTTTAGCATTGGCTAGCAGTGGTAAAGTGCACAGAGTCCTAAAGCAACCAAAAATGAAGTCAGTAAAAACAGGAGATCTGAAGGCAAAAAGTTTGGGGCAATCACGCCAAGGTGGTAGGTCTAACAGAGGCAAAATGGGGCACTGGGAAGGGGGGCAGATGTGATACAGGACTGTAGAAGAAGAGAGTACGAGAGGAGATAGGAATGCATAGTTCCAGAATTTGGACGAGGCATTGGGGAAGTCAGACCAGAGGGAGAATAGGGTTACAGAGAGATGGCCCACAGGTGAAATGGATCTACAGGGAGCAAGAGAAAACAGAAGACGGTATGGCGGGAATAGCTAGATGCAACACAAGGCAGCAGGAGTGAGGGGGCAGAGGTTAGATTGAAGAGTACAGGAGGGGGGTCAGAAGTGAGGCAGGACAAGGCAAAGTCATGGGTCAAAGGAGACAGGGGGCAGTGAGACAGAGTGAGGCAGGAGATGTAACAGGACAGCTGGGGTATAGGGCAGAGTGAAGTGGGGTTATTGGGTATGATCAGGGTAGATAAATGGTTAACGGGTGAAGAGCCCAGAGGTGAAAGGATACTGCAAGCCTTGACAGGCCCGATTTGAAAAGGAACGGCAGAAAAAGGGATCAAGAATGGAGACGGGGCAAAGCAGAAGATGGAGGTTATTGGTGAGGCAGGGTAGTGGGTGTGGGAGGGCAGGGATATGACGAGTCGATGTTGTGTCAGAGGTGAAACAATTTTTACAATGGAAGGAGGCCAGAGAGTCATCACTAAAGAGAGGAGGGAGCAGAGGTGGGACAGATTGGTGGAGTTGGGCCACAGAAGACAGTAGGTAGTGGAGGCATGAGAGAAAGAGGTGTGACAATGCAGAGGAGGAGATTGTCCAGAGGAGATACAAGGTTATTGGTTGCGACCAGAATACACATACGGCTAACATGAGAAGGAAGACTGCCTGGGGTAAATGTCCAGAGTTCAAATGGTACAGAATGGAGGTAAGGGGTCGAGAGGGGTTATGGGGTGGCAGGGTAGATGGAGGAGAGTTTGAGCAGGGGGCTAATGGCATATGTAAGATGGTGCTGGCGAGCCTGAGTGAACAGGGCGGTGGGGGTAGTGTACAACTGTTTTACTGAAAGAAGTCAGCTAGAGGATACATGGGGCTTCAGAGAAAAGGTGTAGCAGGAGTGAGATGGATGGATGGAAGGAAGGAGTTAGTCAAGAGGAGACATGAGGTAGAATGGCTGGGGATGAAGAGGTGAATGGATAATGAAGAATAGGCCAGAGGAGGCATGGGGATGGAAGAGGGGGATGGCAAGAAATGGCCCAGGACAGCAGGTCGCTTATGGTGCGATAGGGCAGTGGGCAAAGTGAAACTAGAGGAGACAAGAGACCCTGGGGCATATTCTCAAGGACTTATTGCCGAATTATCGGCACTTTAGTACCGCAAAAGTGGCAATAGATTTATTGCCCTATTCTCAAGCTGGTGCAAACTGCCAATATCGCCAGTTTACCAGCGATAGCTGCCACAAAAAACATCGCCACGGATGAGAGCGACAACTAACGCCAATGATATGCAGAGTATGCGTTTCTGTGCAAAAACACACAAAAACACAACTTCTCGATATTCTCAATGACCAGCCAGATCTACGATGCGATCCAAAAACAGACAATAAGGCACGTTAGCAGCAGGGATTTAACACCTGCCTTTTACTGGTGTTAAGCAGGACGACAACCTGCAGCCCAGCCCAGACCCACATCTGAAGACCAACACATGTCATGGAGCTACTGATCATGCAGCTTGGAGACCCAAGAGGGCCACAACACCCACCGCCACCACCCCAGGACCCACCACCTGGCCCCCACCTGGACCCCCCACCCTGGACCCCCCCGTCTACTACAGAGGCAATGCAGAACAAGACAGCTGACCTTCTGAAAATGGTATGGCCCCCAGCCACGCATTTGCAGAATGTGGGGAGATGTGGGAGCCAAGTATGTGTGAAGGAGGCAACTCACCCATGAATAAGAATGTACACAATGTCAAGTGTGGCGGTGATGTGCTGGACAGACTTCAGTATGCAGAGCACAGACATGTCCATGTGGACATATACTGCTGGTGTTCGTAGTGTTGTGGACAGTGGACGCAACCATGTCACCTCAGGCAGTGGGTAAGACCTTGGACATGTAGCTTTGTCCGCCCCCCTGTAAGCGGAAGCGGAGTGGGCAGGGCCGGCGTATACCAGTACAGTGTAGGGGTGTGCAAAATTTGCCTGGGACTCTGGGCATGGTTCAGTTCTGGACTGGACAAGGAAGTAACTAATGCATGTGTCTGGGTTTTAGTGTCGGCGCCACCCTGCCCACAAACGACAATGTTGCAATGTAGCATGCACCTGGAGAGCGGGCTCGCACAAACGGAGAAATGAAGGAGCGCAAAACCGCTAGGGGCCTTGGCTCATACATGCCAAGTGTTGTGTGTATCTGTATTGCCGCATCATGAGCCACATGCCTAGCCCTACTCGCAGCACAATTTCAGCCAGGCCTGAACTCTACATCTGTGTCCGCCCTATCCTTACCATAGGCCTACACTCACATGGCCGCCCACCTTCAACGGCCAACATCAGTGGGTCGTTGTCAGGCTTGTGGACATGCGCAGAAAGGCATGACAATGGTGTGCAGTAGGAGTGCAAGTGATGCAACCGCGCATCGCACACAAGTAAATAGGCTCGGAGGGAGGGAGGAGCAGCTGTGAGGCAACGTAACACACAGTGATGCCGCACATTTGCCACATGCAAGACATGTCAAGCATGAATCCCAAAGTCGCACACATCCTAAACCCCACCCCCAACAAGCCACATTTTATTTCCTGAATGGAAGCAGATGACAAACTAACATTAGGGATGAAAGCTCCTTTGTTTGAACTATCAGGCGGGAGCCCATCTGCACCTCGGACCTCAGAATTGCATGTGCCCAGCACCCCCTGACAGATACCATAGCAGCTGATGACGACTCTCACACTACGCACAGCCCGAAGAAAGAACAACGTATATACACCCCACAGACAGAAGTCAATGCTCAAAGTTATCTGGCATGGAATGGCCTTCACACTTCCTCCCACACCATCCCAGGCGTACAACCGTTGCAGACTAAAACAACTCATTGATCCGAGCTGTGGCATTTCATCCACAGAACTGGCACAGGTCAGAACAGTGCCACTTCAACCAGAGCCACTGACACAATAGCGGAACATCCTGGACACATGCACAACCCCTGTCACGTGAAACTGTACCGTGCACGTATGCGGCATTTACTAGGGGCACTGCCATTGGCAGTGCTGCGGATCAGTTACCGGCTAAGCTTCTGCCTTGCCAATGTCACCTGCGTTCAGCATGTGTTGCATGGTCGATCCTGCATATTCGAGCTGTGCATGGATGTCTGCCTATCCAACAGGACGGTAGAAGAGCTGGATTTTGACATGTGTGTGCGCCCCCTGTTGGCACATGACCAGGAGTGTCACCGTGATACCCGTTTATAGTATGCCTTGATACTTGGAATACATGCTGGCAGCTGGAGCTGGGAGATTGCACAAATCCTTGTGTGCAGTGACCTCATTGAATTGCTCCCCTATTGGGCTGTAGTGCTAATTGGTGAAAGGGGGTGAATGCAGCACATCAGTCCGGACCTGCTAATGGATGGACTCGCCGCCCTGTTTGATGAAGTCGACAATGACCAAATGTTGGAAATGATGGCCTACGAAGCTGCAATCGCTTTCATGGACGAGTAACTACGTACCTGCAGCCACAACTCATTTGAACACACTGCACATGTCCCAACACCTTGTTGCATCTTGGAGACCTGGTCACATATCCCACGATAATAGTGGACATGACTGCATTTGCCTGGACTCCGACAACATGAGTGGACAACAACGCGGGTTAACATACACCTGTGAAAGGTGAGACACTCCCGCGGAGTGGACAGCCGCGCTTGGCATCATTCCTCATTCTGACATACTGCTGCATTGGTCTGCATGTTGTGGCACTTATCTTGCAAATACTCACACACATATGCTAATAAAGTCTACGCACCTTCACTTGTATTGAACTGTGATGAGTGTTGATTTGAATGACAATGTCTGTCTCACTGCCTAGCTGGGTCACGGCCATACATGCGCATTGATTGCATTACCCAGGGAGTACCTTTTTGTTGAATCACTGTCCCTACATTCATCCTTACTTACATACTTAATTGTTCATAGCCATGACACATCTGTGTGAATTAGAATGTTTCATTCGCATTCAGTGGTGTGTTGGAGCTAGAGCAGTACAGTGCCATGCAAATCCCACTGTACATTGTTGCCCCGTGGAGGGCCAGCCAGAGTCCTTTAGGGATTGACAAGTTCATCGGAAGTGGAAGACTTCAGTCCACAGTGTGATTGCTGTGTCATTGGTGACCAGTCAAAATATGGCAGTCCATGTCGAGGTCCAAGGTGAGTGTCGCAGAGTGTATCGGGGGACAGTGGAAGGTGTTATTCCAGGGCATGATGCAGAGGGCAGGACCAAGCTGAAACCGGCCATATGGCGGAGATGAATGCTACCACTTCATTCTGACCACACAGCCGGATTCATCATCATCTTAGTCCTCTGATGTGTCAGGTGCTTCACATGTTGGTGGTGGTGTTCTGTCTGCATCACTGTGTGGCAGTGACACATCATGAGCCGGAGGTGGAATGTCTGCTGCATTGTGTGGCACTGACACTTCAGAGAGCGGAGATGTGGATGGCGTGGTAGCAACAATATTCCTCAGCGCCAGGCCTTGTGGTGGCAATGCCATGAAGAGGATCTGCAGGGCAAGGAAGATCCCAGCTACAGCTGGCTGGTGTGCAGCCCTGGCAAACATTCTTTCTTCCTGCATCCGCTTACAACTCTCCATCATTCCCCTTATGTGTCCCAACTCCCGGGTGACATCGCTGGAGCCACTCTGAATAGACAGTTGTTCTTGGCTCAGAGTCATGAGTCCAGTGATGTCAGCCATGGATTGTTGGAGGGTACGGAGCGGACAGTGGGTGTCTGTTAGGGACTGTAAGTGGTCCCTGATGGGACTTAGACACCCACGTATGGCAGCTAGTTTGGCTGCCATGAGGTCGAACCCCACCCGCAGCTGATCAGCCATCTTCTCCTGGCACCCTAACACACGGCATTGGAATGCCATGTGTTGGCCATTGGGTTCCTGGGAGACAGCCGTGGTGGTGGGTGCTTCCTGCTGTGTAGTCAGTGCAGGGGGTGGGGTCTCCTCGATGAAGCTGGGCTGCCTGCTCCTGGAGGTGGGGTGCCGGAGCTGTCTATGAGCTGTTGGAGGGCGTCAGTGTTGATCTTGGGGAGGTCCTCTTCATCATCAGTGCTGTGTTGTTGGGTCTGCTCTGCAGGAGGTGTTGATGCTCCCTCCGCAATGTGAAGGGGAGATGCAGCTTTACATTGTGTTCACATGTATGTGCACGCATTGTACAAGTTTACTAACAGACTGCATGACAACGTACATTGTGACTGTTTGTGGGGAGATGCCTATTTGATGTGGGGCAGTTAACATTCCTACACCATCAGGGATGTGAGGTTGTACTTGTACATTGTCATGTCACAGTTTCCTGCTATACCAAATGTGAATGGCCATTTTCTACACACAAGCGGCAGCAGTTGTGTCCACTGTTCTGTTGTGAAAGTGTTGCAGTTTGTACCACATTGTTGACAATGTTGAGGTGCTTGGATTCTTATGTCTGTGTGCTGCATTTTGGGTGAGTTGCCCCCTCAGCTCTGACTTTGCGGGCACTTATCCCTTTCAGGCTGTGTGGCTTTCACTTCTGTGCTTCTACAGTGCTGAGATGTTGCAGACGTGCTATACTTAATTGTACATTTGTGCCATTGTGCCCATCTCCCCCCGTCCTCCCGGTTCCTGGTCATTACTCACCGTGTTGCTGTTGGCTCAGGTCCTGTTGTGCAGTGTCCGGTCCCCCAACTCCTGCCACCATCTCTCCAATTATGGTCCCAGGCTGGTCCTCCGTGGGGGTTGTGGGGTTCTGGTTGTCCCCTGCACTTGCTCCGGCTACCTCCATGGTGCTTCGCAGTTGTATGCGTTTTGTTTGTGTTTTTTGTTGCCGCTTTTATAGTGATTTTTCCTGCCTGACTTGTGAGACTTGCAGGCGTGGCGCTGCTTATTGCTGCATTTTTTATCGCAGTTGGGCCCATCGCAACTTAATTCACGTTTGGGTTTAGATTTTTATCGCCGTCCTGGTGATTTTCTCGCGGACATTTGACAAGTTATTGGGAGACTATCACATGTTACCACCGTGTTGTGGATAGGATGTTAACACACAGAGTTGTTTTCCCACGATAGACGGCGATATGAAAGACTGCGTTAACCTACTTTGGCGATGATTATCACACGTTCTTGAGAACATCCCCCCAGTTCTATGAAGGAGAGGGACAATGTAAGAGGCTGGCTTAGTATATGGTACACACATATTCAAGTGGTGCACCTTGCACTAATCCAGGCAACCCTTATGGTGAATTTAGTGGACTTTGATAACCATAGAAAGCTTTTAAAGTGGTAGCAGTGGAGAGCAGCCTTTAGGCTTTTCTTGAAGGAGTGTCAAGCAGCTTGTTTTACTAGTTTATCTGGAGTGTAAGTTAGATGAAAAGAAACCACACAGTGTTTAGCCAAAATACGTCTATTTATCACAACACAATATCACTTTCACATTGGTATATCTCCTACCCGGAGGTATCAACACAATACACAAAAATACTTTAAAAGCAGTCAGGTCAGTAGCACAAAATACAGTGGTCTCCAGGGGGGAGACCAAACCATATATAAAGAAAGTGGATTGCAAACTGTAAAGGAGAACAGGACTTGGACCAGAATACCCAGAGGAGCCGAGGACACAAGGAACCACCCATGGTAAGTACCCAGGCAGTCCACGGAGACTGTGTGCAGAGTGGAAACACAGCCGCGTGCCCAATGGAAGTCAATGGAGAAGTTGCAGTTTTGAAGAAGAAGGACCCTTCCCAGAGGACCCCGAAGAAACCCTTTGAAAGATAGAAGGTTGAAGAGCCACACCACCTGTGGATGCCCCGGGAGCCAGGTTACCTACACCATGGCGGCCGGGTGCATCGGAACCTGCTGTATACAACAATGGACAGCTTCAAAGACGATGCCTCCGGAGAAGTGGAACCCAAGGGTGGATTCTGGAAGTGAAGAACCTGCAATCAGAGGGTACAGAGTCTATGCCATTCAGAGGTGACCAGGAGGCTCGGAGACTTATGCCCACCAATGTCGAGTGGTTTTGAAGAGTCGACGGTGACCTTTTCGCTGTAGCTGTGAGCACCAGGTGATGAGGAAGACCAGAAGTCATGCATGAGCTGTCCCACATTGGATGTCAGTGACTGGGTGTTCGGTGACCCGCGGGAGAACCAATAAGCCTTGGTAGCCGCAACTGGCGTGGAAGATGAAAAAGGAGCAACATTGGGACCAGCAAGGTCCAAGGGACTCACCCACAGCAGGAGAGTCAGAGCAGGCCCCAAGCAAGAAGGGGAGTCCACTAAAGCAGTAGAATACCCTCAGGAAGTCCCACAGGCTAAAGGCAGAGGAGTAGCAAGAGGGCCTCGAGCAGCTCACAAAAGATGAAGGCCCACGGTGCAGAGGATGCGGTGAGGATGATGATCTAGGAGGGAAGTTTTGCTGAAGGCTGGAGCTGAGGGGGGTCAGAAGTGAGGCAGGACAGTGCAAAGTAATGGGTCAGAGGAGACAGGGGGCAGTGAGACAGAGTGAGGCAGGAGATGTAACAGGACAGCTGGGGTATAGGGCAGAGTGAAGTGGGGTTATTGGGTATGATCAGGGTAGATAAATGGTTAACGGGTGAGGAGCCCAGAGGTGAAAGGATACTGCAAGCCTTGACAGGCCCGATTTGAAAAGGAACGGCAGAAAAAGGGATCAAGAATGGAGACTGGGCAAAGCAGAAGATGGAGGTTATTGGTGAGGCAGGGTAGTGGGTGTGGGAGGGCAGGGATATGACGAGTCGATGTTGTGTCAGAGGTGAAACAATTTTTACAATGGAAGGAGGCCAGAGAGTCATCACTAAAGAGAGGAGGGAGCAGAGGTGGGACAGATTGGTGGAGTTGGGCCACAGAAGACAGTAGGTAGTGGAGGCATGAGAGAAAGAGGTGTGACAATGCAGAGGAGGAGATTGTCCAGAGGAGATACAAGGTTATTGGTTGCGACCAGAATACACATACGGCTAACATGAGAAGGAAGACTGCCTGGGGTAAATGTCCAGAGTTCAAATGGTACAGAATGGAGGTAAGGGGTCGAGAGGGGTTATGGGGTGGCAGGGTAGATGGAGGAGAGTTTGAGCAGGGGGCTAATGGCATATGTAAGATGGTGCTGGCGAGCCTGAGTGAACAGGGCGGTGGGGGTAGTGTACAACTGTTTTACTGAAAGAAGTCAGCTAGAGGATACATGGGGCTTCAGAGAAAAGGTGTAGCAGGAGTGAGATGGATGGATGGAAGGAAGGAGTTAGTCAAGAGGAGACATGAGGTAGAATGGCTGGGGATCAAGAGGTGAATGGATAATGAAGAATAGGCCAGAGGAGGCATGGGGATGGAAGAGGGGGATGGCAAGAAATGGCCCAGGACAGCAGGTCGCTTATGGTGCGATAGGGCAGTGGGCAAAGTGAAACTAGAGGAGACAAGAGACCCTGGGGCATATTCTCAAGGACTTATTGCCGAATTATCGGCACTTTAGTACCGCAAAAGTGGCAATAGATTTATTGCCCTATTCTCAAGCTGGTGCAAACTGCCAATATCGCCAGTTTACCAGCGATAGCTGCCACAAAAAACATCGCCACGGATGAGAGCGACAACTAACGCCAATGATATGCAGAGTATGCGTTTCTGTGCAAAAACACACAAAAACACAACTTCTCGATATTCTCAATGACCAGCCAGATCTACGATGCGATCCAAAAACAGACAATAAGGCACGTTAGCAGCAGGGATTTAACACCTGCCTTTTACTGGTGTTAAGCAGGACGACAACCTGCAGCCCAGCCCAGACCCACATCTGAAGACCAACACATGTCATGGAGCTACTGATCATGCAGCTTGGAGACCCAAGAGGGCCACAACACCCACCGCCACCACCCCAGGACCCACCCCCTGGCCCCCACCTGGACCCCCCACCCTGGACCCCCCCCGTCTACTACAGAGGCAATGCAGAACAAGACAGCTGACCTTCTGAAAATGGTATGGCCCCCAGCCACGCATTTGCAGAATGTGGGGAGATGTGGGAGCCAAGTATGTGTGAAGGAGGCAACTCACCCATGAATAAGAATGTACACAATGTCAAGTGTGGCGGTGATGTGCTGGACAGACTTCAGTATGCAGAGCACAGACATGTCCATGTGGACATATACTGCTGGTGTTCGTAGTGTTGTGGACAGTGGACGCAACCATGTCACCTCAGGCAGTGGGTAAGACCTTGGACATGTAGCTTTGTCCGCCCCCCTGTAAGCGGAAGCGGAGTGGGCAGGGCCGGCGTATGCCAGTACAGTGTAGGGGTGTGCAAAATTTGCCTGGGACTCTGGGCATGGTTCAGTTCTGGACTGGACAAGGAAGTAACTAATGCATGTGTCTGGGTTTTAGTGTCGGCGCCACCCTGCCCACAAACGACAATGTTGCAATGTAGCATGCACCTGGAGAGCGGGCTCGCACAAACGGAGAAATGAAGGAGCGCAAAACCGCTAGGGGCCTTGGCTCATACATGCCAAGTGTTGTGTGTATCTGTATTGCCGCATCATGAGCCACATGCCTAGCCCTACTCGCAGCACAATTTCAGCCAGGCCTGAACTCTACATCTGTGTCCGCCCTATCCTTACCATAGGCCTACACTCACATGGCCGCCCACCTTCAACGGCCAACATCAGTGGGTCGTTGTCAGGCTTGTGGACATGCGCAGAAAGGCATGACAATGGTGTGCAGTAGGAGTGCAAGTGATGCAACCGCGCATCGCACACAAGTAAATAGGCTCGGAGGGAGGGAGAAGCAGCTGTGAGGCAACGTAACACACAGTGATGCCGCACATTTGCCACATGCAAGACATGTCAAGCATGAATCCCAAAGTCGCACACATCCTAAACCCCACCCCCAACAAGCCACATTTTATTTCCTGAATGGAAGCAGATGACAAACTAACATTAGGGATGAAAGCTCCTTTGTTTGAACTATCAGACGGGAGCCCTTCTGCACCTCGGACCTCAGAATTGCATGTGCCCAGCACCCCCTGACAGATACCATAGCAGCTGATGACGACTCTCACACTACGCACAGCCCGAAGAAAGAACAACGTATATACACCCCACAGACAGAAGTCAATGCTCAAAGTTATCTGGCATGGAATGGCCTTCACACTTCCTCCCACACCATCCCAGGCGTACAACCGTTGCAGACTAAAACAACTCATTGATCCGAGCTGTGGCATTTCATCCACAGAACTGGCACAGGTCAGAACAGTGCCACTTCAACCAGAGCCACTGACACAATAGCGGAACATCCTGGACACATGCACAACCCCTGTCACGTGAAACTGTACCGTGCACGTATGCAGGATTTACTAGGGGCACTGCCATTGGCAGTGCTGCGGATCAGTTACCGGCTAAGCTTCTGCCTTGCCAATGTCACCTGCGTTCAGCATGTGTTGCATGGTCGATCCTGCATATTCGAGCTGTGCATGGATGTCTGCCTATCCAACAGGACGGTAGAAGAGCTGGATTTTGACATGTGTGTGCGCCCCCTGTTGGCACATGACCAGGAGTGTCACCGTGATACCCGTTTATAGTATGCCTTGATACTTGGAATACATGCTGGCAGCTGGAGCTGGGAGATTGCACAAATCCTTGTGTGCAGTGACCTCATTGAATTGCTCCCCTATTGGGCTGTAGTGCTAATTGGTGAAAGGGGGTGAATGCAGCACATCAGTCCGGACCTGCTAATGGATGGACTCGCCGCCCTGTTTGATGAAGTCGACAATGACCAAATGTTGGAAATGATGGCCTACGAAGCTGCAATCGCTTTCATGGACGAGTAACTACGTACCTGCAGCCACAACTCATTTGAACACACTGCACATGTCCCAACACCTTGTTGCATCTTGGAGATCTGGTCACATATCCCACGATAATAGTGGACATGACTGCATTTGCCTGGACTCCGACAACATGAGTGGACAACAACGCGGGTTAACATACACCTGTGAAAGGTGAGACACTCCCGCGGAGTGGACAGCCGCGCTTGGCATCATTCCTCATTCTGATACACAATACAGGACCTGGTGATATCAAAGCACTATTTCTGATTAAACGGGATTGTTAACAGGGTAATATAAACATTTGTTGTACCCTCAACAGTAGTTCGTATCATGAACTATCAGTAACATCCCTAGTGCCACAAAATTCAATATTTAAAACAAGGCAACCAACCATGTGCAACTGATTCCACCTAGAACATAAACGAGAAAAAGTGTGGAGAAAGAGAAAGCATCTCACGTGCGCAACACCAGAGGAGCTGCTGGCTGGTTCTCGCCAGTGTGCTCACGAGTTTCTCATCATCGATGTCTTTCTCATGAAAATAATGGTGTGAAACAATGATGTGAAAAAATTCTGTGTAAAGTAAACCGGGGAGGATTTATTTAGGCAGCCCAAAACCAACAAAAGGAGAAAATAGGAAGAAAGACCCGTGTGGTCTTGCAGATAAGATTAGATATAACCCACGTATATAATTCAAACTGTTTTATTCCGCTCTGTGAGTCATCCCAAGGTTAAAAACACGGTCATGTTCTGTAACCACATCTATGAATGGCCAACATGTTTCATTGCCTACTTATCTTTGCGGCAAATTCATCAGGGCGTCATGGAGCTGCAATCACTTCCCTGGATTTAATCTGTTTTGAGACAGAAATCACTCGTGAAAGCCAAGGGCCCATGTACCAGCTCTCACGTTGTTAATATTTTAGAAGAGCACTGTCAGTTGCTCTATTAGTCCTAGTACAAAGCACATCCGTTGTTTTTGTGTTGCTTAAACCTTCATCGTAAGATTTAGGAGCTCGCACCGTAACTCATTCCAGGAACATACTGCTGCATTGGTCTGCATGTTGTGGCACTTATCTTGCAAATACTCACACACATATGCTAATAAAGTCTACGCACCTTCACTTGTATTGAACTGTGATGAGTGTTGATTTGAATGACAATGTCTGTCTCACTGCCTAGCTGGGTCACGGCCATACATGCGCATTGATTGCATTACCCAGGGAGTACCTTTTTGTTGAATCACTGTCCCTACATTCATCCTTACTTACATACTTAATTGTTCATAGCCATGACACATCTGTGTGAACTAGAATGTTTCATTCGCATTCAGTGGTGTGTTGGAGCTAGAGCAGTACAGTGCCATGCAAATCCCACTGTACATTGTTGCCCCGTGGAGGGCCAGCCAGAGTCCTTTAGGGATTGACAAGTTCATCGGAAGTGGAAGACTTCAGTCCACAGTGTGATTGCTGTGTCATTGGTGACCAGTCAAAATATGGCAGTCCATGTCGAGGTCCAAGGTGAGTGTCGCAGAGTGTATCGGGGGACAGTGAAAGGTGTTATTCCAGGGCATGATGCAGAGGGCAGGACCAAGCTGAAACCGGCCATATGGCGGAGATGAATGCTACCACTTCATTCTGACCACACAGCCGGATTCATCATCATCTTAGTCCTCTGATGTGTCAGGTGCTTCACATGTTGGTGGTGGTGTTCTGTCTGCATCACTGTGTGGCAGTGACACATCATGAGCCGGAGGTGGAATGTCTGCTGCATTGTGTGGCACTGACACTTCAGAGAGCGGAGATGTGGATGGCGTGGTAGCAACAATATTCATCAGCGCCAGGCCTTGTGGTGGCAATGCCATGAAGAGGATCTGCAGGGCAAGGAAGATCCCAGCTACAGCTGGCTGGTGTGCAGCCCTGGCAAACATTCTTTCTTCCTGCATCCGCTTACAACTCTCCATCATTCCCCTTATGTGTCCCAACTCCCGGGTGACATCGCTGGAGCCACTCTGAATAGACAGTTGTTCTTGGCTCAGAGTCATGAGTCCAGTGATGTCAGCCATGGATTGTTGGAGGGTACGGAGCGGACAGTGGGTGTCTGTTAGGGACTGTAAGTGGTCCCTGATGGGACTTAGACACCCACGTATGGCAGCTAGTTTGGCTGCCATGAGGTCGAACCCCACCCGCAGCTGATCAGCCATCTTCTCCTGGCACCCTAACACACGGCATTGGAATGCCATGTGTTGGCCATTGGGTTCCTGGGAGACAGCCGTGGTGGTGGGTGCTTCCTGCTGTGTAGTCAGTGCAGGGGGTGGGGTCTCCTCGATGAAGCTGGGCTGCCTGCTCCTGGAGGTGGGGTGCCGGAGCTGTCTATGAGCTGTTGGAGGGCGTCAGTGTTGATCTTGGGGAGGTCCTCTTCATCATCAGTGCTGTGTTGTTGGGTCTGCTCTGCAGGAGGTGTTGATGCTCCCTCCGCAATGTGAAGGGGAGATGCAGCTTTACATTGTGTTCACATGTATGTGCACGCATTGTACAAGTTTACTAACAGACTGCATGACAACGTACATTGTGACTGTTTGTGGGGAGATGCCTATTTGATGTGGGGCAGTTAACATTCCTACACCATCAGGGATGTGAGGTTGTACTTGTACATTGTCATGTCACAGTTTCCTGCTATACCAAATGTGAATGGCCATTTTCTACACACAAGCGGCAGCAGTTGTGTCCACTGTTCTGTTGTGAAAGTGTTGCAGTTTGTACCACATTGTTGACAATGTTGAGGTGCTTGGATTCTTATGTCTGTGTGCTGCATTTTGGGTGAGTTGCCCCCTCAGCTCTGACTTTGCGGGCACTTATCCCTTTCAGGCTGTGTGGCTTTCACTTCTGTGCTTCTACAGTGCTGAGATGTTGCAGACGTGCTATACTTAATTGTACATTTGTGCCATTGTGCCCATCTCCCCCCGTCCTCCCGGTTCCTGGTCATTACTCACCGTGTTGCTGTTGGCTCAGGTCCTGTTGTGCAGTGTCCGGTCCCCCAACTCCTGCCACCATCTCTCCAATTATGGTCCCAGGCTGGTCCTCCGTGGGGGTTGTGGGGTTCTGGTTGTCCCCTGCACTTGCTCCGGCTACCTCCATGGTGCTTCGCAGTTGTATGCGTTTTGTTTGTGTTTTTTGTTGCCGCTTTTATAGTGATTTTTCCTGCCTGACTTGTGAGACTTGCAGGCGTGGCGCTGCTTATTGCTGCATTTTTTATCGCAGTTGGGCCCATCGCAACTTAATTCACGTTTGGGTTTAGATTTTTATCGCCGTCCTGGTGATTTTCTCGCGGACATTTGACAAGTTATTGGGAGACTATCACATGTTACCACCGTGTTGTGGATAGGATGTTAACATACAGAGTTGTTTTCCCACGATAGACGGCGATATGAAAGACTGCGTTAACCTACTTTGGCGATGATTATCACACGTTCTTGAGAACATCCCCCCAGTTCTATGAAGGAGAGGGACAATGTAAGAGGCTGGCTTAGTATATGGTACACACATATTCAAGTGGTGCACCTTGCACTAATCCAGGCAACCCTTATGGTGAATTTAGTGGACTTTGATAACCATAGAAAGCTTTTAAAGTGGTAGCAGTGGAGAGCAGCCTTTAGGCTTTTCTTGAAGGAGTGTCAAGCAGCTTGTTTTACTAGTTTATCTGGAGTGTAAGTTAGATGAAAAGAAACCACACAGTGTTTAGCCAAAATACGTCTATTTATCACAACACAATATCACTTTCACATTGGTATATCTCCTACCCGGAGGTATCAACACAATACACAAAAATACTTTAAAAGCAGTCAGGTCAGTAGCACAAAATACAGTGGTCTCCAGGGGGGAGACCAAACCATATATAAAGAAAGTGGATTGCAAACTGTAAAGGAGAACAGGACTTGGACCAGAATACCCAGAGGAGCCGAGGACACAAGGAACCACCCATGGTAAGTACCCAGGCAGTCCACGGAGACTGTGTGCAGAGTGGAAACACAGCCGCGTGCCCAATGGAAGTCAATGGAGAAGTTGCAGTTTTGAAGAAGAAGGACCCTTCCCAGAGGACCCAGAAGAAACCCTTTGAAAGATAGAAGGTTGAAGAGCCACACCACCTGTGGATGCCCCGGGAGCCAGGTTACCTACACCATGGCGGCCGGGTGCATCGGAACCTGCTGTATACAACAATGGACAGCTTCAAAGACGATGCCTCCGGAGAAGTGGAACCCAAGGGTGGATTCTGGAAGTGAAGAACCTGCAATCAGAGGGTACAGAGTCTATGCCATTCAGAGGTGACCAGGAGGCTCGGAGACTTATGCCCACCAATGTCGGGTGGTTTTGAAGAGTCGACGGTGACCTTTTCGCTGTAGCTGTGAGCACCAGGTGATGAGGAAGACCAGAAGTCATGCATGAGCTGTCCCACATTGGATGTCAGTGACTGGGTGTTCGGTGACCCGCGGGAGAACCAATAAGCCTTGGTAGCCGCAACTGGCGTGGAAGATGAAAAAGGAGCAACATTGGGACCAGCAAGGTCCAAGGGACTCACCCACAGCAGGAGAGTCAGAGCAGGCCCCAAGCAAGAAGGGGAGTCCACTAAAGCAGTAGAATACCCTCAGGAAGGCCCACAGGCTAAAGGCACAGGAGTCGCAAGAGGGCCTCGAGCAGCTCACAAAAGATGAAGGCCCACGGTGCAGAGGATGCGGTGAGGATGATGATCTAGGAGGGAAGTTTTGCTGAAGGCTGGAGCTTCTTGTAATCCAAAGATGTGTGGAGTGCAGAGCCGACAAACCTTGGCAAAGGCAAGTTGATGCAGTTTACAGGGGATTGGTCCCAGCAGTTTTCTGATGAGAGATACTGGCCTCAAAATTGCAGAGGACAGCTCAGGCCTCGCGGCAGTTGCAGAACCACCACCTGTGTTGCTGATACCGGGGAAGTCCATAGGACGAAAGGAGCAGCAGACCGGTTAGCTTCTTTGCGGTGCCTCCTTCACGCCAAGGGAGATATCCTCAGGTGTCCTTGATGCCCACAGGTCTGTTGAAAACCTGGAAGAAGCACAGACACAGATGACGAAGAAGACATGAGGAACAGCAAGACCAGGAGCAGCAGATGTTTTCCTTGGTGCAGTCTCCGTTCCAGTCGAAGTTCAAAGAAGTCTAAGTGACCAGACGATTGAAGAGGAATGTAATTTTAGGGCTGAGTCTTGTCCCACAACAAATGCAAGGACCCTCCCACAGATAAGCCTTAAGTACCTTAAGGAAAGGGTTGGAACAACTCTGGGGTCCCTCCCAGTGGAGGGGCTGGACAGAATAGAGAATACTCCCATGTCTTTTGTCTAGTATTGCACCAGAGCAGTAGCCAAGGGCACCCTGAACTGGCTCAAATTAGAGTATGCAAGGAGGGCTCCAAAGGTGCCATTCAAAACAGTCGGATGGCACTGGTAAGCACCCCTACCCCAGCCCAATTCACTAAGGGGCACATGCCTCAACATAGACAAGAGTGATTCTTTATTTGCGATTTTTAAGGAATTGCAATTAAAGAATCACTATTGCCTATGCATGTAGGAATCGCAAAAAAAATGCGATTCTTACAAATTCCCTAATTGCGACTCGCAGATTGCGATTCGCAATCAAGGAATTGATTCCCATTCATTCCTATGGCCCATAGGAATTAAAGGGAATTGCATGCTCAATTTGCGAGTACCCAATAGCTACTTGCAAATTGCGCATGCAATTTCAAGGGTGCAAGGGTGCCAAAAGGATACCCTGTTGCACCCCTGAAATTGTTATGTGAACACATGTTGTGCACACACGTGTGCGTGTAACCTGGAAGTTTCATTTGACGGTAATTTGCGTCCCCTTAGAGCGAAATCGCTATTTTTAATGGCATCATGCATTGCATTTGAGGCATCGCAATGTGCGATTCCTTAAATGCAAACGCAATTTAAGTAATCGCAAATTTAGCGATTACTTATTTGCGATTTTTGCATTTGGGATGATACATCCCAAATGCAAAAAATCAGTCGCCAAGGGGCAGATTCTGAGAATCTGCCCATTTGCAACCGGTTTTTCCTTTAAAGCATGTGGCCCTTAGTGCTGTCTGCAAGGTGGTCACACCTCCCTGTGAAAGGAAACCTATTATTCTATCTTCCCCTGCTCGAGCTTGGCTCAGCAGCAGGAGGGCAGAATCATGTCTGGGGTCAGCAGCAGCACTAGCTTGTTTGCAGACCCTGAAGGCTGTTACCGGGAGCACAGGGGGTTCCCTAAGAAGACCCCCCAAATACATGGGATCATACTTCCAACACTGGAATCGATGTTGGGGTATGATTCCAACATGTTTGATATCAAACATGACTGGACAGCCACTATATAGTTAGACATCTCGTAATGACTGATGTCCACTATATGTCTAAAAAATGACTGACTGCACTTATAAAGACTGGAGAATCAACTCCGGGGATTGTAGGTGTGTCCTGTGCATGCAGGTGCACCCTCTGTGCCCTCTTTTTGCATGGTTGCCTCAACCTTTTGCCAAACTGCTGATGTACTTTGAGCAAGTGTGCCCTGGGATCCTGCCAAACAGGTACCCAGGGCACGTTCTTTCCCTAAAACTGCATTAAGACAAAACCCAATTGGCACTCTTTGGCCACATGTCAGTCCCTTGTAAATGGTACCATGGGTACCAAGTGCACTGTGGCCAGGGAAGACCTCTAAGGGCTGCAGCACTTATTGTGCCACCCTTAGAGGCCCTGCACCTTTACACTCACACACTGCCATTGCAGGCTGCGCGTTTTGGTGCAGAACAAAGTGAAGAGTCGACATGGCACACATCCCTGTGTGCCATGCTTACAACCCACTGCCCTGGCATAGGTCAGCCACCCCTCTAGCTGGGTGCACTATACCAGTGGTAAGGGTACAGGTGCATGAGCTCTGTACCCCTACAGTGTCTAAGCCAATTCTTAGACATTGTAAGTACAGTACTGCCATTAAGAGTATATGGTGCTGGGAGGTTGTCATTACGAACTCAACAGCAACATTGTTTGGTTTTACTGAAGACTGGGAAAATTGGTCTCAAAGTTCTCAGCACATTGAACCCACACTGATGCCAGTGTGGTATTTTATGAAAAATGCACTCAGAGGGCATCTTAGAGATGCCCCCTGAAAAACGACCTAACACTAGTGTCCAGGCTGAGTGGCTGCTCACCAGCTGCCACCACCAGACATGTTTCTGGACCCCTGGGATCTGAAACAATGCACATCCTGGGACGAGGTGCTAAGCCTCCTCCTCCAGGATGGGCAGGGTCCACGAAGGGGAAGCTTCAAAGGCCTGACGCCTTTGTGAGCTACCCCGAGAGCACACCTCTCAGTCCCCGCCATCGTGCAGATGGGGGGACCCAGACAACCAGAGTGAGGCATATGCCACCCTCCCGCTCTAGGGTGGCATAATAGGGGGTGTACTCACCCCAAGGAAGGAACCCATTGGTCCCAACCTTTACTTACCTGTAACACCCCTAAATCTAGTATTTAGGGGCAACCCCAAACCTTGCCTACTCAGACAGGATTCAACGAGAAGAAGAAGGTCTTAAGAAGCCGTGCTGTAACTAAGCAGAGGAGGACACCCGCTGACTTGGCCCCAGCCCTACCGCCCTGTCCCCACCTCAAACCTGCTCCAGCAAAATTCAGGTGTGTCCTGCAGCCAGCAGCCTCAAGTACCCGAAGAACCTGCCCTGCCTTCCAAGCCAAATACTTTGTCTCCCATGAACACCGGATTTGCTCACCCACAGACGCAGGCCCGCCCAAAACCTTAACTCTGCACCACCCTGCTCCGACGCCTCCGGCCTGAATTCGAGTGACCGAACACTATGAAGATGTCTCGCCGGTGGTCCTGAACTGAGATCCGGTGATCTCTGACCTGCCTCGAATCTTGAAGCGAAGCCTGCAGCCCCTTTCTGGAGGATCCCCTCAACCGCACCCAGAGCTGGTAAGAAAACCTGATGCCTAAAGACACTCCTGCACTCGACGTCCCTCGTCCTTGGGTGGCACAACCGTTGTTGTACCAGCATTCCCAGGCATCCCAACTTACCTCTCCAACCGGTGTTCACCTCCATAAGATCTTCATCCCCAAGCCTGCAGTCTTTGTTGCAACCAGAAAATCTCCATTGAAATCAACAAGGCACCCTATGCCAAAACAGCACCCTGCACCCAGCTGTCCCTGCGCCGCTGCGGAGGTACTTTGGGTGCTAACTCAGATCCACCTTTTGCCCTGAGCCTAACACCAGGAGCTTTGCTCCCACAACCTTGTGGCCTGCTCGTGATCAGCCACCAACCCTGGGCCCCCTATGGCCCATTGGATAACATTGAGCATCAGCACTCTGCACCCGGCCGCCCTATGACGCTGAGGGTGTTTCAAGAGTGCATCCCTGACCCTGGGGGAACCCTGATTCTAACCCCAGAATAACAACTCTCACAAATAACTACTTGCCTATAAACCGATAACGCTATTTCTTCCCATATGATTGCATTGACTGCTTTTCTTGAAAATTGTTTTAAGTGTGGAGTTGGTTTGTATGGAATTTCTGATGGATACATCTGCCAGTGGATTCTTCACCTTGTGAATATCCCCTGCGCCAGCAACATTCGGAAACTTTTGTAGAACTCCACGCCGACGAGGACGACGTCACAGAAGCACGGCTCCGCTCGCGGCTCCGCTGACGTCACTGGATCCATAAGAGGAGCTCGTCGGCGTGATGACGTCAGTTCCCTTTTTTCCGCGCCGTCAACGCTAACGGTTTTCTTGGACTCTCCGTAGCTTTGGCTAGTTACTTTGTGTTTCTCTTTCTTCTTGCTTCTTGTTTAAAGATGTCGACAAAGAAGTCCGGATTCAAGCCGTGTAGGGAGTGCGGTAAGCACATGTCCATCACAGATCCGCACGAGGACTGTGTCTGGTGCCTGTCGTCGGATCACGACGTAGAGGGATGCTCTTGCTGTCAAAAGATGAGTACTAAGCCCTTAAAAGAAAGAGAAGCCAAGTTGTTTATATCAAGGATGAAAAAAGAGAAGAGAGGTCGAAGAAGCTCCAGATCGAGGTCAAGGTCGAGGTCGAAGTCGACGTCGGGGCATGCTTCTAAGTCCAAGAAGCATAAAAAGAAGAAGAGGCATGGTCCTCGACACCGTTCGGATAAGGAAGAGGCTCCGAGATCGACTTCGCCTACTCGATGTCGTAAGGACTATGTTTCTCCCTCTCCTGTCTCAAATCCTGCTTCTCCTGCACTCTCCGGCTCCGGCTCTATCTCCAACGCAGGCACATTCTCTGGCTCCAGTTGAAGAAGCTCCGGCTCCTGATGAGTCTTCGACTCCGCTGACTCCACCGTCGGCGCCGATTGGCCCGAGTCCGGTTATGCCTCAATCTGAGCCATATCCCCTCATTCCAGGCCCGGGACAAGACCCATTGCATTATTTGAATGCAATGTATGGAGTCTTCACTAGAGCGATGTACCCCTCTGGAGCACCTTCGGGTCCCATGGGTCCAATGGCTTTTAATCTGGGGGTTCCTCAAGCCTACGCTCAGGCTCCATTTATGCCTTTTTTCCCGGCGATGCCATCCTGGCATTTCCCGGCACCGAGGACATCGATGCCGCTTCCATCTTCACCGACTCCAGCTCGACCTCGTTCGACTCCGGTTGCTCCTCCGGATCCGTGTTCAACGCCGACTCTGGTGCCGTCGGAGTCGGTTGCGGCATCGCCGACGCCGGTCCTGAGGATTAGGTCCAGACAAGAATCTCAAAGAGTCCTGGAAGAGCAAAGGTACCAGGTTGTAGAGCTGGAAGAGGGTGAGCTCATGGAGTCTGATGACTTGTTTGAAGAGTTGAAGAAGGCTAGTGGCTTGGATTTGTCACCAGAGTGGGAGATTACTCCTCCAGCCGATACTCCCTCTAAAGATGTGGCTCCCTACCACATGGTCATTAGAAAAGCAGCGGAGCTTTTGGATCTACAGCTGCCAACTGCTGAATTCAAGCCTAACATCCTCACTGAGGTTTTACATTCTCCCTCCACCATGAAAGAGCCCTTATTACCATTTAATGAGGCCATCACTGAACCAGTCATGGAGGCATGGCGAAAGCCCTTTTCAGCTCCTGCGGTTTCTAAAACTGTGGCTAGAAGGTACAGGGCGGCTCCAGGTGATCCAGACTTTCTTACTTCCCATCCCTCTCCGGAAAGTCTGGTGGTTCAGGCTGCTTGCTCTAAGAGGTCTTCCGGGGCCTTTCCACAGGTCCCTAGTGACAGGGACGCTAAAAAACACGACCAATCAGCCAAGAAAGTCTTCTCCTCAGCTAGTATGGCCTTAAAGTCGACAAATGCCACCTGTCTCTTGTGACGTTATATCCACGCTCTCATGGATTCTGCTAAACAGCTGGCACCTAAGTTATCTGAGGAGGACAGGCAGAACTTTAATGAGGTGCTGTCAGACTCTCAGGCGGCTGCGCATCAGGTTATCCAGAGTGGCCTGGACATTGCGGACTCTGTCACCAGAATTATGGGCTCTTCGGTTGCCACAAGGAGAAGTGCGTGGCTGAAATCATCTGAGTTCTCCCCTGATGTGCAGGCAATGCTTCTGGACCTGCCTTTTGACGGTTCTGGGCTTTTTGGTAAAAAGGCTGATGCTGCATTATAGAGATTTAAGGAAAGCAAAGCCACGGCCAAATGTCTGTGTCTGTAGACACAGCATAGGGGTTCTTTTAGGCGATACAGATGCTTTGGAAGGTCGTCCTTTCGGACCTACAGGCAGCCCCAGCAGCAGCAGCAACAACAGCAACAGAACACCCTGTATAAGAGCTACAGGGGCAGGATCAGAGGTCATGCTCGAGGTCGGCAGCTCTCCTCCTCCTCTTCCTCTTCCTCCATCCCTTCCACCACTGCAAAGCAGCTCTAGATCCACCATTCTGGATCATGTTTGTCCTGTGGGGGGCCGGCTTACCCATTTTCTACAAGATTGGGAATCGGTCACTTCAGACCTTTGGCTTTTAGATCTTGTAGAAAATGGGTAGGCTCTTCCCTTTTGGGAATTTCCTCCAAATTACCCTCCTTGCCAAGGTGCTTGCTCGGAGGACCACCTTCTTCTCCTACAGGAGGAAGTCATTACGTTACTAAAAAAAAGGTGCGATAGAGGTGTTTCCAGAGCAGGAGAGGGGTCAGGGATGCTACTCCCGGTATTTCCTGATTCCGAAGAAGGATGGCAGGCTACGTCCAATCCTGGACCTCAGGATCTTGAACCTTTTTCTTAAACAGGATAAGTTCAAGATGCTCACCCTTGCGCAGGTTCTTCAAGCGCTGCAACAGGAGGACTGGATGGCGTCGATCGATTTGCAGGATGCGTATTTCCACATCCCTATCCGGAAGTCGCACAGGAAGTATCTCCGTTTTACGGTAGGGTTGCAACATTATCAGTTTGCGGTCCTTCCGTTTGGTCTTACTACTGCACCTCGACTCTTCACCAAGGTGATGGCAGTGGTGGCAGCCCATCTCAGAAGGTCGGGGATTCCAGTTTTCCCCTATCTGGACGACTGGCTGATCAAAGCGGAGTCACCAGAGAAGGGGCTTCATCATCTGCAGGATACAACTCAGCTGTTGTACATATTGGGTTTCTCGATAAACATGCCCAAATCTCACCTGGTGCCTTCTCAGCGCAACCTGTTCATAGGGGCGGTACTGGACACTACTGTGTGTCGAGCATTCCCTCCCCCTCAAAGGATTCTCGACATACAGGAAATGATTCCCTTGTTTTACAATAGAGCGGTCGTTCCAGTCCTGAAGGTCCTTCGTCTGCTCGGTCTGTTTGCTTCCTGCATTCTGTTGGTCAACCATGCATGCTGGCACATGAGGGCGCTCCAGTGGTGCCTTCGCAGGAAGTGGTATGAGCACAACGGAGATCTCAGGGAGTCTGTGAGGATCTCCAGAGAAGCTGCAGCGGATCTGTCTTGGTGGAGCGTGGAGGGCAATCTGTCTCAAGGAAAGCCCTTCCATCTACCTTCATCAGTGACCACAGTGATAACGGATGCATCCACTTTAGGGTGGGTTTCTCATCTGGGGGATCTGGAGATCAAGGGTCTTTGGTCTCCAGAGGAAAGGTTGTTTCACATCAACCTTCTGGAATTACGGGCAATACGTTTGGCGCTCAAGGCCTTCCTCCCTTCCCTTCGCAGTCAGTCGGTTCAAGTTCTGACGGACAACACTACCACGATGTGGTATGTCAACAAGCAGGGAGGAGTCGGGTCGCATTGCCTCTGCAGAGAGGCTCTACGTCTCTTGTCCTGGGTTCAGGATCATCAGATTTGTCTGATGGCAAATCATCTGGCCGGAGTTCTGAACGTGCGTTCAGACAGTCTTAGTCGGCAGTTCTCGGCCGACCACGAGTGTAGGCTCCATCCGGAGGTGGTTCGTCACGTCTTTCGGACGTGGGGAACTCCTCGGGTGGATCTGTTTGCCAATCACGAGAACGCTCACTGCCCGTCATTCTGCAGTCTCCAGTATCCGATGCAGGGATCTTTGGGGGATGCGTTTCAGTTGAGATGGGACACTCGTCTCCTTTACGCGTTTCCTCCCATACCCTTGATTCCTCGGGTTCTGAGGAAGATTCGCCAAGACCGGTCCAAAGTCATATTGATCGCCCCGGATTGGCCAAGAAAGGTGTGGTATACAAATCTTCTCCACCTCTTCTCGTGCCCTCCGCTCCGTCTCCCTCTCAGGGCAGACCTCCTCTCACAGTCGGAGGGGCAGGTTCTACACCCCACCTCCAGAGCTTACACCTTCATGCCTGGAGATTGAACGGGACAACCTGAATTATTTTTCTCTCCCGTCAGATGTGGTAGATGTAATTTTTGTCTGCTAGATGTCATTCCACCAAATCAATCTATTCCTATAGGTGGTCGAAATGTGTTCTTTGGTGCGGAGAGAATTCTATTGACCCTTTAAGGGCTCATTTATCCAACATCCTTCAGTTTGCTGTTTCTCTTGCTCAGCAGGGCTTTGCTGTATCTACTGTTAAGGAATATTTGTTGGCTTTGTCAGCATTTCTTTGCTTGCCGGATCAGCCGTCCCTGTTTAAGTCACCTATTGCATTAAGATTCCTTAAGGGCTTTACCAACAAGTTTCCGCCTATTCCTTTTATTGTGCCTCAATGGGACTTAAATCTTGTCTTAACTTACTTGATGGGTTCTCCCTTCGAGCCCTTGCACAAGTGTCCCTTGAGGCTGTTGTCTTTCAAAACAGTTTTTCTCATTGCTATTACCTCCGCAAGGAGGGTAAGTGAGCTTCAAGCTCTAAGTTCAAAACCCCCGTTCTTGTATATTCATGCTGAAAGAATGGTACTCAGGACCAGGGCTGCTTTTCTGCCTAAGGTGGTAACTCCTTTCCATCTGGGGCAATCCATTACCCTTCCTACCTTCTATCCTCCCTCTCACCCTTCCAAGGAGGAGGTGCGACTTCACCGCTTGGACCCTAAGAGGGCTGTGAGCTTTTACCTCGATAGGACTAAAGACTTTCGAGTGGATGACCAGCTCTTCGTGGACTTCGTTGGCTGCAGGAAAGGCAGAGCGCTGCACAAGCGCACCATTTCCAGATGGATTATCTTGTGCATCAAGATATGTTACTCTTTGGCCAGTAAGGAACCTCCAGAGGGTATAAGGGCTCATTCTACCAGGGCAAAGTCTTCTACATTTGCCTTATCTAGAGGTGTTCCTGTGGAGGACATTTGTAGAGTGGCAACTTGGGCCACCCTCCACACTTTCGCGAAGCATTACTGCTTGGATTCCGAGGTGAGGAGGGACGGACACTTTGCTCGTTCCGTCCTTCAGGACTTTCTGGTATAGAAGGGTGGACACCCTCCTCCGGGAGTGGGACTGCTGTGGGAATCTTTTCACAAGGTGAGGAATTCACTGGCAGATGTATCCATCAGAAGAACAAGTTACTTACCTTCGGTAACGCTTTTTCTGGTGGATACAGTATCTGCCTGTGGATTCCTCACTGACCCACCCGCCTCCCCGTTGTCCACCCTTGTATACCTACAATAGTGATGATGTTTCAAAATTCATTTATTACTGTCAAAGAAAGCGTGCTATTTCTTTTGCCTTCCTGTATTATCTTCACACTGTGTGTGTTATTTCGTGTATTATGTACTGTGTATACTGTATATGTATTGCTGTCAGTCCGTCCGTGTGCCTCGAAGGCACGGAAAAAAGGGCGGAACTGACGTCATCACACCGACGAGGTCCTCTTATGGATCCAGTGACATAAGCAGAGCCGCGAGCGGAGCCGTGCTTCTGTGACGTCGTCCTCGTCGGCGGGGAGAGCTACAAAAGTTTCCGAATGTTGCTGGCACAGGGGATATTCACAAGGTGAGGAATCCACAGGCAGATACTGTATCCACCAGAAAAAGCGTTACCGAAGGTAAGTCACTTGTTCTTTGGAAAACTGCATATGTACTAAAAGTGAATTACTTACCTTTTGTCTCAGAGATGTCTCAGTGTGATATCTAGGCATATCACACTGATTAGCAAAATTAATCTGAAAAATAATCTAAAAAGTAGCGTACATAGTAATCTGTAAAGTAACTAAAGAGTAATTCGAAATTGTTGACTTACCAGTAATTCAACCAACTGCATTTGAACCTACATTCAACTGTAAAATACTGCATAAGATTTTGCAAAGCATTTATTTCACTTACCTGCATCAGGCTTGGCTTGGTTCTAGAAATAAAATAACTAAATAATATTTTTGATACAAATTGGTCTGAGTTCAGTCTTTGATGCCACCTGAGTGTGTGCAACAAATGCTTAACACTACCATTCTGATAAAGCCTTACTGATCGCCCACATTACCACAAATAGAGAGTAAGGTGCTATCTACTTTTACCTCTGCCTACCTTTGGGGCTCCAGTACACTCTGTGCACACTATACGTCATTTTGGTATTGTATATACAGAGTCAGCTTCCTACACCCTCACACTTATAACCAAGCACACTGCCCTCGGAGCTGAAGAGTCTGCTATAGGGGTGACTTATAGGATTAAAGTGTAGTGACCTCAGATATAAAGACAAAATATCTGTCGTGAGAGGTGTAAGCACTAACTTACACAGGCTGCAATGGTAGTCCTGAAGTCACAGTTTAAGTGGACTCCCATGCGTGGCACAATACATCCTGCAGCCCATGGAGCCTCCTGGTGTACTTATACCCTTGCTACTTTAGTACCATATACTTGTGACTTAGAAGGGTACACCAGTAGTCAATTGTGGAGGTACCAAAGTACTCACCATGTCAATTTAGGGGAGAAAGCACAGTTGCTGGGATCCTGGTTAGCAGGATCCCGGAATACTAAGTCAAAAGCACACTGACACCAAGCAAAACGTGGGGGTAACCATGAAAGCAGATCCTACTTTCCTACAGACAAGATATGGGATAGGTAGGACAGAGGTGATACGAGGACACCAAAGATGAAACAGGACAGGGTTGAGTGGGATCTAGAGGTGAGAAGAGACTCTGAAGGGAGAGTGCCCGAGATGTGACGGTACCGCATGAAAGGGACAATAAGCGAACTAGGGCGAGGGTTGAGGCACAGAATTAATATGGGGCAGTTGTTGGAGGGGTGCCAAAGGTGATACAAGGTAGTGAGTGGGGTGGGTTAGAGAATTCATGGTTTAATAGGGGAATGGAATGAGAAAGCTAGAGTGCAGGAGGTTATAGTTGGCGTTGAGATGGGGCTAAGTTGGTGGACATAGGAGAGAAAGGACTGCGGAGTAAGGGGGCAGAAGTGAGAAGATACATTAATAGAGAGTGGTACAGGTGGTGAGATGAGGCTATGGGAATGGGAAAGGGGGAAAAAGGTGAGATGGGAAAATGAGAAAAAAAGCCCAGATGTGAACTGGGTCAGAAGAGGGGGAGCAAGAAATGGGACCGGGCAGTGGGAGAGGGGAGTTCGAATTGAAACAGGACAACATAGGAGGGCTTCAGAGGACAGAAAGCACCACAGGGAGGAAGAGAGACAGAGAAATGAGGGGCCCGAGTGAGATGAGACAGCAAGGGAGGGTAACCAGAGATGTGACAGGACAGCAGGGGATAAGACAAGACAGTACAACAGCCTAGAGGTAAGAGGCGGAATCAGAGGAAGGGGCCAGATGTGAGACTGGACACTGGGGAAAGATGGCAATAGGAGATAAAGGCTGTGGGGGAGTGGGACAGAGGTAAGACTTGCCAGCAAAGGAGGAAGCAAAGGTGAGTAGGCATAGCAGAAGACTGGGGGCAAGAGTTGACACAGGGCAGCATGTAGAGAGGGCCAGGGATTTGATAGGACTGCAGGAGGAAGGGGGCCACAAGTGATATTAGGAGAGGTGGCAGGAGTACAACATGGCAGTATGGGGGGGTGGGGCAAAGGTGAAAGAGAGCTACTGGGGTGGTCAAAGTACACATAGGGCTCTGGCCAGTGGAAAGAATGGGTTACTGCGAGAGGTGGGCTATTGGTGATGCAGGACTGCAGAGGATGTAGTCTAGATTGCAAGTTAGACAATGCTACAGGGAAGGGGGAAGAGGAGGCACAACACTTAAGAGTAAAGGGTTTTAGGTAAGACAGAGCTATGTAAGTGAAGAGGGTGGGCAAGCAGTAGCACAGAATAGTATGGAGCCAGAAAAGAGGCACACAAACTGGTGGGCGGAGGGTTAGAGACGAGACAGGGCTCCTGGTGGAGGGAGTCAAAGTGAGACTTGGAGCTATGGGTGGCTTGGAGCCAGAGGTAAATGTCAGCAGGGAGAGGAAGTACGGAAGCTGGATGGATCAGCGAGGAGTGCCATAGGTGCGACAGAACACCAGATGGAAGGGCAAAATGGAAGACAGGGTTACAGTGGGAGGAAAGCTGAGTGTGAAAAAGGACAACGAGGTAGGAGGTAAAGTCATGAAACTGGATACGAGTGGGAGAAGGTTCACAGGGGCAAAAAGTCAGCTAAGACAGTGAGAGGCGAGCAGGCTGTGATCAGGTGAGACAGTACAGGGGGGTGGTCTAGATGTGAGTTATGATTATGCGGCAGGGGTGCAGGAGAGTCACATGGGGAAGGGGGTCAGAGGTGAGAAAGACCTACGTGTGTGTTGTAGCAAGAGTTGAGACATTGCTGAGAGCATAGGCCTGGTCAAGAGTTGACACAGAACAGAGAGAGAAGGGTGTGGAAAAATGGCACTGAATAGCAAGGGACAAGAAGTGAAACATGTAGTGAGGGGTGGCTAAAGTCATGAGCCCGCCGTTTTCATTCTTTTGCTCTGGCTCATCACTTTGAGAATTACAAAAATACACATGACACTTAAGCCAAAGACAAATAGTATTGCGGGCACCTATTAACATCACTTCTGCTGTTTATAGAACAACTATGCACTTTGCTGGCTCTCTTTTCATCAGACTGTCGATTATCTATTTTTATACTACTGGATTTTGGGACTTTTTTATCTATAACCGAAAAATGCTTAAACACAACAAAACTTTTTTTAACAATTCTTTTTTTATGTGGGACGTGAATTTAGTACAATTACTTTGTATAACAAGTTAAACTGCAATTTCCGGTTTTTTTCAATAATCTTGGAGAAATAGAAACATCACTGTTAATCCTTTTATTGCAATGGTTTTAGGTAACCACGCAAATAAAGTTATCTTATGTCTTACCTTATAACAAAAACCATAGTTAAGCGGCAATCAGGCCTCTTTTTGTTGGACCATCCTGGGTGGGAGCTAATGGGAGCCTTACACTTAGATGCAATGCAATGGAGGGGCAACAAAGGCTCACATCTTATCACTTCACAGGCAATTAAGAGAGAAATGCTCTTGACTTTGTTTAATCCCCGTATATATGAGATACGCATTCACAGTAAGAATGTCAGATGTGTTGCCCCAGTTGTTGCCCCAGTATTTATACAAATAACTATTAAAATACGACTATTTTGTTTTATTTCTTTTATAGCACTACTCATCCAAATGCAGTGTGTCAGAGTGCTTTACATCACACATAAACATTACCTCCTCTACTCAGCCTATACCTACTCCTGCAGCTATGATTTCCAAATAAACAAGTTCTAGACCCTTCCCTCTTCTATCCCTCCACTGTTCTTTTCAATCCAACTAACACTCATATGTCCACAGCTCACATTAATTTCATTTTGCCTGTACTAATTCACCACTAATCCTGTTTGGTTTCCGGAGTAGCATGCTGCCCCTCAAAAATCACTTTGATGCCTTATCAGGGGTACGAAGCGCTATATAAATGCAAACCCCTCCCTTTTCAGCCCACCACTATCCTTTTCACCCCAAATAACAAACTCATATGTTCACTGCTCAAATAAATTTCATATTTCCCTATACTAAATCACCACTAATCCTTTTTTGGTTCTGGAGTAGCGTGCTACTCGCTGAAAAGCGCTTTGATGCCTCGTCAGGGGTAGTAAGCTCTATATAAATGCAATTACAGTTACATTTACAGTTGTGGAAGTTGATCTTTGTGGTGGTGGGGTCCACTGAGAGGGAGAGGATGAGCTGGGTGTTGTCAGCGTAGGAGACTATGTTGATGTCGTGGGCTATGACGATGTCCGCAAGTGGTGTTATGTAGATGTTGAAGAGGGTTGGACTGAGGGAAGTGCCTTGAGGGATACCACAGATGGTGTGCTTGGGTTGAGAGTTGAAAGGATGGAGACTTATTCTCTGGCTGCACCATGTGAGAAAAGAAGCCATTCATTTAAGTGCATCGTCTGTGATTCCGATCTGTCTTAGTCGAGTGATGAGTATGCCGTGAAAGATGGTGTTGAAGACTGCAGTGAGATCAAGCAAGATCAGAGCGGCTGATTCTCCCCTGTCGAGTAGGGTGCGGATGTCTTCTGTTTTGGTGATTAGTGCTTCCTCAGTGCTATAGTGGCCTCTGAATCCTATTTGAGAAGGGTCCAGTAAGTTGTTTCTCTCCAGGTGTTTGGTGAGTTTGAGGATGATGGCCTTCTCCAGGACTTAGGCGGAAAATGAGAGCAAAGAGATGGTATGGTATTTCTGGAGTTCACTGATGTCTGCCGATGGTTTCTTGAGGGGGGGTCGGACCTCTGCATGTTTCCACGCCTCGAGAAGGATGGCTGTGGTGATGGTGGTGTTGAGGATGGTGGTGAGCTGGTGGCTGATCATGTCCCTTCCGAGGTTGAAAAGTTGGTGGGGCAGTGGTCAGTCGGTGCTCCAGAGTGGATGGAGTTCATTAGGATATTTTTGTTCAGTGTACTGTGTTGTTCTCATGCGAAGGCTGGGTTGTCGACGGCGGTGGTCGATGGGATGCTGAGGAGGTCAGTGGGTTGGGGATTGAAGTGTCTGTATATGGTTGCTATCCTGTTGTGAACGTGGTCTGTGAGGGTGTCGCAGAGTTCCTGTGAGGATAGGATTGAGTTTTCGGTAGCGGTTGGGGATGTGAACTCTTTCACAATGGCAAATCAGCAAACCAAATCAACAAACAATTACTATGCACTGGTTATTACGAAAGTAAAAAAACAATAGATAGTGTTGCTGTAGTTCTAAAATGCATATGCGGGCATGTAACAACGTTAGCTAGTTTGCTCTGGGAGTGCAAAGGTTTTTTGAACATACAGATTATATTGTCTTTGGCAGGTCTGTTTATGATGAACATTCCCATAGCGTATGAATGAGAGAATGAATAAACAAATGAATCCAATATCCGCCCTAGAGCCTAGATGGCGTACAAGGCTATCTACTACTTAAATAGTCAATTCCCTATAGTGATTGCTTTTAGTATTAACTTGTAGAACCCGTTGCAAGTTAAAATGAAAGAAGAATCCAATTAGAATGGAATATATGTTGTACACAGTTTACAAGCAATTGTAAACTTGATAAATACATTTGTGAAGGTTTTGAAATATTAGCACATTTTTATGGACTTCCAGGAAGAGATAATTTGTAAATACATAAAATATCCAGGAGTGTATATCGAAACATGCCGGTGGAAGTACCATATTATTATACAGATATGTGATGTGGAAAAGCACTACCTTGAGATTTTAATCTGAGTATCTGCATCATGACTATGCATCAAGTGAATATATTGCCTTATATATTGCCTTTGACAAAATATACGATTTTTTAATTTCATGAATATTTATTGTTTAGGGAGGTGAAGGAAGAAGATGAGACTCTGGTAAGCAAATATATGTTTTATGGCACTGTTGTCAATGCTTCAAACATTGTGTTTCTGCCTGATCTTTTACTTTAAACTAATTTTGACACCTTCCCCTCATGCTGTGCTTCTGTCATAGTTGTATCTTCAAGAACAAATACCTCATCTGCTATCACATATGGCATATTTTCAGACATTTAAGCTTGGAGAGAAACCTCTAAAAGAAGATACCCGCCAGAATGGCAGATTTCCTACAGTTTTAACTTTACGGTTGCTGGTGGAAAAACTATTACTTACTATATATTAATGGACCTTTTTTATTGTACTTTCTTCTCATAATCTCAGTGTATAATTTACCTAAATTTGCCTATGGATTTATCTTGAAAGAAGCAATGTAAGCAATACTATTTTGTGGTCATTTTCGTGGAGCATCACAATAAGTACTTGAAGGCGGGTTTGCCTCTGTCATCTCTATTACAGTTGTCTCCATGCAGCAGGAACATTTACATTTAAATTAGCCTAACAGAAGGTTAGGAAACTGCCATTCCAAACCTTGTGGTTATTTGGACATACTTTAAAATTTAACCAGTGATCCAACCTCAAAATCCTGCACTAGTCTCAGAAATCAGAGGTGCCTTCACCGAAAGGCCACCTGTACCCAGTTCACGAAGCATCAGCCAAAGTTTGGGTCTGTTTGATTTCAGTGTCTGTCCTGTTGCATGTGAAGGCAAAGGTCTGTTTCTCTTCATGATATTGACTCTGGAATGGCAGTGATGCCTGGCTTTTCACTTTGTATCTTGAAATAAGGTTCACTTTTTTACCCAGCCAACACAACCGTGCCTCCGTGATTGGTTTGTGTTTATATTGAAGTTTCCATTCATTTACTTAAAGGTTTAAGACTCAAACTGTGACATGTCTATTTCACACATCATACCAAGACTCCATCAAGAGGTGACATCAACCTTGTGCTGTAGACCATTTCCTGCATTTCTAGGAATTGACATTGTCTGAAAAACCCAAAAACACTATGAGTGCATCCAAAATTGGTTCACCATAGAAGAGGATTTGTTTTAAAAAGTAGGCAAAATTTTAACTCCATTGGAAGAGATCTAAGGATTCGGGGGATGAAACTCAAGTTGGGCTTCGGCGAAGGACTGCAACAAGACATTTACAAAGCTGAACTAAACTATTATTTTTTGTCTCAAAGGCAACCAATCAAACAAGCGCTTCAGAATTTGATGATTAATTCCATGGAACCGCTCTGTTAGCGACTTATCTTTCACTGGCAACAACAGTTGGGCCTAAACTAGTTCTGATGTGGAAAGTGAAGAATTTAGATGTTTAATGTGATTTCAGTTTCACGTCTCAAAACGTGTGTTCATGGCCATAAAAAGTACTAACCTCCAACTCAAACTTTTAAAGGGAAGTTTAAAGCAAAGCAGAGAATGGTGTCAACATAAACCATCACACTGTCCTAATTAGACTATTATAATATAGTCAAAGCTGCGAAATGTAAAAAGAGAAGAATAAACATCAGGAAATCCAGAATGTGGAAAGGAGACTTTACATCCTCCTCAAGAGTCCTAAGCACAAAGCTTCTGTTCACATACTGAAGAACATCCCAGGATCACCATGGCCTCCGGTGTAACAAACATCACATTTAAAATCCGCTGAACTGTCTACAAGGGTCACTTTGTAATCAGACTGCAAAACCTCTCCAGATCATTCCCTCAGTAATCTCAAAGCCGTTGCTTAAGTTTGAGCAGTGCTGATCTGACTTCTAACACCTCTTTCGAAAGGAAGAACACATTGATACCCATTAGAGCACAGGGAGCCCTTCCCTGGAACAAGCTAGACCTCAAGATGAAGCTCTTCAAGGAAACACTTCTCAGACTGGCGAGCAGCATTGGAACCATCCACTAGAAGCTTACATCCTTAGCAAAAGACTATAAGGCAGGAAGCCACTCTACTGAAAACATCTCAAAAGCCAGAACAGTGAAGAGGCATAAAGACCAACTGGGCACCAACAAACAGTCACAAATAAATAATCCAACTCTATAAATTCAGACCTTAGTAGATGCTGGCTTATAAGGGTGAGATGATATGTGTTTTCTCTAGCCAACTGATACCCAGATTCCATATATATTATAATATGTTATATTAATTTAATTTATAAGGCACACAGCTACCCCAGAGGGTTTCCTGGCGCCAGCCTGAGAAGAAAGAGAGACAAAACAGAGGATTACTGGTTGAACAAACTAGTTTTCAGACATCTACCGAAGTTCACCTAAACTGTTTCATTACAGAGTGACAAGGGAAGAGAGTTCCACAGGGAGGGACCTAGATAAGCAAAAGATCGATCACCTAAATTGTGGAACGGAAAGGACGTGATGGTATGTGAGGTTGGACTAAGGATTGCAGGTATTGAGCGGCTGTGCCAGTTTTAATCTTGAACATTTAGCTCAAGGCTTTGAATTTAATACGATTATTGGAGGACGGCACTTGTCGAGGGCGGCAGCTTGTACACGGTATTCGTGGACTTGCGGGCCGCCTTCGACTTGGTGCCTAGATCTAAGCTCTGGAGTGTCCTGGGTGAGTTGGGAGTCCCGCCAGATATCCTGGCCATTCTGATTAAATTACATCAGGATAACTTTGCGCGGGTCAGGTGTGGCAGGACGGGGGGCCTAACTGAAAGATTCCCCGTTGACAGGGGGGTGAGGCAGGGATATGTGCTTGCACCCACCCTGTTCTGCCTCTTTGTCAACGGGGTAATCGCCTATCTGTCCAGGCTGGAAGACATTGACGCTCCCAAATTGAATGGCAGCAGGGTGCCTGCCATAATGTTTGCAGATGACACCCTGCTGCTGTCCAAATCCCCCATGGGAATCCAAAGGATAGTGGACGGGTTCTTGAAATTTTGTACCGAGAGGGGCCTAGAAATCAATGCCTCCAAGACAAAATTTATGATCTTGAACCCTACCCCCTCAACACGTCCCAACCCCTTGCTGGGTGTGGTGCGACTGGAGAGGGTCTCCACATTTGAATATCTGGGGGTAACCCTGAACGAGAAAATGACATGGAGGACACATACGACTAAGGCAAATCTGAAATTAATGCAGAAGGTGGGGGGCATTTTAAGAATGACGGGCAAATCCATATATCGCCCACTGGGCCCTATGATACAGATTTATAAATCTCAAGCCCGGGGCTCAGTTGTATATGGGGCGGAACTCTGGGGCCATGTTCCCGTAAAAAATTTAACAACTACAGAGAATAAATTTTTCAGGCAACTAGTGGCCCTCCCCCCTAGCACCCCACTGTTTCCCCTGAGACTGGATTTAGGTCTAAGGCCAATTGCCGAAGAGATAGGTATAAAACCACTAGCCTTTTGGCGACGAATATGGAGCAGCCAGGATCTCAGTGATTATAGAAGTGAGTTCCAGGAGTTCCTGGCTTTACCAAATATTAGCAACATCCCCTGGCTAAAATATATAAGGAGCACATGTGAAAGTTTAGGCCTCCCGGAATTATGGACTGACCCTGCTAACTTTAGTAGGAGGATCTCTCGGAAGGCACTCACACAACTCTACTACCAGTCAAAGTTGACTATCAATTTAGGTAACACACGGGCGGGATCACTGACCCACATATTTATCCAACTGAAGGATTCCCATCAATTGGAAACAGTATTAGATGGTATGGGTCCTGTTTTGGCAAGAAAACTATACCTTCAGTGGAGGTATGGCTCTCTACCTCTGAGGGCCTTCACTAGCTCTTGGTCCAAGCCCTCAACAACAGAGCAGTGTCCAGCCTGCACATATCCCCGGGAGAGTGACTTACATGTGGTCCTTTTTTGCAAAGCCTACCAAAGAGCAAGGAGGTATTGGCTCCTACCTATCCTCAAAAATATGGGCTTTAGGAAATACCTCCCTGCATTTAGAATTCTTAAAACTGATCTGTCACCTTTAATTGTTTTTGCTGTGGCAAAGTACTTAATGGCCATGTGGCATGTCCGATCTCGTATTCTAAAAGAGGGGGGGAATGCATAAAGTTATAAGACATTGGTTTATCTTTTTTATGATTGTTAACGCTTGATTTATGGAATTTTCTTTTTGAAGTTTATCTGTAAATGAAACTGTTTAAAGCATCGAAAATTTCAAATTTTAAAACCTGTTATGTATTTATATCTTTGATGATCTAAATGATCGAGAATAAAGAATCATTGATTGATTGAATACGATTTTCCACCTTGAGCCAATGAAGATAACAAAGAAAGCCTGAGATAGAGGCAGCCCTCGGAACCTGGCAGAGCAGTCTGGTGGCTGCATTCTGCACCACCTGCAGTCTTTGTATCACATCTTTATTAACACCTAGGTACAGGCTGATACCGTAGTGCAGCCTGGAAGTAACGAGGGCCTGGACTACGGTTCTCTGAGTGGAGCAGGGCAACATCCAAATAATTTCTTTACCATTTAAGGATGGTGAAGCAAGTTGAGGCCACCTTCACGACTTGCTGTTTCATAGATAGCTGATCATCAAAGACGAAGCCTAAGTTGCGGACTTGATGAGTAGGCTGGGGTAAAGCACCCATTTCCAACGGCCGGTGCTGAGGGCCCCAGAGATCTTGTTTTTTTCCCTAAAATCAGGACTTCAGTTTTTTCTCCGTTAAGTTTGAGTACGTTCGCTTGCATCCAAGATGCAATTTTCCTCAATCCAGACTGGGGAGTTGATGACTCAGATTCCTTCGCTGCGGAAAGGGAAAAGATTATCTGGGTGTCATCCACGTAGGAAAATAGGAACAGCCCTGCCTCTTTCGGCAATCACCCCCAGAAGTTGAACATAGACATTAAACAGTAGAGGGCTTAACACAGAGCCTTGGGGTACTCCATACGGGGATGAGTGGATTTTAGAGCTGGCTGTAGCAAAGAAGACCTGAAACGTAAGGTGAGCCAAGAAGGAGTCAAACCATTTGAGTGCAGGGCCCTCAATGCCCAAAGATTGCGAAGCTTTCTAAACCCTGCCCAAACAGGAGTTTATATAAGGAAAATATTTCCATGTGTACAGTACTGCTACAATTTCCCTCTGCCTATTTACAGAGAGTCGACGTATATGATAAAAATGCCCGGAAAATCTCCAAATAATATTAGTGTTTTACAGCCTAAAAGGGCACATCTACCTCATGAAAAGAAAGTATATATATATATATATATATATATATATAAAAGGGGATGTTCTTGAAGTTATTCGTTTGCCATTTCTGCTGCTGTTTGTCCATGAAGAAGGGCGCCAAGCCCGAAACATGTAGGCAAGTGTTGAGACTTGTGTTGTGCCCTGAAGCGCTTGACTTAACGACTGCACGCCGCCACGAGCAACGGTGGGGCAACTCTTTTCTATAATTATTTGTGGCCAGCCCAGGTCACGAAGAGCACCACCCCGGGATCCAAGGGGGTCCGCAGCTGTTCACTGAGACGGCATGGCGTGAGCAGGTGGAGGTCGTGTGACATGCAGGCGCACAGGAGCGCGATGGTTTTAGTTTCTCTATAGAACTTTCCAGTTAGCAGAGATGGCAGCGACCCACTAGGGGTTTATTTATGAACTTCAAGTCCCAGAATTCCAAGCAGGATACTCACCTGTGTGCAATGGCTGTGACCAATAAAAGGGGATGTTCTTGAAGTTATTCGTTTGCCATTTCTGCTGCTGTTTGTCCAAGAAGAATGGCGCCAAGCCCGAAACGCGTAGGCAAGTGTTGAGACTTGTGTTGTGCCCTGAAGCGCTTGACTTAACGACTGCACGCCGCCAGCGAGTGCACCTCAATGGTGGGGCAACTCTTTTGTATATATATATATATATATACATATGTATATATATATATATATTCACTGAAAAAAACATAGGTTTCACACACGTTATAGTTACTAATTAGCATTTAAAAAACCTTGCAAATTCACTTAAAAAACCATAGGTTTTACACATGTTATAGTTAGCTGGACATTTCACTCGTAAAAAACCAATGAAATTCACCCGTTATAGTTACTGCAGGCAACTATAACTCACGCGACCGCAATCCTCTGCTGATGACGTCAGATATTACATCACTGTATTTAGACACTTATTTTCCCATGTCTTCTTCCATTAATCTTTAGCTATACATATATTACAAATATTTATTTTTCAGAAAGACACATATGTCATCAGTGATGTAATATCTGACGTCATCAGCAGAGGATTGCGGTCGCGTGAGTTATAGTTGCCTGCAGTAACTATAACGGGGGAATTTCATTGGTTTTTTACGAGTGAAATGTCCAGCTAAAACAGCTGGTTTTTTAAGTGAATTTGCAAGGTTTTTAAAATGCTAATTAGTAACTATAACGTGTGTGAAACCTATGGTTTTTTCAGTGAATTTGTACGGTTTTTTAAATGCTAAGTTATGTTTTTATTTTATTTTATATTTTTTCAGGTTTTACACCGTGCGCGCACCGTGCGCGCACCGTGCGCGCTCTGTGGGCACTCGGTGCGCTTAGCGCACCGAGCGCCCACGGTTCGCAGTGCGCGCAGGGTGCGCGCACCTCCCGATTTAAAAAAAAAAAATAGTTTTTTTTCCCTTGGGGGTCCTTCTGTGACCCTTTGACCAAGGCTAGGGGGTCAGGAACTGTCCACTCTGCCCCCTTTTCACGTTCTCCACCTTTGATTTTCACCCCCTCAGACTGCGAGAGACAAAATGGCGGCCGACACTTCCTGGTTTCGACCGATTCGAATGTTTACCGACATCTAACAATCAATCAGAATTGCGCTCGCGCACGGCAGGGTGCGCGCACGGTGCGCGCGTATAGATATTGATATGCTTTTAAATGCTATTTTCTCAGGAAATACTGAACAGATTTACACCAGACCTGCAAAAGGCACTTCCTTGACCTTATGGCTACCTCTCTGCCAAATTTCAAGTAATTCTGTTCAGCCGTTCGGGCTGTAGCTGTGTCTAAAGGTCCTATGGAAAAATGCATGGGGAAAACGCGTTTTGGGACCCCCCTTTTTTCTCGGCCCCCGCTTGACGAATCACCCCGAGACTTTCAGGGTAGGAGCTGAACGGAGCGCCCCATTAGTTTTGAAAATTTCGTGAGGATTCATCAACCGGCGCCAAAGTTATTCAAAATAGAATTTTGAGATTTCCTATGGAAACTAGGTTGTAACTATAACTATCTACTGGCGACCGCCAGTAGATAATATATATGTATATATATATATATATATATATATATATATATATATATATATATATATATCCAAAAGCACTCTTCTTCCCCGTGCATTTTCACAGCCACGACAGAGAGAGCACGGACCACAGGATTCTTCTTTAAATACCCATTTGTTTATTCAGGATGGCTATCACAGACAAACGGCAGCCATAACGCGTTTCATCCCTTCCTGGGGACTTGATCACATGACATGATATATATATATATCCGCACTTACCACACTACATTAACAGTAACTCGACACTCTACCATGCAATGTGTTCTGACAAATCATGTCATTTGAGATGTTATAAGTGATTTTTTCACGACGCACATGCCACCTCTCTCGAAGAGATTCATACACACTACTCCTCTCTGTGTGTGTTACATAAGTGATTAAATGCTATGATTTCAAATGGTGTAAGTGATGTAATATACAAGAGTATAACCAGTGCATGAAGCATGCATGAGTTATAGTTAATTATTATTATTATTAATAGGGTTTTGTAGAGCGCATAGTAACCCGTAAGTATCCCAGCGCTAAGACCAGGACAGTCGAGAGGGTGAAGTGTGAGGGAGAGAAGAAAAAAAAAAAAAAAAAAGTAGTGTAGTGTGGATAGTGAGGTGACAACACTGTGTACGGAGGTGCGCGACTCATTGTAATTTGTAAAGTGGTACGTAAATTCTAAATCTAAATTATAACTATAATTATGGAATTTCTAATGTGTGTGTAGTTTAAGTTGGGGTTCTATACAAAGAATAAATAAAGTTTTCCTAACTATAACTGATCCTTAACCTTTGATTTTTCATTGAATATATATGTATGGTATAACACATGTAAATTGTTTTAGTTCTCTTTATTTCATTCTTTGGAGCTTTCTCACTTAATTAATACTGTAAGGGCTTGAATAGCAGGCAGGGAAGCTTTGCCAAGCGGATGCTTAATGTTGTAACTTACTCTTGACCCTAGTGACAAGTACTGGTGGACTTGTTGAATACTTTTCACTTGTTGTATGGATTTTAATCCCTGGGAAAAGGAATCTTTTTGTAAGGATAATTATGTTTCCTACACCATGAGAGTATGTTTGGCAAATATATGTCTGTTACAGAGCTGCCCTTCATTTCATATGTGCTTTATCAATTTAGTATGTGCTATTTAAAGGAATTCATATATATGTTTCTTTTTTATTTAAAATCTTGCTTCTTTCTCTCGGAATGCATCTTTTTTATATATCCACGTTTCTGTTAATGGCCATAATAATGGACACTGGGGTTAGTATCTTCCGATTTATTAAATGTGTCTAGTCATATTCATGACCATATTACAGACATAAATTGTCCTTAGGTATATGAATTATGATAACCTATTTTTTATATATTCTTTTCACCTCACTTTTTGTCACTATGGTAGAGATACTGTATCATGTCTCGTATTAGTCGAGGTTATGGTGATGGATACTATTGTATCTTTTCACTTGGTTTAACACATTTTTCACGTAACTTATTATTTACACTGGGTATCTATGTTCTGCAGAGAAATCTAATCATGCAGCTTCTTCATGCACTTAGCCTTGTATATATCCCTTCTTCCCTTTTTGTCACAGAAGTCACTACTCGAAGTACAACAACATGCATTTAAGCAGTTATAAGTGAACTATAGCAGTGTTTTTTGGTGTGTTTGGATTTATCCAGGAATGCTGGTTTAATGCTATTGTTGCATTAAGTACTTTTGAAATTGTACTAATTATAATTTCATAACCACTAACGCCCTAATATTACAAATGAATTCCTCAATGTATATATTTTGTAATTTCAGCATCAAAACTTTTTTTGAAAAATGAATTTAGTTCTGATGGAACAGCGTTAGTACAGTGATGCATAACACACCATTAAGTCTTTCTGCTATGTCCGTTGGTTTGTTCTGTGAACATGTGACCTTAGTGGGAAGGGCATTTTATTTAAAAATGGCATCTATTACACACAGCCTTTATGTGAACAAGGGCGCCTGAGCCCGAAACGCGTCATCTGTCGACTGCTGTTTGGTGAATTAAAACATCTTGCCTGAAATCAGAAGTGGTTCGTGTCTCTCTCTTCGCCGCCGGGGGTTCTCTGGTGGAAGTGGAAGGAGTACTGGTTTGAAATTCATATATATATATATATATATATATATATATATATATATATATATATATATATCCAAAAGCACTCTTCTTCCCCGTGCATTTTCACAGCCACGACAGAGAGAGCACGGACCACAGGATTCTTCTTTAAATACCCATTTGTTTATTCAGGATGGCTATCACAGACAAACGGCAGCCATAACGCGTTTCATCCCTTCCTGGGGACTTGATCACATGACATGATATATATATATATCCGCACTTACCACACTACATTAACAGTAACTCGACACTCTACCATGCAATGTGTTCTGACAAATCATGTCATTTGAGATGTTATAAGTGATTTTTTCACGACGCACATGCCACCTCTCTCGAAGAGATTCATACACACTACTCCTCTCTGTGTGTGTTACATAAGTGATTAAATGCTATGATTTCAAATGGTGTAAGTGATGTAATATACAAGAGTATAACCAGTGCATGAAGCATGCATGAGTTATAGTTAATTATTATTATTATTAATAGGGTTTTGTAGAGCGCATAGTAACCCGTAAGTATCCCAGCGCTAAGACCAGGACAGTCGAGAGGGTGAAGTGTGAGGGAGAGAAGAAAAAAAAAAAAAGTAGTGTAGTGTGGATAGTGAGGTGACAACACTGTGTACGGAGGTGCGCGACTCATTGTAATTTGTAAAGTGGTACGTAAATTCTAAATCTAAATTATAACTATAATTATGGAATTTCTAATGTGTGTGTAGTTTAAGTTGGGGTTCTATACAAAGAATAAATAAAGTTTTCCTAACTATAACTGATCCTTAACCTTTGATTTTTCATTGAATATATATGTATGGTATAACACATGTAAATTGTTTTAGTTCTCTTTATTTCATTCTTTGGAGCTTTCTCACTTAATTAATACTGTAAGGGCTTGAATAGCAGGCAGGGAAGCTTTGCCAAGCGGATGCTTAATGTTGTAACTTACTCTTGACCCTAGTGACAAGTACTGGTGGACTTGATGAATACTTTTCACTTGTTGTATGGATTTTAATCCCTGGGAAAAGGAATCTTTTTGTAAGGATAATTATGTTTCCTACACCATGAGAGTATGTTTGGCAAATATATGTCTGTTACAGAGCTGCCCTTCATTTCATATGTGCTTTATCAATTTAGTATGTGCTATTTAAAGGAATTCATATATATGTTTCTTTTTTATTTAAAATCTTGCTTCTTTCTCTCGGAATGCATCTTTTTTATATATCCACGTTTCTGTTAATGGCCATAATAATGGACACTGGGGTTAGTAGGATTTGAGAGAAATGGAATGAAAAGGGTAAAGAATCATTCATATTAAATACATTTATGAAACAGCATATCCTTATGAGCTAAATTATAGATGTAGCACATAGTGCTTGTGTTATACATGCTGGTTATCTTGCTTTCCCCAAAGCACTGTCTCTAAAGTCTTGAAAACTGTCAGTCATGTAAGGTGACTGGCAGCCCACATGCTTAAGATGAAGCCAAACGTCTGTCACATTCCCATGATGCAATGTTAGGCCCATCACATGGATGTCTTTATGCTAATCTCTGATCTTCTCAACAGGATGAGTGAATCTAGCAGCTCAAAAAAGACTGTGGAACCCTATCTTCAGAGCAGATTCACCGTACGAACAGGGCTTTCACACATTCTACCAATCGCCTCAAAGTTAACCCATTTACAAAACACTTGAGAAGCCTTACTGTTAAATTGCTGTGTTTTTCTTTTGCTCACGATTGATTTAGAAAAGTCGGTAAAGGCCGAGACTCAAATCGCTTCATAAAACTCTCCTAAGATTCTAAAGAAAAGTCCCAAATTGCAGAAAATACTTACAAACGTTCTTATGCACAGTCATTGTTAGAATGTACATATTTATTATTATGGTAACGAGCACAGGTTCTTCATATTATCTGAAAAAGTTGCATAGAAACAAAGTACTGGAAAAGCATGATGGACACTCCATCGTTTCATCTTTTCCGGCTCCCAGTGGTCCAGTGTTTAGGTTTGGGGGGCAGCAGCGAATCAACTGTAGTTCATGATCTGATCTGTTATGATCTTTTCAAATGAAGCTAACTTGTAACCTACTTTGTTTTTCAGGCAAGAGGGACCTGCAGGAATCAGAAGCTGCAGGCTGAAGCTGGAGCCGACGGGAGCCATGGTGTGCAGGGGGGGCCTGGGGAGAGCTGTCAGGAGGAGAGGCAGGGCCAGGGATTCATTGTGGGGCACAGTGCAGCCCAGGTGTCCACAGAGGTTCACTGGACAGAGCGGAGCCTGGCTGTAACTCAGCGTACAATGACTAGTTATACAGAAGCTGTATTTGCTCCAGGTGTGGTGACTACAAAATCAGTGATCAAAAAGACCATCACCAAAACCGTTTATACAGTGGAGGGCGGCACTTTAAATTCAGCGACAACGGCTGCGTGGCAGTCTGGGTATGTGGCACGGAGCGCAGGTGTAGAGTCAGGATGGCAGAGTAGTGATGGAGAGACCTCAGGGCGGAGTGCCAGTTATGTTAGCCAAGGAAGGGTGGGGGCTGAAAAGGGGTTGAGGCAGCAGTGGAACAGGGAGGAGTTCAGTGACAGGGCGCAGGCGCAGTGGGGTGCAGGACAGGCAGGAGAGAGCTCGGAAGGAGTCAGGCAGGGACGGGATTTGGGAGAGGAGTTCAGACAGAAGGGAGTGTTGCTGGAGGTGCAGTCCAGTGAAGATGAGGAAGATGGGCTGGAGGGGCGGTCCAGAGAAGATGAGGAAGATGGGCTGGAGGGGCAGTCTAGTGAAGATCAGGAAGATGGGCTGGAGGGGCAGTCTAGTGATGATGAGGAAGTTGGGCTGGAGGGGCTGTCTAGTGATGATGAGGAAGATATGCTGGAGGGGCAGTCTAGTGAAGATCAGGAAGATGGGCTGGAGGGGCAGTCTAGTGATGATGAGGAAGTTGGGCTGGAGGGGCTGTCTAGTGATGATGAGGAAGGTGGGCTGGAGGGGCAGTCCAGCGAAGATGAGGAAGATGGGCTGGAGAGGCAGTCTAGTGAAGATGAGGAAGTTGGGCTGAAGGGGCAGTCTAGTGAAGATGAGGAAGATATGCTGGAGGGGCAGTCTAGAGATGATGAGGAAGATGGGCTGGAGGGGCAGTCTAGTGATGATGAGGAAGTTGGGCTGGAGGGGCAGTCTAGTGAAGATGAGGAAGATGGCCTAGAGGGGCAGTACAGCGAAGATGAGGAAGATGGGCTGGAGGTGCAGTCCAGTGAAGATCAGGAAGATGGGCTGGAGGGGCAGTCTAGTGATGATGAGGAAGTTGGGCTGGAGGGGCAGTCTAGTGAAGATGAGGAAGATGGCCTAGACGGGCAGTACAGCGAAGATGAGGAAGATGGGCTGGAGGTGCAGTCCAGTGAAGATCAGGAAGATGGGCTGGAGGGGCAGTCTAGTGATGATGAGGAAGTTGGGCTGGAGGGGCTGTCTAGTGATGATGAGGAAGATATGCTGGAGGGGCAGTCTAGTGATGATGAGGAAGATGGGCTGGAGGGGCAGTCTAGTGATGATGAGGAAGTTGGGCTGGAGGGGCTGTCTAGTGATGATGAGGAAGATGGGCTGGAGGGGCAGTCCAGCAAAGATGAGGAAGTTGGGCTGGAGAGGCAGTCTAGTGATGATGAGGAAGATATGCTGGAGGGGCAGTCTAGTGATGATGAGGAAGATGGGCTGGAGGGGCAGTCTAGTGATGATGAGGAAGTTGGGCTGGAGGGGCAATCTAGTGAAGATGAGGAAGATGGCCTAGACGGGCAGTACAGCGAAGATGAGGAAGATGGGCTGGAGGTGCAGTCCAGTGAAGATGAGGAAGATGGGCTGGAGGGGCAGTCTAGTGATGATGAGGAATTTGGGCTGGAGGGGCAGTCTAGTGATGATGAGGAAGTTGGGCTGGAGGGGCAGTCTAGTGAAGATGAGGAAGATGGCCTAGACGGGCAGTACAGCGAAGATGAGGAAGATGGGCTGGAGGTGCAGTCCAGTGAAGATGAGGAAGATGGGCTGGTGGGGCAGTCTAGTGATGATGAGGAATTTGGGCTGGAGGGGCAGTCTAGTGATGATGAGGAAGTTGGGCTGGAGGGGCAGTCTAGTGATGATGAGGAAGTTGGGCTGGAGGGGCAATCTAGTGAAGATGAGGAAGATGGCCTAGACGGGCAGTACAGCGAAGATGAGGAAGATGGGCTGGAGGGGCAGTCTAGTGATGATGAGGAATTTGGGCTGGAGGGGCAGTCTAGTGATGATGAGAAAGTTGGGCTGGAGGGGCAGTCCAGCGAAGATGAGGAAGATGGGCTGATGGGGCAGTCTAGTGAAGATGAGAAAGATGGGCTTGAGGGGCAGTCTAGTGATGATGAGGAAGAAGGGCTGGAGGGGCAGTGTAGTGATGATGAGGAAGTTGGGCTGGAGGGGCAGTCTAGTGAAGATGAGGAAGATGGGCTGGAGGGGCAGTCCAGAGAAGAGGAGGAAGATGGGCTGGAGGGGCAGTCCAGTGAAGATGAGGAAGATGGGCTGGAGAGGCAGTCTAGTGATGATGAGGAAGTTGGGCTGGAGGGGCAGTCTAGTGAAGATGAGGAAGATGGCCTAGAGGGGCAGTACAGCAAAGATGAGGAAGATGGGCTGGAGGGGCAGTCCAGTGAAGAGGAGGAAGTTGGGCTGGAGGGGCAGTCCAGTGAAGGGGACAGAGTGCTGTCTACTTTTCAGCAACTTGGACCCAAAGCTCTGGAAGAAGGTAATGGCTTCATCTTCTAGGTTTATCTTTATTTGGTTTAGGAAACGGTGGAGGGTAGTGCCTTATTAATTGATCCACGTCAATGAATAATCAACATCAAGAACATTGGTCGAAAGAAAATCGTTTGTGTTGTTTTTATTTGTATTTTTGTCACAGGAATGCAAATATCAATTGTGTAAGAAAAAGCAAGAAGCCGACACGTGTTTCACCCTAGTGGCCCATTGGCCGTGGGCTTTTTCAAGGCGGTTAGAAGTAATCATCAGGGTCTTCCTGTGGATGTAGGCAAAACAGTCTCTGCGGTCTCGGGGAAGTCGAATGAGATGAAATGTCAGATAGATAGATATTTGGCATTGAAACATAATCACCCTTAGGGGCACTTAAACTGGCCTTTCTATACCAAGCTCCCCATCAAAGTTTGAAGTGAAGTCAACCGGCTGCCCATCACCCCAAGCAAGACTTAAACATGTACCTTTTTAAAATGTTCAATGAAATGATTTGCACTTTCTGTGTGAAGGGTTTCTTATATTCTCATATGTGCCTGCACATGATTCCACTTTCTGCATTATTGTACTGGTAGGGGGTGCTTGCACATGCCCCAAAGCTGTGACCTTGGGGTCTTTTAACCAGGTATGTGCTTAGAGAACATCTCTGTGATTCCACATCTTTGTGCAGCCTCAAGGTCTTTATTTCCATCAGTGAGTCTGACAATCAATCCAGCCATTGTGGAGCCCGCCCCGTTACTTGCGTGAGGCTCCAGGATGGTGCTCTGATGTCAACTGGGCTTCTCAAAGTGTCCTCCTCTTCAAGAGAGTGACTGCTGTTCTCCCTAACTGGGCTTTCGGGGGCTAGAAGTGATAGCAGTGGAATTTATATTGGGGGGACAGTCCTTTTTACTGGACTCATACGAGGGGATGTGTCTACCTGCCTCGCCTCTCTAAAAGGTTCTGCCAGTCTCTCACTGTTTGTATGGCGCAGGATGAGTGTGGAGTCTGGATGCATGCCTGACAGTATTGGAGGGAATCCATTTTAGCGACCTGTAGAATCTGTTTGAAGGAAGAATATTAGTAGTCCTTGCCCTTTACGAGAGGATGTGACATAACAGCCAGAGCTGCCGAAGTTGGAGTTGGGGAACCAGGTTCGAGTCTCAGCGTCGGCTCAACATTCCGTGATTCTGGGCAAATCACGTAATCACCCCGTACCTAACAAAATGAATGTGTTGTGTAACGTAACGTGCTCATGTAAAGCACCCCAATACCTTTCAGTCCAGTTTGCGCTATATAAAACTGCAAAAAGAAAAAGAAAATAAATTAGGCAGGCGCCACCACCAGCCCCATGATGCTTCATTAAGAAGCACTTCGGGTGGACATCACAGAGCACTGCTCTGGGGTTTCAGTCCTTGTCTCAATGATGTATCTAAGGAGAATTATTTTCTTCTAAATTGTATATCTTTCTGTCTGTCTCTCTCTTTATGCTACTCTGTCATTTCCCCTCATCAGTTAACTCTCTCTCTCTCTCTCTCTCTTTTCCGTGCACCTCTATCTAATTTTTTTTGTATTTATTTTGTTATGTAGGCAACAGGGAGCTCACCAATGATGATCCTTTGTAAGTACTCCTGATAATATTGTTTTAATGCTTGGCCTTGATCTGTTGTTTGACTGCGTCACTCTCTGTAGCATAATGAAGCATGTTGGTGGGTTATCCTTCTATAACAAAATCAGTAAGATTTATGAACCCTCCGAAATGGAGTAAAGGTGTCACTGGCAGTCACCACCCATTGTCCAATCACAGAATCTCAGTTAATCGTTGTGAAGGGCAATCGATCACACTGAGACACAAATTATCATTGCTCGTCAATGTAACATAATTTGCGCCCTCATTCTAGTTATAGGAGCGCAAAGTTGCCAAATTGACTGACTGGCAACTTCCAAATGTTTCTTTAAAATTATGCAAGCTTTGCAAAGAGCAGGTTCTGCAGAAGAAGAGGTGAGCACACCTGTTCATGCTGAGGCAAGGGGCGAAGGGTGGACTGTTGACACTTGGCAGCAGTCGCACATCCTGCATGTTTGCTGTCAAACAACTGCCGCCCTATTGCTGCATCATCTGCCACAGTGGCCACCTTCCTTCTCCGTCTTGAACTAAAAACCACCCCCAACCTCCCATACAGTCCTAGAGTTGAAAAATTGAAAAAGAGTTCCAATTAAAATGTTGGTAATCTGTGACATCATTTAACACAGATTTTTTTATTTTGCTTTTTTATTGAGGATTTTTTTGGTTTCTGTGAACTACTGACAGCTATCCCAGAATGTTTTGCAGAAGAGGCAGACATGACACTTTGGGCACTCTCAATATATAGTTCTAAATTAGCTTAAGTACAAAAAGTTCACAGAATTTGAGAGACTACCAGTTAATGGTGATAGGACCTGGTGGAATGAGGTTCATAAAGCAATGTGTGCCTACAGACAGGTGACATGGTTGCTTTTACGCATCTGCCTGTCCTAATTTGTACATGGACAAACGAGAGCATGAGGATTGTAACAGGACTTCAGTCTCCCACAGTGTCAGTACAGCACTTTTCATGTACACTGACATCACAAATATTAAAAAAGATAAAGGGAGTAAATTTAGGTGGTGGCTGGCTCAGAAGAGGAATCTTATCAATTCTACAGTATCCAAAATGGTATTAGCACGAAGGAGATGGCAGGTGCTGCTTGTATCTGAGCAGCGTGGAGAGCTATGATAGGAGGGACTTCCCTAACTTGTGGGAGTCACATAATGAGGACCTTGTGTGCATGTGTGGACAATTTGGTAAGAAAACTGTAGCATCTTTTAATGTGTTTTGTTTTCTAGACCCAGGATCAGTGAGACACGTGTAAGAAGAAGATGGTGGCATAGGTATGCAATTAATTAATATATTGTTCGAACAGAAGACAGAAAATGGAGCAACAAACCGTGAGGTTTCGTAATTTGTCCAATACATGCAAATGTGGGCTGGCTTCCAGTTACCAGCATGTTATAATGCACACAAGCATGCAGCTTTACAGCTTGGGTGGTTACATTAGGAAGAGTAATGGCATGTGGCCGTTAGTTGTGCTGTGCATGACAAACAGTAATTACATAGGTTATGGAAATTTATTTACATTGGGTGGCAGTCAAGGTAGGTCGTTGTGATGATGCAGGAGCAAGTCACAGAAGATCAGATACCTGGATGCTCAAGGAAAAGAAGGAGGATTTTTATGCACCTGCTGAACTCCATCAGGAGTTCATACTCAATGCATACACTGGCATACTAGCACAGATACATGCACCCACATTCGGCCAAAAGCTGCTATAACGATTTGTGCTATATTCTGTATACCCTACATATGCATCGTCTACCAGAAGCAAGTAGGTTCATATTATAAAGTGACTATGAGTCATAGACTTCTAACTATAAATGCATATATATTTATTTTCCTCTTTGCAGAGTGAGTTCTTGCTGCTGTTTTCCTTGCAAGAAATAGGCGTTAGTTGTCATCTCTGCAGGTACGTGTCTTTCTTGATCTCCACCCTGAAATGACTCATCCCGATTAGCTATACATGGGAGTGATAGGCTCTCTCAATTCCTGACAATTTTATGCAAACCATGTGAATAGCATGGATTGGCTACTTTGTGCTTTCCTGTCTCACTGCTGTTTGTAGTGTTTCTCGTACCAATCGTCTAATTGTAGACTCGTCAGGTACCCTATCCACCTGCTAGAATCATCTGCTGTGTCTCCAGATGCTATTATTTTACAGTAGCTGGTCTGATTGTTTATGGAACCCATGCAGGTTGTGGAGCATCATGTTTGTACTAGCCTAGTGGCTTTTCCTGAGTGTTGTTTGTTTCTGATGGATACATCTGCTAGTGGATTCCTCACCTTGTGAATATCCCCTGCGCCAACATTCCACGGAATCTTTTCTAGCTCTCCACGCCGACGTGGACGTCATAATACCACGGGTCCGCTCGCGACTCCGTATGATGTCACCGGAGCCATAAGTGGGCCACGTCGGCATGATGACGTCAGTTCCCTTTTTTCCGCACCGTTGACACGTAACGGTTTTCTAGCACTCTCCTTGGTTGAAGAGTTACTTTGTAGTTATCTTGTGAGTTACTGTTTCTTAAGTACTCATGTCTTCATCGAGGAAGTCAGGATTTAAGCCGTGTAGGGAATGTGGGGGTCACATGTCCATCACTGACCCCCATGAAGATTGCTTATGGTGTCTGTCATCGGATCACGACTTGGAAGGCTGTTCCTGTTGCAGGAAAATGAACCCAAAGGCACTTAAGGAACAGGAAGCAAAGCAGTTTATGGCCAAGGTGAAGAAGGAAGGTAGCGGTCGCAAGACAGACAAGTCGAAGCTGGAGTCGTCGACTTCACACTCGACGAAGTCGAGAAGATATAAGAAAAAGAGGAATCATGAGTCTCGGCGCCGATCAACGAAGAGTAGGGCTTCGAGGTCGCCTTCACCTCGACGTCGCAGTAGGGACTTTGTTTCACCTTCGCCTTCTCCTTCTCCTCGTGTCACTCCGGAGAAGTCTCCTTGGCCAAAGGTAACTCCAGTGCAGTCTCCGGCACCGAGGGATTCACCAGCTTCCGATGCCGAGCCGGATCAGGATGCTGAACTCTCTCCTGTGCCTGAAGGTGAACCAGTGGATCCGGTAGAGGATCCGTCGGCTCCGACGAAGGTTACTCCCCAGCTGGATACAGGTTTGAATCCATATACGCAGTTCCCGACTCCAGGGGCGGATCCATCGCATTTTTTACATGCAATGTATGGAGTTTTTCAAAGAGCAGCCTTCCCAGCCGGTGCACCTTCAGGTCCCGTGGGTCCGCTGGCGTTCAGTTTGGGCGTGCCACAACATTATGCTCAGGCACCATTTATGTCCTTCATGCCGATGGCACCGTCATGGCAGTTCCCGGCGCTGTCTGGAGAGCCTTCCTCCCGGCCTCGTCTGGATTGTGTGCCTTCGTCAGAGCCTCCCTCGACGCCGGCTCCAGCTGCGCCGCGTGTGACGCCGCCGACTCCATAGGCACAGCCGACTCCACGAACGGCGCCGCCAACGCCGTGTCCACGGATTCGTTCTCGAAGAGAGGTTCAGAGACTTATAAAAGAGGAGCAGTATCGTGCAGAGGAAGTGAAGGAAGGTGAATTAGACGACTCAATGGATGAGTTTGAAGGTATTCAGAGGCTAGCGGTATATACACCACACCCGAGTGGGAACTTTCTTCTTTGAGGTCTTCTCCGCCTCAAGAACTGGCTCCTTACCATTTGGTAATAAAGAAGGCTGCGGAGCTTTTAGACTTACAGTTGCCTTCTGCTGAATATAAGCCTAACTTATTGACCGAGGTTCTTCATTCGCCTTCCTCAATTGTTAAGCCTCTGTTGCCTTTTAATGAGGCCCTCCTGGATCCGATTATGGATGTTTGGCGCAAGCCACTTTCTTCGCCTACTGTTTTGAGGGCTGTGGCTAGAAGATATAGAGTAGCTCCAGGAGATCCGAGCTTCCTTTCTTCTCATCCATCTCCAGAGAGTTTGGTAGTGCAAGCATCCTGCTCCTAACAATCTTCGGGGGCTTTTCCACAAGCTTCAGCTGACAGATACTCAAAGAAAATTGAACAGTCAGCTAAAAAGGTTTTCTCATCAGCTAGTACGGCACTGAAATCAACTAATGCCACTTGTTTGTTGGGTGCTACATTCACGCTTTAATGGACTCTGTAAAGCAATTGGCCCACAAATTGCCTGATGAGGAGAAGGGTTGTTTCATGGAGGTTCTTTCGGATGCTCAGGCTGCAGCTAGACAGGTAATCCAGTCAGGCCTGGATATGGCTGACTCTGTTGCCAGAGTTATGGGTTCTTCCATAGCCACAAGAAGACAGGCTTGGCTCAGCTCTTCTGGATTTTCACCTGATGTTCAGGCAACACTTGTTGATTTACCCTTTGATGGGACAAAGCTTTTTGGAAAGAAAGCGGATTCTGCCCTACAGAGGTTCAAGGATAGCAGAGCGACTGCGAAATCATTAGGATTGCAGACACAGTCGAAGGGTTTTGGCGTCAGAAAGTTTAGGGGTTTTGGGAGGTCTTCCGCACCTTCCGTCAACAGCAGCAAAATACTCTCTATAAGTCTTATAGAGGAAGACAAAGGGGTCGACGTGGTTCGGGCCCAATCTCTCCTCCTCCTCAGCCTCCTCTGCTCCCAATGATGTTACAGGGAAGCAGCGCTAGATCCCCCATCCTGGATCATGTGGGGCCTGTTGGGGGTCGGGTGTCCCACTTTCTGCAAGGTTGGAAATTGGTCACGACGGACCTTTGGGTTTTATACCTTGTGGAGAATGGGTACGCCCTTCCCTTTCGGGAATTTCTTCCCCCTTACCCTCCTTGCCAAGGTTTTTGTTCAGAGGACCATCTGCTTCTTCTGCAGAAGGAGGTTCTTGCATTGCTACAAAAAGGTGCGATAGAGGTGGTTCCAGAGCAGGAAAGGGGTCAGGGATGCTACTCACGGTATTTCCTGATTCCCAAAAAGGATGGCAGATTGCGTCCGATTCTGGACCTCAGAGTCTTTAACTTTTACCTGAAGCAGGAGAAATTCAAGATGCTAACCCTTGCTCAGGTTCTTCAGGCGTTGCAGCAAGAAGACTGGATGGTGTTGATCGACTTGCAGGATGCGTATTTCCACATCCCAATCCTGGAGTCGCACAGGTAGTATCTCCGTTTTACGGTTGGGTCGCAACACTACCAGTTTGCGGTCCTCCCGTTTGGTCTTACTACTGCACCTTGAGTCTTCACCAAGGTGATGGCGGTGGTGGCTGCTCATCTCAGGAGGTCGGGGATTTCGGTTTTCCCCTACCTGGACGACTGGCTTCTGAAAGCAGTCGCCAGAGATGGTGCAACATCATCTGCAGGTAACATCTCATCTGTTATTCAATCAATGTGCCCAAATCTCACCTGGTGCCCTCTCAGCACAACCTGTTCATAGGGGCGGTACTGGACACTACTGTGTGTCGAGCAATTCCTCCTCCACAAAGAATTCTCGACATTCAGGAGATTATCCCTTTATTCCACAATGGAGAGGTTGTTCCAGTTCTGAAGGTCCTTCGCCTGCTCGGTCTGTTGGCCTCCTGCATTCTGTTGGTCAACCATGCATGCTGGCACATGAGGGCACTCCAGTGGGGTCTCCGCAAGCAGTGGTCTCAGCACAACGGGGATCTCAGGGAGTCTGTCAGGATCTCCTGAGAAGCTGCAGCAGATCTGTCTTGGTGGAGCGTGGAGGGCAATCTGTCTCAAGGAAAGCCCTTTCATCTTCCTCCAACGGTGGCTACAGTGATAACGGATGCCTCCACCCTAGGGTGGGGTGCTCATCTGGGGGATCTGGAGATCAAGGGTCTTTGGTCTCCAGAGGAAAGATTGTTTCATATCAATCTTCTAGAATTGTGGGCGATACGTTTGGCGTTCAAGGCTTTTCTCCCTTCCCTTCGCGGTCAGTCGGTTCAAGTCCTGACGGACAACACTACCGCGATGTGGTATGTCAACAAGCCGGGAGGAGTAGGGTCGTACCGTCTCTGCAGAGAGGCTTTGCGACTCTGGTCCTGGGCTCAGGACCATCTGATTTGCTTGATGGTGAATCATCTGGCCGGGGTGCTGAAAGTACGTGCAGACAGTCTCAGTCGACAGTTTTCCGCCGACCACGAGTGGAGGCTTCATCCAAAGGTAGTTCAGCTCATCTTCCGGACGTGGGGGACTCCTCGGGTGGACCTGTTTGCCACTCAAGAGAACGCGCATTGCCCGTCATTCTGCAGTCTCCAGTTTCCGATGCAGAGGGCGTTGGGGGACGCGTTTCAGTTGAGTTGGGGCTCACAACTCCTTTACGCGTTTCCTCCCATACCCTTGATTCCTCGGGTTCTGAGGAAGATTCGCCAAGACGGGGCCCAAGTTATATTGATCGCCCCGGATTGGCCAAGATGGGTGTGGTACACAGATCTACTTCACCTTTCATCGCACCCTCCGCTCCGTCCCCCTCTCAGGGCAGACATCCTCTCGCAGTTGGAGGGGCAGGTTCTTCACCCCCACCTCCAGAGCCTGCACCTTCATGCCTGGAGATTGAACGGGGCAACCTGAGTTCTTTCTCTCTCCCGCCGGACGTAGTGGATGTTATATTATCATCCAGGCGACACTCCACTAAGTCAATTTATTCCTATAAATGGTCTAAGTTTGTAAAATGATGTGGAGAGAGATCCATTGACCCTTTAAAGGCCCACTTGTCTAATGTGCTTCAGTTTGCTCTTTCCTTGGCTCAGCAAGGTTGTGCTGTGGCCACGGTTAAGGGCTATTTATCAGCCTTATCGGCTTTTCTGTGTCTTCCAGATCAGCCATCATTATTTAAATCTCCTATTGTATTAAGATTTATCAAAGGTCTTACTAATAGGTTTCCACCTACTCCCTTTGTAATGCCACAGTGGGACCATAATCTTGTTTTAACTTTTTTGATGGGGTCCCCTTTTGAGCCCCTTCATACATGTCCTTTGAGGCTATTGTCTTTAAAAACGGTCTTTCTTGTAGCCATAACCTCAGCAAGGAGGGTGAGTGAGCTTCAAGCTCTTAGTTCAAAACCCCCATTTTTAACCTTACATGCTGAAAGGATGGTTCTCAGGACCAGGACTGCTTTCCTTCCTAAGGTAGTTACTCCTTTTCATCTGGGGCAGTCCATTACTCTCCCTGTGTTTTAACCTCCTCCTCACCCTTCCAAGGAGGAGGAGAGACTTAACCGCTTGGACCCTAAAAGAGCAGTGAGCTTTTATTTGGACAGAACAAAAGATATATGTTTGGAAGATCAGCTCTTCGTGGGCTATGTTGGACACTCAAAAGGCAAAGCTGTGCACAAGCGCACTCTGTCCAGATGGATCATCCTAACCATCAAGATCTGCTACGCCCTGGCTGGTAAGGTTCTTCCTGAAGGTATTAGAGCTCATTCTACTAGAGCTAAGTCGTCTACCTCTGCTTTGGCCAGGGGTGTTCCAGTTGCAGACATTTGTAAGGCAGCGACTTGGGCCTCCCTCCATACTTTTACAAACAGCCACGATCTGTAGTGGGAGTAGCTGCCGGGCGGTGACGTGGGGAGGGGGAGGGGCAGGGTGGGGGGTAGTAAACTATGGAGTACGGAAGTTTACAGGTAAGTAAACATATAAATTAATAAAACAAATTTTGTTGCGCGCACTGCATCCCCAAATGCGATGCAGTGCCCGCAACAAAATTCGTTTTATTAATTTATATGTTTACTTACCTGTAAACCTCCGTAATCCATAATTTACTACCCCCCACCATGCCCCTCTCCCTCCCCACGTCACCACCCGGCAGCTACTCCCACTACCGACCGCGGCTGTTCGCAAAGCATTATTGCTTAGACTCTGAGATGAGGAGGGAGGGCCATTTTGCACGCTATGTCTTGCAGGACTTTTTGGTATAGGAAAGGTGGACACCCTCCTCCGGGAGTGGGACTGCTGTGGGAATCTATTCATATGGTGAGGAATCCACTGGCAGATGTATTCATCAGAAGAACAAGTTACTTACCTTCGGTCACGCTTTTTCTGGTGGATACAGTGTCTGCCTGTGGATTCCTCAGTGACCTACCCGCCTCCCCGTTGTCCACCCTTGTATACCTAAAAAGATTCCTTTTTTGAGTGGTTGTTTATTCATTGTTATTTCTATCTAGTACATTTATAGGAAATGCAGATTTTTTAGCTTTCCTTTTTTTTTTGGGCTTGTGTTGTATATATTGGTTCAAATGTTGTGTACTGTGTATACCTGAGTTCGTGTCAGTCCACCTGTTCTCCTCGGAGGCACGGAAAAAATGGGTGGAACTGACGTCATCACGCCGACGTGGCTCTCTTATGGCTCCGGTGACGTCATACGGAGTCATGAGCAGAGCCGTGGTATTATGACGTCCACGTCGGCGTGGAGAGCTTGGAAAAATTCCGTGGAATGCTGGCACAGGGGATATTCACAAGGTGAGGAATCCACAGGCAGATACTGTATCCACCAGAAAAAGCGTTACCGAAGGTAAGTAACTTGTTCTTCTGTCACAGACTGCTCTGACAACTTTAGCCCAGTTCTATCGTTAAGATTCTTTCCAAAGCTCTGCGAACTGCTGATCATGCTGTGGTTATGTCAAAATCTTTTTGCGCTGCTCCCCTGGAATAAAGGGATCAAAGGCTTGTTTACCTTGTTTTGCTAAAATGTTTAGAGAATATGTACTTTGGCAAGTAAGACTTGTAGGAGGAGAAAGCAAAAAGCACTTTCTTAGAAGTTGCCCAAACAAACATGATCTTTTGGCACTTTCCTCCTAATATTTGAATCTACTGTTTCTTCATCTTGGCCAGATAGCTTTAGAGCATTCTGCATGGCTCATGCCCATTGATATAGTTCCTTTTAGTGCGCAGAAAGTTTGTGTGAGCCATTGAATGAAGAAACTGCTGGGAAATTGTCCTGTCTCACTGCCTAATTATACAGGGGAGAAACCTGCTTCATTAGCATTAGTAAATAGGAAAATTGACAACAACAAACGAATCACAAATTTGAAGCATCATCTTGCTCATAAACACAAGATTAATCAATTTGCTTTTATGCATATTGATCCACCTAAAGTTTAGGTAACTGGTTTAAGTCTTGCTACAGACATGGTAAGGTGTGTCTTATTATCCACAGGCACAACTATTATGTCTGGTTACTTAGATGTCTTTAATGAAGTCTGGCTAAAATGAAATCAAATAGTCATTACAGACATTAATATTGACAGGCAATATGATGAAGCCTGCAGCGATTTGTATAGGAGCATAGACTGACCATTAAAAGAACATCTGACGATTTCCTCTAAAGTTACAAAATAAGGCAAGGAAGGAGAGTAGCCCATGTTATCATCTTAGTCATAAAACATTTATGGACTTAGGTTTCTTGCCTGATTAGTTGCTTTAGAGAAAGATGTGAACACACAAGCAAAGAGGCTCTTTGGAGGCACCAACGCAGAAGTGTACCTTTGCCAGTACAGCCCCATGAGACCCTTTTTGGAGGAGGCAAACAGTGCCATGGACCTTCCCTCCTATTAAAAGTGGTCACTGTTGACCCAAAAGGCAGGCCGGGTCTGTCTTCAGTGAAAGACGGAATGGCAGTTTGAATATCTCACTCTTACTCTCTTTCCAGTCCAGGCACTGGGTAGAATGCATTTTTTATGTAATTTTGAGGATTTTACCAGCATGCACTGGGTACATCCATAGATTGGGCTCACTGCTACATCACTGCCCGTGAAAACAGTCTGTAAATGTGCATATACTCTTTGTCATTTAGGATTCCTTCATTATTTGAGGTGTTTTAAGGTAATTTTGTGTATCACTCAATCTAATTATATCTGCATTTTATTTTTATTTTTCAACAGGCCATAGATGGATGAAATCAGCTGTAAAGAAGATATTCAGCACATATTGATATACATTTTCTTTTTTCTGTATTCTGTATTTGTTAGTTTATAATAGTTTATATTTAAATTATATTTCATCTTACATGTTTGTGTTGAAAATACTGGCACAAGTCAAACAAATAAATACACTTTAATTTTTTTAATTATCTCAGAGCTATGGCAACAGTTAATGTATGATCTAGAAAATATATATCAAAATTAAGATCTGTCAAGTGAATGGGATACAGGCCACAAACAATTTATAGATACTCTAATCTTCAAGAATTTCAATCACAAAGCTATTTTTATCAATCTGTATTTAAGACTGAAAATCTACTTTTGGAGTTTTGGAGGTGAATATCTACCTTATATATAATGGATTAACCAAAATGAGTATATTTATCGTGGAATATTAGGAAGGAGCTGATGTAATAATTCCAGGTGGTAGCCTACATGTTGTCTAGGGTCTTCTAACCACACAGTGCACCCCTAGAACTTTTAATCAACTAACCTTGACATAACACTCCGCCCGGCTGGTAATCGTAACGATTGCCGACCGGCGGAAAAGCGGCAGACGCACTTTGCGTCCGGCGCGAAACCCCCCGCCATTATTATATGGCAGGGGTAAATCTAGTTGGGATGGCGGGCGGATCGCCAACGCCGAGCCAGCGGTGGCGATCCGCTCGCCATCCTATTGACCTCCATAGTATCCTTTATTTTCCTGTTTCTTGGAGTTTCCTTTTCCAAAGATTTTTCTATTTGTTAAGTTGTATAGTGCATAAATAAGGAACTTAAACATAAAGAACTTTAAAAAGTAAATTTAATTAGTTTTCAAATATGATTTTAAGATAAATCTTCCTCTTTTATAATCTGCCCACAAGCATTAAAATTCCCCATATTTAAAACAGAGTTGACTATCTTTCATTCATATTAGTTAATTTGCTTTATTTTGTTCAGTTCTCTAAAAGACGGTAACAATAAAAGCTTTTGATGAGTACTCAGTGCATCACAAAATAAAAGCACACGTATCAACATTGTGGCCACAGCTTGACATGGAGGACAGTACAGATTTTCTGTTATCTTTTTCTTCCATCTTATTCTTGCTTGGTGAGTCCTGTCCACATCTTCAACACCTACCTCTTTGGCATTTGAGATTGAATATCAGTGAAGTGCTTGAGGGAGCTACAAATGTTCCTTATTAAACAAATACATGTATATCAGACATTTAATTCATATCTCACTTAATCTACTGCAAACCTTTCAGATTTTGTTACACTCTTAAGTTCATTCTTCCAAATTATACTGCTCATGATAGAGGGGTCCTCATCCATTTTCAGCACCAAGGTCTTTGAAATAGACTTTAGATGAGTCTATCAGGGCACAGCTTCACAGGTTTTTTAATTATTCTTTATAGTATAGTGCAGGATTCTCCAAAGTTGGTTGTTGAGGGCCAAATCCATGTAGATTTTTAAGATAACTACATTTGTCTAAATGGGGATATGGAAAAAACCTAGATGGATCCAGCCGCCCAGGACCTAATTTGGAGAACTCTGGTATAGTGGATGGTACCTTCTAATGCTGTACGAATCTGATGCCAGGATGTTGGAATTCTACTATTCTATTTCTATTTTATAGTCATAAGACCCAACTCTAACCTTAGAGCAAGCCCAGGAGTACCTTGTGCAAGTCCAGGCATCATGTTCAGATGATCATTCCTCTTGACTGGTACTTATGTTCTTCATGTGTAACACATCACGCTCAAAATTCACAATTGTTAGCTCATTGGTTTACTTTATTACCTGCATCCTTTTATAACCAATAAAGCCTTCCAATTTTCCCAGGGTTCCTAAGTTATCATTGGCCACCCAGTGATGCGATCAATTTGTTTATGAATTGTTATATTGGAACTGAAACATATCATAAGAACTTTTAACTAGAAGCAAATTAAATCAGGCGACTATTTAGACTGCACTTAAATTTATGCTTTATCTTTCTATGTCTGAACTCTGTGACTTAAATCTTTACACAGCTAGTTTTTAGGTAATCCTGGTTATAGTAATAATCAAACTATAAAAGTAATTTAGTGTATTTTGCAGGACAGTTCGTATCAAGCCAAATAGAACTTCATCAGCTGCATAGAACAAGCATTGGATTGTCTTATTGCTTTTACTGTAATTCTTAGGAAGAAACCAATCACTTTTTTAGTAAATGGTGTTCTTGTTCTTCCTTCTTCTGGATGCAGGATTTTCTTATTTAAGGCAGCCTTATTAGGTGGTGTTAATAAGAAACCATACTTTAGCATGAATTGTCATGATATTCCCTGCTATGCCATCTTGGCTTTGACCAAGACAGGACCTAATAGATCTTATTAGGTTCTCCCACTCCTTTTCTGAAAGTACGAAAACATTATTGTACATACAGTTAGCATCTTACACATTCCCTTTTTTAATGTGCTGCTTATTAACCCCTTCAGCGCGGCGGGAATTCCCCCGCGGTGCTGAAGGGTTCGAGCGCGGGCGGGGCCATGACGGAACGGTTCCGTCATGAGCACAGCGCAACCGATGCTCATAACGGAACCGTTCCGTCATGGGCATGGAAGGGGTTAAAGAGCTATTTATTATTTGGATTTCTGGCTGTATATTATCATTGCATCTATACCTATAACTTTGTTATATAGAAAAAACTAATGTTTCTCTTTCTGATGGATACATCTGCCAGTGGATTCCTCACCTTGTGAATATCCCATGCGCCAGCAACATTCGGAAACTTTTGTAGCAGTCCACGCCGATGTGGTCGAAGACGACGTCACAGAGACACGGCTCCGCTCGCGACTCCGCTGACGTCACCGGCTCCATAAGAAGACCTCATCGGCGCGATGACGTCAGTTCCCTTTTTTCCGCACCGACGACGCCAACGGATTTCGGGAATCGTTACTAGTAGCTTTACCTGTTACTATGTGTTTATTCTGGGAATTCTCTGTCTTTCTTCGAAAATGTCGACAAGGAAGTCTGGTTTTAAGCCTTGCCGTGAATGTGGCAAACATATGTCTATCACCGACCCGCACGACGATTGTGTTTGGTGTTTGTCCTCGGACCACGATGTAGAAGGTTGTTCGTGTTGCAGGAAGATGAGCTCGAAGGCTCTTAAAGAAAGAGAAGCAAAGCTCTTTATCGCCCGGATGAAGAAAAAGGAGAAAAGAGGAAGAAGAAGGTCTGTTTCCAGGTCGAGGTCGAGGTCGGCTTCCAAGTCGACTTCGGGTCATGCTTCAAAGAGCAAGAAGCATAAGAAAAAGAGGAGGCACTTTTCACATCACCATTCCGATAAAGGAGCGACTTCGAAGACGAGGTCGCCTTCTCGACGTCGTAGGGAGTCAGTGTCTCCTTCTCCAGTCCCGACTTCGCCTCCGGTGCCTTCTTCTCCAGTGACTTCGCCGGCTCCGGCTGGTTCTCCGGTGCCAGTGTCATCTCCGACGCCGGTTCCATCTCCGGCTCCAGCTAGTCCTCAGGCTCAGTCTCCGACCCCGGGCCAGGATGAGGATCGTCAGGCTCCGGGTGAGTCTGTGACGCCGCAAGTTCCACCGTCGGCGCCGGCAGGCCCGAGTCCGGTGTTACCTGACCAGTATCCGGCTTTCCCTACTCCAGGTCAGGACCCCTCGCATTATCTCAATGCAATGTATGGGGTGTTTTCACGGGCCATGTATACCTCGGGTGCACCTATGGGTCCGATGGGTCCGATGGCTTTCAATTTGGGAGTGCCGCAGGTTTACCCTCAAGCACCGTTTATGCCATTCTTCCCAGCGACGCCGTCTTGGCAGCTGCCGGCGCCGAGAACATCGACGCCGCTTCCCTCTTCACCGGCGCCGACTCGGCTTCGTTCGACGCCGGCTGCTCCAGCTGATCCGCGTTCGACGCCGCTGCCGGCGCCGTCGGATTCGAACACAGCGCCGCCAACGCCGCAGGTGCGGATCCGTTCGAGAAGGGAAGCGCAGAGAGTGCTAGAGGAGAGACGCTTTCTGATGGAAGAGGCTGAAGAGGGGGAATTAGTCGAATCCGATGAGGTGTTCGACGAGTTGAAGGAGGCAAGTGGACTAGATTTGTCTCCAGAGTGGGAGATCACTCCACCATCAGACGAACCCTCTAAAGACGCACCACCCTATCATGCGGTAATTAGAAAGGCTGCTGAGTTGTTGGACCTTCAATTGCCATCCACCGAATTCAAGTCCAATATTTTAACTGAAGTGTTGCACTCTCCGACTGCGGTCTCAGAGCCTCTGTTGCCTTTCAACGAAGCAATTTTGGAACCTGTGCTGGATGTATGGCGCAAGCCTTTCTCAGCTCCTGCGGTCTCCAAGGTAGTCGCAAGAAGGTATAGGGTGGCTCAAGGGGATCCTGAGTTTTTGTCATCACACCCTTCACCTGAAAGCCTAGTAGTTCAGGCGGCTTGTTCGGGACGGTCGAAAGGGGCATTTCCTCAAGTCCCAGGAGACAGGGAGGCAAAAAAGGTGGACCAATCGGCCAAAAAGGTTTTTTCATCAGCCAGTATGGCGTTAAAGTCTTCAAATGCGACTTGTCTGTTGGGGCGCTATATTCATGCGCTTATGGACTCGGCTAAAAAGTTGGCGCCAAAACTGTCAGAGGAGGATAGAGGGGGCTTCAATGAAGTTCTATCGGATGCCCAGGCGGCTGCTCGCCAGGTTATTCAGAGGCGCCTGGATACAGCAGACTCAGTTGCCAGGGTCATGGGGTCTTCAGTTGCCACCAGGAGGGGTGCATGGCTTAAGTCCTCCGAATTCTCTTCTGATGTACAGTCAACTTTATTGGACTTACCTTTTGATGGGTCTGGGTTGTTTGGCAAGAAGGCTGATGCGGCTCTCGAACGCTTCAAAGAGAGTAAGGCTACGGCTAGGTCGTTGGGCCTTCAATCCCAGCCGCGAGGTACTTTCAAAAGATACAGAGGCTTTGGAAGGGCGAGTTTTCGTTCCTACAGACCAACCCAGCAGCAGCAGCAGCAGCAAGGCTCTCTGTCCAAGGGATATAGAGGAAGACTTAGAGGTCGCTCACGTGGCCGTCAACTCTCCTCCTCCTCTTCCTCTTCCTCAGCCCCTCCCACCACCGCAAAACAGCCCTAGATTCGACATTCCGGATCATGCTGGTCCTGTGGGGGGCCGGCTTACCCATTTTCTACAGGATTGGGAATCTGTGACTACAGATCTCTGGGTTCTGGATCTTGTGGAAAATGGGTACGCCCTTCCCTTTCGGGAATTCCCTCCCAATTATCCTCCTTGCCAAGGGGCTTGCTCGGAGGACCACCGTCTTCTCCTGCAGGAGGAAGTCCTGAAGTTGTTTGAGAAAGGTGCGATAGAGGTAGTTCCGGAGCAGGAGAGGGGTCAGGGATGCTACTCCCGGTATTTTCTGATTCCGAAAAAGGACGGCAGATTGCGTCCGATATTGGACCTCAGAATCCTGAACTTTTACCTGAAACAGGAAAAGTTCAAGATGCTCACCCTTGCGCAGGTTCTTCAGGCGCTGAATCAGGAGGACTGGATGGTGTCGCTCGACTTGCAGGATGCGTATTTTCACATCCCCATTCTGAAGTCGCACAGGAAGTATCTCCGGTTTACGGTAGGGTCGCAACATTATCAGTTTGCGGTCCTCCCGTTTGGTCTTACTTCGGCACCTCGAGTCTTCACAAAGGTGATGGCGGTGGTGGCAGCCCATCTCAGAAGGTCGGGGATTTCGGTTTTCCCTTATTTAGACGACTGGCTGATCAAGGCGGAGTCGTCGGAGAAGGTGCTGTTCCATCTGCAGGATACAACTCGGCTGTTGTACAGATTGGGTTTTTCGATCAATGTGCCCAAATCTCACCTGGTGCCCTCTCGGCGCAACCTGTTCATAGGTGCGGTACTGGACACTACTGTGTGTCGGGCATTCCCTCCTCCTCAAAGGATTCTCGACATTCAGGAGATGATTCCTTTATTTTTCAACGGAGCGGTCGTTCCAGTTCTGAAGGTCCTTCGCCTGCTCGGTCTGTTCGCCTCCTGCATTCTGTTGGTCAACCATGCACGCTGGCACATGAGGGCGCTCCAGTGGTGCCTCCGCAAGCAGTGGTATCAGCGCAAGGGAGATCTCAGGGAGTCTGTGAGGATCTCCAGAGAAGCTGCAGTGGATCTGTCTTGGTGGAGCGTGGAGGGCAATCTGTCTCAAGGAAAGTCCTTTCATCTACCTCCATCGGTGGCCACAGTGATTACGGATGCATCCACTCTAGGGTGGGGTGCTCATCTGGGGGATCTGGAGATCAAGGGCCTTTGGTCTCCGGAAGAAAGGTTGCTGCACATCAACCTTCTGGAATTACGGGCGATACGTTTGGCGCTCAAGGCCTTCCTCCCTTCCCTTCGCGGTCAGTCTGTTCAAGTCCTGACGGACAACACTACCGCGATGTGGTATATAAACAAACAGGGAGGTGTGGGGTCTCTTTGTCTCTGCAGAGAGGCCCTGCGTCTATGGTCCTGGGCTCAGGACCATCGGATTTGTCTGATGGCAAATCATCTGACCGGAGTTCTGAACGTGCGTGCGTACAGTCTCAGTCGGCAGTTCTCCGCCGACCACGAGTGGAGGCTTCATCCAGAGGTAGTTCGTCACGTCTTTCGGATGTGGGGAACTCCTAGGGTGGACCTGTTCGCCACTCACGAGAATGCTCACTGCCCGTCATTCTGCAGTCTCCAGTATCCGTTGCAGGGAGCCTTAGGGGACGCGTTCCAGTTGAGTTGGGGCTCACGACTCCTTTACGCGTTTCCTCCCATACTCTTGATTCCTCGGGTTCTGAGGAAGGTTCGCCAAGACCGGGCCCAAGTTATATTGATCGCCCCGCCAAGAAGGGTGTGGTACACAGATCTTCTCCACCTCTCCTTGTGCCCTCCGCTCCGTCTCCCTCTGAGGGCGGACCTCCTCTCGCAGTCGGAGGGGCAGGTTCTACACCCCCACCTCCAGAGCTTACACCTTCATGCCTGGAGATTGAACGGGGCAACCTGAATTCTTTCTCTCTCCCGCCGGATGTGGTGGATGTTATTTTATCGGCCAGGCGACACTCCACCAAATCCATATACTCCTATAGATGGTCTAAATTCGTTCTCTGGTGTGGAGAGAGGTCAATTGATCCCTTGAAGGCTCGTTTGTCTAACATTTTGCAGTTTGCCCTTTCTCTTGCTCAGCAAGGCTTTGCTGTGGCTACAGTTAAACGATATTTATCGGCTTTGTCGGCTTTCCTATGCCTGCCAGATCAGCCGTTCTTGTTTAAATCACCTATTGTGCTTAGGTTTCTCAAGGGCCTCACAAATAAATTTCCTCCTACTCCTTTTATTGTACCTCAATGGGACTTAAACCTTGTACTGACTTATCTTATGGGTTCTCCCTTCGAGCCCTTACATAAGTGTCCTTTGAGGTTGTTGTCTTTTAAAACGGTTTTCCTCATTGCAATCACCTCGGCAAGGAGAGTAAGTGAGCTTCAAGCTCTTAGTTCAAAACCCCCATTCTTGACTGTGCATGCTGAACGAATGGTGCTCTGGACCAGGGCTGCGTTTTTGCCTAAAGTGGTAACTCCCTTCCATCTGGGGCAATCCATTACCCTTCCTTCCTTTTATCCTCCCCCACACCCTTCCAAGGAGGAGGAGAGACTTCACCGCTTGGACCCTAAGAGGGCGGTAAGCTTTTACCTGGACAGGACAAAAGACTACAGGATTGATGACCAGCTCTTTGTGGGCTTTGCTGGCTGCAGAAAGGGTTGTGCGGTGCACAAGCGCACCCTTTCCAGATGGATTGTACTATGCATCAAGATCTGCTACTCCCTAGCTGGTAAGGAGCCTCCGGAGGGTTTGAGGGCTCATTCTACCAGGGCAAAGTCTTCTACGTCTGCTTTATCTAGGGGTGTTCCTGTGGAGGACATTTGTAGGGCGGCAACTTGGGCCTCCCTCCACACCTTCGCAAAACATTATTGCTTGGACACCGAGGTGAGGAGGGACGGACATTTTGCTCGTTCCGTCCTTCAGGATTTTATGGTATAGGGGGATGGACACCCTCCTCCGGGAGTGGGGACTGCTGTGGAATCTATTCACAAGGTGAGGAATCCACTGGCAGATGTATCCATCGGAAGAACAAGTTACTTACCTTCGGTAACGCTTTTTCTGGTGGATACAGTATCTGCCTGTGGATTCCTCACTGACCCACCCGCCTCCCCGTTGTCCATCCTTCTATACCGGTGATTCTGTGACTGTAATTCTATTGATGGTTTCAAATGTGTTATGACTGTCAAGGGCATTATGTTGTTTCTAGTGCTTTGATGTTTCTTCTCCACACTGTGTGTGTTGATACGCATATTGTGTACTGTGTATACTGTTTATGTACATATTGCTGTCAGTCCGTCCGTGTGCCTCGAAGGCACGGAAAAAAGGGGCGGAACTGACATCATCACGCCGATGAGGTCTTCTTATGGAGCCGGTGACGTCAGCGGAGTCGCGAGCAGAGCCGTGTCTCTGTGACGTCGTCTTCGACCACATCGGCGTGGACTGCTACAAAAGTTTCCGAATGTGGCTGGCGCAGGGGATATTCACAAGGTGAGGAATCCACAGGCAGATACTGCATCAACCAGAAAAAGCGTTACCGAAGGTAAGTAACTTGTTCTTTACTGACATAGCCGCAATACTTCTTCTAATGCCTACATAGTTCACAATCAATTTTTCAGAATTGTGCCACTCTCTTATGTGTTAAGGGCCAAACTAAGTTCTGGCCAGAGTGTCTCCTTCTTCAGAATTTATTCTTGTCTGATTTTTTTTATCTGTATTGGAGTGTAAATTCTTTTAGACATTTGAAGGCCTCCCAGATGTATTTATTAACCAGTATCTTAGCTGTGTATTTTAAATTGATTTCACCTTTCAGCTTCTCTCTTGTCTTCATGTCTAAGGGCCAGATGTGCAAAGCTTTTTTGAGGTCGCAAATGGCCCAATTCACAGAATCGGGCTGTTTGCATCTATTCAGCAGGCAGAACACTCAAGCAAGGACATTTTTAAGGTGGTTCAGTCCTTTTTCAAAACTAGATGTATTGAGAGGGAGGTACCGCCGTCGGTCACATTGTGCGATAGCATTTCTGATTTCTTTGACCAAAAAATCAAGCGAGTTTATGAGTCCTTCGGCCCTGAGAGGAGGACGGTGAAGACAGATCTGATTATCAAAGAGGTGACTGGTGATGCTTTGTCTCAATTTCAGCCTATAGCTCTGACCTCGGTCATGAAGGAATTAAGACGTTGTAAGTCAGGATCACCTGACGACCCCTGTCCACCTAAGCTCTGGAGCATAATGGCGGACTCCGTGGCTCCCACTATACAGCACATCTGGAATTCGTCCATTTCCTCCGGGGTGTTCCCGGAGATATGGAAACATGCCACCCTCCTCCCATTAAAGAAAAAACCAAATGGGGACCCCACGGACCTCAGTAACCTTCGACCAATTTCTCTGCTGGCTGCACCGGGAAAAATGCTTGAGAAAGTTATCCAGCGGCAGCTAAGTAAATTTACGGAGGAAAATAGGATACTGCACGAAACGCAGTCAGGTTTTAGACCCGGTTTCAGTGCCGATACAGCTCTGATTGAGGTGGCAGACTCAGTGAGGTGGTCAATGGATTCAGGAGACTCAGCCATGCTGGTGCTCCTGGATCTATCGGCAGCTTTTGATACGGTTGACCACGCAAGGCTGTTGAAGCGACTGGTAGAGGTAGGCCTCCAGGACCAGGCGCTGGGTTGGATACAGTCGTATCTGACTCAGAGAACCCAAAAGGTGGCACTGGGGACCGTTTCTTCAACACCCAAGGTTCTCAGTTGTGGCGTCCCTCAGGGTTCGGCACTTAGCCCATTATTATTTAATATCTACCTGGCTCCGCTTTTTACGTTGATTGCCAATTGGGGGGTCAAGGCAATTTCATATGCTGATGACACCCAACTGGTGTTTCCGTATTCGGAGGTGTCAGAGGCGACCTTTTCAAGCTTCAAGGGCTGTCTTCAAGACGTCGCGTGTTGGATGAACACCAACAACTTGAAACTTAATGCGGACAAGACAGAAGTGATTTTCTTTGGAAAAGGTTCCCCTCCCCCATCTGAGCTTTGGTGGCCGGCAGCGATGGGACTGGCCCCTTCGCCTAGCCAAACGGCAAAAAATCTGGGGGTGCGCTGGGACAATAACCTGTCTTTTGCCTCGCACATCCAACAGGTAGCGGGTTGCTGTCTAGGCAAGCTGAGGAATCTACGGAAGATTCTGCGACTTTTACCTGAGAGTTGCCGAAAAACAGTAATCCATGCCACAGTAACATCAAGACTGGATTACGCTAACGGCCTCTATCTGGGCTTGCCAAAGTACTTAATTCAGCGATTGCAAATGGTCCAGAATGCGGCTGCGAGACTTTTAATGCGTATTCCATTTAAGCATTCAGTCTCTCCGCACCTTCTTTCACTTCACTGGCTACCTGTAGCCAGCAGGATCAAATTTAAGGCACTTACGCTGGCTTTTAGATCCTTGTATGGCACCTGCCCAAACTACCTGAGAGATCGGTTGCCGAGATATACTCAGGTCCGCTCCCTTCGTTCCAACGGGCGTTCAGCTAGCAGTTCCACGAACTAAAAGGGCCCGGCTGGGAGGAAGAACCTTCTCGGCCAAGGTGGCGGTGCTATGGAATTCCCTGCCCCCTGCGCTTCAGCAGGCACCCTCTGAATCCTGTTTTAAGCAGATGCTGAAGACATGGCTCTTCACCCAACCGCACTAATTGCTTAAAATCGGTCTCTGTGTCTTTGCCGCTCCTAGCGCCGGGACACCTCCTTGTGAGGTAACTGTTCGCACGCTAGAAAATGCTGTATTATTATTAATATTTGTGAGCACGAAATAGCCCTTTTGAATGTACAAAACCCTATTTTGCAATTCGGTAAACTATTTCCAAATCACAAAATGGATTAGCAATTCAGTATTAGAAAGAGGCATGTTAAGGGCGTCCCTTCCTAATAGCATCTCGCAGTGGTATGTATAAATGTTTTGGGGCTGAAACGCCGTCACAAAGCATTCACATTTTATAGCCTACTTCAAGTAGGTGGTAACCCGTTTGCAAATGGGAAGGATCCCCGAGGGCCCCCTTCCCCTTTGTAAATTGTTGTAAAAACATTTTTTTAAGAGCAGGCATTGGTCCCACGGACCACAGCCTACTGTTAAAAATGTAAAAACTTTTCATTTTTCTTTTTGAAACACATCCCATTTTCCTTTAAGGAAAAAGGGCTGAATTAAAAAAAAACATTACTTTATTTAAAAGCAATCACAGACATGGTGGTCTGCTAACCCCAGCAGGCCACCACCCCAGTGATTTTAGCGATTCCCGATGGGTCACAAAGTGCAACCTACCTCATGAATATTAATGCGGTAGATCTATTTGCAATGGGAATCGCAAACAGTGTAAAGCCCACTTTAGTAGATCACTGTTTGTGATTACCTAATAGTGAATCGCAAAAATTTGCTATTAGGTAATCGCGAAAACAGAGGTATGTACATCTGGCACCTAGTCTGTAGGGAGCTAGAGGAACCATTGTAGAATGGGTTATGACCTGCTTGGCCACTTGGACAGCTAACATTTATACCTGTTAAGAAATATATCCATAGATTATAAAATCCAGATTTTTACTTCTTTTGTTAGACTTAACTTAATTCTGGATCTACTCTGGTACACCCATGCTTTAATTAAACATGTTAATCCGTGGGTCAGTAGCATGTGCAACCAGGATCAATTCAGATTTCTTCCAGTTTTTCCACTGTGTGGGACATCGAATAATTGACACAGATTCTTTCTGTTTCATAGTAGTAGGAAGATTGTCAAACCTTTTACCTGCTCAAACCAGGACTGTGGACCAAGGTTTGCCAATGTCACTGTTGGGTGAGGTCCATCACCCAGAAAGTCAGGACCACTTGCCCTGATCCTGGAGCATTAGTATTATGCCTGCCTTCCAGAAGCAGATAACTCAGTGGTGGAGTCCATATAGAGTCTGCCTGCCAAAATCAGTGGGCCCTGTGCGAAGGTGGAAAGCTCTTGGAAGGAGCAAGGCCCAGTAGCGATACAGGTGACTGGATCCAAGTGAGAGAAGTTTAAGATGACCAGTCTTTCCAGAATTGGTTCAGAGTGTGGGTTGTTGCCCATGTCTGGATTTGAATTATAAAGGTGAGAACTAGAGTACCTTACTTGTTGTACAGTGCTCTCTTATCAGGAAATGGGTGATCGCCAAGGCTTCTAGTTGCTAGAACAGGGACTGGGGACCAAGGTGTTCTTGTCAGGTGAAGTGCCATCCACCAGAAAGCCAAGACCACTTGCCCTGAGCCTGGAGCACTAGAACTCTACCTGCCTGCCAGGAGCAGAGAACCCTGTGAGGACAAAGGCATCTAGAGGTATCTGCCAAGACCATTGGGCCCTGTGAGAAGGAGGAAACTGACTTGAACGAGGCTCAGCGCGGTCCCTGACAAGTGGATCCTGGTAAGCAAAGTGTGAGATGACCAGTCCTGACGGGTTTGCTGCAGAGTGTATGCTGTTGCCTGTTTCTGTGACCAAGTTGATGACCTTTATTTTACAGAGGAGGGGGCCACCATAAAGTGCGGTCCATCTCTCATGGTTCCAAGCATGTCAGGGACTCCTTGTTTGCAGAGGAGGGAGTCACCATGAAGTGCAGCCCATTGCTTGTGGGTGCCAGCAGGCCGGCATCCCCTGAGTTGCAAAGGAGGGGGGCACCATGAAGTTCAAGCTATTGACTGTGGTGGGTTACGAGTCGAGGATTCCTTTGTGTTGCCAGATGAAGGAGCAAGGTCATCGCTGTGCAACCTCCTGTGTGACCAATAGTGGGCAAATTCCATCCAGTCAGGAGGAATACTTAACAATGGTCTCTGGAGCTGGGCATGGTGGTCCAAAGACCAAGGTGGCTGGTAAGTCAACAGGAAAGAAAACGCAAGAGAACACTAGTCCTTGAAGTTGGGAGGCTGGGGCTTGCAAAGGAGAGCCCCAGACCTCCAAGCGTTGCTGGCTGTCATTGGGTCAGGTAAGACTGTTGGGCCTGGTGGGTCTACATGGCATTTGCAGAAATGTAGCACTTGCAGCTGTTAATGATAGCTGTAATGGCAAAGCATAGGCTTTGGTGCATTGAACTACCTTGGGCAACATCTGGGATTCACCTTGATTATTCAAATGAGGAATAACCATTCCCAATAGACAGGACAGGAGGGCTCGGGGATCCCACCCTGGATAGCTGTAGCACGCAGACCTTAAGAGTGCTGTGTGAATTATTTAGTGTGTTGTGCATACTTTGGGTGTTTACATGAAATTCCAACTTTTTTTTTTTTAAAAGCCAGTATTTGAGACATGGGCCTTGCACCTACCATCCCCTGAAGAGCTATTGACGGCTTGACCCATGCTATCACTGAGAGTTAAGCACTGGACGATGGCCAGTTACTCAGAGCCCAAATTAAATGAGGCACCGGGACATCAGGAGTAAAAGGCCTTACTACAGACATTTGCACCCATTAGCTCCTGCTTGCTACATGGCCCTCTGAAAGGGGTCCGTACAAAGCACCTCTTGAAAAGCCAAACTTTAAGGACCTGTTCTCTGCATTAATTTCCATGACATTGTTAAATTCATAACCCATTGGTTAGAAATTCCGCAATTCACTTGTTTGTATCTTCTCTCAGGGATATGCTTTATACTCAGTTAATTGATTATATTATGCTAATTGCTAAACATATAACCATTTTGCCATAATATTGTCATAATCTTCAGGGTGGCAACAGTTTAATATTCCTGCTTTCCCAAAAAGCTAGAGCAAAATAGGAGGTCTACTATATTTCGCTCCTTCTGCTTGTAGTTTGTCATTTCTAGCATGCATCTGCCTGGGAATTAAGGGAGATAGATTTTGCATGTGTTTTACTTTGTTTTGTGGGCCCATTCATGTAATGTTCCTCAATATCATTGGGTGTTTCAACAGATTTATCATATAGACCTTTATGTTTCTTGTTCATCTTATCAAAATAGTTACCCAGTGGACTCAACCATCAAAATTACTTTTCACTTGACAAACTTGCTAGAGCAGTCTTTTTAGTCCTGCATATCTTGATTCAGCAATGTATTATTTTCTTTCCTCATACCACCTTGAGCTTTGGTGAAGCAATTTCATACAATGCAGTCTACATTCTTCAATCTTCTACTTACACATTTGTGCATCCATTCAACCATTCACTAAGTTATTTATTCATTTGTTAGATCACTCATTTGTTTCATAAGGAAATTTGGATGGATGTGAATCTGGGTTTTCTACTACTTTTCTAATCCCTGGTTATTGTGGATGATTATGTAGGCTAAGACCAAAAATGTTAGTTGAGACACATCTGTTATTAAGGCTGAGAAACGTTCTTTTCAGGACATAGATCCAGATGATGCTGACAATCCATCATCCAGCACACTGAAACTTCGGGAGGCAGGCAGTTTAGATTCTACATCTGGTCCTCCTGAAGGGTCTTTGTTCCACTCAGTACTGCGAAAAGCAGCCATAGGTTTTTAAAACCACTTCTACCAATGATGGACTACCGGCTTAACATCCTAAAAGATGTTCCATAGATTACTCCTTCCACTAGTGAACCATTGCTTCCATTTACTCAAACTTTAATGGAAACATTAAAGGAGCCTTGGTTGAAACCTTCAACAACTCCAACTGTTCACATACATATTGCCTGCAGGTGTAGACCACTTCCAGGCAATCTAGTTATCTTATCAATTTACCCATCAACAGAAAGCTCTGTGGTCTAAATTTCATCAACCTTATGGCTCAAACCGGGTGTGTTTCCAACAATAGTCTGGATAGAGGATCAAAAAAATAAGAAACAATAGCCAAATTTAATTTTCTACAGGCAACCTTGCCCTCAGATGTATTAACCTGGCATGTCTTCTTGGTCATTACATGCATGGACTCGGTTGCATGGCTGCCTTGGTTCCGTTCAATTTATCAAACCATCAAAAAGGCAATTTTTTTGAGGAGGTTAAGAATGGGCGGAATGAATCTAAACACATTATAAAAATCCAGTTAGATACTGCTGGCCCCATAGCGAGAGCTATGGGCTAATCTGTAACTCTGAGGAGGAATGCATGGCTCAGATCTACAGGATTCGCCTCAGATGTTCAAAATAATCGAATGGATATGCCATTTGATGGGAAATGGCTTTTTGGTCAGAAAGCAGAGCTGCATTTTGAAGATTAAAAGAGGGCAGTGCAATGGCTAGGTCTTTCGGATTGGAGTCTTCTTGGTAAGTATGTCCTTTTCAGAAATCCCCGATCTTTTACAAGAGGATTTTCCAAATAAATGCAGCAATCACCTGGCTAACAACAGCAGCAAAATGCTTCCATTCGCTAGTACAGAGCATGAGGAAAAAGATTGGCCAGGTAACTGCAGCCATCTTCTTTCTCTTCATCTTCCCCTGCACCACTAGGGAAGCAACTTTAGTCTGGCTATGAAGAGACACATCATGCCAGTGGGAGGAAGGAAATCCTTTTTTTCAACATGCCTGAGATGCCATTGCTTTGAACTGTTTGGTCCTTCAGATAGTAGAAAAGGGGTGTATCCTACCCATCTGCTTACACCCACCTTGTTGTCCACCTCTCCCTTCCCACTATTCTGTAGAACATCTATGGATTGTGCAGCAGGAGGTGGCAGTTCTGTTGCATAAGGGGGCAGTAGAGATACTTTCAGAGCAGGAGATGTGCAGGGGTACCATTTTTGGTACTTCCTTATTTCCCAAAAAGACAGCTGATAAAAAAAATCTCAGGTTCCTGAATTGGTTCCTAACAAAGGACAATTTCATAATGCGGTCCATTGTTAAGGTTTTACTGGTGTTGAACTTAGAAGACCGGACAGTAGTGTCAGCTTTATAGTGGGTTGTACCCATTACCAATTTATAGAACTTCCGTATGGGTTGACCTCTGTACCTTGAGTGTTCACAAAGGTGATGGCGATGGTAGTGGGAAATCTCAGCAATATACATGTATTCAGACAAATGGCTCATCAAAGCATGTTCGCTTGAGTTGGAGTCTCATCATCTACTTTCAGCATATTTTCTGTTGCACAACATTGCAACTTTAGGCAGCCCAAATCTCACTTAGAGCCCTCCCAACACCTACACCAACTATATGTATAATGGTTTGGTCCATTCCCCTAAAGCACATGGTCCAAACCATTATGCAAGTTGTCCCTCTTCCACAGAGGAACAAGGACATTCAGCACATTTTCCAAATGTTTCAGCTGGGAGCTCAAGTACTGGTTCTGAAGGTCTTACATTTAATTGGTTTGTTGACTTCTGATATTCTCATGGTCACTCATGCATGCTAGTACATGAGGGCTCTTCAGTGGTGCCTCTGCAGACAGTGGTTCCAACATCAGGGAGAATTCATGGAATCTATTATGTTTCCAGGGTTATTGCAGTGAAGTTAAGCAGGTGCAGAAAAGAGGGCAGTCTCTCTCAACTCTTCAGCCCTCCGTCGGCAGTGACCATAGTATTGGAAGATGCTAACACTTTCAGGTGGAACGCACATTTGGTAGATCTGGAGAGGAAAGGCTCTTGGTCTGCAGGAGAGCAGAGAGTACATATCAAACTGCTACATTTCAGGGCTATCCAGTTGGTGCTCAAAACCTTTCTTCCTTCCATGCGAGGTCAGTCAATCCAAATCTTGACTGACAAAATGACCGTAATGTGGTATGTAAATAAATAAGGGGAACTGAGGTCTTCGACTCTGTCTTGAAAAACCCTGAGATTCTGGAACTGGGCACATCAACACGGTATATGGCTGATAGCTAATCACTTGGCAAGCTCCTTGAATACCAGGGCTGACAGCCTCTGTCAGCGTCAAATTGCTGACAATAATTAGCACTTTATTCCAAAGGTTGTCTAGGATCTCTTCACTCTTCGGGACACACCAACGGTGGATCTATATGCAACTTAGAGAAATGCTCATTGCCCGAAGTTCTGCGCTCTGCAGTATCTGGTGCAGGGATCTTTTGTGGATGCATTTCTGCTGACTTGGAAATTTCCACTGCACTACACGTTTCCTCCCATACCCTTAATTCCTCGAATGCTGAGTTACACTCGCCAAGACTGGGCTCAAGTCATTCTCATTGCCCTAGATTGGCAAAGAAGGGTTTTAGTCTATTGTTCATAGAGAGTCTGTTGTCTCAATTTGGAGGACAGATTCTGCATGGCAGTTGAGCATTGCAATCTGAGCAGCTTTCAGCTCTCACCAGAAGTGGTAGGCGTGATCCTTTCTGCCCATCGACATTCTACCAAATCTATCTACTCAGGGAGATGGGCTGAATTTGTTTCCTAGTATAACTGACTCGGGAATAGATCCTCTTAAAGACTTCCTCTCCAATTTACTGCAATTTAAGCTATTCTTAATTCAACGAGCTGCACAGAAGCTGCTGTAAAGGGTAATCGTTCAGTCCCATCAGCCTTGCTTGGTCTGCCAAATCAGCCCTCCCTGTTCAAATTCCAGAGGCTTTAAGATTTCTGACAGGACTGACTAATGTGTATCCATTGATATCATTCAGTATGCCACAATGGGACCTTAATTTAGTTCAGACACTTCTCATGATGACTCCACTTTAGCTTCTGCACAATTCTTAATTTAGGCTATTGACCCTTAACACGTTACTTCCACTCATCATGTTCGTAAGCTCCAAGCTCTTTCTGTTTGACCACATTAACTTGCTTTTTCCCAGACAAGTTAGTGCTGTGGACTAAGGCTGCTTTCCTGCCTAAGGCTTTGTCCTCATTCCATCTGGGACAACCCATCACATTACTATCCTTTCATCCTGGTCTACATCCTTCTAAGGAAGAAGAAAGCGTATACAGATTAGATCGTAAAAGGGCTATAAATTATTACATCAGTTGTACTAAAGACTTAAATTCGGAGCCCAATTGTTCATTGGTTACAGGGGTGCTAAAAAAGCAAGCCAAAAACCCATGATTTGCAAATGGATTATTTCTGATGGATACATCTGCCAGTGGATTCCTCACCTTGTGAATATCCCCTGCGCCAGCATTCCACGGAACTTTTCTTCCCCAGCACTCCACGTTGACGTGGGCGACGTCATAATGCTCCGCTCGCGACTCCGTTCGACGTCACCGGAGCCATAAGAAGCCCACGTCGGCGTGATGACGTCAGTTCCCTTTTTTCCGCGCCTTCGACGCGCAATGTTGTTTTTTTCCATTGCTCGTTGGCAACTTTGTAGTTTAGCCGTGTTAATCTGTTATTTCGAGTATGTCTTCGACTAGAAAGTCGGGATTTAAGCCCTGTAGGGAATGTGGAGGTCTGATGTCGATGACGGATCCACACCAGAACTGTTTATGGTGCCTCTCTTCAGAACATGATATGGAGGAGTGCGGATGCTGTAGAAGCATGAACCCGAAAGCACTCAAGGAGAGGAAGACTAAGCTCTTCATGAAGAGGATCGGTGAGGAGAAGAAAGGGAGGAAAAAGGAGAAGTCGAAGAGGGGGTCATCGACTTCGAAGTCTTCGAGGTCGAAGGAGCACCACAAGAAGAGGAAACATTCTTCTCGACGTCGGTCCTCGAGGTCCAGGAAGTCGAGGTCGAGGTCGGCTTCGCCCCTTCGACGCCGGAGTAAATGCTTGTCTCCTTCTCCTTCACCTTTGAAGTCACCGAGGTGTTCTCCATCGAAGAAGCAGACTCCGGCTCAGTCCCCGACGCGGTCATCGGATCCGTCTAAGGAATCGACTCCGGTTCGAGTGGAGTCGGATGCTTCCATGCATGAACAGGAGCAGGAAGAGTCTGTTCCGGTGCCTGAAGAGTCTGATGCTCCGGTTGAAGATACTGCGGAGCCGACGCCGGTGACTCCACAAGGGGATACAGGGTCTGTTCCTTTTCCTCAGTTCCCGGCTCCAGGTACAGATTCTACCAATTTCTTAAATGCTATGCATGGCATTTTTAATAGGGCGGCCTACCCATCCGGAGCACCAACTGGTCCCGTGGGTCCGATGGCATTTACACTAGGGGTGCCGCAGCAGTATGCTCAGGCCCCCTTTATGCCCTTTATGCCGATGGCGCCATCTTGGCAGTTTCCGGCGCCGTCTGGGGATCCGATTCGACCTCGGAAGGACCAGCGGACTTCGGAGCCTTCCTCGACGCCGAGGCCGACTCCATCGGCGCCACGTCCGGCGCCGCCGACTCCACCTATGGCGCCGCCGACTCCGGTACCTTTGGCTCCTCCGACGCCGCGTACGACATCGTCGACGCCGGCTCCCCGGATCCGGTCAGGAGGGAGGCCCAGAGGGTGTTGGAGGAAAGAAGATATCGGACAAATGTGGAAGAAGGTGAGGTTGACTCTTCCTCAGATGAATTTGAAGGCATTGATGAAGCTAGTGGTTTGGATACAACCCCAGAGTGGGAGCATGCATCTGCCAGGTCTTCTCCACCTCAGGAATTGGCTCCCTATCATGTAGTGATCAAAAAGGCGGCAGAACTTTTGGATTTGCAGCTGCCTTCTGTGGAGTACAAATCCAACTTGCTTACAGAAGTGTTGCATTCTCCATCATCAATATCAGAGCCTTTGTTGCCTTTCAATGAGGCCATCTTGGAGCCGGTCTTGGAGGTGTGGAAGAAACCCATTTCATCTCCGGCGGTGTGTAGGCAGGTGGCAAGAAGGTACAAGGTTGCACCAGGGGATCCTGACTTCTTGTCAACTCATCCATCTCTGGACAGCTTGGTTGTACAGGCTTCATGTTCCAAGCATGCTTCGGGTGCCTTCCCTCAGTCTCCGGCTGACTGGGAATCTAAAAAGGTTGATCAGGCAGCCAAAAAGACCTTTTCCACTGGAAGTATGGCGTTAAAATCAACTAATGCTACATGCCTGTTGGGGCGTTATGTGCATGCGCTAATGGACTCCATTAAGTCTTTGGCCCCTAAGTTGCCTGAGGGGGATAAGTCGTCCTTTTTGGAGGTTGTGGCAGACACTCAGGCGGCTGCCAGACAAGTTATCCAATCAGGGTTGGATACTGCGAACTCTGTGGCAAGGATCATGGGGTCGTCTGTTGCCGCAAGGAGGCAGGCTTGGCTCCGTACCTCTGGGTTCTCAGCTGATGTGCAAGCTACGCTGGTTGATCTGCCATTCGACGGACAGAAGCTGTTTGGGGAAAAGTCAGACTCTGCCCTGCAGCGATTTAAGGACAGCAGGTTGACTGCGAAATCCTTGGGACTGCAAGCTCCAACTAGGGGTTTGTCTTTTCGAAAATTTAGGGGTTTTGGAAGATCGTCTTTTCGCTCTTACCGGCAGCCCCAACAGCAGCAGCAACAACAGCAGCAGAATCCCCTCTATAAGTCCTATAGAGAGAGACAAAAGGGTCGGAGAGGTTCTGGGCGCAACCCCTCTTTTTCCTCCTCCTCTTCTGCTCCCAATGAAGCTTCAGGGAAGCAGCCCTAGATCCCCCATCCCGGATCATGTAAGACCTGTGGGAGGGGTCGGGTGTCCTACTTTCTACGGGGTTGGAAATCTGTTACAACAGACCTTTGGGTTTTGAACCTCGTAGAGACTGGGTACGCCCTTCCCTTTCGAGAGTTTCCTCCCCCTTACCCTCCTTGCCAAGGTTATTGCTCGGAAGACCATCTGCTTCTCCTGCAGAAAGAAGTTCTAGCCTTGCTTCAGAAGGGTGCAATAGAGGTGGTTTCGGAGCAGGAAAGGGGTCAGGGATGCTACTCCCGGTATTTCCTGATTCCCAAAAAGGACGGCAGATTGCGTCCAATCCTGGACCTCAGAATCTTGAATTTTTACCTGAAGCAGGAGAAATTCAAGATGCTGACCCTTGCGCAGGTTCTTCAAGCGTTGCAGCAAGGAGACTGGATGGTGTCGCTCGACTTGCAGGACGCGTACTTTCAAGTCCCAATCCTGAAGTCGCACAGGAAGTATCTTCGTGTTACGGTTGGGTCGCAACACTACCAGTTTGTGGTCCTCCCGTTTGGTCTTACTTCCGCACCTCGGGTCCTAACGAAGGTGATGGCAGTGGTGGCTGCTCATCTCAGGAGGTCGGGGATTCCAGTTTTCCCCTACCTGGACGACTGGCTTCTGAAGGCAGAGTCCCCAGAGATGGTGCAGCGTCATCTGCAGGTGACATCTCAGCTGTTATTCGACTTGGGTTTTTCGATCAATGTGCCGAAATCTCACCTGGTGCCCTCTCAACGCAACCTGTTCATAGGGGCGGTACTGGACACTACTGTGTGTCGTGCATTCCCTCCACCTCAAAGGATTCTCGACATTCAGGAGATGGTCCCTTTATTCCACAATGGAGCGGTTGTTCCAGTTCTGAAGGTCCTTCGCCTGCTCGGTCTGTTCGCTTCCTGCATTCTGTTGGTCAACCACGCACGCTGGCACTTGAGGGCGCTCCAGTGGTGCCTCCGCAAGCAGTGGTATTAGCACAACGGGGATCTCGGGGAGTCGATCAGTATCTCCAGAGAAGCTGCAGCGGATCTGTCTTGGTGGAGCGTGGAGGGCAATCTGTCCCAAGGAAAGCCCTTCCATCTACCTCCATCGGTGGCCACAGTGATAACGGATGCATCCACTTCAGGGTGGGGTGCACATCTGGGGGACCTGGAGATCAAAGGTCTTTGGTCTCCAGAGGAAAGGTTGCTTCACATCAACCTTCTGGAATTGCGGGCGATTCGTTTGGCGCTCAAGGCCTTCCTCCCTTCCCTTCGCGGTCAGTCGATTCAAGTCCTGACAGACAACACGACGCGATGTGGTATGTCAACAAGCAGGGAGGAGTGGGGTCTCTTTGTCTATGCAGAGAGGCCTTACGTCTATGGTCCTGGGTTCAGGACCATCAGATTTGTCTGATGGCAAATCATCTGGCCGGGGTGCTGAACGTGCGTGCGGACAGTCTCAGTCGGCAGTTCTCCGCCGACCACGAGTGGAGGCTCCATCCGGAGGTTGTTCATCACGTCTTTCGGACGTGGGGAACTCCTCGGGTGGATCTGTTTGCCACTTTCGAGAACGCGCACTGCCCGTCATTCTGCAGTCTCCAGTATCCGATGCAGGGGGCGTTGGGGGACGCGTTTCAGTTGAGTTGGGGCTCACGACTCCTTTACGCGTTTCCTCCCATACCCTTGATTCCTCAGGTTCTGAGGAAGATTCGCCAAGACCGGGCCCAAGTCATATTGGTCGCCCCGGATTGGCCAAGAAGGGTGTGGTACACAGATCTTCTCCACCTCTCCTCGTGCCCTCCGCTCCGTCTCCCTCTGAGGGCAGAACTCCTCTCGCAGTCGGAGGGGCAGGTTCTACACCCCCACCTCCAGAGCTTACACCTTCATGCCTGGAGATTGAATGGGGCAACCTGAGTTCATTCTCTCTCCCGCCTGATGTGGTGGACGTTATTTTATCGGCCAGGCGACACTCCACCAAGTCCATTTACTCCTACAGGTGGTCAAAATTTGTAAAATGGTATGGAGAGAGATCCATTGACCCTTTAAAGGCTCATCTTTCCAATGTGCTCCAGTTTGCTCTTTCCTTGGCTCAGCAGGGCTTTGCTGTGGCCACGGTCAAGGGCTACCTTTCGGCCTTATCGGCATTTCTGTGCCTCCCAGATCAACCTTCACTATTTAAATCTCCGGTTGTTCTGAGGTTCATCAAGGGCCTTACAAACATGTTTCCTCCCACTCCTTTTGTAGTGCCTCAGTGGGACCTTAATCTTGTTTTAACCTTTCTAATGGGGTCCCCATTTGAGCCTCTACATAGTTGTCCTTTGAGGCTGTTGTCTTTTAAGGTGGTTTTTCTTGTGGCCATAACCTCGGCAAGGAGGGTAAGTGAGCTTCAAGCTCTTAGTTCCAAACCTCCTTTTCTTTCCTTACATGCTGAAAGGATGGTTCTCAGGACCAGGGCTGCTTTCCTGCCTAAAGTTGTCACTCCGTTTCATTTGGGGCAGTCCATTACTCTCCCTGTTTTTTACCCACCTCCTCATCCTTCCAAAGAGGAGGAAAGACTCCATCGCCTGGATCCAAAGAGGGCTGTGAGTTTTTATTTGGACAGAACCAAGGATTTTCGCCTTGATGACCAGCTCTTTATTGGATACATTGGTCGTTCTAAGGGTAAAGCGGTGCACAAGCGCACGCTGTCGAGATGGATAATACTGGCTATCAAGATCTGCTACGCCCTGGCTGGTAAGACCCCTCCTGAGGGCATTAGAGCTCATTCAACTAGAGCTAAGTCATCTACATCTGCTTTGGCCCGGGGTGTTCCTGTGGCAGACATTTGTAAAGCCGCGACTTGGGCCTCCCTCCATACCTTCGCAAAGCATTATTGCTTGGACTCAGAGATGAGGAGGGAGGGCCACTTCGCGCGCTCTGTCTTGCAAGACTTTCTGGTATAGGAAGGTGGACACCCTCCTCCGGGAGTGGGGACTGCTGTGGGAATCTATTCACAAGGTGAGGAATCCACTGGCAGATGTATCCATCAGAAGAACAAGTTACTTACCTTCGGTAACGCTTTTTCTGGTGGATACAGTATCTGCCTGTGGATTCCTCACTGGCCCACCCGCCTCCCCGTTGTCCACCTTCATGTACCATGAAAAAGGTCTTGTAGTTATGTGTTTTTGCTGTATGGTACAGTTGTATGAGATGCTTGTTTTTCTTTGCATTCCTTTCCTTTGCATATTATATATATATGTTATGGTTTATTGTATACTGTGTATACTTTGAGTCTGTCGTTAGTCCACCTGTTCGCCTCAAAGGCACGGGGAACAAATGGGTGGAACTGACGCACGCCGACGTGGGCTTCTTATGGCTCCGGTGACGTAGAACGGAGTCGCGAGCGGAGCCGATGCATTATGACGTCGCCCACGTCGACGTGGAGTGCTGGGGAAGAAAAGTTCCGTGGAATGCTGGCGCAGGGGATATTCACAAGGTGAGGAATCCACAGGCAGATACTGTATTCACTAGAAAAAGTGTTACCGAAGGTAAGTAACTTGTTCTTTATGCATTAAGATCTGTTATGCTTTGCCTAAAACAGATCCACCTGATGGAATGAGAGTGCATTCTACCAGAGCCAAGTCTTTCACAACAGGACTGGCTGGAGGAGTGCCCATATCAGGCCTATGCAAAGTGTCTGTGTGGTATATATTTTCCATGCATTACTGTTTGTATTCTGAAGTATAAAAAAGCGGACACTTTGGCCGCTGTGGACTTGAAGGTTTCATATATTGAAATGTTTTTTTTCTCGACTCACTCCTTTGCCAAATTATTGCTTGGGAATATATTGAAAGGTGTGGAATCTGCAGGTAGAATAATTCATCTGAAGAAAAAGTTACTTAACTTCTGCAATGATTTTTCTGGTGGATACTCTCCCTGCAGATTCCTCATTGCCCCTCCCTACCTTCCTCTCTAATAGATATAAAATTTTTACAACTTATACATATATATCCTTTTATGACATGTTACAAGATTAATTATACTATGCACCGATATACAAGTTTTAGTTCTTTCAAAATGGCTTCAAAGTCTCTGCAAAAACAGAGCAGAACTGTCATCATGGCACTCGTCTTGACATTGTACGACTGCAGTGGCATTATTAGGACTCCACGTCTGATGTCACACCTGAGTCAATGCCATGCAATGACATCAGAGAGCTATTACAGACTTTTTCATTGATTCAGTCTGCACCTGGGGAGAAATCTGCAGGAAGCTAGAGTAGCCACCAAAAAGATTGTTACTGACGGTAAGTAACTTCTTCTTCAAGGCCATTCATAAAAAGATCCTCCTCTACTCCCAAGCCGATACCCTCAGAGGTATGTAATATTTTTTATTATTTTGTAAATTCTGTCATTAGTTTCATCAGATTAGTCAGTAGTCTATTTTGTGTATCCCTAATCTCTGCGATTGCCTGGCTGCCTCTGTCTGTTTCAGTTGTGCTGTTTGAAGCTCCCCAGCTATTTCGCCGGTTTTCGTAAAGCTGCTGCTAAAGCGTGAATAAGACGGTATCAGTTTCAGAAGTGTACATCATATGTAGGCCATACCTCACCTGCATGAGTGTTCTTAATGTGGATTGATAATGTATTTTATTGTACTCCTTGTGAATGTGCTGCACTTGTTTTTTCTAATGTTACTCTTTCCCTATGAGTCTTTATCCTTTGTAGTGCAGCATCTCCCATCAAGTCTCTTTTGAATACTCGCCTTCCCTACTCCCAGAGTATATATGTTGATAGCACCATACTCTTGTTCACCTCCATGTAGTTTAAAAAAAAAATCCTTATCCTGTGGGTCCCTATACCTTATCACATTCATACGCTCATATCCCGGTGATCTGAGGAATACATTCAAGTCTATGGTAACTTGCATCAAGTCATGATCACACAGTGAGCTAGAGACTATTAAGAGTCATCAAATCAAATCTGCCTTTATTAGAAATAAATATATTCATGCTGTTCATATTCCATAGGTGCACAATGTACAGGTATAGCCCCTTTCTGTGGGATTCATCAGTCACCAAGGGTCAGCCAAGGTCTGATCTGATCTGATACCAAAGGCTGTTATATTGCCCTATCTCGGTTACAGCTAGTATCATACATACCCAAGCAGTCTAGGACTGAATCTGATGGGATGCTCTACTCTTCACCTATCAGAAACTTTGATTTCCCAAATGGAAACAGAAGTCTGGACTGTGGGGTCAAACAATCTTTTTTGTCTTCGACTAGGGCATAAACAGAGGCGTTTATCACTATAGATGTCTGAAATTTCAGTTTAGCAAATACATGAAGCCCATCTGCATCAAAACAGGAGCTTGGTATTCTTATTGGGAGAGCTTTGTGGATCAGAATCGCTACCCTATTTTTCATATGCTCTGGGGGCTTGAAGGGTTTTCCCACTTCACCCTATTCGAACAAGCATAAATCACCTTCTCCACCCACTCCCTTTTCAATTTGTCATGGCAAGGTGGATTTCCTGAAAGACAGCCAAGTTTGGGTGATGAAATTTCAGAAAAGAAAGTTAATTCTTTCCCTTAGTATAACTTGTCATTCCATTGACATTGAGGCACTATCTTTAGGGGTTTAGGTGTCATTATCTCACTAGACTGTAAAAACAAAAAATAGTTTCAAAGTGAGCGTAGTGTAGGGATCGATGCAGACTTAACGTCACTGATAAATCTAAGGAGGTACAATTGGAGATGTAGGTTAATATATATTTGTTGAAACCCTGCATAAGGCTTTATATAAGAGTTTCGGGTTTTCTCCAAGTTCTGTCCTCTTGATTTATATGTGCCAATAAAACCTTGTGTATATCTATAAGGCGGAAGTTCCAAATGCCTAGATTGAATTTCCTGTGCCAATCTGAGTTGTTTGTTTTCTGTCTATTTCCAACCTTTGACTAAGATAGAAGGAGCCTAGCTGGTCTATATGCATAGTTCTGTAGCTGTACCCTATAAGGATGAGCATTCAAAGGGAGGCAAATGTAGGCAGAATATTGGGGAATTATCCCCTGTCTCGAACCTTTTGAAATGTAGTTGGTGGAATCCGGTGCTCTTACATCCGGGGTTACACAGCCCACCCTCTAAGCTCTTGATCATCACTCCTTATGATTGCTTCCCCACCCCAATATGTTTTGTTGCACTGTTTTCAATCCCATCTCCATCCTCTTGCCCTTTGATGAAACTTCAAGCAATTGTATGGTCTTCTCATATAGTAGAACCATACAGTGACCTCTCCCACAAGTACATTCGGTAGTATGGGACCTGTCCTGATCACTGTAATTAAATGGACCAAACCAGACGTCCCACAACTCCACAACATTTGTCTACCTGCAATCTATCCTCTACATCCTTCACATTTTAATGGCTACAAGTATTGGAAGAAATACTCTAAGTGAAAATCTGGCATAAGCATAACCAGTCTAAATTGCGCCCTGAGACATGCGCCTGCCTTTGAGAACCTGCACTAAGTCGCTGAGCTCCAAATACATCGTTTTGCATTTATAAGTCACACATCCGCTTGAAACGACCTTTAAGAGTTGGACCCTTTATTTCTTCTATATGCTTTTCTTTTTCATCCATTTCCTAACCCCTTCCACCAGGTTGGTGCGTTGCTTCTCCAGTGACATAGGTAATTAAGAATGTAGAATGACGATATCTTGGGGTTCAACTCTTAGCTGCATCCCAAAGAGGACCTCATTTCTCCTTGTCATCTTATATTTAATTACAAGCAACTGACGTAAACATTTGTGCAAATAAACATTTTCATGTCATATGTGAACTACTCTGCTATCTTCATTCATTTGTTTCTGATCTGCCACAATAGAAAATAACTTTTTATTGTAAAGTCAAGTAGAATCGAAATCAATGTTTATATATGACTATTTTTAGTTTGATTTGTCATTGTTATAAGTAACGTATATATATTTTTCTTCCGTTTTTTTCTTCAACAACAGAATTCATTGTTTTTTTTTTAATATATTATTTTATTAAACTGAGTACATTTTGGTTTGGTTTTCAAACATTCTGTTTCTGTTGCCTTTCTTATGTTTTAACTTTTCTTCATTCTTGGATCCATACGTCATTTCCCTTTTCAGGGCTAGACTACACTGAGACGTTGACTGACATTTATTTAACAGCTGTTCCAGTTGAGTTGTTGGAGTTGCAATAAAAGAAACACGTTTGAGCACTGCACCAAGTTGAGTGAATTTGGCCATGTCACTTTTACTTTCTTGAATTAAATAATAGAAGTCCCATTCTCAACATCACATCTGGATGCCACTGAAAATTGGCTCAAAAGAAGAGCTGTCTTCCATCTAGAATCTGCTTCACTTTCAGTTATTTTGCCACAGTTCATAATATCTATCTATTACCTTCCAGCCAGAAGAGGTAAAATGTGTACAGTGTGGAAATATATACCATATAAACACTCTACAGCATTGTGGTCGTATCTATATTCCTAATAATAAATGTTCAGTTTGAGGTACTTCCTAAACAAAAATATTTCACTCATTTAAGTAAGTGCTCAGTGCTCAACGTCTTATTGTTCCTGATAAAGCTTATATACCCTGCATTGATAGCATTTTCGTTTTTTGTTTTAAGAGAAGCTATACAACCCCAAAAATGTAAAATATGTTTATGTAAAGTTTTAGAAACTATTAAAAAGAACTATTGTTGGGGCGTGGCTTGGCAGCCTAACATGGCGGACGTGCCCTAGAGGAGCTCCGTCTGCCTGAGCCAAGATCCGCCGTTATCCTCCATTTATCCTGAGCCCAGTTCTCCAATATCGCATCGAGGCTGGAGGAGAGGTCATCGGTCGTCATGGGAGCTGATTTCGCCACCTTACCTCCCCCGGATGTGGTTCAGCGCTCGCTCCGGAGAAGCCGACGTGGAGGCAGCCCGCGGAACCGATGAGAGAAGCGCCTGCCGGGCCTGTTTACATAGCGGGTGCCCGCAGCCACGCTATTTGCACACCTTTTTGCAGCAGGGACCCCAGTATTTACAGAGAAGTGCCAGACGTGAAATCGCCCCATCGGGCTGCCCGTGGCCCCAAGGACAAAGAGGCCGTCAGGGGGAGGAGTCCGTGCTCGGGTAAGGATCCGACGATCTCCCCTGGGCCTACTAGGAGCTCTCTCCGGTGGTGTGGGTTCTCCCCCACTCCTCCTCTGTCGGCTGTACCTGGGCTGCCTTGTGGGGCTGAGTTGGAGCGGCACACTGCCGTTTCGCGGCTGCTCTTGACGGCAAGCCAGGCCTGGGTGCTCCGCCTGAAGGTCCAGACATGGTGCATGGTCCGCGGCCACGCATCCGGGTCGGCCGGCAGTGGGCCTCCCACCTGGGCATTGAACATGTTTAAGGACTTCCCCCTTGATTATCTGGGTGGTACGAATACTCGCAGCACCGCGGTGGAGGCCGTCCAGAGGGTGTCACAAGGGCCTGCCAGGACCCAGACATACGAGCCCTAGCGACTTCGGGCTGGTCACCGGGTGGTTCCAGTTGCATGACCGGTCTGCCTCGGGCTCCATAATAGCTGCCGTACCTGGGGAGCCCCCTTGACCTATCCTGGGCTACGCAACGAGGATTCCCACATTGGCACCAGGACTGGAGAGATGGTGTCCTTGCCCACGGAGCCTCAGCGTGCATCTTCCGGGGCTGCTACCGGGCCGGGGGGCAGCGAGTCCGGTTCCTTTAGGGGGCCCACTTGGCTGACCTCCCCAGGCTGCAGAAGTGGGCAGGCTAGGCCTGGTGCGGCTTACGATCAGGGAGGCCGGATTCCATGAGGCCCGGCCTGGGACCCCGCCCTGGTGGGGATTGTGGTGACATGCGGGGGAGCACCAGGTTCCTGTGCTAGAGACTAGTATCCTGCGGCCCTACCCAGTTGCGCTGTGGAGAAGGGGGTGCAATCACCACACGCCTGCACGTTGCCTCCTGTTATACCCATACCTCCCCTCCATCATGGGCAAGGACGAATCCGGAGCGGCTGCCTCAAAACAGAGTACTCTTGATCTGTACACTACTACTGGTCCAGGAGGTGAAGGATGGGGAGGCCCGTTCCCTGACAATGCAGCTCTACTGGCAGCAATTACCCAGTCACAAGTTGCACTCAAGGCACAGATAGGCGCCATGGGGTTTGAAGTTTCCTTCCTGCAACGCAGTGGACAGGATCACTGAGGCTGAAACCCGTGTCTCAACGGTGTAGGACACAGTGTCGCCCCTTCAGAAGAAGGTAAACAAGCTTACAGTTGTGACGCAAGAAATGGCATTGCGCATTGAGAATGCCAAAGGCAGGGCCCAACGCAATAACATATGCCTGGTTGGCTTGCCGGAGGGGTGCGAGGGCCCATCGATGGACAGTTTCCTCACAAGATGGCTCAAATCCCTGCACCCTGCAGAATCTATGTCCACCTGCTTCCTGGTCGAAAGAGCCCACCGGGCACCGAAAAAAAGGCCCCGCCCGGTGAAGGCCCACGACCAGTGATCACCAAACTCCTGAATTACGTGGACCGCGACTCCATACTACAATTTGCAAGAACCCATAAGGACCAAATGCTCTTTAATTCACACCAGATCATGGTATTCCCCGACTATACTCGGCTAGTGCAACAGCTGTGCCAATCCTTCGTTGCTGCGAAGCGTAGACTCCGGGAGCTGAATGTGTCTTACATGCTGCTGTACCCTGCCAGGATGAAAGTAATTTTCAACTCCAAATCATTCTTTCTTGATTTTTTCAGAGGCGGTATTCTCTTGGGCAGATGAAACGACACACCTTAAGACACACTCAACGCCACCGCTGGACTCAAACTCTTCCCAGGGCTCACACAGAGGCAGACAGAACATAAGTAACCGGAAGCAGCGGCACAGATCCCATTCTAACTGGAGGGTTCCAAATCAGGACGAGGTGGCTGAGGGATCCCAAATAAGGAGGACTTTGAGGCATGAAGCTCGGTCCGATGCATACGTACGAATCATTTGCTATGCAACATTGGGGTCAAGTACAATAGCTCTTGGCCACAAACGGATCATCCATGCCCCTGGACAATTGGTGTTATGTTTTATGATGTCTGGACAGTTGGGCTCTTTTGGTGGAGCTCCCTGGGCCTCCCTGGTTGAGGTTTCCGCAGTGACAGGTACTACTTGTTTCTGGAAGTATCGGGGAAAGGGTTTGTTGGATTTACCCAGTTTGTAAAGTTGTTGATACCGAACACGCAACTAGATCATACATCGACACCATAGTAATTGCGGACAATGACTGTATAGTGGCCAGATGACACATCAAACTCACAGTTCTCCGTTGGGAGAGCTGAACATCATATCTTGGAATGTTCGGGGGCTCCTGAAAAAAATTAGGTGGGGAGCTGTGCTTCGTTTAGCAAAACGGTATGAAGCGGTTATACTCTTGCTCCAAGAGACCCACCTTATGGGCAATAAAACTCCGTGCCTCAGCAGGTTCTGATTCGCCACAGTGTACCATTTGGGCTTCACACACGGCTCTCGGGGTACAGCAGTCCTTATACATCGCTGTGTGCCATTCCTCATCTCTAAACATTGGATAGACCCCGGAGGGCGATACTTCGTGGTCACAGGCAAAGTAGCTGGGGAACAGGTAACTATTGGTAGCGTATATGCCCCGTCCCCCCCCGGGTCAAGCGTTTATAGACAAAATTACACAGCTATAGGGAGACCTTCCTGAGGGTTTGACAATCCTAGGTGGGGACTGGAACGATGTAATGACACCCCAGGACCGGTGGCGTGCCGCAAGACAAGACCCCCTCCCCACCAAATCCAGATTGAACATTCTGTTATGTTATGTTAAAGTTAATTTGTAGAGCGCCTATCACCATCGGTCTCTAAGCGCTTACACAGAAAAGAACATAACCAACTGACGCCTAAATCACTCCACCAGCCGTCCTACTTGGGACGGAGATGTTATCTTTTTGAACAGATGAGTCTTCAAGTTCTTCCTGAAGGACAATAACTGCGGGTCTACCTTCATGCTAGCTGGTAGCTCATTCCACAATTGCGGAAGAAGTGCAGATAAAGCTCTGCCCCCTTTGGATTTTAGCTTAAATCGAGGTTGAAAGAGGTTGGAGGCCGTACCCGAGCGCAGGGTTCTGCCTGGAATGTACTTCCTCAGGCGCTGCTTAATGTAATCTGGGGCTTTGCCAAAAATTGCCTTATGAGCTATGCAAAGACACTTGAACTGCACTCTAGACTTGACAGGCAGCCAGTGTAACTTCCGAAGGAGAGGGGTTACGTGCGAGTTCCTAGGTAAGGAATAGATCAACCTAGCAGCGTCATTCTGCACAACCTGTAGTTTCCTCAGCAACTTCTGCGGCAAGCCAAGATACAAAGCATTGCCATAGTCTAGCCTCGAAATGACTGTGGCGGACACAATGGACTGCAGAGTGGGGCAGAAAGAATGGGTACTAACTTGCGCAGTTGCCTCAGCACCCCCGTGCACGACCCCACCACTGCTGAGACTTGGGGGGCCATGGAGAGGTCTGCATCAATCTTTAGTCCTAGACTTTTGACCACCCTACCCGGAATAGGGGTTGTTCCAAGTTCTGGAGGCCAAAACAGGTCGCACCAGGGATTGGCTCGATTTGTGATGACCAATACCTCTGTTTTCTCAGCATTTACTTTCAGAAGGTTGTTGGTCATCCAATTTACAGTGAATCAGAGCAGGTTCCTTACCGATTCCTGTGCTTCCCTTGAGTCTTCCAGCTGGACCAAAAGCTGGGTATCATCGGCATAGTTAAAGATTTGACAATTCCTATGCATTAGCTCCTCCACCAAGGGTTGTAGGTAGATATAGAAGAGTAAAGGTGAAAGAGCGGACCCCTGGGGCACACCCCAGGTCACAGCACTTGCCTCGGATAACTGGTCTCCAAATTGCACTCTCTGGGTACGACCTGTCAAAAAGGATTCAAGCCACTTGAACACTTGTCCTGTAATTCCCAGCTTTGCGATACGGTCCAATAAGATGGTATGGCTGACTGTATCGAAAGCCGCTGACCAGTCCAATAGAATCAGGGCACAAGGCTGTTTATTGTCCGCCCTGATTCTCAGCTCATCAGTGACGGCGGCCATTACTAGCTCTGTGCTGTGTTGAGGTCGAAAGCCCGCCTGCCTGGCATGGAGTAAACCATGTTCCTCCAGGTAGCTAGCCAGAGTGTTCAAAACATGCTTTTCCAGGATTTTGCCCAGGAATGGCAGTTGTGAGATAGGCCTGTAGTTCTTTAAGGCCTTGGTGTCTGTACCTGCTTTCTTTAAGAGTGGAGAGACCCTGGCTTCCTTCAACTGGACTGGGAGATAACCCACCTTTAGCGAATCATTCAAAAGGCTCAGCAACTGAGTTTGAATACCCGGCAGGGCCATTTGAAAGATCCTTGGGGGGCATGGGTCCGTATTGGACCCTGACTTAACTTGACCAACAAGCACGGCCAGGCTCTCCATGTTAATACAAGGGAAATTACTCAGTGTCCCTAACAACTCCTGACTAGCCGGGCAAGGTGACAACAAAGGATCAGCTGGAATCGCTGTGATGTCCCTAATGATGTCCTGTACTTTCTGAAGAAAGAACCTTTGAAAGGTATCGCAGTCAGGTTGGTCGCTAGCAGGAATCCTCCCATCCAGCTGCGTTAATTCCCTTAAAATTGCAAAGGTCTCCCTTTGTTTATTCGTGGCTCCTCTAATCCTGTTTTCATAGAAGGCTGACTTCCTCACCAGAATCTCCACCTTATATTTTGAGAGAGACTTTTTATAATTTCCTGCCTCCGCAGGACTATAATTTAGTCTCCACCTTCTTTCCACCTTGCGAAGAGCTTGTTTTTGTTCTCTAAGTGAAGCATCAAACCACAGTGCTCCCTTTCCTTTCCAATTTGTCCAGAGCGGCACGGATCCAGGCCATAAAGGCTGTGGTATCGGAATCTAGATTTGATTCCCTCACCATAGGAAGTGAAGTGGAAAGCAGCGTGGCAAGTAAGGCTGACTCATACATTGAGGTGGTCGGACTCCTGGCGGACCTTTAATCCCTCGACTTGTGGATTACATATACCTCCCCCATAGTTATATACACAGGGTGTCACACACGTCCATCCTATCCCGTGGTCTTTCGGAAACATTCCCCGGTTCAGCTTAAACTGTGCCTGAAAGTTCAACAGGCTCCATAACGGTGGCGCATGTCCCCCTGGCTCCTCTGAGATTTTCGCTATCAGGAGGTTCTGCGGCAGGCCATCACGGATTACCTTCTGTTCAACCTAGACACATCCCCGTCAAGTATCACCCTGTGGAAAGCTCTTAAGCCATCAATCAGGGGAGTGGATCTAAGCTTCCATACTGGCGAGAAACAGCCTGTTAGAAGCGCAAGTACTATCTGGGTCAGCCCCGGGATTACGACGTAATCTACTGCTTATCCAGCAGCAAATCCGCCAACTTCTCACGGACAAGGCCAATGAGGCTTGGTTGGCAACGCAACACAGTGTAAACCGATGGGGCGATGAGTCCAGCAAAATGCTACATCGGCTATGCCAGGCCAAAACAGCCCCTGTGCAGGTGCCCCTTTTGGGGATGCAGATGGAGCACTATGTACCTCCCCAGAGTCGGTAGTCCAGGCTTTTGCGTCTTTTTACACCGCGCTTTACCAACAGCGCAAACTCATTTTAGAGGCCCTTATTGACTAGTTTCTGTCAGACATTCCCCCCTGTAAACTTTCCGATCAAGTTAGAGACACACTAGATGACCCCATAACCGTAGACGAATTAAGAGCAGTGTTGACCAGTACTCACCCTGGTAAAGCGCCAGGTCCAAATGGATTCCCCAGTGACTTTCTGCGGCCGCATATGACGATGTTGGGCCCACATTTCCTAGCGGCATTGCAGGAAGCCCTTGAGCAGCGCATTCTACCCACTGATTGGCGCCATGCCAAACTTGTGGTTTTTCCTAAACCCTGTCGTCCTCCTGAGGACCCGGCCAAGTATCGTCCTATCTTATTGCTCAATTTTGAGCCCAAACTACTGGGTAAGGTCCTCACGGACCGACTTCGGTCATGCATCCAAGACCTCATTCACCCCGATCAATCTGGCTTTATGCCGCAACGCTCCACCAGGCATAATATTAGGCGAGTCCATAACTTAATTGCAGGGGCTCACAGGCTTAGCCATCCAGCAGCGATTGTGCTGGCAGATATTGACAAAGCGTTCGACTCCTTAAGTTGGACATACCTTTTCAAACTCCTCCGCGCCATATACCTAGGTCCCCGTTTCTTATCATACATTCCGCAGCTCTATACGGATCTCTTGGCATCAGTACAAGTAGCGGGACATCGGCCGGCCCCCTTCCCCACCCATCGCGGCTCAAGACAGGGCTGCCCCTTATTTCTGCTGTTCTTCGCTTTAGCCATAGAGCCCCTTGCGGTGTGGGTACAACAAGACCCTCTGATCCGGGGGTTTGAATGAACTCATAAATACTCAGACAGAATTGCGCTTTACGCTGACAACGCCCTATTTTTTATGACTGACCCCGCATCCTTCAGATACTTCGGATTTTTGGGGAAACTATCGGGCTAGGAACCAATCCCTCCAAATCCACATTATTTCCCATATGCAGCAATCAGAGACGTCAGGCCTGGGCTTCACAATTATCCCATGCTACAGACGGCGTTAATTACCTGGGTGTCTTTATACCGCCGTGTCCCTCGATCTCGTGGATGCACGACATCATCCCGTTACTCCACGTGGTCCGTAACAAGACTACTTTTTGGTCTCAGCTCCCCCTATCGCTGTACGGGCGTTCTGCTATTTTTAAGATGGTATCTTTACCACGTTTGCTATACCGGCTGCAGTATTTCCCATACAATATTCCCCCTTCATGTTTCACACAACTAAATGCGACCCTGAATAGGTTCCTATGGCAAGAGGGGGCGATCCGGGTTGCACTCCACACATGCACACCATCATCATGCTGTGGCGGCATTGTGGCAGCAGATACATATGCATATTACTCTGCCTCTCATCTCCTGGTGATCAATGATTGGTGGTACAGGTCTCAGTCCAATCCAGCATATGCAGTGGTGCGGCTGGCTATGACAGGCACATCCTTACTGCAACTTCTTTATAGTTGGGTGACTCTCGACACCCTCTCTCCCAGCCTGCAGGACTGTTATACAACTCTGGAGATGCACAGTAAAATCTATGGACTGGTGGGGAAAACTGATACGCTCCACTCCCCTCTGGCAGGGCACGTATTTATGCTCCGTATCTGCCCTGGTCGGATTCCGCAAGTGGGATCTCATCGGAATATCCACATTGGGTGACATCATGCACCGCACCACACTCAAGTCCTTTCAACAGGTGCAAACCGAGTTTCACTTACATAAATCCCAGTTCCACTGTTATTTGCAACTGAGACATGCTCTAGACCCCCACATCCGCCATCTGGAGCCACTTCCAGAGTTTCACTAATTAGAAGGCCATTTAATAATGGGGGACATTGGGGCACATAAGATCAAACAAATTTATCAGACGCTAACTACTCACACACATAATACAATACATAAGACTAGGGCGGCATGGGAGGTTGATTTGCCGACCCTGACAGACGATGACTGGACCAAGGCCTTAGCCAGGCCCCAGTATGCAGAGGTCTCCTCACGATACTGCCTCATTCAGTTTAAGTACCTCCACCGGATATATTACACCCATTCCCGGTTATGGAAGATGGGAGCTATCCAGTCCGCTCATTGCCTTCGCTGCACTAGCGAGGAGGGCTCTTTCCTCCAAACAGTATGGAGCTGTACAGGGATACAACCATTCTGGACTTGGGTGACGTGCTGTTTGGGCCAGGTTCTGGCCTGGACCATCCCACTCGACCCCAGACTGCTCCTCCTACATAGCACTGACGAGATCGGGGGAACCGCTACAAGCAGCACCTTCTGTTCTTGGGCCTAACCCTCGCTAAAAGAGATGTAGCACAGAAATGGAAGACAACATCCCCACCTAGCATAGCGGGATGGAGGAAGGCAATGGATAGGTGTATGGGGCCTGAAATTGTGGTCTTCCAGGGGAAAGGATGCCCACAGAAGCACAGAAGAATCTGGTCTCCCTGGGCAACATATAGGGGCATAGACTTACCCCCATTACCACATTCAGACTCTCATGATCCCACTGGGTGATACATGGGTAATTTTCCACTATCATAGTCTGACAGAACTGACTGCTAACAGACACGTTTTTAACAACACGCAATTTAGACTCTCTAGGAGGGTTTGGTGTAGTTTGTTACCGTTTCGGCCTGGTGTTCTGCGGGCCAAGCTGTTCTTGAATGTTAAAACCAGGTACTGTATGTCTTTTGCACTATATGTAATGTTTTTGCAGGGCTCCGCCCACCCTGTACCTTCCAAAATGAATAACATTTGTTGTGAAAAAAAAACTAAGTATTGTTTTGAGTCATTTACCCTAGTTGGTTCATGAACGGTGATCATACTGGTGGTGATCTATAGACACTAGATACTTTTGGTCACAAAAAAATTATTTGGGGGTCATACTGGGTATATTTCTCCTAAGGCACCAGCCTTGTTTTTTTTTGTCTACGCTGTCCTTTTAATTAATTTGCAGGCCACTTTAAATTCAAAATCTGGTTAACCAAAATATTTTGAAATTAACAAAAACATTCTTTAAGTGGTTGATACACTATGTGCTTGATAATAATTCAAACTAAATTTTGTGAAACACAAAATGAGTACTTTATAAAAACAGCTAAATAAAAATATATAAATCTTCTAAATAAAATTTTCAAACATTTGAACTCATGAATAATAAAAGCTAGTAATTAGGAAAAGGGTAAAAGTAAAGTGCCAAACACGAAAAAATAGAAAATTGATTCTTCAATATTTATGGTCATTTTAAAGGAAAAGAGCTATCAAATACATTTAAAAATTGTAAATGCAGATCACATGTTTTGCTTGTGTCTATTTAAAATGTATAATAAGTAGGTTTTAATTTAAATAAGGTGTAATTTAAAGTTAAAATGTAAAATAAGTAGGTATTGATTTAAATAAAGTATAATTTAAACTAATTTTCTGTCTCTGTGTTTCTCTTTTACTATGAAAGGTTTGTTATCCTAAAGTGGGGGTAGTGAACACTGTAAGTAGCATTTGAAGTTCAACACCTCCATGTCAGGTAAAATAATCCACACCTTTATACTTGAATACCATACTTGCTCTTGAAGTCACAAACAACCCTATATGGAATGTATTTACTGATCCATCTGAGACAATGTATGAAATGACAAAGAATCTTTGACACTTTCTCTTTACCTTTCTTAACCCGTTTACCGCGACGGTAATTTCGCCGCGGGGCATTCTATTAAGTGGACTGTGCCGCGTTGGCCAACGGACGTGCGCAGCACTACCGAGGTAGTGCTCGCGACAGCCATTGGCCGACGGGCGCAACAAAGGGGTTAAGACCAGAATGAAACATTGTTCTACAGAAGATTGAAGCGCATAATAAAACAACATAGAAATGTATTGCAAGAATTTCTACATTTGGTCACTCATATTTCCTTCATGGGTAGATGTAACATGCGCATGGTCAATCAATCAAACAATCAAGCATTTGTATAGCGCGCTACTCACCCAGAGGGTCTCAAGGCGCTTGGGGTAGGGGGGTCCGCTACTGCTCGAACAGCCAGGTCTTGAGTTGCTTCCTGAAGGCGAGGTGGTCTTGGGTCAGGCGGAGGTGGGTGGGGAGGGAGTTCCACGTCTTGGCGGCCAGGTAGGAGAAGGATCTTCCTCCCGTTGTGGCTCTTCGGATGCGGGGGACGGCGGCGAGGGTGTGGCTGGTCGAGCGAAGCCGGCGGGTGGGAGTGTAGAAGTTCAGGCGGTCGTTGAGGTATCTTGGGCCTTGGTTGTGGAGAGCTTTGTGTGCGTGGGTGAGGAGTCGGAACGTGATTCTCTTGCTGACGGGGAGCCAGTGCAGGTTTCTCTGGTGTGCGGAGATAAGGCTGTGTCGGGGGATGTCCAGGATGAGTCGTGCTGAGGCGTTCTGAATGCGCTGGAGTCTTTTCTGGAGTTTTGCGGTGGTTCCGGCGTAGAGGGAGTTTCCGTAGTCCAGTCGGCTGGTGACGAGGGCCTGGGTGACCGTCTTCCTGGTTTCGGTGGGGATCCACCGGAAGATCTTACGTAGCATGCGTAGGATGTTGAAGCATGACGAGGAGACGGCGTTGACTTGTCTGGTCATGGAGAGGGAGGAGTCCAGGATGAAGCCCAGGTTGCGTGCGTGGTCTGTAGGTTTGGGTGCGCTGCCCAGGGCAGGGGGCCACCAGGAGTCGTCCCAGGCGGCGGGCGACGATCCCAGGATGAGGACTTCCGTCTTGTCTGAGTTCAGTTTCAGGCGGCTGTTCATCATCCCCTCGGCTACGTCTTTCATCCCTCCGTGTAGGTTGGTTCTGGCGGTGGCGGGGTCGTTGGTGAGGGAGAGGATCAGCTGGGTGTCGTCGGCGTAGGAGATGATGTTGAGGTTGTGTTGGCGTGCGATGGCCGCGAGGGGGATCATGTAGATGTTGAACAGCGTGGGGCTGAGTGAAGATCCTTGAGGTACGCCGCAGATGACTTCGGTGGCTTCTGATCTGAATGGGGGGAGGCGGACTCCCTTTTTTCCTTCCGGCGAAGAAGGAGATGATCCATTCCAGTGCCTTCTCTTGGATTCCGATGTTGTTGAGGCGCTGCACTGGGGTGCGGTGGCAGACCGTGTCGAACGCCGCGGAGAGGTCCAAGAGGATGAGGGCCGCTGTTTCCCCGTTGTCGAGCAGGGTTCGGATGTCGTCGGTAGCTGCGATGAGGGCGGTCTCGGTACTGTGGTTGGCCCGGAAGCCGGACTGCGAGTGGTCGAGTGATCCATTCGTCTCGAGGAAGGCGGCCAGCTGTCTGTTGACGGTCTTCTCGATGACTTTGGCCGGGAACGAGATGGGGCGGTACTTTTTGAGGTCGGTGGGGTCCGCTGATGGTTTCTTCAGTAGGGCGCTGAGTTCGGCATGCTTCCAGCTCTCTGGGAAGGTGGCGGTGTGGAAGGAGGCGTTGATGATGTCCCGTAGATGGGGAGCGATGGCGGAGTGGGCCTTGTTGAAGACGTGGTGAGGGCAGGGGTCGGTTGGTGATCCGGAGTGGATGGAGTTCATCGTGCGGATGGTGTCTTCGGTGTTGATCGGGGTCCAGGCGCGGAGGGTGGTGGTGGGGGGCGCTGGTGCGGTCGTAGGGTGCTTCGGCTGTGTATTGAAGCTGTTATGGATGTCTGCGATCTTGCTGTGGAAGAACGAGGCGAGCGAGTTGCAGAGGTCTTGCGATGGGGTGATGTCGTTGTTTCCGGCGCTGGGGTTGGAGAGCTCATTGACGACGTTGAAGAGTTCCTTGCTGTTGTGGGCGTTGTTGTCCAGTCGTTCCTTGAATGCGGTTTTCTTGGTGGCGTGGATCAGTTGGTGGTGTTTTCGAGTGGCGAGCTTGAGGGTGGTCATGTTGTCTGGTGTTGGGTCTCTGCGCCAGGCTTTCTCGAGGGCTCGGCAGGTCTTCTTGGAGCACTTGAGTTCGTCGGTGAACCAGGATGCTTTCTTGTTGCCGGGTCTGCTGGGAGGGGTCTTCAGTGGGGCGAGGTCGTCTGCGCAGTTGCTGATCCACCTCGTGAGGTTGTTGGCGGCTTGGTTGGGGTTCGCTGAGCTGGCGGGAGGGTTCTGGCTCAGGGATGCGAGCTGGTCGGCTGTGATCTTGTTCCAGCTTCTGCGGGGGTCCTGTTGCTGGTGGTGGTGGAGCGTGGAGCGTGGTCCTTTTGAAGCTGAAGTGGACGCAGCTGTGGTCCGTCCAGTGGAGTCCGGTGGCGTGGCTGAAGGAGATGTCCTTGCTGGAGGAGAAGACGGGGTCGAGCGTGTGGCCGGCGTAGTGGGTGGGGGTGGTCACCAGTTGCTTGAGTCCGAGGTTGGAGAGGTTGTCGAGCAGGGTGGTGGTGTTGCGGTCGTTGTTGTTCTCCAGGTGGAAGTTGAGGTCCCCGAGGAGGAGGTAGTCAGCGGAGGGGAGGGCGTGCGGGCTGATGAAGTCGGCGAAGTCTTCGCTGAATTGTGTGCGTGGTCCCGGGGGTCTGTAGATGAGGGTGCCTCTGAGTGTAGTCTTGGGGTCGGTGTGGATTTGGAAGTGTAGGTGTTCGGCGGCTGTGAGGGTGTCGTCGGAGTTGGTCGTGATGCGGATGGTGTTCTTGTGGACGATGGCGATACCTCCTCCCATCTGGTTGGCGCGGTCCCTCCGGGTGATCTCGTATCCATCCGGGATGGCGATGGCGATGTCGGGCGCTGAGGAGGCGTTTATCCATGTTTCCGTGAGGAAGGCGACGTCTGGAGCTGTGGTGTCGAGCAGGTTCCAGAGTTCCACAGCGTGTCTGTGGACGGAGCGGGTGTTGAGCAGGATGCACTTCAGGTGGTTGTTGCTGGTGCTCGTCTTGGCGGGTGCGGTACAGGTCCGGATGCAGGTGAACTTGCAGGATTGGCAGGTGAAGGGTCCGTGGGTGCGTCCTGGGGTGGCTCGGTGGCAGCCGGGGATCCGGCCGGTGTTGAGTGCGTTGAGGGTGGCTGCGTCGTAGGTCCGGCGGGTAGGCTGGCTTCTGCGGGGGCCAGGGGGTCTGGCGCTGGGCACGGTGCAGGCGCGGACGGGCGCAGACGGGCTTGCCTTTGGTGCGCCTTCGGCGCACAATCGGCGCGCCCGCTGCGCGCGGACGCTGCGCGTACGCGTGGACTCCGCCATAAATGGCGTAGTGGGAGGGGCGGAGCGAGGGAGGAGCAGCTGGGAGGCGGGAGAGGGTGGCGAGTGGGGAGGGTTGAGGGAACCAGCAGGAGTGGGGGCGGGCCGCGGGGGAGCAGCGGGGACGGAAGCGCTAGGGGAACAGAACAGAGACAATAACAACAGGGCATTATACCAACAGGGCAACACTACGGCGAACGGGGGCAGGGCAGTACACGGGGCAGGCTGAACAGGACAACAGCACAAAACAAATGAAACAAATCAGGGCGAAAGTACAGACCACAGTGGGGGCACAATCAGGGCAGCGATGTGAGCGGCGGCGGCAGCAGCAGGGAGCCGGTGACTTCCTGGAGGGGCCACGCGGCGGGTAGAGCGACCAGCACTGACGAGGTCAGACTGGGTCACAGAATGACATGTACTAAAAATAGTGCTTCAAAAATATTGATGACAAAGATATCAACATCAAAATATTGAAAAGTTATGTATATATAGAGTTAACTCCACATATATGTACCTCAATGATACATATCTATTCAAGGTATGCAAATGTAGAGCTACCTCAGCTGTACTCCATAGGTGTTCTGAACTGAGGTGGTTTTATTTTCAGTCGAGTTTAGGAAGAATGCAGTATATTGATTGGGACTTTGCTTAGCAATTCTGAAAGTCCTTTCAGAGATAGGCCTCTAACAGGCAGAATTCTTCTTTCAGACCATTACAACATCAGTTCAGACACAGTGGCCAAGATCTTTCCTGCGAGAGGAAGAACCAATTGTTCCAGAAAGACAAAAGTACAGTTGGAAAACTTTTCCTAACACCACATCTACGGATGTTATCTTCTAGTATGTAGATGTGGGATTAGGAAGTAAATGGGTACTTAATTATATAAACTTACCTTCAAAATATATTGGTAGTCGATATATTTTCTTTACAATATTAAAAATCTTAAAATATATCAGCTACATACAGCTACATGCTTTGCATTGATCTTCACAAAAGTACCCTCTTCCTTACATGTGCAATAAATCTCCTTGAGTCTTACCTAAAGTCGGTTCAAATGTTTTCAGTTCTTTATGGCAAATATTTACCTTTACCAACTGTTTAGATTCAATAAATATCCTTGTCAACCAATCAGAGAGACCATTCGATCTTACATCTCAGCTTTATAAAAAGTAATTTATTGTTTATGCCGAGCTCTGAATAATTCATAAGATTTAAAATGAGCTGGACCCAGAACTAGGTTGCGACCTCAAGAACTCTTAATAAATCAGAGTTGACACTACAAGAACCCTCTACTCGGCCAATTGGACTGAATAAAATACCATTCTGAACTGCACTTAATCGTTCATTTCTGCTGATGCAAAAACATGAACCTATTTCAGTGGCACAGATCTTTACATACGGTAAGTAGCCTTACAACTAACTGATTGAATTGTTGTGATATCTAAAGGCCTGTGAGTAAATGCTTGTAGGAAGTGAATGTACACATAACCCAGGTGTGACACTTTAGATGTAAAATAGGGACTAAAACTCAATCTAGGCTACCTTAGGTCTGGGCCTAACTTTCTGCTTTATATAATCAAGCTTTTCAAATGGTGCTATATAGACTTTACATCACCATTTCATAGGAGGGTTTTGAATGCTTTTGTAAGCATTCCATATTATGCACTACACCCATAATACTTTGTTAGAATAGCACTTCAACCCTCTTAATCAGTATAATATGCCCCCTGCCATAAGAAATGGGACGATGGAGTGCAGGCTTTTAAAAGGTGATTCCAGATACAAAGACATGGTGACTTGTGTTTGTCCAATTTCTAAGCTGTAACTGCCTGTGGGAGAAGTAACAACATGGGGTGTTGATGGAATTTAATTCTAAGCTTGCACAGTTATCCTAGCCTTTCCACTGAGGTTTATTGCAAATACATAAAGAAAACATAATGACCTGCCTCATGCACTGCTGGCTACGGACAGGCATGGATGGCACAGCTTTTTGACCAGCTTCCTCAGGACTGTGACTGCATCCTGAAGGAAAGCCCTGTGTGCATGTTTGAACTATTTGCAGCTCTCCGAGGAGATAGTACATCTCCTAGCTGGAAAGGGAGAGGGAGCCAGGACACAGACTGTGAGATAGTTGAAAACCCTTTGGGGCAGGAAGTGCAGTAGAATCCTATGTGAATAACCTGTCTTGCAGTGTCCAACCAGCTTGCAGCACTCTTCATCTTACAGTTCATATAGAGTGAGCCAAGTTCTCCCATAGCATAAGGCAACGATTCCTACCTGAAGTCTGTAGGAAGGTAAAGTATTATGTGGTGATGCTGGTTAGGTTTCACCATGCAATACTCTCACAATACCCCAAAGCAGGTCCTTGCATTGACAATATTAAATCTTTAGCTCAGTCCTGGTAGAGTGGCAAAGAGCAGTCAGGCTTTACTAAAGGAACTTGTGTTAAGCATTTCAGAGTACCAACATGGACAATAAGCAATTGACATGACTTGAAAGAAATCCATCTCCAATTAATAAACTAAAGCAGAGTTGAATTTAAATGTAGACATCAAAATGAAGGCGAATGGATAAGTATTACCGGATTTATGGATTTTAGAAGCAAATTTCAATCATTGCAAAACATTACTGTAAAACGTTATCATTGCAGTCAATGAGAAAGAGCACTAGTGACAATCGGTCACTTGCAAGTTCAGTTACATGAAACCCAAGGAGGGTTAAGGTGATCCAGGTCTCGGGACCAAGCCACAACAGTCAGTTCAATTTTACCTGGATTGGATTGACATTTATAGAGCGCACGAATGCCGAAGCGTCTTGGCGCTGGGGTGAGAGAAAGAAGGAGAGGAAGGACCAATGTCCACAAAACAGACACCTTAGGTCCTAGGAAACAGCCAAGTTTTTATTTTCTTCCTGAACACTGTCATGTTTGGTTGGAGTCTGGCTGTGATAGGTAGTTGGTTCCACAGCCTAATCACACCATGAGATAAGCTCTTACCACCCCATCTGGCTCTACAAACGTTCGTGGCAGCAATGGGGCCAGGATTTTACGCAGGTTCACAGCCCCTCCCCTCTAAAGAGTCTTATAAGCCAGACATAGGGCCTTAAATTCTAAGCGTTGCTGTATTGGAAGCCAATGCAATGACTTAATGGCATCCGACGTAGGGTGGCCTTTGGCAATGTTCAACAATAGCCGCGCCGCAGCATTTTGAATAGACTGCAATTTAGACCTCTGTGCCTTGGCAATGCCCAAGAATAGGGCATTGCAGTAGTCTAGCCGTGATAAAACTAACGCCACTAACACGGTTTTCCTTAATTCCAATGGGATAAATGGAAACACCTTCCTGAGTAACTTCAGGATGTAGAAGCAGGTGGAGGTAACGCGGTTAATCTGTGCCGCAAAGCCCAGTTGTTCGTCAACTATGATCCCCAAGTTCTTAACTTTAGAGGATGGTACAGGACATATGCCAGCCTCTGTTGGCCACCAGGTAGGGTCCCACAGGGAAGGGCCGCCACCAAACTCCATCACCTCCGTCTTATCTGTATTTATTTTCAGATAGTTGCTACTCATCCAGCTCATGATGTGAGTCAGACATGCATGGAAACTCGCAGCCGCAGATGCCACCTGCTGAGATACAGAGATAATAATCTGTGAGTTGTCTGCATAAGATACAAATGAGAACCCATGCTGTCTGATGAGACTGGCAAGACGGGTGACATAGATGTTAAATAGAGTTGGAGACAATGCCGATCCCTGTGGCACACCGCAAGGCAGGCGGAATGTTTCAGACTATAGATTTTCCCAATACAAAGTCTGTTCCCTCTCCTCTAGAAAAGATGATAGGAGGGACAAAGCTGCCTCCCCAATCCCTACCGCCTTCAGCCGTTGCACTAACACCGTGTGATTCACGGTGTCAAATGCCGCCGATAGGTCGAGGAGGATGAGGATCGCTCTCCCCCATCCACCTGTCCGAATATCCTCTGTTGCTACGACTAGCGCGGTCTCGGTCGAATGACCTGATCGAAATCCTTGCTGACTTACATCCAATAAGTTATTGGTGTCTAGATACGTCGACAGCTCCTGATTTATTGACCTCTCAAGAATCTTGGCTGCAATCGGCAGACAAGAAATAGGTCGATAATTCTTGGGTTCCAATGGATCAAGCTCAAGAAACCTGGGTGCAGAGTTGTCGTGTCTGGCGTTGGTGCTGAAGCAGGAGCCACAGGGAAGCTGGTTTTACTGCTTACACAGTGCTAGTGAGGAAATAGGTGCAAAAAGTCAGCAAGTCAGGTGCTGCCTGAAACTTGCTGGAGGTCAAGACTACGTTTCCAACCGTGCACTGGACTATCTACTTTTGGCCAATCCCTCGAAAGGCCCAATGGCCAACGATTCTTTAGTTTCATTACATTGTTTTTACCTGTGGTGTGCAAGAGGCTAGTGCTAGTCCAGGGGAGTCTGAAGTTGCCTTTGGCTCTCAAAGGGGCCCCACTGCCTGGGGTAACCAGTCTTTGGTCCTGGATGAGTCGCAGTCATGCAGTTCCAGGAAGTTTGCCACAGGTATAAAGTATTACGCCTTTGATTTGTACAGCTCCTTTTGCTGCAGTTTCAGGTCTCTTCATACAGCCTTTATTGGAAGTCAGATCAAAACTGAGGTGTTGGTGTCAGATATAGGCCTTAAATACTAGATTTAGGGACATTAGGGGTGTGGGTGCAAGTGCCCAATGGGCAACTAGCCCAAGCAGCTAATCCACCCCTGAGGTGACCACATCTAGGGATATGTGTCACCTTTTCTTCTTAGAATCCTCTTTTTTACCATTTGTAAAAATTGTAGAAATATTCCTTAGCTGTTACAGACCAGATAGCTCACCCTAAAGATGTGGTTAGCCTTCTGGGGGTGTACATCTCCTGAAAACCTAATTTTTCTGCCTGCCTGGGTCTTAATGTGCCTAGGGCAGGGTACAGGCTGGTTCCTTCTTTGGTATGCAGCCTGATTGCACATTACAGGCACTGAAGGCTTTGAAGGTCACCCCCTTTATGTGCCACTTCACTAGCCATCGTGTCAGGGAAGTAGGTGTGATCTCCTTCCTATCTAGGCCATTGTTTCTGACTCCTGTGAGTTCACACCTCCTGGCCAGGGCTCAGATTCCTGTCTTGGTGGCAGAAGCTGCCGGCTGCCTGCCAGAGCACAGGAAAGGCTGAGGCAACCAGGTGCGCAACCTTTCAGGTAACCACAAACACGAAAGGGCAGCTAAGTTAGAGTTGCCAGAAAGGACAGTCGGGGGGAAATCCACATATTTTGTAGTAGACACCTCACCCCCTTAATAGTGTGATGCTTCATTATCAGTGCCTATCCACACCCTGGTATGATAGTACAGTCAAGGTGGACTCAACCAAAAAAGGATGGAAGTTCTTATTTAAATCATAGTTGGATATGTGGCAGAAATCCTAAAGATAAAAATGTCTCAGTGTAAACCCAGGGAAATTTTCTTTAACGATTGCTAACGCCAGACATAACTAAATACACAGTTCAGGTCTTGTAGTTGAGTTTCAATGTCTCAAAATGACCCTAATCTAGCCAACATGTTTCAGCCCACCTTAAAAGCCCACATGGGTCTCGGGCCTTTGACAGAGCTGGGGATGTTCCTGCCTACCTGAGGAATAATGCCATGCAGCGATGAGGCCTAAGTCTCTCGCTTATCAAGGAGACATTCCTCGCAGGAAAAAGCAGGTCTATCTTCAGGTTCCCTACCTTGATGAATGCGTGACTACATGAGGGAGTCTCCCACCAGATGCGCATGATATCCGACCCACCTGAATATACAGCATTTCTGAAGGAAAGTTACCTTGATAAGGTTAGAGCCTTACGACTCATTGCTGTATTGCATGACTCCTTATAAAGGTAGGGAAATCCCCAGCCATTATTAAAGCCCTAGACCCATGTGGGCTTTTAATGTGAGCCGAAACATGCTGGCTTAATTAGGATCTTTTTCAGACATTGCAACTCAACCACAAGACCCGAACTGTGTTTTTAGCCATGTCTAAGATACCGGCTCACTAAAGGAACATTTCCCTGGGTTTATCCTGAGACCTTTTTATCTTTTGGAACCCTACCACAAATCCAACTGTGATTTATATAAGAACTCTCATCCTTTTTTGATTGAGTCCACACTGGTTGTACTATCATACCAGCGTGTGGATAGGCGCCGATGATGAAGCATGCCACTATTAAGTTGGTGAGGTGTCTACTGCAAAATCTTTGGTTTCCCTCTGACTGTACTTTCTAGCAAATCTATCCTAACTAGCTGCCCTTTTGTGTTTGTGATTATAATTGGGACAACACAACTAGGTTTTCTTCTTATTCTCCCGCTCTCTCATCGTGATTGGAGGAAGTAACCTCTGAGGTAGTCATCTGGGTGCATACCACATGGTCTTCCACATGAAATTCATGTCAGAGGTGATGAGGCAGGTTGTTTGATGCTAAACATGACATATTTCAATGGAACCATAATGGAGCTGGCGACCTCGAGTTTTCCCAGGTGCCATCCCATGTTATTGTATGGTCCTCTTATCTCTTATAGTATCGCTTATATTATCCTTTAATGGTAAAGGCCACTAAAAGGACATACAAACTTGCACTAATATGTCCTCACCTTTAATATAATGCACCCTGCCTCCTGGGCTCAGTAGGCCTTCCTTAGGGGTGACTGGTATATATCAAAAATAGTGCATTGGCTTTGCTTCACATAGTGAAGGCAAAGTCAAATTTGAGCAGTTTGCACTGCTCCTTCAGCCTTCAATTAGCAGGACTGCTGTCATCAGTTTACCTGGGTCACTCAGGGTAGCACAAACAGTGCTTCAGGCCTTGGTTACCCCTTTAACACCAATGTCCTGAGTACCCCTGGTACCTCATACTAGGACCTATAAGGGGGTTACATTCCTTGCCAATTGGGGTTTCTAATTCACAGGTATCTATTTTAGGGCAAGAGCACTTGCACTGGGGCCTGGAAAGCAGGCTCCAGTGAACTTTCAGAGTAATAACCATCAGCCTTAAAGCAAAAAGTGGGGTGGGGGCATACAAAAAGTGCACTTTCCTACAGAGTCAGCGGGGGAACCATGATGATGGTTGCAATGCAGATGCTTCAGAAACTTGGGACTCGCAGTAAAATAGGGACACAGGAGAACAAAACAGTTGGCACAGAAGATATTTCTGAGCTCCTAAAAGCAATTACCTACTTATAGCACACATTAAGTGCACATGATTCCTGGTCTTTGGTCATCAACAGCCTCACACCTAGATGAAATCAGGGGCTGCAGTCACGTGTTAGGACGATAGGAAGATGAACCAGCCTTCTAGGATAGGTAGTTACAGGAATGCTATGAACCCAAACCAAAAAGAGGAAAGGAAGGAAGGATCTGACCACCTGTGCCAATTTGCCTTCTGGGCCATACTGATCAATATCACAGTGGAAGCATTAAGGAATATGGAGCCACACATGGGTACAGGTTGATCTCTTTGGTCCTCTGAGTTCAAAACTGCAGGCGGGATGGAAGTGTTTGCCTCTCAATACATTACTTATCATCTGACAGTCCACAGTGAACGCTTGCAGCACTCTCTGGCCTCAGTCACCAACATCCCTACTAATAACTGGAATTACGGCAGGTATTGTGAGTATCAGTGACTTCCAGGACATAGCCAATTGACTGCTGTGAATGGTGTACGAATGCCCCAGCAGCAGCGCCATCTTATACCACGCAGGGAGAGCCCGGGCCTTCTAGACTGTAGGTGCAAACACATTGCCCATATCTAGAATGAGGGATGGGAACCAGGAGCAGGCTGTCGGGAAAATGGAACAGCCTTGAATCACGGGAAGTCCTATTATGTGCTGACAAGCTGGGTAAATGTCTGACCACATATTGTACTCGCCACTCTGTCGTTTTGTAAATTCAGAGGAAAAAATACATTGGGAAAGAGACCACTTGTCAATTTGGATGATGAGAGCAATCGCAGAAAGAGGCAGGGCTTTGATAGGTTGAGTAATGAGCAGAGAAGGATGGTCTAAGGAGTGAAGTGGCTTTAATTGGACATTTGGTGTCAGGTGTTTGGAGGCTCGGCAGAGAGAGGATTGAACAAGAAGGAGTAAAAGGGCAAGAAGCATTGGATTACAAGGAGGGACTCATATCTGCATCTGTTCCATTTTTTTGAGATAATTACTTTGAAGGATGGGTCACAAACAGTCAGGATAGCCCGTCTGCTGTGTTACAAGTGTATAATATCCACTGAAACTTGCAACAAGGCGGACGGAGTATCCGTTACGTGTCTGACGAATTAAACCCATCTGCTGAATTCTAAATTAGGCCACGAGAGTGAGGCGGAGCGGAGTGGCTCGTGCAGGAGTTAGTGCGATATCAGGTGATAGTAAAAGTGAGAGATGGATTAATTGCAGGCGGGCAACTAGAGCCACATTTCGGGGGGGGGGGGCTGAAAAAGATTTCGGGGGGGGGGCTAAGTCTTCCAGCCATAGGCAGAGTGGCTGTAAGAAGGGGTGAAAACACAACAAAAGCCTCATTAACGAGTAAATGGTCTTTTAAAGACCTGTGAAGTACTCTGGTGCGGCTGCAATTAGACGGACGCCAGCCCGCGATGCTGTCTCAGCCGGGCTGACACACCTGACAGGGGGGGGCTGAAGCCCAGTGAGCCCAATGGGTGTTGCGCGCCTGATTCATTGAGACGTGATCTTTCTTCATGACAGTAACTGTCCATTTTATGAGTTTTCTTAATTTGTCAAACAAATAATGTCTGGATTTATATAGCGGAAATACCAAGAGACAGTTTTCTTAATGTGTTAGATTTTAGAGGTGAAGAAGAAATAGAGGGCTGAACTCAACATGTATTATCATTTCAAATGGTGCAGTCACATGAGGTTATCGACTTATTGCGAATGTGTAATGCATTCATTCAGAGGATTGGAATGAAAAGCTGATGAGTGTAAATCCTATTTCCATGAGGAAAAATAATGAAACTGTCGGGAGCGGTAAAATATTTGTTTCGACCTTGATAACTTTGAACAGGGCCGGCTCTATGGGGGTGCGGCCGGTGCCACCGCACCGGGTGCTGACTCTTCCAGGGGGCGCTGTGTTTCGAAGTATTTTATTGTTTTAAAAGCACCTGCTGCAGCATTGCTGGCCTCCGGCAATTTTCACTACAACAGTAAACATGTCAAGATAACTCCAGTGATTAATGTTCTTCCTGGAGAGAGAAGGAGTTAAGTCTAGTGGAAGTTTTAACTCATTTTATGGTAGCACATAGGGTTAATATGCCTGCTGCAAAGGACGTATACAATGCAGATTACAAAGTGCATATAGTTTAAATAGGTCAGTGCTTTTGTGAGAGAGAACCTTTTGTTATTAGCAGTGTAGATGTTAAAATCCTAACATGAGAACAGTGAGCTAATAACAGTAATCAAAGAGCTGCATGCAAACTGCAAGGTACCGATTAGAGATTTATGATTTTTTCCTCGGTCTTTAATTATTCTAATGTTTCAAAAAGGGTTCAGTTCGGTAAAAAAAAAACTAATTACTAAATGTAAGTCCCAACCATGGGGTTATGTTTTACATACTGAGTATGTGGTTCTCCAGACCAAGCACTCTTAAACTATACTGTCTACTAGTATGGCGGACATGTGACTCACCTTGTAGTCTTCTGGCTTATGTAACATTTCCTATACACTGATTTACATACATATGATTGAGTCTTGGTGTAATGTGTGGGTGATGTAAAGTGCTCTGACACCCTACACTGGTATAGGAGGCGCTATATAACTAATTAAATACATCTGAGAGAGAGTGGTTATGTAAACTTGAGGGGGCACTGTTAAAGGGTGGTAGCGAGGGAGTCTGTGGGGGGCGCCAACAGATTTTGTCGCACAGGTCGCCACCAGTGCTAAAGCCGGCAGTAGCACTAACCTTTGCACTGAAATGTACCACCAGCAAATGTAGGTGATAATCTCACTGACACCTCATTGAATAGGTGGTACTGGCTGGCATCACCATTAAGGAGTAGGAACATTTCTAATGGATACATCTGCCAGTGGATTCCTCACCTTGTGAATATCCCCTGCTCCAGCATTCCACAGAATTTTTTCCCCCAGCTCTCCACGCCGACGTGGACGTCATAATTCCACGGCTCCGCTCGCGACTCCATATGACGTCACCGGAGCCATAAGAGAGCCACGTCGGCGTGATGACGTCAGTTCCCTTTTTTCTACGCCGTCGACGCGTAACGGTTCTCCAGCGCTCTCTTTGATTGTAGAGTTACTCTGTAGTCTCCTTGTGGGTTACTGTTTCTAAAGTACTCATGTCTTCGTCAAGGAAGTCAGGTTTCAAGCCGTGTAGGGAATGTGGGTGTCACATGTCCATCACTGACCCCCATGAAGATTGTTTATGGTGTCTTTCGTCGGATCACGACATGGAAGACTGTTCCTGCTGCAGGAAAATGAATCCTAAGGCCCTAAAGGAAAGAGAAGCGAAGCTGTTCATGGCCAAGGCGAAGAAGGAGGGCAGAGGTCGAAAACGAGACAAGTCGAAGCCGGAGTCGTCAACTTCGCACTCGTCGAAGTCGAGAAGACACAAGAAGAAGAGGAAGCATGACTCTCGGCGCTGGTCAACGAAGAGTAGGGCTTCGAGGTCGCCTTCGCCTTGACGTCAAAGTAAGGACTTGGTCTCTCCTTCGCCCTCCCCTTCTCGTGTTTCTCCGGAGAAGTCTCCTTCGCCAAAGATAACTCTGTCGCAGTCTCCGGCGCCGATGGATTCTCCAGCTTCCGACGCCGAGCCTGATCACGTTGCTGAACTCTCTCCTGTGCCTGAAGGTGAACCAGTGGATCCAGTAGAGGATCCATCAGCTCTGGCTCCAGCTACTCCTCGGCTGGATACAGGTTTGAATCCATACCCGCATTTCCCGACTCCGGGTGCGGATCCGACGCATTTTTTGAATGCTATGTATGATGTTTTCCAGAGAGCAGCCTTCCCATCCTGTGCACCTTCAGGTCCCGTGTGTCCAATGGCGTTCCGTTTGGACATGCCACAACACTATGCTCAGGCACCATTTATGCCCTTCTTGCCGATGTCGCCGTCATGGCAGTTCCCGGCGCCGTCTGGAGAGCCTTCCTCCCGATCTCGTCTGGATCGCGTGCCTTCATCGGAGCCTCCCTCGACGCCGACTCCAGCTGCGCCGCGTGTGACGCCGCTGCCTCCATCGGCGCAACCGACTCCGCGTACGGCGCCGCCGACGCCGTGTCCTCGGATCCGCTCTCAAAGCGAAGCTCAGAGGCTTATAGAGAAGGAATAGTATCGAGAAGATGAAGTGGAGGAAGGTGAATTGGGTGACTCCATGGATGAATTTGAAGGTATACAGGAGGCAAGTGGATTGGACACATCCTACTTTGGGAGAGTCTACAAGCAAGTCACTTACAGGGTAAGTAGTTCTAGAGTCAACACCCACAGGAGCACCGTAGCGCTGGAGTTACCTCACCCAGGGAAGCCGGTGCATAGGTGTCTTTTGGTTTCGGGTCGCGGCGTCGTTTTCAATGGGAGCCAAAGAAGACTTGCTGCTTGTGAAGACAGGACAAGTGTCCGGTGGAATCCAATGCTGGATTCAGAAGAAGGAAGACCTGAAAGCAAAGGGGACAGTGTTCAAAGTCACTTGGCAGTGACCCGGGGCAAGGAAGCTAGATGCCCACAGTCGTCGGGTGATTTCAGGTGATCACGGGTGTCTTGACTCTTCAGCCACGAGGTCCAGGAGGCATTGACGATGACCAGGAGCTGGATTCGGCATGTCCCACAAAGTCTGCAGCTTACTGCGGTATCGGTGACCAGATTGGAGCCAACAAGCCTTGGTAACAGCAAGTCTTGTGGAAAGGATAAAAAGTCAGCGGTGCAGACCAGCAAGGTCTGAGGGACTCACCCAGCAAGGATAAGTCAGGGCAGGCCTGGGGCAACCAGGGGAGCCCTTTGGGAACTGTAGTAAAGTCTTCTGGGGACCCACAAGCTAACCGGCAAGGGATCGCAAAGACGCCTTGGGAGGATTCACTCAACAGGGGTCCACGGTCACTCGAGATGGGGTAGGCCTCTGATCTTCGGAGGGATTCCTGCTGGAGGCTTGGGCCACACGTGGTCCAATGCACAGGTTCGTAGAACGTCGTGAAGGGGTTGCACTCGAAAATAGTGCACGGTACCCAGGGATTGCGGTTCCTCGTCACTCATGGGGTCCACTTGTCTCAGCGTTGCTGGGGACTCACGATGGCCTTGGAGAAGTCAGGAAATCCTCTTCCTGGGCTGCAGGGACTTCGGACGCTGGCAGGAGCGGGAAAGTTTGCGACCGTTGATTGCAAGATTTGGTGCCTGCCCAGCAGGGGAGTCACTCCTTGACTCCAAGGGAGAGTCTTCCGTCTTCCAGAGGTAGTGGAATGTCGAAGGTCCAGGATTCTTCTTCAGAGCGTCGTCCAGGGATATCTAGTCTGCAATGGCAGGGGTTCCCTAACTCATACTAGAAGGAAGGGAGGGACTAGCTCTATGACCCCACCTAAGGGAGGGTCAGGGGAGTGGGTGGCTACACCCACTTCCCTTTGTCCAGTTTCACGCCAGAGCAGGGGCAGGTAGCCCCTGAGCCGGTTTGAACTGGTGTATGCACAGAGGAGCCTACTGCTCCCCCAGTGCAGGACTTAAAAGCACTCTAGGAGTGCACCCGCCCTGCCCCAATACACTCAACCCTGTCTGGGAGGTGGTCACACCTCCCTGTGACCGGATACCTATTGTTGGGCCTCCTCCACTGCGAGTTTAGGTCATCAGCAGGAGGGCAGCCCAGTGTCTGTGACTGGTGGCATCCATTTTGTGATGCCAGGGCTCTTCAGGATTCTACCGCGTTTCCACAGCAGGTACATGTCTATCCCTCTAGAAGGGTGGGATCATACTCCCACACCAGTTACTGGTGTGGAGGTATGATTCCAAAGCGTTTGACACCAAACACGACATGTTTTGATGCAGCCATTCCATAGTTAGCATTAACCGCGAGGTTATAATGCACTTAAGAGTATATGGTCTGACCGCATTCACAAACAGCCCCAGAGAATAGACTGAGAGCGTCAGAGGGGCCCTGCTCAGGCAGAGGCACCCCTAGACATGGAAACCAAGCACCCTTCCCTCAGGATTGATAGGGTCTGCCTTAGGAGTGACTGATAGGTTTGAATGTGTGTGCAGGGAGAGATATAGTGTACTTATATCTCAGTGAGGGGTGGTAACACCACCTCACCCAGGCTGCTGTAGCAGGCCTGTGGTGTCAGATTTAGTCTGCTTCCCAGGGGTGGCATAATACATGCTTCAGCCCCTGGTAGGCCTGTGAAGTACCTATGCCCTTGGTACCTAAGGTACCATATACTAGGGGCTCCTAAGGTACCACAGTATCCAATCACTAGTGCACCTAATATGCACTCCAAGTTGTTTAGAGAGAAAAGAGAGGCTGGGCCCTGATTAGCAGGGTCCCAGCCAGACTATAGCCAGAAACCAGTGTAAACATCAGAAAAAAAGTGGGGGCAACATAAAAGGCAGATCCTACTCTCGTACACAACCCCCACCAAACGCAGGGACACTAAACTAACCTTGACCAGTTGAGTCTTCGTGTTCTAAGTGGAAATACCTTGAGAGTCCATCTGCATTGGCATGTTGGGTCCCAGGTCTATGTTCCACTGTATAGATCCATCCCCTGTAGGGAAATGGACCACCTTAAAAGTTTTGGGTTTTCACCTTTCATCTGTTTAAGCCATAGGAGGGGCTTGTGGTCAGTCTGAACTATGAAGTGGGTGCCAAACAAGTATGGCCTCAGCTTCTTCAGGGCCCACACCACAGCAAGGCCTCCCTCTCAATAGCTGACCAACGTTTCTCTCTAGGGGTCAGCCTTCTGCTAATAAAAGCTACTGACTGGTCTTGACCTTCATCATTCAGTTGAGACAGTACAGCTCCCACACCCAGCTCAGAAGCATCTGTTTGGACAATGAACTTTTTGGTGTAGTCTGGACTCTGTAAGATGGGGGCAGTGCACATGGCCTGCTTTAGGTCCTCAAATGCCTTCTGACAGCTAGCTGTCCACTGAAACTTTTTTGCCATTTTCTTTGAGGTAAGATCATTCAAGGGGGTCACTATAGATCCATATCCCTTAACAAACCTCCTATAGTACCCAGTCAGGCCTAAGAAGGCTCTCACCTGTGTCTGGGTGGTTGGAGCAACCCATTCCATGATGGTTTGGATTTTACTCTGTAACGGCTGAACCTGGCCCCCACCTACAAGGTGGCCCAGGTACACAACCTGACTCTGCCCTATCTGGCACTTAGTGGCCTTGATAGTGAGGCCTGCTTTCTGCAGAGCCTCCAAAACATTTCTGAGGTGGACCAGGTGATCCTGCCAGGAGGAACTAAATACAGCAATATCATCTAGATAAGCTAAGCAATACGTTTCCATCCCTGCCAGAACTTTGTTCACCAACCTCTGAAAAGTGGCAGGTGCATTTTTCAATCCAAAGGGCATCACCACAAAGTGGTAGTGCCCACTAGGGGTCGAAAATGCTGTTTTGGCTTTTGCATCATCAGCTAACCTGATCTGCCAGTAGCCAGCTGTTAAGTCAAATGTGCTAAGATACTTGGCTGAGGCCAAAGTATCAATCAGCTCATCTGCCCTTGGATTGAGATAGGCATCAGTCATGGTGACTGCATTTAGGCCTCTGTAGTCTACACAAAACCTCATCTCTTTTTTACCACCGTGGGTATGAGGCTTGGGTACCAGGACTACTGGACTAGCCCAAGGGCTATCTGAAGGCTCAATCACACCTAACTCCAACATTTTCTGGACTTCAGTCCTGATACAGTCCCTGACATGGTCAGGTTGCCTGTAGATTTTACTCTTGACAGGCAGACTGTCTCCAGTGTCCACCTCATGGGTGCACCAGGTAGTCTGACTAGGGGTCAGGCTAAACATATGTCTGTACTGCTGCAGAACTTGTCTGCACTCAGTTTGCTGATGGTCAGTGAGGCTGCTTGCCAAAGCAACACCATCTACTGACCCATCATCAGGGTTCTCTGAGAGCAGGTCAGGGAGAGGGTCACTCTCCTCCTCCTGTTCCTCATCAGTTGCCATGAGCAAGCCCATGTCAGCCCTGTCAACATATGGTTTCAATCTGTTGACATGGAGCACCCTCAGGGGGCTCCTGGGAGTTCCAAGATTCACCAGATAGGTGACTTCTCCCTTTTGCTCAACAATTGTATGGGGGCCACACCATTTGTCTTGGAGGGCTGCTGGGGCCACAGGCTCCAACATCCACACTTTCTGCCCTGGCTGGTACACAGTCAGCACAGCCTTTTGGTCATGCCAAGTTTTTTGTAATTCTTGGCTGGCCTCCAGGTTTTTGGTTGCCTTCTTCATGTATTCAGCCATCCTGGAGCAGAGACCAAGTACATAGTCCATCACATCCTGTTTGGGGGGTTTGAGAGGTAACACTCAGCCCTCCTTCACCAAACATAATGGACCTCTTACAGGATGTCTAAACAGAAGACGAAATGGGCTGTAGCCAACCCCCTTCTGTGGAACCTCTCTGTATGCAAACAGAAGGCAGGGAAGAAGAAGGTCCCGTTTTCGCCTAAGCTTTTCTGGGAGTCCTTTAATCATTCCCTTTAGGGTTTTGTTGAAATGTTCAACCAACCCATTGCATTGTAGGTGATAGGGGGTGGTGAATTTGTAAGTTACACCACACTCCTTCCATGTTGCTTTCAGATATCCTGACATGAAGTTGGTACCTCTGTCAGAGATGACCTCCTTTGGGAAACCCACTCTGGAGAAAACTCCAATGAGGGCTTTTGCCACCACAGGGGCTGTGGTGGTCCTCAGGGGAATTGCCTCTGGGTACCCGGTAGCATGATACACTACCACCAGGATAAATCTGTGCCCAGATGCAGTTTGAGGGTCAAGGGGACCAACAATGTCAATCCCTACCCTTTCAAAGGGTACCCCCACCACAGGTAGTGGTATCAGGGGGGCCTTTGTTGTGCCACCTGACTTGCCACTGGCTTGACAAGTGACACAGGAGCGACAAAACTCCTTGGTGTCTTCTGACATATGTGGCCAATGAAAATGTGGAACAAGTCTGTCCCAGGTCTTGTTTTGGCCCAAATGGCCTGCCAAAGGGATATCATGTGCTAGGGTCAAGAGGAACCCCCTAAACTTCTGAGGTATCACCAACCTCCTGGTGACTCCAGGGGTTGGATCTCTACCCTCAGAATATAGGAGTCCCTCAACCCAATAAACTTTATGGGACCCCTGGCACTCCCAGCAGCCTCAGCAGCAGCCTGCTGTCTGAGAGGTTCAAGAGAGGGGCAGCACAGTTGCTCCTTACTCAGATCTTCTCTAGAAGGGCCCCCTGCCCCCAAGAACTCAACCTGATCAGGCTCAAGTCCCTCTGGGGCAGTTCCTTCTTCAGGATCTGCTTCTCCTCCCTCAAGAGGTGAATCTGTGATCTGAGACAGAGGGGAAGGCACTGCCTTAACCCTACTGCTCCTCTTCTTGGGAAGCATCATGTCCATAGTTTCAGGATCCAGAGCTGGTTCAGTTCGATGCATTTTGGCCTGTGACCTGGTCACATCAAATACCTCTGCAGGGATGCCCAACATCTCGGTATGAGTTCATAACTCTACTTCAGACCAGGCTGAAGTCTCTAGATCATTGCCCAATAGATATTCTACAGGGAGGTCTGCACTGACTACTACCTTCTTGAGGCCAGTTACCCCTCCCCAGGAGAAATTCACAACTGCCAGACTATGGTTGGACCTGACATTGCTTGCATTGGTCACCTGGTACATTTCGCCCAGGATGATCTGTCCAGGGTCCACAAGATCCTCTGCCACCATGGTGACACTAGCACCTGTGTCCCTGAATGCCAAAGCCTGTTTGCCATTTATTACAGGCTGCTGTTTGTATTTGCCCAGATTACTGGAGCTCACTAGGAAGGACATATCAATGTCGCCATCACAAATCAGCAATGCCTGAGTGGGTACTCTGACCAGGCCAGAGTCCACTTCAGAACCCAGGGTCAACCCTACTACACCCTCATTCGGAGTACCACCTCCACCAGTAGCTGAACTAGGGAAAACAGTTGCCTTAGGGGCAGGAGTGGTGGTGGTTTGGTCTTTGGACTTGTTACAATCAGAAGTCCAGTGCCCTTTCTGTTTACAGAATTTGCACCAGGGCTTCTTTTGGCCTTTTCCTTTGTTGGATTGCGATTCCCCACCAGATGAATATTTTTGGGGCCCTTGTGAAGACTTCTGATCTTTTGACTTATCCCCACCTTTCTCAGAGCCCTTAGAATCTTGCTTCCTGGTGTCACCCCCTTGGTTCTGGGTTTTCTGCCTCATCCTGGTTCTGACCCATTTGTCTGCCTTCTTTCCCAATTCTTGGGGAGAGGTCAGATCAGAGTCCACCAGGTATTGATGCAACAACTGGTTCTGGCAATTATTAAGGATCTGTTCTCTCATCATTAGATTATACAATCCCTTGAAATCAGTAACCCTACTGCCAACCAACCAACCCTCCAGAGCCTTGGTTGCACAATCTACAAAGTCAGTCCAGTCCTGAGTCTGTGCCTTCTGGGTGTCTCTGAACTTCAACCTGTACTGCTCAGTGGTTAAGCCAAACCCATCTATCAGTGCACTCTTCAGGACTTCATAGTCATCAGCATCCTCTTCTCTAACAGTGAGGAGCTTGTCTCTACCTTTATCTGAAAAGGAGAGCCACAAGATTGCTGCCCACTGCTTTTGGGGGACCTGTTGTACCCTACAGGCCCTTTCCATAGCAGTTATCCACTTGTGGATATCATCCCACTCTGGTAGGGAGGAACAACCTTGCTCAGGTTCCTATGGTCTGGAATATATTCTATGACTCTAGGGACACTGTTGCTGCCACCAGGGGGTTCTAAGCCCTCTCTTCTAGAAGCTCTCTGGAGCTCAAAGGCTTCTCTATCTAATGCCAACTGCTTGGTTTTGAGGGCAAATCTTGCTTCCTCATACTGCAGCAGTTTGTACATTCTGTCAGAGGAGGTCTCCCTTCTAGGAAAGTAGGTGCTCCCCTGCTGGACAGATTCTCTGCCAGAGTGATAGGAGTGGTCAGACTCCCTAGAAAGGGACCTAGGCCTTTCCTCCACTCTGTCAATTCTCTTAGGGAGAATTCCTCTGTCCTGTTCAGACCCTTGTGGATCTGGCCCTTCAACCACAGAGTCCTGGTCATCTTGATTTTCATCATCTGACCCAGACACTGTAATTGACCCACCCCCTGATTCAGACCTATTAGCCCTAGAGCTAATCTAAGATCACCTGCTGTCAGCAGATCTATCAGGTGTAGTGTGGAGGGACTCTGGCCTAGCTTCAGGTGCCTTGCAGCACACATGGCTTTCAAGGCAAAGACAGTCATGTCCTTTTACTGAGGCTGGGTGGGCCCCCTGGTTCCAACCCTTAGGGACATTCTAGTGTTGTACTACCTACACTAGTTTGTGGCCTACTGATCCTAGCTTGAGCTGTAGAAAGGGTGTGCTATTCCTTGACACACAGCTCTAAGTTCAGTAGAACCTATTGATACTAAGCTTGACTTTATATGTACCTTGAGTACCTATAATGGTTTTCAGTTAGTAATTCAAATAGAGATTTTCTAGTAAAACAATGGCAAGCTGAAATCCCACACGCTGCCCACCAATGTGAGAAGTTGGCATGGTATATGCTGTTCACTAGTTAAAGTTGACACCTTGCACCAGTACAATTCGACTCTTATGGTAGTAGGTTTAAGACAACCTTTTAAAGACCGCTACCCTAGTGGTAGCTGTGGAGAGCAGCCTTCAGGCTAAGTCTTTAGAGGAATGTAAAGCAGCTTGTTTTACCTTATAATCTCTTGAATCACCAAATGAAATGACACCACACAGGTACATATGCACAAATCAACATTTCACAATAAGTTAAGCACAAATATGGCTGGGGCCCTAGGGGCGTACCAGACCATATACTAAAAAAAAGACTTAGAGATAACGACTTGCGAGGGGACTTACCTTGGGCCTTCAGAAGCGCTGGGGCCTCACTAATCCACCCAAGGTAGGTAAGTAAAGGACCCACGGGAGACGCATCCAGTGAGAGAACACAGCCGCAAATCCCTATTGACTTCAATGGAGCAACTCGCGATTGGAAATTAAGAGTTTTAGGATACTTCGGGAGAGTCTACAAGCAAGTCACTTACAGGGTAAGTAGTTCTAGAGCCAACACCCACAGGAGCACCGTAGTGCTGGAGTTACCTCACCCAGGGAAGCCGGGTGCATAGGTGTCTTTTGGTGTCAGGTCGCGGCGTCGTTTTCAATGGGAGCCAAAGAAGACTTGCTGCTTGTGAAGACAGGAAAAAGTGTCCGGTGGAATCCAAGGCTGGATTCAGAAGAAGGAAAACCTGAAAGCAGAGGGGACAGTGTTCAAAGTCACTTGGCAGTGACCCGGGGCAAGGAAGTTGGATGCCCACAGTTGTCAGGTGATTTCAGATGATCACGGGTGTCTTGACTCTTCAGCCACGAGGTCCAGGAGGCATCAATGACAACCAGGAGCTGGATTTGGCGTGTCCCACGACGTCTGCAGCTTACTGCAGTGCTGTGGACCAGATTGGAGCCAACAGGCCTTGGTAACAGCAAGTCTCGTGGAAAGGATAAAAAGTCAGCAGTGCAGACCAGCCAGGTCTGAGGGACTCACCTAGCAAGGGTAAGTCAGGGCAGGCCTGGGGCAACCAGGGGAGTCCTTTGGAACTGTAGTAAACTCTTCTGGGGACCCACAAGCCAACCGGCAAGGGATCGCGAAGTCGCCTCGGGAGGATTCACTCAACAGGGGCCCACGGTCACTCGGGATGGGGTAGGCCTCTGATCTTCGGAGGGATTCCTGCTGGAGGCTTGGGCCACACGTGGTCCAATGCACAGGTTCATAGAATGTCGTGAAGGGGTTGTACTCGAAAATAGTGCACGGTATCCAGGGATTGCGGTTCCTCGTCACTCGTGGGGTCCACTTGCCTCAGCGTCGCTAGGGACTCCCGATGGCCTTGGAGAAGTCAGGAAATCCTCTTCCTGGGCTGCAGGGACTTCAGACTCTGGCGGGAGCGGGAAAGTTTGAGACCGTTGATTGCAAGATTTGGTGCCTCCCAAGCAGGGGAGACACTCCTTGACTCCAAGGGAGATTCTTCCGTCATCCAGAGTTAGTGGAACGTCGAAGGTCCAGGATTCTTCTTCAGAGCATCGTCCAGGGATATCTAGTCTGCAATGGCAGGGGTTCCCTAACTTATACTAGAAGGAAGGGAGGGACTAGCTCTATGACCCCACCTATGGGAGGGTCAGGGGAGTGGGTGGCTACACCCACTTCCCTTTGTCCAGTTTCACGCCAGAGCAGGGGCAGGTAGCCCCTGAGCCGGTTTGAACTGGTGTATGCACAGAGGAGCCTACTGCTCCCCCAGTGCAGGACTTAAAAGCACTCTAGGAGTGCACCCACCGAGCCCCAATACACTAAACCCTGTCTGGGAGGTGGTCACACCTCCCTGTGACAGGATACCTATTGTTGGGCCTCCTCCACTGCGAGTTTCGGTCATCAGCAGGAGGGCAGCCCAGTGTCTGTGACTGGTGGCATCCATTTTGTGATGCCAGGGCTCTTCAGGATTCTACCGCGTTTCCACAGTAGGTACATGTCTATCTCTCTAGAAGGGTGGGATCATGCTCCCACAACAGTTACTGGTGTGGGGGTATGATTCCATAGCGTTTGACACCAAACACAACATGTTTTGATGCAGCCATTCCAAAGTTAGCAATAACCGCGAGGTTATAATGCACTTAAGAGTATATGGTTTGACCGCATTCACAAACAGCCCCAGAGAATAGACTCTGAGAGCTGCAGAGGGGCCCTGCTCAGGCAGAGGCACCCCCTCACATGGAAACCAAGCACCCTGCCCTTAGGATTGATAGGGCCTGCCTTAGGGGTGACTGATAGGTTTCAATGTGTGTGCAGGGAGAGATATAGTGTACCTATATCTCAGTGAGGGGTGCTAACACCACCCCACCGAGGCTGCAGTAGCAGACCTGTGGTGTCAGATTTAGTCTGCTTCCCAGGGGTGGCATAATACATGCTTCAGCCCCTGGTAGGCCTGTGAAGTACCTATGTCCTTGGTACCTAAGGTACCATATACTAGGGGCTCCTAAGGTACCACAGTATCCAATCACTAGTGCACCTAATATGCACTCCAAGTTGTTTACAGAGAAGAGAGAGGCTGGGGCCCTGATTAGCAGGGTCCCAGCCAGACTATAGCCAGAAACCAGTGTAAACATCAGAAAAAAAAGTGGGGGAAACATAAGAGGCAGATCCTACTCTCCTACACCTTTTAATGAGACTATCTTAGAACCTATTATGGACGTTTGGCGCAAGCCACTTTCTTCGCCTGCTATTTCTAGGACTGTGGCGAGAAGATATAGAGTGGCTCCGGGGGATCCGAGCTTCCTTAACTCTCATCCTTCTCCGGGGAGACTTGTAGTACAAGCATCCTGCTCAAAACAATCTAGGAGGGCTTTTCCACAAGCGCCAGCTGACAGGGACTCAAAGATGATTGAGCAGTCAGCTAAAAAGGTCTTCTCTCCTGCTAGTATTGCGCTAAAGTCAATTAATGCCACTTGCTTGTTGGGCCGCTACATTCATGCCTTGATGGACTCTGTAAAACAGTTGGCTCCCAAATTGCCTGATGAGAAGAAGGGTTCTTTGATGGAGGTAATTTCTGACACTCAAGCTGCAGCTAGGCAAGTTATTCGGTCAGGCCTAGATATGGCTGATTCTGTGGCCAGAGTTATGGGTTCTTCCATAGCTACTAGAAGGCAGGCTTGGCTCCGCTCTTCCGGATTTTCATCTGATGTTCAGGCCACTCTGGTTGACTTACCCTTTGATGGGGAAAAGCTTTTTGGAGAGAAAGCGGATTCCGCCTTGCAGAGATTCAAAGATAGCAGAGCTACTGCGAAGTCATTAGGTTTACAGACACAGTCGAAAGGGTTTGGCTTAAAAAAGTATAGGGGTTTTGGAATGTCTTCCTTTCGCTCCTTCCGTCAACCTCAGCAGCAGCAACAAAATCCTCTCTATAGATCCTATAGAGGAAGATAAAGGGGTCGGCGTGATTCTGGACGCAATCCCTCCTCAGCCTCCTCTGCTCCCAACGATGCTACAGGGAAGCAGCCCTAGATCCCCCATCCTGGATCATGTGGGGCCTGTTGGGGGACGGGTGTCCCACTTTCTGCAAGGTTGAAAATTGGTCATGACGGACCTTTGGGTTTTAAACCTTGTGGAGAATGGGTATGCCCTTACCTTTCGGGAATTTCGTCCCCCTTACTCTCCTTGCCAACGTTTTTGCTCAGAGGACCATCTGCTTCTTCTGCAGAAGGAGGTTCTTACATTGCTACAAAAAGGTGCGATAGAGGTGGTTCCAGAGCAGGAAAGGGGTCAGGGATGCTACTCCCGGTATTTCCTGATTCCCAAAAAGGACGGCAGATTGCGTCCGATCCTGGACCTCAGAGTCTTGAACTTTTACCTGAAGCAGGAGAAATTCAAGATGCTAACCCTTGCTCAGGTTCTTTAGGTGTTGCAGCAAGAAGACAGGATGGTGTCGGTCGACTTGCAGGATGCGTATATCCACATCCCAATCCTGAAGTCGCACAGGAAGTATCTCCGTTTTACGGTTGGGTCGCAACACTACCAGTTTGCGGTCCTCCCGTTTGGTCTTACTACTGCACCTTGAGTCTTCACCAAGGTGATGGCGGTGGTGGTTGCCCATCTCAGGAGGTCGGGGATTCCGGTTTTCCCCTACCTGGATGACTGGCTTCTGAAAACAGAGTCGCCAGAGATGGTGCAACATCATCTGCAAAGTAACATCTCATCTGTTATTCAACTTGGGTTTTTCAATCAATGTGCCCAAATCTCACCTGCTGCCCTATCAGCGCAACCTGTTCATAGGGGCGGTTCTGGACACTAATGTGTGTCGAGCATTTCCGCCTCCACAAAGAATTCTCGACATTCAGGAGATGATCCCTTTATTCCACAATGGAGCGGTTGTTCCAGTTCTGAAGGTCGTTCGTCAGCTCGGTCTGTTCGCCTCCTGCATTCTGTTGGTCAACCATGCACGCTGGCACATGAGGGTGCTCCAGTGGTGTCTCCGCAGGCAGTGGTATCAACACAACGGAGGTCTCAGGAAGTCAGTCAGGATCTCCAGAGAAGCTGCAGCGGATCTGTCTTGGTGGAGCGTGGAGGGCAATCTATCTCAAGGAAAGCCCTTTCATCTTCCTCCAACGGTGGCCACAATGATAACGGATGCCTCCACCCTAGGGTGGGGTGCTCATCTGGGGGACCTGGAGATCAAGGGTCTTTGGTCTCCAGAGGAAAGATTGCCTCATATCAATCTTCTAGAATTGCGGGCGATACATTTGGCGCTCAAGGCTTTTCTCCCTTTCCTGCGCGGTCAGTCGGTTCATGTCCTGATGGACAACACTACCGCGATGTGGTATGTCAACAAGCAGGAAGGATTAGGGTCGTACCATCTCTGCAGAGAGGCTTTGCGACTCTGGTCCTGGGCTCAGGACCATCGGATTTGCTTGATGGCGAACCATCTGGCCGGGGTGCTGAACGTATTTGCGGACAGTCTCAGTCGACAGTTTTCCGCCGACCATGAGTGGAGGCTTCATCCAGAGGTAGTTCAGCACATCTTCCGCACGTGGGGGACTCCTTGGGTGGACTTGTTTGCCATTCAAGAGAACACGCATTGCCCGTCATTCTGCAGTCTCTAGTTTCCGATGCAGGGGGCGTTGGGGGATGCGTTTCAGTTGAGTTGGGGCTCACAACTCCTTTACGCATTTCGTCCCATACCCTTGATTCCTTGGGTTATGAGGAAGATTCACCAAGACCGGGCCCAAGTTATAGTGATCGCCCCGGATTGGCCAAGAAGGGTGTGGTACACAGATCTACTTCACCTTTCATCGCACCCTCCGCTCCGTCTCCCTCTCAGGGCAGACCTCCTCTCGCAGTCAGAGGAGCAGGTTCTTTACCCCCACCTCCAGAGCCTGCACCTTCATGGCTGGATATTGAACGGGGCAACCCGAGTTCTTTCTCTCTCTCACCGGACGTGGTGGATGTTATATTATCGGCCAGGCGACACTCCACTAAGTCAATTTATTCCTATAGATGGTCTAAGTTTGTAAAATGGTGTGGAGAGAGATCCATTGACCCTTTAAAGGCCCACTTGTCTAATGTGCTTCAGTTTACTCTTTCCTTGGCTCAGCAGGGTTGTGTCGTGGCCACGGTTAAGGGCTATTTATCAGCTTTATCGGCTTTTCTGTGTCTTCCAGATCAGCCGTCGGTATTTAAATCTTCTATTGTTTTACGATTTATCAAAGGCCTTATTAATAGGTTTCCACCTACTCCCTTTGTAATGCCACAGTGGGACCTTAATCTTGTTTTAACTTTTTTGATGGGGTCCCCTTTTGAACCCCTTCATATCTGCCCTTTTAGGCTGTTGTCCTTTAAAACGGTCTTTCTTGTAGCCATAACCTCGGCAAGGAGGGTGAGTGAGCTTCACGCTCTTAGTTCAAAATCCCCGTTTTTATCCTTATATGCTGAAAGGATAGTCCTCAGGACCAGGGCTGCTTTCCTTCCTAAGGTAGTTACTCCCTTTCATCTGGGGCAGTCCATTACTCTCCCTGTGTTTTATCCTCCCCCTCACCCTTCCAAGGAGGAGGAGAGACTTCACCGCTTGGATCCTAAAAGAGCAGTGAGCTTTTTTTTTTGGACAAAACCAAAGATTTTCGTTTGGAAGATCAGCTCTTCGTGGGCTATAGTAGATGCTCAAAAGGCAAATCTGTGCACAAGCGCAATCTGTCCAGGTGGATCATCCTAACCATCAAGATCTGCTACGCCCTTGCTGGTAAGGTTCCTCCTGAGGGTAGTAGAGCTCATTCAACTAGAGCCAAGTCTTCCACCTCTGCTTTGGCCAGGGGTGTTCCAGTTGCATACATTTGTAAGGCGGCGACTTGGGCCTCCCTCCATACTTTGGAATTATGACGTCCACGTCGGCGTGGAGAGCTAGGAAAAATTCAGTGGAATGCTGGCGCAGGGGATATTCACAAGGTGAGGAATCCACAGGCAGATACTGTATCCACCAGAAAAAGCGCTACCGAAGGTAAGTAACTTGTTCATTAGCAAGTAGACGGTTACTGAATGCTTTTCGTTATACTTTAAGATGAGTGGCAAGAGCTTTTGGATTTTTTTATGTCCACGTTTTTCTCTGGATTGCCTCTAATAATAATTGTGGGTGTAATTAAATTAACACCAACTCAGATTGTTGAGTATCCAATAGACAAAAGGAATGCTACATTTTCACCTAAAAGAAATGATGAAGGAGAATGGTTTTCAGTATTGACCCGGAAACATGCATGAACTATTGCTACTTTAGCAATGATATGAACTTAATTACATGCAACAAAGTACCAGCTTTCACTTCATTTCACTTCAAGTACAATGGTGGCCAAATGAACAAATCCATATCTTCTGAGAGTTGATGTTTTAAAATACAAGATGTGCAAGCTTGCAAGCAAACACAAAATGGCAACCAATGGGTCACTGAAGAATAATTTTGAGAGCAATTGATTGGTCCATACCACTGAGCAGTTTGGGGTTGTTCTGTATGTTTTAAGAATTTTTCTAGAAATCAAATTTATTTACTTTGTTTATCAATTCCACTATACACATAGATTAATGAAAATTAAAAATAACATACTTGCAATTCATATCTTGAATAAGAGATGGGGACAATACATTTCCTAGTACAACTGCACACAAGACGGTGTGATGAGTAAGCATGCTTTTATATAAGTATAATGCCTGCATAGTATTCGTGTATTAGGACTAGATCTTAGGCTTCAATTACAGCCAGCTTCTCTGCTTTATTACAAGAAAGCAAATTTACTGTTTGTAGGATTCAAGCACATTAAGCCCTCACTAGTTCCATAGTAGGAAAAGGAGGTATAAAAACATCTAGCATTTGGGGGTGTGCAAGAAGAAGGACTGCTTGTTGGGAAAAGATGCTGTCAAACGAGGATCTGACAGCAGGCATTCTGGCTTACAGGAAAGCAGGAGGCTTTACATGACTCAGCAAATGTTAATAAATAAATATCGTCAAATTACAATTAGGTAAGCAGAGATTTAAACTAGGGATGAGGGATGAATAATGTTTTGGGTATTTCAAGCATTCACTCTCAGAGAGAAGGCAAAATGGCCGATGGAGAAGGGTGCTCTTACCGAGTGCTCTAGAGGTAAGGGATCGCCATCGGCGTAAATCCCTGAGAAACCTACCCCATCGAACCGCAATCTTTAAACAATTAAAACCAGCGAATAACTCTCACCTGTGATCTGGCATTTCTGGACCCACACGCTCGGGCAGGACAGGCTGTGAGCTCCTCGGCATCTTCCATCACCACGACGATTGCTGTCCCCCACGAGGACGAACTTCAGGCAGCGGGTCGGGCCACGGAGACTCTCCCCTCAACCCTCACCATCGGCACTGTGGCTGGACGAGGCCCGCTTTCTCACCCGAGGTGCGCTGCGACCGCCTCCCACCGATGAGCTCCTCGACGTCCCCTCTCTGCACGACAGTCGCCGACTCCCACGAGGATGAGCTCCAGGCTGTGGATCGGGCTCCGGAGACTCGCCCCCCCGACCCACACCATCGGCGCTGTGCCTGGACGAAGCCCGTCTTTTCACCCGATGTGTTCTGTGGCCGCCTAGCACCGGTGCTCCCCCATGCATCCTGTGGCTTGGCGACTGCCTTGCACCGGAGTTGCCCCCTTCATTCTGTGTGTCCTGGCGGGACCCGCATCCCCCATCCATTGCTGAAGACTGCCCCTCACATCTCGTATGGGCCCTCTGAGCATACGCCCCGGCCCGTCGCTTCGGAGGTACAACGGTCTGCTTGGAATCCACGGTTGCTGTCTGGCGGGGCACCACAGCACACACCGCTCTGAGGCTTGGTGAGACCCGCTCCAGCGCGCTGGCGAGGCCCGCAATTCCCACCATCCGCCTGGACCGACGCCCTGCTACGGAACCGAGGGGAGTAGCTCCCCGGCTCGCCCAAGGCCTCAATCTGAAGGGTAACCCCTGGGTTTTCCAAACTGCCACGCCGCCTCCACTAGAGGAACCCAACACAGCAGAGCCGACCAGAACATTCTGCCCCACACTCATGAGAGCCCCAGGTGATCCCTTGCCAAGCCGACACGCCGTCTTACATAGGAACCGCCTGATCACTTTGCCCCACACTCGTCTCTGGGCCAGGGGGCGGAGCATCCATCGATCCTCAGCTCTCCGCTACGATTGGCGGGACGCTAGCGACTCCAGATGAGCCCAACTAATCAGAGCTATAACATCACCCTGATAGAAATCAGTGGGAACACTGTGAGGCTGGGCAGAGCAATGGATACTGATCTGAATAATGAAACTACACGCTGGCACTAAGGCTGCCCAACTGAGGTCCTGAAAAGAACATGTAGGTGAGCCTTTTTCTTTGGAGTAGACTTATATGAGACTCTCATGGCTAGTGGTGGGATATGACTGTTGCCCCAGACATATTGAAATCAGCATTTCTCCTACATATGAGCACAATACTTTCTCTCCCTATCACTACAAAATGGTTGCCATCCGATCACCCGGTCTACAAATAGCAAGTGAAAGAGGACTATAACACCAGAAACTAACAAAGGACTTCATCTGCTAGATAAGCTAGACCCGTCCTAATACTGGCCATCTTGGATCGGTTTATTCCAACTCGAGTTCCCACGGAAAAATCTATGAGCTGAGATTCAATCACAGGTAACTCCACCTGTGGCTCCACACTGCTAGCATGAGAGCCTGCCCAGGATCCCTTGAGCTCAGCGCCTCACTTGGGCCCAATGAGACCCATATCGTGGGGTTTCACAGAAGCCGCATGAGGCTAATTCGAGTGGACAGGGTACTTGGGGGGTCGGCTGGTGCCCCTCTGTCCCTATTTTGTTCGCAACCTGCGATGGAATTCTGGTTCACTGCCACCATTTTGAGTTGTGATTGCGATTCGCTGCCTCCATTTTGAACCGCACTTGAAAGTCTAACGCTGCCTTTACATTGGTCTGTCCTAGAAAACCTTCTTATTAACTTTCACTGTACTGCTGCCTCACAAGGGGTGCTCCTCCTGAGTTGACATTCCGCATTCTGCCCTACTTTTGTAGGGGGCTTAACCAGACGGTCACCCTGCCTCTTTGGGGCCCTGTCCAGACGGTCACCCGACTACCGAAAATCGGCTCTCTGCGCTGGCATGCCCAGTGCCCCTCCTGCCTCATCCCCCGCAACGACAGGAGGCTGTGGCCTATTCCTTGGACCTGATCTCTGGGTCCACAACCCTACGCTTTTGCCCACGAATCCGGAACTTTCTGAATCAATCCCCACCAGACAGGCCTGCCAACACTATTGCGACTTTCCATATCGTAGTACCATTTTTTTACCCTTGCTTCCAGTCTAAATCTCTCCTACGTATCTTCTCATTGTTATTATGCTTTTGCCCTACCCTTTTCTTATTATCTCTTTTTCACTCTAAGCCTCTTATCTCCCCCTCCTATCTAACTTGCACCTTGCCTACCTTATATCAATATCTACATGTACCTTAAACTGAATGTATTGATCCTATAACCTAGAATCTACTGTCTCTCTCATCACACTCACTGTCTTTCAACTCACCTCACGATCCAATCTGATCCATAGACCTATACTCCTTCCTAATCTTAATCTCCCCCCTGCCCACCGCTACCTTGCCCAATTTTCCTCATTCCCCCCCCAACCCAACCTATCCGCATCATTCTTCCCCACCCCCGGATCTACGGCCGGGATGCCAAAAACGAACCCCCTTCCACACCCTGCCCCTCATCGCTCTTACCCAAATCTCCTTCCCCTAAACTTCCCCCCTCTCTTTGCCTGCCTCTTTGCCCGCCGCCCTATCCTCCCCCCGCCAAACCTCTCCACCATGACCCTCCCCAATCCCACCCATACACCTCGCCCCTCTCAGGCTCTAACTGACAAGCACCCTGCACTCGCCAAACATTGCCCTAACTCTTGGACAATTCCATACCCTCCCAACCTTTCAAAAAATGCCAAAAAGAACCTCAAACATAAATTCCTAATCCAACATCCCAAAACACTTATTGAAGACAACTATCACAGCCTCACATCCCCCATTAAAACTAACTATATTTTCTACACCAAACACCCCTCCAAATGGAAGAGCACCTTTTTACAACACCACCCTTCCAGTATCTAGCTCGATTAAAATCCCCCATGGTCACAAACTCACCACTTCTCCTACCTCTCTTTTCCCTGGTGAATTAACTATTTCCATCTACAAAACTGGAAACATCCTGATTCAAGCCTCCGAGCAGCACCTCACAATTTTTTAACTCCTCTTCAACACTCTTTCCGACCAGCTGTTACTATCTACTCCCCCCTCAACAACCTCTCACTCCCAAAACCCCTTCGGACCCCCTATGGTCGCCCCTACTCACAACCCTCTCCCTAATGACAGTCCCCGTACAACAACTCCTACTCTGTCACCCTCACTTGAACTATCCCCTGTAGCAATCCAATCCCCCCTCGCCTCACCAGCCCCCTCCCAGACCCCCTCTCAACTCTCCTTCGCCAACAGAGACTAACTCCACACCCCCATGTCACTCCTACCCTTAATGACACATCCCCGCACTAACTCCTATCCTACCCACCTCTCTGGAACCAACCCCCCAACCCCACAATACACTCCTCCTAACCCCCATGCCCCCAAATGACCGACCTACTTCGACACCCTACAACCTCCCTTGTACCCCTTTTCCCCCTCTTACCAATCCCTTAACGACCATAACCCCTCATATCACCACCCCTTCCTTCACAAACTACACTTCCACCCTTTTCACCGCTGCCGCATCCCCTCTCGCCGCATACTCTCCCCCCTCCTCTCCCCCTCCCTCCCCCACCAGGCCATCACACGTCACGCCCAGCCCCCCCTCCCAACACCGGCACACACACCCCTCTCATCCCCCGGCCTTCCCCAATCCTCCTCCTAACACGGAACCACCCACATTATCCCCCCCTAGCAAAACTTCCACTCCAAGCTGCTAACCTTCCCTCCCTAACCACTCCGTACCTAACCCCTCCTCCATCCCAGACACCTCCACTTCCCTCCTCCCCAACCTCTGTCAGACACTTCGTAACTTAGACCATAATCTCTCTACCCTAGCTACTGGACTTACCCTACTCAGAAAAGATTTCAATCGGATCAATTCCTACAAACCCATAGCCCGCCCCTCTTGGCCCTCTGCTCCAAGTACTAGCCACGGAAAACACCCATATCCCAAACATTGGGTAACAACACCTCTCCTCACCCGCTCTGACAGATCCCTTCGAACCTCAAATATCTACTCCGCCCGACCTCTCTGCCCTCTGCAACGCCTACCTTAACCATCCCCCTCCTAAAGACCCCTCCCCCACTCACCCCAATATTCCAGTTATCTTGGGGACTAGCAGAATCCCTGAGGCTCCGAGCTCCCCCAGACCCCCCTCTCAACTCACCAGCATTCAACTTCTCCCCGCCCCTAACACAAACCCTAAACCCCTTTCCTGCATGCTCGTTAATTGCTGCTCGGCTGTCCGACATGCAACCGAAATCTCTGAAACCATCCTCAACGAGGATGCTGACATTGCCTTCCTTACTGAAACTTGGCTCAAAGACCACTCTACACCCATCCTTGACCTTCTGGGCCACCCTGGCTACTCTATTCTCAGAAAAGACAGACCTGAAAAAATAGGGGGAGGTTTAGCAATTATTTATAAAGAAGAACTTCAACTCTCCCCAATTAATAACACTGACTACACAACCTTTGAATACTTAGAAGCCAAACTTAAAATAAAAAGCTCCCCCCCCAATACGACTCCATAACATATACCACCCTCCTGGTGAACCCCTTCCATTTGCCGAAGAACTATCCGACCTTCCGACTAACCATCCGACTAAATTGTTACTTTCCAACTCCAAAGATCTCTTCCTTGGAGATCTTAACCTCCACTGGAAAGAACCCAATGACCCTGCAACCATCCTTCTCAACAGCCTTCTTGAGATTAGCGACCTCAAGCAGCTCTGCCCCAACCCACGCCAAAGGAGCTACGCTTGACGTCATCATCTCCAACCCTGATCTGACATCCTTATCCAACATCATCCCCATAGATTGGTCTGACCACCATGCTATTCTGTTCGCGATCTCCCCTCCAGCCCCACCCGCCCCTAAACAAAACAATAAGACTACAACTGTGACCAGAAATCTTAGGCAAACCCCCCCCCCGGCACTTTTGAACATAAACTCCAATCCCAACTCAGTCTCACTGCCCCCTCCTCTAATGCAAATGAACTCACTGAGCACTTTAACAAAACTGTCTCTGAGGTTTTAGACCAACTCACCCCTCTGAAAAAGAAAACGCTAAAAAATGTCCCCTCTAAATCATGGTTCACCCTAGACCTTAATAAAGAAAGACGCTCACTGAGACTGGCTGAAAGAACATGGAGACAACACCTTTCCCCATCCCATCTCGCTCTCCTCAGAAATGCAAGATCCTTCTACAAAAAACAAATTTTTTGGGAAAAAGCATCAGTCTTTCGTCATCAACTCTTTCGTGCCAAAAACAGACCTAGAGAATTGTTCAACATTATTAGAAATCAAACCTCACCTGCACTCCCTAACCCGGTGGCCTCCACTAACAAATGTGAAGAAATCGCCAACTTTTTCAGTGAAACAAATCGCAAAAATTGACCGCGCTTTCCTCCAACCCCAACCCTCGCCCTTCCCTCAACACCCCCTGGATACTACACCCTATCCACCTCTCCCTTTGAACTCACCACTGACACCTTCACTTCTCCTCCCATCTCACATCCCTTCTGAACCCCTTCCCAGTATCCCACTGCTTAAAAATAACGCCTCATGGCATAACTTCCCTGAACAGGAAGTCTTCAACATCCTAACTAAACTAAAACCCTCCTCCCACACTAAAGACCCTCTCCCCTCTGCACTCATCCAAGATCTCAAACACGTCATTGTTCCCTACTGGACCAACAACATTAACGCCTCCCTCTCTACAGGAAATGTTCCCATCTCCCTTCAACTCGGACAAATCACCCCCATCCCCAAAAATCCCAAAGCCGACCCCAATGACCCTACTAATCTCCGCCCTATCTCCAACCTCCCCCTCCTCTCCAAAGCCCTCGAAAAATGCGCCCTCCACCAACTGGACAAACACATTGACACATTTAACCTTCTAGACCCCCTTCAATCTGGCTTCCGCAAAGGTTGCAGCACTGAAACCGCACTGCTCGGATCACTGACATAATATCGACTACAAAAATATAGACTTACAAAAATATCGATGCCAAAATATAGAATACCAAAATATCGACTCCCTATCTCCAAACAGGAAAGTACAAAAATATAGAATCCAAAATATCGTTGTAAATAATATAGTTAGTCAAAATATAGAATGTTTTAAATGTTTTAAAAGTAATGTAAAATTAATGAAATAATACATATAATTAACTGACACATACTTAAAAATACTTAAATAACATTAAAATTAATAAATAATTAATGTAAGTAAAAAAAATAATTAATACATATATATTAACGTAATATTTATTAAAAATATTCAATATTTTCTGCGTAGGATAGCGGGCGGGTAAAATTTACTATTACCACTCCAGTAAGTGCAATGGTAGGGAAAGCGTTGGATAGCGGGAGGGTAAAAATTACTATTCCCACTCCAGAGAGTGCAACAGTAGGGAAAGCGTTGGATAGCGGGAGGGTAAAATTTACTATTCCCACTCCAGTGAGTGCAACAGTAGGGAAAGCGGTGGATAGCGTAGGGGTAAAAATTACTATTCCCACTCCAGAGAGTGCAACAGTAGGGAAAGCATTGGATAGCGTAGGGATACAAATTACTATTCCCACTCCAGAGAGTGCAACAGTAGGGAAAGCGTTGGATAGCGGGAGTGTCAAATTTACTATTCCCACTCCAGTGAGTGCAACAGTAGGGAAAGCGTTGGATAGCGGTAGGGTAAAAATTTACTATTCCCACTCCAGAGAATGCAACAGTAGGGAAAGCGTTGGATAGCGGGAGGGTAAAAATTACTATTCCCACTCCAGAGAATGCAACAGTACGGAAAGCGTTGGATAGCGGGAGGGAAAAAATTACTATTCCCACTCCAGAGAGTGCAATAATAGGGAAAGTATTGGATAGCGTAGGGGTAAAAATTACTATTCCCACTCCAGAGAGTGCAACAGTAGGGAAAGTGTTGGATAGCGGGAGAGTAAAATTTACTATTCCCACTCCAGTGAGTGCAACAGTAGGGAAAGCGTTGGATAGCGTAGGGGTAAAAATTACTATTCCCACACCAGGGAGTGCAACAGTAGGGAAAGCGTTGGATAGCGTAGGGGTAAAAATTACTATTCCCACTCCAGGGAGTGCAACAGTAGGGAAAGCGTTGGATAGCGTAGGGATAAAAATTACTATTCCCACTCCAGAGAGTGCAACAGTAGGGAAAGCGTTGGATAGCGGTAGGGTAAAAATTACTATTTCCACTCCAGAGAGTGCAACAGTAGGGAAAGCGTTGGATAGCGTAGGGGTAAAAATTACTATTCCCACTCCAGAGAGTGCAACAGTAGGGAAAGCATTGGATAGCGTAGGGATAAAAATTACTATTCCCACTCCAGAGAGTGCAAAAGTAGGGAAAGCGTTGGATAGCGGTAGGGTAAAAATTACTATTTCCACTCCAGAGAGTGCAACAGTAGGGAAAGCGTTGGATAGCGGGAGTTCAAAATTTACTATTCCCACTCCAGTGATTACAACAGCAGAGAAAACGTCTAATGGCTTAGGGGTAAAAATTACTATTCCCACTCCAAAGAGTGCAACAGTAGGGAAAGCGTTGGATAGCGTAGAGATAAAAATTACTATTCCCACTCCAGAGAGTGCAACAGTAGGGAAAGCGTTGGATAGCGGGAGGGTAAAATTTACTATTCCCACTCCAGTGAGTGCAACAGTAGGGAAAGCGTTGGATAGCGTAGGGGTAAAAATTACTATTCCCACTCCAGAGAGTGCAACAGTAGGGAAAGCATTGGATAGCGTAGGGATAAAAATTACTATTCCCACTCCAGAGAGTGCAACAGTAGGGAAAGCGTTGGATAGCGGTAGGGTAAAAATTACTATTTCCACTCCAGAGAGTGCAACAGTAGGGAAAGCGTTGGATAGCGGTAGGGTAAAAATTACTATTCCCACTCCAGAGAGTGCAATAATAGGGAAAGCATTGGATAGCGTAGGGGTAAAAATTACTATTCCCACTCAAGTAAGTGCAAAAGTAGGGAAAATAATAAATTAATATTTTGTTAAAAATGAATTAATTATTAATACCAAAACAAGTATTACAATTAATTACCAATCACACAAGATTTAATAATTGATTATTTATAAATACCAATATATTTTTGTTTAATTAATTACCTAATAATAATTAATTAACAACCAATTGTTTTTCAATAACAAACATTAATAAATGCTAATAATACCAATTAATCATTAATTAATAATATATTGATTAACGATATACACAAATTATTTAAATAATTAATTTTTTACAATTATATTACTTCCCACCATATTCCCCTATAAACACACTACCCGCTACAAATATTAAATGAATACAATTAACATAATTATCAATTAAACAATTAATACAAATTAATTACCAATTAATAAAAATTATTTACCAATTAATAATTAATCAACAACGAATTAATTTTCAATACCAATTAATAATTAACTAATAACAATTAAATTACTTCCCACCCTATTCCCCTATAAACCCACAACCCGCTACAGAAGTAAAACGCTAAATTAAATTAAAGATATATTAATTACCAATATACACACATCAATTAAATAATTAATTATTTACAATTATATTACTTCCCACCATATTCCCCTATAAACACACTACCCGCTACAAATATTAAATGAATACAATTAACATAATTATCAATTAAACAATTAATACAAATTAATTACCAATTAATACTAATTATTTACCAATTAATAATTAATCAACAACCAATTAATTTTCAATACCAATTAATAATTAACTAATAACAATTAAATTACTTCCCACCTTATTCCCCTATAAACCCACAACCCGCTACAGAAGTAAAACGCAAAATTAAATTAAAAATAATTAATAATTCCTATAAATTATTATTTAATGTACTATAATTAAATTACTTCCCACCCTACTCCCCTATAAACCCACAACCCGCTACGGAACTAAATTACACAAAAATAAAATAACATAAAATTCATTACTTTAAAAATATACTAACATACATTACAATATTAATACATACTTTTAACACATATACTAACACTTAAAACACTATAAAAAATTCGATATTTTTAACAACTATATTATGACTGTCGATATTACTTACTTCTATATTATTGCAATCAATATTTCTTACCTGTTTTTCGATATTCTTCACCACTATATTTTGGCAATTCGATATTCTGTCCATTCTATATTTAAAACTCGATATTCTGTCCACTCGATATTTTTTTTTCGATATTATGTCTATTTACCGCACTGCTCAACATAGTTGATGATATTCACTTAGCCGTGGACAAGGGCGAGAGCTACCTACTCATCCTCCTTGACCTCACCGCTGCATTTGACACAGTTTACCACCCAACCCTACTCAATGCACTCAAAGAATGCTTTGGCATTAATGTCACGGTCCTTACCTGGTTCACATCCTACTTCCAACATAGAACCCAACAAATTAAAATACAAAACAGCCTCTCTAGACCAACCTCTGTCTCCCTAGGTGTCCCACAAGGATCCATCCTTTCCCCCGCCCTTTTCAACCTCTTTATGGAACCCCTTATCCTCATACTTAAACAAGCAAAAATCAACTATCACTTATACACTGACGACACCCAACTGTACTATAAAATAAAGTCCCATGCCGATATCCTACACCTTAACACTACACTTACCAAGATCCAAACCTGGTTCCATAACAACCATCTTAAACTCAATCCTAACAAAACTGAGATCATCCTCTTCTTTCCCAAAAACAACCCTCTCCCCATCCAAACATGGATCGCTGACCTTAATGCCCTAAACTGCTCTCTCTCCCCGAATCTGTCAAATCACTCGGCATCACCGTCACCAATAAACTCACACTCAACTCCCATGTAAAGAACTCAGCAAAAAGTGCACTCTTCACACTCCGGCATCTCAAAAAAATCAAACCTTTTATTCCAGCTGACAACTTCAAACTAATTATCCAATCTCTGGTCCTATCCAAAATAGATTACGGGAATGCCCTTCTCTCTGGTACTCCCAAAATCCACCTTGCCCCCATCAAATCCGTCCGCAACCCTGCAGCTAGACTAACCCTCAAATGACTCCCCATCGAAGGCAGATCCTCCTACAAAATTGCATGTATTGCACACAAAGCCCTCTATCAGAACGCTCCAACCTACCTCTCAACCAAACTCAAAAAAGCTGGGAGTGCCCGTACGCTGAGAAGCTCCAACACTCTTCTTCTCATACCCCCTCTACTAAAAAAAAACGCCTCGAAATCCCGCTCCTTCTCCGGCACGGCCCCAACCATCTGGAACGCCCTCCCCAAAGATCTTCAATGCAACCCCTCCTATGACAGCTTCAAAAGAAACCTTAAAATTCACCTTCTCAATACATTTTTGGGGTAATTAGTCCCATGATCTCCCCTCACCATACCCTCCTCCCCTACTACGTACACTAAGTCCTCCTTGGCATACTGTAATATTACTATTTATAACTACATTCTGGTCCTCTCATTTTGTTTTCTGTTTACACTATATGCACTCTGCTCAATATGTAATCTTAATTATTCCTTTATTTTTGTATGACCATTTGGTTTAATTTGCTTCATCTATTGCTATTGTTGTTTTCCGGTTTATTTTCATTGTCGATGTAAAGCGCTCTGATACCCTCGGGTGTAGCTAGCGCTATATAAAACCTTTCAAATAAATAAAATAAATAAATACAATTTTACATTTAATTTTATAGGTATTACTTTTTATGATTCCTTTTTATATGATTTGTAGAAGAATAACACATAATAAATTACAGTTGTTATAAAATACCAATATTTGCATGTGCACTGATTCTCAGGGGTCAGAGCAGGTTTTTCTCTATCACTTGCAAGAACAAGAGCTTCTCTCATGGCTGTGAAATTCTAAACACCTCTAACCTACACGACTACAAGTCATTGATAGAGTGATAAATGCCTGTTCATTTTCGTATTCTCTACGAAGGTTACAGACATCTTTAGGGGCTCTGGAAATCTACTGAGTGTTAGTGCCCCAACTTTCTGGGTTTTAGGGTACAGCCACAATTTCTAATGGATGGGAACTATGCATTTCAGCTGTATTTTCTTTATTCACTATGGGGACAAGAAACAATTCAGCATTATTGGATACAATTGAACAACAAAAGGTAAAGAAATTGTACACTGAAAGTCTTTCAACTCGAGGGAGGTCAGGGAGTAGTTACGCTCCCATTAACTTGAACTTAACTCTCATAATATGGGAGCATTTGGGACAGTCTAATTAGGCTCCAGCTCACCTCAGCCAGTCAAAGTAGTGAAAACTATTGGCTTCAAATTCGAATAGGAGTGTCAACTATCCATTTAAAATCCTGTCAATAATTTTTACCCGCAATACCCTTCCTTAAACAGCTATGCAAAAATGACACAATATTTGACTGCAAAAGGCAAACAAGCCTCAGTTGCAGTGATCATTGGCTCATGCAGACATGCCTAAGTATCTGCTGTCACATCTACAGGTGAATAAAAATGCTGCAGCTTAGCTAATGTGGGCATCTCTAAATTTGCCTTCCCAAGCCTTTACTGGAAAGGCTTTGCAGGCTTACAATTCAGGCTTGTATCTCATCTTAAACAATGGACGTAGTTTTCAAATCGCTGTATAGAAATGCTCCACAATTTCTAAAAAAGTGTCTCCTGCACTATACCTTGGAGTGGTAGCTGTGACCACGAAATAAGGCCTTAGGTTCTATGAATTAGTTAGTTCATTCTGCTCGGTCAAAGCAGCAATGTTGTTAGACTCTGGAAAGTTCTAAACGCTGCAGCCAGACTGCTCCTCGACATCCCTCGCCGCAGTTACATCTCTGACCACCTCCATAAACTCCACTATCTCCCAGTCAACAAAAGAATCACCTTCAAGCTCCTCACTCACGCCTACAGACCCTCCATGATGCCAGGACCAGCAAACCTGAACCACCGCCTCTCATTCCTCGTCTCCACCAGACACCTCTGCTCTGCCCAGCTGGCTCTGGCCACCGCCCCGCGGATCCACAAGACAAGAACAAGAGGAATATCCTTCTCCTACCTCGCCACCAAGACCAGAAACTCCCTGCCTACCCACCTCAGGCATTCCTCCTCCCTGACCCAATTCAGGAAGGACCTCAAGGCCTGGCTCTTCGACTGAACACCTAAACGCACACGGACCAGCAGCCACCCATCCCAGCACCTTGAGACCCTAACGGGTGAGTAGCTGCGCTTTACAAACCCTGACTGATTGATTGGCTGTTTCTTTAATGAGCATTCCTGAACTGTAGCCTTTCCACTTCAGCTAAGACCATACTAATCTCTTGTTTGTATGCATGGCGCTCAGAAGATGCCGAAAAATGGGAGCTTGATATGACATAAAACAAAATAAACATATTAATGTCAAAAGATGGATAAAGTAAACATTCATCAGTGTCTAATGCAGCTCACCCACAATGCAATGACTAATTACTAGAACTGCTTTGTTGTCCTACCCTTCATTTCTTGATGCAGTATGTGATTAAGCTGCAATTTATATTGGATGGGAACTATGCTGTTCAGCTGTAAATTTCAGTACACAGTGAAAACATGCAGCAATTTACCAATATTCGAAACTTATGACAATTAGTTCAGAAAGGTAAAACATAAAATCACGGTGAAAGAAAAAGCATAACACACTGTGGGAGGAATATGTGTATGCATCCTCAAAAACAAATACAGGGGAGTCTCCAATAACGAAGAGAGCTGGTGTCACCTCCGGAATGCTCCATACAGCACAAATGTCTTTTAAGTAAAGTACGTAAAGGAAGTGCACCAGTGATTCCTCACTTGTGATTTAAAAAAATCACTTTTCACATAACAGCAGCAAGAAATTTGCACCCCTTTTTTGTAGTGAAGTTCTCATGCTCAAAGCAGGGTTAGAGGTTTTATCCCAGGAGTCCTCATTTGAAGTTGACAATCTGTTTGGACGGTCTTGCACAGATGTAGATACTCTGGTGGCATAGGAGACATCTCTTTTCAGAAACTCTCTTGTAACATGTCGTTTAAGCCAAGGGGTTCTCAGCAATGTGCAATATCCAATGATGCTAAAGAAAGGTTGCACACTAACTGTATGAAAATATCTTCTCCTCCAAGTGAATTTTCCAGTGACACTGAAGATCTGTACTAGTCATAAAGCTCTTATCACATTTAGTGCATGCAAATGACTTTTCATCCTTGTGGAGTATCTGGTGACGTTTAAAACATGTGTACTGGTTAAAACGTTCCTCACATTTATTGCAGGAATAGGGTTTCTCACATCTGTGGAGTTTTTGGTGATGCTGAAGGACTGCCTTTCGAGTAAAGCTCTTCCCACATTCAGTGCAGTGAAAGGGTTTCTCACCATTGTGGATTCTCCGGTGGCGGTGAAGGATTGACATTTGGGTGAAGCTCTTTCCACACTCCATACAGGGAAAGGGTTTTTCGCCAGTGTGGATTCTAAGGTGACGATGCAGATCTGCCTTATACACAAAGCTCTTTCCACATTCATTGCAGTGAAAAGGTTTCTCCCCCATGTGGATCCTCTGGTGACGTTTAAGTACTTTCTGCTCACTAAAGCTCTTTCCACATTCAGTGCAGGGAAAAGGCTTCTCGCCTGTGTGAATTCTCTGGTGACGCTGAAGATCTGATTTTTGAATAAAGCACTTCTCACAATTACTACAAGGAAATGTCTTCTTCCCTGTTTGGGATTTCTGGTGCAGTAGACTATTTCTATTGCCTTCACATTTATTTATAGAATCAGCGAAGAGAGTGAGGTTCTCCTCAACTTGGATTTTTTGGCTTAGAGTGGACTTTCGATTAAAGTTCTTTGCTTCAGAGAGCATAGGGGACTCTTTCACAAATGTATGTCTGGAGTCAGATAGACCTGCAACAGAATTAAAAAGAAATATTAGGAAAAACTTAATTTGCTTAATTAAACAAAATATAGATGGAGAGGCCACTTGTGAAAGGGAAAAAAATATAATACAGGCAATTAATCAACAATATTCAAGTAACAGACAGATGCCGTCCTAGCCTTTGATAGGCAAGTGCCAGCATTTGCATTGCATGGCAAGTAGTGATCAGCTCTATTACTGGCAAAAGCCAAGCAATGCATCCAAGGCACATGTTAGACATCTAGAGTGATAAATGGGTATCAGTAATTCCAATAATTTAAGCATGCCAGAGGTGTAAAATAGGCAATAGGTTAGGCAAGCTGGAGCATATAGCAGAGATGGGTATGTTCATCCATCAGATGTTTAAGAGTAAATAGCAGCCTTCGATTTTACTGGGGAAAGCTATTATGTGGTTAGTGCCTTGTTGTCATTAAACAAATTGCAGAAACCTGTTTGATGTTGTATGCCATACTATATGGCCATTTGACTTCGACCTTCAGTACAAAGACTAATCCCGGTTATGTCCCTCCCTGGAATAACTGTTACCAGGTGTCCCGGTAAATCCAGAGGGTGTAAACAGCAAGGAGTACAAGTTTTGAAGAATAGTATGCAGACATTAGTTTTACTTTGCCAATTACAGCATGTATTTCTCTCAGTATTCCACCTTCAACTTCGCCTGCATACAGCAGGTACACTCCTTGGGTGAAACACGACAGAGCTGCAACATTACAGTAAAATATAATTTTGATTATGCTAGTAACTTTTGTTACCCCACACACTGAGGGCCCTTGTGTTTAACTCTGCTGTCTGATGGAGCCGAACGGATGAGCAGAGATTACCTTAATTACATGCTTCATACTCTGCATGTTCACACACCTTGTTTTGGTTGTTTAGTTTGCCAGCACCAAATTGAAAGTATAAAAGTAAACATCAGACAGTCGACTAATACTCAAGATCAAAGCCTGTGATTTATGAAGGCACACAATTGTACATGTATTAGTTATTTTATCTATTCCACAATAACAGCTTCTGGTGGCCCAGAAGGCCTGTTAGAATTAAGAATTTGAATAGTTCAGTTTTCAGAGTTTTCCGAAAACCCATGTGGGTGAGTGCACATCACATAGAGGGGATGACAGAATTAAATTCTTTCATCCTGAACTCCCAGGGATCGTAATCCAAATTTCAACCGCTTGAAAGATCATTATGGGATCAGGATAAAGCTTCCAGCTGGGATGTACAATAGAGCGATTTCTGAAGATATTTTTGGATCTTTTTCTTAGAATACTTAGTTGAACAGTGTAGAGAATCTTACATTTAATAATGGCTTTGACTAGTAGCTAGAATAGAGTTTTCGGAGCAGGCATGACATGGTCTCGTTTTCGTAAGTTGAGGCATGTTAAGGCAGCCTGGCTGTATAGCCTTTGCAGCCTTTTAACGATCATTCTGGGGAGGCCATTACAGTGATATTGAAGAAAGGGAAATATTCCACGGGTGTTTAGACAAAATATGGAATAAAAAATATTGTGATATAAAAATATTGTGTGAAGATTATAGGGATGTTAAAAATATTATTGACAGTAATATCGAGGGTGAAAATATTGTTTTAAGTGTTGTGTTAAATATCGTAAAAAAATCGGTTTAAAAAAATACTGTTGCATGTATTATTGTTTGTGTTATTTTGTATGTCATTTATTGTACTGTGTTTGATTTACATGTTTATCATTTTTTATTTGTGTTTTTAGTAAGATAATTTATCAGATATGAAATTGTTGAAATTTGTCTTTTTAGCTGTATTTATGTAAAAATATAATGGTTTTATAATTTTCTTAAGCAGCAGGGTATAGGGATTTTAGGGGATAATCGTAGGTAGAATTTGTAAAAGTTAATATTTTAATGTATATCTAGGTGCCGATTCCGATCGGGTAAAATAATTTTGCGTACGACTCGTATCCATATATTTTCACGTACGAATCGTACAAGTGCCGTACAAACGGCGAAGTACGATTCGTAAATGAAAAATACATACGAATAGCGTCGGGAAAAGTGTACGAGAGGGAGCCGCAAATTTTTACGTCCGAATAGCATCGGGAAAAGGGTACGAGAGGGAGCCGGACATATTTACGTGCAAATCGTAAAACAGAAGTCCGAGCGCGCAAGTACGATCCGTACCACCCGTCCGAATATACAACCGCATGTAAAAGGCCCCGTACGGAGCGAACGCAGTAGCACACATGTACACGGGAAAACTTGTGCCCGGATACGAGCCGTCAGCACCGTACCCCCGTATGTCAGCACCGTACCCCCCCTGTCCGCACTGTACCCCAGCCCCGTACCTGTACGCGCCGCACCCCAGGCCCGTACCCCAGCCCCGCACCTGTACGCGCCACACCCCAGGCCCGTACCCTAGCCCCGCACCTGTACGTGCCGCACCCCAGGCCCGCACCTGTACGTGCCGCACCCCAACACCGTACCCCAGCCCCGCACCTGTACGCGCTGTACCCCAGGCCCGTATGCGCCGCACCCCAACACCGTACCCCATTCCCGCACCTGTACGCGCCGTACCCCAACACCATACCCCAGCCCCGCACCTGTACGCGCCGTACCCCAGGCCCGTACCCCAGCCCCGCACATGTAAGCGCCGCACCCCAACACCGTACCCCAGCCCCGCACCTGTACGCACCACACCCCAACACCGTACCCCAGCCCCGCACCTGTACGCGCCGTACCCCAGGCCCATACCCCAGCCCCGCACCTGTACGCGCCGCACCCCAACACCGTAGCCCAGGCCCGCACCTGTACGCGCCGTATCCCAGGCCCATACCCCAGCCCCGCACCTGTACGCGCCGCACCCCAACACCGTACCCCAGGCCCGCACCTGTACGCGCCGTACCCCAGGCCCGTACCCCAGCCCCACACCTGTACGCGCCGCACCCCAACACCGCACCCCAGCCAGCACCTGTACGCGCCGTACCCCAGGCCCGTAACCCAGCCCTGCACCAGTACGCGCCGCACCCCAACACCGTACCGCAGCACCCTCACCAAGCATCGCGTATGTATGGACCTCACCTACGCGAAAAAGACTCGTACAGACCCAGGACACTGTAAAACAGCACAAGGAGGGTCAATTCGACTCGCACAACACCACAAAACACGTATACATGACAAAATACATCTCAATGACTGACCTGGCACATCCAAACAGGCAAACAGAGGCCCAAAATCACAACCACCTCTTATAACACACCCACCAAAATTTCAAACCCAGCCACACCCACAAATGGACCAATAAAAAGGGCCCACACACACAAACCATGAGCCTTTGCAACAGACCCACTGCTGCCAGACCCCACAGACAAACAACTGCACCCATACACCTTAACTCACACACCTTCACACAACCTCCTTCACAAACACCCCCTCTTCACATTCACACCCACACCGTCACATTCACACCCACAACCATCCACACCCCACACCATGCCCACAGACAAGAATCCAAAGTTCACAAGGGCGGAGCTGGACCTCCTTGTCAACAAAGTCTTCAGAGTCGAGCCACAGCTGTTTGGAACATTGGTCAGACAGACCAGCATAGCCCAAAAAACTAGCCTGTGGCAGAGGATCGTCGATAGGGTGAATGCTGTTGCGCCCATCCGAAGGACCAGGCATGAATGCCAAGCCAGGTGGTACGATCTGCGGAGGGCAGTCAAGGGGAAAATGAACGAGGAATACGCCCAGAGTAACATCACTGGAGGTGGGCTGCCCCGCAGACTGGTACATTACCATCCCTGGGAGGAGAAGGTGATGGCCCTGCTTCCGCCGGTGGGAGTACACGGAGTCGAAGGAGTCGCAGAGCCTGGTGCGTACACAAACAACTGACGTAACATGGGGGCAATGGGGTAGACACCACAAATACACCAAATGCACGCAACTTCCCCCAAGCACTCACCGCACACAACCACACTCAAAAACCACGCTCATGCCACTAACGTCTCCATGCCCCATTCACTAATCAAGGTAATGCCATGTCCCAGGCTACACGAACCACAAACTCAAGACTGGATGTCCAGGATGCTGGGAGGGTGGGGCTCACACAACACATTGTGCAACTCAGAAGCAGACACCAATGCCCTCAGCCCATATGGCCTAGGTACATACCCATGCACCATGCACAATGCACAATGCACAGGGACTGGCAAAGTACTGACAAGGTAGCTGACACTTGGTGCTGCTGTATGCAGCACAAGGCCCTCCTGTGACCACTGTACACTCAAACACCAACTCCACAAGCACAGATATCTAGCACAGGAACTCACACTCACTGTCATGCCAGCATGCACCATGAGGGGACAGACACATCACCTGGGAGACCCAATGCCAACTCACACTACACACAACAGCAGGCCCGGTCACCCCCCCTTACACAAGCACACACCCTCGGGGCAGGCAACGGATTTCCCACTCTCACAATGGACATGTGACACAACAAGACCAATCCATAGCCAAATAAGCATCCTAGCCAAAATTCTACAGGTCACACACATACCCATCCCCAAGTGGAAATTGAGAGGAATGCTAGGCACATCCAACTACCTGGAGGAACTGTGACAACTTGAATATGTATGAAACATGGATGTCGCATGAAACAGCATTAACATTGTCTCTCTCTCAAACACAGGGCAACGTCATGGATCTCCCCCAACACTGGGGGGCAACAATCACAGTCCCAGGCTCGGCGTGAAGATGATCCCACCGGCAGCGACGACTCTCACCACTCCGTGGATGACCCTGACCAACCTGGCCCCTCTGGTGCCCAAGCCCCTGCAGCACCTGCTTCAGGTACATCTGTGCCAACCCCCACCCCCATTCCTGCCACATCCCAGGAGACACCCAGGAGCCCTGTTCGCACTGAACAACAGAGCCAGTCTGACCAGGAGGGACAAGGTTCTCCGGGCACCCAGGAGGAGGCAGACAGCCCCGCAAATGCCATCCCTCAGGGGTCCCGTAGACCCGATGTGCCCACAACGGCAGGCCAGGCTCGTGTGGGCAGGGGTGGTGGGAGTGGAGGCAGGCGGAGGCGCGAACCTGACCAGCCAGCTGAGGGAACCGGTATGTCACACATACGCCACATCCTGGACACATACCGGCATGACACCAGGGGCATCAGCCAGGTAGTGTTGAGCCTCACAGAGATGAAGGGGACCCTCGACGAGATGAAGAACCTGCAGGCCGAGCAACATGCCAGTCAACGACAACACCAAGGACGGATGGAGGCAAGACTGGCTGAGCTCCTGGCGGTGCAAAGGGACATGAGCCATTCACTCAGTCGGATCGCCGACAACATGGGCAACCCTCCCTGTGACACCAGGCGCAGACCAGCACCAGCCACAGGGAGGGAGGAGGAGGAGGAGGATTCGTCCGACGGAGCGTCCCAAACATCGTCAAGGCCTGCATCTGAGGGTCCCCGGAGGAAGGTGGGTCGTCCACGGAAAAGACCGTGAGAGTCAGCGGACCATCCACATCTCCCAGGTCACCTGGCCTGGCACCTGGCCCTCTGGCGCAACAGCAGCACCTCATCCAATGACATTCTCTGCCAAATGAACTTGCTAGTCACAATCTGACCAATGAGGACCAACACTGTGGTCTGGACTCTGATGACTGCAAATGCCAAGGATACCATCTCCCCCTGTGAACTTAGGATTCTATGCACCCGGTAGATCACCTTATTTTATCTACCAAAACACGTACCCCACCGCAAATAAAAATCTTATTTTTTCATGAGATGTTGCTGTCATTTTGCATTAGTCCACAAGATATGTGTGTGTAAATGTCAAACTAAGCCTGAGTGTTGAACTAACTCCAGCCATCCATACCCTGGGATCTGAGTCTGGTACAGGACACACATGGGTCACAATGTATCATTCAATGCAGACATGGAGCACAACACTCACCTGTGATGGCCTCAAGCTGCTGAGGGGGGGCTTGCAATACTGTGCGGACAGACCTTTTTGGAAGAGTATCATTAAGGCGCAGAGGTCATGGCTCATGTGGAGGTTCCCGGGGAGGGAGTCCCAGGTATGTTTGGCCAGGTGGGAGAACTATGTCCTGCATGCTGGAGTAAGGTGGATGTGAAGAATGGTGTCCAGGGCAAGGTTGGATGCACGGAGATGGCCCAACGGGGTCTCGGATGACAGTGGTACAATGTTGGTTTGGGGTCGGGGTTGTGGCCTGCCTCCTGAGTGTGGGTGTGGAGTGTGAAGGACATCCTGCAGCAGACAGTGATCCATTGCAGCTATCTCTGCTGGACGGTGATGTGGCTGGTGCGCCGGATGTTGAAGCTGAGGTGTGCAGATGCACCCTGGATGTGGACAAGTTTCCCGGGAGTTTGGATGTACTTGCTCTGTAGAGGGCAGGGCAGTATTTGACACGGATGTTGTCATGGACCTGGGGGATGGTCTGTCTTTCCTTGGAGTGGATCTATCTGGGGATCATGTGCATAATGCAGAGGGTGTTGCAGCCTGAGGTACAGATGCTGGTGATTGGCATGGCAAATGTGAGCAAGCAATTCATGATGCATACCATCTTGTGTGCGTGGCCACTGGGTGCTTTTGCGGGTGGGACACAAGCAGTTGACCCAGCTGTAAGGGAACAATCCTCAGATGATTTCCTCAGTCCTGTACAAGTCCAGCCTCAGGTGGCTGATGTTCAGCCATTCATCAATGGATCTAATGCATTCTTGAATATTAGAACTGGCAATGTCTGCGTCTTTGGTGAGGGTGAGGAGCACCTGGCTGTCAATGGCATACGAGCTGATGATGAGGTGCTGTGCGCATGTGATGGTGGAGAGGGAGGTCCTGGACACATTGTACATTGACACTCTGATAGATGATACCTGTGCCATGTGCCAGACGACGACACCATGCTACATGCAGAAGCTTTGAGTCCCACTCCCATGGCCTTGCTGGGGTACAGAGCCGGTGGGGAGTAGGAGGGACATGACCTGGTTGGTGTGACAGGGCCTGGAAGGCGTGGCAGCGCTGTGTAGGCAGTTGGAGTTGCACACTCATCATGCAAAGGTGTTGTGTGTGCGCTTAGTGAATGCCTGAGAGCAGGCGGTAGATTTGCGGATGGACATTGCTTGGAGGGTGGCTGCAACATCAGACTGTAGCGTGATGTGGGTCATGCAAGGACATGAGGGTCGTGCAGTGTGCACGTTGCATGTGCAGACGGTACAGCATTTGGCACCACGTGGCCGCAACTGTGGCACAGACAAGTTGATGACAGCCAAATGAATGGGTGGAGGGAGAAAGGGAGGAGCATCTTTGAGGCGTGTGTGTTGCCAAATCCGGAAACTTTGTGTGCCCTTGCTGCAGGGGCTGCAGCAGCATGCCATGAAACTAGCTGTGGGCCAGTGTGAGTGTACAGCCAGACACATTACAGGCGTGACATACATCCACATATCTGCATTCGAAGGATGTTATCTCATACAGACAGCTGGCGGCAAGTTAGATGCACAGGTCAAATGTCATTTAAAAAGTACAGATCACACACATTGCCATGAAGGGGTACATGTCAAAACTGATAACACAGACATTGAGACAACGCAGATATGTCCTCAGGTCGAAATACCATGTTCGATGCATACAGACACATGTTACGTGGGATTCCACATGTGGCATGGTGTGCGTAATTGTGTGCCATGCACATCTACACACAGACATATGTTGGATGCAGCAACAGCAGATGCAGTTGACGGAACACCAACAGCAAGCTCATGGGAACACATGACACACACATGACATAGTCACATTGTGGCACGCTGGTAGTTAGATGTCAGGTGTAATTATCCGTGTACCTGGCATCAGGAGACAGTTGCGGGTGTTGGTGACTGTGCCATACCAGTGATGCAGTGCTTGACACGTTTGTACTACATGCACACATGTGCAAAGTGTGAAGGGGAAGTGTGCCACATAGTGCCCCATCACACATGACATGTGTACACAGGTCATCACACATCTATTGTGCTAAAACATGAGGAGACATGTGCCACATCACTGTCTGACACACCTAGTCCCTGCACATGAAGGACTGCACTGACAATGACTTGATGTACAGCCTTGTGCGAGTCTGACACCTCCATTCATTTCGTGTGCGCCTCCTATCACCAGTGTAAGCTGTGAAACGCACTGTACACACGCTCTGAGGGCGTGTGTACGGTTGTATCACTATATTTGGTTTGGGTAGGAGTATGCGTGTGTGTACGGACCGTACACACGTACGTGTACGACCAGTGTGTACACGTACGTGTACTACCATAGTACATGTACGTGTACACACTGGTCGTACACCTAGGTGTACACACTGGTCGTACACGTACGTGTACACACTGGTCGTACACGTACGTGTACACACTGGTCCTATCCCTATAGTGGTGTTGGCGTAAGTGTACGCCATAGTGATACGACCCCTACACACGCGTGTACGGGTCGTATCCCTATAGTGGTGTTGGCGTAGGTGTACGCCATAGTGATACGGCCCGTACACGCGTGTGTACGGGTCGTATCACTATGGCGTACACCTACGCCAACACCACTATAGGGATACGACCCCTACACATGCGTGTACAGGTCGTATCCCTATAGTAGTGTTGACGTAGGTGTACGCCATAGTGATACGGCCCGTACACGCGTGTGTACGGGTCGTATCCCTATAGTGGTGTTGCCGTAGGTGTACGCCATAGTGATACGACCCCTACACACACGTGTACGGGTCGTATCCCTATAGTAGTGTTGACGTAGGTGTACGCCATAGTGATACGGCCCGTACACGCGTGTGTAGGGGTCGTATCCCTATAGTAGTGTTGACGTAGGTGTACGCCATAGTGATACGACCCCTACACACGCATGTACGGGTCGTATCACTATAGTAGTGGTGCCCTAGGGGTACGTGTGAAACGCACCGTACCTGTGTGGGGATTTGAAAATTACAATGGGGACACATAAGGGACAAGTATTAGGGCCTAAATGCATGCTGGTTGTCATGGATACCGAGTTTCAAGATCAAATATTTCCATCATGTGGGCTGGAAAAAGCAGTTGCCCACATTATACATTGTTGCAAAGTGGTTGTTGACTTGACAAGCTGCTGCAAATTTGAAAGATGCTAATGATGTCACTGGTGTATGTTTAAAGGGAATGGAGGAACCGTAGGATGCAAATGAGTCTGACCAATCACTCTGTACTCCTGTAAATGAAATAGGCCAGCAAGGCAGATATAAGTCAGGCAGAACCCATGAGAGGGCACTTGCCTGCACAACATGTCAGTCGACACCACTGCTGCTGTCTTGTCTTCCTCTGGCACCATGTCAAGGTCTGTGGAGAGGGCCCAGCCACTCACCCAGGAGGAGAGTGAGGCGTTGCTGGGCGTCATCCTCCCACAGTACCCCAGCCTGTATGGTAGACCAGGGGAGCAGGTGAGTGCTGACTCCACTACCTTTGACTGTGCCCCTTTTTTTGTGACTGTCACTTCTGGCATTGTGTCCAGGTGTGACAGACATGCAATGTTGTTTAGAGTGGGTCCCGGGGGGAGGGGGGGGGGGGTTGGCTTATGTCTCTCATGCAGAGCATGATGTGGTTCATGTGTGCACTCCTCACTTGCATTGTGCTTACTGTGACATTCACTGCATGGTGCATGGCACATTCAGCGTGGCTAATCCTCTTGGGCATTCTTGTCCTATAGTCCTGAGGTGAATCAGTGGTCCCCCCGGTGTGACAGGTGACTGTACCCACAGATGTGTGTGAGTTGAGTGGAGCTGTGGTGAGAGTGTCCAAATGATGTGTACGCCCCCTGGACATTGATGTGTGTGAATGTTCCTTGTCATGTGGGTGAGTGTCTATGTGGAGTGTTGCACCACAGCTGCATGGAGGAGGCAACTGCTCTACCCATCTGATGTGAAAAGTAAGCCGTGCTGTGTGTCTGACTTGCTGAGCTAGCCCCACGCCTGTGAAAGTGGCACATGTGCAGAGTGAGGTTTGTATCCGCTGTTGCCAATGGCAGGTGAATGATCTGTGCCTGTGTGTGTCTGTGTACTCTGCTGAGGTTGCGTCAGTGGCCTGGGGCATTTGACTGCTTGGAGGTGCTGTCCATCAGCCTTGTGTTGCTTGTGATGCACAGTGTGTGCCATGATCAGGGAGTGTGTCGAACCCCTCATGCCACCTGTGTACTTTCAATGCCATGTAGTGCATTGGGGCTTACACAGAGGCGAATGTCCCTATGACAAAGGTGCTATTAGTTGGCAGCATACTATGCCCTGTTCAACATATCAAAGATGTTCAAATGTGTGACATGGAGCAGGTGTAGTGATGTAGTCTCACTTTGTCAGCCTCACAGGTAACCGCCTACGAGAAGGGTAAGATTTGGAAGCGGGCCGTCAGGGCCGTGATCTCGGTGGAGGGTCGCAGTCGGCGCCTGCCCCAAGTGAGGAAACGCTGGCAGGACATCCGGTGCTGGACCAGGAGGATCGCCCGGGTCCTGCTGGGGGACTCACCACCACGCAAGCACGGCGGGCGCCGGCGCCTGACCCACCAAATGAAGCGTGTCCTGGCGGTGGTCTTCCCTGAGATGGATAGGCGGTTACAGGAGAGACTGCAGCAGGAAGGGGGTAGGTACATGTGTGTTTGTTGTGTGTCACCAGCTTTTGGAAGTGCTCACTCACCTGGATACACTGCCAGGGTTTATATGTGCAGTGCATATCCTGTTCCCCCAAGTCAACCGGTGCTGTTCTTCCTCCCTTCCCCTCCTTGACATGTGTTCCCTGGTCTGTGTGTAATCACTATTGCACATGGTCATCTAGGCTGCAAGTTAATCAAGGTGCACACTGCTTTCAGCATCATGTGTGGGGGTGGTCTGTGACATGTGTTGGTACCTTGCCTGTGCCCTGTCCTGTTCACTCATTTGGGGGTCCATAATTGTTGGCACTGTCCTGAGTCTCAACATAGGAGTGTGAGGTTTCAAATAAACAGACTTGCAGCATGTATGACCGATGTAGTGGCCTCAGACATGATGTGCATGAGTGGGAGATATGCATAGTGCCGGGACGGTTGCTCCTGTTACAGTCAGATCATTCCAGGACCATGGAGCAGTGTGCCCACTACAGTCCCCTGAGACACCTTTTCCTAGGAATCATGTGTGGCATCAAACACTGTGCCCATTCACTGTGTGTTCAGCATAGGTTGGCCTCTGTGGCATTGTTCCATGGCCTCATTTGTATTTACGTAAAGTGTGCTACATGTGTTCACTGTCCATGGTGACCCCATTAGGCTTGTGCATCCTCACACTGGGCAGTGCCTGTGTGTCTATGTACAACTATCTGTTGATGGTTGTTTGTCACAAATATGTGTGGTCAGCCTCAAGAGGTGATGTTGAGTACATTTAGGAGTTCTTGATGCACATTTTAGTAAACCCAGATTAAGAGGTGTAACTACTTGCTCTGTCTCAATCACATTGTCTCAGGTAGGGGGGGGTTGTGCAGGCATGGCCTACATGTCCAAACCTTATGTCTCCTTGCCAGGTCTGACCTGTGTGTGATAATTGTCTGGACAGACACTCAACGTGCAGTGACCCAGGCATGTTGTGCAGGGTGTAATGTTTGTGCTTTGCAGCATGTGGCAAAAGTCAAAAGACATGTTTCCTGCTCATCCATTTTTGGCACCGGTGTGTGCTCCAGATGCTACGTAGTTTGGTCTGTGTGTGCTGACATCTGTGTGGACATTCTTGGTTCCCATGAGGGTGTTTCCTCAGTGCAGGTGCTCCTTATTCCGACACAATTGCAGGGCCATTAGCTAATGCATTGTCCTGTGTCTGGACATGTGTGCCACTCCACATGACAGGTAGTGGGTCAGATGTGTTGCCAACTGTGTCATCATGGTACGGATGGCCATGTGACAGGTGGCATGATTCAAGTTGCTAGTCAAGATGTCTTGTACCTTGGCACTGACTACACTTGTCAACATGTCCTAATAGTTTATATGCTTGACTTTGATTTTTTGTTGTGAAGGACAATAATGTGCCTGCATGACAGATGTCTCCCAAGGAAGTGCACAAGAAACCACCTTTACACTTTTAGGGGTCACGCTGGCACATTTAAAACAAAGGCACAGTTCTGTAAAAAAATTGATTTGAGATTATACATATACATGTTCCCACAGTGTGGTTGCATTTGGGTTAGTCCTCGGTTGTTGCTGATACCAACTTACGGGTGTCAAGTCATCCAGACCACCGTGGTGCCATGTATATGTACTTCCTGATACCACATTTCTTCTTAACAGTGGCTTATTTGAATTAGGCTGGCAGCTCATACAATGACTGTGTAAATGTCGTTTTTTGTGCACCTCCTTGTGTGACTTCTGTTATCCAGGCACATGTGTGTTCTGTTCCAAAAGTGGCACATTCACACATTCCAAACATGTCGATTGTGTAAAGTGTTGTGATTCCCAAGGGATCACAATGTATTTCTTTAGGGTTTACAAAGTACTCACAGGTCTCTGAGTGTGGGACACCTTCAGCATTGGCGTCTGTTATTTGGCCTTGGGTGCAAAAATACTGTTTCTTTCACAGTGAACAAGAGGTGGCATGCCTTCATAGTCTGGCTGTGCTCCACTGTTCACAGACACTAGCTTCTCTGTATAATTGGATATCGAGTTATTTGCTGTTGTGTCCTGATGTTCATTATTTCAGGTGGCATGGTGGGTGAACCAACTGGGGAGTGCAGGGCTTACATATGTGCGGAGTATTCTAGATGTTACTCATGATGCATTTCCTGATATGCACTGTGACCTATTTTGTTTGGACTCATGTGTCACATGTACACAGGTGACTGATTATTTCATGTCTCTTCACCTTGCACACAGCATCATCGGGGGACACCGAGGGAGACACCTGCACGGACCAGGAGGAGGGATCGAGCACCGGTGCCACCACTGCTGGGGAGTCGGGGGAATCAAGTGGCACTGAGGGCGAGGGGAGTCAGGCGGAGGACCTGTCTAGTACCAACACCGACTACGACGCTGACGGGTCCGAGGCTGAGCTCCCTGAGGGGGCGGAGGCTGCTCCAACAGCTGGCAGCAGCACTACAACTGTCACCGCCCCCTCCATTCCCATCACCGCCCTCCCAGTTGCTCAGGTCCCTTCTGTCTGTGTAGGGCAACAACGTGTCTCCTTCGTACCAAGCACCGCACCCCCTGCCCCTGTCTCCCCTGCTGCCCTCACTGCCGAGTCTGTGGACATTCAGCGGCAGTTGCAGGTTGGGCAGACATCGATCCTGACTGTCCTCCATGGCCACACCAGACTGCTGACACAGATGGTGTCGTACATGGAGGGCATATCATCAGCGATGTCTGACCAACGGATGTTGCTGAGGTCCATAGACTCGTCACTGACGGCAGCAGTGAGTCTCCTGCAGCGCTTCGTCCCCCCCTACTCCTGAACCATCCACACTTCCCACTCCCATGCCTGTCCCAAGCACACCCAGACATTCCCAGGCACGCACCCCACCAGACACAGGCAGCACACCAACAGGGAAGGGCAAGCGCACACCTCCTGTCACCCACACTCGGGGGGAAGAAGGCACACCCACTGGGTCTAGGGCACACAGGCAGACACGCAGCCACAGTCCAAGTCCGCATGCCTCACTCCCCAGTCCCTCCAATGTCACTCCCCTCGGCTCCCCTGCCCCACAGTATGAGAAGGACACATACTTGGCTGTGCTGGGCCTCAACCCCACTGGTTCACCATCACGCCAACGGGCAAGTCACTCCACGGGTAGGGGAGTTGAGTCCCCCCCCTGTCCACCACCTCCGCCAGTAGCGCTGCAACCCATCCCTCTGACCCCTCCCCCTCCTTGGGGCCTGTGGTTCCTTCGGGTGCAGGGGAGAAGCTGGACCAGCTTGCGGACGTGTGCAGCGCCATGCTAACCTCCACCTTTGGCGCTGCCCCACCCCCTGTGGTGGAGTCGTCCATCCCTGCACCCACAACACCTACCCTTCCCCCTCCTGTCCCTGCGGTGCCTGGTCCTTCCCCACATGATGCCCCCCCCAGTCGCTGAACCAGAGGTTTAGTATGTGCAGGCAAGCTCGGGGAGACGCATGGACATGTGTCCCCCCCCCAGGACTTCGCATCTGGACTGGCCTATGGCCTTTGTAAATATTGTCCTTTTATACCTTTTAATTTAATGCTGAATAAAGCATTTTGTTTTCCCTTTGACCACGATTGGTTTTCAGGTATTGATGTTGGTGCTGATGATGCTCCATGAGTTGACGGCAGCAGTGAGTCTCCTGCAGCGCTTCGTCCCCCCCTACCCCTGAACCATCCACACTTCCCACTCCCATGCCTGTCCCAAGCACACCCAGACATTCCCTTGTACTTGTAGTGTCACTCGTCCCATTATTTACCTATGCATGCAGGGCTGCCGCTACCAGCATATGGTGACATGAGCAGGTTTAGTAACTGTCACACCTGACAGGGGACACCTGGAGGGCCCTGGGGCCACACAGGCCCTCAACATGACAAACTAAAATACAGCAGAAACAACACGAAAAGAGCGAGTGTGAGGCTGGTGGGTAAAGCCGGAGACAACACAACCCCACTCACGTCACAGTCACAACCCCCAGACGAAACAAGCACACAACACAACCCCACTCACTTCATGATAACCCCAGACGAGAATCACACAACACCACTCACCCCATGACTCAACTCCCAGACGAAATTAAAGCAAACAACCCCCATGCGAGAGAATTACCCAGCCCCGCTCACCTCCTCACACAATCCCCACAAACAATCACACAACACAACCCCACTCACCTCCTGACAACACCTCCAGACGAGACTAAAGGACACAACCCAACTCACCTCATGAGGAACCCCAGAAGAGACTCACCTTGTGACACCACCCCCAGACTAGGAAAGCACACAACCTCACTCACTTCATAAAACAAGCAAAACAGAAAGCAGCTCCACATAGTGGGAGGGCGAGGGCTGCCCGCGCATGTGCGGTACCTGTAACTTTCGCGTGCCCAGTGGAAGCGTGTGCGGCCGGTGCAGACAGCACCTGTCCCCTTCTGGGGTTCCCGTGGTGAAGAGGGAGCCCCGGCGCCATAGAGGAAGTGCGGGAGCTGAAGTCCCGGGTCCCAGGTGGGGGCCCGAGTGAAGAGCGGCAGATAGCAGTGCGGGGCTCCCATGCCTAAGGAGAGAACCCCGCGTCGTGCTGGCAGAAGTATAGAGGAGCTGGAGTGCTCCGAAAGCGCGCCGCAGCCAGCCGCCGTTCAGGAGGATTCCCCCGCAGACCGGGTGAGTGGGGGATTTTCCATTTGTCCAGTGATTTTGCCGATGAAGGCACAGTGTCAATGTTTATTTCCTGAGCGGACCCCCCGTTGCGGGCCGCTCCAACGATGGGCCGCGTTAAAAAAAAAGTGAAAGTGAAACTGCAGGCTGGCTTACGAGGACGGCAGGGGGACAGGAGATGTGCACACTGCGTGCCTGTAAGTGCGTACACAGGCTCCAATCGCCAAAAGCCTGCACGTGCCTATCTCCTGTCCCACTTCCGAGGCAAGTCAGCAACAACAGATCTCGCTGGCGACAGCGCTTCGCGCTGCGTTCGCCAGGCGAGACCTAAAAACGAGGTTAAACCTGTGTTCTTTCAACACAGAACCCAAATGACATTCCTCAGCTACAGTAATCCTTTATCTGGATCTCAAACAAAAAGTAGGAGTCGAACGCTACCTTCACTAGGTAACCAACTCTGAACATAGGTTTTATCTAATCCGATTCAGATTAGGTATTGTTCATTTTTCTGCAGGGCTCATAGTTTTACAGTCTTCCGCCTTGTCCCTATGATGTTATTGCTAAACAAACACATGCCTATGTTTAGTTCTTTTGTGGCTTTTACATTCAACACAGATTGCTTTTTTTATAGCCTGCATTGCGTTCATTAGGTTCTAGATCCCACTCTGTTTGTCACACCTTTTAAGTCTAGAGTCTAAACAATGTTGTTTTGCCATTACAAGTTTTGTCTATCATACCCTAAACATCAGAAAATCCACAAGTTAAAAAGCATGCTATTTTTAGTATATGTATGAATATATTTTTTTTAAAGTCTTCTAACTATTGCCTGAAACCTGTATACCCTCCTTGATATTTCATCAGCCCTTAGCTACAGTTGAGTAAGGCTGAAGGGGCTCTTAAAGGCTGCACCAAATGTGATTCTAATGGCGCTCATACTTTTAACAAGCCTTTCCACACAAGCTGCATAGATTACATTCTTGTTGACTTGAGACTATGGCCAGCAGTTAATGGCATGTCAGTGTTAGGTAGAACCAAAAGCGATCATAATCCTTTATCTGCCATTTTACAAGCTTTTTGTGAGACTATCCCCTCAGACCCTTGTCTACGGATAAACGTCATCTAAAGTGAAACAGATTTGGCACACCCAGAAATCTTGGTTGCTAGTTAAGAAGTCCTTAATGCAGTTCTTACCTACAATGGTGAGTTCTACGTTAGTTCTCCCAACCAAGTGGTGGTTCTGCATAGGGCACTCTTTGAACAAATTCTATCTTGTTTTACCATTCCGAATACACACAATCAGAAAAATATAGGTAAATATCATTCCTGGTATAACAAATATTGCCGCACAGCAAACTTCTCTTTAGTTAAATCTATAAAAAAATAAAGACATGGTAAGTATTCCATTTCTAAGAAAGGAATACAAAAAGGCCATTGTTCAAGCAAAAAAAAGACGAAGAGAGGTGGGCTGTCCTTCTGGGTGCATGCTTAGCCAGTGAACTTTCTAAATTCTGGCTACTGGTCTCACGGGGACGTCCCGCAGTTGCAACAGATCATTCTAACAATGATGCTGCTACTGACTGGGTCAACTACTTCCATAATCTTTACTCTGATGATTCTACCGATATTACAAAAACAACAGTTATTACTATTTCTCAGACGAACATCAAACCTGAGCCTTGGTTTGAAATGGCTGATATTGTACAGTCACAATACTGTTACGTGTGGCTGTGCGACTGGTCCAGACGGCATTCCAGCAGACCTATTCCTATCTAATATAGAGGCCTCTTCTCGCTATATTTTAACTCTGGCCAATGCTATAGTGGCTGGGGAACCCATCCCTGATTCTTGGAAAGGCACCATAGAAATACCTATAGACAAAAAGTGCGACCGTTCCACACTCTCTAATTATAGGCCAATAAGTCTTATAGATTGTATTCAAAAGATCTGTGGTTGTTGCCTTCTCAACAAAATACAAGACTGGATGGGTGAAAGTGATGTTTTAAGTACATTTCAAGCAGGCTTTCGCCTCAGGGTCTCAACTATTATTCAGGTCTTTCGTTTCGTGTTAATTTACTGGAGAATGGTCTTGATCGTCAGGAGCCACCTTCATTTTGCCCTTGTCGAGCTAAAATCGCCCTTCAACCTGATTCCTTGATTTGGCCTTTGGATTCTCTTGGCTGTTCTGGCAACGCCCCCACAAATTTTATCCCTTTTAGTTTGCCTGCACAATAATAAAGTGTGTATCCGCTTGAGAGGGTGTCCCGGCTCCCACTTTGTTTTCACCTTTTACCATTGATATTGTGTCCTTTTTGTCCAAAGTGGAATCCGATGCCCTATCTCTGGTAGGCACTAAATCTCCGATTCTACTCTACGCAGATGAAACCTTGTTGATCTCCAAGACTCTGTGTGGTCTTCAGAAACTATTGACTCGTTTTAACAAGTTTTGTGTCGCACGTGGCTTGGTAATCAACACTCATAAAACCAAGGGATGTGTTTTAATCAGCACAGATCTTATAAGGGCAGCTTATGTTTGGGGGTGCTCCACTTGAGAGGGTTGACTCTTTAGCATACTTAGGGGTGACGTTTGCAGAGGGCATGTCCTGGCACCTCCACATTAACAATGCAACTACTAAAGTCAAGCAGATTTCAGGGGTTATACTCAAGGAGCTCTCCATGTCATACACAAAACTCATTTCACCTGCACTTAAGATCTATGAGGCAAAGGCTTTGGGTTCAGCACTAGATGGAGCAGAACTATTGGGGTACTCTAAATACAATTCCTTAGGAATCTCGTTCTCTTCTTCTCAGCACTCCATTATATTTATTGCTTAGTGATTTGGGAGTTGCAGGTGCGGCGAGTAAAATCTGTTTACAGCCACTGCTCTTCCAGAGACGCCTTTGGACCATCCCCGAGCTTGCCCCCGAGATATTCCATTATGTTGAAAGAGTGAAGGATGTTATGAAGGCCGATCATTTTAGTAAAATCCCTTGGATTAGTAATTTAAAGTTACAACTATACTCGCTAGGGCTGCATGACTTGTGGGACCATCCGGTCACAACTGCTTTTCCACCAAAGGCCGAACTGAAAAATAAATATAGGGCACGTGATGGCTGATGAATCACGGAGAGCCACTAGCCCTCGATTGACTGCTGATTTCATTGAAATCAAGTTTTTTAAGGGGGTTTGAGCCATTTTGGGATCTTGTCACTGATCCTCTACATAGGAAACTATACTTTCAGTTTCGCATAGGCACCCTACTATCAAGGATGCCTACTTCTGGATGAGTTGGTGAAGGAGACACTTCTTGTCCTACCTGTAATCTTACAAAAGAGAGTATTTCCCATGCATTGTTTGTCTGCCTTTGCCACGTATCACCTCGCCATACTTGGTGTGCACTGGTATGCAGACTACTGGGAGTACCCACCCATCAAGGGGCTCTGCCTATCCTCAGATCGGAACCTTACCAAGTCCTAGCTATTTCTATTTCTAAGTTTCCGGGCGCAATGTGGGTGCTTTGTGATAAAGCCTTGCGTCTCCATGTCACTTGATTTTATTTAAGTGTATTACTAGCTCACACTTTTTTAGCTGTCCCACTAACAGTTTGATGTAGTGGTATAACCTCCTATAAATAATTAGGCATTGTTCTATATCTTTTAGATAATTTATGAATTTAAATATGAATCAATGTATTCCATTTTATATAACGTTTGTACCACTGTATATATTTTATTTTTGGAATTGTTTTGCTGGGGATTTTATAAGAATGGATTATTAATTGAATGTTTTTTACAGTGCTTGTTTTTCTGGCCCTGGTGGCCGAAAAAAGTAATTTGACTGACTGTATGCCCTGTTCTGTTTTTGAGAATTGTCCTCAGCTGTTAAAATATTCATTTTAAAAGTTTTGTATTTTAATTTTATTACGGAGATTTTATTTTGTAATTTGTATAGCTCTAGTTGGTACCAATGTACTTTTATTTGTACGGCATGTTTTTATCTTTCATGGCTCTGTGCCAAATAAAGTTAAATTGACTAACTGAGTGAAATCCTTTGCTTAAATTTTATTTGTATATAGTAAAAAAAGTTTGTATTATATTAGTACTGTTAGTGTTTAGAAATATACTAAAACATAGTTCATGTTCGTAATCAAAAATATTATTAATTGGAGGAGGAGCCTAGCGCGCAACCAAGATGGCCGCGTAGGCTTACGGCTCTCGAGGGCCCCCGCAACCTCCCACGTCTATCCTGACTTAATCCTGGTTTATTCGACGGGCGTTTGCAGATGAACTTGCGCTGAGGTGCCACCAGTTTTCCAAATCCGGATCGGACGCCGGGAACCGGAATGGTTGCACTCCGAAGTTTGCGGCCTGCTCTCGCCTTGGTCCCGATCTCGAGCTGGTGAAGTGCCCGGGTACGAAGTGAACAACAGCGGCTGGTTGGGCTCGACCTGTCACGGACCCCGCAATTTCACTTTCGTTTTCAAGCTCGTTTTCTGATATCGGCTGAGAGACTTTGGTGTTTCAGAGGGGCGCGGACGGCGGAGTGTCTGGCCTGACTCTCGGACTATACATGGGCTTACTGTCGGCGACGGCTGTGTTCAATTGAATTAGCTACCCGGTCTCTTTTTCCTGGTGCGGGCGGGTGCCAACCTTGGTGGCCTCCAGACGATGGCGGCGAGACTAGACGGAGACAAGTCGAAACCCAAGTCAACTCGGAGGGGTGCCTATACCCAGGTCAACAATATGGATCGATATGCGCAGGCAAAGGGATCCCCTGGTAGCTCGCATAAATCGCCTGAGAGGTCTAAAGAGGTCTCAGACCCATCGTCAGAATTGACTTTGCTGGACGTCATGGGCGCCATTGAGGAGATGAAGACCGCTGTGGGTCAGCAGTTTGATACCTTGGCTCATAAATTGGACGCGGTCCTGATCGATGTGAATTTGGTCAGGGCAGACCTGTCCAAAACTAACGAGCGGGTCGACTCCTTGAGTCAAGCGGCGTCGAGTCTAACTGTTGACGTGGCCGCCCTGCAGACGGAGGTCCGTAGGTTGCGGCTAGCCAGTGATCTGACGGACCGTCGACTTGAGGACTCCGAGAGCAGGGCTAGACGGAACAATGTCCGTATCATTGGAGTGCCGGAAAGGTCGGAGGACTCTGCTGCGGATCTTTTTGTGGAGGATCTGGTGATCAATCGTCTCGCGCCCAAGGGACTGAGCAAGTTCTTTGCGGTGGAGCGGGCCCACAGGATTCCGGGTGGTGCGCCCAAAGTGGGTGCTCCCCCGCGGCCTATAATCGCCCGACTCTTTAACTTTCGGGATAGGGATGCTATCCTTCAGGCGTCGAGGGTGGCCGGGCCGCTGAAGTTTGAAAACTCTAATGTTAGCTTTTACCCGGACTTCACGCAAGCGGTCCAAAAACAACGGCTGGGATTTTTGGGCGTCAAACGGCGCCTGAGGGACATGGAGCTGAAGTATGCGATGTTATTCCCGGTTAGGCTGCGGGTTGAGTTCCGGAGTCGCTCACACTTTTTCGACCGTCCGGAGGCGGTTGGAGACTGGTTGGATGCCCTGCCTCGGGGACAGGATCGAGACAGTCGGACGGCGGAGCGCGGACAGGATTTGGTGGAGCAGGCCTAGAACTTGGTTCCTGGTGATGGACTGGACTGGTGACGTTTTGTACCTTGGCTCAACTGGACCCTAGTTTGGCACAATCTGCCCTCCAAATGCCTGGGGGTTGTGGGGAGCTTATTGGGGTCCTTTCCTCCTTCTGGGGTTCTTTTTGTATTATATGTTAGGGCGACAGGCACACTGCGAGTTGGGGGGGCTGTTTGAGCTCAAGCAGGGGTGCAGGGAGGGGGGAGTTGTGGTTTGGGGATTGTGGGGGAGGGGGGTTGTTGGGGATTGTTTGTTTGTTTCGCAAGGCAATGTGAAGTTCTCTGCTGACTTATCCGGTTTGTGCTTTCCGGGATGTGGGTATCATGCACGGGAGTGGGATGGGGGGTAGGGGATTGAGAATCCTTTCGTGGAATGTAAATGGACTGGGGGACAGGATCAAGCGTGGGGTGGTGTTGCAGTTTTTGAAACGGACTTCGCCCGACATTGTTTTCCTGCAGGAGACACATTTGATTGGGAACTCCTTCCATGCCCTAAATAGGAGGGGCTATCGCCTTGCCGCTCACTCTGGTTTCACTTCTGGCTCTAGGGGAGTGGGCATTTTGGTTAGGGCCTCTCTCCCATTGGAGGTGGACGAGGTGCTTCACGATGATAGGGGGCGCTATGTGGCACTGGTGGGGAGATGGGAGGGTAGGACTGTTTCGCTCGTTGCTGTGTATGTGCCTCCGGGGTTACAGACGGCTACATTTGCTGATCTGGGGCGTTTGGTCCCGGGACTCCCTGGGGGGGTTCTGGTGTTGGGGGGTGACTTTAATGCTGTTGTCTCCGGGTTGGAGGACCGTCACCCCCCCAGGGATCTCCCTAGGGCTCAGGCCTGGTTGGGTGGCTTTTTGGACACCTTGGGACTTGTAGATTGCTGGAGATTGATGCACCCGGGACAGGCGCAATATACCTTTCACTCGGGGGCCCATGGGAGTCTCTCGAGACTTGATTATATGCTTATGCCGGCTATTCAAGCTGGTATGATTGGGGAGGTGCGTCATTTAGCCCGTGGTATTTCTGACCATTCCCCTATATGGTTGCAACTGAAGGTTGTCCCTGGGGCAGAGGGGAGAGTAGCACCCGTTAGCCCTTGGTATATACGTAACCCTAAGATCCGCGTGGAACTGGTCAAGTCCACTGATCACTACTTCAATGATAATGTCGGGTCTGTGTCGTCGGCCGTCTCCCTATGGGAGGCTTATAAAGTGGTGATCAGGGGGCAGGCCTTGTCCCTTATCTCCCATGCTAAGAGGTGCGAGAGAGCAGAGGTGGTTCGCCTGGAAACTGAAATAGCTGAAATGGAGGAGGACTTGGAACGGGGAGTTACTGATGAGAAATTGCACGTTTACAGCCTCAAACAATCAGATTATAGAGCGCTAGTCACGGAAGCCGCTAAAGGGATGAGTAGAGAGCAGCAAGGACGACTGTATGATGTGGGGGATAAGGCCGGAAAGTTGATTGCTTGGTTGGATAAGAAGGAGAGAGCGAGCAGGGTGGTGCCCGTTGTGGAGAGAATGGATGGAGTGCGTGTGACTGACCCGGTGGAGATCGTTGACTGCTTCGCGGATTATTTCCGCGGGGTATACTCTCCAGTTTCTGTGCGTTCGGAGGAGGATTCTCATCTGTTGCTTAGAGATATTGCATTGCCAACCCTATCGGAGGCTGATGCAGTATTGATGGAAGCGAAGTTGTCGTCAGATGAGATCGCTCTGGCCACTCGCTCGATCGCATCGGGTAAGGCTGTGGGTCCTAATGGTCTTCCCATCGAACTATATAAGTTGCGTCCCGATAAGATAGCGCCGTATCTTCGGGACATGTTTTTCGCGGCACGTGCGGCGGGCTTCCTCCCCCCTGACCAACGCCTCGCCAACATAGTTGTGATACACAAAGAGGGGAAGCCGTGAGATCGCTGCGCCTCCTATCGGCCCATTTCGCTGTTGAACGCAGAACCCAAAATTCTGGCTAAGGTATTGGCTAATCGACTGGTTCGGGTCGTGGGCGACTTGATTCATCAGGATCAGTCCGGTTTCATACCCCATCGGAATACCGCTCTGAATTTAAGGCGGTTGCACGGCGTGCTTGCTAGAGCGGAGTTTATACGTGAGCTGGCCATCTTGGCATCTTTAGATGCCACTATGGCGTTTGACACTTTGGAGTGGCCGTATATTTGGGCCGTGTTGGCGAAATTTGGGTTCGGCCCTGAGTTTATTGGTTGGGTAAAATTATTATATGCTGACCCACTGGCTCAGGTGGTGGTGAATGGTAGGGTGTCGGCTCCCTTCGCACTGGGGAGAGGTACGCGGCAGGGATGTCCGTTGTCACCCCTTCTCTTTGCACTTTCTTTGGAGCCTCTCGCCGCCTGGTTGCGTTGGGAGCCGTCGCTGCGAGGCATTAGATGGACGCCGGAGTTTGAAGACCGTGTCTCCCTTTACGCGGATGACATCCTTCTGTATCTCACCTCTCCCCGACAGTCGCTAATTGTATTGGTGGACGTACTGAATTCCGTTGGTCGCAACTCTGGCCTGGTCATTAACTGGGCCAAGTCATGTGTTTACGTCCTCTCGGGCGAGGCCCCCCTCCTACCACGGGATTGCCCCATCCAGATTGCTACACTGGGGTTCAAATATTTGGGAATCTTTATCTCTCTGGATCCCGCGGTCCGCTATAAGCGAAACCTTCTCCCTCCCCTCCAGCGATTAAAGGCCGACGTCGCGAGGTGGCGACGACTTCCGCTCTCGCCGCTCGGACGGGCGGCATTGTTTAAAATGATGTCGCTACCTCGCTTCTTGTATGCTTTGCAAAATACTCTAGATGTCGTGCCGGCCCGTTATTTCCGGGAGGTGGAGGGTCTTCAGCGCCAACTGTTTTGGGACGGGCGGCCGCGGATTGCTCTCGCCAAGTTGACGCTCCCTTGGTACGATGGGGGGGTCGCCCTCCCCGATATTAAACGATACTATTGGGCGTCTCAGTTGGCGGCGGTGAACCACGGGATATACGGTCCTGCCTTGAATCCGGCCTTTGAGATGGATAAATTTCTGCTCCCGGGTGGGGATTATAATAGGGCGCTGTACTCGGTGACCCGGGACACGTGGTTGACAGGACCCACGCAGGTTGCGGTACGTGTGTGGCACGCGGCGAATGCTGCAATGGGGTGGAGGGATCGCTTGACTTGGGCGACGCCGTTGTATGCCTCCGGGCGGCTGGGCTGTTTGTGGAGATCGAAAGGCTTTGAGAAATGGGATATGATTGGTATATGTAAGGTGGGTGATCTTTGGGCGAAGGGGTCTTTCAAAACGTTTGAAATGCTTAAAACTGAATATAAATTAAACGATAGAGAGTACTTCCGGTATGCGCAAGTTTACCATGCCCTGTGTTCGGTTTTTCCGGACAATGCTGCTATCCCCGAGTATTCCCCACTGGAGGATAGAGTGTTGGATGGCTACGTGCCCGACAGCACTATTTCTCTGATTTATAAGAAACTCATTAATGATCGCGCGGACTTGTTGCTCCGTCTGCGGGAGGCATGGACGGGCGATGGCTTGGAACTGGACGATGAGGACTGGGTTTCGGCGGTGGCCTCCCCGAAAGAGGTGGCGATCCCGGCCCGCTTACGATTCGTACAGCTGAAGATCCTTCATAGAGTGTATGTCACGGGGCCCGGTCTGCTGCGTATGGGTTACTCGATGGATGGACTGTGTAAGCGTGGATGTGGCCTGCCAGGTACCTTTCTTCATATCTTATGGGAGTGTTCGGAGGTTGTGCGATTCTGGAATGGTATCCACACGTAATGGAGGAGGTCACGCACGTCGCTCTGTTGCCAGAGGCTAGGAGGTGTTTGTTGAATGTCTGGGAACCGAATGATTATAATGCGGCACAGACGCAGTGGGTGACTCTGGGGTACATGGTGGCTAAGCGTAACATTGCACAGCTATGGGGCTCCCCGAGGCCGCCCACGATCGAGGTATGGAAGGAGAATATGGACTGGTGTATGTTTAGGGAAAAGACGGTGTATGTGGCGAGAGGCAAGCCAGGGAAATGAACTAAGGTATGGGGTCCATGGAATTTATATCGTGGACGTATCTGCACCCCGCCTCTGCTATTAGAGGTCGATATTGCTTTGTCCCCCTAGCCACGCATTCTGCGGGATGGTGTGAGGTGTGTTCCATGCTCTGTCTTCCCGTTGCCCCCCATTACCGCTTCCAGACAAGAACTGCTTTGGACACTGTATGTTGGTCCCCGTCCTGGGAAGGGCACGCTGCTATTTCGGACTCTCATTGCCTTGAGTGTGTTTTATATTTAATAGAAAATGAAACTGTTTTTTCCGATTGCTCCTGGCCTATGGCCACAGCCTGTTACATGTGCTCACGAACTGCCGGGAGCTTTGCCTCTGGTTCATTTGAATGTGTGGCATTGCACTGTGGGCCCTCGGGCTCTATAGAGGCCGGCCCTGGTGGTTGTAGGCCCTTGTCTGTATTTTTGTCGTGTACCTACGGTTTCTAATAAAAAAAAAATATTTTAAAAAAATATATATATTATTAATTGCGTTTTCTTTTATAGAATAAGACATGCAACACATTTTTCTAATTTAATTTATGCTTTCAGAGTGTATTTAAGGTATAGTTTTCCATCTTTAAACATATATATATGAATTTAAAAATAGACGTGTATTTATAAATAAATGAAAACATTTTAATGCATTTTTATTACATAAAACATGTAAATCGGGGGCGTGGCTTGGATGGCCATCATGGCGGACGTGTGCTAGCTAGCTCCGTCCAGCCCGACAGACATCCTGCATTTATCCTGGCTCCCTCGGACCTTAAACCAGTCCTAGAGGGGGCATTTCGGCACTACTGACCTGAGGTGGCGGTCCGGTGAGCAGTCGCGGCGCCTGTTGCTGCGGGGGGCCTGAGCCGGCATGGCCACGAGACGCGGCCTTGTGACAAACAGCGGAGCCGGGGCGTGGAGTTTGGCGGGCCCTGGTGAGCAGTGTGAGCGGAGTGGCTGCCCGCCGGCGCTGGTGGCCGCGGTGCATCATCCTGTGTGTCCAGCATCGGAGGCAGCATTCGTGGGGCGGATCGGCCCCGGAGACCCGGCTGGGACATTGGTGAGGAGTTGGGTGAGGGGGGGCGAACCGGCCCGCGCGGCAGCGGACTGGGGCACATCAGTTGAGGAGGAGGCCTGTGTCCAGGGCCCCCGGGCTCAGGAGTGCCCCTCCCCCGTGAATTTGGCCGCGGTAGTCTGGATGGGGGCTTCGGGGGCCGGGAGCTGTGGCAATACCTTCCCTCCCCGGGTCTGAGCTCCCGCCTGGGAATCGGCGGCTAGACCGGGCCGCGGTGGGGGGCTTCAGAGGCTCCCGTGCTCTCCCTGCACGCCTTTGCCGGTTTCCCTGTGGACCCCCCTATATTGGAAGTGGTGAGTGGGGCTGTGCGGGCCTACTTTCACGGGACTCCACCGCTATAGGCAGAGATAGGCCAAGCCTAATTTGTGGACTGGATGGGCCTCCCGTGGAGGACCTGTGGTAGGCGGGGGGCCTGGAGTGGCAGCACTGCAGCCGGGTGAAGTACTCAGGGGCCCCTGAAGATCACGATGAGGGCCCGGGTGAGGGCGATTGCTGGTGGGCCGGAGCTGGTGGTTACCCCCCGCCCAGACCACAGAGGCAGGGTCCGAGGTCGGCGGCTATATCGGGCCGCGGAGGGGAGTGCGAGGGGACGGTTTCGGACCCACCTTTTCATCCCAGGGGGGTTGGCACCGGCGGTCGAGCGGGCGCGGTGGGCCAGGGGGATGGTGCCACCGGTTGAGTCACGCGGCTTGGGTGTTCTGCAGCACCGGAGCACAGAGAGCGTTTCCCTCCCCCACGCATCGACTGGAGTTGAGATTTGCATTCGGGTGGCCCACATCTGTACGGTTGGCGGGGGGCCACTCACTGGTCGTGGCCCCCACTGGGGGATTGCGGGCCCCGGACCGGGGGTGCCATCCTTCCTTCCTTTGAGATCGGACCGGGTGTCAGATCGGCTCGTGGCGTGCCTGCGCTGAGGGGGTCCTTGTGCCATCACTAGGTCCAACTTGACCTGCATCCGCAGGGTGTCCATTGAATGTCACCATGACAAGGGATAAGGGCGGCGGTGGATCCACAAAACATGGGCCTATAGACAAGTTCACCGGCCCGGGAGCGACGGGCGGTGCTACAGAGAGTCCCCAGGAGGTCATACCGGACAATGCGGCTCTGATAGCGGCAATCACCCAATCCAGGGACATGCTTGATGCCAACATTGGAGCAGTGGGCGCAAATGTTATGTTATTACGCCAGGATCTCTGGAATGCAGTGTCCCGCATCTCAGGGGTGGAAGATGATGTTTCGGTCCTCAAGCAGAAGGTTGCAAGTATGGAAACCATCCAGAAGGGCTTGGTGCTCCGAGCTGAGGATGCAGAGGGGTGGGTCCGGCGGAACAACCTGCGCTTTGTTGGATCCCCGGAGGGGTGCGAGAAAGGGGATATGGAGCGTTTCCTCACACAATGGATGGAAAGCTGGCTCCCTCCGGATGTCATGTCCCGGTGCTTTGTCGTGGAGCGGACCCACAGAGCACTCATTCAGAAACCACCAGTGGGGGCTCGTCCACGACCGGTGATTGCGAGACTCTTGAACTACCTTGACCGTGATACCGTGCTAAAGCAGGCTCGGGCCAAAGAACCTATGCTCTATGATAACCACCGTATCCTAGTGTTCCCGGACTATAAGCGACTTGTCCAGCAGCAACGCCAATCATTTATGGCGGCGAAAGCAAGACTGAGGGACCTCAAGCTCCCGTACGCCTTACTATTCCCGGCTCGTCTATGGGTGGTGTACCAATCCCACACCCACTTCTTTGACACCCCGGAGGAGGTGTTCAAGTGGACAGATGAAACCGTGCGGATGCGGGTGCATACGCCGCCTGGGCTGCAATCCGATTCATCTTTGAGTGAGGGGCCGTCAAAAATTCCAGAGGACAGCGCTGGAGGGGGCACAGAAGATATCGGTCCCAGAGGCGCTCTCTGTCTTGCGGAGTCTCCTCCCGGGAAGACCCTACTTCCCAACATCGGACACTGGATCCCTAATCTTTGTGAACAAGATGGTGCCGAGATGTTCCTCTAATTGGACTGTGTGACTGTTTGATTTAAGCTGTATGGAGGGAGCCCTTAGGAGGGCTGAATCCCGACCTGTCTCGTGCTCGGGGGGGGGGGGCCTGGGCGACATGGGCGGTAAGTTGGGGATCCATTGGCGGGGGCGGCCCGTGCCCCTCCGTTGGGGGCTTGGCGTCAACCTCACCGCAACAGGTACTTCAGCGTTTTTGAAGTATGTGGTGGGGGGTTTGTTATGGGGAAGGGGTTTGGTTAGGGGTATGAGTTGCGCTTTCGCACTGGGTTCACCACGACACGCACACATACCATCGGGACCTCCTATCCGTGTTACACCACTGCTTGTTACCCAATAGCTAGTGGGGGAGTTGATGCTCGGGTGTCCCCGGGCACCATCCGCATCGTTAGTTGGAATGTGCGTGGGGTCCTGGATAAAATTAAGCGAGGGGCTGTCCTGCGTCAGGCTAAGAGGGCCGGAGCTGACATCCTCTTTTTGCAGGAAACTCATTTGCTGGGCTCCAAGGTCTTGTGCCTGCAGCGCTATGGCTTCCAACAGGTCTTTCACGCTGGGTGCATGCAGGGTTCCAGGGGAGTAGTGATTCTAATACACCGCAGGGTCCCATACGTGCATGCGCAACAATGGCTGGATACGCAGGGGCGGTACCTATTTCTCCGGGGCACGATTGGGGAGGACCCTATTGTGTTGGGCTGTGTGTATGCCCCCCCACCTCTGCAGTGGTCTTTGATGGAACAGCTACTCACCCTGTGGGCTGACATGCCAGACGTGGCCTCTGTGGTGGGTGGAGATTGGAATGATGTGGTGGATATGGGCAGGGACAGAAGCAGGGCTGGTGGGGGCCTGGGCGGCAATCATTCCACGAAATTCCACTCTCTGGTTACAAGTCTCGATTGGGTAGACACCTGGCGACACACTCATGGTGACAGGAGGGAGTTTACGTACCTCTCGACGGTCCATAAGTCATTCTCTAGGATAGACTATGTTTTTGTTCCACGGGCGATGGCAACGAGTGTAGTGTCCGCTGGGATCCTTCCTCTGGGGTTATCGCACCACTCTCCAGTGTTCGTTGAGCTGCAGCTGGGCAGGGGAAGGCAACCCTTCCGTTGGCGCCTTTCAGTATGGAACTTGAAGAATACTAAATACGAGCGGCACATGAGGGAGGCGATCGCAAACTACTTTATCGCCAATGTGGGGTCGGTCTCCAGTGCTCAGACACTTTGGGAGGCACTGAAACCCACTCTACGTGGGGTGGACATAGCATGGTGTGTGGCAGCCCGTAGAAAGCGGCAGGATGAGTTGGACCAGGCTGAGGCGGAAGTAGAAGCACTTGAGCGTCGGAGCCGGGAGGTGGGTGATGGGCCGGCGGTGCGACAGCTACTCCTGGCACAGCAGTCCTATGCCTCTCTCCTAATGGACGAGGCTCATCAAGCGTGGCTGGCAACATGTAACAGAATCTGTCAATGGGGTGACAAGTCGAGTAAGATGTTACATCGGCTCTGCCAGGGCGCTTTACATCCCCAGGCCCTTCCGGGTGTGCTGGATGAGGGTGGGGCGGCGATAATAGACCCTAAGGCCATGGTGGAGAGCTTCGCCACCTTTTATGCAGATCTATACGCCCCTCGGGAGTGCTTGCCGATGGCTACGGTCGACAAGTTCATTGCGGACCTCCCGCCCAAAGCAGTGTCTGACGCGTCAACAACTGGAGCTCCCCCTGTCAGAGGAGGAGCTGGGTAAGGCCCTGGGAGAGCTCAATTCAGGGAAGGTGCCTGGACCCAATGGGTTCCCCAGTGAGTTCTTTCACCGGTAGAATTTACAGTTGGCCCCTTATTATCGGGTGGCGGTGGAGGAGGCCAGGGAGGCTCTCCTCAGACTGGAGGCATGCAAAGGTGGTGGTGTTTCATAAGCCTGGTCGGCCCCCGGAGCAACACGCCTCTTACCGCCCCATCTCTCAAGTTTTGGCTAAAGCACTGGCTAACCGCCTCTTGGCCCACATTTCGGCCTTGGTACAACCAGACCAGGCCGGGTTCATGCCTCAGAGGGCGACGCGGCACAATATAAGGCAGGCACACGTAGCGCTGGCAGCGGTACGACGGACTGGGGAGCCAGCTGCACTCCTACTGGTGGACATGGACAGGGCATTTGATTACCTGTTCGCCCTCCTACGTAGACTTAATTTTGGCCCCCGTTTGTTGTCGTATATTATGCTCCTGTATACCGATCTGACAGCGTCGGTGCGTGTGGCAGGAGCGGTCTCGTCCAGCTTCCCTATCCGGCGTGGCACCAGACAGGGGTGCCCCTTGTCGCCATATTTATTCGCCCTAGCCATGGAGCCATTGGCGGCCTGGGTGCATATCGACGCACAGCTTACGGGATTTGAGTGGGCTCCGGGCCTCTCCGACAGGATCGCATTGTATGCGGATGATGTCCTTCTTTTTCTAACTGCGTTGGATAGGTCGGGCCCCGAATCCTAGAGATCATGCACATTTTCGGGGATACGACCGGGCTGTATATGAACCCCCGTAAGCCCACGCTGTGGGTCTTGGGAGCTCGGGTGAGAGTGGATACGTGGGCGTCCGTGCTACAGGTGGCGGTGGGAGGTCTCAAATACCTGGGAGTTTTCTTGTCGGATGTGCCGGCAATATCTTGGGAGCGGAACTTGGCACCGGTCTGGGAGTGCGTTCGTGCAGACATTAAAACCTGGTCACGCATGCCCTTAACAATTTATGGCAGGTCGGCAATCTTCAAAATGGTTGCGCTACCCCACCTGCTATACCAGTTACAGAATCACCCATACTTGATTGTGCCTAGATGGTTCCGGCAGGTAAACTCGGTGCTGAGGCAGTTCGTATGTGCTTTTTCTCCACTTACTGTGGAGGTCTGGCGACCTCAGATATTCTATCGTACTACCAGGCCTCGCACCTGTTAGTTCTTAATGAGTGGTGGTATGGGGACAGGGGGGACCCGGTCTATGCATTGGAGCGACGCCTTATGGGGCCTCACACTCTTCACATGATTCTCTACTCAGCGGCACTGCGTGGTTCGCTACCACTGGTGACAAAGGTAGTATTCCAAATTTGGCGGCAGTCACTACGACGAATGGGGTGGTGGAATACCCTTACTAGAGAAACTCCTCTGTGGCACAATGGATGCCTGCCTGATCTAGCGGCCTTGCAGTGTTTTCGGGGATGGGATTCCATAGGTATTTCCACCCTGGGGGATGTCGTGCGGGATGGGTCCCTTAAGTCCTTCCTGCATCTACTGGTGGAATTTTGCATGCCCAGGTCCCAGTTCTATCGGTACCTCCAGCTCCGCCATGCGCTTTCCCCCAGCCTGGAGGGCCTTGACTCTTTACCCGAGTTTAGTCCGTTGGAGGCGAAAGTTTTCATGGGGGATCTGGAGACCAAGAAGATCTTGCGGATATATCAGTCCCTGGTCACTCACAGTGCTCCTACCCTTGAGAAGTTACGGGGATGTGGGAGGAGGATGTGGGTACGATGGAGGAAGAAGACTGGAGGGAGGCCCTAGCCACCCCTCGGGGAGCAGCCATAGAGATGCGTCTCCGCCTCATTCAATTTAAGTACCTTCACCGGGTAAATTTTACAAGGGTTCTAATGTGGCGGGCGGGATTGATTGCCTCCCCGGAGTGGCTCCGGTGTGGCGGGGTGGAGGGCACATTCCTGCACACGGTTTGGCAATGTTCATCACTGGATCGTTTCTGGAGGGGTGTATTCTCCTGCCTATCGGAGGTTTTAGGGTGGACACTACCACGCACACCACAGTTCGCCCTGCTGCATGTGATGGAAGGGATCAGGGGCAATGTTTATAAACGGCATCTTATGCAGCTGGGCCTCACATTGGCGAAACGTGATATAGCCAGGAGGTGGAAGGATACACAGGCCCCCTCGGTGGCCGCCTAGAAAAATGGCCTTAACTTCTGCATGGGGCTGGAACAGCCAATTTTTGTGGCCCGGGGATGTCCGCGTAAGCACTACAAAATATGGAAGCGGTGGGCGGACTATAGGGGCTTGTGGCTGGAACCTCCGATCGCAGCAGATGAGGGTAGGGATGGGGAGGTCGGGCCTGACAAAGGGGGGGGTAGCCTGGGTTGTGTGTGTGCTAAGACTGGCAATTTCCTACTTCTGTTCTGGTTTCTCGTTTATTATTTCCTTTAGTCCTATATTATCAGGGTCCAATATCCTAACAGATACTCAACGTCAAATATTTTGGTTGCTTTGTTTTACAAAACGGTCAGTTGCTGTCCTGCAAATGTATAAATTGATACGGCAGTGGTCTCTAGGGTACAGAGCCCTGCGTCTTCTGTGCAATTTGACAATAAAATTTAAAACAAAATATACTTAAATATATATATAAACATATTTAAATAGTAATGTATGTTGTACATATTCCACTTTTTTCAATTGTTTAATTTTTCTTTAAACATTTTCTAAATTGTTTTGTACACATATTTTTGACAAAGTTTTAACATAAGCTTTGTATATATTTTATTTCTATTATTTAATACATACTTTACAATTCTTTAACATGTTTTGCATGTTTAATTTCTTAACAATTCTTAATACATTTATTCAACATTTTTAAATTTTTTCTCATTTATTTCTATGAGGAGAGAGACTTTTTTCTCATTTAGTGTCCATTTTATTCCACTGTCGTCTATTTTATAGTCTATTTATGTCATTTATGTTTTTGTTTAAATCTGTTTTATTGGTTTTTTACTGTATAACAAAAGAACAAAGCAAATATCTGCAATACAGTGCAGTTTACATGCAGACTGTGCCCATTACATTCATGTCACTTACATATGTTATTATCACAATGTTCATAAATGTCTCTGAATACATCAATGTGTCTCCTATCTTGTGGCTCATACAAGTCTCTTACATTCTGCAGGCTAGTGACTGCCGATTGAATGATCTGCCAAATAAATGGCAGGGAATGCACCGTGGTGAGAGCTGCTAACTCGGGAGGCGGATAGTAATGTTGGGGACAACTAAAACGTAACTGGGATTGTATGTTCTATATAACTTGGCACCTCCCATGGGTCGGGCTGACCCTCCCTCGCACCCCACAATAATAGTCGAAGGTGAACTTCTACATCCCAGCGTGTAAGATCTATTGAATTTACGTTCGGGAAACCACAATCAGGCGTGCCATTTCTGCTTTTGTATTTGCGGTGGATCACGCCAAAGTACTCACAATTCCTATTCATGATGTGTGTCTGGTGTGGCATCAGGCCCAGTATCAGGGGTTACGTCTAGTTCCTGTAGCTCTTGCAGTATCGTGCCCGAGTGTGTAGCAATTGGTGTTTTACGCAATCCTAGAGCATCTTCTCTATGCAGCGCAACACTTTTCGCTTTGGCCCATACCTTTAATGAACGCCTTCAAGCAAGAATAACAGGGGGTTTCAGGGAATCGCCACTTTTTTCTAATCAATCATTTGGCTACTATCAGCCCTAAAGCAATGAAGCGAGAAGTCACCTTTTGGTTCTTAGGTCTACTATAAATGTGCAGAATGCAGGCGTTCCAGCATAGGGGTAGAATGCGGTCTGTGTAGTGATTTAGAGAGGCTACCACTGATTTCCAGTACTCCCTCAGATGTGAGCAGCTCCATATCATGTGAAGCAGATCTGCATGGCAACCCGAGCATCCTACATCTGTGAGATTGTTATATTTATTGATCTTTGCTGGAGTGAGATATGATCTCTGTGATATAAAGTATTGTATTAGGCGAAAACGCATGTTAGGCAAAACACTATTTGGTCCTTCCAGCACTTTGTTCCATTCAAATTCCGTAAAGGGACGCTGAAGGTCTCTCACCCAACTCATACGTAAGGGAAGTAGCGCTATGGCCGTGTGATGCCAAGGGAGACAATGAACCACCTAATTAGGGGATGTCCCTGTCCCATAACATGCAAATATTGAATAGTTCAATGTTGATATTATTGGGTGGTGTATGAGGCACTGTCCTGGCTGAAGCCCATTACTTTCTGCTAGAGAAGCAAACAACATGATACTGCCCTCATGGTATAAATTACCGGTGTTATGAATCGCGGCCTCCTTCAAGTGCTTTAGTTCATGAGTCGTGATAGTCATGGGTCCTCTTGATATACCCAGCAATGGTAGTGCAGGGGCGATTGGTTTTGTGTCTCTTGTAATGAACTAGCTTCTGCGGTAGCATCTGTATGCTACATTAAGCAGTAATTGTGTTGGAGCTCTATGCCTGCCACATGGGTGGAATAATGAGAGAAGAGCTTGACAAGATGAGGGCGGTGTGTATGTTGCCATATCCGGTAGGTAGCGCTTGGAGAACCACTGAGCCACCCACTGCAGTTGTGCTGCAAGGTAGTATTGTTCTAAATGTGGTAATGTGAGCCCTCTCTGATTTGTCGGCAGGTAGCGATTCCCGAGGGCAACTCTACTGTGAGATGATCCCCAGATAAATCCCGTCATCACCCCTTCTAGAGTTCAGGAAAAAGCTGGAGATATGTAAAGGCGTGGATAGGTAAAAAAATACAGGGGCCATGGCAAAACCACAATTTTTACCAAGGCCACTCGCCCATAACCGTCGGAGGAAGCGCACTCCAAAATGATATTTGAGAGCGAATCGAATTCACCGCCCTACCTAAGTTACCATCGAGCAAGTCGTCCTATCGGTGATAAACTCGCAGCCCCAGGTAGCGCAAGGTAACCGCCTGTCACTCTATGCTAACATCATTGAGTGTGTATTGTGGTTTTGTTATATGGCCATTAGGGTCACTGTAGACATGGCTAAGTTAGCATGAGCTTTGCTGACATGATGCAGCCTTTTGCGCATGTTACTACATGACTTTATTTTGCAAGACTCGGTTTATGCCTTTCACATGAGAACTGTCTGCCTTTCGTGTTCTCTGTTAATTCCTGGAGTTTAGTCTCAACACGATGTGCAAGGACGATAAACAATGTCCCTTGTTATTCTGTTCTGGTCAGTCCCTAGCAACTAGACAAAACATGCTAAACACAGCTGCACTGCTGGAAACTCGTGCTTTGATATTACGGGATGCATGTTATTCCGACACACACTTGGAGAGAGCCTTTTCCATGGAGAAGAGCTATGCTATTCCTATGATGTAAACCTTCCATCTAGGCTTTAAGGTATGGGGTCTGCTGACAAAGCCCAGAGATCTTCTTTTATGTAATAAACTTCTTCCAGCCAAGGGGAGGGTGGTTAGGCCTTATAGTCCTTTTTCCACTGTCTGTATAAGATGACATCCCCCTTCATATTCTATGGAATTGTAACAATGCTTATTGTCTGAGTTTATGCATTTCCCTGCTGGTAGTGGCTCGTATACTGCATTATAGAGCACTATAGTTAAAATAAACATTTTGAACTATTACAGTGACTCTGACAATTCTTATTGTGGACAAGTACGGGTGAGTGAGCGAAAGGGTATGTCTTGCTACCATGATTCCTGAGAGAGTGGGGGTGTTGTGTTCTGGGTTGTCTAATCATTTGTAGCTTTGTGATCGTGTAGGAGAACAAATCAGACACTATAGCTAGTCGGTTTTGGGATTTTGGGTACCAAGGTGATAGGAAGGTACTGCCCCTATACACCGAAGTCCTGTTTTCCTGCGCATAGTTCTGTGCATGTGAAGAATCCACGCAACATGGCTCCGCCAACGTTTGGTCTCGTTCTTATCTGCGAGACTCCTGAGTAATGCTTGTGCTTGTCCACAATCCCCTCACTTCTGTTTCCGGAGATGGTTGTGACGGTGTTTCCTCCTAAATTGTGATATTTTAAAGGCCTTTCTCTTTCTGATTAGACCGTTATTGCGCTGCCGCGCATAGGTTGTTATTCTTTACATATTGATTATGGCGACAGATATTGCGCCGCCTAATAGGGCTGCAATCACAGCTTATTTGACTCAAAATGGAGTCCTTAATGCTGGTGTTTTGCAAATTTGTGTTGTTGAGGCAGATGCAGCTTTTCCGTTCAAGTTGTTTTATTCTTGGGTCACCTTTCCGGCCGTCGATGGGACAGACAATCTGTTTCACAGATACACTGCCACGGCCCTTCCTCAAGCTTATCGTCCTTATAGATCAACAGAAGTTCCGCTAACGGCTTGGCAACACCAAATATGGTTTAATGGCTCCCTTCCTCACCCAATAAAGCCGGTCCGTTTAGGCCCCTTATCGATAGATGGGGCCATGTGGCCCGTTTTGGCTAGGTATACTCCACACCCACTTTATTTAACTACTGCTACACTTGCAGAGCTTCTTGTATTGCATACTTCGTTAATACGCGTGCAGAGAGCTGTTATTCAGTTCATGTCGCGCAACTTCCAGTTGGGACCACCTGGAGTTGCTGCGCAACCTGGTGGACCTGGTGCTGTGATCTTCAGTCGCCTCATGAGCAATTCTGTACTGGTCAGGCGACCACAGAATAAGGACGAGTTTCCTTATTGGCTTGCTGAAAAGTTTGGTCAACTCGAAGCTGTTTTTCCAAATACCACGCCTGTGGAGAAATACAGGATTCTGACAGTGAGCTTACCTAAAGACCTGGTACCTGAAATAGCTGATTGTAAAACATGGGGTAAAAGTGTTTGCAGCGGTATTGTGGGTAAATAGCCGGAGACAGACATAGAGAGTGGGATACAGGATGACTTTTATTCAATCTTTCCTGATTCAAACAGAAGTAGAGACAGTTAGTCTGGTCGCGTTGCTCCTTAGTGTCAGGGTTGTGCGATGACTCTGTTATTGGTATTGTTATTGGTTGAGGTCGAGTCACCATAAAGGAAAAGAAAAGAGGAAGACTTGTCACTCTGGGGTCCTATATCGCACGCGTGATAGGGGAAAAGGAGTGAGGGAAGAACACCCGAACCGCCACCAATGCCACACGAGACAATTGTGCTTTTAAATAAAAGAAGGAAAAGAAAACGCCCATCTTTTAACAACTCAGGGTTCTCCTCCCTCCCCTGGGTTGCTGTTCAGTTAAGTACGGGAGAGTACCTCCGGAACCAACCCCGCACTCGAGCACGTACCTCTGAGAGCCACGCTCCTCCATGAGCGTGGCTGGAGTTCTCGTGGAACCGGATCGGGTCCGGCTCCCCTTCGCCTGATCTTCTCTGTCGGCTCCGTTGAGGTTTCGGTACTTCTTCCTCTCCGTACCGCAGCTGGGCTTGGTCAGCGTCTTCCTCCTGCGCGTCGATTTCACTTCAGCTCCTCCGCTCATAACATCCATAGTCCAAATATGCGACTCCCTTCTCGGTCTCTTCCTGGTTTAAGAACCCCGCCTCTTTGCCAGCCGGTGATTCGATAGGCGCATGTGACCCTGTCATTTGGGGCACCGGTTTCTCCAGGAAGTGGGAAGGAGGTGAGTTAAAGGGACCACTACAGACAGGACCAGGCGCATCCCATGGTGAATGAAAACAAAGCACAGGAGAGATGTAAGGAGGTAGCTGATCGCCCTCCTCCTCTCCCATCGGGTCCCGGGTTGGCACATCGTATATTCAATGTGTTTCGGCACCCCCTCAATGACCGTTCTCCCTTTCGTGATTAAACGTGTTCAGGATGAACACGGGCTGAGGCGGCCCTGGAGTTGGGAATGAGACTGGTGGGTGTGTTCGATATTGTTTGCGATATGATCCTTGCTAATGTTAAGGGTGATGCAGTAAGCTTGCAAGTGGCACAACGCTTGGAGGCTGTTGCTGATGCAGACAAACCGCACAAATTGCCGAAGATTATTGCTAAAGCATATAAGACCATAGGGCGCAATATTCTGGGAGTTAAGCCTTTTATGCAAACAAAGGCTCCAGCTCAAACTCAACAAAAAGCCCAGACTGACAAGGATGGGTGCCCGTTCTTTCCTTAAAAAAAACTGGAAAAATAAAAAACAGGGGCAGCAGCAACAGAAGCAGGGTTTGCGTGATGATTCACCGACCCCCGGAGCTTCTGACCGTACTTATGACTTGTGCGATCGGGCAGAAATTAAGACTCCTGATAGATTTCAAGTCCCTAATCAGCGCTCTCCTCATTCTTTACAGCACACATGGGTTTTCAAGTCGATGGTGGGGAACGCCCGGATCGCGGCAAAGGTCCGCCCACACAGCAGGGACGGCATCAACCTCGACAGTTTGACGACAAAGCCAAACAAGAGGACCTGCCTCGTTTTAGCCCCCCGTATCAGAAGAAGAAAGTTGCCGCTTTAACAGCGAAATTTGCCTCAGACGGTGAGAACACGACTTCCAGATTAGACTTGGGCGGTGACTCTGCTCAACAGTACAGCGGAGGTTACCATAGTGCGGGAGGCACTGCGTCCTTGTCTGGAGGCGAGAGCAACTGATACTTTTATTACAGTAGAAACAGCAGATACACGGGTTGCCCCCCCCGATAGACTCTATGAAATTGTCTTCCAAATTGAAGGAGATATACAGCGTACAATCACAGGGTTTTGGGGTGAAAATCTCACCTCTTCATACGACATTCTGTTGGCAGAGGCAGATTGGCCTCCAACTTTTGTGCTTGCGGCTTCTAGGGGGGAGGATGTGATACTTCCGAGTTTTTCGTGTTATATCCCTGAGGAGCATGCACAGGCTTTTGCATCTGAGTGGGCTTTGGCCCTTTCCCCGGCGGTGTACCGTAATCAGGTGGGCTGGCATAGAGATTCACCGGCACATGAGATACCATTACGGTCTATGCCACAGCCGCAGCCCAAATATCCAATCAGACGAGAAGCTAAATCTTCTGTTTGTGATATTCTAACACAGTTGGAGTATCAGGGAGTGATTGAATCCTGTATATCTCCGATGAATAATCCTTTTTTTACCATATCGCATTGTATTAGATTATCAAAATTTGAATAGTCATTGTCATACATTTGCTGTACAAAGCACTCATAGCTCTGCGCTGGTGAACAATCTTATTCGTAAGAAATACAAGACTACACTGGATATTTCCAATGGTTTCTATAGTCACAATTTGTCTCCTGAGAGCAGTGACTTGACAGCATTTACAGCCATTGGAAATCAGAAAAAAAATGTACGCATTTGCCTATGGGGTATAAGAATAGCCCCAGGGCTTTCGCTGCATGTGTTGTCTCTTTGTTGGACAGCACAGACTCTGATGCGTTCTCATACGTTGATGATATTTATCTGACCGACGATGAACTGATGCCACATCTAGTCTGAGTCAACCGCATTATCCTGTCCTTTGCAGACTATGGATACAAATTCAATTTTGCTAAATCATGCATTGCACATTTAACAGAACTTTTTTTGGGCTACAAGCTGAACAATGAAGGTAGGGGGTTAGCCCCCCACTTTCTGGAGAAATGTGCACATTTGCGACCCCCATCTACATTGAAAAAGCTTCAGTCTTTGCTGGGATATTTGAATTTCGGAAGGACTTACATCCCCGATTATGCCCAGCGTATCAAACCACTTTATGCGTTGATACAACCAACATTTTCATCTGCCAGCTGGCTTCCGGAACCTACCTCAATTCTGCAATCTTTGCAAACAGATTTGCTTGCTATTAACTACTTGTTGACGCGTGATAACACCACGAACCTGATAATCTGTATAGTACCGGGGACAGTGGGTTTCACTTACTTAACGTTCAATGAGGGGGACACAGTACCGGTTGCATACAAATCACATTTATACACATTGGCTGAAATACACTTTTCAAATGGTGATTTTTTTTTAACGGCGGTCCAAATGGCGAGTCTGAAAGAACGCTCGCTGGTGCAAGGAAAACGCATTCTTATGGTCACTGCTGTACCTGTTTTAGAAGCAGTGAGTAAGGCAAGTATACCAAACTCTAAGGCATTACATCCCCGTTGGATACAATGGGCTACTTCTTTGACATCGGCTGATGTCACGTTTATCTTTGATCCTGCTCTTCAGACACAGGACTTTTTACAGTATGAACATGTTCATCCTCCTCCGTTGTCATTGCTTCCTTTAGATGAGTACAAATGCATCATTTATACCGATGGCTCGGCTCACCCGGCCACCGGTTTCAAACACGCATATTCAGCGGCTTGTGCTATTGTGGCTGATTCAATTGTCAATGGAGAATTTAAGTCTTCCATAGTGCATACACAGGCGCTTGGGGACTGTACAACGCAATTGGCGGAGCTGCGTGCTCTTGTTCTTGCTCTCGAGTGTGCTGATCCTAATGTGAATACTCCTATTGTATGCGATTCTTACTACTGTGTTCAGTCTTTTAATCACAACTTATTTTTTTGGTTACAAAATGACTATTAAGTTTCTAAAGGCAGCGCAATAAAGCACAAAATGCTTTGGGTTCGAGTGGCGGGACTTAAAAAACATCTCCCACTCACACAGGTTATACATACGCTTGGCCATCAGCGTGTGGGAGCACATGCTGTTGGCAATTCTTTGGCTGACGAAGCAGCCAAATCTGCAGTAGCCGCGAGTTCCGTTGCAGCAGTTACAAGGTCCATGACTAAGATTAACAAGGACCGCAGGCTTTCTTTGATCATTGCCGCACATGAAGGCATGGCCTCTGCACATGCCGGAGTGTCTGCGACAGTCTCTATATTACAGTAACGTTACTGGTGGCGTGGTTTATATAAACAGGCCTGTAATTATGTACTTTCTTGTGACATTTGTCAACAAATCAAACCATCTACGGTCACATGCCTACTACAAACACAGCTATGCAATTCTAACCAGCCATTTGGCTGTGTGTATCTTGATCACTGCAGTCCGTTCTCTTCTGATACTGCAAATAAACACATTTTTGTTGCAGTTGATTCGTGCACTAGATTCCTTTGGGTTTAGCCACAACGCAGTGCTGACGCTCGAAACATCATTAGAGATTTGCGTGTCTTTGTCAGGATGTCTACCTGTGGCACCTTCCATTCAGACCAAGGTCCAGTATTTGCCCCTAAGGCGTACAAGGACGCGATGACATTGATGGGGGTGCTGGTGCAGTTTTCGTCTCCATACAAGCCTGAGGGCAATTCTATAATGGAGCAAATGAACCGTGACTTAAAGCAATCTTTGACAGCTAGGGTCTTAGGTACTGGCAGGAACTGGCTAGCCCGTTTGTATGGTCTTCAACGTGCACTCAATAATCTCCCTAGAAGATCTCTGGGTGGGCGGACCCCCATACAAAATGCTCTTTGGCATTAAAATGTTTGTGCCAGACCTAGATGGTCTAGAGTCTAGACATTGTGGCGGCTACCACAACCTTTAACGTAGATAATCATTCTAATATGTTACAGAACCTACAAAAGACCCCTGACAGCTATGCAACATTTACCCTATTCCAATGATGCAGCGCTCCTGATTCCAGTTGCCGGCTGGCTTCCTAAGATTTGAGATCTGCTACAAGAAAAGCTGCAGAACAAAAAAGAATGTGGTCCCTCTTATTGTGCACCGGTCCCAGTACTTGGATTGAATGGTACTTATACAGTAATTTTACCACCTTTACCTGGTCACAAAGACAACAGATACATCTCAGTGGACAATGTCAAGTTACACCGTCTGACCGATTCTGAATAGTGTAACACCTGCAGTTTCATGCAACGCTATCTCTTTGAATCCGGTGACCTCAACCTCTACGACTAATGCCCGTGTCGGTGATGGTGAGATGGAAACTACTATTGACCTTTTGCCTGTTCTGGCTCCATCCTCTTTCACTGCATATTAAAGATGAGTCCCGAAATGAAGTGCAAAACAGTCTTCGTCAACATCATGCTGATACTGCCCTACCACCCCTCATACCCATGGGTGCAAACGGTTATTTAGGGGACCATGCCAGCTGCTCTTATGACTTATACTCCTCGTCTTCCAGTTTAGCACTTCCACCGACAAAATTAAGTATTTTTATCTCTTGGTTCAAAAAGACTTACCTGGTCCCTCCCCCACGGACTTGCATCTGGTTGGGGCTTATCCTGATATTCCTCTTCATGTCGATTGGATTTGTGACAGTATTTTTCTTACTCTTCAATGGTCTTTTTTTGCCAGAACGATCAGCTGTGAACTTGGTCAAAGGAATTCTGGCCCCTCATACATCGTCCCATATCATGAAACATGATCAAACTCTTGTGAACATTTCAGCTTTCCTAGTTGCCGATGGCATCGTTTGGGATAAAGTAGCTTTCAAAATTCACGGCCCGACGGAAGTGCTCAAGATACCATACGAGTTTCGTGTCTCCTTAGGAGATGTGGTAACACAGGACATACATTCTGATGATTGGGATGTCCAGGCAAAACATTCACTATTTTCTGATTTAAAGTATTATGCTGCTTTTGATGCTGAAGATTTGTATTTAAATTTTGCCAATTATGCTGATTTATTCTGTTATCAACACTATGGGTATCATTACTTACACAAAACAAACACGTTACGCCCTGTTTTTAACTACACGCAATGGGAACATTGTCCAACTCCCATACATGGGAGCTCTAAAACCCTTAGGGATAAGTTCACCTATTTCACAGACTATGACACATCTAATCCGGAATCCTATTTCTTTAAACTGCAGTTATCATCTCAATCCAAATTTATTTTGACGCACACTAAATCGATTTATTCCAACTCTTTTAAAACTAAACTGGCCACACTGGGTTATGGTCACTGGAAAGATACCTTTGATTTAAAATCAATTTGGGGCACTAAGCCGTGGCAGGTTCAGGGATCTGAAGCTTTGCATCGTGCCTGCCTGATCCCAACTCAAATTTTATTTTTAAATGATACAGTGTATCAAACCACTTGCTTTGGCTTGGCAACTGCAAAACATTTGAATATCCCATCCATTCTGTCATTGGCGGAAAATGACAATTGGTGTGCTCAAACAAATTATACGATCAATGTATTACAGGCTTTGTTTCAAAATGACACTTTCAATGTCTCTGAAATTGATTCATCTGGCTGGTTGGTGTGGCAAACAAATTCAAAAGCAGGTCAATTGCGTTTTTTATAATGTAACACCTGGTTTCACACAGACTAGACCCGATCATCATTATCCACATTCATATTAGGTTACCATATACTCGGTGGGTAAATTGTGCCAACAATGGTTGGAACATTCCACTCTGTCATCAGTGAAGCAACACCTGTCACTCTTGTCGAACGACATCAATTTGGCTGATTTTATTTTAGGACCTAGGATTTCTAGATCTAAAAGATTTATTTATGCAGCTTACAATGAAGTTTGGAAACTCTTGCAGATAGAGGCAGCGCTTCGTCTGCGCCAAACTGATCAAGCCAATTTAGAAAAAGTCCTTGCCATGGTCGAACAATAGCATCAATACACTTCCTTCACGCATTTATACTTTGGATAATATTGTTTCATCTGTTATTAATATTGTTCAGAAATAAGTACCTGTGTTATATCATGGTCAAAATCATTTACGATCATCAGTTATGCAGTTTGCGTGGACGTTACACACTCTTAAAATGGGTAAATTCCCTTGGGATTATTTGAATGCTTCTGCTTTGTTTTTACCGTTTAATCTGACTGATAGACAGAGATTTATGTCCATGAAAGATGCTACATACAGACTGCTGCACATTGAGCAATTTGATCCCTTGCCATTCTCTGTGGCAGAAACGGATTCGGCTGTTTGGATAATTGATGGTGTTATTTCTCTCACATTCTCGCTATTTAAATTTAAATTATGTATGCAACACTTTCCGATTGGGCGCTTTGAACTCCTGGGTAGTGCATTTCTCCATGAGATATGGTCCCTACCTTTCCCTTACATGTGTCACCGGGAGGATAAGGAAGTTTTCCCAACAGTGGAGGACTGCGATTCCAGAGTAGGACACTCACTTGTTTGTAAACACGTTAAGTTGCACGGCGCTTTTAATGTCTCAGCGCCTAATCTTGCATGTTTTTTTAAAAGGTACTCCAGTCCCAGCAACAACTCCACCTTTTACCCTGCTTACTAACGGCAGTTATCTTATTTTGAACAATCACGACTGCTGTGGTTTAAGGCCAGGAATCCCATATTTAGTAACAGTTTCACAACACATTACTTGTTGTAGCAATGTGCTTTATCCACCCCCGCATGGGAACGTAGATACTTCCATTTGGCCTTCCATTCCTACATTGAAAACAGATTTCAACAAATTGAGTTTCAGCAAGATGTGGTTCTCACTTCAGCTCGAGAGACCTTCGAATTAAAGGGAGGCTAGAACATCTAGTGAGATTCAGTCACTTCTGAATACAAACCTCCCACTTCAATTTGGGGAGCTTATAAATCAAATATTTAATACGTCTGACACTAAAGGCCTTGCGCATTTTTTTAAACATGTGGGATCCGGCCTTCTGACTTCTTTTCAGACAATATTTGGAGAAATACCGGCTTTTATTCATTCTATATTTTCCAGCGTCTTCGTAGGATTCCCTTTATTACTGGCGCTAGATGGTGGAAACCTGCTTCTTCTGTTCCTGCTGCGCAATGGCTGCTCATCTTGAGGCAATGCATAGACCAGGCCAATTGCAACTGTCCCGTGATCGAAAGCAACAAGTTTTTGGATGCTTGCCATTAGCAACGTTTGGCGTGAGTTATTGGATTAACTTTTCGCTTTGCCTACTTCACTTGCGTGCAACCTGTATTCTACTGTCAACAATGCCCCTTCTATTGGTCTGTGGATTTATGCCTCTCCAATACGTCATGTCCTGTTCCACATTTTAAAGAGTTAATGGATCCCTTAGAGGCCCATGACCAGGCTTGTTCTGGTAATGCACTTGGAGTCTTGCCTGAATGGGATATCTGTGCGGCTGCGCAGACCCTCTTGCAACGGTGTTTCATTGAATATTACGCATGTCGTCTAGTCATGCTCTTGAGAGGCGTCCGATTACGAGGAGCATGTCTGTTCCTTCGACCTACTTGATTGGATGGCATCCCTCTTTCTGCTAACGATAGGGATGACCTTTTGGAAGGAACCGCAATCGAATATGCTACTTACCTGTATGCATCTGTTCTTGGCATGTAGGGCTGCTGACATTCATATCTGTGCATAGATCGCCGCCTAGTGTTGGGTCCGGATGATTGCATATTGTTGTCCTGGAAGAGTCTTCGAAGTATCACGACATAGGTGGCTCCTCCCCTGGACTACAGTGCGCATGGGCATCCCCTCCATCCTTAGATTGTTTTTTGCCATTGTGGCATAAATGGAGTGTAATATAGTGAATGATGACCATGCTAACTAGTAATTACTGAATGCTACAGCTGCTACAGGCGCCGGGGAGGAGGGTGGGCGATATGAATGTCAGCAGCCCTACATGCCAAGAACAGATGCATACTGGTAAGTAGCATATTCGGTTCGAGGCATGTGGGCTGCTGAATTCATATCTGTACATAGATTATATAGCAGTCCCTCCATTTAGCGGCGGCTGCCCGTGCCAGCTGCAGCAGTCTGAAAAAGAGTTTTGAGAACAGCCTGTCCCACAGCTGCCTGCTGTCTTGAGTGTACATCTACACAGTAGTGTTTTGTAAATGTATGTATAGTGGACCATGTGGCTGCTCTACATATCTCCTGTAAAGGAATATTCCCTAGGAAAGCCATGGAGGCCCCTAACTTTTGTGTGGAGTGGGCTCTTGGAGGAATCGTTAGTGTGCGCTTAGCTTTTTCATAGCAAATCTGTATACACTTAACGATCCACCTAGCTATTCCTGCTTTGGAAATGGGGTTGCCTTTGTGCTGTGGAGAAAAGGCAACAAACAGTTGTTTTGTCTTCCTGAAAGTCTGTGTTCTGTCAATATAGTACATGAGAGCTCTTTTGACATCAAGTGTGTGGAGCATTCTCTCTGCTACATTCTCAGGATTAGGATAAAACACTGGCAGTTCTATGGATTGGCTCATATGGAACTGTGATATCACCTTGGGCATGAATGTAGGGTTGGTGCGTAGTACGACCCTGTTTGCTTGAACCTGTATAAATGGCTCTTGAATGGTTAGTGCCTGGAGTTCACTAACTCTTCTGAGGGAAGTAATGGCTACTAGGAAAGCTACTTTCCAGGTTAGAAATTGAATCTCACAGGAGTGTAGAGGTTCAAAAGGTGGTCCCATGAGTCTGGTGAGGACCACATTTAGGTTCCAGACTGGTGAAGGTGGGTGTGTAGGAGGAATCACTCGTTTGAGTCCCTCCAAGAAGGCTTTGATGGCAGGCACTCTGAACAGTGAGAGGTGCTGCCTGTTCTGAAGGTAAGCTGCCAGTGCGGTTAAATGTATACGGATGGAATTGTATGCTAGATTGCATCTGTATAAGTGTAATAGATAACAGATAATGTTCTGAGTTGATGCATCGAGCGGATTGATGTCATTATTTTTACAATAAATGACAAATCTTTTCCACTTAGCCGCATAGCATGCTCTGGTCGTAGGTCTCCGTGCCTCTTTGATGATATTCATACATTCTGGAGGCAAGTTTAGGTAGCCAAATTCTAAGACCTCAGGAGCCAGATAGCCAGGTTTAGCTGTTGCGGATCTGGGTGCTGAATCTCGCCATGGCTCTGTGTTAAAAGCGTGGGTGTTAGCCGCAGTCTTTGATGCGGTACCACGGAGAGTTCTAGAAACGTGGTGTACCATGGCTGGCGTGCCCACGTTGGAGCAACCAAGATGAGCGTCATTGAGTGCTGCCTCAGTTTGCGTGCCACTAGCTGTATTAATGGTGCCGGGGGAAAAGCATACGCAAATCTGCCTGACCAGTTCATCCATATCGCATTGCCCTGCGACTGTGGCATTTTGCGTTTTCCCTTGTGGCGAATAGGTCTATCTCTGGATGACCCCACTGCTGGAAGTACGGTTGGAGTACTGATAGATGTATCTCCCATTCGTGCATCTGGTGGCTGTGTCTGCTGAGCAGATCCGCTATTTGGTTGTCCTTGCCCGGGAGGTGTTCCGCCATGAGGAAGATGTTTCATTGAATGGCCCACTTCCACATGCTTTGAGCTAGATGAGACAACTGTGGAGAGTGTGTTCCTCCCTGCTTCTGTATGTAGTACATGGCAGTCATGTTGTCCGTCCGGATCAACACGACTTTGTTGCAAAAGTGTACTTTGAATGCCTTCATGGCTAGGAAGATTGCCATCAGTTCCAGTAGGTTGATGTGCATCCCCTTCTGCTGTGTTGTCCATAGTCCCTGCACTGTGTAATTGAGTACATGAGCTCCCCATCCCTGGAGAGACGCGTCCGCCGTCAGTATTATTTGTGGTACAGGCTCTTGGAACGGTCGGCCCTTGGTAAGATTTTGTGGATTCCACCAATGCAGAGAGTTGTATGCCCGACCGCTGATACACACTAGGTCTTTTAACTGTCCTTGAGCCTGATTCCACTGACGTGCTAAGCACTCCTGAAGGGGGCGCATATGTAATCTGGCGTGCGGGACTATGAAGATGCAGGAAGCCATCATGCCTATCAACTGCATAAACACTCGTGCTTGTAGGGAGTGTTGAGGTCTGAACCTTTTGATTAGCAACTGCATGCTGTGGATCCTCACGGAAGTGGGTTGTGCCGTGGTCGCCAGAGTGTCTATGGTTGCGCCTAGGTACTGCCGAACGTGGGCGGGTTGAAGGTGGGATTTTGGATAATTTAGTGAGAATCCCAGGCTGTGAAGAAGGTGAATGGTGTGGGATACGTGGCTGGCACACTGCCAGGCGGACCTTGCCTGGATAAGCCAGTCGTCCAGATAAGGATAGACGTGTATGTGCTGTCTCCTTAAGTGTGCTGCCACTGTTGCTAGGCACTTGGTGAACACCCTTGGTGCCGTTGTTACTCCGAAAGGGAGGACCTTGAACTGGTAATGTTGATCTTGAAGAGTGAACCTGAGATACTTTCTGTGAGATGGGTGTATGGGTATATGGAAATACGCATCTTTTAGATCTAGTGTTGCGAGAAAGTCTCCCTGACTGAGCAACGGCAGCACCTGCTGCAGGGTGAGCATGTGAAAATGCTCTAACAGAATGTAACTGTTCAGAGGTCTGAGGTCCAGTATGGGTCTGAGAGACCCGTCCTTTTTGGGGATCAGAAAATAAAGTGAGTACACCCCTGATCCTTGGTCTTGTACAGGCACTAGTTCTATGGCTCCCTTGTGGAGCATACTGAGCACTTCCTGGTGCAATAAGTGCAAGTGCTCTGCGGACATAGGACGGTGTCTTGGTGGTATGTTTGGTGGAGTGGATGTGAGCTCTAGACAATAACCGTACTGGACAATTTCTCTCACCCACCTGTCTGTGGTGATGGATTTCCAGACTGGCAGGAACTGTTGGAGTCTCCCCCCGACAGGTGTTATGTGGTCGGGGGGCAGTGACAAGGCGCCACTGTTTGGTGGTGGCGGAGGACCTGGAGCTGTTGTTTCCTCGGCCTCTACCTTTGACGTTGTTGCCACGGTATCCACCTCTGTGATTTTTATTATAGTTGGTCTGCGTACCTTGTTTAGTGTACTGCGACTGCTGTGAGTTCTGGCCTCTAGATGGTCCCCTGTTGGTAGAGCGACGAAAGGACCCACTCCTAAACTGCTGTGATTGCAGAGCCCCCATAGACTTTGCAGTCTCTGTATCTTTTTTGATTTTCTCTAGGGTGGTATCAACCTCTGGGCCAAAGAGGGAGTGAGGGTTGACAGGTTGACTGAGTATAGTTGATGGTATTTCTGGTTTGAATCCGGAAATTCTTAACCAAGCATGTCGTCGTAACATGACGCTGGTGTTAATAGCCCTAGCTGCAGTGTCAGCTGCGTCAAGAGCGCACTTAATGGAAGCGTTGCTTATGAGCTTTCCTTCTCTAATTAGTGACTCTGCTCCTTCCTTATATTGATCTGGGAGGTGCTGTAGCAGTGTCTCTAGGGTATCGTAATGCGCCCTGTCATACCTAGCAAGAAGTGCCTAAGTGTTGGCAATTCTCCAAATGTTAGCTGCCTGTGCAGCAACTCTCTTTCCAGATGTTTCTAAGACCTTAGACTCCTTGTCAGGGGGAGGAGCATCACCCGTTGTTTGTGAGTTGGCTCTCTTCCGAGCATTGGAAACCACCAACGAGTCCAAAGGCAGCTGGCCTTTTATGTAGGTAGGGTCCACAGGAGCTGGCCTATACTTTTTCTCAATCCTAGGGTTCAGTACTCTTGCCCTCGTGGGCTCCTTAAAAATGTCATTAGCTTGTTTTAGGACACCCTTGAGCATGGGCAGAGTTTTAACAGATCGTTCTGAGGTAGAGAAGGTATCCATCAGAAAACCATCCTCAACAGGATCAGTGTGGAGCTGTACATCATGGTTCTCAGCTGCTCTCTCAATTAATGCATTGAAGGCAGCCGCATCTTCAGTCGGAGATGTTTTCACCTCATATGCTTGTGTGTCTGGAGCAGTATGTGGGTCCCCCGCACCAATAGTGTCCACCCATGGTTGGCTTTGGTCGTCAGGGTCAGTAGTTAATGGATAAGTGCTGTCATCAGCACCATAATCTCCTGCATCCACATCAGACTGTGTGGGTGAGAATGATTGAGGCTCCTGTCTATAATCTTGAACATGTTCCAGAAGAACTGGTGATGTGGTTTTCTGTTTCTTTAATGGAATTCTGTATGGTTCCATAGGTTTGTTTGGCACTATCTTTCTTTTATGTAGTGAGAGTGTGCCAGTCCCTGAAGAGACAAACTGCCTCGTGTCCTCATTCTCCTGAGGTACTTCAGCAATTGTTTGTCCCATTGACACCCCTTTTGGCGCTTCCACCGCGTTCTTTGTATCGACACCTTTTTTCGGTGCGGGACCCTTCTGTGCGTCGAACATCTTTGGCCACGTTGCTGGTAGTAACCCGAACTTGATGTGCGTCGAGACGGTCTGAACCGTGCAGGCTGCGTTCGGCTGCGGGGCTGTTGTCGCGGTGAGCAGCGAAGCCCGTTCTTGGATGCGTAATAACAACTCCGACACCGTCTTCTTTGCGAAGGGGGACGGTGTCGTGGACTTGACATGGTCCTTTGAGACCTTCCTTGGTGTGGCATCGAGCCCCGTACCAGACGTTGGTTTCTCTGTACGAGGATTGGAAGGGTTTGGCTGTTGAGGATTGCCCTTTTTTCCCGTATCGACGATCATCGGCGCCGATTTTTTCGGGTCGGCCACCTTGACCAAAGTCTTAGGCGCCGTCTTTTGTGTCTTCGGCTCCGATGGCTTCGAGGCCTTGTCGCCGCTGAGAGTCATTTTCTCTTTCAGTTTCGATTTTGGTGCCTGTGCCTTCAGTTTCGGTTTCCCATGACCGGATGATGGCGCTTTCGAGACCGATGACTCCGTAGGATAGTTCGAAGCCGGGCTTTGAAGCGGGGCTGTAGAACAAGAGGAATGATTATGGGTAAGGCCGTGTGGCGATCCCTCGACCTGAGCCTTATCGAGTGCCTCTTCTGGCCCTGCACCGACACGTGGGCCTAGCTCATCTTCCGAGCTATCTTCCTCGGCCCCAAGGGCCTCTTCTTCGTCTCCTACCTTATCGACGGCATTATCTTCCTCGACATCTACGATACGCTCGTCTTCGGCATCATAGTTGGATTCACGCTCCGAATCCGTATCCGATAGTCCCTCCATAACTTCAAGGTCCACGACTTCTTCATCTTCGGTCCCGAAGATGTTGTCCGGGTTTGGCGCCGCTTTCTGCGCTTCGAGCCGAGCTGCTCAGCGAATGCGAAGAGTTTTCTTCGATCGGAACCTGGAACACGCCATACAGGTGGCTTCGTCGTGTGTTGGAGAGAGGCATTTATTGCACACGGGGTGCACGTCGAAGCGAGCATACTTAGCGTTGCAAAGAGGGCAACGCTTAAAGGGGCAATTTGATGTTTCCATCGTCGATCTCGATGAGGCCTCTGGCGTCGAAGGGCAAACGGCTAATTTCGACGCTTTTCTAGAGAATTAACTGTAGAAAAATACTTGGCACCGAACGAGAACAATACCAACGAGTTTAAAAGCCTTTTGGCTTGACAAAAATAAAGTTTTCCTAAATACTCAAAGAGCTAAGATTAGGACATCCGAACCCAATGGCGGAAAAAAACAATCTAAGGATGGAGGGGATGCCCATGTGCACTGTAGTCCAGGGGAGGAGCCACCTATCTCATGATACTTCGAAGACTCTTCCAGGACAACAATATGCAATCATCCGGACCCAACACTAGGCGGCGATCTATGCACAGATATGAATTCAGCAGCCCACATGCCTCGAACCTCAAGTTCACGTACTTTGATGGATTCACCACCTACTTCATAATACCGTTTTCACGAGACAACACTGTTTTGAAAGTCACAACAAACATATTATTTTTGGGGGAGGTTTTTGAATTTTTCCAATTTGATTTTTCAAACACTTTTTAACTCTGCTTGGCTTTTGAACTCTGTTTTGGTCCTTTGTCTATATATATTATGACCTTACCAAGGGGAGGGTGTTATATGGCCATTAGGGTCATTGTCGACATTGCTAAGTTAGCATGAGCTTTGCTGCCGTGATGCTGCTTTTTGCGCACGTTACTACATGACTTTATTTTGCAAGACTCTGTTCATGCCTTTCACATGAGAACTGTCTGCCATTCACGTTCTCTGTTAATTCCTGGAGTTTAGTCTGAACACGATGTGCAAGGTCGATAAACAATGCCCCTTTTTTCTGTTCTGGTCAGTCCCTAGCACCTAGACAAAACATGCTAAGCACAGCTGCACTGATGGAAACTCGTGCTTTGATATTACGGGGATGCATGTTATTCAGGCACACACTTGGAGAGAGCCTTTTCCATGGAGAAGAGCTATGCTGTTCCTATGATGTAAACCTTCCATCTAGGCTTTAAGGTATGGGGTCTGCTGACAAAGTCCAGAGATCTTCTTTCATATAATAAAACTTATTCCAGCCAAGGGGAGGGTGGTTAGGTCTTATAGTCCTTTTTCCACTGCCTGTATAAGATGACATCCCCCTTCATATTCTATGGAATTGTAACAATGCTTATTGTTCTGAGTTTATGCATTTCGCTGCTGGTAGTGGCTCGTATACAGCATTATAGAGCACGATAGTTAAAATAAACATTTTGAACTATTACAGTGACTCTGCCAATTCTTATTGTGGACAAGTACGGGTGAGCGGGCGAAAGGATATGTCTTGCTACCGCGATTCCTGAGAGAGTCAGGAGTGTTGTGTTCTGGGTTGTCTAATCATTTGTAGCTTTGTGATTGTGTAAGAGAACAAATGAGACACTATAGCTAGTCAGTTTGGGGATTTTGGGAACTAAGGTGGTAGGAAGGCACAGCCCCTATACACCGAGGTCCTGTTTTCCTGCGCATAGTTCTGTGCATGTGCAGAATCCCCGCAAAAGTTTGGGACATGCCTTGTCAAATGGATATAGGCAGGACTTGCAAACTATAGAGATCCACCATCAGAACAGAATTTAGTAAGAATATCTTAACGTCCTCTCAGGTAATGTGTGTTTCCTATAATGGTGGGAAAAGAACACACAGTGTTGTTAAAATACCCCTCACACACCAAATGGGCCCTTGGTGTCAGGCTTCATCATAGGGGTCTTCCCGCCCCTCTATGGGACGGGGCGTGCTACAACCTACGATTACGTGGGAGCACCTTTTGGTTGTGAAAACGACTATGTGTTTTGTAGGGAAGTGAGTGCTAGGGTCAGGAGTGAATGGGTGGGTGAGGTTAAAAAATACCTGGCTCGTCGGTTTAGATAAATCTTTAAAATACCTGTGAGCTGGTATTATTAAAAATAAGGGGGCGGAGGTAGATAGGCCTCAATGAGCTGTGCCTCCTTGGTGTGTCAACATGTTTCGAAGCTCCCCAAGCTTCTTCGTCAGGACTGGAATGATCCCTGTCTACACTCACGAATTATGTGTATTGCAAAATTATGCTAATAGTTACAAGGATATAAGTCCATGTCGATTCCCAATGCACTTTGTTGGATACCTGATTAAGTATCATGAGTCAATACATCTGAAATAAAGAAAGGGTGACCTACTCGAATTGAGAGATAAAGTTGCCCCATGAGCCTGTGACGGGGTGCCTGTCTTCACAATCTAGAGAAAGAAAAATAGTGATATGCAAAGGTATCAGTACCGGTAAGGGACACTTCGGCGTACTACCAGGTCGACTGAGCGCCAAAGAGGGTCCCCGGCTGTGCCGTACTCACTCTTACTGGGTCACTGCCCCGCTGTGTCTGGCCTCCCTGCGGCTCCGCTGGACAATGGAGCACAGTGTATTGTATTGTATTGTATATCGATTTGTAGAGCGCGATTGCTGCCCAACGGGCGTCCAAGCGCTAAGGATGCAGCCAGAGTGGGGAGGTACGGCGGGGGTTAGGACAGGGATTAGGTCAGGGCAGACCTAGCAAACAGAAGAGTCTTTAATTGTTTGCGGAAAGATTGCAGGTTGGGATTGCATCTAAGTTGAAGTGGGAGTGAGTTCCACAGTTTTGAGGAATTCAGGGCGAACATTCTGCCTCCAGTTCTCGCTCTTTTAACTTTTGGAACCACGGCCAAAAAGGCTTCGGTGGAGCGTAGATTCCTATTTGGGTGATAGCGGGTGACTAAATTGTCATTTATTACTGGACCTGTTTTCCAGAAGGCATGATGTGAGATACATAGTGCCTTAAAAGCCACTCGCTGTTTCACCGGTAGCCAATGTAGACTTTTTAGTCCAGGTCTGGCTGACTGTGTACGTGGGATGTTAAGCAGGGTACGGGCTGCGCAGTTCTGCACAACTTGTAACTTCCGTAGAGTCAGTTCTGGGGCACCCACGTAGAGGGCGTTATTAAAATCCAGCCTGGACTGTATCAGGCCTTGTACTGCCACCTGTTTGGCCTCCATTGGTAAAAGGGGCAGGACTTTTCTGATTATTCTGAGCAGGCCCAAACACGTGGCAGATAACTTGATGGCCTGATGAGTGAAGGTGAGATTTTTGTCCAACCAAATTCCCAGACTTTTTACGCTCTCCTTGGGAATGGGGGGCGTGCCCAGACATGAAGGCCATAAGGAGGTAAAAGGTACTGGGGAAGCTGGGCCCAAAAGCATGACCTCAGTCTTATCTCCATTGAGTTTTAAGGAGGAAGCTGTCATCCAGCTTTTAACCTCCTCCAGACATTTCATCAGACCTGACGACTTTTGCCTGATGCCCTCCTGCGTCAATGAGACCACTAGCTGGGTATCGTCCGCATATGATATGATCTTAATACCATGCGGTTCGACGATCCCAGCAAGCGGTTTCATGTATATGTTAAACAACGCGGGGCTCAGGGAGGAACCCTGTGGGACCCCACAACTCAAAGATTTGCTGGCTGACACTGTGTCCCCGTCGAAGATCTGGAATGATCTGTTGGTCAGAAAGGAGTCAAACCACCTCAGTGCATTGCCTGTTACTCCGATGTCAAGGAGACGGTTCAGTAAGGTGGTGTACCTGACCGTATCAAAGGCAGCACTTAGGTCAAGGAGGATCACTGCCACTGATCCTCCTTGATCCAGTATTCTCCGTGACTCCTCAGTGACCGCCAGCAGCGCAGTCTCAGTTCCATGCCTAGGTCTGAAGCCTGTCTGGGTCATATCTAGTAGTTGATTCTTCTCTAGGAACTGGATCAGCTGGGTATTTATATGTTTTTCCAGAATCTTACTTGCCCAGGGGAGCAATGAGATGGGGCGGTAATTAGCGTGATCCTCTGGGTCAAGATTTGGTTTTTTTAATAGTGCCCGTACCATGGCTCTTTTCCAATCGGCGGGCACAGTACAAGATGAAATCGAGGAATTTAAAAGTTCCAGGATTACGGGAAAGGTGGTTGAGCTAGACCGCAACATAATCTCGGGATGAGCAGGATCGCGTGGCGAGCCGGATTTGACTTGTCGAGCCAGCCAACTCAGGGTGTCGAGGTCTAGATATGGGAGATATTCTAAGGTTGGTTGGCCTCGGAGAGCAGGATTTGTCGAGGGTGCTTCCTCTGCCCCTCCAGTGGGCGGGGGTTCAAATAGGATCGCTAATTAAAGATCCCGCTACGGCGGGAGTCGCGGATTGAAAACACCTGTGGAAGTCAACGGGTTTTCAAAGCTGGAATGCTAACCCGTAGTGAAACCCAAGGCGGTTCCGGTTATTCAATCCTCCGGATGTGGAGCACGCGTCTGTATGCGTGAGAAGTGAAAGGCGGCGCGCGCAGTGCTGTACGCCCTGAGCAGGCACAGCTCATTGAGGCCTATCTACCTCCGCCCCCTTATTTTTAATAATACCAACTCACAGGTATATTAAAGATTTTTCTAAACCGACGAGCCAGGTATTTTTTAACCTCACCCACCCATTCACTCCTGACCCTAGCAATCACTTCCCTACAAAACACATAGTCGTTTTCACAACCAAAAGGTGCTCCCACGTAATCGTAGGTTGTAGCACGCCCCTTCCCGTAGAGGGGCGGGAAGACCCCTATGATGAAGCATGACACCAAGGGCCCTTTTGGTGTGTGAGGGGTATTTTAACAACACTGTGTGTTCTTTTCCCACCATTGTAGGAAACACACATTACCTGGGAGGACATTAAGATATTCTTTCTAAAATCTGTTCTGAGGGTGGATGTCTATGGTTTGCAAGTTACTGAAGGAGGACGTATCCACCTCCACTACTGTTGTTAAGTAGTACCTCTCTACTCCCCCCTTGTTTTTTTCAATTATAGGCAGGACTTGGCCACGTTTACTTTTAACCCAGACAGGACGTCTCTCAGGATGTGCGTCACATTCACTGGGATTGAGTGTATGTCTTTGAGATATATGAGGAGATCACCGCATAGTGAGAGATCGTATGCATGCCACCATCTAGCGGAATCTCCCAAACCCGTTTCCTGCTCACGAATGGCTGCTGCCAATGGCTCGGTGGCCGGCATAGTAGTGGGGATAAAGGGCACCCCTGTCTGGTACCCTGCATCACTCTAATGGAGTCGAAATGTATGGACCCGTCTGTACTCTCATTGTTGGTGCCTTACATAGGAGCAGAACCAAACTGAGGACCGCCTCTCTGAACCTATAACGTGGCAACACCACAAATAGGAATTCCCATTCCAAGGTGTTGAAGGACTCTCGAGGTCCAGTATCAGACAGCCTGATCGGGGCCAGTGGTCCGGTGCGTATTGGGCCACTCTAAGAAAAGCCACAAGTTCAGTGAGGTATTCTGTGTCGGTACAAACCCATTCTGGTCAGTATGAACCAAAGACTGGACCAATGATGCCAGTCTAACGGCTAAGAGCTACGCTAGGATCTTATAATCTGTGTTTAACACTGCCAAAGGCCGATAAGTACTCAACTCTGCTGGATGTCTGTCAGGCTTAGGGAGTGAAACTAGCCACGCCTCGGCTATTGATATGGGTAGAGTTGCATCTTCTAGGGCAGTATTAAAAAGGGTAAGTAAGCGCAGGGCCAGGTTCGCCGTATATGGTTTTGAGTACTCTGCCGACAGCCCGTCGAGGCCGGGGGCATTCCTGGTGGCCAATGCTGCTATGACCTCCCTGATCTCATCTCGCTACATCGGGGCATCTAATGCTGCGTTCTGATCTGGTGTTATCGCAGGCAGGCGTATAGAATTCAGGAAGGTATTTGTGCGTTCCAGATTAAATGGAATAGTGTTCTCGTATAGGGCCGTGTAGTGCCTTGTCATCACCGAGGGTATTGAGTGTTGTGTGTATACTGTGGGCCCTGCCGCAGTGAAGTACTGCATGTATAGGATGCTGGGGTTGTTCCTTACGCAGCAACCACGGTAGTAATCGCCCGGGCCAATCAAACGTTGTATGTGTTCACGCTGAGTTGCTGCATAGTTTAGGCACCTTAATCGCTCTAGTAGTTCTATTTATGAGCTCACTGTGCATGTTTCTTAAACGCTGCAAGTTTTCTGCACCCGATGCCACCCGGTTCTCGCATGGCATCATCCCCTGCTCCAACCTTCCTATTTCCAGAGTCAGATGTTTCCGCAGATTCCATTTGAGAACCATACTATGCCCACTGATGACAACTTTGAACATCTCCCATTCGAGAGTTGTGCTGTGAGTGGTGTCTGCGTAAATGCCAAAAAAGTCTATTGTGGCTGTCCCGAGTGAAGCCCGGGACGCTGGGTCTTCCAGCGCCGCCGGTTGAAGGCGCCAGGTAGGGACCGGAGGCAGGCCGACATCCCAGCCGAGTTGCATCAGCTGAGGGTTATGGTCCGAGTGCGTGTGACCAAGGTAATCTATGTGCCTAATGAGAGGTAGACATGATGGGGAGCTTACTATTCCATCCAGCCTCACATGGAGATCGTGTACATGAGAATAGAAAGAGTAAATGCGAGCATCTGGATAACAATTGCACCATACATCTGTCAGTGACCAGTAAATGAGCCAGGTGTTCAGAGCAAGGGCATTTGAGGAGGCCAGTGTGTGGGTCAAAGGAGGGAATGAGTGGTTCGGAGCAGTGTCCAACACTGAGTTAAAATCCCCACCCAGAAGCCAGGGGACCACGCCCCAGGGGGCAAGTGCACCTGTAAGGTGGTGGAGAAAAGTGGCTTGATCCACATTCAGGGCATATATGGATTCTATCATAATGATATGACCGTTTAAGTGGCCTTTTACATGAACATACCTACCGTCTGGATTAGAACATATGCAACAATATTAGAGCAGATCCAAAACGAGGGTCCTCCGAAACCATATCGTAGTAAAATGCTGCTTCCAACAGTGGCAGCTCGTGCCTGGGGTGGCTCGGGCATTGGTAGCGTTTCTCGAGTGCCCTTACAGTGCAACATCAGAAGGGCCTAGCACTGTTCAAAGATTAAAAGAAGATCCCTCAGCTCCAGTGGCGGCTCCTCTATAGAGGCATTTGGGCGCCGCCCCCCTGCTTTCTCGCAGTGCGAGAAGGCAGAAACATAAATGGTAATAACTACCATTTATGTTTCTGCCTTCTCGCACTGCGAGAAAGCAGAAGTGTCTGGTTGGGGGTGGGCGTTCCTGATCGAGGGCAGGGGGGAGTGGCTTGCCCACTGTTGTGCATACTGACTGTTTGGTCGGCCCTGGGGCTGACCAAACAGTCAGTATGCACAACAATGGGCAAGCCACTCCCCCTCTACCCTCGAGCAGGAACTCCCACTCTCCCTTTTCTCTATGTAGGCTGCTGCATGCAGCAGCCTACATAGAGAAAATGGCCCGGGTGGGGCGCTCTCAGATTCGCCACACAAGTTGTGATTGGCGAAGGGAGGGAGGGCTGATGACTAGGAGAGCAGCAGCCGGCGGGCCCGGAACTGGAAAATACAGCAGGAGTCAGGACCGGACGGCGGGAGTCGGGACCCATCCAGAAGATGGCACAGGACGGTAAGTTTTATTTATACTATTTTTTTCCTATGAAACCCCTAACGCCCCCCTCCCCCCGCAGCGAGACGATCCCATTTCCACCCCCCCCCCCCCCCACCCGTGGGTACAGTAGAAACAAAACATTTACTGCAGTGGCTGTGAAGCTTTTTAAATCACCCTGTAAGTTTGTTTGCTTCTAAGCGCTTGATTGCTTACAATGTTTGTGTTGCTTCAGTAGCGGTTGACCGTTTTAACCACACAAAAATGAAAGACGAATATTTTCTGCAATGTACCTTTTGGAAATCTTTTCTATGCACCGATGAAACTGTCTAGACAATTCTCTGCAAGCCCACCATTTTCTAGAACCACTTAAAGTGGAGCGTGCAGGAAAATAACTAATTTTTGCAAATTATATTTTCTCCTATCATTTTGGTAGCTCTATATAAGAATATGTACAAAACGGAAAAAAAAACAAAAAATGTAAACTTAAAGTTTTGAAAATATCCGTACACCTTCACAAACATCGTAAAAACGCTGTGCTAAGCCTACGTTGGGCACCTTGACCCCCGAATATTCCTGCTTGCAAGGAACCCAGAGTAACACCACTTGCTTACTGCCCCAGATATGAATATCACGGTTGGATGGTGTGGGGGCGGGGGCTGGATATTGTCACATATTCCATGTCCACACCACAGTCACAGTTAGCACTGATGTTATAATGGGCGACCAGTGAAGGGGAGCGCAGGAGTTGACTAGAGACTTGACATTTTATGTATGAATCATGGTATTCATTCTTTACTGTGTTTGTAAATAGCTCCCTGCCTTCAGCCAGAAGTCTTCACAGGAAGCCGAGGAGGGCACCAGACTCAGGCTACTATTCTGTCACGAAGAACTTAAAGCAGATATACTTTTCTTTGCAGCACATCTTTTTGTTCAATGGCTTACCTTCCATATGGATGTTCTGAACTGCCAACTAAATAGGGTTGAGGTTCACTATGAAATAGTGTATATGGTGGGCAGGTGTACCCCTGTAAGTGGTTTAACGCAAAACTGTTTATAACACCTGCCTTCACTCCTGTATTTGCACTGGGGAAATTGCTGAAACCCAAATAAAAGAAAGCAGGGCTCATGCACCTGGTCACAGGCTTCCCCCAACGCGATCCTAAACCAGGAATTAATTTAATAATAGTAAAAAGTTGAGCAGTTTTGAATAGGACTATAACACATGGCAGACAGCTGCATATCCTATTAGATCTTTAGTTTCATGACGTCATTGTAGGATGCTCATGAAGAAGAGACACAGTCCATCGGATTATAAAATGTGTTTTCTGTATACCACCTGCAACCTCAATTTTACATTTTTGTAATAATATGGTATACAAGTGCAACTATCAGTCAAGTTAGCAGTAGTATCCGACTCAGCAGCAGGAACGACTGAGTTGGCCCTGGCTTCTCGTGAGTTGAACTAGTCACATGCTATTACAGCGTTAAGCTTATAACTCACTGAGATATCCTAAAATGTTGCAGGGCTTCTACAGGAATCATTCACAACCTCTCATGCATTTCTGATGCGGGGTGGACCCACGGTCACATTTGTTTCCTGAGAACAACTCTTTAAGGGGGTTTCTGATAGGGGAAGTACAGTGAGGTGTGTTTTGGGTTTTTGGGTAAAATGCGATCAAAGACGTCCGCTGCTGAACTGGCTGCCCTGTGCTTTTGGCCATGAAATACTTTCTTGTGAAGTGAGTATTTTACCAGAATTGGGCAAGAACACATATTTCACTGGTGCAAGCTTGGGTAAATTCCCACTGACATTAGGGCAGGCCAACTAATGCAAACATTGCTTTTGTATCAGTCAACTTGCCAGGCAGGATAATCATAGTATAAAGTTGCCCCAGCACCGGCGCTGTTTACATAATCTGGAAATATCAGCGTAAAATCGCAATGACACGAGGGAAATTGATCTAATCTGGAAAGGCTGATGCACGATTGCACTGCTGACACAGGACTATTTGGTTTAATATTTAGCTGAAGCAACTACACTCTGCCTCTTGTAAGTCCAGGTATGAAAATAATGCATTAATAAATGTGGCACTGTCATACAGTATCTGGTATTCTACTGTCAAATCTGCTTATACCGCATGGTATACTCCATACGCCTTCAGTGTGAGGTGAGTTGGTTTTGCTTCCCTCCTGTACTTAGATTGTGACTTAACGTGCATTGCACATTACATTAACTGTTGAATATATAATGTAATAAGATAAGGGGCTGTTTTTAATGTGTTTAATATTTCAAGGCTATACATTTCCACTGTTTTATAAGCTTTGTTTTATCACTAAATTAATTTGTTTTAAAATGCACCAGTTGTCAATCTTTTTTCATTTTTTTCTCGGCAATGTTCATCCATTAAGCTTGCAAAGGCTGCTTGTTAAGTTGCTGCATAAAACTCATACCCAACTTTTACGCCTCACCACTTTTGAATGTCATCAGCCGCCACTGCTCGGCTCTCCTGTGATGGAGCGATGTAGTGTTCCATATTCCTGATGTTCAGCCAACAGATGCGCTCCAGAGTTCGCTTATCTGAGCAGGGAAGTCCGAACGCAGCAGTGTTATTGATTCGTGCGGGGCCACAGACATCTGTCGAGTTAACCCGTGATCTGTATGAGGTCAAACAATGTCATCCGAGGTTTGTAGCGTCACCACAAGGATGGATGGCGAGTCAAACCTATTGGGCCAAAAGTGCGGGAGGGTCCTCATCGTTCATTGACTTCATTCATCCTGTTTCCTGGTCTGAGCTGCGCATCCGGTAACTAATCGCTGCTGCCACTTGTAGCGCCTCTCGCCACTTCACAATTATTTATCCCAGGTTTGGGACTGTCTTTGGTGAGGGCAGCTGAGACATTTCTTTGTGTTTGCCGGGTCTCCGGCCACTTCCATCGCGGCGCAGCCTCGCCCGGCCATAAGATGCCACGCGGCCAGCCCTCCAACCAGTTCCAGGCCTCTACTGGAGCATTAAAGAAATGGGTGGCGCTTTTAGTCACCACTCAAAGTCGAGCCGGGAATAGGAGTGAGTAACACATCTCAAGCTCGCGGAGGCACCGATTCACTGGCTGAAAGGATTCTCTGCATCTTTGCACTTGTTGTCAGGATTGCCGCGCGCAGGACACCGAGATCGGTGACTTGCTATCGCGCATGCGCGATAGAGGCCCGACTGTAGAAAAGCCTGAGGCGCGATAACTCGGGGCTTCGCGTTCTAGTGTTGCTCAACCACTTTGTCCTGCGTTTCCTGTTTCCTGTTTTGGTACCCTCGACGCCTATCGGCGTTTTCTCGCTTGGGACTTTGTTCCTTGGATTAGTCATAGTTCCTTTCTCAGAGCTCTGTTCACTTAGGATTTCCCGAGTTATTCCCTTTCCAACCCCTTTTATTTCTTTGCCTCTGCCCAAGTCTCCGCCTGCCGGATTGAATTGTGGTCTCGAGGTCAGCCGGGCACCTTTGCGTGCTCCGCCTGCCTCTTCCCAGGCATTCCCGCCCCCGTCTTCACTGTTTCCGAGGACAGGAATGCATACTCAGCGCTCCGCCCGCCTTTCCGGAGTTAGATTCCCGAGGGCCGGCCGGGTGTCTTGAGGTGCTTCTCCCCCTGTCATTGGCCTCTTACTCCTTCCTAATACCCCTTGGAGCTCCACTTCGTGTTTACTGGGCGCTCCTCATGCCTGGCTGGATTTTGTCTCAATGGTGGCCAGGATATCATTACTGACCAAGCGTGGATGAACCGGTTTCCGCCGCCTCACACTAACTCCAGGAGGTTCGTTGCACCAGACTGTGGCTACTCCAGTGCTACATTTGAACAGTGGATCATCGTCCTGCTTGAAGAGCCGGTAACGGGGTATGGGGATTTAGAAAGGGAAGTGGGAAGGCAATTATAAGGTAATTTCACTCATGTATGTTTTCTACGTTTAGGAGATATATATATTGTAGAAGAGAATGAATCCTCCACAGCTGGCTCACATAAAGCTCACTGTCATCTTCAAGTAGACGCTAGGTATTCTTAATTGCACCTCTTTTTTCTTGGTGAATACCTCTGTGCCTCGTCTCTCCTATCCTCAGCCCTCTCACCCTATTCTGATATTCTTTCCAGATACACTATCCCCAGTTAACCAGAGAGCACAGCAGAGTCGGGACACAATCTACGTTTCAACATTCAGAAGAGGCAGCTGGCAGTGGCACCAGAGATTTCTTCCCCTCCTTCCTTGTTTTGTTTCCCTGCTTTCCCCTATTGCCAGTGCTCTCTAGGGTTTGATAGAGGCATTGGGTAGTGGTGGAAGGTAGGGGTCTAGCAACAACTTCACCGAAACTCCACGGCGCTCCTGCAGAATCCATTCCTGGTAAGATCCTTACAGAACGCGAAGCCCACGTGGTTGTTCTGCCCGAGCGCCATGGACATGCAACAGGTGACATTAGCAGACCTAGCGAACATGATTGGGAACCTCCAGGTTGAGACTCAGGCCTTGGCTACTCGGGTTAATTCCATACAGAGGGAAAGACAAGGAGAGAGTAGTTCCAGGGATCCTACGCAAGTTATTCATGTTACCACACCACCTTCTATCCCCCTTGCTCCACCCGAAAGATTTGTAGGTGATTCATCTAGATTTGCAGCCTTCATTAGTCAGTGCCAGTTGCATTTCACGTGTAAAGCCCACTGTTTTCCCACTGACCAAGCAAAGGTGGCTTTTGTGATTTCATATATGGGGGGATCCGCAGCCAATTGGGCCATCCCATTAATTGAAAGAGACAATGCTTTATTGCAGAACTATGTGGCATTTAAAGAGGAATTTAAGAAGTTATTCGATAGACATACATATACCCAGTCTGCAGATACTGAGTTACTCTCTCTAAGGCAGGGAACCACGGATCTTGCTTCTTATATCACCTCCTTACAAAGATTGGTGGTGGAGGCCGGGTGGCCAGAGGAGAAGCGTGGCACCTTGTTCTATAGAGGGCTTAGAGATGAAATTAAAGATGCTTTATCCCAAATTGTGGATCTTCCCAGCTCATGTAAAGAACTTATCGAGTTAGCGGTCAGAATCGATAATCGTATGCAAGAACGCAAGAGGGAAAGAGGTAAGACAGACGTTAGAGTGGTTACCGTGAGAGAGAGGAAACCCGACCCCGTCCTTGGTAGAGAGGAGGGGGAACCCATGCAGATAGGTACCCTGAGGGGGCCATTAACGCCCGAAGAGAGAAGACGCAGACGTGACAATAGGTTATGCCTATACTGTGGGAAAGCATGACATTTTCTTAAGACCTGCCCTACCAAGCCTATACAGACAAAGAAGCCGGAAAACTAGCAAACCTGGAGCCCTGTGAGACGAGGACTCCGGGTTATTCTGGTTTGAGTGTCTCCTCTTCTGATCACAATGCATCTTCGGGTCATTTCTTTGTTTCAGCTGACCTGTCCTGGGGAACGGGAAGAATTAAGGTTCCCCTTATGATCGATTCAGGCGCCTCCGGGAATTTCATAGATAGGGCCTGGGCTCAGGTCCAGCAAGTCCAAACTCAAGATAAAGGTTACGGAGAGACCGTAACCACAATTGATGGGAGTGTTTTGAAATCTGGGCCTATTACGCATAAGACAGAATCCATTACGGTTCTCTTGGAACCAAATCACATAGAGCAGGTGGAATTCGATTTGATTCAGTCCCCTCAGTTTCCCATCATCTTGGGCCTACCTTGGTTACGTTTCCATAATCCCCTCATTGACTGGCACAAGGTAACGTTACAGTTTAGACCTGAGTGCTGCAAGGCACATACTCTAGCTGCCAGTCAGGTCTCAACGGAAACGGACGCCGGGGACACAGAGGTATTGCCCAAATTGTATCACGACCTTAGAACTATCTTCGACCCAAAGGAAGCCACTTCACTACCTCCTCACAGACCATTCGATTGTAGAATAGATCTACAACCCGGAGCTAAATTACCTTTCAGTAGAGTGTACTCCCTAACTGAGAAGGAAAACCTCTACTTACGGGAGTACCTGGACAACATGTTGGAATTGGGATTTATTCGTCCATCCAAATCACCTGTTTCTTCTTCCTTGTTTTTTATACCTAAACGTGAGGGTGGCCTACGCTGTTGCATAGACTACAGAGCTATAAACAAGATTACCATCAAGAACAGGTACCCTCTTCCACTCATCTCCTCTCTTCTCGATAGAGTAAGAGACGCCCAGATCTTTACAGTATTGGATTTGCGTGGGGCATACCATCTGGTTCCGGTTGCAGAGGGAGATGAGTGGAAGACAGCCTTTTGTACGAAATATGGGCTTTTCGAATATCTTGTAATGCCATTTGGGCTTTGCAATGCCCCTTCAGCATTTCAATTTTTCATTAATGAGGTGTTAAAGGACATGCTAGACAAATTCGTCATAGCCTATATTGATGATTTGTTAATCTACTCCTCATCCGTACAGGAACACATATCACATGTAAGACAGGTGTTGGAGCAACTGCACAACAACCAGTTGTACTGCAAATTGGAGAAATGTACTTTTCATGTCCAAACGGTCCCCTTCTTGGGTTTCATAATTTCACCTCGGGGATTAACCATGGATCCTCAGAAGGTGGACGCCATTCATCGTTGGCCAGCTCCCAAGAAAGTGAAGGACATACAGAGTTTCATAGGCTTCGCCAACTTTTACAGGCGCTTCATTAAGGGCTTTTCAGGGTTGGTGACGCCTATCACAAGACTACTAAGGAAGGGAACTCCCTTTGTGTGGACCGATGAAGCGGATCAGGCATTCCAGGAACTAAAGAAGGCATTCACTCAAGCCCCGGTACTACAACATCCAGACCCTAGTTCTCCGTTTGTGTTGGAAGCAGACGCATCAAACGCTGCGGTGGGCGGGGTGTTATCTCAAGCAGACAAGCTCATAGGGGAATTACACCCTGTGGCCTATTACTCCCACAAACTGACACCCGCCGAAGTCAATTACGCTATAGGGGATAAAGAACTGTTAGCGATAAAGAAGGCATTTGAGGAGTGGAGACAGTATCTATTAGGTGCAAGACACATAGTAACTGTGTATACAGACCACCGTAATTTGCAGTTTTTAAAGTCTGCTAAGGCGTTGTCTATGAGACAATTACGTTGGGCCCAATTCTTCAGTGAATATGAGTTCACGATCCAGTACCGGGAAGGAAGAAAAAATGGCAAGGCAGACGCATTGTCTAGATTAGGATATGACCTTCCTGAAGAACAGATAGAACCTCCTTTTATTATTCCTCAACACAAGATTGTAGGAGGGACTTCTGAAGAGGAGTTTCTTACAAAGACAAAGAGTGAACAACAATCTGTGGAGGGACAAGAACTGATAGAGTCGGTGGAACACTGTATGAAAGACGGACTTGCCTATGTCCAAGGGGGTATAGTCTTAACAACCTCCGAACTACAAGAACAAGCGTTAGAATGGTGTCATGCTCACCCTTTGGCCGGACATCCGTGGATTAAAAAGACCATTGACCTGTTAATGAGGTGGTTTTGGTGGCCTACCTTAAGAAAAGATGCTGAGCACTTCGTAAAGACATGGCATGTGTGTGCTCAAAGCAAGAGTCCGCATCACAAGCCCACGGGGTTGCTTCAGCCATTGCCTACACCTCCTCTTCCCTGGCACACTGTATCGCTTGATTTTATTGTTAAATTACCACTGACCTCCAAGGGACATAACACTCTGCTGGTAGTAGTAGACTTGTTTACAAAGACTGCACATTTCATCCCGCTAAAAGGTCTCCCTACGGCGGCCACACTCGCCACCGTTTTTCTCCACCATGTAGTAAAATTGCATGGATTTCCCGCTGTGGTGATTTCAGACAGGGGTGCCCAATTTGTTTCCCGGTTCTGGAGAAAACTATGTAATCTGTTGCAAAAAGACGTGAGACTGTCATCTAGCCACCACCCACAGACTGATGGTCAGACAGAAAGAGTAAACCAATGTTTTGAACAGTATATAAGAACCCAAACATTAAGCTCCAGTTCAGAATGGGATAACCTGGTGTGGATTGCAGAATTTGCGTACAACAACAGTCAACACACATCTACCAAATACACTCCTTTTTTCTGTTCTCATGGTTTCCATCCTAAAGCTTTCCTTTCTGTCTCTTCATCTGAGTGCACCACTCCGGCAGTTAGTGAGTTCACTTAGGACATTCAGACCATACATCGACTCACACAGACCAATTTGAATAAGGCTAAGGCTATTTACAAGAGAGGAGCAGATCTCCATAGACAAGCAGAGCCACTATATAAACCAGGAGACGAGGTGTGGTTATCCTCTAAATTCATACCCCTACGGGGTCCTTGTAAATTCAAACCCAGGTTCCTGGGCCCATACAAGATTACGAGAGTAATTAATCCAGTAGCTATGGAACTAAGGCTCCCAGAGACGGTAAAGGTGCACCCTGTTTTTCATGTATCCCTGTTGGAACCCGGTACTCGCCTCCCTCCAACACCCACGTCTCTGTGAATGGAGAAGAAGAGTACGAGGTGGAAGCCATTGTGGACTCCAGAAGGAGCAGACGCCGTTTGCAGTATCTAATACATTGGAAGGGTTACGGGGTAGAAGAACGCTCCTGGGAACCCGCAAGTCAGGTACACTCTCCTCGATTAGTACGTCAGTTTCATAGGAGAAACCCTCACAAGCCCAAACCAGTGGGGGGTGTTCTGGGGGGAGTGTACTGTCAGGATTGCCGCGCGCAGGACACCGAGATCGGTGACTTGCTATCGCGCATACGCGATAGAGGCCCGACTGTAGAAAAGCCTGAGGCGCGATAACTCGGGGCTTCACGTTCTAGTGTTGCTCAACCGCTTTGTCCTGTGTTTCCTGTTTCCTGTTTTGGTACCCTCGACGCCTATCGGCATTTTCTCGCTTGGGACTTTGTTCCTTGGATTAGTCATAGTTCCTTTCTCAGAGCTCTGTTCACTTAAGATTGCCCGAGTTATTCCCTTTCCAACCCCTTTTATTTCTTTGCCTCTGCCCAGGTCTCCGCCTGCCGGATTGAATTGTGGTCTCGAGGTCGGCCGGGCACCTTTGCGTGCTCCGCCCGCCTCTTCCCAGGCATTCACGCCCCGTCTTCACTGTTTCCGAGGACAGGAATGCATACTCAGCGCTCCGCCCGCCTTTCCGGAGTTAGATTCCCGAGGGCCGGCCGGGTGTCTTGAGGTGCTTCTCCCCCTGTCATTGGCCTCTTATTCCTTCCTAATACCCCTTGGAGCTCCACTTCGTGTTTACTGGGCGCTCCTCATGCCTGGCTGGATTTTGTCTCAATGGTGGCCGGGATATCATTACTGACCAAGCGTGGATGAACAGGTTTCCGCCGCCTCACACTAACTCCAGGAGGTTCGTTGCACCAGACTGTGGCTACTCCAGTGCTACATTTGAACAGTGGATCATCGTCCTGCTTGAAGAGCCGGTAACGGGGTATGGGGATTTAGAAAGGGAAGTGGGAAGGCAATTATAAGGTAATTTCACTCATGTATGTTTTCTACGTTTAGGAGATATATATATTGTAGAAGAGAATGAATCCTCCACAGCTGGCTCACATAAAGCTCACTGTCATCTTCAAGTAGACGCTAGGTATTCTTAATTGAACCTCTTTTTTCTTGGTGAATACCTCTGTGCCTCGTCTCTCCTATCCTCAGCCCTCTCACCCTATTCTGATATTCTTTCCAGATACACTATCCCCAGTTAACCAGAGAGCACAGCAGAGTCGGGACACAATCTCCGTTTCAACATTCAGAAGAGGCAGCTGGCAGTAGCACCAGAGATTTCTTCCCCTCCTTCCTTGTTTTGTTTCCCTGCTTTCCCCTATTGCCAGTGCTCTCTAGGGTTTGATAGAGGCATTGGGTAGTGGTGGAAGGTAGGGGTCTAGCAACAACTTCACCGAAACTCCACGGCGCTCCTGCAGAATCCATTCCTGGTAAGATCCTTACACTTGTGCTGTATAGTCTGGGAACAACATGACGCATGCATTTAGTAACGTTATTTCTGGTAATTTGCGCATTTCTCTCAGGATCACATACCTATCTCTTAAGTTCAGTAGTGAGATCCAGAATGGTCTGGGACTTGCACTGGGGGGTGGCCTGCGGGGCGGCACCCTGTGTGCCCGCTCCACAGCGAACTGAGGGGGCAGTGTGCTGTCTAGCAGCATCTCTCTTAGCCAGTGTTCGGCATAGGATACCGGGTCCCTGCCCTCTAGGTCCTCTGGCGGCCCCACTATGCATACATTGTTATGTCTTAATCGCCCTCTGCATCTTCCAGTATTTGCACTTTGTCTATTAAGCCGTGCAGCGTGGTTGTGTTTGAGCTAGCGGCTGGCCTCAGTTCCGCGAGTGCAGCCTTGTTCACCTGTACCTTATCCACTAATTTGCAGTGCAGCAGTGCAGTGTGAAGTCCGAGGCGACTTTATCTATTTTGGCCTCCAAGGACTTGCAGGTTTGATCAAGCGAGGCACCAAGCTTCTCGACAGTGCCAAGCACCATGTTCATTTTTGTGGCCACTGTGTGATGAAGGGTATCTTTGCTCTGAGCCGCATGTGTGTGGGCTGACCCGTCCGACTCGGAGCAGGCAGTCCCCTGTGGAGTGGTGGATCGCAGGGGCCCCATTGCCAATTGTTGAGCTGTGGGCATGTGGCTTGCGAGTCTCCAGGTTGCAGTAGAGAGCGAGCAGTGCTGAGGCGCCGGCAATGACACGGGTTCACTGTGCGCTTCCCCCTTTTCCTCTGCTCCAGAGAGGGGGGGTCTTGACTTATGGAAGTGTTAACTGTAGATATTGAAGAGCATGTAGTGGTGCCTGAAGACCTTATCCTCTGTACTCTGAGTCCAAGATTATTACAGTGGGGAGTCTAGCGTGGGCTGAGGCTTCCAACCCAGCACCCACGCCCCACACCGCCTTAAGAGACAGTAGCACTTCCCCTCAGTAGTGCTTGTGAATGTCTAAGCAGCCCTTGACATATCCATTGGTCTATGGGTGTCTGTAGGGTAAGGGAATCTTGCAGTGCAGTGACTGCCCCCAGACTGCTACCGCTGTTCAGGTCACTCTCCATCTGCCTTCCGTCTTAGATTATGCTTCCCACCGCATTGCTCGCTGCCGCAGCCCCTCAATCATGCCCAATAAGAGCAGCCGTCACCTCCCTTACGCAGTAGCACAGCGTTTCCAGTATGTGGTGGATATGCTCCCCCTGTGGCTATTCGCTAACTTCGGTCATTTCTGCAGGGTTACATCAGCCAGGAAGCAGCTGAGGGCATTTGGGATTAATCCTTGTGCAGTAATTGAGTGCAGGGGGCAGGGTAAGTTATTTGCAGGACGGCCCGGTAGGGAGTGGGATGAGAGGGGAGAGCAACACAGGGCCTGAGCCTGAACCGACCCCCTGGGCCTACTCCGGGGATGTTCGTCACCGCCCAGCTTCTCATCTCGTATCGTGGCAGCCATGCAGGGCACCTCTGTCACTTCGTGGGGCACCGCAGGCTCTTTCTCCTCCGTCAAGTCGCAACATTGCACTCAGAGAATGAAGACCGGCCAGAGTGCTTCATCACCCGTTCTTCGAAGGGCTTCTCTGGGTTCATGGTCTGCACCTAGCTCCAAGATTTTCATTGCACCACTCAACCCCGGCCGCAGCTGATGGATCCCAGCGGTCCCGCTCCTGGCTCGATAACCCCCCGCTGCCAGCAGGCTCAGCCCTCTTCCCCATCAACGCCGGCCGCAACCTCCAAGAGGGCAATCGAGTACGGGGAGCCACGAGGGCAGCGCCGCACCAATAACATGGAACCACCTCACATGCGGCACGGCCCTTAACAACCCCTTCACCTGTGCTGGCACACAGCGTTTTTGATGTGCTATCTCAGCACCGATCAGCACAGCCAAGTGTAGGGATCATTCTGCTCGCAGGTTGGATATGGATGGCTCCATGTTGCAGTGCAGTCTACAGGATAATAAGGGCTAGCGGCGGAGCACTTCTAATTTGCGTCCGTCATCTTGGCTGCTAGGCCTTGTCTATTTATGTCATTTATAGTCCATTTTCCAGGATGCAGGTCGGATTAAGGTGCCGCTGTTCGTTGGAACAGGTAAGTCCTTTGTTAAGGTTATTTTAAAGGTTTTGTGGGTAGGTGGGGTGTAGAGGGGAGGTCTAGATGTTAGTCATAGTGTTGTTTGTGGGGTGTTTGATAATTAAGTTGTATTAATAGTGTTTTTCACTAGTGTGTAGTTTGTACTTTTACTAATGCATTGTTATGTTGGTTTGTGTTAGGTTACTTATTTTATGATGATTAAGTGTAAACTAAAATGTTTTTGGGGGATTGTAATGTGTGTTGTGGGTGGATTTTCTTGTTCACTTTACAGGTTTTTGTCAAAGAACGTGTCCTATGGGCATTTAGAGTTACCCCCCTTTTTTCATAAGATTTTAATTATGGGGTCCAGGTGGAAAAGACTGTGGAAGAGGCAATGCAGCTCTCTCTAGACTATGTCTTGCTCAGTCCAACTACATGGCAGTTGGAGTCAGGTAAGAGGTCATGCTCTGCAGCTGTGAAGGTATTAATGAGACTGAAAATGGGCTAGGATGAACAGGCTGGTCAGGTTCTACTGTGGAGCTCGAAGTCAACAAGACATTCTTCTGACTGATTGGAAGTCCAAGGCTGTTGATGTGGTAGAAAGTGTTGGCATTGAGTTGGCGTAGAGTAAGAATCTGCCCATAGTGAGGGGGTGACAATGGTTTGGGAGCATTACAATTTTCAAAGCCATTGCTTTGGAATCTGTGAGGTGCTGAGTCTCTGTGTAAATGCCAAGAGACTTGCTGGGCGAGGTAAGAGCAGGCAGTTGTTCCTTTAGCCCTGAGATGGTGGACTTCATATTTAGGTTCACAGCAACATGATGGTAGTGGCGAGAAAAGACAATTGATCCTTCAGGCCAATGATGGCTATAAGGTCCTAAAAATAGGAGCAATGATGGTTGATAATTGAATTAGGCAAGAATTGAAGGAACACACTTCTTTGTTCAACGAAATAGTGGTTGACGTCAGCTTTCTGGTCCAGGGATCAGCTGGTAGTGATGAGAGAACACCTTTGTTTTTTCAGCCCAGTGGTGGGTGAGTTCAGCTCCTATGCCCAAGAAGAGCCTGCTAGTGGTTGCGAGAGTAACACTTGTTCCTTCATCCCAGTGATGGCTGACTTCAGGTTTAATATCCAGAGACCTGATGTTGAATGCAAGAGCAGCAAACTGTTTCTGAGTCAACAGCGGCAGAGTGAACATAATAGGCAGACTAAAGAACTGCTCAGTTCTGAGCAACTGTGTGTCTTCCTGGGTTCTTCTGCATGCCATCTGGGTTTGTACCAGCTTTCCCTGTAGTCCATCTTTCTAGTTTTGGATGTCCCTTTGGTGTCCCTGGCGCGTGGTTATCTGTTGTCCTCTAACCTGGGCTTATAACTCCTTTCTTCCAACCACATATCAGCTTTGGCAATCCATCCTAAGGAATCTCATTATACTCACTGTGTAGTTGAAGGTATCATCTAACCTACAGCTGTGAGAAGAGACATTATACCTGTTGCTACTGATTTTTTCATGTCTAATAGCTTTGATTGCTTAACTTACAAGATACGGGTAGCGCCTTATTGAAAAGTATACCTTATTTTGTGATTTTGATGGTGTTTTGCTTGAGGGGTGTCAGAGACTGTTCCACCCAGATCAGTGTTTCTCTCTTACTTACCCTTTCCTCCCCATTTCCCTTACCAGACATCAGGCTTACACAAGACAAGGGTCTATTATGTATGTATGTATGTATGTATTTATATAGTATTTCTATAGTGCGAACCTGGCTGAAAGGTAGCAGAGCACTGTACTAGGGCAAGCATAGAGTCAATTAGTGATAGGAGACATAGCTGGGGTATGGACGGTTAATACATTGTGATGTAGTGTTCTTTAAAGAGGTGAGTACACAAATCTTTCCTAAATTGAAGCAGTGTTTGGGCAGTCCTGATGGATACAGGAATGTTGTTCCAGAACCTGGGTGCATAGATGGAAAAGGCATGCTGCCTTGCATTTTCTTTTTCAAACTTCTTAGCCTGCAGTCTGCTGAGGTCCTTGCTGCAGGTGTGCCCAGAGATGGTCAACTTGTGAGCAGGATAAGCAGAAGTGTTGGTCATGACAGCTTTGTGAATGATGCAGGTTGTTTTGAAGGGCTGGCCAGTGGATTTCTAGCAGGGTGGGGGTGATATGATCATGTTTCTTTAGGGGCTGGGAGAGACGTGCTGCAGCATGTAGGAAGCCCGTGTGAAGTATGGAAGGACTTGGAGCATGGCGTTACCAACTATTCTGATGTTAAAGTACAGGGGGGTTGAACAGCATTTCTGAACTCGCTTTCTGGAAGATACAGTTTCACTTTCTTTGGAAGAGACCGCTGGTACCAAGCCATCGTTGTTTTTTTCTAAGGTGTTCCTTGAGGGTGAAGTTGGTGTCTAGGGTGAATCTAAGTGACTTGGCATTAGGTGAAAGTTAGGGTTCAAAGCCATCAAAGTTAATTTCATTGAGCCACGTTTGAAATATTGTTCTTGCCAAATAACAGTAAGTTTGTCTAGATTGGGTTGATCTTCAGGCAGGCACTGGACATTGAGGTCTGGATGATTCTCAGGCAGTGTTTGAGGCGTTGGATGTCTGAAGCAGAGGAGACTTTAAAGTAAAGTTGTTTATCATTTGCATATTAGTAAATCTCAATTATTTTGCTTGCGAATAGAGCACCAAGTTCCATGTAGAGGTCTAAGATGACAGGAGACAGTATCAAACCCAATGAAACTCCACAGATGATAGGGATCTTTTGGGACCTGGGAGTGCCCATGTGAACAAACTGCTGTTAGTTGGAAAGGTGAGAAGAGAACAAGTGGAGGCCATTGCCAGTGAACCACATTTGAGACCCCAGGGTGCTAACATCTGGAATCCACCATCATAGTTCCTAACATCCTGGGATTGAAAAAACAAGAGTATGTCCCCTTTGAGGATAACCTGAGGGCTTAATAAAAGAAGTGAAATTGTGGTTCACCTGGCATCGCAATAGAGAGCCTGGAAATCACCACTTGGACGCTGCCAGGACCTCAGAAAAAGGCCTACTGCTGGGACCATTTGTAAGAGACACATTATTGGTACTTCCTTTGTGTGATCTGTCGTTCATAAACCTTAAAAGACAGGCATGCAGAATTTAGATAACATTTGCTGGAGGAAGCACAAGAGCAGAGCCTAGGTCTCAACAATGTGCACAGCAGACTGGTGCTATCTATTGTGAATGTAGGACATTGGTGCAAATAATGAAGATGGGCATTAGGGGCCGATGAAGTAGCCAAGGTTTAGCTACAGGCAGAGAAAGCAAAGGACAAGCTGCCTAGTCACACAAACTGTTCTGCTTTCATTTGCTGTTTGACAATAAGGTTACACTTATAGTGATATTTTCAGAGCATCTTGTGAGACCAGGAATAATTACAGATATTTTGAGGATCCTGATACCATTTACAATGCATCCTTGAAATAACTAATTCACTACCCATCTTGATGTACTGCCATAAGTAGCATTTAAAAGTATTCTCCACCCAGAGTGGCCAGATCCAAAGGTAAAAAGCTCATGCATCCCTCCATCCAACCATGCTTGGTTTCCTGGCACATCCTTCACTTATCTTGCAGCAGAGCTTTTTCGCAATTTGAGAAATATTAAATAGACATATCCTGCCTCTTCTAAACACCCATATGTGTGCCCACATTTACAGTGCTCTGAATCCCTAAGCATGTTTGCAGCACTAAATAAACCACAACTGGGAACAGTATGTGCCTTCACATAATTCTGTTAGAAACTATAAATATTATTCACTCTTTTCTGTTGAAACTTAAGGGACACTTCCATAATTTCAGCTATAAGACTTTTGTCATAAATACCCCTAAGTTCACATAGATATGTGAAAAAAACTGCATTTCCTAGATGCTGAAAGCCTGTCCCAATGTTTACTGTCGTGGAATGAACACAATGTGCTCACCTGAAGTCCTTTTCATGAATTCCATTGTCTCCTGTATACCCGTTTCATCCTCTGGTCGTGTATGTAGTGAAAATACAGAAGTCATATGTGGAACTCCTGAAAAGAGGAGACATACTACATATAATTGCACGCTATACTAAACATGCTAAGCTGACAAATCCAAGATGTATAACCAAAAAGTGACAACTGTCCACAAGAAGGGTCTGACACCTAAGCTATGGCGCAGAACACACTGGTGAGTAAGCCACGCTAATGTGGGAGTGTGGATCAGAGAAAATCCAAAACGTTTGAACTAAGCACAGTTATGTAATTTAATTAATAGTTTAGTTCTGGTTATCATTTAAACGTTATAAACATTAACAAGGGAACAGTATATTGCACTAACACTTAAACTTGATATACAAATATTCTCATCATCAAAACGTTTATAATGCTAATAGTTCAAACTGGACCCAAAATTAGAAATTAGACCAAATTAGTTTATTGTTAGAATCTATCAAATTGTATAAATGTATAATGAATTAGTATTAACATTGAAGCTAAAATATATGCCTAGTAACAACATCCACATTTCCTTAAAATAATATATAAAAGCATTTCTACTTGATCAGAGTTACAAAACCTGCATAGTCCATCAGCACACATAATCCCCGTACAGTCCATGGTTTTAGCATGTCCCTGGCAAATGTGCATGTATCTCAGTCACGAATCAGGATTCATCAGAATTCTCATACAAGCTGAGCTAAGATCTACATCAGTTGATGAAGCATATAAGACATAGGACTTCTCAGTTATAAGAGCACATCATTTACATTTAAACTTATTTTATTGTAGTGAAAACATATATACAGTGTTTTCTGCCTAATATTCAGTTCGACATAAAAGAAACCCTGTTGCATATCGGTCTTTACCAGAGATTTCGTAAATAAAAAAGATTCTAACAGCCATAAAGCATAACATAGTACAGAAGTTAAATTCAATTCCTTTACAATCATCTCCAAATGCTTTACAGGTGAAACAACCTCCTCAATACTGTTGTTTCAAGCCCATCAATACATTATTTGTTGTAGGGAAGTCAGACAGTAATCCTATAAGTGATAAATGGTTGCATTTTTGCAACAACCATAACATTTGTTAAAATTACAAACTGAGTTTGCAAAAGTGAGATCACACTATTCTTTAGTGAGTACTAACTCACCAATTTAGTATGTTGTTTATTTACATTGCCGTGAATAATTGGGCACTGAGGCCCCATCTAGGTGGCAAGTGCTGTTCTCACCCATTTGAAATGTGCACATTATCTGTGTTTTTGTAAAAGCAACAACCAGGAAAATATGTCCACCACATGCCAGTAAGATGTTAAGCGACAGTATAGGTAGACAGAATTCATATAAAAAAGCACACCAATCTTGGTTATCAAATACTGTGTACCAGCAATGGACCACACTTTGAAGGAAAATGTAGCTTGATCAACTGTAACAGATTTACTTTTATAGTCCACGACTACACAGTACAGTGGTACAGCCACACACATAAGGCTTCCTATTGCAATTGAGGTCAGTGCAACAGCACCTGGTAACGTGGACATGACCTCGAGGAACACAACCTTGAGGATCCCAATCTTGTTGGAATGTGATACGTTGCCTTGGACACCCAAATATATAACTGACTTAAATTAATATCAGGGTTCAATTACTAGAAAGCATCTATTTAACTTCAGATGTTAGTAGCATTAAATGCTCTGGAAATACCCAGTGTTCAATTAGATCAAAAAGACTGGTTCCCACCATTAGCACTGGACTTAAGTACAGTATTAGCCCAGCTAACAACGCCACTAGCACTGCAGAGTAGACACTGCTTGGTTTAGTTGTTTCAAGAAAACCTATTCTTAGACTGCTTTTCCCTTTTGTTACCTAAACAAGTGCAGATGCACTTGGGTTAGTATGCAATTATTTTAGGATTTCCCCAGTCTGCGTCTGATAGCAAAAGACACCCACTCTGACTCAATCCTCCTATACTTTATTTTTTAAACTATATGCCAGAAATCCTGGTCCTTATGCTCTACAATGGTCTCAAGTTTCTGCAACACTTTCCTACAGAGGGCTTCGATCTTCTTAATACGATTTTTATACACCTGCTTCAGGCATGTGTTTCACAGTAGAGAAGCTATCATTATTTATCTTCCTACTTTGTATATTTCAGTCCTTATGCAGGAGCTGTCAGTGAATACATAGGACACATCTCCTAATTAAACTATACCTGCTTAAACAATTTTGTAAATAATTTTTGAATGTACCAGTTCGACTGATAATAGGTCACTGATCCTGGATAAGTTTCCAATTCTCCCAGTGGGACTAGCTTGTTGAGGGATGAAGGCTTTAATTTGTTTGAAGATGCTTTATTCCATTTGCAAGAAATGGCAGTATTTGAAAATTTCTCAGCAAAATGTATAATAAGGCTTGATTGATGTGAGACACTAAGGGCTTTTTAAGAGTTTGAGGGTCCAACCGCCCTTGTACCGCCCCGCCAGTAGCACACGGCGCTAGCAGTCCAAAGACCGCCGCATTACGAGTTGACTGCGGGGCCGGCAGTGTGGAGGCAGGAATCTTGCAGCAGTGGTGACTTTTTCCAAATATAACGATGCATGTGTGTGCATTTCTACTGCATTTGTGTCTGATGCACACATATGCATGATATATGTGGAAAAAGTCCATATATCCACAACTGGGGCTCGGCCATATGTGGACAGTCTTGGCAATGGGTATATTGTACGAAAAGGAATGACCTGCAGATCGCCGCACACAGGGTCTTATTCCTGGGGATGAAGATTCTGCTGTGAGAGGGGGACATTGAGAAAGGAATCCACGTTGGAATCTGCCTTGAGGAACAAGAAAGGGGTGAGTACGCACCCCAAATCCTTCACCACCACCAGCTTGAAGCAGGCAGTCGAACCGTCGCGGTCTGCTCGTGGAGCAGGAAACTTGTAATACGCACAGAGGTGCAGCTCCCCTGCGTGCCAACCCTTCCCCGATCGCAAACCTGGCAGTCTGCGGTCTGTTGCCGGTCTCGGCAGTCCAGCGGCCGTCTTCACAAAGCCGATCTGCCTAACTTGTAAATCGGCAGTCGGGCCGCCAAGCTCTACGCGTGCGGGCCGCCAAACTCGTAATAAAGCCCTAAGACTAGAGATCACTTTCCAGACTTTCGCCCCTATAAAATTCTCAGCAATTATTAAAACACTTTGCAAGGAACAAAATAGAAAGCACTTAATGGGCTGTGGCAACCTCTTGTCCTTGTACCATGAGCGGGCTGGTCACCATAATAGCTTTCATGTAAACAAACATTGGCAAAGCCAATAAGTTTCACGTATGCAAGATCTATTGGTATTATTTATTTGTTTTTAAGTGTTGCAGAATAGTGCGAGCTGCTGTGCTACATAACTTGAAGTAAAAAATAGAAGCGGTATGACGTAGCCAGGCCGTGTAATAGCTCTTTTTTTACTTTAAGCAATGCACTTACAAAGATGTTACAGTTTTTATTTTCCCTATATTTAATATGCAGTTTCTATTTTTTGAGCAAATGCCCATTGCAGTTACCAGTGTGTCCAAGTGTAGCTAGCTGGAACACTCAACATGGAGAGGCTGTGGCGTTACAGCCAGAGCTGCTGACTTTGGAGCTGAGAAACCAGGTTTGAGTCTCTGCGCCGGATCAACATTCTCTGATTCTGGGCAAATCACTTAATCTCTCAGTGCCTGTAAAAATTATTATGCGCTTGTGTAATGTAACTGGCGCTCATGTAAAGCGCGACAAGTCCTTCCGGTCGACTTGGCCTTATTTAAAATAAGCTATGTCTAGCAATGGGGTGGGGAAGGGCCATGCAGTGACAGGAGCGAGGTCGTGGGAGAGACAACCCAGCAGTGAGTGAGGGTGCATACAGAGGACAGACTGGGCAGAGCATGGCTCCGACATAATTGTTAATACATACAGAAGATGGCAGTGACACAGCACAGGGCATACACATGATAAAAGGTGCATAGTGATGACAGAAGGGACACTGCACAGCCTCTATCCATGATTAAGTATGTAAATGAACGACATAAATGGCACTGTCTCTGCAAGTGCCTTCTCAGGCCTTGGAACCATGACACTCTTCTAGTGCAAAGTGGCTGATCACCATTTACTTACTTCTAAGATTGTCAAAGCTTTCCTTTCTCATACTGTCATCATGGTCCGTGCAGTAGGCTTTGCCTTCATCATTCATGCCGAATGCAATCTTTTCATTATCTATTAAACAACACAAAAATCAGAATACATTATTGAAAATGGAGCATTCTTCGCAGTGAAAACCAGTGTCTTGAGAGAGTGTGTCACTCTTTCCATTCCTTACCATCCTATTTAGCCCAGGCACAGACTGGGGAGCTTGGGGGGGATTATTTGGACTAGATTATCAGATAGTTTATTAGGCATGGAGAGGACTAAAATGTTTACAGCTCTGTGGTAATCTATGTAATGGTTTTAAGAAAGGCATTCAGAGTCTCAACAGGAGCTGCAGGTAGTGAGAGTAAATCGGTGTCTTCTAGTCTACCAGTGTCTCATCAAGGCATAAAGACGGGGAGATCAGATCACCCTGTACTATCAGTGCCTTACCAGGGACTGCCCGTACTGAGAACAATCACTCTGCAGTAGCCTCTGACAGTCCTAAACACACGCTGAGAGAAAATGTCTCCGTCTTAATCTAGCAAAATCTTCCAAGGTTTACCACTGTGAAAGTAGTCATATGACTCAAATGATATGCTTGACAGGTAGAGCACATTAGTCCACTAATAGCACCTGAAATGAAGGAAGAAGTACAAAAACAAATTTCTGGATAAGCTAGCATCTATTACGAACAAGCTACTATGGAAAAAGTAGGCATTTTTGAAAAATATTATATTGAAACGTATGGTGCACAGTATTTAAGGAAGCGTTAATTAAGGGCCATATTAACTTACCTGACACACAACAACTTTCAATGGTCTAACATGTCTTTTAACTAGAACTTCAGCCGTAGCGCTGCAACACACATCAGTGAACAAGTCTACAACAACCTGACTGTCAAAGCAACGCTTAAAGATGAACAGAAAATCATTTTATTACTCTTAAAAGCAACTTTTATCATAAGCGCCTGCCAAAGTTTGCTGCTAGAGACACCCCTTCACAAAGGAGCAAAAATTATATTAGTTAACTTGAAATAGCCTCTAACTTTTCTCAGGACACTTGACTACCATTTTCAAGGAGGACAGATTGGGCCAGTGCTTAATTTGAGCTGGTGGTTTCCGGTGCTCAGCACCGGCACTTAATCATCAACACCAGCACTTTTCATGAGGACACATTAATTTAAGGGGAGATTAAGCGATTTGCCCAAGAATCACAAGATGTTGAGCCGACGCTGAGACTTGAATCTGGTTCCCAAGCTCTCAAGTTGGCAGTTCTGGCCATTATGCCACATCCTATCCTCACTTTAGTGGTTAGTAGTTGGTTCGGTTTTAGGCGGGGCTAACAGGAGAAATGGGCTGGTGCAAGCTGTCTCCTGACAAGAGCCGCGGCACTTTTGTTTTTTTACAAATTAACCACTGGATTGGGCCTCTGAAACCAGTCCATAGGAACCTATCAAACTGTTGTTCTCGCAACTATTAAAATATCTGAAATGTGATGATTTAGAGACACTCTATATGTAGAAGACTCCGTCTGTTTTCCTTTCACCTATCCTGTACTTTTACACCTACTATCTATCTAGCTTTTCCCCACTATTCCTCCCCATGCCCTTTTTCTCTTCCTACCCATTAACCTCTACACTTTCCCCTTCCTCTGTGATTTTCTTTCACTCCAAAAACCCCCTTCCTCCACTTCCTAGTTAATTCGACTAATCCACGGTTTAATTCCTCCTCTTTTTACCTTTCCATCTCTTTATACTCTCTGCTCCTTCCTTGTACCTGCTATCCTCCCTGTGAGGGAGTCAAAAAACAAGCTAGTCATTGGTATAATTTGTACCAAACACAAGCTCCTTCTAACAGATACATATAGGAGTCTTTTTCCCCCAAGAATACAAGCAGAGATTACCCCCTTCACAACTGGCTATGTCCATACACCCTATGCTGTCAGCTATTTGTATGACCCTAAGCAAGGTCGGTGCCACCAGCCCTCCTCACAGTTATCTCACCAGTGAAATAAATGATGAACTTGTGTAGGGTAGGAGACTTGGGCACCCTTGCTTCTTATGTTTCGCCCCAATAGCTTCACCTGACATTCAACAGATCCTACTCTGCAAGATATCGAAATCAATACAACAGCACTCTTCAGACGTAACTTCTGGCACAACAAAGCTCAAACAACCTTGTTGGTTAAGTGCTTCTCAGTTCAACACCACATCGCGATAAAGATTTATTTCCACATCGAGGCAGAGCAATAGTGCATGTTAGACACTAATCCAGACATTATTCATGCACACAATACTACTCCAAGACCTCTTGTTGAGTAGCATTTACCACCAACGGAACCTCTAGATCAGGTTACAGTCAATCCACATTAACAATACCCATTAGACACAAGGCCTGGAATCATTGTGCACATAACATGACTTCAAATTATATACATAGCTAATGATTGCCACAACATTAATTCACATATGCACTGATGTGTCATACACATCCAAACACATAATTGCTCCACATACACTTATAACAGCATCTAGCTGGCCACTTTACAATATAGCCCATCATAAGCAATATATAAATTGATTGATCCTCATAGCCACTATCCAATACAATTCAGCATGCAATGCAACCAAATACACGATTAACAGGCCTTTGTGACTCAGATCATAATTTCGAGGACTGAAAATGGTGCACTTGTTCCAAAACCACATCAGGACTATACACATGGCAAGAATGCGATATACAAATGCATGTGTAACCTTTCTTCGGTAAGGGGCTATTACATAGTCCAACACAAGAGTAGAGTTGTAACCTGTCAGCTGAGAAACAATCACACAGAGTCCAACACAAGGGTAGGTTTGTGACATATCTGAGGCGCAGTCACTGCTGTGGATATGCAATGATACACTTGAACCTCTCTAATACCGAGGAGTGACTGCCTGTTGTCCAGCAATAAAGTAGGCCTATAGCCTCTCAGTATCAAGGAGAGACTGCATACAGACTGTCAAAAGAATGGCAACAATTATGGACTCACCTTTGTCGAGACCAGCGCTGCTCTCTTTCACTTTCACATCAGGATAATCAATAAAAGGTGAAGACGGTTCTTCTTTCCTCAATCAAGTGTCATTGTTCAGAAAGGAAAAGCAAGTACAACAAGTCTTCATTAGGTATGGATTTAAGTAAATTGAGATTCACACATTGCAAAAATAAACTGTTAAAGCAACATTATTTATCTCAAGTGATTAGGAGTCCCTAGAACAGTTGGGTGTGGCAGAATAGCCATGCAGGGATCAATGCAAGAGATAGGTTATTGGCAACAACACTTTGTGAATATAACACAATGAATTTGGTACTATCCTGGAGGCTCATGAACGGCAAGAACGAGAACTGGAGAATTGCACAATTTTGCCCCTAAATGCAAACCAAAGCAGAGTGATCAGAATCCAGCACTATGCCATGCGGAGACAGGACAGAAAGGAGCAAGAGCCAGAACTCTGATTGGGTGGGATATGACAGCAAAAAGGAACTGGACCTACCTCACTGAACTGCTAGGACACAGCAGAAGGGGGCAGCACCCAACCCCTGCTCAGTCAAATCATGTCAGAAGAAAGCAGCGTTACAACAAACAAATGATGGACGGAATGCTGACAATGCATACATTCTCCCCCAGTCAAGAGATCTGGGTTAAATCCATCATTCTTTTGCCCACTACACCACCCCAGTTTAGACATGGCCATATGCAAATCAGTCTTGACCCTGTGCCTCATGGGAACAGTCCAGCCCGAACTGCCAAGCCATGTCTTCCCTGGACCGGAATCAAGCATCCTAGGACCGGTTTCTGGCTATCAGCCGTCATCAGCCAGGATAGCTTGACTCCAGTGGCGTAGTGAGCACGGGTCCCACGTCTGGGAATACCCATCCAACTTAGGGCGAAAAGCGTTACAACAAACAAATGATGGACGGAATGCTGACAATGCATACATTCTCCCCCAGTCAAGAGATCTGGGTTAAATCCATCATTCTTTTGCCCACTACACCACCCCAGTTTAGACATGGCCATATGCAAATCAGTCTTGACCCTGTGCCTCATGGGAACAGTCCAGCCCGAACTGCCAAGCCATGTCTTCCCTGGACCGGAATCAAGCATCCTAGGACCGGTTTCTGGCTATCAGCCGTCATCAGCCAGGATAGCTTGACTCCAGTGGCGTAGTGAGCACGGGTCCCACGTCTGGGAATACCCATCCAACTTAGGGCGAAAAGCGTTACAACAAACAAATGATGGACGGAATGCTGACAATGCATACATTCTCCCCCAGTCAAGAGATCTGGGTTAAATCCATCATTCTTTTGCCCACTACACCACCCCAGTTTAGACATGGCCATATGCAAATCAGTCTTGACCCTGTGCCTCATGGGAACAGTCCAGCCCGAACTGCCAAGCCATGTCTTCCCTGGACCGGAATCAAGCATCCTAGGACCGGTTTCTGGCTATCAGCCGTCATCAGCCAGGATAGCTTGACTCCAGTGGCGTAGTGAGCACGGGTCCCACGTCTGGGAATACCCATCCAACTTAGGGCGAAAAGCGTTACAACAAACAAATGATGGACGGAATGCTGACAATGCATACATTCTCCCCCAGTCAAGAGATCTGGGTTAAATCCATCATTCTTTTGCCCACTACACCACCCCAGTTTAGACATGGCCATATGCAAATCAGTCTTGACCCTGTGCCTCATGGGAACAGTCCAGCCCGAACTGCCAAGCCATGTCTTCCCTGGACCGGAATCAAGCATCCTAGGACCGGTTTCTGGCTATCAGCCGTCATCAGCCAGGATAGCTTGACTCCAGTGGCGTAGTGAGCACGGGTCCCACGTCTGGGAATACCCATCCAACTTAGGGCGAAAAGCGTTACAACAAACAAATGATGGACGGAATGCTGACAATGCATACATTCTCCCCCAGTCAAGAGATCTGGGTTAAATCCATCATTCTTTTGCCCACTACACCACCCCAGTTTAGACATGGCCATATGCAAATCAGTCTTGACCCTGTGCCTCATGGGAACAGTCCAGCCCGAACTGCCAAGCCATGTCTTCCCTGGACCGGAATCAAGCATCCTAGGACCGGTTTCTGGCTATCAGCCGTCATCAGCCAGGATAGCTTGACTCCAGTGGCGTAGTGAGCACGGGTCCCACGTCTGGGAATACCCATCCAACTTAGGGCGAAAAGCGTTACAACAAACAAATGATGGACGGAATGCTGACAATGCATACATTCTCCCCCAGTCAAGAGATCTGGGTTAAATCCATCATTCTTTTGCCCACTACACCACCCCAGTTTAGACATGGCCATATGCAAATCAGTCTTGACCCTGTGCCTCATGGGAACAGTCCAGCCCGAACTGCCAAGCCATGTCTTCCCTGGACCGGAATCAAGCATCCTAGGACCGGTTTCTGGCTATCAGCCGTCATCAGCCAGGATAGCTTGACTCCAGTGGCGTAGTGAGCACGGGTCCCACGTCTGGGAATACCCATCCAACTTAGGGCGAAAAGCGTTACAACAAACAAATGATGGACGGAATGCTGACAATGCATACATTCTCCCCCAGTCAAGAGATCTGGGTTAAATCCATCATTCTTTTGCCCACTACACCACCCCAGTTTAGACATGGCCATATGCAAATCAGTCTTGACCCTGTGCCTCATGGGAACAGTCCAGCCCGAACTGCCAAGCCATGTCTTCCCTGGACCGGAATCAAGCATCCTAGGACCGGTTTCTGGCTATCAGCCGTCATCAGCCAGGATAGCTTGACTCCAGTGGCGTAGTGAGCACGGGTCCCACGTCTGGGAATACCCATCCAACTTAGGGCGAAAAGCGTTACAACAAACAAATGATGGACGGAATGCTGACAATGCATACATTCTCCCCCAGTCAAGAGATCTGGGTTAAATCCATCATTCTTTTGCCCACTACACCACCCCAGTTTAGACATGGCCATATGCAAATCAGTCTTGACCCTGTGCCTCATGGGAACAGTCCAGCCCGAACTGCCAAGCCATGTCTTCCCTGGACCGGAATCAAGCATCCTAGGACCGGTTTCTGGCTATCAGCCGTCATCAGCCAGGATAGCTTGACTCCAGTGGCGTAGTGAGCACGGGTCCCACGTCTGGGAATACCCATCCAACTTAGGGCGAAAAGCGTTACAACAAACAAATGATGGACGGAATGCTGACAATGCATACATTCTCCCCCAGTCAAGAGATCTGGGTTAAATCCATCATTCTTTTGCCCACTACACCACCCCAGTTTAGACATGGCCATATGCAAATCAGTCTTGACCCTGTGCCTCATGGGAACAGTCCAGCCCGAACTGCCAAGCCATGTCTTCCCTGGACCGGAATCAAGCATCCTAGGACCGGTTTCTGGCTATCAGCCGTCATCAGCCAGGATAGCTTGACTCCAGTGGCGTAGTGAGCACGGGTCCCACGTCTGGGAATACCCATCCAACTTAGGGCGAAAAGCGTTACAACAAACAAATGATGGACGGAATGCTGACAATGCATACATTCTCCCCCAGTCAAGAGATCTGGGTTAAATCCATCATTCTTTTGCCCACTACACCACCCCAGTTTAGACATGGCCATATGCAAATCAGTCTTGACCCTGTGCCTCATGGGAACAGTCCAGCCCGAACTGCCAAGCCATGTCTTCCCTGGACCGGAATCAAGCATCCTAGGACCGGTTTCTGGCTATCAGCCGTCATCAGCCAGGATAGCTTGACTCCAGTGGCGTAGTGAGCACGGGTCCCACGTCTGGGAATACCCATCCAACTTAGGGCGAAAAGCGTTACAACAAACAAATGATGGACGGAATGCTGACAATGCATACATTCTCCCCCAGTCAAGAGATCTGGGTTAAATCCATCATTCTTTTGCCCACTACACCACCCCAGTTTAGACATGGCCATATGCAAATCAGTCTTGACCCTGTGCCTCATGGGAACAGTCCAGCCCGAACTGCCAAGCCATGTCTTCCCTGGACCGGAATCAAGCATCCTAGGACCGGTTTCTGGCTATCAGCCGTCATCAGCCAGGATAGCTTGACTCCAGTGGCGTAGTGAGCACGGGTCCCACGTCTGGGAATACCCATCCAACTTAGGGCGAAAAGCGTTACAACAAACAAATGATGGACGGAATGCTGACAATGCATACATTCTCCCCCAGTCAAGAGATCTGGGTTAAATCCATCATTCTTTTGCCCACTACACCACCCCAGTTTAGACATGGCCATATGCAAATCAGTCTTGACCCTGTGCCTCATGGGAACAGTCCAGCCCGAACTGCCAAGCCATGTCTTCCCTGGACCGGAATCAAGCATCCTAGGACCGGTTTCTGGCTATCAGCCGTCATCAGCCAGGATAGCTTGACTCCAGTGGCGTAGTGAGCACGGGTCCCACGTCTGGGAATACCCATCCAACTTAGGGCGAAAAGCGTTACAACAAACAAATGATGGACGGAATGCTGACAATGCATACATTCTCCCCCAGTCAAGAGATCTGGGTTAAATCCATCATTCTTTTGCCCACTACACTGTTTGTTGTAACGCTTTTCGCCCTAAGTGGGATGGGTATTCCCAGACGTGGGACCCGTGCTCACTACGCCACTGGAGTCAAGCTATCCTGGCTGATGACGGCTGATAGCCAGAAACCGGTCCTAGGATGCTTGATTCCGGTCCAGGGAAGACATGGCTTGGCAGTTCGGGCTGGACTGTTCCCATGAGGCACAGGGTCAAGACTGATTTGCATATGGCCATGTCTAAACTGGGATGGTGTAGTGGGCAAAAGAACGATGGATTTAACCCAGATCTCTTGACTGGGGGAGAATGTCTGCATTGTCAGCATTCCGTCCATCATTTGTTTGTTGTAACGCTTTTCGCCCTAAGTGGGATGGGTATTCCCAGACGTGGGACCCGTGCTCACTACGCCACTGGAGTCAAGCTATCCTGGCTGATGACGGCTGATAGCCAGAAACCGGTCCTAGGATGCTTGATTCCGGTCCAGGGAAGACATGGCTTGGCAGTTCGGGCTGGACTGTTCCCATGAGGCACAGGGTCAAGACTGATTTGCATATGGCCATGTCTAAACTGGGATGGTGTAGTGGGCAAAAGAACGATGGATTTAACCCAGATCTCTTGACTGGGGGAGAATGTCTGCATTGTCAGCATTCCGTCCATCATTTGTTTGTTGTAACGCTTTTCGCCCTAAGTGGGATGGGTATTCCCAGACGTGGGACCCGTGCTCACTACGCCACTGGAGTCAAGCTATCCTGGCTGATGACGGCTGATAGCCAGAAACCGGTCCTAGGATGCTTGATTCCGGTCCAGGGAAGACATGGCTTGGCAGTTCGGGCTGGACTGTTCCCATGAGGCACAGGGTCAAGACTGATTTGCATATGGCCATGTCTAAACTGGGATGGTGTAGTGGGCAAAAGAACGATGGATTTAACCCAGATCTCTTGACTGGGGGAGAATGTCTGCATTGTCAGCATTCCGTCCATCATTTGTTTGTTGTAACGCTTTTCGCCCTAAGTGGGATGGGTATTCCCAGACGTGGGACCCGTGCTCACTACGCCACTGGAGTCAAGCTATCCTGGCTGATGACGGCTGATAGCCAGAAACCGGTCCTAGGATGCTTGATTCCGGTCCAGGGAAGACATGGCTTGGCAGTTCGGGCTGGACTGTTCCCATGAGGCACAGGGTCAAGACTGATTTGCATATGGCCATGTCTAAACTGGGATGGTGTAGTGGGCAAAAGAACGATGGATTTAACCCAGATCTCTTGACTGGGGGAGAATGTCTGCATTGTCAGCATTCCGTCCATCATTTGTTTGTTGTAACGCTTTTAGAAGAAAGCAGGGCACAAAACCTTTCTCTACCACAAAAAAGAGATTGGAACCCATAACCCTGCTGTACATAGTCAGGACAGGCGTGGGAAAGTGCTTAACTTGGGCCAGTAGCTACAGGTGGCTGGCCCCAGCACATTTTTCAGGTGGTGCCTTGGAATTATTTTGCATCATCAGACTTTGACCCAGTGCAAGAGAGGCAAAAGCAAACAAGCATTTGCAATGCAATAGGTCTCGCATTTACACAAGTTTAAGCAATTGGCAATGTAAATGACTATGCCTTTTATTTATGTTAAAAAAACAAAAATAAAAGGCATTGTCATTTGCAATGTCAATAGCTCAAACTCGCGTAAAAATGCGAGACCTATTGCATTGCAAATGCTTGTTTTTGGTAGGCATGGGGAGAGTAAGTGATTTGCCCATAATCACGGGATGTAGAGCCAATGTCAGACTCGAACCTGCTCCCACCATTGCCAAAGTCAGCAACCCTTATGCCGCATCGTCCATTGATCATGAATGCACGAAATTTGCTTCATGCCGAGTTACTAGCATGAGTATGTAAATGCGCGCCAATGTTACAGCGAGTCAGCTTGCTGTAAAGAAACATACACTTGGGGTATTTAGATGCTTTGCAGAGTTCATTTTAAAAACACAAACAGCTTGCATAATGTTTTTTATTACATTCTGTGTGCTAGCCTTCCGTCCTCCTAAAACGCGATTAAATTAGATGCGAACCACTGAGCTCTGTTGCTCTTACAATGACTTGTCTTACTCAAAGAAAGTCGCCGAGTTTGTTTATTTAGAATTGCAAGCAAATGCGACCGCGAGTTTCCAGTTGTAGTAAGTGACTTAAACGTAAGTTCTCTGTGCGTAAAGTAAGAGCTTCAAAAGTATCACAGACAACGATCAAGGCAAGAAATGCAAGTTTTAGCAACAAGTTGAAATTGGCGAGTGTTTTTTTTGTTTTTAAGTCGGAAAGCAATCTGGGTTACATTAGAACAAGCGGCCGTGCGGACGCGAAAGTGAAAGCGATCGCAATCAAACATCAAAGTGAAAGCAAATGGTGTGCAGGCTGCCAAATGGTGCGCGCGCCCGGCGCACATGCACTGTATTTGGAGGCCTGAAAGCACTCGTTTGCACTTCCAGATCCCCCATTTACAAAAGCTCTCGCGAGAGCAGCGCTAAAGCGCTGGCTCAGGCGAGACCTAAAAAAGGAGACACAAGGAAGAAGAAGATTGGAAAATAGGGACCAAGGAAGAAATGAAGGATGAAATAGAACTTTCAAACGTGAGATAAAGTGAAAGGAAGTGTGCAGCCCCTCCCCCCCTGCCGGTTCCTGCTTCCCGACCCCAAGCTGCGCTTCTCTCCCCCTCCCCTACTTAATGGCGGTCGCGAGCAGGGGGCGCGCCGCCGGTACGCCAAAGGCAAGCCCGTCTGCGCCCGTCCACGAGCCGACCGCGGCCAGCGGCAGGAACCCTGGATCTATGACCCCCCACCACTACAACTCCGCCGCCCTCCTCGCACTCAACCCCGGAAAAAACAACTGCCAGAGATCGAAGCCCAACACCACCCACGACCAGTCCTCCTGCCTACACTGCCGACAATCCTTCTCCATCAGCAGCCCCCCCACGACCGCTGAACCCACTCCGGACTCCCACAGCACAGAAGCCCTAATGTGCATCCTCCTCAATGTACGCTCCCTCCACAGACACGCCACGGAGATCTGGGACCTGCTCGACACCCTCTCGTCAGACGTCGCCTTCTTCCCGGAAACTTGGACCAACGCCACCTCTGCCCCGACATAACCACCGCCATCCCCAACAGGTACAAGATCCAAAGAAAGAACCGCCCCCACCGCCCAGGAGGAGGACTCACCATCAAACACTAGAGCTCCCTCCGACTCACCACCTCCAGCACAAGTGACCCTCTCTCCAAAACAGAGCACCTCCACTTCCAGATTCAAACCAGCCCCAGAACTACGCTGCACGGGACCCTTATCTACAGACCCCCGTTCCTCGCGCCTCTTCCACCACCACCATTCCCGACCTTGTTGCACCCCACGCCATCGCCTCCACTGACTACATTCTAATCGGAGACCTGAACTTCCACCTCGACAACCGCAGCAACCCCGACTCCACCACCCTCCCCGACAACCTCTCCAACCTCGGACTGAAGCAGCTCGTCACCACCCCCAGCCACAGAGCCGGACACACCCTCGACCCCATCTTCGCCGGAGGGACAAACATCCACTTCAGCGACACCAGGCGGCCCCTCTGGACAGACCACCACTGCGTACACTTCACCTTCACCACCATCATCGCACCCACACCCACCCCTCGTCCGCCACGAAGGAACTGGAGCAAGATCACAGAAGAACATGTCAACACCACCTTCCTCCTCGACTCCCCCTCCACCATGGATCACTGGCTGCGCTGACAAGCTCGCACCCCTCCGCCCCCGTCAAACAACGTCCCCTGAAGGCCGCCTGGTTCACCACGACCTCCAAGAAGGCGCCTCTGCAGATGACTCGAGAAACTCTGGCGGAACAGGAAAATCAACGAAGACCAGAACAATTACAGGAACGCCATGAAAGACTACCACCAGCGCATAAGAGCCACTAAGCAGACCTTTACCAAGAACAAAATCCTCACCAACGCAAGTAACGCAAAAGAACTCTTCAACATCATACAGCAGTTCAGCAAACCCCCCAGGGAAGCCAAGGACGTCTCACCATCTCAGGACCTCTGCAACAAGCTCAGCTCCTACTTCCACCTGAAAATCAAGGCCCTCTTACGACAACTTCAGGGATCAGACTCTGGACACCATCCCCCTCTCTACCACCGACAACCAGCCAACCATCACCGCCTGGAAGTCGCCACCACTCAAGACACAGCCACGACCATGAAGAACATCCACTCGGGAGCCCCCACTGACCCCTACCCACCGCACATCTACCACAGAGCCGCTACCGCCATAGCCCCCGAACTAGCCCGGACCATCAATACCTCCTCGGATCCAGCATCTTCCCTGGCGGTCGGAAGCAGGCAGAGGTCAAACCATCAGCCGACCTGACGGGCCTGAAAAACTACCAGCCCATCTCTCTCCTTCCCTTCACAGCCAAAGTCACCAAGAGATTCATCAATGCCCAACTGACCACCTTCAACTAAGAGAACGCCATCCTCAACCTTCCAGTACGGCTTCCGCAGCAACTACAGCAGCGAGACCGCCCTCCTCGCCGCCACCAATGACATCCGCATGCTACTCGACCAGAGCCACACTGGGGCCCTCATCCTACTAGACCACTCCGCAGCCTTCATCACTGTCTCACACCCCACTCTCTCTGCCAGACTCCACAATGCCGATATACAAGGAACCACCCTCGACTGGATCCGCTCCTTTCTCTCCGGCAGAACCCAAAGGATCAGACTCCCCCCTTCCTCTCTGAACCTACAGAGATCAACTGTGGAGTACCCCAAGGATCCTCGCTCAGCCCCACGCTCTTCAGCATCTACTTGGCCCCCCTCGCCGCCATCTTCAGACAGCATGGGCTCAGCATACTATCATACGCCGACGACACTCAGCTCATCCTATCTCTCACGAAGAACGCCGAAGACACCAGACTCAGCTTCCAAGAAGGAATGAAAGACGTCGCAGTCTGGATGAGCGACAGCTGCCTAAAACTGAACTCGGAGAAGACAGAGGTCCTTCTCCTCGGACCCTCCCCCACTGCCTGGGACAGCTCCTGGTGGTCCCCTGCCCTCAGAATCCCACCCACCCCAATCAACCACGCCCAGAACCTCTGCATCATCCTAGACTCCTCCCTTACCTTGACCCACCATCCTCCGCAAGACCTTCAAGTGGATCCCCCCGAATTTACCCACTCATAACCAGCAGACTGGACTACGGCAGCGCCCTCTATGCCGGTATCAAAAAGACCCTGCTACACAAGCTCCAAACCATCCAGAACACCTCAGCCAGACTCGTCCTCGGAACCCCACGACACAGACACATGACCCAGCACCTACTAGACCTCTACTGGCTCTCCATCGAGAAAAGAGTAACCTTCAAGCTACTCACCCACGCCTACAAATCCCTTCACAACATCGGACCCAAACACCTCAACGAAAGAGTCTCCTTCCACGTACCCAAAAGGAACCTCCGCTCCGCCGACCTCGACCTGGCAGAGACCCCACGCATCCGCAGAACCAGAGCAGGCGGAAGAGCCTTTTCCTACGTTGCAGCAAAGACCTGGAACGAGCTCCAGTCAACATCAGACACTCCCCCACTCTGCACACCTTCAGAAAGAGCCTCAAAACCTGGCTCTTCGACTGATCCGGAGCTGCCCCTCCCCCCCAGCACCTTGAGACCCTCACAGGAGAGTAGCGCGCTTTATAAACCCTGATTGATTGAGGGTGGTGGAAGAAAGAGACATGAGGAAGAAACAAGACTATGCAACTTTAGTATTAGGCAACCCTAGAAATTGGAAACAGGCTTGCACGGAAAACGTTTGGCCCCTGCACTGAAGAGGGACTCAATATCTTGCACTCAAAAAACATGACACATATTAGAAGAAGTCCATATTTTGTTTCAGAGGTCAGTATAGGCACAAACATGGGCATAATAGCAAGGCACCCCACCACATCCACTGCTTGGCATACTTTTAAAATGATTGAAAGGAACGGGCAAAGGGGTGGGAGCCATACGTGGGAAAACAAAGCAGGAAAAAGTAATAGCCTCAGCGGGGTTGGTGCAGGCTATTAAACCATAAATGAAAGCAAAGCAGATTGGGGATTTGTATAAAAATTAAAGGTCATCCCTTTCACCTTATCAATTGAACCATTCGCAACAAGGATACGAGCAACATCAGACATTGAGAGAATTAAACTCACTGACAATTTCCATAAGATTTACTCATTTGCAGGTAACATTCTGTTAACAATGATCAACTCTGAAATATCCCCCCCACAAAATTTAAACGAAGTAGCTTATTTTGAACGAGATACAAAGTTATAAAAATGTGGACTAATGCAAGCTGTTAAATATCTTGGTTGCTCCTGCGAGAACCTCAATTCTGAAGTTGTGCACGCCATTACCATTGACGGAGAAGCCCTTAAAAATCTGGGCATTTTTGTCACTAATTGGTTAACCAACTGATGAGATTAAAGTAGGTAAGTGTATCAGATTTTCCATATGTATTATTATGAATACATTTCATAAAATTAACATTGTGTCACATCTTCTATATCTCTTCGGATCCTTTCTGATTTCCATCCTGAAGATCTGAATTTATTGAGCTACAAAAAGAACTGGCCCTGTTTCTTTCTGCAGGAGGAAAGGCGACAACAGCTATGAAGGTGCTGAAGATACCTAAAGACGCAGGAGCCTCGACTTGCCCAGATATTTTGAAGTACTGCCTGGCTGTCCATTTAAGAAAACTGAAAGAATGGGTTAGCAAGGAATCGGACAGGAAAGAGGTAAACATAGACCACAAGCTGGCTTGGTGGTGCCTCTCTGAACAGATATGACTACTTTGTAGAACATCATTTCGGAACTTGTACAAAAGTGGAATCACAAAAGTGACTATGTCAAATTGTTATAAGGAGGGGGAGATAATAATAATAATAATCCACATTTGTAAACGTGAACAATCACCCGTAAGGGTCTCTAGGTGCTGGGGGCCGTAGGGAACATTAAGCAAGCTATTGCCCAGAGTCACATGGTGCTGGGCTAATCTGCCGCCGGCGCCGGGGATCGAACCGTGATCCCCAGATTCCAGAGTCAGTCGCCCTGGCGCCACACCTCTTCCCAGGATTGTGTTCAAACCCATCGCCATGACCACCTGTACATTTGTATTCTCACTTCTCACCAACCATGTTCTAGAGGCAAGGACACAGCAGAACACTAGAGGATATGTTGCAGAATGGAAAAATGAAGTTGTCAGAACAATGTAAGCTGAATATCAAGGCCCTAAACAGGAACAGTTCCATTATCTACAACTGAGGCATTGGGTACTGCACCCTGACAAATAATATTTGCTGTCAGGCCATCCACATCATTTGAAATATCGAAATATGTACTATAAAGAGCAGGAGACTGATCCCATCCCCTGGATCCTCTCTGAGGAGATTCCAAGACACAAGTGGGTGTGCCAAACTCTTCGGGAAATAATACAGAGTCCCTGATTATAAATGGGAGTCAAATACCAGTCCCTGCACAAAATTCTGTTTGCCCAGCCATTGGAATTCAGAGTTGTGTGTTAATTATTGCCCCCTTCCTTCCCCCCCCCCCCACCAACAGATTTCCCCGGGGTAAAACCTGGTGAAATCCATTAGGTGTAAAGGCTAGTAAAAGCCAACAACTGCACACTTCAGTTAAATAAATACAGAATCTGAATAGTATCTCTCATTTTCAGAGTCAAAACTCAAAACAGGAGGTATGTATCTCACCCAGTGAATGCCTCATGCCAGGGGATCGATACTTAACAGGTGCAGTAAATACATAACCTCATTCCACCGCCCTTATTATCAGGGCCTTAGTAGAGAAACAGAGGAGGATGAAAAGGGCAGTCTCCGCTTTGGTAGCCCCTGTGGGCTTGATTGTATCACACACCGGGAAGCTTATTATAAAGCATTGTTCCAGTGGTATCTTACACCAAACCTCCTCACACAAATATAAACAAATGCAGATGGATCAGGTTGTAGATGTAGGACCGTGAAAAGCACTGTACAGCACCTCTGGTGCTATATTAAAAATAGGTCCCTGGGGACACAATGGGTGAGTGCACCCTTTATCTGCACCCTGGTACACTTTGATGTTATAGAACGGGTTGCAGATACTTGTGTGGCCTCTTCTGTATTACAGATAGTGGTGGCTCCCTCCTATGGGGATATTTCCTCATTTACATGGGGGTGTGGCCACAGGCAAATGAGGGAAACAATTTGCATGTGCACCCACTCCTTACTATGGATGCAGAAGCAGAGGTAAAGAGGCCGTTAGGAGGCACGCTGACTGCCAAAGAGGACCCTGACACACTCTGCAAATGGGTGCAGTCACTCACTGCACCTGCCTGTAGGGAGATCTCTGTCTCCCTTACATGTGCAGGCCAGGTGCTGCCTGCACTGTGAAAGACCAACGGCTGGTTTGAATAATTGCTCTGCCTTTTACTAATGTACTAATGTAAAGGTAGACAGAGGTGCAAAGAGTGCATCCTTTTCACAATGCAGCCCTAGGTGCTTCTCCGCTAATATTAAGCCTTTTTTGGTCGAAGCCTACCAGACAGTGTAGCTGTTTGGTTTGCTAAATACATCTTGGGGACATTCACAAAACTTCCCTATGAATGCAGTCCACCCGTTGCTTACCATTGGCTTTGTGGTTTGTAATTCACATTTTCTCTCTGTCTATTTTCTGGCTTTGTTTTAGACAGTCCAGAGTGAATTTGTCCCTCCCAAGGAGCAAAGCTTTTCACACTACCTCTCGTGGTATTCTTCCAGGAGTACTCCTTTCTGCAAACAGGCCTGTAAACCTTGTTCTTATCTTGTCACATTTGCTGTGCATTTAAAAACAGAGGTCAAATGTCAGGTTCTGTCTTCAGAGGGAGAATGATGTTCACTTTTCTTTCTGTGACTTCAAAGTGAGAGGATTCATGCGACAATCTTGCTGGATACTTGGAATAGGAATGAATTTTCTAGCACACAAATGAACTGCTTAAGTATTTGTAAACTGTATAGTTTAATTAGTAAAACTGTATGTCTGTGCAAATGAAATAGTAATTTAAATTGAAAATGTGTTGTCTGTAATGGCAGTGTGCTACCACACCATACATACTTCACTCTTTGTACTCAACTCTGCATTACTCCATGTCTCTGCACCACTCCACTCCACTGCACTCTACACCTCTCTACTCTACTCTGTACCACTCCATTATATGGCAATGCACTCTAAGCAACGCTACTCTACACCACTGAAATCTTCGCCACTGCACTCCACACCACTCCAGTCTAGGCCACTCTACTCTACTCTGCACAACTCTACTCTACGGCACTCCACTTTACGCCACTCTGCAACACTGCACTCTATGCCACTGCACTCTGTGTCAATACACCCTGTGCCAATGGACTCTATTCTGTACCCTGCCCTCTACGCCAATCCACTGTATGCCACTCTAATCTACTTTGCACCACTGTACTTTATGCCACTGCACTCTACACCACGTTACTCTACGCATTACACTCTAAGCCATTATACTCTATGCCACTGCACTGTATCCTGCACCACTCCACTCTGCTCTGAAACAATCTACTCAACTTCACCCTGCTCTAAACCACTGCCCTCTACTCTGCAACACTGTACTCTATACCACTCCTCTCTATACCACTCTACTCTACACCAATGCACTATACACCACTCAACACCACTGTACTTAACGGCACTCTACTCTGCAACACTGCACTGTACGTCCCTGAACTCTACACCCTTCCCCTCTGCACTACTGCATTCTATGCCATTGTACTCTAATCTACTTTGCATCACTCTATTCTACACCACTGCGCTCTTCAGTACTCCATTCTACGCAACTGTACCACTCTACGCCACTGAACTCTGTCACTCTACTCTACACCATTCTACTCTACTCTGCATCACTATACCCTACGCCGCTGCACTCCACTAATCTATGCCACTGAATTGTACGACAATGCATTGTATGCTGCTAAATTCTATGCCGCTGCGCTCTATGCCACTTCACTCTACACCACTATACTCTGCAACACTATGCCAATGCACTCTAAACGTGTCCGCTTTATGCCAATGCACTCTACTCTCTGTCACTGCACTCTACTCTGCACCAGTACACTCCACGCCACTCTACTCAACACCACTCTACAGTAAGCCAATTTACATCGATGCACTCTATGCCAGTCTACACCACTGCACTCTACAGCACTCTACTCTGCAACATTGCACTCTACAAGACTAAACTCTACACCACTCTACTCTGCTGCGTTCTTTGCCAATGCACTCTGTGCCACTGCAGCCTACACCACTCTACTTTGCATTATTCCACTCTACGCCACTGCACTCTGCAGCACTCCACTCTATGCCACTGCACTCTAAGGCACTATACTCTACTTTGCATTACGGTATGCCACTCTACTCTACACTGCTCTGCGCCACTGCACTCTATGCCACTCTTCTCCACTGCACTCTACACTACTGTACTCTATGCCAGTCCACTCTACTCTAAACCACTGCACTTTACGCCACTGCATTCTACTATGCAACACTCTAATATATGCCACTGCATTCTACGACACTGCATTGTATGCCGCTGAATTCTATGCTGCTGCACTCTACGCCACTGCACTCTACGCCACTGCACTCTACGCCACTGCACTCTACGCCACTATACTCTGCAACACTCTACGCCAATGCACTGTACACCAGTCCACTCTACTCTACGCCACTCCACTGTACAGCGCTCTATGCCACTCCAATACACAACACTTTATGCCACTCCACTCTACAACACTGTACTCCATTCTTCGCCATTCCACTCTATGATACTCCATGTCACTCTCCTCTGACACTAACTTTTAGCCAAGCCGGTGTATAACCAGGCTAAAACTCATTGGCAAAGTCAATAGCTCTTGCATTGGTCCGACCTATTGGCGCTCCCAATGCTTGTTTATGGCAGGCAACTTCCTAAAAGCATTCTCCTAGCTGCACTGACTGCATTTAGGGATGGAAATGAGGCACTTGGAGCAACTGACAAGGACAGGTCCTCTAAGATAAAAACACCTATGTTGGTGGGCACCTAGCTGAAAAACAAGTTACTTACCTTCGGTAACAATATATCTCTAAGAGACATAGATTAGTTATAGATTCCTTACCTTAGAATTACCCCCAGGCGTCAGACTGGATCCGGAAAGTTTTTCTTCAGCAGTACCTCTGCGCGTCGAAAGGTGGCGTCGTGGTCGCCGGGATGACGTTGCACTAGCTACTTAGACGCCGCCATCGCGCGCTGACGTCTGTTCTTTGTACACGACATTCCACGCCAGAAGCGCAGAGCCATGCAAGACACTGGCCACTGGTGCACAAAACTAGGGCCCTGAAAGGATGTCCTTAACTTTTGAAGTCTGTTCGCAGAACACGAAGGATGGGTGGGGCGGTCAGGAATCTATAACTAATCTATGTCTCTTACAGATATATTGTTACCGAAGGTAAGTAATTTGTTCATCTGAAAGAGACAATTAGTTATAGATTCCTTACCTTAGAAGAGATACCCCAGCAATACCTACCCCGGAGTTGGGTCTGCAAACTAAGTTCACTCCAGAAAGTCCTGGAGAACAGAACAGCCAGAGAAGCCGTGTCTCCGGACTTGGCTGTCCAGTCAGTAGTGTTTAGTGAATGTGTGCAATGATGCCCACGTAGCTGCCTGGCAAATGTCATTCAGAGGGACTCCTTGTCCCAAAGCAGTAGTGGCTGCTGTCGCTCTGGTGGAATGGACGCGTAGCCCCACTGGAGGCTCCTTTTTTGCTAGAGAATAGCAGGCTTTAATAGACAAAACGACCCATCTGGAGATGGTCTGCTTGTGTACGGCCCGAACTTTCTTGGCGCCCACGTAGCCAACAAAGAGCTGGTCATCCACAAGGAACTGTTTGGTGCGATCCAGATAGAAGGAAAGCGCACGTTTTGGGTCCAGATGGTGGAGCCTCTCTTTCTCTTTAAAAGGATGCGGAGGCAAAAAGAAGGAGGGCAAAGTGATGGTTTGCCCAATTTGAAAGGAAGTGACCACCTTGGGAAGGAAGGATGGACGAGTACTTAGGACAACCTTGTCCAGATGTACAGTCAGAAAAGGAGGCTTGGATGAAAGACCCTGGAGCTCACTCATTCTTCCGGCAGATGTGATGGCCACCAGGAATGCAGTCTCAAGACGTAAGAGTCTGAGAGGACAGTTGTGAAGAAGCTCAAAGGGAAAGCACCTCAAATAGGTGAAGACCAAATTCAAGTCCCACCGAGGCATTACGAAGGGGATAGGAGGAAAGAGATGAGTAATTCCTTTTAAGAAACGATTTACAACCAGGGACTTGAAGAGAGAAGGCCGATCAGGAAGACTAAGAAAGGCAGAAATGGCCGAGAGATAGCCCTTGATAGTGCCCAGAGCAGAGCCCTGCTGGGTCAAAGAAAGGAGGAACAAGAGAACCTCAGAAAGAGGGGAAGAAAGGGGATCCACAGTCTATGCTGTGCACCATGCCACAAATGTGTTCCATCAGCAGGCGTATACCGTCTTAGTGGAGGGACACCTGGCTGCCAAGATAACATCACAGACTTCGGGAGGCAGGTCGAGTGACGTCAACTGCCGCCGCTCAATCTTCATGCAAGGAGGTGGAGGCTGGACAGGATCGAGTCGAGGACCGTCCCCTGCTGCTGCAACAGAAGATCCTCCAGAAGAGGCAGACGGACCGGAGGATCGAGGGCTAGATGCAGTAGCTCGGGATACCAGACTCTTCGTGCCCAATCTGGAGCGACAAGGATGACTTGGGCCTGGTCGCGCTTGATCTTCTTCAGCACTCTGGGCAGAAGTGATATAGGCAGAAAGGCGTACAACAGACTGCAACTCCACTCGCAACGAAAAGCGTTGCCTAGCTAGTGCCGCCTTGGAAATTCCAACGCGCAGAATTGCTGACACTGCTCGTTCTCTTTGGTGGCGAATAAATCTAACCAAGGCTCTCCCCATTGACGAAAGAGACCTTGCGCCACATCCGAGTGCAGACACTATTCGTGATCCATCATGCACCTGCGGCTGAGTTCGTCAGCCCTGGCGTTCAGAGAACCTTCCAGTTGTTGAACCACCATGGACATGCCCTGATGTTGCAGTCATGTCCAGAGGCGGAGGGGCTCTTGCCATAGGGTCCACGACCACACCCCGCCTTGTTTGTTGCAGTACCACATGGCGGTGGTGTTGTCCGTGAACACCTTCACTACTCTTCCCCGGACAGAGGGAAGGAATGCTTTTAGTGGAAGACGGATCGCCCATAGCTCCAGAAGAGGTTGATGTGGAGCCCGGACTCCGCTAGAGACCAGAGGCCTCCGATCTCTGCCTCCCCCATGTGGCCGCCCCATCCCAGCAGTGATGCATCTGTCACCACTGTGAACTCTGGTTGAGGAAGGGAGAGGGATCTGCTATTGACCTAATGCTGGTTCGTGAGCCACCACTGCAATTGGTGTGCAGTGCCCTCTGAGATCTGGACGCACTCGGACAGATTCCCCTGATGTTGCGCCCACTGGAACTTCAGGTCCCACTGCAGAGCCCGCATATGCCACCTGGCATGATCCACCAGCAGGATGCAGGAGGCCATCAGGCCCAATAGCAGGAGGGTCATCCTGACTGAAACCCCATAGCCCAAATATCCCGGACTTGCTGCTTGGGTGGATAGACCCAAAACTGCGTTGTGTCCAGAACTGCTCCGATAAAGAGGAGCTTCTGAGAGGGAATCAGGTGTGACTTCGACAGGTTGATGGAGAACCCCAGCGAATGCAGGTCGGACGTAGTCTAGAGGTGGGAGACGACTGTCTGGGGCGAGCCCGCCTTCAACAACCAGTCGTCGAGATAGGGGAAGACTGGAACCCCTGATCTGCGCAGATGAGCTGCAACCACCGCCATCACTTTCGTGAATACCCGAGGGGCGCTGGTAGGGCCGAAGGGGAGCCCGGTAAACTGAAAATGCTTGCTGCCTACCGTGAACTGTAAGTAGCGCCGACGGGCCGGCAGGATGGGGATGTGGAAATAGGCGTCCTGCAAGTCCAACGCTACCATCCAGTCTTCAGGGTCGAGGGCAGACAAGACCTGAGCTAGCGTCAACATTTTGAACTTCTCCTTCCGGAGGAAGCAGTTGACGTTCCTGAGGTCCAAGATAGGACGCAGGCCCTTGTCCTTCTTGTGTACCAGAAAGTAGTGGGAATAACAACCACGACTACTTCTGGGGCAGGAACGCGCTCAATGGTTCCCTTGGCCAAGAGAGCCCTAACTTCCTGTTGAAGAAGGCCCAGATGATCCTCCGACATGCGATGATACTGAGGTGGCATGGCTAGGGGTGTAGCTTTGAAGGGGAGGGAGTAGCCCCTTCAGACTATCTGCAAAACCCACCTGTCCAACGTGATGGTGTGCCAGTGGGGGAGGTGATGGCGGATCCTGCTGCCCACTGGCTATTGGTGGGCCTGAAAAGTCGGACTAGGAAGGCTTGGAGGCTGAAGCTGAGGGAGGGTTGGTGGACTGGCCTCCTTGCTGGCCCCCAGAACCATAGCGGTGGTTCCTACGTCCCCAGCCAAGCGAAGTTTGTGCAGCTTGCATTGGCCTGTGGCTCTGGACAGAAAGTAGCAGGGCACCCCTTCCGTAGCCACAAAAGGGGCAAAAAGCAGAAAGCGCAGGGCGTGTGGAGAGGCCCAAGGACTTGCTCGTAGCCCGCGAGTCCTTGAAACACTCTAGAGCGTTGTCTGCTTTGTCATCAAAAAGGCGACGGCCATCAAAGGGCATGTCCATAAGGGTGCTCTGGACATGCCCAGAAAAGCCAGTCGATCTCATCCAAGCGTAGCGTCGAAGGGCTACCGATGTGGAAATTGTCCTGCCAAGAGAATCGGCGGTATCCAGCCCACAGAGGATGGTAAACTTAGCTGCGTCTCTCCCTGCGGCAACAGCCTGGGAGAATACGGTCCGGGCCTCCTTCGGACATTGAAGAAGCACTTGCGCAACAGTGTCCCACACAGAGTGGGAATAACTGCCCAACAGACATGCAGTGTTTACCGACCTCATTCCCAAGCTGGCGGAAGTAAAAATATTCTTCCTAAGATGATCCAGCTTCTTGGATTCCCTATCTGGGGGTGCGTTAGGGAACGCGCTCTTGGAAGTAGAGGCTTGGACCACCAAGCTCTCAGGGGTGGGGTGTTGGGAGAGGAAAGTGGGGTCGCCCGGGGCCGAGCGGTGGCGTCGGGCAATCATCCTATTCACAGGAGTCCCCATGTTGGGCCTGGACAAGATACCCAAAAGGATGTCGGTTAGGGCTTCATTAAACAGCAGCAGGGGCTCCCAAGAGCTCGCTTGCAGTGGAGGCACCTCTGTCAGGAGGTTAGTCCTGACTGCCACTGTAGGGAGCTCGAGTTAGAGAGCCTCGGCGGCTCTACGCAACACCACAGCATAGGAAGCTCCCTCCTCCGTAGCCATGGTAGGAGGAGGCAACATGCCAAGGTCTGGGGAGGTATCGAGACCACTGATATCCCCATGTCCTCTCTCCAGTCCGGATCATAACCCAATTGGTCTCCTGACCCCCTCCCAGTCCTCCTCCGCGTCCTCTGGGTGCCAATCTGGCCTGAAAGGGACCCCAGGAGTGAACAGGGGGGGTACAAAGACACCACTCCGCGTCGGGCAACGCCGGTCCAGCTCCGTGTCCACAACAGGATGGAGGCCGTGGTTGACGCCGGCTGGGGGCACAACCGGCATCGGGTGCGGTGCTGAAGGAAACAGCGCTGGTGGAGGTGTAATGAGGTCAACCGGCGCCAATCCGGATCCAGACCTGGATCCTTGGGGGCCCTGCAGAGCCGGGGACAGAGCTGCCGGCAGGGAAGGCCTAGGACCCCCTACCAAGTCCGCGGTGTCCGAAGGCACGCCAGCGGACGAGTCGGGCTGTCCAAAGTTGGCATGCATTGCCTCGTAAAACTGACAAAGCTGGGCAGAGGTCGCTCCGGATCCCGGAAAGGGAGGAAAACTCTAAATCGACCCTTCAGGCTCACCACCCAGAGCCGCGGGAGGGGCACCGCCCGCATCCTTTTTCGGGTCTGCCAACCGATGGGGAGAAGTCGAAGAGCGATGATGCTTCTTCGACTTCTTCTTGTGCTTCAACATACCTGACCCCGAGTGCGAAGACTTGGGTGACGAGTGATGATGGCTCCGCGACCGGTCCCTCGACCTCCCTCGCGACCAGGACCTCGAGCGGGGTCGTGGTCGCACTCCAGGCAAAAGAGGCACACGCTGTGCTGATCCGTCACCGACATCAGTCGGGTACAGGAACCGCAAGCCTTGAAGCCGGGCATCCCTACGTGCACCAGGAGTCGGTTGGACTCAAAAAGACGTTGACAACAGTCGCTCAAAAAGTTCAGTCAAAAAGTGACTGGAGGTACCACTCTCTCCGGATCTGCACTGGCTTGTGTGGAAAAAGAAAGAACTGACATCAGCGCGCGAGGGCGGCGTCTAAGTAGCCACCGTGACGTCATCCCGGTGACCATGACGCCTACGACGGAGGCGGAGCCGACTGACGCCACCTTTCGACGCACAGAGGTACTGCTGACGAAAAACTTTACGGATCCAGTCTGACACCTGGGGGTAATTCTAAGGTAAGGAATCTATAACTAATTGTCTCTTTCAGATGCAAGTCACACTCCTAAATGGCTTCGCTTGTTGAGATAGCATAGGGATCGCCTAAATTAGAGAATGTAGCGCATCAGAACCGCATAATCGCCCTTGCTGATCTACAAAAGGAGTGTCAATCAAATATCCTCCAAGGCTGATGCCGATAAAAAGAGAAAATCTCGGATCAGTGTTTTTTATTTCTAAGGAGACTTTTTAGGGTCGAACCTGCGAGTGCAAGCACTAGTGCATGCGACTCGCTTGCTAGACACTCTTGTTTACAGTAATGGGCTTGGAGCCCACCCATTGCTTACCATTTGTACTGGTCAAGTCACTTTTCCTTACCAGCTCTGTAATTGGCCAGTGTATGCAAAGCGTTTTTTCCAGTTATTTTGGTGGAGTAGGGACCAATGACAGATTGATTAAAGGTAATCTGTGCCCTTCCGCTGCTCCTGATGTGACTGAGGTACTATTTATTTTCCTCTCCCACTCCCCCTGCCTTCTGCTACCTCTGTATCACTTGTCCATGAGTCTAAGGTTCTTCTAAAAGTATTGTTTCATGCCTTGCATTCTTGGCACGAGGTCTATGCATCTAGACGCAAACAGTTAACACTGAACTAGATCAAATACTAACTGGCCAGAGAAGCTAGTTGCTTTCCAGCTCGCAGAGCCACTAACCTCATGGCCATTCTGAACAAGAGCAATACTAGTTTCCAGCGACTGCTTTCCGAACATAAAATCAATGTATGATGATTATTTTAAGTGCTACAATAAACCAGCTAATAATAAAATGGCCATCGGGCATAATGTCTCAATCCCAAAGGAAGTGCAGTAAAACTGAAATTGGAAGTTACTCGCATATCCTTCATACGATTTTCCTCAAGAACAGAATGTAGCAATGCTGTTAACACTATTTTAAACCTGAAGAACATTAAAAATAAATGAACTGCACACGTTGATATAAGAGATTGTCGTGTTCAGCAGTAAAACATTCAGTCCCTTGAGATGGGACGTTTTCAAATTATATTATTTATGAAATTAATCAGTGTAATGTGCTAGCTGCATATAATTACTCTTATCTCTTTTTATGTTTGCGAACTGCAATTGTTTTTATTAGAAAAGTCAGATTTGTCAGAAAAAAAGTCAGATGTGAGGAATGACTGTTTTTGACAGCGATTTCTATTTCAGTCAAACCGTAAGCATCCTATTCTCCAATGTCGGTCTCTTTCCCAAGCTTCAGCCAAGGTCTTTTCACGCTAGTGTCGTCAACTCGGTAACTCTACACTTTATGAACCAGATGATGCTTGAAATAAATTACGTATATTGGTGTCTCTCTCTTTTGCTCCATGCCAGCTAAAACGTCTGTCCCAGCTATAAGTTATTTCCATAAAATCACGAGCTGCTGTGTTCAAGGCACAGGGCATAGGTGTTTTCAAAATAAAATAGTTATGTTTGAACAGTTATTTTCCGTATTTTGTCTATATAGGAGCTGCACCAGCCTCATCCTTGAACAACAGTTTATGTACTTCTGTGTTGTTCGCATTGCCCTACTTCATAATTAATACGCTATGCTATGCATGTTCACTTTCCAAATGTCAGCAATACTTTGAAAAGAGCAGGAATCGGGGAACAACCTTTACAACGCAACTTTTACAACGCACTACACTTACAACGCATTTTTTACAACGCAGAATCCATTACAACGCATGACACTACAACGCATTTTTAAAAACTACCTTTACAACGCATTCCATTACAACGCATACTACCATTACAACGCATACCATTACAACGCATAATATTATATTAAAACCCCTACACTATCCAACACTTACCCTACTGTTGCACCCCCTGGAGTTAGAATAGTAATTTTTACCCCTATGCTATCCAACACTTACCCTACTGTTGCAACCCCTGGAGTTAGAATAGTAATTTTTACCCCTATACTATCCAACACTTACCCTACTGTTGCACCCCCTGGAGTTAGAATAGTAATTTTTACCCCTATACTATCCAACACTTACCCTACTGTTGCACCCCCTGGAGTTAGAATAGTAATTTTTACCCCTATACTATCCAACACTTACTCTACTGTTGCACCCCCTGGAGTTAGAATAGTAATGTTTACCCCTATACTATCCAACACTTACCCTACTGTTGCACCCCTTGGAGTTAGAATAGTAATTTTTACCCCTATACTATCCAACACTTACCCTACTGTTGCACCCCCTGGAGTTAGAATAGTAATTTTTACCCCTATACTATCCAACACTTACCCTACTGTTGCACCCCCTGGAGTTAGAATAGTAATTTTTACCCCTATACTATCCAACACTTACCCTACTGTTGCACCCCCTGGAGTTAGAATAGTAATTTTTACCCCTATACTATCCAACACTTACCCTACTGTTGCACCCCCTGGAGTTAGAATAGTAATTTTTACCCCTATACTATCCAACACTTACCCTACTGTTGCACCCCCTGGAGTTAGAAAAGTAATTTTTACCCCTATACTATCTAATACTTACCTTAAATGCAATTTAATATTATGCGTTGTAATGGTATGCGTTGTAAAGGTAGTATGCGTTGTAATGGAAATGCGTTGTAAAGGTAGTTTTTAAAAATGCGTTGTAGTGTCATGCGTTGTAATGTCATGCGTTGTAATGGATTTTGCGTTGTAAAAAATGCGTTGTAAGTGCATGCGTTGTAAAAGTGTGCGTTGTAACGACATACATCCGCAGGAATCCTACCATTCTTTAAGTCTTCCTGCAACATCTGAACTATATCCTCATCTTGGAACTAGTCTATATGGTTGTCGCGTTAGGTGAAGAAGCATGACAGATTTGGTCGTATTTAGAAAAGCTGTTGTCATTAGTTGTCCCGCAATTCCTCACAAGTGCCTCAAACATGCCCATCACTGGTATCCACACAACTAGATAATATTGAAGTAAAATAGTTAGTAAAGTAAATCAATGGATTGTTCGTTGACACAGTAGATTAACAGTCTAAGTGCCCGCTGAGAGGCTTGCAGGTCACAGATTTAAATCCCAATGTGGACAACTCAACTTATAATACTACAAAGGCAAATCTTTTTTTTTTATTTCAGTAGATTTTTATTAAGATTTTGGTTTTTTTCTCCCCAAAAAACCCATGACATATAAACATATAACGTAACACATACATAAAACAAATAACACTTGGATGCACTCTGCATCGCATGTTGTAACAGGGTCGCCCGCTTTGGTAGTACAGGTTAGGTTACAATTAGCCTGGTTACAATTAGACTGTTTTGGCTATCTTCCACCCATTGCACTCTTACGGTTCAATAGAAAGCACAGGGGGTGGCAGGGACATGAGGCCAGAGCAAGAGAGAGGGAGGACGGCACAGGATGAGAGCTAGCATTTTCGCTATTGTCTATTGTGAGTTGCTATCTGACTAGCTCTACTGGTCCTATTCAGGGCGGCTCATACGGGTCTAGGTATTTGTCCAGTGTTGCCCACATTTTCCTGTCTGGCTGTCTCCATGGCGAGTCTCGTAGGGCCAGTGAATCCGCTCATCTAAGGTATGTCACCCAGTTGAGCCAACCTTTAAACTTTGCCTTAGAGGTGTCTTTCCAGTTATTGAGTACCATTTCTATTCCTGCTGTTAGAAGGAGGTCGAGTAGGTCTCTGCCTTGTTGGGTGTCTGCATCTGTCCTAATAAAAGCAGTTACTAGGGTGGCGAACTCAGTTTTAAGGGTGCAACCTAGCATATTGTTTAAAAAGGCAAAGATCTTTTCCCAGAAAACCTTGCTCATAAAACAAGTCAGAATGCAAAAACAATAAAAACAAGTCAGAATGCAAACCACTCGACATACACACCACAAAAGACATACTGGGGGACTCAGGCCTTGCCTGGCAAACCAATTTCATAAAATACTTGGGTATATACTTCGGGAATGACCTCAAAAGCACACTAGAACAAAATGAGAAACTAATGTTGGACAAGATAAAGGTGCTGCTGGAGGGCTGGTCTCCCAAATTCATTACTTGGTGGGGCAGGATAGAAACAATAAAGATGATGGTCACCCCTATGGTCAACTACCTGGCAAACATACTCCCTCTAGTACTCACAGACGATTTCCATCGCAAAATAGACAAGCTGCTGAATAACTTCATCTGGTGAGACAAAAAAGCATGGATGAGCCTTAAAAAACTAAGACTGGGGAAAACTCTAGAGGGTTTAAACCTAGCGGACTTTAAAACCTTCCAAACAGCCTTCTTAGCAAAACAGGGAAGCTACTGGATCCTGCCCGACCAAGAGTACACTCCAGTATGGCTGACGGAGCTGAGCGGGCTGGTTATCGTGGCAGGACAATGTTCCCCGGAGTCATAGCCTTTTAGGCACTCCTACCACCCGTTCAACAGGCTCATGAGGTCTTTCAGTTTATCTACAGCTAGTTTATCGACTACATTGACCTATTGAGGCATTATATATATTCCTAGAAAGTCATTTCTTCTTGATACACACATTTCTCTTTTTCTATTTTATTTCATCACGTTATTACACGACACAGTGAGTTTTAGGAAGGGATCCTTACGGTCCTGAAGAAGAAGCCTGGGGAGCTTCGAAACATGTCGGTAGACATAGGAGGCACAGCTCATTGAGGCATTTACACCTCCTCCCCTCCACTTTTTACTAATACCAGCTCAACGGTATATTAAAATTTTCTAAACCAACGAGCCAGGTATTTTTTATCTCACACTTCCATTCACTCCAGACCCTTCCTCTCACACCCCCACATTACACATAGCTGTCTCAAAAACAACAGTGCTCCCACGCAAACGTCGGTTGTAGCACGCCCCGTCCCGTAGAGGGACGGGAAGACCCCTATGATGAAGCATGACACCAAGGGCCCTTTTGGTGTGTGAGGGGTATTTTAACAACTAATGTGTATTCTCCACCAATGTGGGATATATACTTCTCTCTGGGAGATTCTGACATACAATCTTACCTGTGGGTGGATCACTATGTTTATTGAAACTGGAGAGAGCCATACTAAATAACCTCGCGCCCTTAGCCCTACTAACTACCAACAGACAGTCATTAACAACAAACCCAATACTCAAAAACACCAGGAACGCTCTACTGAAGGTGGACCAAAAAATGGAACACATAATAAAAAACTCGAGATGGAAATCTCTGTGGGCAAACGCTAGAATAAAATACAGGGGCAAGCCGCTCTCATCCAACTCATGGGGGAAAACAGGGATCTCCCACTCTATACAACTTGAAGAGGGAGGGAATCCCATCACTTTCAACATGTTAAAAAACAAATATAACTTACCAGACATAGTATTATATACTTTTCTAAAAATCAAAACAGCACTGACCAAAGCGAAACTTTCCACTACCAAGCCATCAATCTTTCAATACATGTCTAACCTTAATAAATTAGGTCACCATGTATCACATCTCTACAGACTCCTAAGGTCCAGCCCAACCAAAATCAATGAAAAAACACGCAGATACTGGGAGTCCCAGCTTGGGGACTCACTTAAGAAAAATGAGATCCAGGCGCTATGGTCATCCCCCACGCAAGGCACAATATCCCCGGTTCTAGCACAGACAAAGTTTTGGACACTACACAAAATCTACTGGACCCCATCGCGTTTGGCGTCCTTGGGACTGAACCTCAGTGACCAGTGCTGGAACTGTAACAATGGAAAAGGGGACCTGACCCATCTCATATACTACTGCCCAAAAATCTGTTTTTTTTTTTTTTAATACATATCCAAGTGTGGGATACAACTCAGTTTTTCTGCTTCACAAATAAACCGTGGTATTAGCCTTCTTGGGGCAAATTCGGCAGTGTGTTGGAAACATACTTTAATATGATCAAAACAAATCAATGCACTAGGTTATACCATTTCCACACATTATCATAAGTGTGCTGTCCAGTTTTATTAGTAAAACTGTATGTCTGTGAAAGTGTAATGATCATTTCAATAGAAAATGTGTTGTGTGTAATGGCAGTGTGCTACCACACCATGCATACCCCACTCTACGCCGCTGTACTCTACTCTGTACCACTCCACTTTACACCACACCACTGCACTCTGTGCCACTGCACTCTACTACATTCTACGCCACTTCATTCTACTCCTCTCTACTCTGTACCACTCTACTCTATGCCAGTGCACTCTATACCATTCTACTCAGCACCACTCCACTCTACTCTGCACACTCCACTCTATACCACTCCAGTCTAGGTCACTCCACTCTACACCACTCTGCAACACTACACTCTACCACTGCAGTCTATGCCAATATACTCTACGCCAATGCACTCTACTCTGCACTACTATTCTACGATGCTGCATTGTACGCTGCGGAATTCTATGGTGCTCCACTCTATGCCACTATACTCTGCAACACACTCTGCCCCAGTTCACTCTACGCTACTCCACTGTATGCCACTCTACTAGGCCGAGGCCGAGTTCGCGGAACATTAAACTCTGCCGTGCAAAGTTCTGCAATCGGCAGAGTATGTTCGGCACCATGTGAAAGAGGGCACTGCTTCTTTCTGCCGCTCAAGCAGATTATCTACTCGAGCGGCAGCTTCCTCCACGCGAACGGACAGTTTCTCAATGCGAGCGGTTGAAACCATCCGCGACCGCCTGCGTTGAGAAATGGTCTCAGCATGTAATTGGGGAGGGGGGAATTGGAGAGACAGAGCGTGTATTGAATTGCAAAAGTCAACTGTGGGGAAAAGTTATATTTTTCTCTGTGGGGAACTGGTTCATTTGGGTGTGGAGATTGCATAAAATAGAGTCAGGTTAAGGATAAACCGTTCAACATTTTTCACAGATGGTAGTTAACACCAAATTAATAAACAAATTAATAACACCATCGTGTAGGATAGGATACCGACAGAGTTTCAGAAATAGAATATTACCTAGAACGTGGGCAACTTTTACTGATCACCTGTCAATTAGTCTCTCCTGTGTGTCGTCACAGTGTGTTGCTTCCCCGCCCCCTCAGCATGCCATCTTCGGAGGCATCTTTGCTACCCGACAACAGTCAGTTGCTCCTCTGCCATCCGGCCCCCCTCTCCAGTCATCTGTCCCCTGCTGGTGTACTTGGCCCCATGATGTTCAAGGCACTGCCGTATGATACACTTTGTTATTGTTGCCTCCCTACAGAGTGCCCAGCAGTATGTTTCCCAGGGGTAGCAACTCCTAGCCCCACTAGCATCCTGAACGCAGTCCACCTGCAGGCACGCTTAGCTCCACAGCCGCTGGGACCCAGTGGCATGAATGCCCACAGCAGCAACTCCATGCCCTGTTCTGCTTCCTGTTTCCCTCCACCAGGATTACTGGCATGTGGCATCAAGGCCACAGCAGCATGTGGATCTAGTCCAAATGAAGGCGGGTGGAAGGGACTGTTAAAACAGTACAGCCCCTGCCCGCCCTGCTTCCTTTGGAGCAGATTCAAAGCATTTCCACCAGAGCCGTCAGAAACCTACCTGGGGAGCCGCTTACATGAAGGGTGTTAGCAGACGATGTTAGGGTAATGGTTGATGTGGTGAAGAAAGTAGAGGGTGAAGACAACGGAGAAGGAAGGTGATGGCAGTGTGTGTGATGGAAGAGGTCTATGACAGGCAAAGATGAGGAGGATAGGTCAGTCGCATTGGGGTGGTGGCAGAGGATAGGATGGTGGCCGTTGGGGTTGATGGAAGATGAGGGTGGGGGAGTGGCAGACATGTGGTGATGTGAGAGTGAGGAGGCTGGCAGATGAGAATGACAGGAGGGTGGTAACGGGGTGAGTCAGATGAAAGAGAAGGCGAATGATTGAAGTGCTATGGGTGAGTAGTGTGATGGGATGGTAAGATAAAGGCACAGAAGGGTGACGGCAGGTAAAGGGAAGGAGGGGGTGCGTGATCAAAGAGCATGTCAATGGAAGGCTAGGGTGATAACAGAGGAGGGTGAGGGTGATGACAGAGGGGGTGAGGACAAAATAGGATGGTAACAGGAGTGAGGTGATGGCAGAGAAAGGAGAAGGGTGATGTAAGAGGAAGGCATTATCAGAGGAGAGTGGTGGCAGTTGGGAGTCCTCATAGAGGGGGGAGATAATGAGAGGGTGGTGGTGTTGGCAGAGGATGGTGTGGATAGGTTAATGGTACCAGATGGTGTGGCTGTGGAACTTTAAACTATGATAAACCGAGAAGTGTCAGTCAGTAAACTAAAACAACACAAAATTGTACCAAAACACAAGTTCGTGCTAAAAATTGTCTATTTTAGTGGCGCAGAATTTCCAATGTGTTGTCTCTAAATCCTGGATACTCAATTCTACAGGTACTTGCAGATGTGACATGTCTGACTACCTACCTGAATGAATTAGAAAACATGCCTGACGTCAACCCATTGGAAGCAAAACCCACAACGGATGCACTAGCGAGTGTAAGCAGGTATCACCCACCTATAAACCTCTGGTCACAAATATGCCCAATATATTTCTAAAGCTTAAAAATGTATGAGAAGCTGCTTTAGATGAACTGTTCAAGTAAGACTAGATGGATGTTCTTATGGCCCCCCGGGTAGTACTAGAGAAGGGGGTCCCGGGCACAGAAGCAATTCTATGGCCACTTCTCTAGAACGGAACCATGTGGGTGAATCTAAACAAGGTGCTGAAACCTCAGTTGTCTTTATTTAGAAATAATACGTTTTAAAGTCATGATCTCATTATTCTGGGACTAATGAAGCTATAACCATTCATTCTGCAAGGCTTAGCTACAATCTTAAAACAAGCATTTGCAATGCAATAGGTCTCGCAATTATAAGAGTTTGAGCTATTGGCATTGTAAAATTACAATTCCTTTTATTTATGTTTTGGTCTTAAAACAAACAAAAGGCATTGTCATTTACAATGTCAGTAGCATAAACTCGCATAAAAGCAGTGTGGGGAGTGCAGCAGTGTGCGGCGTGCAGCATTGTGCGGCATGCAGCAGATGTGGGCAGTGTGCGGCGTGCAGCAGTGTGCGGCGGGCAGCAGTGTGCGGCGGGCAGCAGTGTGTGGCGTGCAGCGTCATGCAGCAGTGTGTGGCTTGCAGCAGTGTGTGGCGTGCTGCAGTGTGTGGCGTGCTGCAGTGTGTGGCGTGCAGCAGTGTGCGGCGTGCTGCAGTGTGCGGCGTGCAGCAGTGTGCGGCGTGCAGCAGTGTGCGGCGTGCAGCAGTGTGCGGCGTGCAGCAGTGTGAGACGTGCAGCGGCATGCAGCAGTGTGTGGCGTGCAGCAGTGTGTGGCGTGCTGCAGTGTGTGGCCTGCAGCAGTGTTTCGTGTAGCAGTGTGCGGTGTGCAGCATTGTGCGGCATGCAGCAGTGTGCGGCGTGCAGCAGTGTGTGGCGTGCAGCAGTGTGTGGCGTGCAGCGGCATGCAGCAGTGTGTGGCGTGCAGAAGTGTGTGGCGTGCAGAAGTGTGTGGCGTGTGTGGCGTGCAGAAGTGTGTGGCGTGCAGAAGTGTGTGGCGTGCAGCAGTGTGTGGCGTGCAGCAGTGTGTGGCGTGCAGCGGCATGCAGCAGTGTGTGGCGTGCAGCAGTGTGTGGCATGCAGCAGTGTGTGGCGTGCATCAGTGTGTGGCATGTAGCAGTGTCACGGTTGCAGCAGTGTGCGGCGTGCAGCAGTGTGCGGCGTGCAGCAGTGTGCGGCGTGCAGCAGTGTGTGGCGTGCAGCAGTGTGTGGCGGCATGCAGCAGTGTGTGGCGGCATGCAGCAGTGTGTGGCGGCATGCAGCAGTGTGTGGCGGCATGCAGCAGTGTGTGGCGGCATGCAGCAGTGTGTGGCGGCATGCAGCAGTGTGTGGCGGCATACAGCAGTGTGTGGCGGCATGCAGCAGTGTGTGGCGGCATGCAGCAGTGTGTGGCGTGCAGCAGTGTGTGGCGTGCAGCAGTGTGTGGCGTGCAGCAGTGTGTGGCGTGCAGCAGTGTGTGGCGTGCAGCAGTGTGTGGCGTGCAGCAGTGTGTGGCGTGCAGCAGTGTGTGGCGTGCAGCAGTGTGTGGCGTGTAGCAGTGTTACGCGTGCAGCAGTGTGTGGCGTGCAGCAGTGTGTGGTGTGCAGCGGCATGCAGCAGTGTGTGGCGTGCATCAGTGTGTGGCATGTAGCAGTTTTGGCCTTTAAACAACATGTCCTCCCCATTTGTAGGGTTTCTGTGCTCTGTGTTAGGCAGGCTAACCATTCAAACCTGCTCTGTAAAGCTTCAACATGATAAAAGCCCCGGCACCTCTTTGGTTACAAATTAAGCACTAGGAAAGTGGCTGTAGCCAAGACACTATTGAATTTTAGTTTATATGCTCTGTGTTACGCAAACTAAATAAAGACATATACAGTGTAAAGCTGCTGCCTCATCAAAACACCGGCACTTCCTTTGTTACAAATTAAGCACTAGGAGGGTGGCTGTAGCTACGTGTTTGCAGCTACACACAAATAAAAATAATAACGTAGCTCCACTTTAGGTCATATTTAGGTTTGTGTCTATAGAAATATCAACTAATTTGTCCACAATCACAGGCTATTAAGCATATTCAGACATTAAAACCTGGTTTCAAAACTCGTAGGTTAGCAGTAGTGGACTTTAAAGAACATCCCCTCCCCATTTTTCCGGTTTGTGTGCTCTGTGTAAGGCAGGCTAAACAAAACAACATGCTGTGTAAAGTTGCCACCTAATCAGAGCCCCGGCACCTCCTCTGTTACAAATTAAGCACTGGGAAAGTGGCTGTAGCCAAGCCACTATTAAATTACAGTTGATGTCCTCTGTGTTACGCACAATAAAAAAAAAGTATGGCGTGCAGCAGTGTGTGGCGTGCATCAGTGTGTGGCATGTAGCAGTGTCACGGTTGCAGCAGTGTGCGGTGTGCAGCAGTGTGTGGCGTGCAGCAGTGTGTGGCGTGCAGCAGTGTGTGGCGTGCAGCAGTGTCACGGTTGCAGCAGTGTGCGGCGTGCAGCAGTGTGTGGCGGCGTGCAGCAGTGTGTGGCGTGCAGCAGTGTGTGGCGTGCAGCAGTGTGTGGCGTGCAGCAGTGTGTGGCGTGCAGCAGTGTGTGGCGTGCAGCAGTGTGTGTCGTGAAGCAGTGTGTGTCGTGAAGCAGTGTGTGTCGTGAAGCAGTGTGTGTCGTGAAGCAGTGTGTGTCGTGAAGCAGTGTGTGGCGTGTAGCAGTGTTACGCGTGCAGCAGTGTGTGGCGTGCAGCAGTGTGTGGTGTGCAGCGGCATGCAACAGTGTGTGGCGTGCAGCAGTGTGTGGCGTGCATCAGTGTGTGGCATGTAGCAGTTTTGGCCTTTAAACAACATGTCCTCCCCATTTGTAGGGTTTCTGTGCTCTGTGTTAGGCAGGCTAACCATTCAAACATGCTCTGTAAAGCTTCAACATGATAAAAGCCCCGGCACCTCTTTGGTTACAAATTAAGCACTAGGAAAGTGGCTGTAGCCAAGACACTATTGAATTTTAGTTTATATGCTCTGTGTTACGCAAACTAAATAAAGACATATACAGTGTAAAGCTGCTGCCTCATCAAAACACCGGCACTTCCTTTGTTACAAATTAAGCACTAGGAGGGTGGCTGTAGCTACGTGTTTGCAGCTACACACAAATAAAATAATAACGTAGCTCCACTTTAGGTCATATTTATGTTTGTGTCTATAGAAATAGCAACTAATTTGTCCACAATCACAGGCTATTAAGCATATTCAGACATTAAAACCTGGTTTCAAAACTCGTAAGTTAGCAGTAGTGGCCTTTAAAGAACATCCCCTCCCCATTTTTCCGGTTTGTGTGCTCTGTGTTAGGCAGGCTAAACAAAACAACATGCTGTGTAAAGTTGCCACCTAATCAGAGCCCCGGCACCTCCTCTGTTACAAATTAAGCACTGGGAAAGTGGCTGTAGCCAAGCCACTATTAAATTACAGTTTATGTCCTCTGTGTTACGCACAATAAAAAAAAAGTATGGCGTGCAGCAGTGTGTGGCGTGCATCAGTGTGTGGCATGTAGCAGTGTCACGGTTGCAGCAGTGTGCGGCGTGCAGCAGTGTGCGGCGTGCAGCAGTGTGCGGCGTGCAGCAGTGTGTGGCGGCATGCAGCAGTGTGTGGCGTGCAGCAGTGTGTGGCGTGCAGCAGTGTGTGGCGTGCAGCAGTGTGTGGCGTGCAGCAGTGTGTGGCGTGCAGCAGTGTGTGGCGTGCAGCAGTGTGTGGCGTGCAGCAGTGTGTGGCGTGCAGCAGTGTGTGGCGGCGTGCAGCAGTGTGTGGCGGCGTGCAGCAGTGTGTGGCGGCGTGCAGCAGTGTGTGGCGGCGTGCAGCAGTGTGTGGCGGCGTGCAGCAGTGTGTGGCATGCAGCAGTGTGTGGCGTGCAGCAGTGTGTGGCGTGCAGCAGTGTGTGGCGTGCAGCAGTGTGTGGCGTGCAGCAGTGTGTGTCGTGAAGCAGTGTGTGTCGTGAAGCAGTGTGTGTCATGAAGCAGTGTGTGTCGTGAAGCAGTGTGTGTCGTGAAGCAGTGTGTGTCGTGAAGCAGTGTGTGGCGTGTAGCAGTGTTACGCGTGCAGCAGTGTGTGGCGTGCAGCAGTGTGTGGTGTGCAGCGGCATGCAACAGTGTGTGGCGTGCAGCAGTGTGTGGCGTGCATCAGTGTGTGGCATGTAGCAGTTTTGGCCTTTAAACAACATGTCCTCCCCATTTGTAGGGTTTCTGTGCTCTGTGTTAGGCAGGCTAACCATTCAAACATGCTCTGTAAAGCTTCAACATGATAAAAGCCCCGGCACCTCTTTGGTTACAAATTAAGCACTAGGAAAGTGGCTGTAGCCAAGACACTATTGAATTTTAGTTTATATGCTCTGTGTTACGCAAACTAAATAAAGACATATACAGTGTAAAGCTGCTGCCTCATCAAAACACCGGCACTTCCTTTGTTACAAATTAAGCACTAGGAGGGTGGCTGTAGCTACGTGTTTGCAGCTACACACAAATAAAATAATAACGTAGCTCCACTTTAGGTCATATTTATGTTTGTGTCTATAGAAATAGCAACTAATTTGTCCACAATCACAGGCTATTAAGCATATTCAGACATTAAAACCTGGTTTCAAAACTCGTAAGTTAGCAGTAGTGGCCTTTAAAGAACATCCCCTCCCCATTTTTCCGGTTTGTGTGCTCTGTGTTAGGCAGGCTAAACAAAACAACATGCTGTGTAAAGTTGCCACCTAATCAGAGCCCCGGCACCTCTTCTGTTACAAATTAAGCACTGGGAAAGTGGCTGTAGCCAAGCCACTATTAAATTTCAGTTGATGTCCTCTGTGTTACGCAAAATAAAAAAAAAGTATAAAGTGTAAAGCTTCTGCCTCATTAAAACACCAGCACTTATTTGTTACAAATTAAGCACTAGGTGGGCGGCTGTAGCTACGTGTTTACAGCTACACACAACAAGTAACATGATACCTACAACAAGTTAGGACTATTGGCTTTGTCAATCGTTGTTAGTTGCATAAGATAAATTAGCAGTAACTGTGGCTTGTATATAATATTGAAAAAGCATCCACTTGAAGCCCTAGTGACACCACGACAATGTTACTGCTCCTGAGTTACAAAAAGAGGCACAAGAATCCAGAGCAGACATGGCGAGTAAGTTGGCTGAAGAGGTGGGGGTGGCAAATGGTGTTCACGGGCGCTTTGATGTCCTCAGTGGCCGCGCGGCTCACTGAAAACATCAAAGCGCCCTCGAAATGTAAGTGATCGGCTGTGTGACAGGCGAAAGTGAAAGACGAGTGCTTTCAGGCTGCCAAATGGTGCGCGCGCCCGGCACACATGCACAGTAGTTGGCGGCCTGAAAGCACTGGTTTGCACTTCCAAAAGTGCTTACTATAAGTCTCGCCAGAGCAGCGCTAAAGCGCTGTCTCAGGCGAGACCTAAAGAAGTTAATATCACAGAGTCTTACTAAAATCCAGAGGTTTGTTATAAAATGCCATTGATGGTGATGCATATTTGTCCTTATGCGGGCAATCGTGCTTTGCTAATAAGGTGGAGAACAGTCAGGGATATGTGCTTTTAAACAGATTTTCATAACTTCTCATATACTTACCCATGCCAGGATAATTATGTATTCCTATTCTTTCAGTTTCCTGATGACAGTTCAGATGTGCTTTTTCTTCTATTTTTATGCTGAACACCTCATGGTCACCTGGTGTACAAGTACAAAACACAATTTCAACTGATGAAAAATAATAATCTTTCTGATTTGTGTCTCATTCCCCGTTTATACAGCCCCGGTCCTTCACCTCTATCCTCATTTCCCTTCAATGCTTTTAAGTGAACTTGCTATTGGTCAAAATCAAAAATCTCTGGCCTCTCTATAGCCATGTGAGATCAGAAGGCATTCAGACCTCTAATATGGGCCTGCCTCTGAAAACACCACTGAGGTCCTCTGAGGACAGAAGGCACTCAGAAATAAAGAATTAACTTGGCTCTCTTTTAAATTGAAGAAGACAGAAATTATTCATAAGTAAATAGCAGCCCCCTCTTTGTACTCCTTAGAGGACAAAAAGGAATTCCGATCTTCAATAATGCAATCTTACAGTTTTCTCTAGTCCAGTCCCAAGTCACCTTCCGACTAGTTAATGGGACAGGCTGTTAACCAGTGGGGGTGGCTCCATACAAGGAGGTGGCTGTATATGAAAGTGTACACAACAAACACAAGGAGATGATGGACGAAGCGCTGAAACTTTTCAGATACTCATCCCCAGTCACAGATCTGGGTTGAATGCATCATCGTTCTTTAGCTCACTTTGCCACCCCAGTTCAGACACAGCTATATGCAAATCAGTCTTGACCCTGTGCCTCATGAGAACAGTCCAGCCCGAACTGCCAAGCCATGTCTTCTCGGGACCGGAAACAAGCATCCTGGGACCAGTTTTGGGCTAACAGCCTTCATCAGACAGGCTAGCTTGAATCCTGTGGCAAAGTGAGCAAGGGACCCACGTCTGGGCATGCCCTCCCAACTTAGGGCAAACAAAGCAAACACAAGGAGATGATGGACAGAGCGCTGAAACTTTTCAGACACTCACCCCCAGTCACAGATCTAGGTTGAATCCATCATCGTTCTTTAGCTCACTTTGCCACCTCAGTTCAGACACAGCTATATGCAAATCAGTCTTGACCCTGTGCCTCATGGGAACAGTCCAGCCCGAACTACCAAGCGATGTCTTCTCTGGGCCGGAAACAAGCAACCTGGGACCGGTATTGGGCTAACAGCCTTTATCAGCCAGGCTAGCATGAATCCAGTGGCAAAGTGAGCAAGGGACCCAAGTCTATATACGAAAGTGTCACATGATGTGAAAAGCAATCAAAGGCAACGCAAAAATATAGATAAGTGACAGTACCAGGCGAACAAGAGAAAACTAAAATAATCCGTTATTACTTCTGACTAAGGCAGTCAGTGCGATAAACATATAGGTTGCCTTCACTGAATAACCACTACAGAAAACTGGAATACTGTGAGCTTGGCTAACATTACCCTAACTGGGAAGAACAAGTAGCTCGAAAACTTTGATGAGAGTCATAGTTAGTGTAATATGACTTTTTTCCAACCTGGTCTTATTGTTTCTGGAGGGGTCTCTGGTATAAGAGGATATCTGTAACTTCTATCTTCTTGACCTGAGGGCATTTAGGTGGGCAGTGGCAGGCTCATTAATTTACTTACTAACACTCTTAGAATTGTCCAATTTTGCTGCACTCTGTTAGTCAAGGGTTACTTGCCCTAAAGTCTATAGTGTCTAGCCCTGATGCCTTCTACGATGCTGTGTTACATTGGGACTCAGACTTAGAATATTGGGGTGATATCTCTGCTGATGACCAATCAATGCAGCTTTCCAGTCAACACCTTCAGATTCCATGAACCAAAATATTACTGGTAACCAGATTTACAGTGTCTATCACATTTCCTAAGCAGCGCCTCATACAAGGAAGACAGATTGCCACTTATTGTAGACAATAATAAAAGCTTGCATTGAATGAAACAATACATGCAAATCAATTACAAGATTCAGATAAGACCTGTTGAGTAATGCGGGTGTGAGACTCACTTAAAAATGTAAGTGGAGACTCTATTTTATCATCTTTATGTTCTCATGCCCTTACTGAGAAGGTTCAACTACAGAGAAGGCTGGAGGCATAACAGAGCTCTATTAAGATGGTTCCTCAATGATATTTTTTATAAACCACCAAGAAAACCAATTAGCTAGAGGAAGGGGTTGACTCGACACAAATTGTCTCAGCCTCTTTGGTGGTTTTTCTAGCTACATGGGGAGCTTTAAGTTGTCTTAAGGTTTGAATCAGGCAGAGCCCAAGAGAACACTTGGGACAATAAGCAATGTTAGTACTTCGGAGAGGCCCGAAGGCCATAGAGATGGCAGTCTCTATCCAGAGTCTGAAAATGTATAAGTCTGTCCAACCTTTGTTTAATTTGAATATAAATGATTGATTCCCCTAGGATGAAGCCCCAACTACTGATATGAGCAGACCTGTTGACCTCTGACCAATCTCTGACCAGAGAGGATTTATCCATTATAAGTAGTGGTGGGAACTGAGGACCCTTAGAAGTAGGAGTATCTAATTCAGATGTGTGTCAGCTCTACAGCAAATGCCAAACAGTATTTCATACTCACTCTGCGATTTACTGGAACATTGCAAATCGAGACAACAAATAGAATAACAACGTATGGTCAATTTCATTACCCTGTATGATATTATTGACCTGCAGGAGGCCTGGCTATAGGAAAGGAATTCAGTAATTTAGATGGATAGCATTCTTCTTCGGTCCCAGCCACTGTTGCTACAGGGACCGACAATCCGCAGGCTGCCTAGTGTAGTGTCAATTAACTTGACTTGCTAATGCCAAATGCTGGCACTAGAATCAACTAACATCATGGGTCTTGAATTTGAATTCTGTAAACCTAATAAACTATTATAAAACAATGTCTGGGGTAAATATTCAGGTCACCTAGTGCAATTCTCTCACTTTTTAGATCAAATGTTGACACTTTTATACGAGTCCATAGAGGTGGATGCTGTCCAGCGACTAAGGTGCTTAATTTAAGAGTTGATAGCCAAGAAAGATACAATATGTACAGAATTCTCTCTATACATTTGACAGGCTCAGCTGCACAAGCCACTTACGTAGAGCGCACCATTCCATTATGGGCAAAGTCCTGTAAAGCGAAACTCACCATGTTACGGTCTCAGGACTTAAAACACCTTAATGCATTTGAGGTCCTATACAAAACAGGAAGTGAAAGCAAACCTTTAGTAATTGATCTCAGTTTCTGTGGTCAAATTGCCATCTCATGGTAGGTTTGGCATGGAAGGAACAACAGGCTTTAGATGTTGTTATTTCTGAATATAGTTTGCTAAGCTCCCCAAGACGTTTATTGGGCCAGAGATAGGTGAGCAGTGACATTGACTGAATAGCCACACAAAGAATTAAACTAGAACCTACTGAGTTGACAGAATTACTCTTAATTAATTGGTGACAATCCTGCCAACAGAAATGGGGCTCTTCCTCTCTTTGGACACTGCTTTTGACTACAATTCTGGATGGGATATGCACCATGTTTAGTTTTCCATTAATATTGGGAGGTGTATATAATATTATCCAGAGAATGAGCACAGGGCCACAGCTGGTATCTACCAATCTCCAAATTAGACAACACTGTTAAACTTTTGGGAAGTAGCTCTTTAAGCAGATTACAATAATGTGAGATAAGTAAGAAGAACCTTTGGGTGAACAACTGATTTTCGAGAAGGACGGAAACCAGAGATCAATGTTTAAGCTTCCATTTCCAGTGATTAGCTATCTAGTGGTTCAAATAAGGGGGTAACATTGGAATTTATAGACCTGACTACTGTGTTAAACACGGCCAGGTCCCAGGGAATGAGGTTCCTGGGGCCGAAAACGGCCCGAAAGGGGTGCCGTGCGTTCCCTTCCCAATTTACATATACAACTTGGTCCCAGGGGATGGGGTACCTGGGGCCGAAATTGGCCTGAGGGGAGCCGCGTGCCCCTTCCTACTTCACTACATAGCCAGGCCCTGTGGGAAAGGGTCCACGGGACTGATACAACCCAGGTAGGTGGGCCATGTGCCTCCTCCTCTTTCATTAGATGGCCGGACCCTGGGGAAGGGGGAGCAGGGGCCGAAATCCATCCTGGTATGGGGGCATGTGCACCTACCTCCCCCAAAATATAAATATGTTTCCCCCTGGAGCTATATTAAACTTTTTTTTAAAAATTTGTAGCAGATTTGTGAATCCTCCACAAATCTAAGGCATAAGTTTTTTAGAAAAAATATTTTTGGCCCCTGTTGGGGTCCCTCTGGGACCAAACCACCAAGCCTAGTGGTCAGGACCAGACCGAGTCGCGACTCCTAAGATAGCTGCAACCACATCCTGGTTGAGGTAGTGGCAGCCAATAAGATATCAGTGTGAGATCTGTCGGTACCTGTGGAGCCTCCGCGTCCCTCAATATACAAAGATTTGAGCATTAATTGCTCAAAATCGACTGAACAGATTTACACCAAACACAAAAAGTACTCTTTCTGGACCTAGAGCTAGCTTTCTGCCAAATTTGGTGTAAATCTGGTTAGTGGTTTGGGCTGTAGATGTGTCTATAGTTCCTATGGTAAAATGAATGGAGAAAATGTATTTTGGGACCCTCCCTATTTACTCAGCCCCCGCTTGACAGTTCATCCCGAAAATTTCCATGCGCAAACTAGGGGAAAAAAAGAGTATTTTTGGGGAATGTTTCATTGAAAATTTATCAAACGGCACCAAAGTTTTTTTGAAACACAAAACATGTATTTCCTATGGAAACACGATCCTAACTATAACTGCTCAGTGGTGACCGCCACTAGGTAATATATGTATAAACCAAAGGTAACGCTATAGTTAGGTGGAGTGATCAGTAACAATGTAAAGTTTATAGCTATTTAAGATAACCATCACTACAACCAGTAAATCTCTGTGCTTTTTTAGAGTTTAAAACGTTACGTTGGTACTGAACACATCACCTAATTCTAACTTTATAAAGTCTATTTATAGTTACTTGAGATAACCATAACTACAACCAGTAAATTTCTGTGGTTTTTAGAGTTTAAAACGTTAAGTTGGTACTGAACACATTACCTAATTATAACATTTTAAAAGTTGAATCCAGAGCACCACCTATTGTTAATACATGATCCGTCAATCCGACAGGTCCATAGTTGTTACACCAAGTAATCCGCGCGGATTTAGAAATCACGGTTGCCTTGGGACTTGGAAGTATGGGCTTTTCAGGGCTCGATGCAATGAACTTGACATAACAGCTTTGGCCTTCATTAATAAAAGTTTATTGATTTTTTCACACTCTCGAAACATCACTGGACATAACCATTATGATTTGTAAAAGAATTGTATCTCAATCACAGTTCTTGGGTCCTCAGGGATCCGAGGTAGAAGATATCGATCAGTGGTATCTATTGGGCGCACTGCCAAACTATTTGCATTTACTGAAGACCATTTGAGCCTTGAAAAAGTTGTTGAAAATGACGAAACACGTGTCGGCTGTTTATAGTCCAGATTTTGCAGAGATTGAATACTCTAAGAAACATTAAAGTGCTTGGAAAATTTTAAATCGTCTAGTGTCTTAATACACTGTGGACTGCAGTGTATTTGACTCTCATCTGTTTACTTGGTGTAACGACCTGTCGGATCAACGGACCATGTATTAACAATTGGTGGTGCTCTGGATTCAACTTTTATATTGTGTGCATTTGAAATTGTCTCTCTCATATGTATTTAACACTACTTTGGTGGCACAGTGTTATTTTATCCATTGAGCACACATCACTTGTTGCTTCATTTACACATTTCCTGAAACTGTGATGTGCTAGCATCTAGCTTAGACCACTGTCACCTTTTTTCTTCCTAGTGTAATTATAACATTACTTTAACCTCTGTTTCTTTCAGTGAATGTCTAGGTGTTTTTTTTTAACGTAAAATAATATTTTATTACTATACATAAATCCAACTTCCCGCCATGCACAGCCGAAGGTCTGCTGTACTGCCTGGCCTGCGGCCAGGGTTAGTGGCTAACCCTCCTAAAGGCAGCCAACCCCATGCTGTGCAGGGCAATCGACTGTGCATGGCAGGGGATTGGCCACAGGGTCTGCAGCCATTCCCTCGCAAACAGCCAACCTCAAGCTGTGCACAGTCTTCGGCCGTCTGCAGTGGACGGACTGAGCCTTTGCCATATGGCGTAAGATTGACCTTTGGGCCCAGGGGACCACATCCCCTGGGACCAAATACAATTAAAGAGAAGAGGGGGCATGCAGCCCCCTCCTTAAACCTTCTTGGGGTCCTTGGACCCTATCCCCTGGGGCCAAATATAGTAAAAAAAAAAAAAAAGGAGAGGGTGCCAGGCAGCCCCCCTCCCGAGCCTTATAAGGCCCTAGGGCCGTTATTTTGAAAGGGGTTGGGGGCCACACTGCCCCGCCTCCCTGAGCCTCACCAGTGCTGGGGATCCCATCCCCCAGGGTCATATCTCTTTCAAAGGGGAGGAGGACCACATGGCTCCCCCTCGGCAAATATATTATGGCCTCAGACACCCCATACTCTGTGGCCCGCATTGATTCAAGACGGGTGCCCTGGTGCCCATCCAGGACATCCACCATTTACAAGTTGAGGGCCACGGGAGAAGCCGGCCCAGCATTGTTCTCACCGGAATGGATCAAATATTTATTCTGCTCCCACCAGGCGGGAGCAATCTGTTGATTTGTTTCCCTGCCTGCATCAGTGCGGGCAGGGAAACAGATCAAAAGATTGCTCCCAGTCGGCGGGAGCATTTCTAAAGTTCCTGTTCGCTGGGAGTAGATTTTGTGTTTGCTCCCGTTTGGCAGGAGACTGAAAAATGCTCACATCAGAGGGAAAAAACACAAGTTTCTCTTCCCATGCAGGTGTGGATAGAAAAACAGCTGTGTCCTAGAGGGTGGGCTCCCCAGGACACAGCAAGTGTGCCAGCCCAGGTGGATGGGGTCCCTGGGACCATTATTGGCTCAGGAAGAGGGTCCCAGGGCCCCCGCCCCATATTTATTAAATCTGGCCTGGGGTTGAGGCCGCAGAGTCCGAATGTGGCTCAGGGAGGAGGGCCACACGCCCTCCACCCTTAAAAATAATTTCAGCCCCAAGAGGTTGGGGTTCTAGGAGTTGAAAAACGCCTGTGAAAGGGGGGCCACTCGCACTCCACTTCCCCAAAAAATAAGCATATGTTGTCCCACAGGGTATCCCTATCCTGCCCCCTTATGTCTTTTTCTAATTTTTTTTTAAGACTCAGGACTGAGTACCTAGTCCTAAGATGGCTGCCACCACTTTCTGGAAGAGGTGGTGGCAGTCAAGCAGATCTCAGTTTGAGATCTGTCGGCTACGCGGATCCTCTGTGGTGTGATATATACAATTGTTTCGAACCTTAATTTCTCCAAAACTACTGAACAAATTTAAACCAAAACACAAACAGCACTATTTCTGGACCAAGATGTAGCTTTCTGCTAAATTTGGTGTAAATACGTTCAGTAGTTTGGTCGGTAGCCGTGTCTAAAGTTCCTATAAAAAAATGAATGGGGTATACTCGTTTTGGAACCCCCACTTTTTCTCATTCTCCATTTGACAGATCACCCCGAAACTTTCCATGTACAAACTAGTCAAAAAGTAGCACTGTTTTGAAAATTTGCCACGGGCCCCCTCCCTTTATAAAATTACACTGGGACCCAATGAATGGGGTCCCTGGGGCCAAAATTGGCCAAGTGCCACATCCCCTATATTTATGAGCGTGGCCCTGTGAGGATGGCCACGCATGCCCTGCTCCCTCTCAAATGAATGCCTAGCACAGGGGAGTGGAGTTCCAGAGGCCGAAAATGGCCCAAGTGGCCCCCTGCCCCTCAGAAGAGCACTGGACGTCATTTGAGATGTCATTAGTGATGTCGTAAATGATATAATAGAACATGTCATGAGGGATGTCATATGTCATACCTTCAAAGGCGCTTTTCCTTCTATGTCCCTGCGAGGGTATTGCGCTCTTCGGCTTTATGCCTGGCCTCGGTCCCTCGCTATAAACTCCAGAGGACTGGGGGCTGCTCTCTGGTGGTCAGAGCCAGCAGGGCTTGGAACGCCCTTCCCCTTGATCTTCGCCTTACACAGGAGCTCGCAGCTTTTAAAAAGAAGCTTAAAACATTCCTCTTTGCCTGACTGTCTCTCTCCCCCCTTTACGGTTCGCACCGGGACACTCTTGAGTAGCCGAGCGCGTTACAAGTGGAATTAACATAACATAACATAACATAACATAACATGTGAGGTCATAAGCAGGGTATGGAGGGGGTGCAAGGATGGATCATCTGCCATGATTATGCCTGATTTAAGTGCCACATTTGACACCGTTTCTCATGAGATCTTGCTGCTTTGTCGTCAGGAGATCGGCATTGGTGGAGCGGCACCTACTCGGTTCACTCCTTTTTCAACTGTTAGATCCTTCCAGGTCATTTCCTCTCCCTATCAGTCTCAGACTCAAAGGCTAAGTTATTGGGCCCCCAGGACTCCGCATTGAGTCCAACTCTGTTTAATATCTACATTCTACCATTAGCCCAGGTGGCAAAATCACGCAACATCACACTGGTATCCTATGCTGATGATACGCAGCTGGTGATCTCTTTCTCTAATAATTCCACCCAGAATTTAGCCAAATTCCTAGAAGACATGGTGGCCACTACCGAGTAGATGGCAGCCAACAGTCTTCAGCTAAACTCCAGCAAATCCAGAATTCTTCTCTCAGGGAGAGACTCACTTCTATGGGGAGATCACTGCATTAGGTTCACCTCCGCACCCCAAAATCGCAGTAATTAATTTGGGTCGATATTGCTTTGTCTTTTGAAGCCCAAGCAAAATCGGTAGTAGGTGTCTGCTTTGGACTCCTACGAGGTTTAAACCCCATTTTGGGATTCTTTGACTCCCACACTTGCCAAATGATTATCCAGTCCACTATACTTTCTAGGCTGGATTACTGCGATGTGTTGTTTTTGGGGTTCCAACAAGACAGTGATCAAAAGGCTTCAAATAGCCCAGAAACCTGTGGCATGGCTTCAATTCACCCTACCTAAGTTCTGTTCAATCTCTGGCTTCATCCATAGGTTGCACTGGCTCCCAGTGGATCTGAGAATCCTCTTCAAGATCCTATGCATTACTCATAAAATTCTCACTCGTCAGGGTCCTCCTATTTTAGCCTATCTCCTCTGTCCTCATGTTCCCTCCCTAACCTTGCGTTCTACTAAGTTACATTTAGCCTATGTCCCTTGGGTGAGAAGAGAGAGGGCAGGAGGCTGCTCCTTCTCTGCGAAAGCTCCTGCCCTGTGGAATACTCAGCCTCTGTCCATTTGGACCACTCAGAATCACTGGGCTTTCAGAAGAGCCATGAAGATCTGGCTATTCTCCATTTAACCTCTGTTCCTTCACCGAGTTCTCTCCCAAATCTAGCCCTGGGGCGCCCCGTTGCTGGGGCAGCCAAGCGCTTTACAAATATCTTAACATAACATAACATAACATAGTTAGTGATGCTCACCATAACTGGTAAATTTCTGTATTTGTGTTTTTAGTTCAAAACGTTAATGTTGTCATTAACAAATTCACCTAAATATAACCTTACACAATATTAGGATTTTTACGGTTGAGGTATATAGTACATGTATGAACTGCCGGGATCACAGTGGGTGAATAGTGATCTGAGCACTGTAACCTCCTGAAGCAGCCATGGACAAATAAGGAGTGCCTCAACTGCAGTCTTCATTTTATATATACAAACCTCCAAAATAATCTCTAAAATGAACATTTTTGAAGCTAAAATAAATTGCACTGTTATAAGGTGTTATAACAGGTGCGCGCAAATTATTATTTTTCATTTTGAGACATTACAAGGAGTGCAAGTGGAAAACACATCAGTGATGTTTTTATTTTAAACATCCCGCGAAAATAAAATATAAAAATCACTTTTTTAACCCTTTGTTACATTGGCGTCAAAGGCCCATCCGTTCTCAACACAGTTGATAAGTGTGTTTGTTTATAATAGTTTTTTATTTACTTGACAATAACCGTTAGTTAACAGACAGGAGTGCAATACATTAATTTATAGGAAGAGATATTCCAGAAAAGCTTTGTGCATTGCATTTAACAGACAACCAGCAATACATGACCTCTAAAGGACCTGCTGAAAGCTGAAGTTTTCATTTCATTGTCTTCTTTTTCAGAAGAAGAAGGATAGATGCAAAAACATCTTGGGAAATACGTTAGCTGTAAATTATGCAAAGAATTGCAAGCTTGAAGAGTATTTTTAGAGTTCAAATCAGGAAGGTGGTGTGATCAGCTACACAGCTTCTGAGGAAGGTGAATTTGACAAAGGAATCCATCTAATCAGTTAATCAATCAATTAACTTTGATTTGTAGAACACGGCTTATCACCCATGAGGGAATTCATGGGTTCTTGCTGGTATTAGTCGAAGAGCCAGGTCTTGAGTCCTTACCTGAATTCACGGAGAGGATAATGTTCAGAGGTGCAGGGGATGGTCATTCCAGGACTTGGCAGCGATGTAGGAAAAGGAGGGTCCTCCGCTGTTGCTTCGGTGGATGTAGGGAGTGCGAGTGAGAGCAAGGGAGGCAGAGAGCAGATGTCTGATGGGTTGGTGGAAGTTCAGGCTGTGGTTGATGTATGCTGGTCCTTGGTCGTGGAGGGCCTTCTAGGCGTGTGTCAATCTTGAATTGGCATCATTTCCAGATGGGGAGCCAGTGGAGGTTTCTGAGGTGGGGGTGATTTGTGTCTGTTTCGGGAGGTCGAGGATGAGTCTGGCGGCTGAGTTCTGTATGGTCTAATGTCTCTTCAGGAGTTAGGTGGTGAGTTCTGTGTAGAGCGCGTTGCTGTAGCCCAGCAGGCTGGTGACTAGGGCTTGAGTGACGGATTTCCTGGTGTTGATGGGGAGCCATCTGAAGATCTTTCGGAGCATGCGGATGGTGTGGAAGCAGGCAGAGGAGACTGCGTTGATCTGCCGTTTCATGGTGAGTTTGCTGTCCAGGATGATGCAGACGTTGCGGGCGTGGTCTGTCGGTGTGGGTCCGGGTTTGGTGGGCCACCAGGTGTCATTCCACAGTGAGGTGTTGTTCCCAATAATCAGCACTTCTGTCTTGTCCATGCTGGTCTCCAGGCAGTTGGTCTCATCCAGTCGGCGACACTCGTCATGCAGTTGTGGAAGCTGGTCCTAGTAGAGGAAGGGTCTTCTGAGAGCGAGAGGATGAGCTGAGTATCGCCTGCGTAGGATATGATGTTGAGGCCGTGGGCTCTGACGATGTCGGCTAGGGGTGTCATGCACATGTTGAACAGGGTGCGGCTGAGGGATTAACGTGGAGTCTAAGGCCCTCCTACTGCTGTGCCCTCAATGAAGGGCCTATGGTGCTTCCTAAGTTCAAGAGTCAAAAGTTCTATTTGTGCTTGTCTGCTCACTGCTCCAGTCTACATAACCATGTATGTTGTGGGTGGTCATACATGCCCTTGTTTGTCTTTGTAAGAGTATGCTCAGTTCATCATTCTGTAACGTGCTTTAAATGCGGCCAATAAATTGGATTGCTTGAGACTAGTCAGAAGGCGGTGATTCCAGTGAGTAGCAGTTGCTACAGCGAATTCTCTTGCCCTCATTTTAACTTGTTTGACTTTTGGAAGCGGTGGTAAAAATTGAACATTAGAACTTAGAGAGCACTGTGGATGGGGCCACCTATAATGTGCATTTAATGGCGTTTGCCTTTGAATGGTCAGTGCTTTAAGTGCTAAGCACATGGACTTAAATAAGATCCATTTCTTACTCGGAAGCCAATGTAACATAGCTAGGGCCGGAGCATTATGATTGCGCCTGGATAAGCTCAGTAGCATCTGAGCTGCAGTGTTCTGATCCAGCTGGTGTCTGTGTAAAAAACACTGAGGTAACTTCAAATAAACTGAGTTACAGTAATCAACACTTGAAGATATAAAAGCATTCATGATCAGAATCCTGTGTGAAAAGGAGAAAAGATGGAGAAGCCTCTTCAAGACACAGAGATGGTAAAAACACAATATGATAATTGCACTGACCTGCTGTGTCAAGATCAGCTCCAAATTAACCCACTGATGTTTCACAAAGTAGAAAGGTTTAAGCTGAACTCCCTTTAAGTATGACATGAAATGGTATTGCCATAAAAGCGTGCTCAATATTCTAGTCCCAGTCTATAAGCCAAGCTTTAATTCCAGTGGTGAGAATGTGTTATCTGTGTTAGTGTGCGCACTGCTTCAGTCTTAAAGAAGGCATGTACTTAATGTGGTGACCATATGTGGAAATGCCATTATGAAAGTGAAAAAAGCTGTTGGATTACACCTAGTGCGCTTTTCACTTACCAGTGAAACTATTAACACCAAGTCTTCTCTTAGACTCCAGACTGTCCCTAGGGAGCAGTTGCTGCTCTCCTTTCACTCTCAACGAAAATACACTGGCGGCAATGAGAGGACCTGTAAATAAAATAAAACATAAACTAATAAATCTATTAGAAGTCAGTATTCAATATTAAGTACTATCAACTTTTTTGCCACTTGGTACACATTCAAAGAAAGAGCTAAAGTCCAGCGAGCACTTGTGGTTCGATCGCAGAAACCCCAGGAGTGAGAATGTAAGATATGCTCTCAGGACCAGAAATAACTTTGGAGGCTTCTCCACAACCCATGTTCGAACTAGGATTAGATGCATCTTAGAGGCACAAATCGGCATGGTATTCCCCAATAAAATGAGAAAGGTAGATAATTATAACAACCAATACATTCTGCACAATTAATGAAGTTGAAAGTGATGCTGGAGTGTGCAACAGCCCAATGTGGAGTGATGTTAATACATACACTGAAGCAATTGACTTTCTGTAACAAGCAGTTAAAAAATTCTTCCAACTTCTCGATAGAATTTCAGATGGCTGATCGGCCATGCTAAATCATTTGGGCAAGTTACAAAGCTCTACGCCAGCTGATTAATGGCTCCAAGAGGCCAAGAAGTGAAATCATCCCAAAAGAAATCAAAAACATAAGTAATGAAACTAATGGACCACAAGGGCACAAATTAGCACTTTTTTTTTACCTCTCTCTTGGATATTCGGTCAGGCTCCCTTTCTATTTTGCACGTTCTTTCTATTCTTTCTTATTACCACCCATCCAACTGTCGGTTCTCGTCTCCCATAGTCTACTAGAATAACCTGACTAACCTCCCCGCCCGCTCAACTTCGTTCTCGACCCACCGACTTCCCCCTTTGTTCTCGTAATCTTCGTGTCCATGCACATTCTTTCCTGGAACGTCAGTGGTCTTACAAATTACATTAAGCATAAAAAAGTGCCCTCCTATCTCAATTCCAAATGCACAGCTCATCTCCAGGAGACGCACCTCACTGAGACAGAAGCTGAGAAGCTTCGGCGGGATTGGGTGTGCAAAGCGATACACAGTTGTCATCCTCTGTGAGCGGCAGATGACATTCCCCATTCGCAAGTCCAGTTTGTCCCAGGCCGCTCATAACGCAACAATCTTCGCACGTTAGCTCATGCGGTCTGGCTAGCAGCGGACCTTCCTAAAGAGGATGCGGCACTGTCGTTGGATGCCGACAAGACCTTTGACAGGATAGAATGGGACTAACTGTTTGCCATGCTTCGGAAATTTGGCCTTGGTGACAACTTCATCTCCAGAGCGAAACAGCTCTACGGCACACGTCGATTGCGGGGGCAATCTTCCTGACCCCCTCATGGTCCGTAGAAGTACCTGTCAGGGTTGTTCACTCTCCCCTTGGCTATTTCTCCTTGCAACAGAGTCTTAAGTGGCGTACCTGCGCCAATTGGATCGGATCAAAGGTATTCCTATGCCCAGATGTCCTTGATACTGTATCTATATGCAGATGACATCTTATTCACCTTAATGGACGTATTCCCCCTCCATTCCCGCAATAGGATTGGTGAATCCTATTTTGCCCTATGCCAAATGCATGGCAATACAACACCTTGTGGATGGTCCTAAGGAATTTGGCAATATGAAAGGCTACCAATTTTTAATATTTAACCAGAGTTGACTGTCAGGCCATGGACTGGGATATGTAGTCTAGAACGTGTTCTCTGTTTACTTTTAGTCTCCTTGGTGCCCTGAAATAACCATCACTACTGAACTTCCTCTCTACCTAGCTGACTCCACTGTCTTTACGTCACTGTACAGTCACATATATTCCCTAACGTACCACTACCCAAGATCAATGCTCCCTTTCTTTTAACACTCAGTGTCTTTCCACAAATTACTTACGCATGGATGTTTGACATTAAAGGGTTCTGACTCACCTGAACACAACCAAATAATTTCCACTGACTGGGAGAACGAGTACAATGTGATCTTAGAAAATATTTTAGATAAAATTCAGAAAGAAGATTGAAACTTAATCCATTCTCAGACTACTGTAATATTGAAGTGTACTGCTTCAGGCAGACAGCGATATTTCTTGATTACAATAATCAACAGGGTCACATTACCGAGCAAGATCAGGGCTTGGTGAATTTCTTTCATCACGTTCCCACAAAGTTCCTTCTGCCATTCCTGCAAAAGCTTCCACTCCTCTTCAGAGAAACAGGACGAAACATCATGGAAAGGAAACGGTATCTGGAACACATGATTATTCAGCCTCAATATTCAGTGTAATTAGGAATACAGTGACCATGTATTAATCTGAAATAGATCTTATTTCAATATTAACCTCCCACCAAAATATGTCTTCTCTTTTGAAGAAAAGAGCCACAAATAGAGGCTGAGACCCTTAAAGTCTAGAATGCTATTGGAGCAGGGTGAATATTAAATAAAGAGATAGAATACATGATAAATTCTAATACTGTATTTGGAAATTTCCAGATATTCTCTGCTGCCTTGTAACCTACCTGTAAGGGTTTACACTGGTGATTGAGAGGTTTCAGGAGGGATCTACATATTCAATGCCTTTTGTGGGGCTTGAAGTGCTCTCATCTTACCAAAAAGTAACAAGCATTGGCATAGCCAATAAGACGTGCCTTTGGAACCGTATAAGTGTTTAGCAATGCAACAGTTGATGTTGTTGCACCAAGGATATTATGCTGCATAACTAAATACTTATAAGGTCCCAAAGGCGAGACCTATTGGCTATGCTCCCAGTATGGGTGAAATGTGACTCCTAAGGCTTGTGGCCCTCATCGTCTTATGAAACATTTCCTACACAGTGATTTACACATTCATTGTCTCTGTATGTGTGTGTGATGTAAAGCGCTCCGACACCCTATACTGGTATGAGGAGCACTATAAAAGAAATTAAATAACTGTGAGAGAGGGTCTAAGGAGACATGAGGGGTACCATTGGAGGGTGGTAGAGAAGGTAGGCATGAAGAAGGATGTCACAGGGGCTGGAGGGGGTGAGGGGCAACAAAGATTATCATACTAGGCTCCACCAGCGCTAATTCCGACCCGTAACTTGCCCTCATTTCATCCCCATCTGTAGTTCCCTGCATTCTCTACGTGCCCTTTGGTATGTTCTGCACACAGATCCCGGGTTCATTCCAGGGCACTGGTTCTAGGGTAACTCTTGTTCTAAAGTACTTCAATGTGTTAATCTTCCTACTGTAGAGATATTTCCCCCTCTAGTTTCACCTGGGCATTGTAGTTGCTTTCAGAAGCTGAAATCCCTGGGTGCAATGTACCAACTCCACAGACATGATAATTCCTGATGGGGCCGCTAACTGTCTTTATATTATGAATTCTCTGGCTCGGTATTTACTCTGCCCAGTCATCAGCTTTGGCCTCGTCTCCAGCGATGTATGGGCTCTTGCACTATGCTCATCCCCCTTGCCCCAGTTTGTGGCGGAGCGCCAAGAATCTTAATCTCTCTGCCGATGGCGCTGTGCCAGATCCAAAGAATTAACGAATATTCAAGGTGAGGTGCAGCCCTCCGTACCCCCCTCCGCCTCGCCCTCAAGGCATGAGAGCAGCGCCGAGGTGGGCCCAGGTGATTCCACCTCTGAGACCCGCTCTATTTTTGTGTTCGGTAGACGAAGAATGAGCCCATCTGGGCAGAAGGGTGGGGGCTACTGAGGCTCAGGAGGGGGGATGCGCTGCCCCTTCCTGCCGTCATCAAGGGTTATGCAGACTTCAAATGTGGATTTGAAGCTGCATTCTCCGCTCCGGCCTGTTTTCTGTATTCAAGGGACAGGAAGGGATCTGTTGAGCTGGGGTCACACACGCCCTCTGGAGAGCTGTGGCAGCGCGTGTTATAAACGGAGCTGTGCGCAGAGCAGGGCTGAAATTCACACCGTCCCGGTGTCCGTGTTAAAATAGAACTGCCTAAGCGGATAAAAAGATATCTTCGGAGCGTGCACCTTCAACCACGGCCCTACTTTTTTTAGCTTCACGTGCACTCTGGGAGTTGTAGTCTGTTGTTCCCCCAAGTGGGTGGTTTACCTAAAAATTATCTTTAGGAAGTTCACCGCCGGGCCTTATGCAAAAAAGAAAAAAAACACTAGACCAGCTACTCCGTTAAGGTGACCCGAACAGTACAGAGGTCACACCAGGGTCATGATGTCATGCTGCGTGCGGTGCCCTGCTATGAACTTGATCTGGTCACCTTTCTGGACTCTGCAAAGGAAGAATGGCATCAGAGGCGTGAAGAATTCTGCACCAGTGCGAGAGGTGCATTCATGTGCGGGCTACAGGAGGGAGGGGCTGGGGGCGCAGAGGCACAGACCTTGTGTTACCTGCCGTGAGCGTCCAGGCTTCGACCTTCTTTACAAGACACCTCTGTGACTGGCCAGGTGTGAGCGGTAAGAGAGACAAGCAGGAACAAGCGCTGATAGACAACCGCGGCCCCGAAAGTTAAAGCAACGCGGGAGCGAGCAGAGGGCATGTACAGCATTTACCTTGCGGGAGTGAACAGCGGCAGGCGCGATAATTGCTAACAGATGGCACCGCTGCTCACTCCAGCAAGGCAAATGCTGCACATGCCCGAGGGCCCATTGGAAACAGTGCAGAACATACACGGGTTTCCACAAAAGCCCGGATCGATTTCAAGAAGTCACTCCAAAGCAGCGCTTGCGCGCTGCGAAGGCAAGACCTAAAAATCGGTAAGGATTTTCATCACTCTACATGTAAGAAAATTCAATAAAAAGCATCTGTTTCTGAGTTTTTAAACCAGATGTCTCCAGTCAGTTGATCCAGAGTTACCAGTAGCTCGCAGAAACCTTCAGAGTAGTTCCCAGCCTTAAGTTCATTTTAAACTAAGGACTGCAATAAATAAGAATTGCATTTTCCTTTTAAAGTTAAGGAAAGGATATGTTTACTTTACATGATCAGTTCACAGATAGAATAGCCTGATAATGAGCTGTGCTTCACTTATATTTATGACATATGTGGATCACAGAGGTTCAGAACAGAAGCACTGAGGTATTTTACCTCTTGAATAAAAGTCGTTCTTAACTCAGTATTCGAGCATGAGAACAAAATTACATTTCTGAATGTTTTTAAATGAGAGAAAATTAAAATGATGAGTTAACAATGATTAAGTTAACTCTTCATTTAAATGTTCTCCATTTTCAAAGTGTCACATTTTTAAACAACAGGCACCTTGCTCCGAGTGGCTGGTATACATAATGCCATATTTATAACTGAAAAATATGGTCATTTTCTTTTCAATGGGAGAAATTTAAAGTGAAGAAAAATGTTTCTATGAAACACTGTCTTAATGCTTTTCTCTACTTTAAATCAAGTCAATTAAGTCCTAATGTTTTATGAAGCATGTTTATTCACTCTAAATTCTTCACATTTAAACAAATGACAGTTTTTCCTGTTATCCTGTTATAAATATGGCACCATGTCTATAGGCCACTGGGAGTAACATGCCTGCTGTTTGTAGAGACACTTTGATATGGGCGATAATTAGATTCATGAGTTTTATGTATTGCATATAAACATAAAGTTAACTCTTCGGGTGAATGTTATCACATTTCAAAGTGTCGCATTTACATACAGCAGGCATCTTGCTCCCACGGGCTGGTAGACACACTGCCATATTTATGACTGAAAAATACAGCAATTTTTTTTTAATGGGAGAAATTTAAGTGCAGAAAAATATTCCATCAAGTGCACTTTAAATTTCTCCCATTTAAAAAAAATGGTTGTATATTCGTGTAGTACGTATAACAGTGCCACATATGGCGAAAGATATGTCCTGTGCCACAAGTACACACGACACAGGCTTTCAGTCACCCATAATATATAGAAGGAACTTCACACACGATCGTGCATCCCAATACACCATGCACTCACTGACGCACAAGGAAGCCCTATCGTAATACTCCTAGTCACAGTATTTCGTTCAAACCATTGTAGCGAGCTCCACAGACATTAGGTTTAAAGTTCAATGAAGCTGGACAAGGGGGTGTCGGGTAACAATGCACAAATGACTTGGTCTTCAGTAGCTCACGACGATTTTCACTGATCAGAAGTAGCGCTCATTACAGAAAAGGTGGGAGAACCCTGGTTTAAACTTTCAAAAGCAAGTAGGAGGTACCTGCACCTATGGATGTTCAGATATTGGGAGCGGGTGTGATATACAAATAATTTCCAAATCCGCTCCAAGGGAGATGATTTTCTATGGGAGCCCCGCATGACCCAATAGTTACAGCAGAAGAGCAGTCTCCTAGGCCTTTATCGACCTCAAGGTGTACTTTCATATCACCTCTGTGCTGTGGTAGAAGTGCCAGTTGCTACTGATGATGTGCACCCTTTGGGGCAGGCAAAGGTTTGGTAGAATCCCATGTAGAGTCGTTATAGGGGGTCTGCTGGCTGTTAAGGAGAGGCATGGCGACATCTCCAGTGAGACGGAATAGGGTGGGGTAGAAAGGATTACAACCAGACTAGTACCGTTCCACCGATTTTTGAAGTGGCCAAGTGCGGTGGTGTTGGATGAAAAAGAAGAGTTCTTGGATTACACAAGGGGGAGAAAAATCAGGCGCACCAGTGAGTCTGTGATGTTGCAGGCACATGCTGCAGGGATGGAGAAACATGTTATCTCTCCTTCGCGTTAAATGTGAAGCAAGTCCGAAGTTACGTGTTCATACAAATACATTCAAGATGGTTTTGTAAGCTGTTATATGAATAAAAAATTTCAGAATAAAATGGGAAAGAACTGCGTAAAGCTACGTCGTTACGGGGATTGCAAGCCAAACTGGGGTGCAAGACTGAGAGAGCTTTAGGAAACATAAAGCTATATACTATAATTCATGCGTTTTTTTAATTTATGCTTAACTTGAAATGACGTGACACTCTCTAGGGGAATGAAGAGTGTTATTGAAAGCGTTACAAATGCGAGAAGTAATCATCAGCTAGGATAGATGTGGCGTTACGGCCAGAGCTGCCGAATTTGGAAATATGGAGCCAAGTGAGAGTCTGCCTAAATGAAAACAAAATGCGAAGATTCACCTCAACAAAAACTGTCCCAAATAACTCCTTAATACAAGACCCAACTCACCTCCCCGGTGTGCTGCCGGTACATTCTTATATGACCTTAAAGGGTTTGTTCTTCGGAGAATAGATTGCAGTGACGGAGAGGTGCGCACCTATGAACGAATAACTGAAGACCCAGGGAGACAATAGCGCCTCCTCTTAGTAAACACTAGCATGTGCTGGCCAACTATCCCAGTGCGCGTGCCCAGAACGTGAGATACTTTCAGCAGGTTAGACTCGATATTGTCGTACTGCGCATGCTCAGAACTAGAACAACTAATACAGAGTTCACGGTATGAACGCTACACACGATATTCGTTGCCTGTCCTTGCACTCGCTGTTGTGCAGCAACCTTTTAGAGCAGACTTTAAACCGTGTGTGTGAACTGTGAGATTAGGCTGACATGGAATGAGCTTTATGTGTCTATCAGAGAGTTTAAGTTTCAATAACTGAAAGAACGGACACGCAGCTTCTTGGTATTGGCAGCAGTCGCAGCACGCAAAACTGTGTCCAGTTTACTTTCCCAATCCGCGCCAACTACTTGAACCAGGAGCGGTGTAGCACCCTAACAGACAGTGCTACCCAATAGACCGTCTCTGCTTAATTAAATCTCGTGCACTAGGATGATGCTGTAAACCAAACATGCCAACCCTCCCGATTCAGGCGGGAGACTACCGATTTCAAGGCAAGTCTCCCGCCTCCCGATTCCTGCAAGCAAAAACCCGATTCCTCGGGGTTTCATCTGACAGGGCTTGGTATTGTGTAACGTGTTAATTCTTCCAGCAATAGTCAGAGTGGCGATGCACGGTCTCTAGAAGGGGTGAAAAACCAACAAAGTCTCATTAACAAGCGAATGGTCTTTTAAAGACCTGTGAAGTACTCGGGGCGGCTGTGTGTGTGCGTGGGCTGCCACACGGGTGGGGGGGGGAGGGGAGTGCGGGGTTGGTATATGCACTGCCCGCAACCTGCCAGGCCAGTGCACAACACTTGCATCATCCTCTCTATGCTTGCCATTGCGCTCCATGCTTCTGAAAGGTAAGAAAACAAGCATTTACAATGCAATGGTCTCGGCATTGGTAAAATTAGAGCTATTGGCATTGCTCATGATATTATTTTTGTTTATGTTTTTGTTTTTAAAATATTTAAAGAAACGGCATTGTCATGAGCAATGCCAATAGCTCTAACTTTAACAATGCCGAGACCGTTGCATTGTAAATGCTTGTTAGCCATGCTGTAATGCGGCATGGCTGAAAAGAAGGTTTAAAAAAAAAAAAAAACACTCTTGTGGCATTTTGAAGGCACACGCTAATGTGGATGCTGGCGCCTAGAAAACAAGGTGAACATTTTTGTTCGCTTTTTATTTACAAATCCAAGGTGAATTAGTAAATAAAAGTTGTACGAAATGCAATTTTTTGATATAGTGCTAATTGTGCCTTTTAATTTTTTTTAAAAAAACAGGGGAGTGAGTAGGGGGGTGGTGAGTGCTACTGTATAGGTGCTGCCCTGGGACACAACCCAAACTGTACTTTTTGGCGCCCGAGAAGATTTTTGTGAGTACCCACAGTCCGGAGTATGCCAATTAGCCAACACAAACCCTTCTGCACATTCTCCAGAGTAAATTTTGGGTTTGATTATGAAGCAAATGTGTGCCACACCTCAAATGTGATTTTGCAACATTTTATCCTTTGGGTCGCAATGCTCGCATGGCATCAACCAAGCTCCTAGGCTCATTGCGGAATATCTTGATTACCAATACCATGGCCAAAGATCAGATGACGCTTCTTTCATAGGAAGGCAGAAGCAGGCGGGTCAGGCCTTGAGCTTTATTTGCTTCCCATCAAAAGTGATGCGGTATCACAGCTCTGCTGAGAAGTGCAGGTACTCTCCCTCTCAAAATGTAAACAAATGCATGTACTAAGTACCTGAGAGCACCGGCCTATTTAACTACTTCAGTCCCAAGAACATGAACAAGCGGGAATAAATCCGGCACAAACATAATACAGTGATGGAGAACGGTTAGTATGACGGATTGTGTATGGGGAGGGATGAGTGAATTGTGGACATTAGTCGGCCAGGGAGATCTCCTCACAAAGGACTGATCCATTCAGGGCGCCAGAGGGAATTTAATTAGGTCGTTTTCTACTATGTGGGAAGCTGGGAACACATGATGTTATTTAACCAGTAGAAGGGTAACGTTTATTGCCAAAAATACTGTTTTGAGGAGAATAAAAATATATTTTAATTTTAAAATCTGGCATAATACACACTTTCAGGATACCAATGACTGCACGTAAAAAATACTGTAGGACAGCTGCGGAGAACCTCCCCCGTGGGATGTGCAGATTAAATACATATAGTCTGCTTTTGAATCACAGGCTAGGCCAGAAAAGACCTGCACATGGAGGGCAGAGGTGTGCCACTGAAGTCCCAGACACAACTGGCACGTGTAGGGCAGAGGTCCTACATACCCACTGACCCAAAACAAACAAAGGAGCTCCTCTCTCACTTCAGACAGGACAGGGCAGTGCGCGAGCTCACCGCTTCCTCTCTGCAGAGGGTGCGCGCGGCTGCCGCTTCCTCTGTGCCAGCCTCCCAGTAATGCCAGCAGGAAGCAATATTCAGGACTGTGGAAGCACGGGGGGGGGGCTGCGCAGAATCTCGTGACCCGCCCGCGGTTATGCCTCGATCTTCTCGAGACGGATTTCGGAAGCTTTCTTGGAAACATCAAAGAGCCTTACTTACCCCTTGCCCCATCACATTTGAAGTCTGCTAGACTTTGGCCCGAGCCCTGCGAAATATGAAAATCACACCAACCAACACCCCACAGAAAGCGCCTATCGCCGAATACTACGTTCCTACAATGAATTCTGAGCAGAGATTGATAAGGATGGAGTTAGGGGGCTGCAAGGGAAGGGGGTGAAGACTGAACGGGCTAACCACCCCCACCCCCCCTCCGGTCACACACTTCTCCCAAACTCAGTGTTCGGACCAAACTGGAGACCACGCAGAGTGCAGCAGAGGCAAGAAAAGAGACTACACAAGTCCCGCAGTCCGTCCTCCACAAACCATCCAGCGTCTGACTCGTAAACAAAGAAGCCCGAGCCCAGGAGTGAGGGGGAGGGCACAGAGGCACACCAGGAAGCGAGGAGGATTCGAACAGAACAAAGGGGAGGCATATGTGGCAGCCTCAGAACGTGGGTTCTTTTGGTGGGGGGCGGCATCAGTGCACAGCGGGTATACCATGAATTACGGGTTCAGAGAAGGGGAGTCACGAGGTAGGTGGGGGGGGCAGTCGCACAGGGACAGCTGGCAGAAAACGAAGTGGAGCCCTCGTGGGAGAAGGAAAGGGACAATGGGAAGTGGGGGTATGTAAGGGGGAGCAGCGAGGAGAGCAGAAACAAGAGCAAGCACACACCACCGAAAAGGCAGCGTCGTTTTCGGATTCGGGGGCGTGTTTTGCTGTTGTCTCCTCCCTGAGACTTTTCGCAAAAACCACGCCCCCCGATCCGAAAAGGACGGGGCCTGATCGGAGTGACTGACCTCTTCTCCAGTGGCTGGCCAGCATTTACGAGGCCAGCCAATGGAGAACAGGGGAGAAGAGGGGCTGGATCAAGCCCCTCTTCTCCAAGTCATTAAATCTCCGACTTCCGGTTCTGCCTTTCGGCAGACCGGTAGTCCTCGACCTAAAAACGTGCATTTGCGTTTCAAATATCCGAATCTGCAGCAGCACACTTCCAAAGCCCATACATGACAGTATCCCGATTCAAGGCCCCATTCTCCCGATTTTTTTAAAACCAAACTGCCACTTTGTTCTTTTGAAATGTTGGCATGTATGCTGTAAACATTCTCAAAACGAATGACAGACAAGTGTGAAAGTTTACTCATGAAATATAAGTAGAGAAATACAAACATAGACCTTCAATCGGGCATACAGGCATAGAAATCATATACAAAAAGAACTTTGTAAAGTTCTACAGAAAATCCAGCATAGATTCGCCTGCTAAGAAAGGGAAAATGTGTAATGTAAGTTCGGAAGCGGAATAAGCAGGTCCTTTTGTAGGACTTTAGACAAAAGATTTCATACATTCAGTACACCAATGCATGATTCTTAGGGTATATGACCAATGGGAAACAAGAAAGAAGAAACATTTTAGTACAAAATACGTCTGAAGATTCTCTCACAATTCTACTACATTAGATTTAGATGTTCCCAGGGTCTATTCAGGTGATATGACTTGCTACATAGAATGTTATTCTGCCTGACACAGTTAGGTTGTCCTTGAAAAGGGTACATCGCGTTCAATGTGACTGGAAAACTCTCAGTCTTTCAGTATAAAGGCCACAATTCTTTATTACAGCAGAAAAACAGCAGTGATAATGTGATATTTACAACTTCACATTCAACATGGAAGAAAGCACAAAAATTGAAGTTAGTGTGAGCTTGATTGCCTTAAACACTAGATATAACAAGCATTGGCATAGCCAACAGGTCTCGCTTTTGGGACCTTATAAGTGTTTAGCTATGCAACAGTTGCATAACTAAATACTTATAAGGTCCCAAAAGCGAGACCAATAGGCTATGCCAATGCTTGTTTCTGTTTATTACTGCTCTGTAGTAATGGCGGCGCACGGATGCCACCATTACTACATAGAAGTAATAAACAGGGAAAAAAAAAACGGGCTCACAGAGAACATCAAAGCGGCCGTGAAAGTGATCTGGATCAAACATCAAAGCGGCTGTGCGCCCGCGCACATGCACTGTAGCTCTAGGCTACAGTGGTAGCACTTTTCTGAGCCCTCACAAAAAGTCTCGCCAGACCAGCGCATGCGCTGGGTCAGGTGAGACCTAAAAACAGTTCCCACCTGATGATTTCTGAACCATCACATTCAAGGATTCTAGTGCCATTATCGCAACTTCCCCCTCGCCCAGTATGAGCATGCGTGAATAAATAAATACAAAAGACAACTTTGGTTATGGGAAAATATTGCTGCAGGTTTATTCCATACTAAAGTATGCAATATGGTGGGTTATCTTACGGGCGATCCAAGGGGAGGCAGCTGTACCAACCTATGCTGCCCCATCCGCCTGATGAGCCAGCACTGTGGGCCACCTAGTCAGTGCTACACCTTTAATGATCCTCCTCCGGATCACGTGACACATTGGTCCTTTGTTACTCACGCCCTTTTCAGGGCAGAGCGTAGCAGGGCAAACCCCTGGTTGGTCCGGCCCCCAATCGCCCGAAGGACTAACGGGGCGCCGTCGCAGTTTTCCAGGAACCTGCCCTGAGGCTCCTGGTCTTTGACTCTGGCACCCCTATTGTGCCGCGCAGAGGTACCCTTACTGTACCCGTCTGCTTTCAGATCGCCCTGTAACTCCGCCTGCAACACAAAAGAAAACATTAAAACGTTCTAAGTACCCTGTCCGCCAGCCTGCACGCCGGGTAAAAGGTGGGGTGGGAGATGGCGTGGCTGGGGAACAGTGGACGCCAGGGAGGGCGGGGGCGGCATATATACCCTCCCCCACCTCGGCGCATAGGATGAGACGCCCTTAGCGCGCCACGGTGAGCGGACTCCTAACAGGAGCCCAACCACTAGTGAGGGGTGGGCTAGTGCACAAATGGCACTAAAGTGCCGCCCTTTTAGATGGCCCCCTGCGGGCTGGTTTTCCAGGAACCTGCCCTGAGGCTCCTGGTCTTTGGCTCTGGCACCCCTATTGTGCCACGCAGAGGTACCCTTACTGTACCCGTCTGCTTCCAGATCGCCCTGTAACTCCGCCACAGCTCTGGAGGTGGCCGCCAGAGCCCCCCACCAACACGGCTGTATAGTCATCTGCAACCTGCCATTTCCAAGGCCTCCTGCAAATCCAAGAGGAACAGGTCCATCCCTACCAGAGACAAGTGGACCCCACCATTTTCAAAGTATCCCACGACATTAGCCTGGATCAGCTCGTGTATGATGAAACCAAGACCCCTCCAGTCTGTGAACGTACACATAGAACCATTGACTCTCTTGCGGGAATGTTTCACTGCCTCGCTGGACCTGGCCCCATGCCAGTCTCTGCGAGGGATGATATCAGACCACCAGAGCTCGCATTGTCCCATGCGTTTGGTGATTTCCCCCAAGTCAGACTTCATGGCTTGTAATAGTGCCCTCCTCCCCATGGGAATAAGGTAGTTGCCCCCTAAATGGATCACCAAGATGTTGCGAAGGGCTCCCCTTTGAGCCAGTCATTGCTCCAGTCTGTTAATTATGCCGCTACATCTCATTCCAGGAAAACCCATCCAAACAAACTGCGTTTTTGAAAACCCCGGCATCCAATTCCTGCATGCGGCCCACTGAGCCAACCTGGAAACAAATGACTGGCCGATCACCCACACTCAGGAACCTGCTGAATAAACGGACGCCATCTTTTACACACTGTTTAATGTCCATTAAGTCACACTTTATCAAGATCACTACAAACCACTCCACTCAATAATAATAATTTACATGCTGTGCCTTCAAGGGCAAATGTAACAATCAAAATAGAGTGATTGCCAGCGCCCAACCCTCTTTATGCCCTCCGGCTCCATGCCTGCCTTAAATGCCGCTGTGGCCGCCCCAATCCTAAAGGAGTGGCTGGAGTACTTTCTGTCGGGGTGGGCAGGCCCGAGCGTGCTAGGCAGGCACCCATGATCCGATCTACCTGGAATTTCATCGGGGGACCCAAGTCCGCATGGGAATGGGAATATTGTGTGGAACGGAAACAAATAGGCAATATTGCTTAGTACACTGAGGTCTTTGAAATTTTTCGTGTTTAGGCTGCACATCCAGTTTTGAGCTGCTGGTAGCCCCATCCTTGACAGGACAGCCACCTTTGGTTGAAGGAATGGCTTAAAATTTGGATTTAGGCCACATTAGGCAGCAAATGGTAGACACCGCATGATATTTTATCCCTTCAATAATACTTCCAGGGGCTAGACAGCAATCTAGACAGACAGCCCGACATTTGACCAGATGAGCTTCTAGTTTGTTGGATAGAGTAATGTTTATGTCAGTAAAGTACTCTTAAGTTTAAAGACTGCACAGCCTTGTTCAAAGAGTCAAGCGCCTTCTTTAGATGTACAATTTCCAGGCCTACCTCTTCAGTGCCTATGCTCTCAATACTTGACCTAGAAAGTTCTCTGTCATATTTGTGAATGGAGCATAGCAATTTGTGTATACAATACTGGGCTCCGCTTCAACTATAACAGTTTGGGGGCACAAAACAGGATTTGGGACGGTAGAAATTCTAAATATGCTTAATTTGGTTGCATCTGGATCATTACCAGAGACCTCTTTGGTGTTTGGGTATGGAATCGCTTTGTTTGAAGTTTGAAGGCACAGGAAGGACCTGCCCTTGGTCCATGCACCCACAGTGCTTATTTTTGTTGGGGGCTGTGGGGGAAGCCCAAAAGCCACCACAGTACCTGTGGGCAACCTATATACATGGCACAGCTGTGTGCTGCGTATGAAATGTCTCCCTTCGCCGCTCTTTACCCATGGTCAGCATGGGTGGAAGCAGGAGCAAAGCATCCTTCCTGCCCTCAATCAGCACCAGCAGGAAACTTGAGGACAGGGGCTACTGTCTACCCAGACATGAGTATGGGGGTAGAAAGAGCATGCTGCTTGCTCTTCTGCTCTCCCTGAGGTCTCCTGGAGATGGGCACCCCAGGGACAGATACCTAAAGAACACAGTGGCACTCACTTTTTTCTGTGTCTGCTCCCGGGGAAATGGGGACCCCGGGAGCGAATGTACTCTTGGGAGGGGGCTCCACACACACCTCTCCCACTTCCACGTCTTTCTTAATTTCTTGCACTATTTGCACTAACCCCGGTGGTTGCTTGGTGCTCCCCAGGGGTTCAAGAAGCTTTGGGAGTAGCGGTGTTTTCTCAGTCTTTGGTGGGGCATTTTCTATGCTTTATTTGTCCATTTGTTTTTGTGGCCTGCTCCAGCCACCAGGACTTGTCTTTTCAGGACACCTTGCCCCCAGACGTGTGCCTGGGGATCAGGAACTGACCACCCATCCCAGCCTACTTATGTGGATTTTTTCAGGGGTTCTGTAATGGCTGCCAAAAAATATTCTCCATGTTCTAGCCCGCCAATCAGAATCCATTAATCCACAGGGAATGGGTCAAACAAAGAATATCTGGACCCCAAAGGTCCAGATATCTCTCACTTTTTTCAGCGTTATTCACTTCATGTCTACCCCTAGAACCTTTTTAAATGCTAATTTCTTGAAAACTCCTGATTGGAATTACAAAAACCTCACTTTCTGAGTAAAGGTCAAACTTTTGCCTAATTTGATGTTTTTCCATTCAGCTGTTTTTTCTGTACCAGAGAGCAAACTTTCCTCCGATAATAATTTTTGGGAATATGAACTTTTTGCCCCCCCCCCCCCTCTTTTTTATGGCCTGCACCTAACAAATCAGAATTCATCTTTTCATAAAGAAGCTAGAGTGGATCACTTTTTTGGGGGAAAGTTTCATGCAGATTTGTCAAAACGGTGCCAAAGTTATTTTAAAAAAAAAGCCTTTTCTACGAAACTCTGATCTAACTACACTGGTGGTACCACTGACAGTATAATATATAATTCACTGGCACTTACCACTGGGTTGTTATGGTTCAGCAGCACTTTCCACTGAAAATATATTTTTTTCATTTGTCTATCCCTTTTGACCCCGTCAACAGATTTACACCAAATTTGACTGTCACTTGGTGTATTCTTTTTTTTAATTTATTTTTTTTATTGAAGTTCTTGTATTATAATTACAATATGACAATAACATGAATTGGCAACCACAAAATAAAGATACAGAATAAAGAAAATTGTTGTAAGAATGCAAAAGTCCAACATTACTCAAAATAAAAACTCCAAATTTTGTTACACTTCCTCGTCCCACCAATTCGCTGTGCATATCGCAGTTCACTCTTTCTAACGTTCCTCATTTTTTGAAGCCAAGCATTAAACAAAGGAACTTGAATTGACTTCCAGTTTTGAAGCACCAGGGACCTTGCCACTGCCATTGCGATAAATAATAGTTTAACCATCTGTTCTATCAAACCGAGATCAGAATCATATCCATACAATATTAATTTAACGTTATACGTAATCTGGATCCCACAGTACTTTTGCAAATATTCGAAAATCTCATTCCAAAAGGGCACAATTTTAAAACAGTAAGCTATAATGTGAGTCCAGTTAGCAGGAGTATATTGCTGACATCTAAAACAGGTGGCACTAGTATTAGCGTACATTTTAGCAATGGCGGCAGGAGTGCGATACAGGAGCCATTTACTGAAAAATAGCATTCTTCTCCAATTGGATCCTCGAAGAACACTAAAATTCAGCTTATTTATAGTTTTCCAAGTGTTAATAGTGAGTGCATGATTCTCCTGTTCTTGCCATTTTTTAATAGATTTCTGGCTCAGATCTACCTCAATATGTTGGGCTAAGCAACGTTTCCATGCCCCTGGCTTCCTCATCCGAGGAGTCAAAAACAGATCGTCCCATAACTGACTAGAGGAACCAATAAGTCTTGGCTCCACTTGTTCCAGCATTTTAAACATCGAAACATAAGAACCTAGTAACATAAAATTCCCCGAAATTAATAACTGCATCTCTCCCGGTAACAGCCATGTCCCCTCCCTTAAAAAATCTGAAAGAGTATGAAACCCAACGAGTTCCCATTGCAGTAGAATGTCCACTCCAATTTTCATTCCCATAAAATTGAGAGCATTCCTTAAGGGAGTTCTGATATTAAACTGCGGGAGAGAATATCTTTTAAGAAAAACGTCACGACGCTTAAAAAACCAGAGCATCGTCTTGTATCGACTAAGTTTCGGTGATTTAGGAATATGCAAAGGAAATGGGGTCTGAGCCTCATGACGAATTCGGTCAAAAAAGAAATTAATAAAGACATTTGGACTCTGCATTCGAAATTTAAACCGCTCTAAATATTGGGCAAAATATGCGCTATAATAGTCTCTAACATTAGGTACGGATAAACCTCCCAATTCAGTTTCCACATAAAGAGTCTCCATTGCTATCCTGGGACTTTTTTTTACCCATATAAACCCTGAAAATAACGATTCCACTTTTGAAAAAAAAACACTGGGCAAAAAGCAAAGAATGGCAGAAAAAAAGAAATTGAAAAGCGGGAGAATAGACATTTTTATAAGTGCCACACGCCCCAAGATAGAGAATGGCAACGAATCCCGCCTGATAAACAAGGATTGAACCTTACGTAGAAGAGGATCAAAATTCAGCATAGCTAAATCGGAAACCAGAGTGGAGAACATAACCCCCAAATACCTCTTTGGTCTTAAATTAATGCAGCCAAGTAAATCAACATGTAAATCCACCTCACCCCCACCACAAACTAATATTTCCGTTTTTTTTTAATTAATTCGATAACCTCCCAAAGCTTCAAATTCTTCAAAAAGCTGGAGAGCAGCAGTTTGAGATTGAATATCCGTCCTAATCAACAACATGATATCATCGGCATACAGTTTAATTTTTGCCATAGAAGGGATCGGAGGAGGAATATTCACTGATTCACAAATTGCTATAGCTAACGGTTCAATAAAAAAAGCAAAAAGAATAGGGGACAAGGGGCAACTCTGCCTGGTGCCCCGTTGAACCGATACTGTACCCACCATAAATGAATTAATAATTATATTGGCTTTGGCACCCGTGTACAAATTCTGGATTAAACTAATAATTTGCGGAGGAATTCCAAAGTGCTTTAAAATAACAAATAAAGTTGTCCATACCACCAAATCAAAAGCTTTTTCCGCATCTAATAATAAAATTAAAGCAGAGATTTTTATTGTCTGAAAATAATCTAAAGCCTCAGTGAGAAAATGTGTGTTGGTTGCTAATTGCCGGCCTGCCACAAAACCATTCTGATCCAGGTGAATAAGATCGTTTGCAATGTAATTAAAACATATTGATAATAATTTAGTAAGGATCTTATAACCAGTGTTCAGTAATGTGATAGGCCTATATGAGTTAGGATCTTTAGGATCTTTACCTTTTTTCGGGAAACTAACAACTGTCCCCTCCCCAAAAGAGTCTGGAACTTGCCCGCCCACTAGCATATAATTAACTAATTGCAATAGTAAATCAGAAAAGTCGCTAAGGAAAACCTTGACAAATTCAGCTGGGAGGCCATCCGGGCCACAAGCCTTGCCAATTGGTAAGTTCTTAACCACTGATTCTAGTTCTGACTTAGAAAATAAACGCATCATTGCTCCACTATCTATCTGAGATAGAGAGGGCATATCATATCTAGCTAAAAAATTAGAGAGCCTAACATGGTCTATCTCCTGATGTTGACTATATATCTGTTTATAATAGGACAACATTATAGTGCCAATAACATCAGACTGTGATGTTTCTGAGTGGCAGGACACTTTAAAGTACGAATCAGATTTGCGGCGGCTTGCTCCTTTGCCTGCCACGCGAGGAGTTTACCAGAGAAATTACTCTCCTCATAAATCCTCTGAGATTGTGTCAGAAATTGCTGTTCACTCTGTGTAGAAAAAAAGCGTACTGAGTTCACGTTTAGCCTCATTTAATTTGTTTTGCGCAACACTAGAAAAGCTGGATTGTCGAAGCAGAGTAAGCGTACGAATATTTTGATAGAGTAAAGTCCTAGCTTGTTTAATAGCACGCCATTCTTCTGCATCTTTACCGATAATGATGCCGCGAATAAAGGCTTTTAATGAGTCCCAAATATTGTGCAGCGGAGCCGTATCCAAATTACGAGCAATGAACTCGGCAATCTCCAATTTTAAAAAAGAGACCCAGTTGCTATCTTGTAGATATACTTTATTAAATATCCAACTCTTAGGGGGCCTAATTTATTCTCCTACTTTGAATTCAATTACCAGCATTGCGTGGTCTGAGAAGCCATTATGCAAAACATTTTGATAAGAAAATTTTAATAACCTAGAGGCCAAAAAAAAATCTATACGAGAGGAGGATCTATGTCTTCCCGACCAACAAGTAAATTATTTTTTTTGTGGGAATTTTAATCGCCATGGGTCACAAAGATCCAGTAAGGCTAAATTCTTCATAATAGACCTTCTTGACTTTGGTTTAGATTGTTTCTTTGAGGCACCAGTGGAGTCTAGTTTTATATCCATAAGAATATTAAAATCCCCGCCTATAACTATATCCCCCCGAACCATCAGCAATGATTGAAATAATTCCTCATAGTTGGGGGCACGATCTTTCACTGGGGCATAAAAACTAACAAAAGTAATTGGCCTATTCCTATCTTTTATTACACACGTGGCCCAACACCACCGCCCTGCCCCCCATCTTCAAACTGGATAATTTCTGCATCTAAGTTCCGATTTAAGAAAAGCGCGACCCCCCTTTGAGATTCTTGAGCACAAGAAAACCCACGATATGAGGACCAAGTTTTAAACATAGGAAAATAATTAATTTTATCCGCAGGAATGTGAGTTTCTTACAACTGCTGGGCGCTCTGTTTTAATCCATAGCTTAATGGCTCGCATTTTTTTGCTATTATTCAACCCATTAACATTAAAAGAAATCACTCTAACCCCCCCAATAGACATATATTTGAATCATTAAAAATAACTTCTTGCCAACATGTTTTTCCATCACAGACAACAAGAACTTCCATTTTCCATTTTTTCCCCCCACCCAGCCCATTCCCCCACCCAGGTGCTCCTTGCACCTAGCCCCGTGGCCCTGTACTTCACCTTCGCCTCCCTCCCACGCTGGCCACCTGGCACTAACCCCTCTCATGAAGGCGCCTTGGTGTTGCGCCCCTGTCCCCATGACCCCCTAGTTCCTCGCCTGCACCTCCCCCCCCCGACGTAATAGAATCCAAATTTGCCGAAGCAAAGAAAAGTACAAAAAAATATATAATAATTTCTCCTCCCTACCCTGCATCATTAAGGTGACTTATTAGCACCCCTTGGGCCCCCTAGATCCCGGGCTCCTTCGTGCTCTACTAACCCCCCCCCCCAGCCTTCCAGATAAACAGCACCAACTGAGATAAGGACCTATAATATCCTATGGCTATATAAACGACCAACATAATCACCTCATACTCTAACTTTTAAGAAGCCGAAATCTCTTTAAGCAGATCTTGTGCTGCAGCTATATCGGATATCATAAAGAATTTGCCTTTCACTAAAACCTTAAGCTTAGACTGTTGCGCTATCGTAGCTTGAGCCCCTTTAGCTTTAAACAACTGTAACATTTGGACAAACTCTTTTCTTCTCCGTGCAGCAGAGGCAGACATATCTGAGAAAATACGACATTTTACGGTTTCGTTAACAAAAAATTGTCTTTTCTGGATTGCCGCAGAAAGAATAGTCTCTTTAATCCGTATATCGGAAAAATTTAGTAAGATTGTTCGAGGAAGAGCGGAATTTGGAAGGGGTTGAGCAGGTACTCGATGTGCACGCGTGATAGTTAAATCACCTTCATGATTGGGGATCACTTTTGATTTAAGAAACGAGTTAGCCCATTGCAAAGTATTAGATCCTTCGAGGCCTTCCGGAACCCCCACACTACGAAGATTCGATCGACGATTATAGTTCTCCAAATCATCCAGTTTAGATTCTAAGGAGCGTGTAGTAAAAGATAGCCTACTTGCATCTTTTTTAACCTCATTCATTTGATCCTCCAAATTAGAAATGCGAGTTTCGGCTTCTTGAAGGCGACCAGGAAATGTAGAGAAAAGATCCTCCATTTTTTCCAATCGCTGATTGATCGCGGCCAACTCCGATCTTTGAAACCTCTTCAATTCTCGAACCTCATCGAGAATTAAATTCAGCATATCTTTGACTGACATCTGAATCCCCCCCACAGTCTCAGTGTCCAGATCTAACAAAGGGGTAAGGGGACTAGCATTAGGGGCGACGTCAGCTACAGTATTGGAAAGCTTATCAGCCAACGGTGCCACCATGACCGTAACTTCCGAAGTCAGAGCCTCTTTCTGAGTGGCATCTATATTTTCCCGAGGAGGCACCAAAGAATTTTCTTTGAGCGGAGATGGCAAGAATGCAGAAGATGCCAGGAGATTAGACTTATGCAGTGAATCTGGCAGTTGAGTAATTGAGGAGGAGGAGGAAGATATTTGAACGGGAATACTTTGAACAAGAGCTGCGTTTTTTTGATCAAAAAGAGGGAATGGTTTAGCACCTTTTAGGACATCCATAAATCTATCTTGCTTAGATACGGCGTCCAGAGTAAGAGGGGAGCGATCTACCTCTATGCTATGAGGGTCCTCTGAATCCGGAATCGGAGTTAAAGACTCCGCGAAGGATTCTCCCAAGTCTTCGGAGCTCCCAGTGCTGTAATGTTTTTCCTTTGCGTCGTCTTTATCACAATTGAGGTTTTTATTTAATAATTTGGCGGCGTTTTTTGCTTCTCTGGCTTGTACACGAAGGGCTTTGGCCTTGCGTGTATTAAGTAACTTCCCCATATTAAAAAAGGGAAAAACAACGGTAACTTAATTAATACCTGAAGTAAACTGAGAATCGACCTTCCCTCCTTTCCCCCAAATATCTCTGTGCCTCCAGGTCCAGGTGCAGCCGTCCCAATAAGTGAGTGATGGTTTTTCTCGAGAATTCTACATGCGCCTCGGGGTCGGGGGGACCGCAGCAGCTCCTCTTGCCCAAACGCAGGTGAGACTCAGCAAATGTGGATCCCCAAATGCAGCTGCTTATAGCCTCCGAAATCCACAGCAGAAGCAGAAGCCGTTACAAAGCCTCACACGGACCGGAGCACTCTCCTGCGCCCAGGCCCGGCTGCAAAAAGCTTAGAGACAGGGACTCCACTCCGCCCAACACTGCACTGCTCCACTCTGCTCTGCTCACAAAATGGCCCAAAGTCACTCCTGCAAACCGCCTATATCCAGCGCTGCGCGAACTCAGACTGCAAGGCTTAGCATCTATGGCCGCCGAAACAAAGCCCAACACGGAGCAGAGCACTCTCCGGCTATAAGAAACTTGGAAACGGGGACGGCGCCACCCCGCCCCGCTCTGCACGGCTCCGTTCCGCACCGCTATGCACTGCTCCGGTAGCGTTCCCCAATTGGCATGAAGCAACTCCCGCGGCCAAAAACCTCGTTTAAACAACACCATTCGCCAAGAAATGTATAAATGTAGAAGAGAGAGCCGTCCGAATCAATTACGAACTTTTGAAGGCTTAGCGTCTCTCACCGCCGTCCGCCATCAGCCTCAGCCTCACAGTCTCAAGGGGGGGGGGAGCCAGGAACCGGGCACCTCAGGTGTGTTTGGAGGCGTGGAACTCCATCCCCCAGGGGCAGGAATCTGTCACTTGGTGTATTCAAAAAAGGTCCGGCATGCCATTTTTTGTGCAGATCCATACAAGAAAAAAAGTTAAGGGTGCTTGTTGAAAAAAGATGTGCTTTCCCATTTATGTCCTATAGGATATTTTACTCTTGCCGACAGCCAAAACTACTAAATGGTTTTACGCAATACTTGGCACCAAATTAGAACTCTAATCAGAAAGCATGCCTTTGTCGGTTTGGTGTAAATCCGTTCAGTCGTTTTTTAGATTTAAGTGTTTAAAAAAGTTGGAGAGTGGGCTTTAAAGGGCTAACTAACACTTTGTATGCCTCTGCGATTTAAAACTGCGAATTATGATTCGTGACTAATGTCACATGCTTGAATTTTTGACAAATATTATTGGCTGCAGAAGGGCTCTGAACGTTTTTTTTCTGCCATCTTGAAAAGTCATAAAACTATTTTAGTACTGACAGGAAAAAAAAGCCACAGCCACCGAGACCTTCTTTTAGAGATGTGTGATCCCCAGGGGAATGCTAAGGGGTACCCAGAAATGTTGAAAACTTAAATGCCACACTAAGAAAAAAAAACATAGAGCTAGGCGTGTGATTCCCAATTAAAAAAGTGATCACAATCCCACAAACCACCACTTTAGGTGCTGATTTCAACTTGCATTTTGTGAATGATTCACACAATGATTATGATTTGTGACTTTTTGACTTTTTGTGACATTAAAATGGGCATCTGGTCCTAGGGCACAGGAGGTAGGGACCTATAGGCATGGAAAACACAAACCTGCTTCCAGTAAGTTGAAACCAGGGATAGCCCAAATCCCTCTGTGCATAGCTGAAGGTGGCCAAGGCCTTTGCCTATCCCCCACTGTGCACAGTCGATGTCCATATACAGCAGTAGTGGGCCACAGTCACGGGACCTGACTGCATGCGGCCAACCCATGACTGTGCATAACTGAAGGCCATGCGCAGAGGGGTTTAGCTGGCGTGTTGGGTTAGGTGCAATGACTGGACGAAAGCAGGTCCTGTGGCCAACCCCCACTGCACATGGCCAAGAGCCATGTGGAATGGGGGTTGGAATTAAAGTACATCATAAAAAAAAATACCATTCACTGAACAAAATACAGTTAAAAACTGAGTTATTGTTCTGGCTCAGATGCAGAAAACCACTTACAATCACTAGAATTGCGTTACAATGCACATTACGCACACCATAACTTGTGCCACTTGCCATGCTCAAAACACCAATTTGCCAATGGTACAGAAACAATTAAAAAAGCTATCAAGAGAACAATATGCTGGGCGGGCAAACTATTGCATGTGTTATCAGTGTTATATATTATGCATGTGTTTGTGTGTGTGTGTTTATAATTTCACAGATTTGCATTATTGACCAACCAAGTATTTCGCTGTATTAAAGCTTTCTTCATCAACTGTGATTTGAAGTGGGGTTACGCTACTGTTTCCCAATTTCAACATGTTTTTTGTTTGCAGATTTACTATATTTTGTCATTTCTAAGTACAATAAATTGATATAGTTTACTGTTCCAGTTTTTTTTTATGTTATTATCATTTTGAATTAAATATTGTTTCCTTAAAATTATGTTTCCTTTAAAACACTTCCTTTAGTTTTCTATTTACTTATACTGCCTTGAAATTTTCTTTCCTCAAATTTGTTTTACATGATTTGGTTTCATTCGATGTGGTTTCTCAGTTTTCATTTTTCCATTGAGTCACATACTTCATAAGTTGATGCCAGGTCAACAAAATGCCGGGTGTAGCAAAAGTAGCATCCTCTATCGCTGTATCTATGATGACATACCTAGAAATGACCTACTACATTTTATCCTGATTCCTGGGCCATAATGAGGACACCTGAGATGTGACCCGAATGGATTACAAAAAGTAACATAATGTACGTTCTGGAAAAGCATCTATTAAGCATTGTTTCAATAAGGAAAATTTATTGAAAATTAATAAAGAGATACATTGACATATTTGGTAGGGATTTTTGTGATAGGTTTCAGATTCGATTATGCACTTGCTCTTTTAAAATAGGCCTATCAATGTCTCTAAGGGAATTAGTTGCACATGTGAAGTCGGACAATGCCTAGGCCCAGATTTAAACTTTGGGCCCGATTACGATTTGGTAAGAAATGTCTCTGACCATCGGTAGGAGTCATTCTTACCCCATCGTAATCTCCTGTTTGGAATAATTTCCGACCGACCCGTTTTGATGGAGTTTGTCGGAAATTATTCCAAAAAGGAGTTCCGAATGGCTTATGACAGGCTCAGAGAGCCTATCCGCCATTCGGAAGACCTTCATAATCCCTCGGCCGGCTCTTTCCGGTCCAGGGATTACGATGGCAGTTTCCCACTGCCTTTCTGTGCTGGCCTTTCCGACAAGGAAAGGCATTGGGAAACTGTCTTTGGGGGCCTCCAGCAGGGCCCTTATGGGTGCAAGGCCACCAGAGGGCAGCCAATGCCCCCCTTGTAGATCCCTGCACCTTTAGGTGCCTGTCACCGGGTGCAGGGATGAACTGCACCCCTGCTCTTTGCTATGAGAGCATGCATTCTATTCGGAATGCATGCTCCCATAGCAAAGTATAGGATTGCGACAGAACAGGGTTCGGTTGCATCCTAATAGCTGGGCTGGAACCGTTCGGTTCCATTTCCAGAGCGATGTGGGACAGACTCCGGTCTGTCCGACAGCTCAATCGGGCCCAATTTGTGTCAGGTTTGTGTTACTTTTTACACGCAACCCCCATGAAAAGTTTTGTTGTGGGATTTACAATTAAAAGCAAATTGTGCTTTGAGTTGGTTTGTAACCCAAAGTAATGCAAAGCTGAGCAATGCGCTGCCTTACGTAATTTTGTAACAACGGGGCATTCCATGGATCGTGCACAGGTGTTCCTCTGTACCCACCCATGGGTTTTTACGCACATCCCTAGCCAGAAATAACTTTAGACAGGGATTTGCACCCAAATCGTAACTAGCAGAAATGTTTCCATTTCTCCTTGTTTTTCCCACTTTGCTTGTGTGCATAATTGTACAACACACATACAAAGTGAAAAACACCTTTAAGCATAGTTTTTGTTCTATAAGAAACCCCTTCTAACACAAAACCTGTGCTTCCCACAGGGCAGACATCCTTACATGGGAGCGCAAGGGTGGCTGTGTTGGCGCATGAAAGCCAAAAAGTGCATGAGTGCAGGAAGAGAGCAGAACAGCGCCACATAATAATAAATATGGAGTTGTCTTGCTCCCTTCCTTTTCACATAACGCAGCACAGCAAATGTACTTGCTGTGCTGCTTTACATCACTGTAAATCTGGGCCTTTGTTTAGAAAAAGGTACAGCACATTGCTGATCAGTACAAATACGCTCACAGACAGACATTCCTCTTGCTGGTTTACAATTGAATTGTCAATAGGTACAATAAAACATGTTTTACTACATAGACAGGAACATAAAGAATATTTCTAAAATAATGTCCAACTATTTGGTGAAAAAAAAAAGTAATTTACTTACATAACTATATGTAACTAAATAGAATGAAAGTTATCAGCAATCTACTGGCTCAAAGCAAAACCGAAAATTGAAATCAAAAGACAGTTTAACCTGTGCAAAATCTGTAACATATTCCCACTCTTACTCTGGAATTCCGAAATAAAATCCTACTCTTTACAACATGGTGAATTATCTTTGCTTTCAATGTCCACACAGAAAAGAAAATGTTTTCCTCATAGATTGAATTTCAAAGATTGAAAAAGTCTTGAAATACGCTTTTGACTGCATCAACACATGATTTCAAAGTCACATTGAGGGGTGCAAGGCAGGGCCGGACTGGGAACAGAAACCAGCCCTGGCATACTGCTCAGCTGCCCCCCCCCCTCCCCCTGGGGTGAGGGGGAGTGCAGCTGAGCAGTTTGCAAGGGCCGGTTTCGGCCGATTTTGTTACAGGGGGCCGATATTGCCGACCCCCGGTAACAAAAACAGCCCCGCAGGGGCCCAAAACCAGCCACCACCCTAGCAGCCTACCGGGGGAAACGCCCGGTGCCCGCTATGGCCAGTCCGACCCTGGTGCAAGGTCAGTGTACTCATATGATATCCTGAATTGTAAGAGATGAGCTTAGGTCATTTGCTGTGCTTTGAGAAATATGGTGCTCATAAGCATGGACATCAAATCACCAAAATGCCGGGGGTTGCGGAAGTGACATCACAGGCCCTTTGACCTTCACTTTCACTCACACACATGCTTACATATAAACAGACATTCACACTTACACACACTGCCTCACGTAAACAGACTCACCCGGACGTACATACACTGCATATATTTAAAAGCATTTTTTTTACTTACCCCACTTGCCAGGGAAGGGCAAAGTCCAGCTAATGGTACTCCATTTTTTATTACACTAATAGTGAAAAATGCAACATTATTCATCAGTAGTGTAATAAATAATTGACAGAAAACAAAGAGTGGAGGGCTAATTGAGGTCCACATGGACGAGATGCCACTGTGTTCCTGGCACTGAGTCTGCCACCTCTGAGGCCAGGGCGTGGGGGGCAGGGTGCAAAAGCAGTCCCAGAGGTCACAAGGGGCAAGCCAGGGGTCGCAGTTGTGACCCTTGGTGACCCTTAAATGACGTACATGCTCATAAGTTAATTTTCTTGGAGCGGGAAGGTGGGGCTCTCCGGTTCAGTTCCAGCAGCAGTTGTGACAACCCATGCCCTTTTCCTCCCTCTCCCTTCCTGTGGGTTATGGTAAATCAGTGGCTTGCTGAATTTTATACTGGATTTATAGCATATATTGAGCAATGAATTTCAGTGTTGCCAGTGCATCAACCACAGGCCCTAATTAGGAGTGGACAGAGAAATGGACCGGTATTTCTTCACTTCCAGTGTCAACAATACTGATATCTCCAGTGGTGGTAAATTCATTCCATTACGAGTTGCACTTTGAGGGTCCTCTAAGAAATGAGGATTTAAAGGGAAAATAGATCATTCTGGGTCCAATACAACCAGTAACTCCTCATTTTGGCCTAGACTTTGGCCTGGAGATTTCAGCTGTTTTCAGCAGTTGAAATCTCTGGGAGAAGGCAAATTGATTCCTAGTGTTCTTGCGGATCTCATATATAATAGAGGCCACTCATAATGAGGGGCTCAGTGTGTTGGCATCAGACTGTGAGTAGGCAAGGCTTGTGGTTACTATGTGCTTTGATATTTGGAGGTCCAGCCCAGTCAGGGCTCAGAGAGTACGCAGTATTTGATGGATGTGTCCAAAAACGCAGTAGGTGCTAGCATTGTGTGGTTTGGCTACAGTGGAGTGTAGGAATAATGTTGCCTTAATTGCACATTCTTTAATTTCACTTCCCCAACAGCAACCCCATCCCCTGCATCCTATCTAGCACTGCCTTGTTAGAGAAAGACAAGACTCCACACGTTCTACGCAGCCAAAGTCCAAGCATACCACAGACCATTATCTAGTGAACAGCAGCAGGCGGGAACAACCCAGGAGTGGAAGATAGAGGACAACAACTCATTCTACAGGCCTCAGGACAAAAGTTTTTTTCAGATCCTGTGGGTATCCTGTCAAGGTAAAAAACATTTTGGCGGATCACCGTTGTTGGTTATGTCAGCCATTCACCAAACTTTAATAAAATGTTTGTTTTTCAAAAACAAGATACCAAAGAGGTAGTTTGTTATTGAGGTTTAATAACTAATGACTCTCACACTCAGGGAGTTTTTTCCCTAGGTGTGGGGCTATTATTTGTGTTTTTTTTCTGTCGCTGCCACGTTCAATGATGAACCGAAAAAAAAGGACATCACACCATCAACCATAAATAAGGCAGGTGCACAGGGGAGTAACACAGGCCCCTGCAGCCCCCATGGTGCAGTGGGGACCCAAGCTCCTGGGGGCCCCCTCAGCACAGCACTCTAGCTGCAGAGCTCCTGATTGAGCCCAGAGGGGGCCCCCTCATGTGTCTTGCAGGGAGGCCCCCACAAGTTTCTTTACGCCAGTGCAGTTGCTGTAATACCATTTCCCAATGGCCCCTAGTCCGTTGAGCTGCTGGAGGACGCTTTCCATCGAAGGAGCCAACGGTAGCTCCATTGACAGAAAGATGTCAGTCCTCCGAAACCTAAATAGGGCAGTGAGACTGTTGATTTGGCGGACAGGGTACTCCGCAATGTTTGTGACTGAGTACCCTGCCTCCTAATCGATAAATCAGGCTGACAATCTTTAATCATCAATCAATCAATCAGGTGTTTGTTAAGCGCGACTACTCACCCGTAAGGGTCTTAAGGCGCTGGTGGGTGTGGGGGAGCCGCCGTTCGCAGGTTCCAGTCCATCAAGGAGGGGGTCTGTCAAAGAGCCAGGTTTTGAGGTTTCTTGCGAAGATGGGGAGCGATGTTATCTGTCTGAGGTGGAGCGGAAGGTCGTTCCAGGCTCTGGCCGCGCAGAGGTGGAAGGAGCGGCCTCTTGATCTGGTCTTTCTGGTGCGGGGGACCACAGTGTAGGAGAGCTGGGCTGATCGTAGAGTCCTTTGGGGTGCGTGGAATTTGAGTTGGCTATTCAGGTATGCTGGTCCGGTGTCGTGGAGGGCCTTTTGAGCGTGGGTTAGCATCTTGAAGGTGACTCTAGCTTCGATGGGGAGCCAGTGGAGTGTGCGCAGGTGCTGGGAGATGTGGCAGTGTCTTGGCAGGTTGAGGACCAGTCTTGCGGCGGCATTTTGAAAGTTCTGTAGATTGCGGGTGAGGTTTTTGTTTATTCCGACATAGAGTGCATTGCCGTAGTCGAGCCTGCTGGCGGGCTTCCGGGGGCGGGAGGCCACCAGGTGTCGTTCCAGGCGTCTGGGTTTGGGACCACGATGAGTACTTCCGTTTTGTTGGTGTTTAGTTGTAGGCAGCTGTTTTTCATCCATTTGGCGACGGCTTCCATGCCTTCTCGAAAGTTGTGTCTGGCGGTGTTGGGTTCGTTGGATAGGGAGAGGATGAGTTGGGGGTCGTCTGAGTATGACACAATGTTGAGTCCGTTGGTTCTGACGATGGGGGCGAGTGGAGCCATGTAGACGTTGAAGAGCGTAGGGCTGAGGGAGGACCCTGGGCGACTCCGCAGGTGGTAGGTGTAGGGTCCGAGAGGAAAGGGGGAGTCTGACCTGCTGCGTTCTGCTGAAGAGGAAGGAGCGGATCCAGTCGAGGGCCATGTCTTGGATCCCTGCGTCATGGAGTCTGTGTATTAGGGTGTGGTGAGAGACTGTGTCGAACGCCGCTGAGAGGTCGAGGAGGATGAGGACTGCTGTTTCTCCTTTGTCCAGTAAGGTACGGATGACGTCTGTTGCGGCGAAGAGGGTGGTTTCCGTACTGTGGTGTTTTCTGAAGCCGGATTGGGAGGAGTCGAAGATGTTGTGCTCTTCAATGAATGTGGCGAGTTGGCTGTTGATGGCTTTCTCGATGACTTTTGCTGGGAACGGGAGCAGGGAGATGGGTCTGTAGTTTTTGAGGTCGGTGGGGTCCGCCGAGGGTTTCTTCCGGAGGGGGTTGATCTCAGCATGTTTCCAGTCATCAGGGAACGAGGCGGTTGCCAGGGAGCGGTTGATGGTGTGGCAGAGCATGGGTGCGATGGTGTCAGCGGCTCTGTTGAAAATGTGGTGGGGGCAGGGGTCCGTGGGGGCCCCAGAGTGGATTAACTTCATCGTCTTCAGTGTTTCTTCAGTGGTGAGGGCTGTCCAGTTGTCAATCGCTGACTTCAGGGTGTCGGGGGTGGTTGGTGAGGGTTCAGTGTGTTGGTTGTCTTCGTCGAAGTTGTCGTAGATGTCGTAGATGCTCTTGATTTTGTGGTGGAAAAAGGTGCTGAGTTTGTCGCAGAGGTCTTGTGAGGGAGGGATGTCGGTGGACTCTCTGGTGGGTTGGACGAACTCCTTGAGGATGTTGAAGAGTTCTTTGCTGTTGTGTGCATGAGTGGAGATTCTGTCTTCAATCGCTTTTTTCCTCATTTTTGTGATAAGTTGGTTGTGAGCGTTGGTGGCGGCTCTGAAGTTGTTGTGGGCTTCTGTGGATTTGGTGTTCCTCCAGGCCTTTTCGAGGCGGCGGCAAGTACGTCTGGACTCTCACAGTTCGGTGGTGAACCATCTAGGTTTCTTGGCGTGGGTGTTGTTGTTTTTCTTGAGGGGGGCTATGGTGTTGGCGCTGTCGGAGATCCATCTGTGCATGGTTCGGGCTGCGGTGTTTGCGTCGTCGTTTTCCGCAATGGTTGGGGTGGAGTTGCCGAGTGATGAGGTTAGCTGGTCGTCGGTGATTCTGGTCCAGTTTCTTCGTGGAAGCAGGTGCTGGTGTCTGTGGATGGTGGGTGTTCTGAAGGTGAAGTGGACGCATCGATGTTCTGTCCATGGGAGTTCGGTGGTGTGGCTGAATGTGAAGGAGTTTCCTGTTGTGAAGAGGAGGTCGAGGGTGTGTCCTGCTGAGTGCGTGGGCTCGGTCACGATCTGGCGGAGTCCAATGTTGTGGAGGTTGTCCAGGAGGGATGTCGTGCTGGGGTTCAGTTGGTTGTCGAGGGTCGAATCATGGTCTCACTCAGTTTTTCTTGAAGTTTTTGCAGAGGCAAATGCTTCTCTCAAGAAACCACAAAAAAAATCAGTGACATTTGCAGTAATTATAAAGGTAAACCAGTAACAACCTCTGCACACACGTTTCAACTCTATCAAGATTCTACCAAAAATGTTTTAAGACACCCAAAGTTCTACTACCTCATAGACCTATTGCCTGCGCTACATTCCTAGTGCCAAAATACATCATGGAAAAATGTATGTAATCACTTAAAACGAAGAAACAGAATTAAAGAAATATATAAACAAGAGTCTATTTAAAGCATTCGTACAACATTTAACCTCCTCAGCTGCTGCCCCTATATTTTTTATAGTGAAACCCATCGAGAATTAACAGCTTTTATTGATGATGATAAATTAATTGTGATAACCATTACAAATTGTTATCCTTTGGCACTTGTTCCTGTCCTTCTAAACCAAATGCGTTCAGGTTGCTGGTTTATTATTGTAGATTTAAGAAGTGCTTAAAATCTAGTTCGGATAAGAGAAGGGGGAGGGGAAGTGTGCATTCAAGGCTAAGTATAGTCACTTTGAGTACCGAAAGAAGGCTTTTTGGCCTTGTAAAGCCACCTTTCAACCTCTCTTAATGACATTCTGCGGAGCATATTAGATACATTTGTTGCATCCTCATAATTTTCTGAAGGTTTTTTCTGGTATCGCCCGCATGTCTATAAAGTATTTTATTCATTTCCGAAGGTTTATATAGCGCTGGCTAGACTTGGAGGTATCAGAGCGCTTTACATGAGGATGAGAGTGTTACAGGTTACATAGCTACATCAGTTACAGGTTTCAAGTAAAGACATAGGAGAAAACAAAAACATGAGATGCGGGGGAGGGAAGGAAACACAACAGGGCGACGAGGAAAACAATGTCAGATGTCTGGCTGGGTAGGTGTCGGCCGAGGGGGTGAACCAGAGCCAAAACTCCTCTATAGCTGCATAGGACAGCTCCACCGGGCATCGGCCAAGGTTGCTCGGGCTTCGAGGTAAGTACAAACAGTTATGGTACCTGCCCAGGGGGCATCATCAAAGATCCATTGAGAGGCACTGGTCCTGGTGTTACTGGGAAGTGCCGTCCTCTATGTTCTCCAGCTGGCCCCTAGGACCAAAATGGTGAGAGGAGAGGTGGAAGGGACAGATTCCAAGGTGTTTTCTGGGCTTTGCAAAGTTTTGAAGACGATCAAAAAAAGGCTTCTTATTGCTTCCTGTCTAAAGTAATCTAGGACGGTAGGTAGGTACATCCATTAATTCGGCTAAAAATAGCCATAAAAGCATGTGTACATAAAGTAATCGAGAAAGGGACACCATTCCTGTTGTAAGAACTAGAACAAAACGTTTCTACCATGAGCCATGCTTTTACTACTGCACCTATTTTCCGTCATCCTGATTTAGCAATACCATTTGTTATGGAAACAGACGCCTTTGCTACAGCTAGAGGAGCAGTACTCTAAAAATGACAATTTCCTTCAGCTGCTTTCTATTGTCAAGCTCTCATGCCTACCGAACAATATTATACTATCTATGATTGGGTGTTACTAACCATGAAGGACGCCTTTGCTCACTGACATTACTTAGAAGGAACAAAACATGAAGTTACAGTAATGATTGATAATAACATTTTGGGTTTTTTAAAATTCATGACGTGTGACAACCATAGACACACACAATACATGCTTTGTTCTCCAGCTTTCATTAGCAGATACATTATCGACCAGACAATAGACAGGGAAAAGTAAATGCTCTTTTAAGATATAAGTAACAGGTCGATAGTACAATTCCTTCACCACATATGCTACCTCTGGCTTTTACTGCAAACACTGATCAATTTATGACACAGGTCTTGAAAGCTCAGCAGCAACATGATTTTCAAGAACAATTAAAAGCTGAATACACACAAGGAAAAGAGATACAAGGGCATTTATTCAGAAAGAACACATTATATTATTTGTCGACTTCTGAGTTACTAAAGCAGGTATTATGTTAGTATCATGATGCACCTGCCAAGGGCCATCGAGAAACTCAGCGTACAGAAGAGTTAGTGGCCAGATCTTTTTGGTGGCCTTAACTTTGACAAGACATTGTAAATTCTGTGAAATCATCTCACTCTAAATCAATAGGTATTTTCCAAACATTACCCATTGCAAATTATCCTTCATCTTTTTTGACTGTCATTGACTCATTTATCAAATTAGGATATTTTATACCTCTGATTTACCAACAGTGATCCAACTTGCAGATGTCATTACGGAAGAGTTTGTCAGATTACATGATTTACTAACCAATATCATCATGGGTTCACATCATACTTTTGGTCTGTATTGATACAGATTCGAGGTTGAAAATCTGGCAGTTACCATCTTTGAGGAAATGTGGTGTTTTATATGGTGTGGCTGTGCAACTTCACTGTGGAACACTTTTAAGAAACCCACTTGGGTCTAGTCAGACTTGTTTGCTTAACTTTAGCTCAACACTGGGTACCTTTGGCTTCGAGTAGTCAGGTTTAAACAGAGAAACAAGTATAAGTATGTAGAAGTTTCAAAACTTAATAAGTCATGCAACACGAAAGGAAACCGGCACCAATTTGTAAAAAAAGATCTTATTTTTAGACACCAAAACAAAATCTACCGGAGGATTCTGGAGGTGTGAATTTTTAAGTGAATCCTAAATCACAGCTTTTCACTCGAAAATGTGCACAAGAATTGGTAACCACAAAGTTTGAATACTTGGTAAAAGTTTTAAAGAGTTGTGTCCAGCTACTCCGGCCCGCTATGGGCGATCAACACTCACAGGGGGGAGCTCAGGTGGGCCAATGAAGGGTAGTAGGACAGTTACCTTGTCGCCAAAGCAGTTTCAAGTCCTGTTTCAAGCTCAAGGGGCAAACCACTATAGACTTTAATGGAGTGATCATGAAGCAAGTGATACAGGATGCTGAAGATACTGTAAGTTGCTGAGGATGCTGTGCAGTCGATTGGGGTCTTGCTGGAGCTGCTCCTCGGTCCACAGGCCAGGTGGGCGACTTTGGTCACGGGGTCTATGAACCTTGACGTCCTCTTGGGCGCAGCAAAAGTCAGGTTGCCACTGGACTACTGGTCACAACAAAACCAGCAGTTCCCTTTGGTGGAAGCTGGTATCTGTTTTGGGCAGCCAAAATGCACTTAAATGAATCTCCCAGCTCTAGCAGATTTAGGTGCAACTTTTGAGCTTTGGGACCTGGTCATCCAAGCTGCACATGGGTGGTCAGTGGCGGCCAAGCGATTGTGGCTTCTGACTGACCAAAACTAGCTACTTCAGCTTTTGTGGTCCTGGTGCTGCAACAGGAAGTCAGCGAACTTACTCTTGGAGTTCACCTTTCTTGTCTGGTGCTCTGGAGTGACTTTTCCATGAGCCAGGCACCACAGGCACAGTCATCTCTTTGCTAGTCCAAGGATCAACAGGTGTAGTCCAGCGGTAGGTGAAGCATCTCTTGCCAGATCCAGGGAATAGCAGGGCAGTCCTCCTTTGGTCCTTTCTCCAGTCCAGGGACCGTATTATAGAAGTTCCCCGGGGGGCAATGGGCATTTGCACCTACTTTGTACGCCCTGGGGCACTTTGGTATTACAGAAGGCGCCGTAGACGATTGTGCATCCCCTTCAGTAATACTGATAGTGCTGGTGCACATAAAGCGCCTGCGCTATCTTCAGAGTGCCTTCCCTCAATTGCTTGGGGGCATGGCCCCATGCAAATGAAGGAATCCCTTTTCCTCTGTGCCCACACCATATTACAGATGAGGGCGCAGAGGCAAAGAAGCTGTCATGTGGCGCACTATCAGGGCGCCCACTGATGGCAGCCCTCTGGAGGGGGGAAAGTGGGTCCCATTGACCCCACAGGCATCTCCTTGCAGGCGGGTGCAGGGTGCTGTCACTCACTGCACCGCCTGCAAGGAGCTCTCTATTCCCCCTTCAAAGTGCAGGCGCACGTTCACAGCTGCCCTGGGGGCAGCACATTCATGTTAAAACAGGACATTTTCATTGTTTGTGCCGGGCGCACCTTTTAAAAGGTGCGCCCGGCGCAAACAATGAAAATGCGTTGTTTGCATAATATGGCCCCAGATGTGATCTGAGGTGTGAGTTCCAGGGGTACTACATTTATGCCCAGAAAGTGTCCTTGGGGGATGTGGCAGTTACTAGCCAATGGGCTACTAGGAGATTTCCTGCTTGATGACATTTTCCTGCAAAGTGTGGCATCTAGCTATCCCACAGTGCACTATTGTGTCCACTCCCAAGATGGTAGAACCCCTCTCTCTGTGTGTGGAGCTTGGTAGCCCACCCAAGAACTGTGGCTACCTGAGGGCCACACAGCCACTGAAAAAATGGTTTGTCAGTAGCTCTTCCCTCTCTGTCCTCAACCCCAACCCGTCTACATCAACAAAAGAGCAGCTTCTCCATATGTGTCCACCATTTGCCCTTCAAAGCCAGTTTTCCCTTCACAGCTTGCTTTTTCGACTTACACCCTGTGTGGCTTCATGCCAGGGATAAGTGACACCTCTTCAAACAGCAGGCCTATGTTGTTCTAACGCCTAGGAGTCATTCACGCTTCTGCCCAGGAGGGAAGAAGGATCTTTTGTGGCTAGCATCTGTGAGTGCCCACTGGAAAACGTTGGCAACTGACTGGCAACTTTCTAAAGTGGCATTTACTTAAAGGTTACATTGAATTCAACTTAGTCATCAAGTCCGGTTTAATGTGATGATTACTTGGATTCCTTAAAGCACCAACTTTAGTAGTCCCATTCAGAAGTTAGCATAGCAGAGTTGACAGCATGTAACCCTGCACTCGCCAATGGGCTACTAGCCTTTCCACAGTAAAAGTGACAACTTATGGATTTTAAATAGAAAAATATGTGTTCAGATTTTTAATATACAGCACCCTGCCTTAGGACTTGATAGGCCTGCTGTAGGGGTGACTTATATATACTACAAAAGGAGGTTTGGGATTTGCCATTAGTCTAAATGACAAAGTTGTGTAAGCAGTTAAAACGTGGTCTGCCAGTCTGCAGCAGGAGGCTGAGAGACATATTTTCAGGTTGTCACATCCAGGGTTGCCATAATCAGTGCGGCAGCCCTGGTGGGATGCTTTAAATTACAGGCGATGGATACCTCAGGTACCATATACTAGAGACTTATAAGTAAGTAAAGTTAAGCCAATCAGGTTAGCCAATCTAGCATTACACTTTTATGGGTCAAAGCATTGGCACTGAAGTCTGGTTAGCAGGCCTCAGTGCACTCTCAGAGTCGAAAAACCAGCAGCATCAGTCCAAAACTTTAGGGTGATCATGCAAAAGGAGGCATTTCATTACATGGCTCCCCTCTAGATAAAAGGTGATAAGCAGCTAATCTATACCCTTGTAGGTCTCATCATTTATAGTGGAAGAACCTGGAAAGGTCATATGCATTCACCAACCTCTAGGCGGTGGCAGTGCATTTTTCAAACAAAATGGTAACACTTTAAATTGAAAGTGGCCTTCAGGTGTAGAAAAGCAGACCTCTCCTTGGCTCCTTGTGAGAGGACTATTTGCTAATAATCTGATGTCAGGGTCAGGACAAAGGTGCTCAGACACTTTGCAGCTCCCAGGGTATAAGTGAGCTCATCAGCTTTGGGTATGGATAGGGCATCAGTCTTGGTGACTGCATTTATGCCTCTGGAATCCACTCAGAACCTCACCTAAGCTTTTGCTCCTTTAGGATTGTGTTTGGGTACCCGTTACACTGGACTGGCCCAGGACCACTAGAGGGCTCTATCACTCTCAGCCCTAGTATCTTGGCAAGCTGTTAGCCTTAATGCTTTGACCTGGTCTGACAATCTGTAAATTTTACTTTTGACAAGCAACCTGTCAGCTCCATCCACATCATGGGTACATACATTTGTCAGACCTAAGATCAATAAAAACAGACCAGCAAACAGCCTTAAGAACTTGTAGAGGTCTCTCTGCTGTTGTTCTGTTAGAGTGGATTAAAGAACTACCCCTCCACTGATCCATCTTTGACATTTGATGAAAGCAACTCATGGAGAAGCTCACTCTCCTCTTCTTGCCCTCATCTGTCACCATGTGCGTTGTATAATGTCTGCTCTCTAATGGTGGAATTTTAGCCTATAACACAGATAACCCTGTGAGGGATTCTTGAGGTACCCAGGTACACCAGTTATGTGACTCTCCATTTCTTTCCCAGAATAGGTTAGAATCCAATATACTTCTCTTGACGTGCCCTGGGTGCTACAGGCCCTCCAAAAGCCACAACAACTGTCCTGGCTGGTATTCCACCATTGAGGACTTCTGGTCATACTAGTGATTAACACGCTCCTGCCTGGCCTCCAAATGTTTGTTTACCTTCTTAATGTATTCTGCTGTTTTGGAGCAATGGCCTAATACATAAAACACACTGTCCTGTTTGTGCTCCTTGAGGGGTCTCTCCCAGCTGCCTCTTATCTGACTTGGCAGCCCACTTACAAGGTGTCCAAAGAGTTGCTCAAAGTGACTGAAATCTGCTCATTTTTGTGGAACATCCCTATAGGCACGCAACAAGCATGGCAGAAGGACATCCCATCTTCTTTTGAGTATTCAAGGCAAACCCATTATCATGGCTTTCATTGTCTTGTTGAATCTTTCCTCATCAAGATAAATCTGTTTCCAGAGGCTGTCTGTGGGTCTAGGGGACCAACAATGACAATCCCCACCCTCTCAAAGGGGATCCTCACCACAGGTAGCAATATTAGGGGAGTCTGTGGCTTGCCCCCGTATTGTCACTGGGTTGACAGGTGACACAGAAGCTACAGAACTCCCTCACTTTTTCAGACATTTGAGGCCAAAGAAAAGGTTGACCAATCTTTCCCATGTTTTGGTCTGCCCTGAAACTCCAGCTAAGGGGATGTAATTGGCCAGGTTAACAAGAAAGTCTCTGTATTGTTGGGGACCACCACTCTCCTAGTTGCCCCTCATTTGGGATCCCTTGCCTCGTTATACAGGATTCCCTCCTCCCAGTATACTTTATGGGTACCACTAATATCACCTTATTCTTGCCTGATAGGCAACTGTCTCAGGCCTTCAAGAGTGGGACAAGTCTGCAATCCCTGGCTCAAATCCTCTCTGGAGGAACCTCCTGCCCCTTGAGTTCTGCCATCTCCGGCAAGTTTCCTAAGCAAGCAGCCTCCTCTTCAGGCACCAGTCCTTCCCCCACAGGGTTAGGCTCCTCCTGGGCCCTGGGACGTTTGGAAGTTGGTTCCCCAGCCTTCCTGCCATTGCTCTTGATGAGAGTGTCCTAGGCCATTCTTTCAGGCTCCAGAGTACCTTGACCTCCACTCAAGGCCAATTGGGCTCTAGTGGAGAAACACATTCCCATTCAAGAAGACCCAGCATCTCTGCATGGGTCCTTCTCTCCACCTCTGCCCAGGCAGAGGTCTCAAGGTAATTTCATAGTAGACCCAGTATTGTGATGGCAGGGAGCACAGCTACCTTCTTGGGGCCAGTAACCCCTCCCCATTCAAAGTCTACCACAGCTAAGGGATGTAACATTTTCAGGGTTGACAATCTGGTGCACCTCATCAGGGAGTATCTGGTCTGGTGAAACCAGCTTGGCCATCACCGTGGTTATGCTGGCACCTATTTACCTCAGAGCCTGTTCTTTAACCCTATTGATGTTTACCTCTCCCTGTATTGTTTCATACTTGGACACCAGTGGGCCAAGGGTTCAACGTCCTCCGCACCCAGGGAAACTTCCCAGGGATAACTTCCACCCCATCCCTAAACTAGCAATGCCTTTGGGATGTCCACCAGTGATTGACGTTGGTGAACACAGCAACTCCCATCCTGTGCCCTGGCAGCTTACAGTCATAGCACACCCCAGTCTTTGAAGAGTAAAAAGTATTTCCCAGGTACCCCCCACCCCCTTGGAATGGTATGTGGCGCTGGGCTGCCCCCTTGAGACTCTTATGGAGACACTGGCAGATTCTTTCTTTTTATATTTGCCCCTGCTTTCCCCTGAAGGGGGGCCTGTTCTCCTTTTTTATGATCTCTTCCGTGGGACTTTTTGGTCACCCCAGTATGTACCAACTCATCAGTCATCTTGCCCAGCTCTCTGGGACTAGATAGCTTAGAATCCACCAGATGTTGGTGTAACTTCTTTGAGCGACAATTAGTATGTGCTCCTTGAACACTAGATTCTGTTACCAACGAATTTACATGGGCGTCGTGGAAGTCAGTCAGGGTAGTTTGCGTGCACACCGGGTTTAGATTCGACGGTTGCCCCCCAGGGTCTGTTCATTCTGATGGTAGCACCTGTGAGTACCTGATGAACATGAATAGTAATGCTTGTGAATTCAAAAGGAATTCCCTTAAAAATTAAAAGCTGGTATTTGTGGCCAAAACATACTTTTTTCGAAGAAAGGGCAATCTGTAGTGTGGAAGAACTTGAGGTTATTTATTAAAAAGGGAAAAGCATGTATTTGATTAAAAAAGGTTTATTGTCTGATACTGATAGGCTGATATTCTATACTATTAATGCTATCACTACCACTCTTTATGTAAAAAGGCTCATAGTGAATTAAATGACATTTCTTCGGTTTCTTTATTTAGGATTTCTGATTGCAAAATATCTCAGCTTTAAGTCCTAGGTGTTCTGAGAAAACAGTCAATCAGACACTCCTTAGCACATCAGTTTGCACTGTAGTGAATTTTGGTTTTCAGGAGAAGTAACCTTAATCGGGTTGAAGGAAAAAAGTCAGATATATGTTATACGTAACATTTGGTACTTTACAATTTATTGTGATTAACTTTCTACTAATCACGGGCTGCTAGAGGCCCACAACGCTTCTCTGCCTGCACCTTCATGGAGACCCTGCTGGGTGTAGGAGCTGGAAAGGCACTGGATAGAGGGGGCAGTGTGACAACTGTGCACACAAGCAATAGTTTGCAGTAGCAGAAGAGTAATAGTGGGGATTTGTTTACTCGGCAGGAAGATGAAAAAGGCAATCGGATCTCAGCACAGGTACAAGCCAAGTAAAAGCCACTGGTTAATGCCTCAGAAACTGCTGAGTGGTGGCGAACAGTCAGGCTTAAACATAGGTGTAGCGGTAGCCTACTCCCAGCTTAAAAGAGCTACCCATGCTTTTTGGCCACAAGAGTGTCTCCTCCCAGTCCTGGGTCAGCTATAAACCTAAAACTACTTTTTTTTGCGTAATTTCGAGAAATATAAAGATTTATGGTGATAATATCGTCCAAATCAATCGGTGCTAAGATCACAGGTTTAATCCTGACAGGGCTGTTCAGGCACAGTTCTTCCTAAGGTCGAAAATGAGCAGAACTGACTTTGGTACTGCAATCATAACGTATATTTTCCTTAGTTTGTGTTCTGCAAAGATGCACTAATCACTTCTCATTTAGAGCATGTTTTGCCGTTTAAGGTGTGTTGGACTGGCTGACTGACAAAACTGCATGGATTCTATAATATTATCACTGTAAAGGTCTTTGATAGGCGCACAGTGCAACTGGAACTGAAAACAGCCCTAAAGGGACACTGAATCCAACACGCATTAAAAAGTCATTGTTAAAATCATATTGCACATATGTCAACTTGGTATCGTTTTTATGGTTGCAGTGTGAGTTCATTTTGCATATATAAGCTGGTGTGTGTTGTTTTAATTTGTGGATTATTTTTAGGAACAAAAAAACATTTTAGTGAAAGTGGTAATTGCTAAGAGCTGCATGCAAACTGCAAGGTAAAAATTGGAGTGTTATGTTTTTTCCCCCCAGTCTTTGTTTGATTACCCTAATGTTTCAAAAATAAATTGTTGTATTTTTATTTTCAGCACCTGGTAAAGCCTGACAACCTGAACCATTACCTAATTTTTGGGCAATTTGTGGACAAAGAACAAGAGGCCCCAACCTTCTTTGCTGCTCTTTCATCCCGGCTACGACCCAGCAAACACCAGTGTTAAAGGTAAGGAAACTGATGATATTTTTTTTTAGATTGTAATTAGGGCTGTGTATGTGGTCACTCTACATGATGGTTGGGGTGGGTGCACATTCTTAACATTGTACCCTCAGTGGATGGAATTTACTAATACTGAGCCTTAGCCCTGTGCTTTGGGCAATACCGGTTGTTAAAGGCACTATCTATTCCTTGCCTTGTTCAAGGCCCTCAAGCAGTGTCTGTTTCAGTGCCTTCAGCAACCACTATGGCACACAGAGGCAGCAGGCAGTAAGGCTGTATTTTTAGCAGTCATGTTGTCCAAAGGGGAGCTGTTGGAGATTTATTGCAATAATGCACATGATATATGTATTTATACTGAAATTTGATATTATTGCCTCAAACCTTATACGTTGTACTTTGACTATTGACAGGTTTCTTTAATATTGGTAAGGACAGCATCGGCATGATGAATACAGTAGAACAGCTAATTACAATGTAATTCCATGCACGGCCACTAGAAGAGAAACTACATATAAAGAGATTAGGACCTGATCGGCCTGACCTACAACTAGAACAATTTACCCAGGACAGAGGAAAATCTTACAAACGTACATTCTCAAACACCTGGTACACAAAAGCTGATTGGCGTACAGGGTGCCCGTCAAGAAACAAACTGTTCTGCTTCCCCTGCTTGCTGTTTAATGGTGAATTTTCTTTGACAAGAGAAGGAGTAAAAGACTTGAAGCATTTGTCTGAAAAAATAAAGAAGCATGCACACACAAGAAAGCATATGGAAAACCTGACGAGACTGGGAATGTTGGGAGACACACCGATTGTGCAGCACATAAACAATGCATACCGCCAAACAATACAGCAACACAATGAAGCAGTTGATAGGAATAGACACATACTATCAAAAATAATTGATTGCATTCATTTCTGTGGTGCTTTCGAACTGGCATTTTGAGGCTATGATGAATCAGAAGGTTCCCCAAATCCTGGAATATTCAGAGGCCTTGTGGATTTAATAGCAAGCATAGACAAGGAAATGGAAGCACATTCTTTAAGGGCACCTCTAAAACAATACAAAATGAACTCCTTGAGTGTATGCTAGAAATTATAATGTCCAAGAGTTGCAAAACACAGACGTTTTGGCTATTCAGGCTGATGACACCACTGATGTGGCCACAAAAACACAGTCCGTATTAGTCTTTCGGTACCTGGAAAATGACAATAATGTTGTGGAGAGGTTCTATGGTTTCACACATTTAAGAGACTCTAGTGCAGAAAACATTACTGCAGCTATACTGCGTCAACTGCGCTTAATTTTTCCAGAGGTGCCTCAAAACAAAAACATCGCATAAAGCTATGATGGTGCGTCTGTAATGAGTGGAAGCCTTGGTGGAGTACAGAAAAAAATTAGAGATGTGTACCCTAATGCTCATTATGTGCACTGTTACGCCCACAAACTTAATCTTATTATGCAACAGGCAGTATCAAAGATCTCCGAGACACAAATTTTCTTTCAGGATGTTGGAGGCATGGCAGCATTCTTCTCACGTTCCCCCAAAAGAACGGAAGCACTTCAGGAGATTGTGGACAAAAGGGTTCCAAGGGGATCCTCAACTCATTGGAACTTTAACATACGTACAGTCAAACTAATATATCAATTTAGGGAGGACCTTGTGAAATGTTTTGACGCCATAGAAGCCAATTAAACATTTGATTTCGAAACTCACAATGAAGCCCGTGGCTTTGCTAGAACACTAAAAGACAGAGAGTTTCAGTTCTTTCTGTTTTTATTTCATGAGATAATGTTATCTGTCAACATATTATACAAGCAGTTACAAGCACGAGAGATAGATACTGTCTCTGTGAAAAGACATACCACTATGTTTGTCGAAAGCATAAGCAAAGTGAGAGATGAGGTTGACAATTTAGACAGCAAACTGCCAGAGGCTTCAACTTTTTCAAACCACAGGAAAAAACATCACCAGTCTGGTCCGAAATGCAAAGGAGATATGTGACATTGTAATTGTGCATGCACAAGAACGTTTTTCTTTCACAAAACATTTGGTGAATGCCGTATTATTGGAAAGTGACTACTTTGCAAAATATGATGAATCCTTCCCTGAGCATGCTCTGAATGAGGCTGTGGAAGCTTATCCTATGCTCAACAAAGAGGACCTGAAAACTGAGTTGACTGTACTGTACGCAATGCCTGTGTACTGGAAGGCCAAAAGTGCCATGTCTTTGCTGGCATTAATTCATAAACTTAGTATGGAAAAGTCACTTACAGAGACAGTGGCTTCACTAAAACTTGTCATTACCACTCCTATGACAACAGCAGAGTCAGAACAATGTTTTTCCACCTTAAAGACATTCCTGAGGAACACCATGCTTGAGGAAAGACTAAATGCTTTGACAATGCTCTCTATAGAGAGCGAACTACTGAAAAGAATCCCAGACTTTAACATTCAAGTTATTGAAAATGTTGCTACTCTTAAAGACAGACGTGCTGATTTTAGATATAAAAAGTAAACAATATGTTGAATGCTGCTAGTTTGCGACCTGTTTAGTTGTTTGTTAAATAAAAAACATCTGTGAGGTACTCAGAAATGCATTATATCTTGAAGTCTGTCATGAAGCTCTGTGGTTATACTGAATAAGCAGCTACCTATGTTATATGACATCTCTTTATTAATGTAATAACTGCACTTTCACAATTGCTTTATTAACCTTCTCGCTTTCTCAAATTTGCTTGAAAATGAACAATTTTTCAACTCTTTTTTCAAACATTTCTCGGGGTGAGAACCCCCCCCCCCCCAAACCCCCCTAAGGTTGTTCTAGCTCGCTCGCTACACTCGCTCGCTACAGTGCAGTATGACAATCATTTTACGCCCTACCACTTTCAAATGTCACCGTCTGCCACTTCTAGCCAGAACAGGCTACTTTAGCTTTTGTGGCCCTGGTGCTGTAACAGTAAGTCAGACACTTTTTCTGTCTGCAGCTCTGAAGTAACTTTTGACGAGCCAGGCACCACAGGCACAGTCTTTTCTGTGATAGCCCAATTATCATCAGATGCAGTCCATCGGTTGGTGCAGCCTCTCTTGCCAGGTCCTGGGAACAGCAGAACAGTCCTTCTTCAGTCCTCTCTCCAGTCCAGATGTGATCTAAGGTCTGGGTGCCATATTTATGCCCAGAAAGTGCCCTGTGGAGATGTGGGGGTTACTAGCCAAAAGGCTACTAGGACCTTACCATCTGATGACAACATCCTGCACATTGTGGCATCTAGCTATCCCCGAGTGCACTATTGTGTCCTCTTCCAAGATGGCAGAACACCTCTCTCGTTGTGTGGCGCATGACAGTCTACCCTAGTAATGTAGCTACCTGAGGCCTTACATGCACAAGGGAAAACCAGTTTAGTAACTGGTCTCCCCCGGGCCCCACGCCAACACGTTTACCTCAACAAAAGAGCAGCCCCTTTCATGTGTGTCCACCCTTTCCCCTTCAAAGGGAGCTTCCCCTTCAAAGCTCACCTTCTGAGCTCAACCTCTGTGTGGCTTCCTGCCCATGGAGGGGTGAAATCCCTTCCAATAGAAGGCCTCTATTGTTCTTGATCCTGGGAGCCGTTTACACTTCTCCCCAGGAGGGTAAAGGATTGTCTTGTGACCAGTATCTTCAAGTGGCTACTGAAAATCTTGGGCAACATACTGGCAACTTTCCTAAAGTTGCATTTACTTAAAAGTTACATTAAATTCAACTTGGGCATCAAGTCGGGTTTAATGAGATGATTAATTTGACAACTTCTAGTACCAACTTTAGTAGTTCAATTCAAAAGTTAGCACAGCTGAGATATCAGCGTGTAACCCTGTACTTGTCAATGAGGCTACTAGGTTTTCTACAGTAAAAAGAACCATTAGGGGTTTTTATTGTTAGGACATAGAAAAATACATGTCCTGTTTTTTAATATACAGCACCCTGCCTTAGGACTTGATCGGCTTGAGGTAGGGGTGACATATATATTAAAAAGGGAGGTTTGGGCTTTGCCATTAGTTTAAATAACAAAGTTGAGTTACCAGTTTAAACCTGCTCTGCCAGTCTGCAGTGGCAATCTGGGAGTCATGTTTTTGCGTTATCACATCCAAAGTGGTACAATCAGTGCTGCAGCCCTTGTAAGACATTTTAACTTACAGGCCCTGGGTACCTCTGATACCATATACTAGGGACTAAGTAAGTAAAGTTAAGCCAATTGGGTATAGTAAATCTAACATTACACTTTTAAGGGTCAAAGTACTGGCAATGAGGTCTGGTAAGCAGGCCTCTTAGTACTCTCAAAGTTGAAAATCCAGCAGCATCTCCAAAACTTTGGATGTGATCATGCAAAAAAAAAACATGTCCTTAGGTAGGCCTCCTGAGCCCAGAAAGAGGTGCATTATACTAAAGGTGTGGGCATATAAGTGCAAGCTTATAGGCCTCTATAGTAGCCTCTTTCTATTAGGGGCTACTATAAGTGTTATGGGGCTTTAGGTTAACATTGGCTGGCACCCGGGCACCCAAGGTTGCCAGCTCCATTATGGTCACACTGAAAAGGGCCATGTTTGGTTTCAAACAAATTGTCTACTCAAACATGGCATTATTGCCATGTCCGATTTGATGCGACATGCACCCCGGTGACTACCTTAGAGGTTGCCCACCTGGCTGCCCCAGTGTTTCTTGTGCACTGTCTGACAGCCTGCAGCTACTGCCACCAAGACAGGTATCTGACCACCCTGCCAGGAGGTGTGAACACTCAGGGGGGTCAGGAACAAAGGCCTGCCTGGGAAGGAAGTGACAGCTCCCTCCTTGACAGGATGGCTAGTGAAGTGGCACATTAAGGCAATGAGCTTCAGAGCTTACACTGCCTCTGATATGCATCTAGGCTGCCCCCCGAAGGAGGACACAGCCATTCCCCTGCTCCCAGGCACATTTTCTCGTGGACAGGTAGGAAAATTAGTTAGCAGCTGTACACCCCCAGAAGGTTAGCCACACCCCTAGGGTGGGCTACCTAGTCTGTACAGCCGAGATTTCTGCCATTTTTAAAAGTGGCAGAATAGAGGGTTTTGGGTAGCAAGGGTGGCACCCACCCCCAAAAGTGGTCACCTCAAGGGCAGATTAGCTGCTGAGGTTAGAAGCCCATTGGCTCCTTGCACCCACACCCCTAATACCACTGAATCTAAGATTTGAGGGGCACTTTTGACACCAGAACATCAGATCTGATTGGACTTGCAATGAAGGACACAGAAAAGATCTGAGTCTGCGACATCAGGAACTGCACAAAGCAAAGGCACAATACTCTATACCTGCGCCAACCACCCTGCAACTCCACGACTGTGACTCATGCCGACCCAGAGACCGGTACCCCAGGAAAGAGGAACCCCTCTGAGAGCCAAAGTAAACTCCAGAACTCCCTTGGACTAGAGGCACTAGACCCTTGCAGCCCGCAGGTAAAGCACGCTCCTGGAACCAAAGACTCACTGGCCATCGGGCCCACCCAGGGATAGCCCAAAAGTAAATGGTTAGGAGCATTGTGGGAAACGTAGTCCTGGTGCCCAGTAAGTTTCAGGTGGCTACTGTTTCCCCCCGGACTCCAGCACTATGAAATAACTTGAAGCGGAGCTTGCTGCTGCCAAGGCTTGTTGATGGTCAGTCCGGCTACCACAAGCTTTGTTCAACAATGTGCCTTTAGGGAACCCTGCAGCATTTTCAACTCACCACTTCAGTGGCCTCGTTGTTGAGGAGTTCATGCATCCGTTTCCTCACCAGCACCATCTAAGTGGTAAATCAGCTCCCCTGCGGCTCCTGCTAGAGACGTCCAGGACACTCTGCACTCGGGTCCTACGAGCCAGGTGAAATTCGACTGACTGCTGTGGCTTGGTCCTGGGACCTGCATCATCTTACACCCCAGTGGGTTCATTGGAATCGATTTGCAAATGACCGATTGTCAGTAGTGATTTTCTACATTGACCGCAATGTTAGAGCTTTGAAGTAGTGAATTGCACTGATTTATTTTTCCTCCTAAAGTCCATAACTCCAGTTATACTCACCAGATTGTGTTAGTGTTGGTGTCAAAATTTATATAAAATATGCTTTATTTTAGAAATTCATGTTGGATTTATTTCGAGTAATGTTGATTACTTATCATCTATGTTGGTACCCTGAAATGCTTAACACATGTTCCTCTAGTAAAGCCTGACTGCTCTGTGACACACTACCATGACTGTGTTAGGTATTTATTATTGTGTATCCACAGGACCTTTTTTGGGGTATTGTGAGAGTATTGCATGTGAAGACTAACCAGCCTCACTGCATAATACTCCACATTCCTACAAAGCCCCAAAGGCACCAGAAAAAACCCAGAGATCTAAAGCAGCTGTGGAACCAATTCAACCAAAAGGCATGAAGCACAAAATCTAGCAGGAAATGAGATATGACTAACAAGTTCTTATTCTCTTATCCCTGGTCCTCATTCCCTTAGCCCTGTTCTTCTTGGTGGTCATGGTGATGGAGCAAGGTTTCGTATTTAAAGAAACTTGCTTGTATGCAATCCTCTTAAATACCATATAACCACGTAACAAAACACGTTTTGTAAATACTAACATACAGTATCCAGGGGAAGCTTTCCTATGTGTATTACTAACAAGTAACCCGAGTGTCTTAAAAATGGCCACCAAAAACGCGGGAACTTCATTGCGCATGCGTCTACTGCATCTATGTAGTATGACGTATTCTGTCGCTTGGTGGGAAAACTTTGCAGCTGCGCAATAGCACTAAATATGGCCGTTTGAAACACACATGTTAACGCATATGCTACTGCTTGAACTAAAACTCGTAAGTTCTATTAAACACTAATGCAAAAGATTAAAACTAAATGGGGACAGAGTAGAGATAAGTGGTATACAGTGAAATCATTTATTGTCACATTCTAACATGTCTTTTTCTGACTTTATCATTAGTTCACGTTTGGGCCTCGGAGGGTGACTGAAATACCTACCTCACATGATCCGCGTGCATGCGCATAGAAACTTGCCGGAAACTAGGATGACACACTTGAAACCCAGCCAAGGCCACATTGAATGAAGGTGCCTGGGAAAGTAAACCGCTGAACCGGACGAAAGCAACAATTTTTAATAAAATGTATAATTTGTATTGATCATAATGTGAAATGCGGGTGGGAATAAAGCTATGGGAAAGTAAAATTAAGGGGCGGAAACATAGAACAATAGTCAATAGACCAATAGTCCACAGTAAAATTATTACTTTTAATATGGTGTGATGAACTCACCTCTTCGTCCTGACCAATGAGTAGGGGAAAACTCAAATTGACCTTGCCAGGTAGGTCGCTCCCCCCCGCTGCAGCGCCACCTGCGCTCCGAGTGTCCTGTGCCCTTGGCTCCTCTGTGCCCCGCTACCCATTTTTCTTTTTGTTTCCCCCGCTCAAGTGTGCCTTTGTCCCCGGTGCCCCCCTGCCCATTTTTGCCTTCTGTGCATTCCCGCCGCTGCATCCCTTGCGGCCCCGCCCCCATGCCCATTCGCTGCCCCCTGCCACCCGCCTCCCGCCAACCATCTGCCACCTCCCCTTAAAATGGCGGCCAGGCAAGCCCATCTGCGCCCATCCGTGCCTGGACCGCGCCCAGCGCCAGAACCCCTGGCCCCCGCACCAACCATGAAGACCGCCTCCGATACGACGCCAGCACCCTCATCACTCTCAACCCAGGACGGACCCCCACCTGCTGCAGGGCCACCCCGAAGCGCACCCACGGTCCCTTCGCCTGCCGGAACTGCAGCTTCTCCTGCATCGAAGACGCAGAGACACCCGCCACGACAACACACAACCAGCTCCAATGCATCCTGATCAACACCCACTCCGCACGCAAACACGCCGTCGAGCTCTGGGACCTATTCGACACCGCAACACCAGACGTTGCCTTCCTGACCGAGACCTGGATGAATGAAGCCTCCTCTCCAGACATCGCCATAGCCATCCCCGACGGATACAAGAACGCCCGCAGAGACCGCACCAACGGAGTCGGAGGAGAAATCGCCATCATCCACAAGAAGACCATCAGGGTCTCAACAAACACCGACGACACTCTCAGCACCGCTGAACACATGCACTTCCAGATCCGCACGGACCCCAAGACCACGCTAAGAGGCACCCTCGTATACAGACCACCTGGACCCGACCACAATTCTGCGACGACATCGCCGACTTTATCAGCATGCACGCACTGACCTCCACCAACTACATCCTCCTCGGAGACCTGAACTTCCATCTGGAGAACAACAATGACAGCAACTCCTCCACCATGATAGACAACCTCGCCAACCACGGACTGGAACAGCTCGTCACGACGCCGACCCACATCGCCGAACACACGCTCTACGCCATCTTCTCCTCAAGCCCCCACGTCTCCTTCAGCCACGTCTCCAAACCCACCTGGACCGACCACCACTGCATCCACTTCACCTTTCGGAAACCCGTCGCACATCACCACACCCTACAGATCCCCCGTCGCTGCTGGGGCAAAATCACCGAAGTACAACTACAGACAAACCTCGCACCCAACCCACCGACCAACCCCTCCAACCCCGGCGATGGTGCGCGCATCTTCAGACGATGGATGGACGACTGCGCCAACACCTTAGCCCCGCTGAAAAAACAAACCCTCAAAGACACCAGCAAGAGAGCCAACTGGCTCACCCCAGAACTCCTAGCGTCAAAGCGCACCTGCCGGAAGTTGGAGAACATATGGCACAGCGAGAAGTCGCCGGGCAGCTGCGCAGCCCACAAAGACGCCATCCGCAACCACCACCACCTCATCAGGACCACCAAGAAGACCTCCTTCAAAGACCGCCTCGACAATGCACACAACAGCAAGGAGCTCTTCAACATCGTGAAGGAACTCCCCAACCCCAGCTCCAATGACATCCCGCCGTCGCAAGCCCTGTGCGACTCCCTCACCACCTTCTTCCACCGCAAGATCGCCGACATCCATGATAGCTTCAACCCCCGGACGACCCTAACAAGCCCCAACGCGCCGGAACCACCACCACCCACCAACCACCTGACAACCTGGGCCAACGTGAGCACCGAAGACACAATCAAGACCATGGGCACAATTCACTCCGGCTCGCCGTCTGACCTTTTTCCACACCACATCTTCAACAAAGCTGGAAGCTCCATCGCACCCCACCTGAGTAACATCATCAACCTCTCCTTCGAGACCGCGACCTTCCCTGAAAGCTGGAAACATGCCGAGATCAACGCCCTACTGAAGAAACCCAAGGCGGACCCGAGCGAACGGAAAACCTTCCGGCCCATCTCCCTGCTTCCGTTCCCAGCTAAGGTCATCGAAAAGATAGTCAACATCCAGCTCACCCGCTACCTCGAAGACAACAGCATCCTTGACCCCTCCCAGTCAGGATTCCGCAGCAACCACAGCACCAAGACCGCCCTCATCGCCGCCACAGATGACATCAGGATCCTACTGGACAACCGCGAGACGGCGGCCCTCATCCTTCTGGACCTCTCCGCCGCCTTTGACACCGTCTGCCACCGCACACTACGCACACGACTCCACGACGCAGGGATCCGAGACAAGGCCCTGGACTGGACCTTCTCCTTCCTCTCTGGCAGAAACCAGAGAGTTTGCCTCCCCCCATTCTGATCCGAAGCCTCCGAGATCATCTGCGGCGTCCCGCAGGGACCCTCCCTCAGCCTGAAGCTGTTCAACATCTACATGGCACCTCTTGCATGCATCGCCCGACACTACCTCAACATAATCTCCTACGCCGACGACACGCAACTGATCCTCTCCTTCACCAAGGACCCCCTCACCGCCAAATCCAACCTCCACCAGGGAATGAAGTCCGTCGCCGACTGGATGGAGGATAGCCGCCTTAAGCTGAACACAGACAAGATGGAGATCCTCATCCTCAGGCCCAACCCCTCAGCATGGGACGACTCCTGGTGGCCCGCGTCGCTGGGGACACCCCTCGCCCCCACCAACCATGCACACAACCTGGGAGTCATCCTCATCTCGAAACTCACCATGACCAAACAAGTCAACGCTGTCTCCTCCACCTGCTTCAACACCCTCCGTATGCTCCTCAAGATCTACAGATGGATCCCGACAAACACAAGGAAAACTGTCACCCAGGCCCTAGTCAGCAGCAGACTCGACTACGGAAATGCCCTCTACGCCGGCGCCCCGACCAAGCTCATCAACAGACAGCAAAGAATCCAGAATGCCTCCGCACACCTGATCCTCGACGTCCCGCACCGCGACCACATAACCCCCCACCTGAGGAACCTGTCGACAAAAGAATCTCCTTCAAGCTCCTGATCCACGCACACAAGGCACTCCCCAAGACCGGCCCAGCTTATCTCAACAGTCGCCTCTCCTTCTACGTGCCCAACAGGAAACTCCGCTCCGCAAACCTCTCCCTGGCTACCGTCCCACGCATCCGTAGAACCACAGCCGGAGGCAAATCCTTCTCCCACCGCGCCGCCAAGACCTGGAACACCCTCCCCCTCATCCTACGACAAACCGAAGACCTTCTAGCCTTCAGGAGACAACTCAAGACCTGGCTGTTCGACCAGTAGCATCAGCACCCCCCCACCCCCTCCCTCAGCACCTTGAAACCCTTGCTGGTATGTAGTGCGCTTTACAAATTATTGATTGATTGAAATATTGCAATTTTGGGGGGTGGTACACGAATACAGAATAGTATAATTGAGGTAAGTTAGCTAGAGACTTTATCAGACTTGTCAGATCCGTCATTCCGACTCGTCACCGACCCAACGCGTATGCTGCTACAGACTCTGTCCGAGACGCTGTCTCAGACCCTGCTGCTGCCAGAAACTCTACTCGAGAAATTGAGATACTGATCGCTAATCTAATCATCTAGAAGGGGATTTCGGAAGAGGGACACCCGAGGAGAGTAGTACCGGAGAGGGGGTGCGACGCTGGCGTTGCACTTAGAAGAGGTCACCTTCCCGGATCCAAATCTGTGCAATTCTCTGTCTGCATCCTGTCCTGGTAGATTCTATCTGGCCTATTTTCAAAGAGTTGGGTTCATCTATCACCTTAGGTAAATATAATTCTGCGAAAACTGTCTTTGTACCTGTTCTCTATCTTTTTCCCTTTTTACAGGTTCCGTCTGCATTGATCAATATTATGACTTTGTTTTATTTTACTTTAATTTGCCTCTTGAAAGAATGTGTTTAAACTGTGATTGATTCTGACTCACAAAATCATTGATTTTGATACATTTTTTAAAAACTTTTTGAGTTTGTGGTTATTTCAAGTTTTGAGTTAAATATCACCTAGAAAGGGTAATACTGAGGGAGTAGCAGGTTCTCTAATGCTTGTGTGAAGGGTTTTACTCGTAGTGTGTGAGGAGTAAGCGGAAGCGTTTTACTAGTAGTGTGTGAAGAGTAAGCGAAAAGGTTTGCTTGCAGTAAAAGATTGACTATTCTTTGAATTAGAGGATCAGACACAGTAGCGAATGTTTCTATGTTGTTGATTAATGAAAATTGCATGTAAATTTGTGAAAGAAATAAGTTTTCGTATTACCTTGTAAAGGAGGGGTCAGTTGAGGGTGCTGCACTGACGTCACAGAGGGCCGTGCTGGGTTTGGTTGCAACAGCGGGCGTGCGACTGTCGTAAAGAATTGTAAAGGAGGGGTCAGTAGTAAGGAGTGATACTGACGTCATAGAGAGCTGCGCTAATATTGGCTAAACGCATAGCACAACAGAATCTGATTGGTGAGAAGAGAAAGAAGCCGCACTGGTTTGGTCAATTGTTATAGTAAAAGGAAAATTTGATTAGTTGAAAATAGAAGCCATAACAATAATTGATAGTGGATCTTGCATGGGGAGACACGATCCTACCTTAATAGGGACTCGCCCAGACAGAGGATATTTAGGCTTTGCCCACGAACAGTACATAAAAGGAAGATCACACAAAATGTATGGAGAGAAAACAAAAATGTCATTTGTGCAGAGAATTATGAATTATTTTAAAAAGGATAAACCCATTAAAACTAGAGAGGGAATTCTCATTCCTCCTCCAAAGACTCCCGCATCATATATGATGGTAGAAAGAGGTTATCATACTTGTGTATGGATACAAAATTGGGTAGAATATACAAAAGGATGATGGAATACTGGCGTTCACAGAGTACAGAACATTTAATTCAAGAATTGTACATAACTTACGCACTAGAATGAATGAATTAGAACCAAGACCCAGATTAACTCAGTATGAAGCACTAGAAGAATGGGAGACTGAGGCATTTGAGTGAGATAGACGCAGGAGTGACAGAAACTTGAGCAGATATTATCCAAAATTTCCAAGTGAAACTCGAGATGAGCAGATGAAACAGTGGAGACAGGCCACGTTAACTGAAGGGTTATATCCTGTATTGGTGGCAGAGGAACATACAGGAGGAAAATGCATAGAAAAGAAAACGCATTTAACATTAACTGGTTGCGGGGACACAGAAGATGATCTTAATGAAAAATCCTCCGCCTTATCAAGAAAGACCTAATAGAACCACCCTGAGTGCTCCGACTCTAGATACACCCTTAGTGCCACAAATAGTACACGAGAAAACAATGGAAAGGGTACTTCAGGAAAAAGAAAGAGAAGCGATAAATAAGAATAGAGACAAATTAATACAGAAGATAACACAGTTAAACACACATCCCGAAGCTTTGACTATACCAGTGACTATAGGTCCTGTTGTCCCACTGTACGGGGATAAATCAAATTGTCCTAAAACACCTGTCATGACAGCACCCATTATTGAGCCAAGAAAAGAGAAGTCAGTAATTGATGACCAAGCAAGTAATTGTGAGCCTGTAATTTCATTAATGGACTTACCAATAAGAGGACAAATAAATACCACACCCCGTAGAGTCACACCAAGTTGCTCAAAAGAGGTACGAATCGAGACAGCCACCGGATCGAAAAGTGCCACAATTGTATCCCCAGAAGAAATAGAAAGATGGGCACAAGAAAGAGAGAAACCAAATTCACCACCAAAAATATTAAACATATTCAAATTGAGAGTTGAATTAGATGAAATGGTAGCTGGGAATGTAGGACTAGATAGGTTAAAAACCTATAATGGGGAAGAATTGCTATTCGTTTGCAGAAGCATAACCCGAAACACAAAAACATTTCATGAAAAACTGGTAAATTTAGCCTCTGAGATGGGAATAGAAATAGGGCGATCCAAAGTACTGCAAAAACCTTATAGAGCAGAATTCTCTCATAAAGATTTGGAAAACATGAACATGTCAGGAAGAAAATTACAGGTTAAAGAATTGATGACGATATTGCAGAAATGGGGAGATCTAAACAGATGGAAAGTCCGGTGGTCAAAGAAAAACGAGGAAGCCCAGGCAAATCGGGTAACATCTAAATGTTTAGTGAAAGAAACAGAAAAGGCAGAAGAGTTATACCCTATGAGAGAAGTTCCAGGAGGAGGATATGTACATGTCCCATGGACCCGACAGGATATATTATCATTTACAAATGATTTTCCAAAGTTGAGAGAAAAACCAGTGGAATGGTACAGGCAAGTTGAAAGGATTGTGAAAGTATCGAAAGTTTTGTTGAAAGATTTGGACGGTCTCTTTGATATAGTGGTGCCTGCTGATTTGTGGACTGAATGTAAAATCACAGTCGATTGGCCTAACGTTGAGTACCCGAGAAATGAGAAAACAGGAGCTCCATCAGAGGAGGTTATGAAGAAACATAACCAAGTGATAACTTTCTTAAAAGGTAAAATTTCCCCAAAGGAACAGATTGGACAAAAATAGATAGAATAACCCAGGAACAAGATGAGTCTGTACATGTGTATTATGAGTGCCTCCTACAGGTATCCAATCAGTATAGTGGTTTTGAGAGTATTGGGGATAAGAACATGACGCATTTTGTGTATCGGTTTGTGTCTGGGTTACGAAAAGAAATATCTGAAATGATTAAGCAGCATAATTTGTGCTGGCAAGCAAAGCCAATAGACGAGATTTAAAAAAATGGAAAATATTGTGGAGATGAAATTGACAATAGACGAAAGAATTTAGAAGAAAGAGTGATGTGGGCTCAAGTAAAATTAGCAGAACAGCAAGAACTCCAGTTACAAAATCAGTCAGGAAATACTGGAAGGGGGCAAGGTCAGGGGGAAATTAATGGGGGTAAACCGAAAGGACGGTTAAGTAGAGAAGAGGCTAAGAAAAGGTTCCCCTGTCATGGTTGCGGAAAATTGGGGCATTGGAAGAACGAGTGTAAAATCATACAACATAATAATGGCCCAAATCAAAATTTAAATCCACAGACGCAGAATGAGGTGCTAATGAATCAACCACAGCAGGTTGTAAACCTATAGAGTCAATTGCCACCTGCCCCTTTGCCAAATTTTGTGAGTCAAGCCAAGTACAGTGCGGACACAGGATTCCAAGAAGGAAGTGGTAAGAAAAACTATGTAACATCGCAGTTTCTTTTGCAGGATACATATTTTGGAGATCAAGATCAATGATGGTGCCTGAGAGGGGAGGAAGAGGAGTGCGTACTTGGTGCATTCTTACCGGTAGATCAGGCCCGATCTACTGTGAGAACAGCAGACATCACAAACCTACCCCTCTCGGGAGAAGCGATCCAAGTAGTGGGCGTTTCTAATAAACATATTAGGATCCCGATTACAAAACCAACGGAGGTGTGCATTGGAAATTTTAAAGAAATGCACAAGTTTGTAGTATGCGATTCTATTACTATAAATTTATTGAGAAGGGACTTGTTGTACAAAATAAATTGCACCATATTTTGCACACCGGATGGTGTTGCCATTCAGACCCCTGATGAAGATGGAATATATAAAATGTTAGCCAAACAAGGAACAGGGGTAGATGAATTATATTCAGTGATGACTAAAGACGATTTACCTGATGAGGTCAAAACAACAGTGAATCGAGAGGTATGGGATTTTACAGCAAAAGTAGTAGGGTTAATGACAGACGTAGACCCTGTTAAAGTGACAGTGAAAGAATGTGCAGTCTATCCAAATACTTGACAATGCAAGATGAGTCCTGAAGTAAAGGCTGGTGTTGCAGCAGAAATTGATCAAATGGTCGAACAGGGTATCTTAAAGGAAATCATGAATAGTCCCTGTAATTCACCTATAATTGGCATTAAGAAACCAAACAGAAAATATAGGGTAGTTCAAGATTTAAGAAAGATAAACAAGATTGTTGTGCCATGTTGTCCTATAGTACCCAATCCAGCAGTAATTTTGTACCAAATACCATGGAATGCAAGATGGTTTACTGTAATCGATTTATGCCATGCTTTATTTCTATCCCACTACATCCTGATTAGGGGTGGGCGGAATTTGCAAAATCCACTTTCGCAAATTATCGCGAAAATGTTTAAAATTATCGCAAACAAGCGGAAATATCGCGAAGATGCGGAATTCTTTTTCCCGCATGTTCGCGAGATTTTCTGCATGGTTGCGGGTCGCCAACTTACCCATGTGGTTGCTCGCGGGCGCGGCCATCTTGTTTTGAGTTGTCTCGCGGTGCATGATCGCGAGAAGAAAGACGTGATCGCGCGACGCATGACGTCACTGCGGGCGCGAACTGTCGCGAGACAGCGCAAATGGCTAAAAACAATCCAACATCTCATGGAGAACGCGACCGGATCAAGAAAACTTGTCGGCGAACGCAGGGATTCAGGTAAGGCGATCGCGCGCGCGCGAGAATGTATTATTTTACAGCGCGAGCAAGAACCAAATTATCGCCAAGCTGCGGAAAGCGGAAATTTTGACATTTTCACGCTCTCTGCGGAACGCGAAAATGTCAAATTATCGCAATTTCCGTGAACGGAACAAAATTTTTGCCCAGGCTTAATCCTGATAGCCAGTTTTTATTTTCCTTTAAATTTGAGGATCGTATTTATGTTTGGAATCTAGTTCCTCAAGGGTACACAGAAAGTCCTTCAATTTTTAACCAAATTTTGAAAAAATGTCTGCCTCGGGAATCAGTCCTGGTGCAGTATATTGATGACCTATTGGTCGCGTCTAAAACAAGGAGTGATTGTGTAACTGATTCCATTGCCCTATTAAACCATCTAGCAAAAGGTGGAAATAAAGTGTCCCCTGAAAAATTGCAATTCTGTAGAAACGAAGTAAAGTATTTAGAACACCAAAAAGAACGAGGATTAAGAAGAGTGACCACTGAGAGAATAAAAATAATAAAATAAATGAAACTACCACAGTCACAAAAAGAAATAATAATGTTTCTTGGTGTTGTGGGATATTGTAGGCAATGGATTGTAGGGTTCTCTCTACTGGCAACACCCTTGATACAAATGACAAAGAAACTAGCAAAAGACCCAGTAGAGTGGGATGATCTGAGCATGCAATCTTTTGTAAAATTGCGAAATTGTTTGGGTGAAGCACCTGCTCTAGGTATGCCAGATTATTCGAAAGAATTTGCATTTTTCTGTTGTGAGAGAGATAACTGTGCCCTCTCACAGAGACATGGCCTAATGCGACTTCCAGTGGCATATTTTTCTGCTACCTTAAATCCTGTAGCATCTACATTGCCAGGATGCCTAAAAGCTGTGGCTGCAACGTGTGTAATCATAGAACAAAGTGAGTCAATTGTAATGGGACATCCTGTTAAGGTATACGTCCCTCATGCAGTTGAAATTCTGCTAACAAGAACTCTAACTCAGTATCTCACTCCGAGCAGATTAACCAAATATGAAAGGATCATATTGGGAGCAGAAAATGTGACCATAATCAGATGTACCTTTCTTAACCCAGCTACCTTGTTGCCAGACCCATACAATGAGGAAGTGAAAGATTAAGCTGAACATGAATGTCTTGATGTAACAGAACTCAGTACCAAACCTCGACCAGACATACAGGATGAGCCTTTGAAAGATGCTGAGCACGAGTTTTTTGTAGATGGCTCATGTATACACCATGAGGAGGGAGGGTTGAGTGCTGCTTATGCCGTATGCACATCGGCTGGAATAGTCGAAGCATCCTATTTACCAGGAGTCAAGTCTGCACAAGTAGCCGAATTGATAGATTTAATTAAAGCTTGCAAAAATGGGAAGAGTATCCATTTACACTGATAGTCAGTATGGCTACGGGGTTGTGCATGACTTTGGCCAGCTCTGGATGCAGCGAGACTTCCTGACTTCTTCAGGGTCTCCCATTAAAAACGGAAATTTGTAAAAGAGTTGTTTGAAGCAATACAATTACCAAAGGAAGTGGCAGTGGTTAAGTATGCTGCACACAAGTCAGGAAATGACCGTGTGACTGCAAGTAATCGATATGCTGACCAGGTTGCCCAACACTGTGCAAAATTTCAAATGGCAGTAAACAGGAAAGTTTAAAATTGTGGAATCAGCTGCCAACTTATGCTGTTGTCAGGATTACAAACATGGAGAGAAATAAGAGAACTCCAAGATGAAGCAGAGACAAAAGAAAGAGAGGAGTGGGAGAAAATTGGTTGTCAGAGAAGGGCAGGAGATGGTGTATGGGTTTACTTAGATGACAGACCTGTATTGCCAGATTGTATGCTTGCACCCATGGTTAGGATGTATCATGGAGACACCCACATAGGCAGAGATGCAATGATTAGACTCGTCAGACAAGATTGGTTTAACCCAAGGTTCAGGAACATTGCAGAGAGTCTTTGCCAAAGATGCTTGACATGTCAACAAATGAATCCCAGCAAGAGAACAATAGTTTATTTGGGGAAAATTGGAAAGGATGAAGGTCTCTTTATAAGACTTCAAATTGATTTTATTCAGTTGCCTGTTTGTCGAGGATTAAAATATGTACTTGTCATCGTTTGTCTATTTTCAAAGTGGGTACTCCACCAGAAGAAATGACAGCTTGACAGTGGCAAAATTCCTATTAAGAGAGTTTATACCGCGTTTCGGTTTTCCAGTAAACATTAAATCAGACCGAGGGTCTCATTTTAATAATGAAATAATTCGATTAATTTGCGAAGCATTCAAAATTGAACAAAAGCTGCACTGTGCATATCGCCCAGAGGCATCTGGAGTGGTAGAACAATTGAATGGCACAATTAAGTCAAGGCTGGAAAAGGTGTGTGCATCCACTCCACTGGATTGGCCTGATGCTTTACCTCTTGTTCTGATGGGACGTAGAAGTATTCCAGACATGAATACCAGATTGAGTCCCCATGAAATAATCATGGGAAGAACAATGAGGCAGGCATGTATACCAGGACACAAGCTGTTAAATGTAACTGATGATTTGATACTGGAGTATTGCAAAGAATTGGCTGACCAAGTGCGTTCTATATCTCACCAGGTTGGAGAAGACGCAGTCCCCAGGCAGCCGAACCAAGCGCATGATCTGAATCCCGGTGACTGGGTTGTAGTGACTAATCATACTCGAGAATCGTGCCTAGCACCAAGGTAGGAAAAACCACATCAGGTTATATTGGTTACAACAACACCAGTAAAATGTGCAGGTTTGCCTAACTGGATTCATGCAAGCCATACTAAAAGAGTACCAGCACCAGACAAAGAAGAACCTCAACAGACTCAAGCAGGTGAAGGGACTGAAGGTTGTACAGCTGAAGGATCACGAATAATAAATCCTGAAATAGCTGGGCAGGAACAACCAAGCACCAGTCAAGATGATTGGATCCCAATAGTTGAGATACCTGAAGAAATTGTATGGACAAGGAGCCAAATTAGATTAGCTAGTCAGGAAAAAAATGAGAACCAGGTAGGAACAGAAGAACAAGGTCAGGAAAGTGAAACCACGATTGTTAGGGAACCTGAGCAGGACCAGATAGGGAAAGAGCAATTCACTCAGACACACAAGGTTGAAGTTACAGCCCCGGTGTCTGAGGAGGGACAGAAAGGTCTTAGAAAAAACGTTCAGGCAGAAGAAAGTCAAGAAACAGAAAGACCTGAGCAGGACCAGACAGGCAAAGTCAAACAAGTTCAGGTAAAGGAAGAAGAAAAGCCAATTAAAATTGAACCTGAACAGGGTCAGATTAGGGAATAAGCACGCATCCAGGCAGAGGACATCAAAATAAGAAGCCCTGGACAAGGTCAGGTAGAGAGGGATACGGAATACGAAAATAATCAAGTTGTGCCACAACTTAGTGAAAATAAAAGAACACTTGAAGTAAGTGAAAGCACAGTGCAAGCTAAAAGAATCAGGAGAGGCGATAATTGGCCTAGTGTTATCAAAAGAGTGAAGTACCGGTTTAAACCCATAACAGAGAAGCCGGAACAAGTAGACGAAGTATCCAGTCAGTCTGGACCGTCAACTGAAGTACCAAAACGAAGAAGTCCAAGATTGAAAATAATAAATAATAAATTCAAGGGTCCCGAATGGACATATATTATTCTTAAAGATTTCGAAAATTTGGAAATAATTGGAGAAGATGATGAAAGCTTAAATGCAGAGCCAATTGATGAAGAAGTGAGGCCAACCTGAAATGAATTTCCCTTTATATTCTATCACGGAGTTAAATACTAAAGTAAAGAAGAGAAATCTTCTTATCCCATTTGATAAATGGCTGACAATAGAGCTACTGGAAAACCGAATTGTGTAAAGAAATGTTGTAGAATATGTCTATGTAGTATATTTTTAGTACTCATAATATGGTTAATACTAACCGTGGCCATTCCCTATTTGATGGTTACAAATGTACAAAATAGCACTAATACACAGGGAAAGGTAGATACCATCAAAGGAGACAAAGTAGAATTAGAAGCACCAGATGAGTTAGATTTACATCACACAGTTAACAAAACTAATACAGATTTGAATGTTTTTACCAACTTATTAGTACAATATGTAGAAACCATGAAGGTTAGTTATTGCTATGTATGTATGAAATTACCCGCATCTGTAGCAGAAAGGGTAACATATCATCATCAACCATTAACTTATGGTATTTCATGTAGTGTTTTAGCAAGTTTATTTTATAGAACAGGGAAATTGCAGTATTATTATTCTAATGTAGATGTGATCTTTTCTGAGGTTCCTATGCGGAAAAGCATGAACCCTGTCCTTAGTACGAGAGACTCACAATTTATGGGTGAATATTTTCTAACAATGAAAGCAATAGATATAGCTGAAGCATATAAGCAAAATTTATGAAGAAGAGCTGAAATTTTTGAATTTAGTTGAGACAAGGATACAGGATTTTCAAAGGAGAGCTGCTGAACCTAAACCTCAGATACCTAAATGGGCTGAAGAGGAGGAGCATTATGCAAATGGCAAGACTCATGCTGCAATGTCTTTGGATTTTGAAAAGAAGGGAATAATCTGTCTTCATAGGTTAAAGACTGAATATAACAATGTGTTTATTGGTTCCAGTGAATGTGAACATAATTTCTTAGTAATTGGGGGATGGGGACTAAAAGGAGGAACGGATCCAGTATTTCCTGGAATCTATTAGGTGTGTGGCAATAAAGCCTATTTTAGGCTACCTGACCACTGGTATGAAGTTGCTATTTTGGAATAGTATTCCCTAAAGTTTATCATGTGAAGAGACTCACAGGCAGCAATTAAGGCAATAATGAACTATCACGTGTAAAAAGAGCTTGTTTTTCAGAAATAGTAGGTGACATTTTTGTAGCATTGATACCTTCAGTGGGAGTTCTTCTAAATTCACAGAAGATTTGTCAGTTATCTACAGTAGTTGATCGGTTATCTACTGACACTGCTGGAGGATTCTTAATGATCAACACTGAATTAGTTGTGGTCAGATCTATGGTTATGCAAAATCGACTTGCTCTTGACACACTATTGGCAAAAGAGGGGGGAGTCTGTAAATTATTGAAAGCGCAACATCGTTGCACTTATATTCCAAGATAAAAGTGTTGAAATTGGGTAATATATTAAAAATATTACAAAATTAGATGAATAGTTGAAACCACTGGAAGTTGAAAATGTTTGGAAGAAGTTGACAAGTAGCATTTCAAGTTTAGGTAGTTGGTTTTCTAATATAGGTAATGGTATTCTAGGCCATATAATACTGCCCATAATGGGAATAACACTATTAGTATTAGCAATAATGTTTTGGCATAAAAGCTGCAAAGGGAGAAAAAAATATGAATTGAATGAAAGAGGTAAGAAAATAAAATTTGAGGAAATACAACTAGAAGACTTAAATGGAGACTTTTACAAAAGAATGAGAGGATTACAGTGTAAGTGGGAGAAAGAAAGGAATAAAAAAGTTGAAGAAGAAATTGAGATGTGCTAAAGTTGGCATCTGATTTAGTTGAAATTAGTGATGGCATTAAATGCCATCAGAGAGAGGATTGATGGAGCAAGGTTTTGTATTTAAAGAAACTTGCTTGTATGCAATCCTCTCAAATAACATGTAACCACGTAACAAACACGTTTTGTGAATACTAACACTGCATTTATACACGACATACAGTATCCAAGGGAAGCTTTCCTATGTGTATTACTAACAAGTAACCCGAGTGTCTTAAAAATGCCCGCCAAAAACGCGGGAACTTCATTGCGCATGCATCCACTGCATCTACGTAGTATGACGTATTCTATCACTTGGTGGGAAAACTTTGCAGCTGCGCAATAGCATTAAATATGGCTGTTTGAAACTCACATGTTAACGCATATGCTACTGCTTGAACTAAAACTCGCAAGTCCTATTAAACACTAATGCAAAAGATTAAAGTAAGTAAATGGGGAAAGAGTAGAGATAAGTGGTATACAGTGAAATCATTTATTGTCACATTCTAACGTGTGTTTTTCTGACTTTATTATTAGTTCACTATTGGGCCTCGGAAGGTGACTGAAATCCCCACCTCACATGATCCGAGTGCATGTGCATAGAAACTTGCCGGAAACTAGGATGACACACTTGAAACCCAGCCAAGGCCACATTGAATGAAGGTGCCTGGGAAAGTAAACCCCAGAACCGGACGAAAGCAACAATTTTGAATAAAATGTATAATTTGTATTGTTCATAATGTGAAATGCGGGTGGGAATAAAGCTATGGGAAAGTAAAATTAAGGGGCGGAAACATAGACCAATAGTCCACAGTGAAATTATTACTTTTAATATGGTGTGATTAACTCACCTCTTCGTCCTGACCAATCAGAGTAGGGGAAAACACAAATATTGCAATTTTGGGGGGTGGTACACGAATACAGAATATTATAATTGAGGTAAGTTAGCTAGACTTTGTCAGACTTGTCAGATCCGTCATTCCGACTCTTCACCGACCCAACACGTATGCTGCTACAGACTCTGTCCAAGACACTGTCTCAGACCCTGCTGCTGCCAGAAACTCTGCTCGAGAAATTGAGATACTGATCGCTAATCTAATCATCTAGAAGGGGATTTCAAAAGAGGGACTGTTGGAAATGGCCCTTTTTGCAGGGTTATCCCTAAACTTTTGCTTTTTCCTCTTATTTTTTCCTGACCTGTGTGTGTTGGTTTTAGGATTCTGTGCACTTCACCACTGCTGATCAGTGCTAAAGTGCATATGCTCTCTGTGTAAACTGTGTTTTGATTGGTGTTTCCATGATTGGCTATTGGCTATTTGATTTATATGTCAGTCCCTAGTAAAGTGCACTGTGAGTGCCAGGGCCAAATGCTGTTGGTTGGCTGCAGCACTGGATTGTGCCACCCACGCAAACAGCCTTTAAAGTGTGTCTAAGGCCTGCCAATGCAGAGCCTGTGTGCAGCCTGGGGCTGCCATGTCGACTTGGCGAGTGCACACACTTGCAAGCCCTTAACCCTTCCCTTTTCTACATGTTAGTCAGCCATTTTCGTTTTTCACTATTGCAAGGCTACCTTTTCTCCATAGGCCAGAATGGGCAGTTTGATTATTACATCTTATAATCCTAACTGACTCAGGGAACATGGTAGAAATTCAAATTTAGTATGCCTGAACTCAGAATGATAAAATACATCTTTTAGTAAAGTTGGTTTTAACATTCTGTGTTTGAAAATACCACTTTTAGAAAGTAGGTATTTTCTTGTCTAACTATCCAAACCTGCCTCTGCTAGGTTGTGTATTCTCTGTCTGGAGTTTGAGTGATATGGCTGGGGAATTCCAGGAGGCAGGGTGAGTCCGCCCAGTGGTGAATAGAGAGATCTGCATCTAGATGGGAGGGAGGAGTTGCACTTGGGACCTGAATTGGACTGTGCCTGCCCCCCACAGTGCTGGCTCCACCCCCTGTGGTGTGTCTGATGTCTCTACCCTGCACTGTGAAAGGAGAGAAGGAATCATGTCAACAGAGTGCTCCAAGGCTGTGCCTTTCCTCCACAATGCTGGCTCCACCTCCTGTGGGGCGTCTGATGTCTCTGCCCTGCACTCTGAAAGAAAAGAAGGAGTCATGTAAACAAAGTGCTCCAGGACTGACCAGAACTGGTTTGGACTAGGCAAAGACCCCTCTGCCCTCAGAGGAAAAAGGATTTTGGGGTATAAGAAGTGGGACCCTGATCCCAAGAATTTAGATCTCGCTGGAATCAAGGAACCTGTCAAGACGAAGAGCTGGAAGAGCTGCCAGGAGGAGTACTGCCCCTTTGCTGTGTTGTTGCTTTGTTGGGTTGGCCTGCAGCTGCTGCTTCTGCCTTGGGCAGTGAAAGGACTGGACTGAACTTTCTCTACTTGTGCTGAGTATCTCCAAGGGCCTGAACTGAGCTGTCCTCCTGTTAAGAAGTCTCACGGACTGCAAAGACTTCACCAACCTCTGGGTACCGCTTCTGGAACCGCTGTTTCAGTTGCCACAGAGAAGAGGGAACCGCGACCAACTCCGTCATCGACTCCGTCGCTGGTCTTGAGTCCTGAAGGCACCGCAGGCCGCACTGACTCGCCCTGCACCGCAAGCCTTGGTCTCACCGACTCCGTCACCGAGCTGCTGCCTGCACCGCATCGAGAGACACCGCAACCTGCATCGCCTCGCTTCACTTCGCTGGCCTGGGCTCACCGACATGGTCGCTGCTGGCTCGACACCCGTGACCGACTCGTCACGCACAGCTATCCGGCTTGGCCCGCGCCAATTCCCGCCAACCGGCTCTGTCGATTGCATCGCAACTTGCCAGCACCGCATCGAGCACATCTCACCCTGCACCATAAGCCTTGGCCTCACCGACGCCGTCTACACGATCGTCACCGAGCCGCTGCTCGCACCGCATCTAGGGACACCGCACCTTGCACCGCTTCCACCTTGCACCTTGCACCGTGACGAACGCCACAACCGGCTCTGTCACCTGCACCGCAACCTGCCAGCACCGCATCGAGCACCGACTCGCCCTGCACCGCAAGCCTTGGTCTCACCGACGCCGTCTGCACGATCGTCACCGAGCCGCTGCTCGCACCGCATTGAGGGACACCGCACCGTGCACCGCTTCCACTTTGCATCGCAACCGCGACGGACGCCAAGACCGACTCGCACCGCCGTGTGGGTCACACTAAGAAAGGTGCTGTGAACTAATCTGTTCCACTGTTGCTGGCCCGTACCGACGCGGTCAGCGGGAACTGCGAGACTCTGTTGTTTTCAGCATTGCGGTAGGCTCGGACCGAGCTACAGACTCGTATGAACTGTGTTTTTCAACATATTTTGCAACTTAAAGACATTTTGAGAAGTAACTATTTCTTAAGTACTGTATTGTGGATATTTATCGTATTTGGTCTTCTTTATATAAAAATATTGGATATTTTTCTAAAACTGGTGCGGTGTTCGTTTGTAGTGCTTTCATTGTATTACTGTTGGTTTTGTGCAAATGCTTTACACACTGCCTCTAATATAAGCCTGACTGCTCGTGCCAAGCTACCAAGGGGGTGAGCAGGGATTATTTTAGGAGTGTAACTCCCTTGTCCTGATTAGAGTGGTGGTTTCTGCCTGGCTTGGGTGCAAACCTTAGCCAACCAGAAATCCCATTTCTAACAGGAACACCCGAGAAGAGTAGTACCAGAGAGGGGGTGCGACGCTGGCGTTGCACTTAGAAGAGGTCACCTGCCCAGATCCGAATCTGTCCCATCCTCTGTCTGCATCCTGTCCTGGCAGATTCTATCTGGCCTATTTTCAAAGAGTTGGGTTTATTTATCACCTTAGGTAAATATAATTCTGCGAAAACTGTCATTGTACCTGTTCTCTCTTTCTTTTTCCTTTTTCCAGGTATCGTCTGCATTGATCATTATTATGACTTTGTTTTATTTGACTTTAATTTGTCTCTTGAAAGAATGTGTTTAAACTGTAATTGATTCTGACTCAAAAATTATTGATTTAAAGTTTTAAAAACTTTTTGAGTTTGTGGTTATTTCAAGTTTTGAGTTAAATGTCATTTTCTACCGTATACTATCTTAGAAACCTGATTCATCGAGAAAGGAATTATTGAGGAAATCAAATTGGTAAGACTTGGTAGAGGTGAAATAAAATTACAGGTAAACTCAAAAATTGATATCAGTGGGGTTTGCTAGCTCATTTGTGTGGATGGTCTGGGCCCAGGTGAGTATTTAGGTATGTGTGTGTTTAACCTGAGCAGGTGACCCGCGCTCTATCCATGGAACTACTGATCATTCTTTGCCTGCTCCTGCTCTTCATTTTCATGGCCCTGGACCTCATAGTTCTGGTGCTCGTCCTCCTGCTGGTGATGGTTCTCCTTTAGCCTTCCTCTCCTGGTCTTCCTGATACTGTTCTTCCTCTTCCTCCTGATCTAGGGCCTTATTCTCCATGTCCTGTCCTTGTGATCCTAGATGTACTTGTCTTGTCACTATGGTCCTCGTCCACTTTCTTAACTTACTCACCCTCTTCCCTCTGGATCAGGTTTTACTGGCCCTTCTCATTTTAGCCCTCATGCTTCTGATTTTTCTTGCCCTCTTTGTGGTCAAAGTCTTCTGGCTGGGTTGAGTCTCCTAGTACTCTCTCTTCAGGCCATCTTTCAGATACTTGTACTCCTTTGTAGATTCCTGGTCCCCATGGTCTGGTGCTCTTCCAACTCTGGTAGTTCTGGGGGTGCTGGGTTGCCTTCTTTTTGATCTGGTAAACCTGATCTTCATCCTCTTGTACCTGGTCCTTCTGATTGGTGTATTCCTGGTCCTAATTGCCCTGCTAACATCCCCAAGCGCCTCATTCTCCTAGACCCCCTGCTACTGGTCGTCATCCTGTTCCTACGCCTTCTTTTCCTCTTCTTCCTACACCTCCATATCGTACGCAGTCTTTCAACCTTGGACTTCTTGATCAATGTCATCTTATCAGTGACCCATGTCCTCCTCTCCCTCTTGATTCTAGCCATCATGATTCTCCTCCTGTTCCTCCTTCTTATCCTTCAGTGGTCTTGATCCCCCTTCCTCCCTAGTTCCTCTTCCAGGTCCTCATTCTCTTGGCTCTCTTGGCCATGGTCCTCCTATACCCATTTGCCTTGGCTTTGGACCTCTTTATCCTCGTTGTTATCTTAAAATTGGTTCTGTTGGCTCTGGTTCTCCTCTTCCTTGCCCTTTTTCTTTTGTCCATAAGCCTCTAGAGCATCTTGCTTGTGGTGCTCATCCTAAAGGTCATCTTCCTCCTCCTGGTTTTCTGCCCATACATGCCACCATATGTATTTGGAAAATAAGGGGATTTTGAAAACATATTAAGGGAGATATATGTTCCACACTGATTTGCACTGAAGTGGGAACAATCTTTAGGAGGAAGAAAACAAAATTCAAGAAAAAAACAGTACTCTCCGAATCCCGCCTGAATCCAGTATGTTAGCGTGTATCCTCTGCATGGCAAGCCTCCTGGTCCTTATCCTCATGATATCCCGGTCATCCTCCCTGTCAAGCTGTCCCATGTCTTCTTTCTGGTTCTTGGCTCCGTACCCTACTCCAGCTCTTCACCTCTTGCCACTGGGCCACTTGATCCTGAATATGATTCTTCTGATAGCTCTTCAGCTACTGGTCCTCCTCCCAGGTGACCTCCCATCTCCTTTGCTCCCACACCACTCCACACCACACTTTTCTCTGCTGTGACCCTGGCAAATTTCCCAATTTACCTCTTTTTAGTAATACCATTATCCCCCATTAATTTGATCTTCTCTGTGTCCCATCATCATCCGTGAGGTGAACATCAACATCTCTCGACCTTTCTTCCCACCTACTTTCATTTCCCTTGATTACTGTATCCATTCCACTGTTCCTTGTAAACATGTACACACACTAGTTCCTCCCACTGCTCAGTCAAAAGCATGACGATTAGAGTGCTCATACATTCAGCCAATCGGAGCCTGATACTCTAGTAGGAGCCTGCCAGATCAGCAGCCAATAAGAGCCAGCGTAATATTGCCAATCATCGTCTGAACTGCCCCCGCGGTCACGGCCGAAAGCAACAAACAGGAAGTACCGGAATTACAGTTTCGTTTATAATGCTGCAGTTTCCTAGGTACTAAAAGATTAACAAACAGTAATGTTATGTTATGTATCTTATTCCGAAAGGGCCTATGGTGACATGGCTACCTCATTGTATTTAAAGTCAGTTAAATATTAATGAAAGCGGTTTGACGCTTCCTCATAGGTTAGTTATTTTGGATAGCTGTCTTGTTTTGTACATGCTGCTTCTGATCTCAGCGACTACGTTTTTGCATAAATTATTATATTTGATTGTGCACGGGTTGTTTCTTTAGCGCATTATGGCGTCTTAAGGTCGTGTAAAAGCGCAGAGAGTTCAGGAGTTCGTTTTCATGTTACTCCCTGTGCTCCCATACGTACGGGAGGGTGCACGTGCCCTGCTCTCCACATGCTGCCGAAACTTCGGATTGTTTGTAAGAGTTGCCATTCTTACCTGAGCGGAGCCCACTATGCCACCACAACATGTGTCTTTAAAATTATTTCTTAAAACAAATATTCTTAAACGGCCTGTACAGCAAGCATTGTTATAAAAACAGTCCGATCTCAGTGCAAGCTCCTTCAGTGCCCATCATCTGTCTGTGTGTTACAGAGCCATCCGCTGATCTGCCAGCGCACAACACTGGTAAAGTACTTTACACGATTCACACAAAAGGTGATGGAAGAAATGCTTGCAGATAGGTAAGACCCTAGCAATCGCTCGGGGTAGCATTCCACTTCATCGATTTTCGCTCGCTGTGCCAGTCTAGACAAAGGCCCACCTTATGTAAATCAGCTGACCCTGCTCCTCTTAATACCAGTCCAACCCTAGGGGCCCCCAAAGTTGCTTCCCGACAGCCTTTCCGTGTCAGAAAGGCTGGTACGGACTGAAAGGCTGTCCAAAACTGACAACATAATCCCAACGGCGGAAACGCCGTCCATAGGGGATTACAGTGCGGGACCTACCAACCAGAAAACTCGGAGCCGGTCGGAACCGTCTCGGGATGACCGGCTGGTTTACACTCCGACTGCTGACATCGTAATTCAATGGTGTTCGGACCGCAAACTGACCGTGTCAGTCAGAGGCTTTCCGGCCGACATCGTAATCAGCCCCAGTGTCTCCTCTCCACTGTGGCAGTGGAACCAAGCTGCATCTGATCGAAGAGGCCCAATCAGGCTGATAGTAGTCTTTGGTTGTTTGTGCTGCGGTTCAGAAAGGACCTGATTTGGCAAATCAGGCTGTACTTTTGGACCAATGCTGATTTGCAGTTGGCTAGGTCTAATATGAGTTGGCTTGGTGGGCAAAGTAAGGATGGTTTGGAATGCTACCTTGATCAGTTAGTTGCCAGTAGTTAGACAAATTACAAGCATTCTTTCCATCACCTTTTGTTTTTTTATGTATGTTACACCATCGATGCTAATAAGCAACTCTGGAAAACCAAACTCTTGGAATACAAAACTGAGATTATGAAATCCAAATCTGCTTACTTTTGTTCTACAATTTGTACAGCCGCCAACAGTTCCAAAAGTATTTTCCAGATTCTGAACAGCCTCTCTCACCCTGACTGCGCTAAAAAGTCAATCCCTCCCACACAACCCCTTTGCGACAATCTTGCGCTGTTTTTCAAAGAAAAAATTGAGACTATCATTCGAAACCTGAGCACTTCCCCCACACTGGTCGGCCCAACCAGCCCTGAGGTCGTCATCATTGATTATGGAGTGGTGAGCCCAGGGTGCCAGCCTATGGACTGCTTGTGGGAGTTTCCCTCCATTACTGAGGCGGAATATGATAAACTGGCTCAAGGGATTTCCTCGGGCTCTCCTCTCGACCCCATTCCCCCTAAAAACTGGAAGACATCCGGAGAGGAACTCTTTCCCACTCTTTGCAGGATCTGCAATCAATCCCTGCGTAGTGGCTTAGTTCCTGCTCCCTGGAAGCAGGCTCTCATTAGGCCACTGTTGAAGAAACCCTCTCTGAACCCTGAGTGTCTACAGAATTATCGACCCATCTCCCTGCTACCATTCCCGGCAAAAATTGCAGAGCGTTGGGTGAGCTCGTGTCTCTCCAAACATCTGGAGCAGAATCATTTCCTGGACGAAATACAATTCGGCTTTCGTCCAGCCCATTTCACCGAAACAGCTCTACTTACTGCCATGGAGGTCCTTCGTTTGCGTGCAGACAGGGGCCAGGCAGTAGCCTTGATCCTGCTGGACCTGTCTGCCGCATTTGATACGGTCAATCACGGGATTCTATTGGAGAGACTAAGAGAGGCCGGGGTGGGATAGGAAGCAGGCTGTGTCCCTCCCCCCGTTTCAATCGGCCTTCTCCCCGGTGATCCATGGGGTGCCTCAAGGCTCGTCCATCAGCCCGATTTTATTTAACGTCTACCTAAAACCACTGATCACGTTAATAAAATCCCACAGGCTAAAAGTAATTAATTACGCCGACGACACTCAGCTCATCCTCTCTTGGGAGGGTGAGGAATCGATTCCTTTGGAATCGTTTCATGTCTGTCTGCGAGATATGGCTGGCTGGCTACACAATAATTCCTTACAGTTCAACGCCTCCAAAACCGAGGTTTTGTTCTGTGCCGGAAGTCGGATTGCCCGCCCGTTCCCGGCAGAGTTTTGGCCCCCTGAAACCTAAGAAAAGCCACAGCCGGTCACCACGGTTCGCAATCTGGGTGTTATGATGGACAACAAACTCAGCATGGAAGCCCAGGTTGCGAAAACAGTGTCCACCTGCTCGGCCCTTATTCATTCTCTTCGCAAGATCTTGCCACTCCTTCCTTCACAGGCCCGGGCCTTAATAGTCAGGTGTACCATTCTTAGTCGCCTTGACTATTGCAATGCGCTGTTGCTCGAGGCCCCGTCCGTGCTGCTCGACAGACTCCAAAGAGTTCAAACAGCCGCTGCCAAACTGGCCCTGGGTTGGCCTAGGAGATCTTCGGCCACTGCGGCAATGGCCGAGCTTCACTGGCTCCCTATGAAACAGCGAATTGCTTCTAAATCTCTCTGTCTTGTTTTTAAAGCTTTACATGGAGTTGGGCCCGACCCCCTGCAATTTATGTTTGACTGGTACATTCCAACCAGAGCCCTCCGATCTACTTCGGCCTGTCTTGTCAAAGTACCAAGATTTAAAAAGGTCAGGACAGTAGGAAGATCTTTCAAGGTTGCAGCAGCTAAACTTTGGAACAGCTTGCCTTTGGATGTCCGTCAAACAAGTGAACTTTTCCTTTTTAGGAAACGGGTCAAAACTTGGCTGTTTCCTAGATGTTAACTGTTCACTATCCTACTGGCATCTCCCAGTGCATCTATTTTAGGAGTTATCTTCAGCGCCAGGATACCTGTAAGGTGATAGCTGCGCTATATAAATGTTTTAAATAAATAATAAATAAATAAATAATCTGCCCTTCCAAACTGCACTTTTCACACCGTGGACACACAGCTTAAACAAGTGCCCACATACATAATACATACAGAGCAAGCATGTGTAAGTGCCCATCAGTGGTTGTCTATGATAAATTAGCTATGTGTTATCACACTCCCTCTTGTGATAAAATGGTTTCTGGTGCTGCCTCATGAGGGCCATCATCAGCGTTGTAGCTGTCCCTCACTGTCCCCATGTAAGCAAGTGCTGCCAGTCATAAGTGCATGGGCAAATCAGTGAAATAAACTACACATCCCTTAATAGTCTGTGAAAGGTTGCTTCAATATAGGAGGGCCAAACACCAACATTACTGTTCGAAGTACAGTCCTTCACAAAGCCACCATAAGTTGCAAATTATTCGATGAATATTCGAACCTCAACCTTCCCCTAGATTACCAAATGCCTGCAACTGAATAACTCCAAGTCTGAACAGGCTCCTGCATGTGGAATTCGAAACAAGTATTGAACAAAGCTAGACAATTTGTCTTGTAGGTGAAAGGGCCTCTTTATTCATTGGCAGGTTACTTTGTCTGGCTGTGTGATGGTTAATTGGGGGAATTTGAGAAAAGTTAAAAGATGGAAGAATGGATAGATGAACGAGTGAATGTATAGATGAGCACATGGATGGTTGAATGGGCAAGAGTGCTTGGATTATTGAATGAGTGCATGAACGGATGAAAATATGAGCAGATGACTGAGTGAAGAGAAGTATTGATGAATGGTACTTCTTAAACATGTTTACATAGCCTTTGGTGTAGCTTGCCATCAGCAGAGACGACAAAAGGGTTTATTCAACCCATGGAAGATTGTTTCAGCCTGCCATCCACAGCTTTAACTGTACGCAGCTGGTAGTGTATGTAAATGATTGGGCCAATATTTGCCAACATGATGCCATCAATGGCAACACTATAGTAGAAGCTGGTTTCACCATGCCATGTATACCAGGCCCACCATAATTGTAAAGGTGGTCTTTTATGCCAAGTAAACACAACCTGCGAATGGTAATGGCAACGGTGGTCACAAATGATGCCCTCACGATGTGCACCCACCAATGTGGTATTTGATAATGCAAACAAAAAAATGGCAACATAAATGTACGAGAGCGGGTGCTAGAGCCAGGTGCACACCCTTTCATCCCAGGTGTGAATTACACCAAGAATGGCTTTTCTTGAAATAAGTCAGTGCATTTTGCAACGCCTCAGTTACACCTCAAATAACAGTCCATAAACAAGCAGTCGATGCAGTGTCTTACCAGGTTGTCTTAAAATTATTTTTTCTTAAGTTTCACTTTCAAAGAATTTCTTTCCATCTTGTTCTCATAGCATCCAGCCAACACATGTTTCTTCCAGACTTTTACAAGGCCGAAATCCTATACGTGATTGCTTTGGCTGTTTCAATGACAACTCATTTTACATAAACCACCCATCACCTAGGTTGTTTATTTTATCACATAACACAAACTTGTGTGGTATTTATACCATCACAGTTTTAAAGATATTGAGCATTGTAAATCCCAGAACAACATTTCAGGATCGTAGCAGAGATAACTGTTAAGGCAGAGTGTTAGAATCTGAGTCAATCAGAACAAATTTAAAGCTCCGTCATCACCACCACCACGTTGAAGTGGAGTTAAAAGAAACCAGTGCCTTTTCTACACGGTGTGTCTGCTCACATATTTCCATTTGATTGTCAGAACACACTTTAATTTGACCACCAACATCATCGTGCATCAGTGCTGCAGACAATATTATTCATCTGTGGATTCAGGCAATAACTAACATAAATGGCTCTAGGGCGTAATGAACATCAGCGTCAAGCCATAGTAAAACATATAGAAGACAGCATTATTGAGCTTTAGTTGGGGCCAGCGCTAGTTGTAAACACCCTCTTGGCTTTGTCCTAGGATTGGAAGGCATTTTGTGACGCCCCGCCATTCCCAAGGGCAGAAAAGGGGTATTTATTAGCTGTCCAAATTTCTCAAGGGTTGGGGATGGGTCATATTTGCCATTTAAAATGTAAGTACGTGTTTGCAGAGGTGCTTAAAGCATCAGATGTGGTATTTTCACAATTTCAAACAGAGCAGTGAGGATGAAAGAATACCAGAATAGTGAGGGGGTAGTTGCAAACATATCACTAGGGCTGCCATCGCCTCTCCCCAACCTTTTTGACCCCTGCAGAAATGGTCTTCAAGGAGGCCGGGGAAAGGTGACAGCCCTCCTGGTACCTTTTTCTCAGTCAACTCCCTCTGTAACCTTTGTTTTTTTTTACTTCGTGGCAGAAATCCTTTTGTGGGTTTTCTGAATACAATGAAAACTCTGAACACGAGTGGTTTAGTTGCTTTTATGAGTTGTTACACAAATTGGGACACAAGTGTTGCTTCATAGTCTATTGACTGTGTAGATGTTCTTGTAGTTGTACTCCTTATGGATCTTTCCAATTAACAAATAACCCTTATGCTATCACAGCTCTTTTATCGGAAGATTTTTAATATCTCTTTCCTCTTTGGAATCTTTCAAAGCTGCACTGGATTGTGATAGTATATACAAGGAGAATGGTGCCCATTGACACTGAATCCCGTTTTATGGGTACTTGTTCTTCCATATATATACTCACTAGAGTTTCTATTTGCCTGAAATGAAGAAGCTCTAACATACATCCTATGGTTCCCACTTGCATTAAATTAGATGATTAGATGGGGTGGCAGTCAACTGCCTGTCCTGCTGCTTTCCACTGAGGATCATGACATATTGCATTATATAAGGATATAGCTAGTCTACCCCATTCCAGTAGTCTTTGTTGAAGTCTCTGACTAGCGTGGGGAAGTGATTTTACGACCCTGTAAGATCCTGGTTCCTACTGATTGGCTGTAAGGGGACATCCTCTCCTGCATTGCAACTGGCATGGTAAATAGTCTAAAGCTGACTTCTGTTGAGGTCCGTTTACATGTCCTCCCACTTCCTAAAGGAAAGCGGGTTCAGTTCCCTTCCATAAAGTCCACTGCTGGCCTTGCGTCTGGGGGAACCACCTCACTTAATTCACGTGTACCAGCGAATGTCCAGCCAAAAGCATCCCATGGATTGGCAGTGGAGTACAAGTAAGAGATTGTCTAGCATATGGCCGGTCTCTTGTGATGTATGTCACCTTTTATGTAGGGAAGGGACACATCAACCCCCCTACCCACCAAGTAGAGCCACCCTACGTCCACAAGAGCCAGCATTTACAGGGAGAAAGAATAGGGAACTGGAGCAGCGAGTAGTTCCGGTGCTGGCCTACAAGGAAGTGAGGGGAATGCGAGACAGCATGTTCACCACTTCACACCGCTGGCCACAACTTCGAGGGTAAAGAACATCAATGCTGGGATGGATGCACACCATTTGTCAGTCATAAGCTTTTATTCGATATGCAAGATATCTTGTAAGCACAGTAAAAAATACAATTATTACAATATACACAAAGAGACAAAAGCTACAAGAAGCCAGTATGAAATTCATAAAAAGATAAAAGGACATGAAGTGCCCGTTGATAAATTAGCTAAAAAGGAATTAAACAGCTACTGACAATCTCTTACAACGAATAAGCCAAAACCACTTTAAAAATTTTGCAATTCCACACACTAAAGGGGGGGAAGTGTCCGTGGTTAGGATACGCAAGGCTTCTAGGTGGCTACGTGTGCCCATATTTCGACAGAGGGGTTTCAACCAGGAACTCCTAGGCCTTGCATAATCCGGGCATACAAATAAGACATGCGCAATGGTCTCAACCTTGCTTGGGCAACATGCACAGTTGGGAGAAATACGGGCCGCTGGTGACCAACTCGATACCACTGCACCTAGGGGGAGGGATCCAACTCTAAATTTAAAATAAAGGGCTCGGTCAAAGGGGAGAGTGATCAAGTCCAGGTAGGGTTCAAAAGCCACAATGTCTTTAATTTGCAAAAAGGCGACAGTGGACTTGCAGTGGTTAGAGTTTGTAATTAGACGCTCAGCACACCAATTCCAATAAAGCGCCTTAACAACTTCTTTTGGAGGGGCTGAACGTGATGACCAACAGCCTCCTAGACCGATCTTCTCCAAAAGCTTTTTGGTTTCACTTAGCCACTTTATCTTAGCCCAGCCCCCCAAGCTCATTATTTCCCCCAGGGCATCAGCATAGGACTTTAGTTCTTCACCCCTCCAGATTCGTGTCCATAGCAAGAGCGGGCGAAGCTGGGCCTGGTCTTTAATGTTTTTACAGCCCGTGTCCAACCGCACTGGTACAGATGGAGTGCTCAGGGGCACGGAGATAAGGGATTTCAATAGCTTGCTCTCCGCTGTCTCTAGGGCGTTCAGACGGCAATGGCCCCACAGTTCTGCCCCGTACAAGGCTGATGACACTACTTTAGCCTTGTAGATATCAATTACTGGGGTAAGTGATCTCCTAGGAGAGGCCCTGAACTCCCTCATGAGAGCACCTCCCACTCTCCTATGATTGAGGACCATTTTATCAATATGATTAGCCCAAGACATCCTATCCGTGATCCGAATACCGAGGTAATCGAATTTGGATACTTTCTCTAGGGGGATCGAGTTAAGTGTGGGTGGACGGCCCAGTTTCTTAGGAGGATTTAGGACTAGATATTTTGTTTTGTCCACATTTATTGTTAATCCTCTTGCAGCACAGAACTCCTGAAATCGCGTTAGTAATTTCTGGAGGCCTTGAGGGGTCTTCGAAATCAGGAGCGTGTCGTCCGCAAAAAGCAGGGTGGGGATACGGACTCCTCCGAGACAGGGGGCGTCGGCTGGTTCTTGTTGTAGATGTTTTACCACCCCATTCACATATAGTGAAAATAGGGTGGGTGCCAAGACACAGCCCTGTCTTACGCCCCTGGACACTGGAATCTTCTCAGTGAGTTCTCCGTTTTTACCCCAACGGACCTGAGCAAAGGTATGGGCGTGAAGGCTAATGAGAAGGGACAAGATGTAAGGGGGTAAACCCAACTCATAAAGTACCCTCCAAAGATCTTCCCGGGGGACTAGGTCAAAGGCAGTCTTCAGGTCTATAAAGGCCAAATAAAGACTACCCTTGCCCAGTTCCACCACCTTCCACCCCAATAGTACCAGCCTGAACACCTGCTCTATTGTCCCCATTCCAACCCGAAAACCTGCCTGAAAGTCTGATAGGATTTTGTTCTCCTCCACCCAATGGAGAATCCTTCCAAGGATAGCTTTACCAGCTATCTTTTGGGTGGAGTCAATCAGACTTATAGGTCGGTAGTTCCCCGGTGTTTCCCTGCACCCTTTTTTATAAATCGGGACCACCACCGCCCCTTTCCAGGATTCTGGTACTGCCCCTCCCATCATGATATCATTTAGTAGAGCTGCTATGACCCGTGCCCATTCCGCTGGATATGCCCTCATAAGGTCCCCCGGGAGGCCATCGGGGCCCGCTGCCTTGCGAGGGGCTACCCACCCTATAACCCCCTCAATCTCTAACGGAGTGAAGAGATCATAGGCATGAGGTTCAGTTATTCGTGTGAGGTCCATCCCCACATTACGATCCCCATCTAGAGGGAGGTATAGGGACCCAAAATGCTTTACCCAGCTTTGAGGCGGGATGTTACAGGGTCTCACAAGTGCATCGGGGTTTTTCCGTGTACTTATAAGATGCCAAAATGCCCTTGAGTCCCTAATTTTACTGGCCTGGAGCAGGTCTTCCCAGTATTTGTCTTCCCACTCCCTCCTGGCAAGTTTAAGGGACTTATTGTAGGCCTTCCTTGCTTCCTGTATCGCACTACGGGACTTGACTTTGAGCGCCTCAACTAGCTTAGCCTTGTAAACCCTACATGTTTGGGTATACCAACCATCGACTGGTTTTTTAGAGTGTTTGTTACCCAACTTGTTATGGTATAATGTAAAGACGTTAGTTAAGGCTTCTACCAGGGAGACAAAGAGCCCACTCACTCTACCCACCCCTTCTGAGGAGCTTCCAAGGTTTGATACCGTGTGGTTTAGGTGGAATTGTATTTCTTCCACCTTTGCCTCTGATAAAACCAATTTGGCCCATTTTATTCGTCTACCACAAGGGGAGACTTCAGAGTCATCCGGAGGTGCTGCTACCCGATTTATATTATCCTTACTTGAATGTCGCCACCACTGAACCATACTTAAAGAAAGCAAGTTGTGGTCACTTTCAGTCGAGGGGACCACCTGCATGTCCCTTACATAAGGCCATAGGTATACGTCTACTAAAAAATAATCTAACCTAGAGGTATGTCCTGGCCTATTATACGTGTGGGCACCCAACCTATCCGAGGGTGTCCTCCCATTTGCTGCCCTTAAGTTGAATTCAAGGCTCAGGGAGTATAACTGGAGCGCCACTTCTGACCACCTTCTAATCGGTGGGATTTCCAGAGCCGGAATCCCCCACCTGGTATCCTCCTCTTCTTGGTCGAGGGAAACGTCCGAGCCCAAAGGCTCGAACGTACAGTTCATATCACCGGCAACCAATGTACGAGACTTATATGGGGTATTGTTTAACAAAGTCTCGAGGAGAGATATTACAGGAGACTTTCTCCCGCCCACGGTTCCCCGGGCATAAACATTATAAACATTTAAGACAACTCTTCCCCTTTGATCTATTAGGGTGATGTTTTGTATGTCAGGGGAACCTGTGGGGAACTCCATGATTCTACAATCTAGAGAAGCCGCGACCCAAATAAGGAGGCCACCCGCTGGACACCCTCTCCCTGAATCCGAAACCTGCGCAGGGGAAGAATAGGAAGAAAAGCCCACCCTATGGACCGGCACACAGCTCCATGTCTCTTGGAAAAGGCACAGGGAGTGCTCATCAACCGAAGCAATAAAATCCGGTAGAGCCAGTTTTCTTGCGATCCCTGCGACATTCCAGCTGAAAACCTTAAGGGCTAGGTCCGACACAGCTAGAGTGTCGCAGGGCGCCGGAATGCCCCTGCCTGTGGGCCTCCTCGGAGGAATATGAGGGGAGCGGGAGTCATGCAGGGTGGATATAGAGTCGCCTATCCCACTTGTAGGATTTCTTTTGCTAAGTAATAATACTTCCGCTGAATCTGCTCTATACCCAATTTCCAGTCAAATAGGTCCTGCTGGCCACAAATGTTTCTCCCTAGTATCCCCTGAAACCCCAGCCCAATTCTGGCCAAGAGCAGGGGGACTTAAACTTCCTCCAGTAGAATCAACAATTTGCCTGGGGTAAAAGTAGGAAAGATCTACCACTTTAACCCCCGGAGCCCCCATACTTTTAATAGGGGTGCAAATCGATGGAAATTTATGATTATACAATCCCCCTCCTGCGTTTTTTTCCCCTGCCCTACCCAGTTCACTCTGCGGACACTTAAGATAATGCCATCCACACCCAGCGAGATTGGCTTGTTTGCCTTCAGCCAGTGGATACACTTATTCTTAAGTGATTGATGATTTTCCAACTGGCCTTCCTTTAGAGGGGGCACATTGACCATGACTGCAACAAAAGGTTGACAGTCTGGTGGGAGATTTACTGGGGGGATCCGTCGTACTGGCTTACTGGAGGCCAGTGAAGGGGTAGATATAGTGGTAGGATGGGGAGCAGGCCTAGGGGCTTTCTCTAGGGCTAACCTGTTAGAATTGCTACATGCCCCTGGTTTTTGGGAAACTTCCATTTTGCCACTAGCTGTCTGTGGCTGCTTTTGTTGGAGAGGCTTAGGCTTATTTTTATCAGGCTCTATGTGAGTTAATGAACCCTTTTGCTGTGGTCCTGCTTTGGGACGGGGGGGGGAGATATGAGAGCTGGAATTAATGGACTATTAGAAACACCCTTGTTAAGACATATTGGGTGCTTAGGGTCTCTCTGAGGTAAGGGCTCGTTCCCATTTGCACCCAAGTCCTTGATTTCAGTCACTCTAATTATTTGTTTAACTGTTGTTTTAAGTGAATGAAAGCCGTCAAGGGTTGATTGCTCAAGTTTGTCTATCCTTTCCCCGAGACCTTTAACTTGTGTTAGCAACGGATTCAAGAGGCTGTAGACCTTCTCAAAAATATTTTCAGCCGTTGCTAAGTCAAGAAGCTTTAAAGGCTTCACAGTATTTGCATCAGGGTATAACTCCTCGGAAGGATTCAAAACATCCCCAACTATGTCAGATTCATTCGCTATAGCCTTACCCCTTGTGGTTCTCATACCAGCTCCAGAAGGCTTTCTTAAGCTTTGGTAAAGAGCGGCCTGTCTGACTGGGCAACCCTTTTTACGTTTTCGAACCTTTTTGCTTAGGGGCCTATTCTCCTGTCTAATGATTGGAGTTTGGGAGTTTTTGGGAGACCTAACTATCTCCCCTTCTGGTAGAGCTAAGGGCGAAGTGAGCGGTGTTGAGGGCTCCAGATCACTGATAACTTCGCTTGGGGGATTAGTGGATGATGATGTGGACTGCTTACCAAGGCCATCAACCTCCGCAGTGACTATAGGAAAAAGAGCAGCCAAATTTTCTAGCCTACCTATATTTTGCTCTATGCCAACCAACTGGGGGGGGTCTATGGAAACACTAGGCACACTAGGAGGAGAAACGGCTTGGACCTGGGCACTGGCCGGTATAAATGATGATTGAGCGTCGACCCCCAGGGATGAACGTCTTGAGGGGAGGTAAACCTCAGATAAACGCCGCTCAGACATGGCAATCTCCTTTTCAATCACCGCCGCCACCCTGGTGATAAAACGGTCCATAGTCCCTATAATGGGGCTTGCCGCATTTGGCCCCCTTGCGCCTTCGTTCCTTAACAACTTTCCAGAACGAGTAGACATAGTTTTCCGGGTACAGAGCGGGGGTATGTACTCACAGTTACTGAAGAGGAAAGGGACGTGGCCCAGCCCAGCCTCCTTCGGCCTCTGACGGCCACAGACGGCCCGCCCTTTGTCCGGGCTTCGTCCGGCGCGTCCCGCGTAGCGGATGGCGCCTCCTCCTTTATGGGACGTGGCAGGGCTAGGGCGGGTGGGCGGGGAGAGAGCACAGGTGCTACCGAGCACGGGCTCCTGGGACACGGAGTCCCGCGTCGTGCCTCAAGCCCTCCTCGACTCCTCTGAACGCAACAGCGGTAGCAGGCAGCCCCTCTTAGATGGCAGCGAGGGAAGACACCACTTCAGCAGCAGGTAAGACTCCAAGCGATGCGGGACCCGCGCCAGCGGGTTCCGCGAGGTCTTAAAAGCAGTCCAGGTCGGGTGGGCGGGGAGAGAGCACAGGTGCTACCGAGCACGGGCTCCTGGGACACGGAGTCCCGCGTCGTGCCTCAAGCCCTCCTCGACTCCTCTGAACGCAACAGCGGTAGCAGGCAGCCCCTCTTAGATGGCAGCGAGGGAAGACACCACTTCAGCAGCAGGTAAGACTCCAAGCGATGCGGGACCCGCGCCAGCGGGTTCCGCGAGGTCTTAAAAGCAGTCCAGGTCGGGTGGGCGAGGAGAGAGCACAGGTGCTACCGAGCACGGGCTCCTGGGACACGGAGTCCCGCGTCGTGCCTCAAGCCCTCCTCGACTCCTCTGAACGCAACAGCGGTAGCAGGCAGCCCCTCTTAGATGGCAGCGAGGGAAGACACCACTTCAGCAGCAGGTAAGACTCCAAGCGATGCGGGACCCATTTGTTTATGGGGATATGACGTCTTCCTTTAGGCCAGAATAGTTGTTTCCGTTACTGGCCCCCTTTTTAGGTCGAGGACTACCGGTCTGCCGAAGGCAGAACCGGAAGTCGGAAGATTTAATGTTTCCTAGAGTGGCTATTTAGCCCGCCTCTCTTTTTGCTTCTCCTCCATTGGCTGGCTTCCTAAACGGAGGCCAGCCATTGGGGGAGAGAGCCGTCCCTCCAAATAGGCTCCGTCTTTTTCAGATTCGGGGGCGTGTTCCTTGCTGTTCTTTCCACTTTTTAGCCACGCCCTTTTAGAACAGCAGGAACACGCCCCCGAATCCGAAAAAGTTTGGAAGCTCCCATCCGCCATTTTTTATCTATCCTCTGGCTGTGAGGATCTTCTTGCTGTTGCTCTCGCGCGCTGCCCGGCTGCGTCCTCCTCGCTGCCCTGCACACCGGGTTTTCACGCTGTGCTTGTTTTTCCTCCGTTGTGCGTTTTCCCTATTGTGCGAGCCATCCGATAGAACCTAACGGCTCGAATTACGAACTTCGTAAGGATCACGCACTTTGCTTGTGACAGAGGAATGAAGCCATTGTCTTGGAGACGCTCTGAGGTTTTTGTGAACCTTCTGTAACTGATGTTATCAGCAGGGCCCTAGGACGAGTTTCGAAGCTTCCATCCACCATATGTTTAATATGCACGCGCCACTTTTCACGGTGTTGCCCACCCCACCACCACCGCCCCTCGCTCCTTGTTTGATTTGTTTGATAAGCCAGGCATGTTCCAGCAACCGGGATTCCAATGAACCGGTGCTTGTCAATCAGCCAAGACACCGTTCGAGAGTTGCCTGAAGCTCCTACCCTACGTTTCCAGTCAGTATTTCCTAGCGGGAGAGATGCCGGAAATTATCCCGCTCTCCCAACTCCAGCCTCAGCCATCGATGGAGCCCTGAGCCCAGCTGCATCGAAGGTGGCTTGCGCCTTCCAGAAAAGCCTCTGCAACTGCTTGCCACCCCCCTGTATCGGCTTTCAGACGAAACAGGAAGTGTTACAACAGCGGGGCAGGAGGGGCGGCTTTCTCGCCAGCTTCGCGTTCGATCACCGAGACTGTTGTGGTCCAGAACGCGCTTCGGATTCAAACTATTGTAACCTTTCATTCACACGGAGTGCTGTGGTGCGAGCGGAGACAACATTGGCCAGTTACACTTACTTGCAGGGCATTTCACAGCTCGCACGCACGGAGTGCTGCGATGTGAGCTACAGCCGCATTTATGTTCTTTATTTTTGCACAACATAGTTACCGCATGATGTGTGAGGTAATAGTCTAGCATCTAGCCCTGTTCTCCTAGCATTAGCACACACAAAGCTGTGCTGCTACACGCATACGGTCTTCAAGAAGGCATACCCAGCTCTTTGTAGGAGGAAAATGAGGACGCTGGAACACAGTGTACCAGATGAGTCGCTGGCTGCCTTTGAAATGTCGCCTGCCAGCTTCCTGTTTGCCCCCCTGGGGAAGAGAGAAGTCGCCGTGCCCCCGGGGAGCCCTGGCTAATTGAGATAAAGTGCGCCGGGGCCCCGCGGCAGCGCCTAATAGCCCCAGAGGTGTGCCAGCGCGGAGAGCAGCCGGGTGGCCGTGCCGCGCCGCTCCCCTGCAGTCACCCCCAAAACCCCGGGGAGCGGACATGCCCGAAAACCTTCTTTCTCCTTCGTTTGCCTAGCTGACTTCTGTGAACCATGCTTCCCAGAATCGGCAGCCCCAGGAAGCGCATCCCGTGTGCGCTCCCTCCCAGCTGTGCAGAGGGATTTTCTCCCGCCTCCCACCCCCGGGGGCGGGTGTTGGGTGTACATCGTGTTCGTTTTGGTTTAGAATAAACGCTCTCCAGGATGCTTTCCCAGTGGTTTTTCGGTGGCACGGGGCCGGGAGCTATTGTTACTCGTGCTCTAAAAATAGCCCTTGAGTTTATTATTGTCTACCAGTCTCTCTACCTCACTTCTCCACTCTATCTCACTACCTCACTATCTCACAACTTCTCTCTCTCAAAACATCACTACCTCACTCTCTAGCTCACAACTTCACTCTCTCTCACTCACTACCTCAATCACTCTCTATCTCACTACCTCACTCTTTCTATCTCACTAACTCACTTTCACTCTCTCTTTCACTACCTCTCTCTCTATCACTACATCACAACATCACTCTATGCTTATATATCACTACCTCACAATATCCCACTACCTCACTCTTTCACTACCTCACTCTCTCTTTCTCACTACCTCACTCTCTATCTACCTCACTCTCTATCTCACTCTCTATTTCAATACCTCAGTCTCTATCTCACTACCTCACTCTCTCTCTGCTAATGCAATAGGTATCACATATGCAAAAAAAAAGCTAATGCCAATAGAAATGACAACGCCATTTATTTAGGGATACAATAATGATTAAAAAAAATGAGCAATTCCAATAGCTCTACCTATAATATTGCCGAGACCATTGCATTGTAAATGCTTGTTCAAATTGTCACAAAACAAGAATACCAGGGCAGGTCATAGACCCAGTGCCCTGTTAACCGGGCAGTAGGGCTGCTGTCACCTGCCCCTTTCCACCCTCATTTTTGGGTTTCACTGAAGCTAGCTTCATCTATATGTCGCAGTAAACATTGCAAGCAATACTACAAAGAGTGAGCTTTGGATCAGCCACTTGCTCCTGAGTGGATGGTTTTCTTGTGTCTTAGTTCTCTGCTCTTTATTGGAAGGCTTTCTTCCTTATTTTGTGTTTGTCCCATTCCTGTAGCATTTTTTGTTGTCCCTCAATCGCTGATGTCTAGGAACTATATTTCTTTTTGCTGTTTATTTGTTATTTTAGTTCTCCATAAAAGTGCATGTCCTCGGTTTTTCTGTCAATAGAGAAGGATCACATTCTTTCCCTTGCTCCTCCAAACTCCTACACCCTGTCACTCTCCTTCCAACGTCAGTGCATGCCCTCTGTTATTCTGTACATAGCTAAGGATCGCATTCTTTCCTTAGCTCCTCCAAACTCCTCCAAACTCCTACACACTGTCACTCTCCTCCCAACCTCCCTCCAAGTGTCCTTCACCAAGCATCTTCTGTGACTCTCACTCCATCACTACTGTGCCTGGCTCCCAACTTCTCTGGCTCCCTTACACCTTCCCAGGCTTTTTCTCCCACCCAGCCCATCTCCTGCCACCCTTTTCTCAATTCCACTTTCACCAGTTTCCTCCTGCTACCCTTTTCACATTTTACACTGGCCTCCGCTACTGGCTTTGCCAGTGCCATATACTTTTAAGAAGCGCTGGCATTAGCAAAGCTAAACCTAGCAACCAGTCTGTTTGAAAGTCTACTATGCTTTTAAGGTGGCAGCCACGCAGCATGATGCAATTTTGCGACCATCTTCAACTGATTCAAAATAATGTTTCCATACATTCAAATGGACGACAGAATCCCCCCCCCGTGGTGCCCATTGGCTGGATTGACCATCCCTAAGGACCTTCCTGAAGCTGTAGCGTCTGTCTTGCTGTGGACGCAGATGCACCCTGGGCCCCCCTTCCCCGATTTTATGCCCCCCTTCCCCCCTTGGGGAGGACTGGCAGTTGACCCGGGGCTGTTTCGATCCAAGAATGCATGCCTCCGCCTCATTACACACCTGCATAACATCCCACGATGGGCTTGTGCCAGGCCCAACCCGCTTTTGACTCTGTACCTCTGTAGTGCCTGGTGCGTGATCCAGTGGCCCAGCTGAGGGAGTAGGACCCTCCGGGGCCCTTGGCAGAGCTGGACCCCGAACTGAAACGAGCCTGGACAATCGTTTACCACTGTGCTTCTGCTCCGCCATCCGCTGGGCCTAGTGAGACGGGCCTCTGATCGACAGGCCTGTCGCTCCCCTCTTCCACCCAAAGTCCGAGGCTGCTGTGGGCTCCTCTCCTCTCCTCTTTGGCCGCCCCAAGCCACACCTTGAGGTATCAGACACAGGCACAGGTGGATTGGGTAATCCGCCGCCACCCTGGGGAAAGGATCGAGGACCCAAGCTTCCCCCAACACAGACCAAAATAGACCAATTTACGATAAACTACCCAGGGGCTACAGGCAGACCCACAGAAAAATCTAACCCCGCTGGAGCTGACCTCAATACAATTCTGCAAGCAATCAACTCCTCACAAACCTCGGTCAAAAACAAAATTGGCGAGGTCCGGGTCGACATGGCTCTCCTTCGCCAAGACCTCTGGAATGCGACGGCCAGGATTACGTAGACGGAGTCCCGCATTTCTACAATCGAAGATGACGTTTACCAACTAAAGGAACAGGTTGCCCGTCTGCAAATCCACACCAAAGAGCTGCACAAGAGGGCAGAGGATGCTGAAAACAGATCGAGGCGTAACAACCTCTGCATAGTGGGATTCCCAGGTGGTTCAGAACAGGGCTGTATGAGCAACTTTATTGAGCAGAGGATAACATTCTGGATGCCTAAAGACTCTCTCTCCGCATGGTTTGCGATTGAACGGGCCCACCGCTCCCTGACCCCAGGAACCCCACCTGTAGCGCCACACAGACCCATCATCGCCAGGATCCTTAATTTTAAAGATAGAGACTCCGTCCTAAACAAAGCCCGCAACCAAAAACCTCTGTCATACCAAGGACAACCAATAATGATCTTCTCCGACTACACAGAGGACCAGACCCAAAGACGGTCATTCATTGAGGTGAAGCAAAAGCTGCGTGTTCTGGACCTCCATACAAGTTGCTGTTCCAGGCTCGTCTTCGTGTGGTGTTCCAAAACAAAACTCTTTTCTCTGATTCCCCAGAGGCGGCCTGGACATGGTTGACTGAAGAAGGACCGTTGAGAGGAAAGACCCAGCCTCCGTCCATTGGGACTCGGGCGGGGGGCGCTCAGGCGAGATCGCCCAAACCAAGTGGAAGGCGCACACGCTCCCGCAAGGGACGGGGAACACACCGGGCCAGATCAGACTCGCCTGCAAGCCCCAGACTGCGTCCTAGAGATCAAGCTGGGAGGGGAGACCGTTGTCCCGAGGTTCAGTTACTGAGTTCTTTTCACCACACCAGCGATTCCACTAAACAGCAGGACAATCTTGCACGTTACCCGCAACTCGGGAATGTACCCGTAGTCGCGCGACTTGTATGTAGTGTAGTAGGCCCTGCACCCAGCCCATGTATTACACATTTCCGTCTACACCCTTATCCACCATGACAAACATAGGTAACGATGGGGGCTCACTCTGCATACTTTCTTGGAGCGTCAATGGGCTACTAGATAGAATTAAGCTGACAGCAGTTCTGCGATATGCCCAACGCTAAGCAGCTGACATATTATTGCTTCAAGAAACCCACCTTATGGGTAACAACTGCCCATTCCTGGCAAGACATAGCTATGACAGGTTTGGCAATCGGGGTTCACCCGGGGGTCAAGAGGCGTGGCAATCCTCATGCGGCACAACCTTCCCTTTGTACTCACAGTGGCCACTAGCGACCCCCAGGGATGCTTCTTGGCCCTAAGAGGATCCATAGGAGTAAACACTCTCAACTTAGTCTCCATATACCCCCCCATCACCGCTCACCCGACCCTAAAGCGCACCACAGACCTTATCGCCTCTTTACCTCCAGCATTGACAGTAGTTGGAGGTGACTTTAATGCGGTTATGCGCCCAGACCTTGATACCACCAGCGATCCATCCGCCACAAGATCCACCCATGCTAAACTCCTCACAAACTGGGCAAGCACCCTAGGCATCTGCAACACCTGGAGAACGTAGCACCCCCAAAGCAAACAATACACCCATACCTCTGCGGCCCTTCATACCCACACACGGACCGACCATATCTTTAAGCCTGCAATAGATTGTCAAAGAATCAGAAATATTGCCATCTTTCCCAGAGGCTTGTCTGATAACTCAGCCGTATTTTTGAGAATAGTAGATCCCCCTGACATACTTTGCCCGATATGGAGGATGAATGCGTGGTTCCTCCAAGACAAAGACTTCAAGAAAGCTATGGGAACTTTTGAATTTAGGTCACATCAGGAGCGTTTCAACTATTTAGTTGTAGCCTTACTGTAGGATTCATAGTTTTGGCACTCCCTGATTCCACAGAGGTCTTTTATCCCTCTTTTACTCACTAGCACTTTCACACCACGACTTGTTTTTCAGTCCTGATAAAGCGCCACGGATCTTTGTGACCAACCAGGTGCGAAACATGTTGACCTTTTAGTTACCTGGCCACATTGTGCCTATTGGAGTAACGCACCACTTTCGGGTTTTTTTATTCTGGCAAGGGTACCGTCACATTAAATACACCCTTTTGGTAACCCTTAGCCAGTTTTAACTTACACGCACTTACCCACCCTCCACATAGGACTCACCACACACACTCGCATGCATCTGACGGCAGTTCTCAAAAGATTTGCGCTAAAGTGACCCTTCAGGGGACCTGTAGGGCATAGCAGCGCCGGCCCGACGAGGAGCACATGCCCGATGATGAAGCATGACATCCTTCGGGGTGTGTGAGGGCAACAAGAGGCAAGACTTGTTCTTCCCTCTAGCAAGTGAGTTCTAGGCCTAGAATCCCCCTTTTCTAGCTTTCAGTTTCTCTCTCTTTTTCATCTTTTTGAGTGGGTGACACATTGCACCCCCTCCTTCGTAACAGTATCCCCCCGTTTTTGATCTAACCAATTGTACTATCTACATGCTGCCTACCTAACACCGAAACGCCTCTTTAGCGCAGGTCTGAAACCAACCACATCAGGTACACGCTGCGCACATGACCAAGCAGATTCTTTTCATATGATATGGGCCTGCCCTATCATTGCGCGATATTGGGACTCCATAGAAAAGGAGCTTACAGAGGTCCTGGGCTGTGAGGTTCCACATGCTCTATTATATGCGCTCCTGGGAATCATGGACGGACTAGATGGACCCAGATTCGACAAACAATTCCTTAACACAGCCATGATGGTGGCGAAGAGGGACATTGCTACTAACTGCATAAGTCCTGTCCCGCCTAGCATAACGAAATGGCGCACTGGCGTGGACTGGTGAGCAGGGTAGGAGAGGCCAATGTTTGAGGCCAGAGAGTGTCCGGCTAAACACCGCAAGGCTTGAGGCAAATGGGTGCGGTAGATGGAATAAAAACATCTCATTTTAAGGGATGTGTGCGCTGTGCGGGATTTTGCGGGACCGTGTATTACAAATCCATCCTCCCTTGTGTTTGTCGCTATACTAAGCTGTATTGTTTACTGCTGGCTTTTCTTGTTCATAAAATCAATAACATTTATTATAAAAAAAAAAGTTCATGAAGTTTCATTTTATTTTATTTACCCTCAAGTATTTGTGTCCCTGACTGTTAAATGAAATATTTGGTCAGTTGTGGCCATGGATTTCCACCAGCCCACTATGAGCAGAGACATGATATTTTATTTGATCTGTATCATCAGTTCATTTAAGATTAGTAAATGCTAGGCTTGAAATCTGCACAGTTCAAAGTGATTGACTTATATCATTTGGCATCTTGATTTGCCCCTTCTTGTATATTAGACCACTGGTGCTATTTTTCCATGACCGGAGAGAATCCATGCTAGCTGTAACATGGGCAGTGAAGCACATCTAAAAGATAGTGATTCATTAGATTTGCAGTGAGAAAACATTGGACCAGATGTACTAATAACCAAATTAGGATGCAACCGCCTTCACGGCGGTCGGAAAGTGTATCTTTCCTATTGCGGCTTGTGCTGCGGGTTGTAGCACAAGACGCAATAGCAAATATACACTTTTTAAAAATCCATGCGCCGTGTGCACCATGTGGTGCCTGATGCATGGATGTTTGGGGGAGCACCACAGGTCTCATAGCAGAGGCCGCAGGGGATGGGGGCCCTGATAGGGGCCCAAACAGTCCGTTTCAGACAGCCTTTCAGTGGCGGTCGGACCGCCATAGAAAGGCTGTCGGAAATGTGCATCTTTTTTTTTTTTTTTTTTTTTTTTAAAACCTTTATTCATATAGTTCAGATACACTGCTATTCAGCCGACAACCCGGAGGTTCGGCAGCTCCTCAATCGACACGTGCAGTAATCTACAGCTCTCCTACAGGATAAAAACAAAGGTTCCAGTTTTTAAAAATGAACACAACAAGCAAGGCAATATACATCATAAGTTTGCGTCAGCTCCCAGCGAGGGGGCGGCCCCATGTCCAACATCAGTCCTAGCCACCGATTGAGAGGAGGAGGGAGAAGCAGAGGCTCTAACATTCTAGCAGCGGTGCATCAGAACTACCCAAGTCGGACGCAAGGCTAGGGGGAAAGTTGCTCCTCTAATGGTTCAGTGGCAGGAGGCAAACATATGTATCCCCTATACTGGTTCCAACCTCCCCATACCTTATGCCATTTCTTGGGCCTCCCCCGCGCACTATATACCGTTTTCTCCCGGAACATGCACCAGTCCATGTTATCCTTCCAGGCATCCAGGGTGGGAGGGCCCGGGGATCCCCACAATCTTGCAATATCTCGCTTAGCCACCATATTACCTAGGGTCACCCATTGAGTCTGCGCCGCGTCGTAGTCTGTAGGACCCCACACGTTCAAGAGACAGCGCCGCGCCTCTGGGTGCAATACAATTCCCGTAACCTCCTGCATAACCGCGTGAATCCGCTTCCATAGTTCCGCAATCACACCACACTCCCATATAATGTGCAGAAAGGTGCCCACCAACCCGCAGCCCCTCTTACACAGCCCATCCTCGGAAAACCCCATATGGACCAGTCGGGGCCAGTGACATAGACTCTGTGGAGTATCTTAAGCTGGACGAGCCGCAACCTGGCGGGGATTGCGACCTCCTTAGGAGAGGAGACCGCATACTGCCAATCCTCGTCGTCCAGCTCAAGGCCGTCTCTATTCCACTGGTCCCGCACCCCCAGGAGGAGATCGGTCCGAACGTTCACGAGCTTTTTGTAAATTAGGGAGATTGTGCTCTCCGGCATATGGCCGTCCAGGATCCGGTCCTCCAATGGAGAGGACTCAGGCACCTTTTCCCCCTGAACGAGGACCGACTGCAGCGCATGGCGCACCTGCGCATACCGAAAGTATTCCGTGCCCTCAAGCGCATATTCCGACCGCAGCTCCTCGAATGACTTAATCCGCCCCTTGGTCAGCATGTCCCCCACCCTGGAGATGCCAATCAGATCCCATTTGTCGAATCCCTTAGAGTGCCAGAGATTCCCCAACATGTCCGAGTCGTACAACGGAGTGGCGAGGGTGAGCCTATCCTTCCATCCCAGGGAGTTCGTGACTGTCTTCCACACGTGCACCGCCACCCCGGTAGGCCCTGTGAGGGACCCAGCCGGTGGCTTCGAATAAAGAGCTCTATAATAGCCACCACCCCGCAGCAACCACCGGTCCATCGCAAAGCCGGGGCCAAGCGCCGGACCGTAGACTCCATGATTGATCGCGCTCAGTTGGGAGGCCCAATAGTATCTACGGATGTCGGGAAGCGCGATACCCCCGTCGTACCAAGGGAGAGTTAATTTTGCTATCGCTATACGCGGTCGGCCGTCCCACAGCAGCGAACGCTGCAGACTCTCAACCTCCCGAAAGTAGCTGGCCGGAACCAGCTCCTGGGTGTTCTGCAGGACATAGAGAAAACGGGGAAGGGACATCATTTTGAATAGCGGCGCACGGCCAAGGAGGGAGAGCGGCAGCCGCCGCCAGCCCGCCACGTCCCGCCGCAGGCGCGCCAACGGAGGGAGCAGGTTCCTCTCATACCGCACCATTGGGTCGGCAGAGATATAAATCCCAAGATACAAGAAACCCTCCCGGGCAATCTGGATCGGGCAATTCCGCGGGGGAACCGGGACGTCCCCACACAGGGCATACAGATATGACTTACCCCAATTAATGGTTAGCCCCGAGTTCCTCCCGAAGGAAGTCAATATGTCGCAAACAACTATAAGGGACTTCCGGGGTGAAGTAAGATAGAGCAGAATATCGTCGGCATAGAGGGAAATGCGGTCTTCGTGATCAGGGGACCATCGAATCCCCCTCACGTCTGGGTGCCATCGTATCCAGGCCGCCAGCGGCTCAAGGGCGAGAGCGAACAACAGCGGCGATAGAGGACAACCCTGTCTGGTACCCCTCCCCAGATCGAAGGGACGGGACGCCCTACCGTTAACTGCGACTTTGGCGAGAGGTCCTTCGTATAATAGCCTTACCCAGCCCACAAATCCGGGCCCGAAACCGAATTTCGCAAGCGCAGCCCACAGGTATGCCCACTCCACCGTGTCAAATGCCATCGTTGCATCGAGCGCAGCCACCATGGCCGGCTCCCGCATCGTCCCCACCCTTGCCATCACCCCATGGATGCGCCTAAGATTCAACGCGGTATTACGATGCGGGATGAAGCCAGATTGGTCAGGGTGGATCAGATCCCCGACCACCCTGACCAGCCGGTTTGCGAGGATTTTGGCAAGGATCTTCGGCTCGGCATTAAGGAGCGAGATCGGCCTGTATGAGCTGCACCGGTTCCTGGGCTTGCCATCTTTATGGATGACCACAATCGTTGCCAGACGCTGGTCAAGTGGGAGGCAGCCCGTCTCCCGCGCCTCCACAAACATATCCCGCAAGTGCGGAGCGATCTTGTCCGGTCGGAGTTTGTAGAGCTCAATTGGCAGGCCATTCGGACCCGAGGCCTTGCCCGGGCGCAAGGAGCGGATAGCCCCCGCAATCTCGTCGACTGTGATGTCGCCATCAAGATCATCTCTATCTATGTCGGAGAGGCAAGGCAGGGCAAGGTCGCGCAGGAGCTCACATGAATCCTCCACTGGCCTGTCAGACACGGAGGTATAGACCGTGTGGAAGTAATCCGCAAAGCACTGGACTATGCCGTCCGGCTCCGTGACCATGACGCCATCCTCCATCACAAGGTCCGGCACAACCCGATTGACCCGCTCCTTTTTATCTAGCCACGCGATCAATTTCCCGGCCTTGTCCCCGACGTCGTACAGACGGCCCCGCTGTTCCCTACTCAGGGCTTTGGCCGCATCCGTCACGAGGGCCCTGTACTCCGATTGTTTAAGGCTCAACTTGTGCAGCGCCTCCGATGTGACCTCCCCTTCCAGAGCCAACTCTAGATCCGCGATCTCCGCCTCAAGCCGGGCGACCTCCGCGTCTCTACGACGCTTGGCCACTGTTATCAAGGAGAGGGCCTCACCCCTAATCACTGTTTTGAACGCTTCCCACAAGGACACCGCCGAGGTGACCGAACCAAGGTTTTCTTGAAAGTAGCGGTCGACCGCCCTCAGTACCGCACTACGAGTCGCAGGGTCCCTGAAGTACCACGGGTTAATTGGGGCCACCCTACCACCCACTCCTCTGCCAACATCCATACAGATCCACACCGGGGAATGGTCAGAAATACCTCGTGCCATGTGCCTGGCCTCAGAGACGAAGGAGGCGTGTGCAGCTGGGGTAAGGACATAATCAATTCTAGAGAGACTGCCATGCGCCCCTGAGTGGAAAGTATATTGTCGTTGTGTGGGATGCAACAGTCGCCAACAATCAACCAGCCCAAGGTTATCCATAAAATCAGGAAGCCACTTCTGAGCCCCCCCCGTACTCCTCTGCGGGTGTCTGTCGAGCAGGCCAGAGCCAACCGCATTGAAGTCGCCACCCACCACCAACATTCCTTCTGGGAGATCCAACAATGTCCTCTCTAAGTCCGCTAGTGTAGAGGGCTGCAAAGCAGGGGGGACATAAACCGACACCAGGACCAGGGTTCTGCCCTCCCACCACCCCGCTACTGCCGCAAAGCGCCCCCTATCGTCAACGGTAGTGGAGTCAACCTCGAATGGCAGGGAGGACCTGACTAGTATTCCCGCCCCTCTAGAACCCGAGGAAAACCCGGAATGTGCAACAAATTTATAGCCTTTACGATTGAGTGCATAGCACGTGTTACCAATCAAGTGCGTCTCTTGCAATAAGACAATATCAGGGGTACATCGCTTCAGAAATTGCAGGACAATCCCACGCTTTATACGATCCCCCAAGCCATTTACATTCCAACTGAGTATTTTTAGGCCCCTACCCCCCATCCCAACATGTAAGAAGACCACCACCCCCCGCGTGGAACCAGACCCGAGTCACGGAAGCTTGCATCTTTACGCCTTGCATAACAAAAAACAACAACAACCCCAACAACAACCCACATCCACCCCCCACCCTGCACCCCTGCGTAAGCTCTAAAGTGCCCCCCAACTTGCAGTGTGCCTGTCGCCCCTTAAACTACTAATCTACGAAAAGAACCCCAGAGGAGGAAAAGGCTCCCATACTGCCCCCACTACCCCCCGGATTATCAACCTCCCGGAGAAGCCGGAGTCCTAGTATTTAAGTCCTGGCTCAGTGTTCATCCCCACCACCATCTGCGCCACCGGAGCGTTCCACGCCAGTCCGTCCTTGGGGCAATGTGTCCAGCCGGTCTACGACCATGTCAGGAGATTCAAAAAAGAAAGTCCGCTCTTCGAACACCACCCGCAGCCTGGCCGGGAAGAGCATGGCATATTTTAGTCCCATCTCACGTAATCTTCTCTTGACCGCCAGGAAGCCTTGCCGTTGCTTCTGCACCATCTGGGTAAAGTCCGGATAGAAACTGACAGTAGTGTTCTGGAATGGCAGCGGGCCGGCCACCCGCGATGTTTGCAGAATGGCATCTCGGTCCCTGAAGTTAAAAATCCTGGCTACAATCGGCCTCGGGGGGGCCCCCACCTTGGGCCTCCCGCCAGGGACTCTGTGGGCCCGTTCGACAGCAAAGAACTTACTGAGGCCTTTGGGCGCCAGATGGTTCACCACCAGGTCCTCCACGAACAGGTCCACCGACTGCTCCTCTGAATTTTCCGGGACCCCAATGATACGCACGTTGTTGCGCCTTGCACGGCCTTCGAACTCTTCCAACCGTCGGGCGAAGTGATCATTTGCCGTCCGCAGGGTACGGACTTCCTGCTGAAGGCCGGAGACGTCGCCCAGGAGACCGGCAGTCTTGAGGTCCAAGGACTGAACCCGCTCATTAGTTTTCCCCAGGTCAGCCCGAACCAGATTGACGTCAATCGATATGGCATCCACTTTTTGTGCCAGGGTCTCAAATTGTTGTCCAATCGAGGTCTTCATCCCTTCGATGGCCCCCATAATATCTTGCAGGGTCAGTTCTGTGGGGGGAGGTGTCGCGTCCTTCGAGGCATCCAGTATCGGGCCCGATCCGCCCGGAGACCCCTTCTGGTGGGCATACCGGTCCATGTTGTTAGTCTGGGTGTAGCTGCCCCGCCTGGTACTCTTGGGCTTCTGTTTGTCGACGTCCGATTTGGTCGACATCGCAGTCTGCCTTGTAGACACTCTCCTTGCCCATACAGAGTAATCAACCATGCGACCAGTGGCTGGCACTACGCACGCCCCGTCCCGGGCGCTGTGGAGACTGGAAGGCGAAAGCGAAAGTGAAAGTGGAAACACCTCCCCTCCGCCGACCCGTCCCCAGCCCGGCCGCTGTTGTTCAATTAGTGCACGGGCACTGTGCCAACGCAAGGCCCGGGCACCGTGCGGGGAGTAGGCCACAAACTTCCAGGCAGTACAACTTCGGTCTCCGGTGGGCGATTTCGATCCGGACAGCGGCTCTCGCCTCAGCAACAACTCCCCTCCAATATTCCGGGCATCAAAAGCAGGATAGTAGACAGGATAGCTGCCGGAGGGAGCGAGGGTCTCGGGAGCTCTAGGCTCACGCGGCCATCTTGATCACGCGCTAAGCTCCTCCTCCGGAAATGTGCATCTTAATTCCAACGGGGGTGCCTGAGTAAGCATTGTCTCCATTTTTGGGGATTACGATCTGCTCTCCGCCCTGATGGGCTCCTTGAACCTGTCGGAGGTGGAGCAGATTCCCTCGCAGGCATCACTTGGACCGCTGTATAGTAATACGGTGGTCGGACGAGCTGTTGGATGGCCTTTCACCCGACATCGGAATGGGCCCAATGTAATGATGGTACTGGTGATACCCAAAAAAAAATAAAAGATGCTCTTCTGAGCTCCTCCACTAGTTAGCAGTCTAAATCTTAGAATAATGTCCAGCATGTGAATGTAAAATAGCCTAAAGCTGTAAAACTATTGTTAGAGGCAAGGTATTTGTAGGTCTGGTGTTAGCCTTGACTTTTTGATTTTATTTAAGTGACATTGAATCATTTACTTGCTTATAGATGCTTCAGCGACCACTCTTCATCCATTGGTTTGTTATTGTGTCACTCACTCTTTTATTCCACCTACTACAGCTTACAACATGGGGCAGTGGGTCAACCCACTTCAGCCATTGGCTAACTTCACTGTCTGGCGCATTCTGTCCTTTCACCAGGAGCATCTCCACCCATATATTATTCCCCTGAATGCCAAAGTCTGCTTTAGCGGTTTACTTTTAGAGACAAAAAATATCTTTGCTTTTAGCCTCTGTTTTTTCTCAGATTGACAAAGACCTGCAGCTTCCCCAATCCTAGAGTTCCTGCAACAACCATGATAAAACAACAAAACCAAATGTCTCGCAGAGAACGGCAGATCTACTGGCTTTGCTAATGCTTGTCTTTTTGTGGTTCTGCAGAGTCTCTACTGACTGACGGTACAGAAGGTTCAGTTCAGGTTCAGCAGAGCCATTACTGACTGCAACACTGTCTATATTGTGTGATTCTGAGTCTGCAGGTTTTATGCGTTTGTCAAGCTGGTAGAAACGGATGAATCTGGTTTTCAGGTACTCCACAGGCTTGGTGGTAATCGGTGATTCTTTATCTGCATGATCTCTTTCCCTCACACTAACATTAATATATGTTCATGTTGTTTTCAGGATTTTAGCGTGATATTTTGAAATAATGGCAGCTGAAAACTCTTCAATTATTAAATTACCAACTCTGGGTCGACCTCTTCAACTTGGCATGCTGTATGACTGCCGCAATGATTCATTGATTCCAGGTAGAAATGAACACTATATTCTGTAAATTGAAATTTTGTAAATGTGCCTAACTCTTCTTCCTACATGCAGCCCTCCTCAGTTTACTGTCATTTGTTCAGAAATCTAAACTCGTGAGTTCTGTGAATTATTCTTGGAATTAGAACATTGTTATCTCATTAAGCATATAGACATGGCATTTACATTTCTAGCTTTCCTCTTTAGACTATTCTGAAGATGTTTAAACTAGGCCTAGGTGACATTTTGTTATGCCAACATACTCTTGCGTAATTTTGGAAATTGCGCTTTACACTTGTGTTGGAAATAGGGGTCTCTGGTTGGCAATGGTTTGCACCTTTGTCCAAATAGAGACCCTTACTTCTAGTCAGGATAAGGGGCATACACTACTGAAATAACCCCTGCTCTCACCCCCTTGGTAGTTTGGCAGGAGCAGTCGTGGCAGTGTGTAAAGCATTTGCACATTAACCAACAATAACACAGTGAAAACATTACAAAAGGACACCACACCAGTTTTAGAAAAATAACCAATATTTATCTGTGCAAACAAGACCAAAACGATGAAAGCCCAACATACAGTAATCAACAATAGGCACTTTGCAGAAATAACTTCTGTCCACAGATACCGCGGTTCTGAAAACAAAAGAAATCAACTGTTCCGGCCGACCGTGTCAGACCGGTCTGGCTTTAGTGTCAGCAGACTTGTAAACAGTACCTTTGGTTCCGGCCAACCACATCGGTGCGAGCCTGTCGTGGCAACCGTCGCGGTTGTGATGTGAAGTGTAGCGGTGTGCGGTGCACTTAAATCGTGGTGCATGTAGCGGCTGGGTGACGGTGGGTGTAGGAAAGTAGGATTTGCTTCTTATGGTTACCCCCACTTTTTGCTTTATGTTATACTGTTTTTGACTAGTCTGACTGGGATCCTGCTAATCAAGTCCCCAGTCTATCTGCTATCTCGCTAAAATATTATGTCATGTACTTCGGTACCCTCCTGATTGGATACTGGGGTATCTTTGTCAGTCCCTAGTATATGGTACCCGTGAACCCAGGGCATAGGTACCCCAGGGGCCTCCCATGGACTGAAGCATGTATTATGCCACCCATGAGAGGCCATGCAAAATGAATCTACAGGCCTGCCATTGCAGCCTTTGTAAGTTGGTGCATGCACCACTTACTTAAGATATAGGTTTACTATATCTAAGGGTCACTATACTTAAAACCTATAAGTCACCCCTATAGCAGGCCTTGACAATCCTGAAGGCAGGGTGCTTGGTTCTAAGTAAGAGGGTGCCACTGCACCAGCAGGACACCCCTGCAGCCTACATAGTCCATTCTCCTGGGTTGTTAGTGCTATAGCCATTTATGACATATAGAGTGGCATTATGGTTCCACGTGATGACCAACTCTAAAATGGCTAAAAGTAACCCTATCGTGTTTGGTGTCAAACATTGTGGAATCATACCCCCACACCGGTAACCGTTGTGGGAGGTATGATTCCACCCATCAGAAACGAGCTTTGTGATTTCCTTTTTGTTCCTGTACCAGCCTTCTAGTCCCAGGCAGCCCAAAAGGGTTGCTGCCGACCAGAGACACATTTCTGCCCTCTTGCTGCTGAGCCAAGCTCGAGCAGGGGAAGGCAGAACAATAGGCATCCTGTCACAGGAAGTTGTGACCACCTCCCAGACAGGATTTAGTGCATTAGGCCTGGGTGGGTGCGCTTGCCAGCGACCAAAAGTCTGCATGAGGGTCACATTTGGTGAGCCTGTGCATAGTCCTGTTCAAACCAGTCCTGGGAGCCGATGGCTTCTGCTCTAGCACGAAACTGGACAAAGGACATGGTAGTAACCTCCTCACTGTCCTGACCCTCCCCTGGTAGGGTCCCCTGAATCTGTCCAACCCTCTCCCGTGGGTACAAAAGGGGCTTACCTGGCTGTAGGACCCTAGATTCGACGTGGAAAAGATTTTGATCAAGAAACCACTGACCTTTCCCTATTAAGCGCCCTTCACAGTTATAAATTATACAGAATCTACATCATTTTGAGTCAATAAATACTCTCTCAGAGGTGTCCAGATATCTGTGGGTCTGGAAGTTGACGACAGTTCCTCAACATATAATTCCAGCTGGTCACGACAGTATATCATATCTTTTACCCACATATCAGCTTTTGGAACCAATTTGCTTTCCCATGTAAATAAAACTCGCCTCTTAGCAAGTAAGAGGGCCACTCTCACAAACCTTCCCACAGTGGCCTTGATTTTGGGGACATATCCCAGGAGGCACTCCAGTGGCGTGCATTGTAAAACCTGTCCCGTCATAGTGTGTATAATAGTAACAACAGTTTCCCAATAATTGAACACTGGAACACATTGCCATGCCCATTTTGAGTAATTTAACAGGAGTGTAGTACACTTGATGCAAAAACTTAAAATGAATGATTCTCAGATTACTGTTGAAAGTCAAATGGCCAGTCAGCGCACAAATCTGTTCCCTGTCATTAATCGGGGGAGTCAGTATAGCGTTCCATCGCTCCAGACTCCTGTCTGGTCCATGGACTATGTCCCCCTGAACCGCTTTGTATAACTTAGTGATCAGCTTCTTCCTAGTTGGGGCTACTATCAATAATTGTAGGGACTTAAGTGGTTCCGGCTCATCAGGAAAAGTAGTGTAATGGTCCCTCACTGCACGCTTCAATCTATAGCAGGTGTACTGAAATATCGGGGTGGGATTTTGGATGTAATTTAAGTCGTCGTCTGTAATGTACTTTCCCCCAGAGTATAGATCGCTCATATGTGTGATTCCGGCCTCCCTGAGAGCAGTTATAGGCTCAGTTTCACGTGTCACGGATAGTGCCATGTGCCCTCCAAGAGGCAGTGCTGGCGCGTACAAGGGGAGTTTGTGTGCCCGCCTGCCAATCGCCTGCCAGGCCGCAACAGTGGTGTCTATTGTGTTGATCTCTGTCCTGGGCATCTGTCTATGAGTATGTGTGATGACGCTCCTCAAAGGCACAGGGTGAGCGTCCCCGTCTTCCACACCTCTGCCCTAAATCTCCACGTAAAGGGGCGGTGCGGGTTAGTGGGAATTGATATATCAAGGACAACAGGGTTGTGGTCACACAGTGTACGCTGGAGCGTGTGAACTTTTTCCACCCACCCATTGGCCTCATCATTAAGCAGCCAGTAGTCCAGCCGTGACCAGCTGTTAAACGCAGGAGTTATGTGTGCCCTCCAGCACTCCCTCATTACACAGTCACCAAACGTCCAGCAAACCCATTTCTGTCATGGCGTCCCTTATACAGTGTGCAACGTTTTGGGTGCGCACACCTGATGGGTTAGATTTATCCACTAGAGGATTGAGATGGGTATTCAGGTCACCTCCCCAAAGGATCGCAGACTCAGGCCAAGTGCGCAATATATTAATCATGTGCAGAAAAGGCGTTGTGTCATCTACGACAGGGCCATACATATTCACCACTGTCACCAGCGCCATCCCCAGCTTGCCCTGCACCATGGCCCAGCGGCCTTCAGTATCTACGCAGTTATGTATAGGTTGGAACGGTACTCCCTTTTTAATGAGAATAAGGACACCCCTTGAGTAGGTAGAGTATGATGAGGCCAACTGGTAGGCTGCCCATCTGCACGCCACCTTGCCCTCTATGTATTTGCTCAGGTGGGTCTCCTGCTAAGGAGCGATCTTCACAGCATGTCTATCCAACTGTGCTAGCACTTGCCTAATCTTCTTAGGCGTATTTACACCCCGGACATTCCAAGTTATACATTTATAAATTTCCCCCGTCATCTATAATGATAAGCAGGGCAACTGATATAGCGTGATATTATTCAGAGCTTGCACATATATCTACATACAACGCAGGTATCATTCCAGTTCCAATCAAAGTACCTCCAACATATTAAACCAAACCCACCCAGTCCTCCCCCCACCCACTTCAGCAACCCCAATTTGCCAAAGACAAGACCCTCATGGAAAACCCAACCCAATAAAAACAACATCATGTAACATGTCAAGTGGGGAATGTCCATTGGGGGTCGCAGCGGCGAGGTCCACTCCCAGATCTAGGTGGGAGGGGGCCGCAGATAACCCATTTTACCCTACTACCCATAGCCAATCCACTGGATCCGTGTTAGGGGACATGGTGTAGGGCACCGGATATAGAGACCTGTAGCTGCAACAATATGCTATGAGGCATAACCCAATTCATCAACTGCATGACTCAGTAGGCCTATAATGTCCCATCTTTTAACATTGATATACTAGCAGTCATGGTTACAATAATACACCAGATATCTGAGGGGTGCCTCATTCCGTGTATGCTGTGTGTAGGCAACATATACTGTAAATATAACAAATGAAACATGCAGAGCGACTCTCGGCACTATAGTTGCACACACAAATACAGACATACAAAATGCATTCGCAGGGCTCAGGGCCCCTTACTACTGATGTGTGGGCCGGAGAACTACGCTGCCGGCGCTGGGATCTGGCGTGCTCCATGGCCTGCTTATGGTTGGCGAAGATCTTGGCGTCATCTGTCTCTCCTATTCCGCAGCCGTGCCGGATAAAGCATCGCATACGGGATCTGTTCTTTCATTAGTAGTTTCTTCACGTTTTGGAACTCCTTCCGGGCCGCCTGTACTGTCGCCATAGAGTCCGTGTAGAATGATAGAACATTACCCTGATAGTTTATCGTGCCTTTTTGACGTGTGATGCGCAGTACAGTATCACGGTCTCTAAAATTTAACAACCTGGCAATGATTGGTCTTGGAGGAGCGCCAGGAGGAGGGCGCGCTGCCAAGGATCGATGAGCTCGCTCCACAGTAAACATGGTTGAAAAGTTCTCGGTGCCACATACGTCCAGCAGCAATGTCTCCATGTAGTCTTCTAGGTGCCCCACATTGGTGGATTCCGGAAGGCCTAAAACGCGCATGTTGTTGCGCCGAGACCGCGCTTCAATGTCTTCGTTCTTCGCCTGGATAACAGCAAGCAGTTTCGTGATGTCGGACGTTTTCGTGTCAACATGTTGTAGTCCATCTTCAGCGTCGGAAATGCGCTGTTCAGCTTCTCCAAGCTGCACTGCCTGCTTATCCAATTTTGCTGAAAAATGGTCCATCCTTCGTTAAGGGCTTCAGTTTTGCCATCTATAGCCTGTAGACTGGCCTGAATGGCAGACAGCGATTTTTCGAGTGCAGTGGGGGCCTGGGACGACAAATGTAGCTCCGAATCTGATGCCGCGTTCTGTGCGGACTTGCCACCCTTCCGCAATTCAAACGTGAGTCGTGGCTGGTTTTTCTCTGGTTTTCCCATCTTGTATACCGCAACTGGGAGGCACTGCGCATGTAGAACACAATGCAGCGGGCGTCGTGGCGGCGAGTGTGCACTTAAAGCACGATCCAGAAGACTGTTGTCTGCGGTGTCAAAGATCAGCCCGCGATGATGTTGCAATGTGTACCGCCGTACCTTACTCCTCAAGGGACCGGTATTCTCTGCGCCTAGAAGTAGGTTGGGTATGTGTTGGGCCCAGGAGTAGTAATTCTGTGAGAAGGAGCCCCCGTGTTGTGCAACGCTCTTTCAATAGTGCAGAGCAGCAAGCTGCCGCCCCGATGATATCCGCAACAGTTATGAGGCCAAAAGTCTCTTGCGTAGTGGTCCAGCCCTTAAAGTGACAGGGGGCACGCATTCAGGAGGCCATGCGGGGTGGAGAACAACCAACCCTTCCAGTACTTATGTGTTATGCCTCCAGGTCCTGACGTGGTGTAGTTTAAACACAGCTCGGTCTCTTCTTCCGTTTGGCAGTATAATGGGACCACAGAGGCTCCCGGCGGCGTCACCGTAGCACAGCGCACTTAAAATGGGGCACACGTGCGCCCTGGCATTCAGTGTTTCAGAGTCCAGGGGTTATTCCAGGGCGGCCCAGGCAATACTGACCTCCCGCCCGGGTGGGCTCCGGAGGCAGTGTGTCCGTCGCCTTCACGGCCTATTTGCGGCCTATCTGCAGGGCCGGCGTTGGCCGCTCCCGTTCTGTAGGCACCCGGTCACGCTGTGTGGGCCTCACTCGCACTTACTTCACCAACCGGCGCAGGCTCCCAGCCTCATCCAAGTCACACCCGGAGCCGCTGCTGCAGACAGCACCTCTCCTGCTGCCCTACGATCGTCACCAGATGCTTCAGCTCACACCCCGGGCGCCGTTAGGAAGCTCGGAAGTCGATTCCGCCATGTCCATGCAGCCGCCATTATCTCGGGTCCGGGGTGCGTCGCTGCCAGTACAGCATCCCCTGGGGCCTCCGGGGAACAAAACACTATTATATCGCCCTCGGTGTCCGCAGCGATTCTCTTCTGATTTTTGCAGTAGATGGCCTGGTAGAGGCAGGATTTTTACAAGATTTTAGTCGGTAGCCGGCAGAGCAGCACTACTGTGTGGCCATCGTGCCGAACACCAGGCCACGCCCCCAACACTTATCCTTACTTACAGAGGATGTGGACCTTCGGGATTTTTTACTAGGTCCCAGAAAGCCACGTCAAAATTTTTCTTATATGCTGTCTCTAATAAAATTTGGAAAATTTCCCAACAAGAAGCAGCTTAGAGACTACAAGAAATAGATAGGATTAACTTAGAAAAGGCATTAGCTGTAGTTGACAATGGTATGACTACGTTAACATCCAGGATTTATTCACTGGGCAATATTGTATCTTCTGCTATTGATGTACTAGAGCAAGATTTGTCCATGCTACAACACGGGCAATCACAATTACGTTCCATTATGTTATTAAGCTGTACGCTGCAATCATTGCACGCTGGCTATGTTCCTTGGCATTTTATCAACAGTACCTCCCTGTTTTCTGCATACAATCTGCCAGAAAAACAGATAAAAATGGCACAGAGGGGAGCAACATATACAATGCTGCGTATTGAAAAACTGGACAGATTACCTTTTACTGTGGCAGAATCACCGTCCACTGAGTGGTTAATCCGTGGGCACATAACTTTACCGGTCACAACTTTCCAGTTTCAATATTGCCTAGAACAACAACAGGCAGTTAGATATGAAGAAATGGATAGGGAATTCATCAAGGAATCTTGGGAATTACCGTACAGATTTCGATGCAGGAGTGGGGATCTTGAAGTGGTTCTAAGCGGTACTAACTGTGAGAAAGCCTTGGGTGGACCTCTCATATGCCAGGATATTATGCTACACGGAGCTTGTAATGGTTCAGTGGCAAACCTATCCTGTCATTTGAAAGGTACCCCGACAGCTGTGGTCACCCCGGTGTTCAGGCTTCTCTCAAATGGGAGTTACTTGATGCTGAACGATTAATGAGGTTGTTGGATGCTTCCGGGCATCGCATATCTACTAATCTTGAGCTCCAGGGTTACTTGCTGTATGCAAGTATTGTTACACTGACACATACAATCAGGGAGGCGCCGCTATGCCTTCATTAAATATTTCTCTTATACGGTTTGATACTCTAAGCAGAATGAAAGCCATGCTTTTACAGAAAACCGTGCCCTTAACCTCCGCATGGGAGACTTTGATCTCCAGATTGCAAGGTCCTTGGCTGAGATACAGGCACTAATACGTACGAACTGCCTTTTCCTTTTCGCAGAAATGGTAAATAGTATCTTTAACATATCTGATACGACAGGTATAGTCCACCTATTTAAGACAATAGGTTTGCGACTGTTAAGCACCTTTCAGACGGTCCTCGGAGTTATATCAAACTTTATACACTCCATATTTGTAAGCATTTTTGGAGGACTTCCGCTGATCTTGTTTCTAAAAGCAGGTATACTGATTGTACTTTTTCTGCTGCACAATGGATGTCCCAGTCATCAAGGAGATGGAAAAAGCACTCCTGCAGCACAAATACAGTGATCGCATGGTACAACATCTGGGCACACCTCGCCTGCGGGAACTAAGTGCATCTTGGTTCCTGTCATTTATACCAGTCTGGATGGACTACATCTTACCTGTCTTACCTCCGATGCCTGTTCTGCGGAGAAGAGTGCGTGTTAGATCTGTGTCTGACATTTCCATCATGTTCTGCACTGTCCCCAGCGTATTGCTATGTTGATGGCTTCATTCTTGGAGCCACCTCAGGAACTGTCTGCTCCTGTTAGTAGGGACACCGGCTCCTCCACGAACACCCAGGCTTTGGATGGTGTACAGGCTGCCCCAGCATCGGCTGCAGGCAGTACGGAAGATCATCTGTTCTCAATTGATGTTATCTGCAAGGTGTTACAGGGATCGTACTCTGCGGAGGCAGGCAACAGCGATGTTGCGCCTACCAGCCAGGACACACAAACATTTGGGCCCGTCGTGTGCTGGGAAAAATTCTGCCTTTTTTTTCAAAAACAAATTGACACTTTTTATGACCTGCATGGCTTTCTGATGCTTGTAGTCATTTGAACTATGTATACGCACGCATTAGAGCTATTGCTTGAGTGACAGTTTCAGTTTTAGCACTTTTTAGAGTTTCTTACATTTTTTTATTTTTTTTAGCAGAACTATTGTTTTTATTACATATGTTGGCGTACCAGTACCTAGACAGGTAGTACGTTAGAATTAGATTATGTTGTCCAGTCGGGGAGGGGGGCGGGGGGGCGCTAGAGGGCGCGCTGCGAAATGGCCACTTTCTTAAGAGGCTCCGCCGGTTGGGGACAATATCTGCAGATATAGATGGTGAACGGGTAAAAAGTTGTGAAAAGAACAAAGCACCGGACGTTGGAATGTGGCCGCCTCATACTGCAGTGTAAACAAGCACTTGATAAGGCTCAGAAATGGAACAAATCAGCGATACGAGACAGGAGCGATGAAAAAGCCTGGCGACCCTAAGATGGCGGCGCCCTGTGAATCCCACGACCAGAACGGATAATATGAAATGCGCGACATACTGGAATACTGCGGGACTGGAGGGGGCCCCAGTAACAGAAGTAGCATACCTGCTGGCACCCGCTGAAAAATACCGTGAGTGGAGACCCCCAGGCGAACCGCACATCCTGAACGGTGAGGGGCGCAAAATTGCTCTGCAAAATGGCGGACGCGAGCCGGCGAGAGACCCCCTACCAGACGCTGTAGAGCACGGCGCGCATGAAAGGCAGAGACCAGCTACAGCCCTTAACGCCACATCAATGAACGCTCGTGAACTCCTAGGTAGGGAGCAACAATCCTAAAATGTACTAGGGCGGCAGTGGAGGGCGAGGCTGTACTCAGCGGTTAGTGACACATTGAGGGACATCAAAAAGGGAATTAAATGGCAGCCAGTGGACCTGATATGCTACATGTTAATGCGCACAACTAGGATAGCGCCGGTGTGGCGTGATCTCGCTGAATAACTGTGTGCTGATCCCAGGAGACTGTGAAAACTAACCTGACACTGGGGTAAAGGAGCGGAGGGCGGTGTGTGCTGAAGATCACCAGGGGGCTCTGCGGTGAGACACACACGGATTGATATATCTCCCCAAACGCCTCTAATGCATGACGTGCCCCAATTTATCGAGGAGACCTAAATACCGCTGCTGTGGGCACTCTCTGACTACCCTAACATGATACTGGATGGCGGCATAACAGCCATACACATATTTGAATACAAACGAGTGGTGTTCGACGCTGGCGTGAACTGGTGCTCCTTCTTGCTATCGCCATTTTGGAGGGGGGGAGGTCGTCGCTACATAGCCAACTGAGGAGAGCGTTCTCAGAAATAAGTGAGAGGAGCCTGGTGCGACTGAAAATTCCCCACTAGCCTTGCGATAATGGGAAAACCAGATAGACAACAACCGAAGCTGTCCTTTGACATTAAGCGCCACGCTAAAGGCGCCACTGCGCACTCAGACACGGAGTTGGAGACAGAGCAGACAACGACCAAACCCATGGAGGCTGCTCTCCAAGCCATACAGCAAAGTCTCCACGCTATTAATGGAAAGCTGGACTCCCTCACTCAAAGGGTGGATAATACATCTGCTAAGCTGGATAAACAGGGTGAGCGACTAGATGCTGCGGAGGACCGTATAAATGCAGTAGAAGATGAATCACATAGTACAACCCGTAAATGCGAAGCCATGGAAAAGGTACTGGAGGTCCTAAAAAACAAAGCCGAAGATTTGGAAGTGAGATTGCGCCGCAATAATGTAAGAATTGCGGGTGTTCCTGAGAGCACGAACACAGGGCGGATGGAAACATACGTGGAAGGCATGCTGTGGGACATCTTTGGGGCTGACAACTTCTCTACCGTCCTGATTATAGAACGTGCCTACCGATCACTGGCTCCTAAGCTGCAACCAGGTGCTACACCAAGACCCATAATTTCCCGGGTTCTCAATTATAGAGACCGTGACGCGATACTGAGGATGGCTAGGGAAAAACAGCACATCAACTACCAAGGGAATGATCTGACATTTTATCCAGACTTTACAATGGCGGTGCAAACGGCACATAAAGACTTTAACCCTGCCAAAGAGAAACTTCGAGACCTGGGCATTGAATATGCAATGTTATACCCAGCCAGACTACGGGTAACATTGGATGGGAGAGCAACAATTCTACACATGCCAAAGGCTGAGCAGGACTTCATAAAAAAGGTTGCCACAAAGAAGAGGACGCAACAACACAAGGATATAAACCAAGATTCAGAGTAAGAAGCATTCACTGCTGTAATTCACATCGAGCTTCATTCAACACCAGAGCCTGAGAGAGCGGATGTGGGAAATGGACTAATCACATGCCCCACGACAGCACGAACCATGTACCCGATGAGACACAATGGACACTCCCACCCAGACAGGGATGTACTACAACTTTTTACTCCGTGGCACAGTGAAAAAGACGGTGAAACACCCTACTAGTGGAAACATGTGCGTCTCTGACGGACTACAAGGCGAGGGGCAAGTATTCCCCGTTGCTGGTGGTAATGTATAGTATTTGCAGCTGTTGACCTATTCTTTAATAAGGTTTCTGCTGTTACATGAGCTGATAGCTTTAGCACACCAGTGCGCTGTTCACCCTGGAGAGGGAGGGGGGTAACTGTATGCTACGTTATAATATTGTCACTATATATAAACCACTAACTAAAGGCTCTGAGTGACGGTTATGCCGCTATCGCCCCATACCTTTATCAAGGGAGACCTAGTTGGACCTATCTCCCATGTGCTGAGATAACACATATCACATGGACTACTGGGAACAATCAGATGCACCACTAAGGAGCATGTACAAACCCAGAACTGTGAGATAACATATTCACATGCGACGGTGCACTCAAGATATCGCTACTGATTTAGGTGCTATCAATGTCTTGAACTAAAGACCCGATGTATTTTCGAAATACCCGACCACATCCACTTGATGGATGGAGACGCGTGACCTCGGCGGTTCCCCCCATGTGGGAGCTCCCCAACACAGTTTTAGTTATGTTGGAAGTGTTGTTAAGGGTATGTCTTTGGTGTGATTGGGACGCCAAAGTGGGAGGGGGGAGGGCAGGGCAGGTATTGGGATTGTTTTTGCAGACTACTTTGGCTACAACAGGTTGTAATCACCCAGTCAGCTATCATTCACTATTGTCCTGTCAAACCATTCCAACAAGCAACAAGCACGCCACTCATATGCAGTACACACAACTAAACTACATGGATAGCACATACCAGCAGTTATAGATAGACTACAACAGGGACATCTCACCCTCATAACATGGAACGTCAGAGGGCTAAATAATCCCAAAAAGATACGTCAGGTGCTTGCTTATTTAGATAGGTTGCATGTCGATATTGCCTTCCTGCAGGAATCACATTTAGACCCTACACATAAATGTACAATAGGGAGAAGGTGGGTGGAAACAGTACTGAGCTCTGCGTACTCATCTTATTCAAGAGGCATGATGATTTTGGTGAAGAAAAGGACGCAGTTTCACATAGATAACACCGTAACAAATGAATTGGGTCGATATGTTGTTGTAACAGGACATATTAGAGGGCAGCAAATTGGTCTAATAAACACGTACGGCCCAAATGTGGATGACCCTGACTTTTATCGCACGATCTGGGGTCTGATAACTGACCTACCTGAAATGGCCCTGATATGGGGTGGGGATCTGAACCTCACACTGAATGAGCAATTGGACAGGTCGTGCCCCTCCAGGGAACCACATAAGAGGGCGGTAAGTGTGGTAAGGGATATTATGACAGCAGCTAAACTGGTGGATATCTGGAGATCACGACACCCAGACCTTCCAGAGGCCACACATACATCTGTGATCCACAATAACTGGTCACGTATTGATTATTGGCTGGGGACGGAGGAGGTAGTATCTTGGACACAGTGCGTAAAGCATTTGCCTAAATCCTTATCCGGCCATAATCCAGTGCTCTTTTACTGTGGTAGTTCCTCATTACACACCTCCACCATACGTGTGGCGTTTTAATGCAAAAGCACTGCTGGATTCCACATACACCGACACTATTGGGCAAGCCATTACAGACTATTTTACACTTAATCAACCCTCCACTGATGATCCTAGTTTGTTGTGGGAAGCCTTCAAGGCCACCATACGGGCGTTTGTATTAGTACCAATGCTGGGAAATTAAAAGACATTCGCACCCAGCTTGCTAAACGAGAGGCCACGTTAAGCGCTTTAGAACATGAGTATGAATGCACGAGAAACACGACTATACTAGGAGAAATCAGGAAGGTTATTTTGGAGTATCAGGAGTTTGCAGAAGATGAACTTAAATATCTAACAAAACGACAACACGCATGCATGTACGGTCAGGGGGGACGGCCAGGGCGTGTATTAGCACATAAAATCTGCTCAGGGTATATGCCTCAAGCAGTCATTTCTATAAAGGACAAGAGTGGTACATCCCATTATGACACACAGACCATACTGCGCTCATTTATGGAAACGTATGGCGATTTATACGCATCACGAGGCACTGCTACAAAGTACGAGATTCTATCTTACCTAGAGGATGTGGCGATAGCCTGGCTCTCGGATGCGCAGAGAGAATACCTCTCGCAATCAGTGACAGTGAAGGAGGTCACGGTGGTGGTCAAATCGCTCCCAAATGGTAAAGCGCCTGGCCTGGACGGCTTTACCTGCGAGTTTTATAAAGCATTTATTGAGCAACTGGCGCCTCATCTGGTGGAAATGTATGGGGACGCACATGACATTACAACATCATCCAGAGATATCGGTAACTCAAGAACAAGTGGGGACGGCCTTATTGTGACAAGTGGGTATAGCTACCATGGGTGATTTGTATGGCAACGGAATGTTTATAGAACCCAATGACCTGCTATACATTAGCAATCAGACATTGCTTTTCAGATTTGCATATCACAGGTTACAGGGTGCTATCAAGAAACTTTATCCCTCCTATCCTAAAGAGCCGTCGCAACTCAATGCTCTACAACTTCTTATTACCACACCTCACAATGCACATATGGTGTCAAAATTGTACATAACACTGCAGGGAGACATTGATGGTACTACGTACAAAGCGCTGGAGCGCTGGAACAACGTACTTGATACTCACCTTACAGGGGAGAAATGGGCGGCTTGTGGCACCATAACTAGTATGCTCACCCCGAACTACAACCTGCGACTGATAGACTATAAATACTTGCATCAAACATATCATACACCTGACAGGCTATATAAATGTGGTCTCAGATCGGATGCACAATGTCAACGTTGTGGAGCAGAGAATGCTAACTTAATACATCGTGCATGGCACTGTAATCCAATTAGCGCATATTGGGTAGAGATTGTACAGATGTTAAGTGAAATGGTGGGAGTTGTTATTGAGTGCACAATTCGTACATGTTCACTGGGACTTATCACTAATGTACGAGCTGCCAAACGTACATTTTGTCTGATAGCTCTGCTACTGGCTAAGCGGAGAATTTCATTGTGCTGGGGTAGTAGGGAGCCCCAGGGCCCAAACAGTGGATTCAACATATGGCCTATTGTAAAGATACCCTAAAGATTTATGAAGAGGAACTGCCCACTGGTTACTAACCACACGACTACTGGATGTATCTGGTTGACTATCTACAAGTAAAACAAATTGTGTAACTGTACATTGCGATATAGAACAAATGGTATAATTGATCGTACTGTTGTTTCCTGCAAAGTCTGGGAGGAGCAATATATCTGTACTGGAATCTGTATGTTGGTTGTTAAAATGTCGGATATTGTATGTCACTGTTAAAATGCCTATAAATAAAAAAAAAATTAAAAAATGTTGACCAGTCAGATGAGGAGTGGGTGTTATACCCCAATATAGGCTCAGGTAACATCCCAGCTATATTCATCCCCAGCTATATTCATCCCGACATTACATACATAACGGGTTGCTAGGACCGACCCTTTACCTAGTGACAGTACTGCCTACAGAACATGGGGTTTTCCCGGAACAATAGCCTCATACATTATGCATGAGGAACCTGGATTCTCGGAAACTCAGCAGGACTACCATCTTCTGCATAATAACTATGTACAAGGTTAATTCCCGACGTCATCCTAAGTCCAACAGTGGCACAACAAAGTAGAACCCCTGGGGATACCTTTGGGTATATAAACATCACATCCTGCTGAGATAGTCAGAGGAGATCACGACTTCCATGCTGTCACACTGACGCAAGACGCTGAGGTTCCTGCATGTAAACATTCCAGCTCGCAGTTGTCTGAACATCCCTTGCAGGGTGTCCAACTCGAGACCAAGATGGGGTCCCACAGTCTCTCACTTCAGGTCTTGGGGTTGACTTTATCCTAGAGGGATTCTTGGCTTAACACCTACACTCATGCTAGGTACACTTAGGTACATCTAGTTAGGATTGCATCGTAGGATTACGCATTTTATTGTCAAGTATTTTATACACTTGCCTGTATTCATGATTATAGCAAGATGGTAGAAATCTACCATCCCTTTACCTTTTCAGTGCTTCTAATGCTTTATATCTGTTACCGTGTGATGATTGTTTCAGCACAACTATTTTACGCTAGAATGATGAATGTTCAATAAATGCTTATTGAAAACGACCATATTGTTTGTTCTGTGTATCTCTCTGAGACGAAATGGGCACGAGTGACTGAGCAAGAAGTATTACACTGTTTCCACGATTCTGAGGGATCAGAGTTGTCATGTTCGATAGTTGCCAAAGAACTACTCTCTCCTTGATAAGAGAAGTTTCTAGTGGCACTGTGAGCTAGCTGGGATACAGGCCAACATACCCGGTGGGGATGTCTAGAATCAATCTGAACACCAAGCCCGCAGTGTATGTTGTCTAAAGACGCAGATCATGTATAGGTTTTATAGGAACTACACAACACTTGTCTAACCATGCCTATTTGACAAATTGACCCCATTTTATAGATAGCTCAGACAGAGTAAAGAGTTTATAGTTTTGTAATTTTTTATAGCAATTTTCTTTTTTATCAAATATGTGGGTGATGTTTACTTTCTGACCCAAATTAGTTTGCTCAATTCTGTAGATGTTTCATTTTCAAACACATATCAAATACAAACATTCTCTTCCAGTGCTACACTGCAAGGAACACCCCACCCTCTGACCTATTACAGTTAGTCCCAATTTTATATATTTTTGAAAGGTGAGAAAAAATCCAATACAATAAGGACATCATCACCCCTCTCTGACCTGTTTCCAGCTTCAGTAAGTCAACATTTTATCGACCACCTACCAAATCGTAATATTTGCCATACATGCGTTATTTGTAGTTTTGAAGGTCACTATCAAGTCAACTCTCCTAAGCCTAGAAAACTCATTTACAACCAGGCAATCCTGTTAAAAAGTAATGCTTACCCTCCCTGGAGCTTCAAGGACCAGATACATTTAAAAGCTTTATTGAATGCCAAGAATGTCTCATTTGGCTCTGACTGTAATGGAATAGCAATTACAAGCAGTTGTGGTTTACTACTGGAGGGTTTTGAGGAATAGAGACTCAGAAAATGATGGCGCTTGAATGGCTCTGCATAGCCCTAAGCCCATGCAGAGTTACAACTTAGAAAGTGGGAGATATTTATTCATTTTGAAAGGTTTAACACCATATTAAAATATAACTTTACCTCATGGTAATTTACTTTTTTTACACCTCAGATAGGTTGGGCAGTTTGGCGTTTCCAGGTGTACAGGGAACCACAGATGCATTAGTGACATCTGCGGGAAAGTAACACTGGTGTTCAAGAAAAGCTACCTTGGCGAGATGCATGGTCTGGCTAGTTGATTCAGAAATGTCTGGTTGGTGTTGTGAATAAGTGAAATGAGTGGTTGCACTATGAAGACCATGTGTAGCAGTTGGGCTTCAATACTTGTACCAGAGTAATTCAGGTGGCATTGGTGGAGAGTGACCTGCAATAAGGCTGCAGCTGGCAGGGAGAGTTTTCACCCTACTAGAAATAAAAATAATAATTGGCTGCAGATGTCACAGTACCCACTAAGAACTAAAAAGGGAGAGCATGTGCAGTATTGAGGAATGCATCTTCCACTGTTGGGGTAGACCGCACTAGGTCACCACAGGGCAAATATAGCAATGTACACATCCTTATTACTCAACAGAAGAGGACTGGCCAGAGGGAAACAGAGTGTGCTGCAGACAGCTCAAGTGACACCATGGGTACACTTCTGAACCCATTTGAAATGAGAGAGCAATAGGGAGTCTTCGTCTTGACTTTCTTTGGGAGGGGTGGAGAGAGTGGAACGAGATCTCATTAATTACAATCTTGGGTTCTTGCTGGGAAGCACTTCAAAAACTGCAACCTCCAGTTTGTAAACTCATTTGAGGGTGCTTCTCAGTATGCATGGTAGTTTGCCTTCAAATGTTTCAGATTGCGGCACCAGAAAGCATTTATCTTCCAGTTTTTAAGTTTGCACCACTTAACTTTAGGAACACTTTTATTTTTAAAGACATCTTTCAGCAAAAGTGTAAAAAAATATAGTCTCTTTAAAATTTGTAAAGTGTATTTAATGAACATGCCCAACCGGAGACGTATTTTTCCTTTTTAAAAGTGATAGTTTTCAAACATGAATTTAGAAACTTTTAACCCCCCCGACCCCACCTGGACAGCAATGCCAATTGTGAACCAAGATGCAAGTAAGTTGTAATGTGCACTCTTTGGGTGGCCTGGGCTCCTATTATACCTTAACAACATTATCCTTTACATGAGAGGGTTTTGTAAAGCGCACATCCTAAATTCATGTGTTTCGAGGTCCTCTTATATGTGATAACGAAGAAGAAAAAGGAGGGAAAATGAAATAAAACTACTGCCTTGGATCACACAATTTGGTTAAGTGGAGAAGCCGGGATTAATCGAAGGATTTCTGGTTTAACAATTCAGCCACTAGATTTATATGCTTCACTTGGTGGATACATGGCGGGAGCATCACCCACTGGAGAGGGCCTACTCCTTTTATTCTACCCCACACGACCTGCATGTGCGCCTGGATGGCATATTGTGCTCTCCGGGAGTGCAGGCTCTGACTCGCCATAGTGAATATCTGGCGAAAACCATCTCGGACCACAACCCCTGTCTGATTATCGTACGCTGGAGCAGGCAGCGTCAGACGATACCCACCTTGCGCCTGAATCCGCGGATGCTGGAGGACTCTGTCTTCCAGGCAGAAGTCCAAGATGGGATAATACATTATTTCGCAGAGAATACGGGGACAGCATCACAGAGGGCATGGGAATGGGACTCGTTCAAGGAGGTCATCAGAGGGATATGTATTTCCTCCACATCCGGGGTCCGGAAAACGCTTTTGAGGGACATAGAGAAGGCGGACTCCACGCTGCGCATCACGGAAAGGGCGCATCACTCGGGGGAGCAATCCCAAGAAGAGGTGGCCACAGCGCGCGAACACGTGGCGGTACAGGTAGAGCGGCTCCGCTGTTTTGACTACGAGACATACCTCACTAGGGCGCACGCAGAGAGGGACAAAGTCGGGTCGCTCCTGGCCTGGTTGGCGTATCCAAATGCGCGCGGCACCCCCATACTCTCGCTGACCACCGGGGAGGGGACGATGGTGTACTCTCAGAGTGAGATTAATGGTCAATTTTTGGCGTATTACACCTCCCTCTATACTAACACCATGCAGGATGTTCCCGGGGAACTGGAGGAATTCCTGGCAGCAGCCCACTTACCGAGGCTCGCTCCCACTCTCAAGGAGACGCTGGGTGGTGACATTTCGCTAGGCGAGATTCGACTAGCGATTAAACATATGGCGCATAAGAAGACTCCGGGGACAGATGGGCTTCCTGTGGAGTTTTACGCGGCCTATATGGACCTGCTTGCCCCACAGTTGCAGTCAGTCTATAGGGAGGCCTGGAAGGAGGGTCAGTTGCCCACCTCTACACGTGAGGCGTTGATTATACCGCTCTTGAAAAAAGGAGGGGACCTGGGTGCCAGGACGGCATATCGTCCGCTCTCCATGCTAACAGTGGACTACAAAATTCTGAGCAAAATCTTGGCCACGCGACTATTGGCACATATGCCCACCTTGATCCACCCGGACCAGGCCGGGTTCATCCCGCGACGGAACACGTCGACGTGTATCCGGAGACTGCTGCGGGTCATGGAGGTGGACTGCATGGACTACCCGGCCGCCTTGACACTGTCGGTTGATATGGAGAAAGCCTTCGATAGTGTGGAGTGGCCTTATCTGTTTAGGGTCTTGCAGGAGTTTGGTTTGGGGGATGGGTTCGTGCGCTGGACGAGGCTGCTCTATACTAACTCGGTGGCTAGGGTGCGAACGGGGACCACGATATCGGCTCCCTATCCCGTACGACGGGGAACGAGGCAGGGTTGCTCGCTATCGCCATTGTTGTTTGCCCTGGCGGTCGAGCCATTGGCGGCCCATGCTCGACTGGGACGCGCGTATACTGGGCTGCAACTGCGGGGGGAAACCCATTATATTTCCCTCTACGTGGATGATCTATTGCTTTTCCTGGCTGATGCGGAGGGGGCCCTCCGGGGCGCCAAAGTACTACTGGAGGACTTTGGGCGCCTCTCGGGCCTGAAGGTCAACTGGGACAAGACTTGTGAGGATAGCTGTCTGCCGTACCTGGGGGTGCGCATCTACCGCACCCAGCACGACATGTTGGAGGGGCATGTGGGGAGGGCGATCGCGGGCCTGGCGGGCAGTATCGGATTCTGGAACACTCTCCCACTCTCGGTAGCTGGGCGGGTGGCGCTACTGAAGATGGTGGCGCTCCCACGCCTTTTGTATTTTTTCCGCACTCTCCCTATCTGGGTGCCGGTGTCGCTCTTCCACAAACTCACAGCCATGATCACGGGCTTTATATGGGGGGCTGGCAGGCGGCGGGTGGCGCTGACCACGCTGCGATGGCCCAGAGCCGAGGGAGGGCTCGCGGTACCCGACTTTGAGTGGTATTATTTGGCTGCCCAGCTACAATGGCTCACGCAGGCAGTGGCTCGGGAATTTAGAGGCCCTGAAGGCCCGCAGGGCAGAATGATCCCGCGACACGTGCTTTCTTTTATCGTTTTTCAACAGCGACTCGAGCTGTCACAATTAACGCTCGAAGAGCGAACGCTCCGGCTGTGTTGGAACCGAAGCCTGCGGAGGGCCGGCACTGCTCACCCCTACGCCCCGGAGATCCCTTTGGGTATGTGCACGGCCCTCCCCCACGGCGGGGACTGGTCTGGGCTGGCCCGCTGGGAGGACCTCGGGATACAGATGGTGGGGGACCTGTATCTGAATGGAGAGCTTCAGCCATTCCAGGGGCTGCAGGACTCTTTCGGGATCCCGCGGGGCGACTATCTCCTCCACGCGGCCTTGGTGGCAGCTTTACAAAAGCACTGCAACGCGGGGCTCTCGGAACCGCGGACTGCGGCCGGCTGTCAATATGTGGTCATGGCGGCGGGCACCAGAGAATGGCTACGGAACATCTTCCTTCCCTCCTCGGACTTGCGTTGAAGGGATAAATGGGAAATAGATATCGGGAAAACCCATCCCGAGCTGACGTGGCCCCGCTGCAGAGCTTTGTAAAGGGCCTGGAAGAGGCACCGTAGCCGGGGATTCGAAAGTCTGCAGCCCCTGGAATGGCTGAAGCTCTCCATTCAGATACAGGTCCCCACCTTCAGTATCCCGAGGTCCTCCCAGGGGCCAGGCCCAGACCAGTCCGTTGTGGGGGAGGAGGGGGCTGACTTTAAGCACATGTTCTGGTCCTGTGACACATTAAGCTGCTATTGGGAGGAGGTCGTCGACTGCTAGGCCCAAGTGACAGGGCGGGAATTGCGAGTGGAAATGGGAGTTTGTCTGCTGCTATGGTTTCCCCACACGCCGCGCACGATAATCACGAGCAAGTTTTGCGACCTGGGGCTGGTGGTGGCCAAAAGAGAAATCACCCTACACTGGAAGTCGAGGACGGGTCCCAGCTTCGCGAGGTGGAGGGCGACCTTTACCAAGTGGGCGGGTAGCGAGGGCACGCTCCGGCTGCAACTTGCGCTTCGGGGCAACGATGACAGGGCGCTGGACATGGCTCGGGCATGGGAGGCGCTGGTGGTTGACCTCCAGGGGTGGGGAATGGAGGGGGAGGGGGGCCCTGCAGCCCTGGAGCACCCGGCGGGAATCTAGGGGTGGAGTGACACTAGCTGGCTCGCTCATGAGGGCGGGGGGGCTTTCCTTTTCCTTTCTGCTTGAGCCTGATTATGGGGGTGGGGAGTAGCCCACGGCTCCTAACACAGCTCCTTACGAGAGAGGCTTATCCTGGTATCTGTCGCCACGGCACACTGACATGGGGGTGGAGGGAGGGCGCGTTTGTTCAGGGGAGGGTTGGGGGACAGTGCATTGGTAGTTGGAAGTGGCTCAGATTGTACTTGGACATGGGTTATATAAGCAGGTGGCGGCCACTGTCCTGATTGTAGATGACAACTGTGATTGAGTAATGCAATAAAAATTGTTTTTGCAAAAAAAAAAAAAATAGATTTATATGCTTCACTAAAGGTCTAGAGGCTTCTTCCTGCTCCGGTCCCCACACCCAAGGGCTAGACGACTTGGCGAGCTTCCTCAGTGGGCCGGTGAGGTCTGACAGGTTCTGTGTGAAGCGCCCGCAGTGTATTACTATTCTCAGGAAGCTACGAACCCCTGACACCGAAGAGGGAGCAGGGGCATCCTGAATGTCTTTCACCTTGTCACGGTCGGGGCCAATGCCCGTGTCTGAGAAGCGGTATCCAAAGAAGCTGATGTCCTTCAGCAAAAAAGTCAAATTTTTCACGATGAAGGGTCAGTCCTCATCCTTTGAGTAGTGCAAAGACTGCATGGAGACCAGTCCTGTGGGAGCATGTATGAGAATGTTATCACTCACATTCAGCACGCCGGGCAGGCCCTGTAGAATATTCCTCATGATGTTTTGGAAAACTTTGGCTGCACTGGAAATACCAAAGTTTAGACGGATGTACCTCCAAAGACCGGCATGTGTGGAGAATGTGGTGATGGGGCGGGAGTCTGGGGGCAGGAGGATCTGATGGTACCTCTATCGGAGGTCCATTTTGGAGAACCACTTGGAGCCCGACAGCTCCCCAATGATGTTGTCTATGGTTGCTGTGAGATGATGTTCACACTTGATCACCTGGTTAGGAACCCTCATGTCTACACAAATGCGGACTGCGTCTGGTTGTTTTGGCTTCTTCACCACCACGATGCGGGAGACCCACGATGTGAGGCCTCTCACACGTTCAATGATGCCTCTTTCTAAAGCAGTTTTAGTTCAGCCTCTACCTTGAGGCGGGGGTGGAAGGCAAATTTGCAATGCCAAAGTGCCACGGGGGCAACTAACTCATCGATGTGCAGACGAATAATGGCCCTACCAGGCAACCAATTCCATCAAATAGAGGTGCAAAGTTTTGCAGGGGGCAGTCGAGATCATGGGCATGCACACTGAAGGCGAATTGTATCAGGTTGAGGTCTTGGGCCGTCTGGCAGCTGAGAAGGAACCCCGATCCTTCTTGCGACATATACGCCTTCGCTCTCTACTGGGTTGTTGCAGGGATTCTGCTTATACACAGAACTATGCGTAGAATCCCAGGACCTCAGTGAATTGTGGTGTACCAGAAACTCACCTAAGAACCCAGAACCCAGTATCCGGCTAGCATAAGTGTCCCATTCGTTATCCGAGATTTAGCTCGGCGGTCCCAATGAAAAGACAACCCAGAACACGTGACTCAGTGTACTCTCAGGAATGGTGGGAATCGGAAATACCTGTTCGTATATTATTCTTACATCAGTCCACAACAAGAATAAAACAGAGACACGGTGAAAATAAAAAGAGTTTATTTTTATAGACCACGTGTCCTAAGATGCAGTACTTTGGCTAATACAAGCAGACAAATGATTATAATCAAAACCATCAGCATCGTTACAATACCATAGAATATGAAAGGAGTGATCATGTTATAAATGACAGTGGATACTACCACCTTCCCTTTACTAAGAAGCTAATATTATTATTATGCTAATAAAAGGTCTCTTAGGCTTGAATAGGGGACCCCATACCTCAAAGATCAGCTTAGTGAATTCACATCACAGAAGCATCAGGAGTCTTCTCGCAGGAAGGCTCGTCTTCGGTCTGAATATTAAACATGATGTCTGCAATATTAAAAGCACCAGCTTTCAGGTATTCGCAGCTGCCTATGTGTTATGGCTAAATAGTGGGTCGATCAACCTAGAGTGGAAAACATGCATTGTCTAACAACCCAGACTGTTTTGTCACACCATGTACAGACCAAGGTCGCTGCGCAGAGCCCGGGATGGTAACAACAGATTGCTCTCATGGGAGGCAAAGCTCGAGTCAGCAGTTTGTTTAATCAATAACATGTAAACGTGCAGTGTCGTGCGCAAAAGCAGCAAGATGGCTTTCTAACATCTAACGTGGTTATGCTAACTTAACAATGCATGGACGTATTACGGGAATCCTTACTACATGCCCCCTTGATCGAATCACTAACCAGTAGGGAAGAAATGAGAGAACGCAGAGTTCAATTTCGACAAAGGAGGACAAGGCGAATTCAAATTGAAATCAAGCAAAAATATAAAAAACCTCAAAAAGGGGAAAAAAATCAAAACAGATGCTGCTTAATCCAGCACTCAAAAGTCACAGATAACGTAAGGTTCATGACATGGCGGAAAAAGCATAGCAGAAGACAGTTCACTCAATCCATGAACGTGTATGCAGCATACGTAGCAACAGCTTCCAACAGAAAATCGTTGGCACTGCCACCAAAAGTTTCAGCCATCCAGTTAATCAAAGAAAAGGAACATACATGTTCTTCAATAAGCGGAGCCTCTAGCACGATCAGAGGGCAACCGACGTGTTCCTCCAGATAGCTCATATTCAAGAAGTCATAAGCAGCCCTTGCGATGTCCCAATTACCCAGGATGCCATGCGCCGCACCACAGGCCATAATCCGAACACCAGAACAGGCAAACTCGTGAGACACTAAGGGCCTCATCAGTCGATCATAATCCGGCACCGGAGACACCGTGTTGGTTAAGCACAAATCCAGAGGCCATTCAAAGGGACAATCTAGGCAGTGAAAGACAGGTTGCACGCAGGTGAAGTATGAATACCGGAAGGATAATCCATACGCCAGGCTCAAAGTCGCCAATGGCAGCGTACCATAATAGTCAAGCATCCTGTCACGAAGAAGATGCAGACGGGACAGGTTGTCGTGTGGCACAGGAAGAGCAGCCATTTCGTAGTATGAAAAGCAAAAGTAGCACCCCTGCCACCAGCGCCAGAATCAGCGGGACACCTCCAAAGATGCTCGAGAAAATAGAATGAAAAAATGCCGGAATTACACCAAAAATAGTTTGGAAGGAGGTCACGAGGCCGGAGCCCACAAGTTTAAAAAAATGAGCCAGGACCGTCGTGGACGAGGCATTGAAAATTGTTTGGATCAAAGCTCCAAAATGCAGGCGGAGGTCAGTATTTAAAAGCGCCTGTACCTCAGTGCGTGTATTTGCTACGTGAAGGACAAATGTTTCTCGGGAGGAAGTCAAAGGCACCTCCTTTTGGGACAATAGAGCTCGTATTCTGCTCATCTTGTTGAACTCTGCTTTCAAGGTCGGAATCGAAGGCCAGATGGAAACATCCAGCCGCCCATGCGGGGGAGGAAATAGAACATTATTGCAGCAGACTACTCTCTGCGATACAGTTACTATATATGGGATTCCCACTAACATCCCGCAGCAAGCTTCATTATTCAAAATCAAATAACTACCGTTTGCAAGCAGCGTGAAAGATGGTGTAATCACTGGTACTGGGATACCTTTGAGGACGCAGGCCAAATTCGGGGCGTGAACATTGCAAGCACCGTGCAACTGAATGTGCCTACATACTAAGGAATGATACGGTGTCGTGGTACATTCCTCACCCTTCAGATAAACCTCAGTACCGTCTCTAGTACATCTATACGTAAAGGGGAGGGACCAAACCTCATGCATGAAAGCGGTACCCAGCTGTTCATATCTACCCAGAGCATAGTGTTTCATACAGGACGTAAACTTAAAAAGCGCAAAAGGTAGAGTGATCAACCCATGTACTAACCACACGGCCGAATTCAGTTCCGCCACAGAGAAAGGTAACGGCTCCAATTTTTCAATATGTAACAAGGAATATGTAGCATCTTTCATGGACATGAACCGTTGTTTCTCAGTAAGGTTAAAGGGAAGAAATAAAGATGTTGTATTCAGATAGTCCCAAGGGACCTTTCCTGCCTTTAACGTTTGTAATGTCCATGCAAACTGCATAACAGAACGCAACTGGTTTTGACCATGATACAATACAGACATATCATCATGCACAATATCAACAACTGAAGAAACAATATTATCTAACGTATAAATTCTTGAAGAGAGAGTGTTAATGCTGTTATCTATAACGGCTAATACCTTTTCCATATTTGCTTGGTCAATAGCCCTCAATCTAGAAGCCGCTTCAATTTGCGACAATTTCCATACTTCGTTGTAAATAGCGTACGCCCACCTCTTTGATCTGCCACCCACAGGACTTTTAACAAAATCATTCAAATCTATTTTGTCATGTAATTTTGATAAATGAACTTTGACAGATGCCAAGGTGGAATGTCGCAGCCAGGATTGACATAATTTCCCTACAGAGTAGGTAGTTACTGTATGAGAGGACTCAAACCGAGGATCTACGCGTTGTTGAGTATACCCCGGTTTCAGACCTAGAAAACGGCGTTGACAGGTATCGGAACTGCTTTGCCAAACTAACCACCCTTCATTACTAAATTTCGAAATATTGAAAGATGTATTAGAAACTAATGACTGCAAAGCAGGAAGGGACAGATCCGTTTGGTTACCCCAATTTGGGTAAGCGCCCAGATCCGGCACAGAGGGGAAATTTAGTTTTTTAGTAGTGGCCAATCCGAGACAGGTGGTCTGGAAGATGGTTGAATTCAAAAACAACATATGATTTGGTATAAGACAGGCATGATGTAAAGCTTCAGTTCCTTGAACCTGCCACGGTTTGGAACCCCAAACCGATTTGAGATCTATACTAGCCTTCCACAGATCATAACCTTTGATTGACAACTCATCCATAAAGGACTTAGAATAGAGTAATTTGGTGTGTGTCAGTCTAACCTTCGAGGCAGACTCAGGCATAACTTTAAAATAAAAGGATACAGGGTCGGAAACACTGAAATCAGTAAAGTGGGTATACTTATCAACTAATGTAGGTGAACTACCGAAAGAGGGGGTGGGACAGTGTTCCCATTGGGTAAAATTTACAAAATTTCGAAAAGTGTTTGCCTTATGCAGGAAGTGATTGCCATAATGTTGAAAACAATACTGTTCTGCATAGTTAGCCGCATTTTCATATAAATCTTCTGCATCAAAAGCGGCATAATATTTCAAATCAGAAAACAGTGCTTCAATGGCATGAACATCCCAATCATCAGAACGAATGTTCTGCTTAACCACATCACCTATAGAAACACGAAATACATTAGGTACATTAATGACCTCTGTAGGACCATGAATTTGGAATTTAACAGCATCCCACGCAATTCCATCCAAAACGGGCCAGGCAGTAATATTCACAAAAGTCTGGTCCCTTTTCATGATGTGGGACGATGAGTGGGGGGCCAAAGTTCCATTGATGAGTCTAATCGTTGATCTCTCTTTGAGATAGTGGCCATCCACCAGGCGGAAAAACACTATTACAAATCCAATGGACATAAACAAAAAAATACTGAAAAGAAACAGCCAGATGTATGTCCAAGGGGTAACCAAAAAATGTCTTTTAAACCATCTAGCAAAAACAGCAATGTTCGAAGGGGGAGTGGAGGGCAATGAGTTAGTGTCAAAGGAGAAACGGGATTGGTCAACTGCCGTAGATTGTAAAACAGGCGAGTGACCATTTGTAGGATAAGCATACTCAGTCTCTTCGGGCAGACCACCAGCCGGTGGTAGTAACAAGGGATCAGTAACTGACTGCATCTCGATGGCAACATCAGACAAGGTGTTAGAAGCAGGAACCAACATTGAATTTCTTTGCATCGTCTGGCATGAAACTGCTGGAGTCAGACTAAGAAGTATCGGCCACTCGCTGAAGTTTGACATTGTCAATAGAGATGTACCTGTTTTCTTTTCGACCAGGAAGTGGAGGTAAAATGACTGTTCTTGTACCCTGCACTCCAAGCACTGGAACCGGTGCACGATAAGGGGGGCCGAACTCCTTCTTGTTCTCCACCTTCTCACGGACCAGGTCTCCAACTCGGGGTAGCCAGCCGACTACCGGAATCTGAAGCTCAGCATCAGACGTGGAGGGCAAGTGTTCCTTCGAAAGAGTGTCTCTGTCTTCTTGTAAAGTCTGCAAAACAGCACAGTGATCATCTACGTCAAAGGGTGCGGTCGACGCCGCCATGTCTAGACCATCAAGGTCTGGGACAAACATTCTGATTCCGAAGAGCATCATGTACGGGGTCCGCCCACCCAGAGGCCTTCTAGGGAGATTATTAAGTTCACGTTGGACGTTATACAAGTGGGCTAGCCAGTTCCGGCCTGTGCCTAAAACACGTGCTGTCAAAGATTGCTTTAAGTCACGGTTCATTCGCTCCACCACACTATTACCCTCAGGACGGTAGGGGGACGAAAATTTGACTTGGACCCCCAAATATCTCATAGCCTCCTTGTAAGCCTTAGAGGCGAACGCAGGGCCCTGATCAGAATGGAAGGTACCACACGCAAAAGTTCCCACAAAGACACGCAAATCCCTGATGACAGTCCGCGAGTCAGCACTCCTTTGTGGCCATACCCACAGAAAACGTGTGCACGAATCCACTGCAACCAAGATATACTTGTACGCAGTATCAGAAGAAAAAGGACCGCAGTGATCTAAATAAACACAACCAAATGGTTTATTAGATATGTACAACTGTGTCTGTGGTGGGCGCGCAACAGTGGAAGGTTTAATCTGTTGGCAAATGTCACAATCAAGTACATAAGCGCGCGCTTGTTTATATAAACCAAACCACCAGTAACGTTGTTGTAACAGAGATATAGTAGCGGACACGCCGGCGTGGGCTGACGCCAACCCCTCGTGCGCTGCTAATATCAAAGCTGGTCTGCAGTCCGCGTTGGGAATAATTCTGTCACCAACGTCGTTAATCCTCACTAACGGGACGTTATCAGGACTTAAGTGATAAAAATAACGAGAAGGAAAACCCTTCGGGTAATCACTTCCTTTCTCTGTAGCAGCAATAGCTGCCAAGATGTCATCATCAATCTTACTTTTGGATCTTGTAACTGCTGCCACTAAGTATGTAGCCACTGCGGTTTTAGCTGCCTCGTCAGCCAAGCTGTTACCGACAGCATGGACACCAAGTCGTTGGTGACCAAGAGTGTGAATAACATTCACAAGAGGGAGACGTTCTTTAAAGTTTGCCACTTGAACCCAAAGCAATTTATGCTTAATTGTGCTACCTTTGGTATCGCGGTAATCGTTTTGAGACCAGAAGTGTAAGTTGTCATTGTAGGACTGGACACAATAAAAGGAGTCACTTACTATAAGAGTCTTGACTCGGGGATCAGCAAACTCCAGTGCAAGCACCAGAGCCCGGAGCTCCGCCAATTGCGCGGTACAATCACCCAATGACTGCGTATGCACTGCATCAGATTGGAATTCACCATTTACGAATGTACCTACGACAATTGCGCAAGCCGCAGAATAGGCGTGCTTCGATCCAATCGCCGGCTGCGCCGAGCCGTCAGTGTATATGACACAATGGTATTCTTCGAGCGGGCGCAAAGACAGAGGAGCCGGATGAACGAATTCATACTGCAAGTACTCCTGAGTCTGTAAAGAGGCGTCAAAGATATAAGTGACATCTGGTGATGTCAGAGTCGTGGCCCATTGTATCCACCATGGATGCAAAGCTTTAGAATTTGGTAAACTTGCTTTAGTCACTGCCTCTAGGGCAGGATACGGTGTTACAACCAAGATCTGTTTTCCATGCGACAGTGCGCGTTCCTTAAGGATCGCCATCTGTACTGCCGTCAGAACTTTCTCGACGGTGGAAAAACGTAATTCAGCAGAGGTGTACAAGTGTGATTTATACGCAAAGGGGACGGTATCGCCCTCATTGAACGTCAAATACGTGAAACCCACGGCGCCTGGTACTATTCTTATTACCAGGTTCGTGCGGTTATCACGTGTCCACAAGTATTTTGAAGCAAGAAGATCAGCCTGTAAAGACTGTAAAATAGCAGAATGTTCTAGTTGCCAGCTAGACTTCGAAAAAGAAGGTTGTACCAAGGCGTATAGCGGCTTGATATGCTGGGCATAATCAGGAATATACGTACGGCCGAAATTCAGAAAGCCCAGCAGAGATTGTAATTTTTTCAGTGTAGTGGGAGCACGCAAGCATGCGCACTTCTCCAGAAAGTGAGGAGCCAATCCCTTACCCTCGTTGTTGAGCTCGTAGCCCAAAAACAACACTGTATATTCCGCGATGTGAGACTTCGCAAAATTAAATTTGTAGCCATAGTCTGCAAAACTCACTATTATATTGTCGACTCGAGACAGATGTGGCATCAGCTCATCATCCGTGAGGTAGATATCGTCAACATAGGAGTATGCGTCGGGGTCTATTCTTTCTAAGAGCGAGACCACGCGAGCGGAAAAGACGCCAGGGCTGTTTTTATAGCCCATGGCTAATCTTGTAAACTGTTTTTGTTTGCCGCCCGAAGTAAACACCGTCCACTGGCTACTCAGTGTGGACAGGTTATGGCTAAAAAAGCCATTGGAAATGTCAAATGTCGTTTTAAATCTCTTAAGCACGAGACTGTCGACAAGAGCCGAGCTGTGAGTATTTTGTACCGCGCAGGTCCGGCAATGCGAATTTAGGTGCCGGTAATCCAAAACTAAACGGTACGATCCGTCAGGCTTCGTCACAGTGAATAAAGGGTTGTTCATAGGGGACACACAAGTTTCAATAACACCCTGATATTCCAATTGTTCAAGGATTGCCGCGACGTGCGGTCTAGCTTCACGACGCATGGGATATTGGGGTTGAGGCTGGGGCATAGACCGCAATGGAATCTCATGGCAGGGGGACAACCTGTTCCAACCCACTTGAGTACGATACACCGCCGGCGCAAGCGCCAGCGCCCACTCCTAAGCGTACACTTCAGCCTGGTCCTTAGGCACTGTGTGCGCAAAGGACGGGAGGATTACCTCCTCCCCTCTAGGAGCTTCTAAAATGAAAGCTGGGGGCCAATCTGCCTCCGCTAGGAGGATATCATAGGTGGTAGTCAGATTATCCCAAAAAATCCCCTTTATTGTACGTTGTATGTCACCTTCAATTAATAAGACTATTTCATAAAGTCTGTCAGGGGGAGCCACTCTGGTGTCAGCTGTTTCAACAGTAACCAATATACCAGTTGCTGTCACCGCCAGAAATGGACGCAGAGCTTGACGGACTATGGTAATTTCCGCTGCGCTGTCCAGTAGCGTCAGTGCCCATGTCCGGTTCCGAAGCTGTGTCCGCACTATCTGAGGCATATCTTGCCGTCAGAGCAGCCACTTTCTTCTTCTGAAACGGGGGTCTTTGTCGTGCAAATTCGTCCTGCTTGCCTTTACCTTCAGTCTGTCGTGGCTGATCACGTGTCTGTGGAGCACCCCGACCTATGCCACCGCCTCCGCCACCGGACTGTGAAGCCGATGTTTCCTGTGAAGAACGAGGAGAACGTTGTTCAGAAACCTGAAACCTATCAGGAGACTTAATAGTAGCACGATCACGTAGATCATAAGTGCGTTCACTACCTGACTGAACGGGAGAGGCAGGCCGAGAGCCCTGTTTCTGCTGCTGCTTTCCCTGTTGTTTTGACCGCCAATTTTGTTTTGGAAAGTTTGGACGGTCATCCTTACCAGAGGCTTCCGCCTTACCCTGCTGCTTAATTTCGGGAGTTTTGACCACAGGTTTAACTCCTAAAGAGCTACGACCCAAATCTCTGTACGCTGACGAGATTATTTTCGCAAATTCCCGCGGCTTATCCTCATCAGCAACTTTCTTCAGTTCATTACGAACTTGGAACTGCATAGCATCACCTTTAAGGTTACACATCATCATGGAAGCCACCAGGTCAAACTGTCCGAGGAGCCGCATTCCTAATTCCACCGCAGACTCCGCACCGTGGTTATCTTGAACACGTTTAATAACGGAGGGCAGCACCGACATAGACGGAGTGCCAAAGCACTGCGAGTACGTCGCCGCAAAGACCTTGCCCCAGTTAACACAATCATCAATGTCGGGGACCAAGTCCTTAGGCAAACTAATGGTAAGGATCCTGTGTTTCTCCACAGGAGATGTATTCGGATATACCGCTTCTATCTGGTCAAATTTTTCAGCAAGCCAAAAGGGGAAATCATCCCGCGTTTGGGGGCGCTTGCCCATAACAGAATTAACCATAACAGGACTAATGACCACCGCGTGGTGGTCAGTAGGCTGTCCCGCAACAGCAGGTGCCCCCGCCTGCACATTGCGCGACACATACTGCACCAACGCCCTATATACCGTAATAAGGGCAGTGTGTAGTACACGCAATTCAGCCACCGTCACCGTGAGGTAACGGGGATGAGGCGTAAATCCGGCTAGTACCGGCCAAGTGGCCCCGGCAATCGATAAAGGGCCCATTCTCGGCGGTATAACCACATGGGGAAGGGCGCCATTAAACCAAATAACATGCTGCCAAGCAGATATTGGTATTTCCTGTGTCCTATATGGCGTATAGTTCGCTGGCACCGCAGTGGCAGTGTAAGAATGGAAAGTATTATCCTCCTCACTTACTGCCGGAATCGTCACCCAAGAGTAGAACAACTCATATGGATGAGCCGCATCGGCTCCTACCACAAAGATGACGTTCATGCCAGTGTCCGGCACCCCATACTGCGTCAAATGACGTTTCAGAGCTGCACGGCTATGCGCCGCAATATCGACCGACATAAGGATAAGCTACACTCGAAGTAATCAGTAGCACAAGGGTTTAATAACCTTTTTAATGATCAAGCTTGAAGAAACCTATATCAACAGAAATAGGTAGGTTTAAATCCGTCAGACTTGTTATCCGGAAACAAGAATGAGGGTGTTGTGGACTAATATAAGCACTACTAAGGCGTTTCAACTCATAGACCAAACGTTAGGTGCGCCATGTTGCAGGGATTCTGCTTATACACAGAACTATGCGTAGAATCCCAGGACCTCAGTGAATTGTGGTGTACCAGAAACTCACCTCAGAACCCAGAACCCAGTATCCGGCTAGCATAAGTGTCCCATTCGTTATCCGAGATTTAGCTCGGCGGTCCCAATGAAAAGACAACCCAGAACACGCGACTCAGTGTACTCTCAGGAATGGTGGGAATCGGAAATACCTGTTCGTATATTATTCTTACATCAGTCCACAACAAGAATAAAACAGAGACACGGTGAAAATAAAAAGAGTTTATTTTTATAGACCACGTGTCCTAAGATGCAGTACTTTGGCTAATACAAGCAGACAAATGATTATAATCAAAACCATCAGCATCGTTACAATACCATAGAATATAAAAGGAGTGATCATGTTATAAATGACAGTGGATACTACTACCTTCCCTTTACTAAGAAGCTAATATTATTATTATGCTAATAAAAGGTCTCTTAGGCTTGAATAGGGGACCCCATACCTCAAAGATCAGCTTAGTGAATTCACATCACAGGAGCATCAGGAGTCTTCTCGCAGGAAGGCTCGTCTTCGGTCTGAATATTAAACATGATGTCTGCAATATTAAAAGCACCAGCTTTCAGGTATTCGCAGCTGCCTGTGTGTTATGGCTAAATAGTGGGTCGATCAACCTAGAGTGGAAAACATGCATTGTCTAACAACCCAGACTGTTTTGTCACACCATGTACAGACCAAGGTCGCTGCGCAGAGCCCGGGATGGTAACAACAGATTGCTCTCATGGGAGGCAAAGCTCGAGTCAGCAGTTTGTTTAATCAATAACATGTAAACGTGCAGTGTCGTGCGCAAAAGCAGCAAGATGGCTTTCTAACATCTAACGTGGTTATGCTAACTTAACAATGCATGGACGTATTACGGGAATCCTTACTACAGGGTGGAGTCATGGGAGAGGTCCGCATGGAACATGCCATGGAGCCGCAGTGGTGAACGGTTGCCAAAAGCGTATACTTGCACCTTGGTGTGGCGAAGAGCCAGTGGATCAGGCAGACTGTGATAAACATCCACGGCCTTTTGGTTAAGGAGCTGGAGTAGAATGGCGCGTGTCTGGTTGTGGGCACTGGCATTAGTATCATAAGGCTGCGGCCCCTGGAACCGAGACGGCGGAAGGCATGAGGAGGCAGTGCTGTAAGACTTTATTAAGGCTCGGTAAGCATGCCACAAGCTCGCCTACCTTCTTAGTATTTCCTCGGCCAGCACACACATTTCATTTGTCCAGCCCCATCCTCTTAGACCCTCAGTCCTGGCCTTCCACTTATCAATTTGCCAGCCTCAGGGAGCAGTGTTAGTGAGCCAGCTTGTCCCTTCAGCTGCAGCAAAGAAGCAGAGTGAGGCACCCTGTGGGCTGCACTGTGCCCTAGAGAGTATGACATCAAAGCTGATGGCTAGCGAAAGGTCAAGCTCAGCTCTTCAAGTGCTAGGCACTGGCAGTACGGACCCCTGCAAGCGTAAGTGGTCGGAGGTGGGTTAGTACGACTTGCTGGTGTGGGGGGTTGTTTTCCTTCCAAGCGGCTGGATTCTCTCCTCCACTGCAAAGGAAAAGGGAGACAGTTGGAGCCTATGTGTGGAGGAGATAAGGAGTTGAATAGGAATCAAGATAAATAAGGCAATACTTCGGAACCATGTAATCTACAAATAACAAGTAATTGCAACCAATTGCCTCTAAATACCCCTGGTAATCCCTCAATATGGATAAGGGCAAGGGTGCATATTGACTCTATTGCCTTTTTTTACACCTTTTGCCCATAAAGGATTAAGTTTGGGTAGTCAGGTAACACTTGATAAAGCCATCAGAGAATCACACCGAGGTAATCAGACACAATTATATAAACTACAAAAAGCTGCATATATTCAGGATGTGCACAAGAAGCTCTCTGCTTTTTAGAGGCATGAGCAGCAAGGCCCATGATAAAATTAAAAGTGTAGAAAAGGCTTGGGGTGCCTGACTCTTTAGAAGCACAGCAGTTTTACATCACGTAGAAGATCGTCCACTAAGAATGTTAATGGCAAAGAGGGAATAAAAAAGTATTATAGAATAACAAACTGAGGAGCAAATTGAAGGGGAAGGTTTCAGTTCCCCGTCGAGACAAGCGGAGCCAATAACTAACCTCCAGTCATTTTTAAGAAGGTCAGCCGGAAGAGGGTCTCTTAAACAACAGTTTGCCTGATTTCGGGAAAAATAAAATGGAGAAAATTTACACGTTAGAAACCTCAGGAAGAAAACTAGAGTGATACGTCTGATCAGAAGAAACAAAAGTCACAAAAGAAACACAGGGAAGTCCAAGGAAATGCGGCCTCATCAATGGTCCAGTCTGGTAGTGGCACTTATAGGGAAACATGTCATATGGAGCCCTTATTAGAAGGATATTCATTGAAACCACCATGGCCGCTCCCTCTAGAAATCAAAATAGTGGCAACTAAAAGGCATGAAAACATTCTAACATCTATGTACTCAATGTCAGTGAGCCATATCTACGATGCAGGAATGAGTGTCTCTAAAAATGCCCACGCCATTAAAAAGGTAAATGCAGTGATGACACAAACAGTGTGTAGACAGAATATTGAATAAAAAATACTGAGTGGCACAAATATTGAGTAAAATATATTGTGGTTCAGAAAAATATAGTTGTTAAATATTGTTTTTTTAATTAAAATTATGTATTTTAGTATATATTTTCTATGTATGTGATGTATGTTTTTTTGTATAAGAATTGTTTATATTTTTAATATGTGTTTTTAGTACTTTTTATTTTTTTTTATTTGAATTTTGCGTTTTTAGTTCCGTAGTGGGTTGTGGGTTTATAGGGGAATAGGGTGGTAGGTAATTCAATTATATAAAATTAATTGAAAGTTTTTTTTATTTATTAATATTTGTTTAATTGAGATTTTATAGTTTGAAATGTGTAACGTAATTTTTAACTAATTAATAATTAGTTGTGATTTAATTAATTGATAATTATGGTAATTGTGTAATAATTTTAGGTGTGTGTTGTGTTTATAGGTGTAAAGTGTAGGAAGTAATTTATTTTTCATTTATGAATTAATAATTGTTAATTTTAATTAATTAATTGGTAATTAATTATGGCAATTGTGTAATTAATTTTAGGTGTATGTTGCGGTGTTTATAGGTGTAAAGGGGTGGGAAGTATGAGGATGTAGCCTTACCGCTAGAGCGGTCTACCTCGAAGCTGGGGAACCGGGTTCGAGTATCAGCAACGAAGCTCAACATCCTGTGATTCTGGGCAAATCACTTAATTTCCCTGTGCCTAACAAAAATGAATGTGTCCCTCTGTAACGAAACTGGTGCACATGTAAAGTGCTCTGATATCTGATGTCTCGGGTCTAGTTCGCGCTAAAACTCTAAAAAAAAAAAAAAAAATACTTCTTTTTTAAAAATGTATTAATAATTAATTGGTTGTTAATTTTATTTCATTAATTGGTAATTAATTATGGTAATTAATTGTCGGACACGTGGGAAGTAATGTGTGCTTAATATATAGTTAATAAATGTTAACTAGTTAATATTTATTTTGGGTAATTATTTTTTTGTGTGCTGTTTTGACTTTTAAATGGGTAAAGGGTGGGTATTAAATACATTTTAATAACTTTATTATTGGTAATAGGAATAGTTTTTAATTTAAATCTAAGTTTTAATTGTGTTTGTATTATTTTATAGTTTAATTTAGGTGTGTGTTGTGAATATTATAGTGTTAAAGTGTATGCAGTCAATTATTGTTTATTCGTTTTTTTATTAATGATATGTCTTTAATTGATTATTAGTGATGGTAATTATGGAAGTAAAGGGGGGAGATTGAGACAATGGGAGGGAAGTGAAAGAAGAGATGCAGCGAACTATATCCTTGCTCCTCATTGGGGTTGAGCATGTAAAAGCTAATGTTGTACTGAACAGTAGGCCTCAAATATGGGGTCCAAATGTGGGTATGTGATGTTTAAGACTGCTGTGTATCTTGACCCACTGTGAAATACAATAGATACATGTTTTATGTTAGTAATTGCAAAACTCAATGCATTTGAAAAAAAGAAAACAATTCTGGAAGTACATTTAATTTAAAATGTTGTAGTGCTCCATTTTTGGTGTGGTGTTACAGGGTAGGAAATAATTGAATACATTTATGTATTGATTATTTTTTTTGTTTGTAAAGGTTTTCTAGTTTAAAAGATTTTTTTAATGTATTTATTTTATTGTATATGATATTTGTATGTTTTTGTTATATGCAATTAATATTATAATATGTTTTCTTTCTATATATTTAATATATATATATATATATTTTTTATGTAATATTTTTGCCAACTGTTTTGAGTGTGAATAGTAATTTTTGTCTCTCCGCTATCCAACACTTTCCCTAATGTTGAACTCACTGGCGTAGGAATAGTCATTATTGTACCCCTCTGCTATCCAGCACTTATCCTACTGTTGCATTCAGTGGAGTGGGAATAGAAAATTGTACCCCCTGCTATCCAACACTTTCACTACTGTTGCTCTCACTGGAGTGGGAATAGTAATTTTTACCTCTCTGCTATCCAACACTTTCCCTCCTGTTGCACTCACTGGAGTGGGAATAGTAATTTTTACCCCTTCGCTACCAAGCAGTTTCCCTACTGTTGCACTTACTGCAGTGGGAATAGTAATTTTTACTACTCTGCTATCCAACACTTTCCGTACTGTTGCACTCACCGGAGTGGGAATAATTTTTTTTACCCCTCCGCTATCCAGCATTTATCCTACTGTTGCATTCAGTGGAGTGGGAATTGTAATTTTTACCCCTCCGCTAGCCAACACTTTCCTTACTGTTGCACTCTTTGGAATGGAAATAGTAATTTTTTCCCATATGCTATCTAAAACTTTCACTACTGTTGCTATTACTGGAGTGAGAATAGTAATTTTTACCCCTCTGCTATCCAACACTTTCCCTACTGTTGCACTCACTGGAGTTGGAATAATAAATGTAATTCCTCCAGTATCCCGCACTTACCCTACTGTTGCACTTCACTGGAGTGGGAATAGTTATTTTTACCCCTTTGCTATCCAACATTTTCCCTACTGTTGCATTGATTGTATTTTTGAAATTGAAGTTGAAATAATTTTTAATAGTTTAATGTTTTAATTTACTATATATGTTTTTTTATTATATTTTGAATCAAAATATCTTTTTATTTTTATATTATTTAAAACTTTTAATAAAAATTAAAAATAATGGTTTATTAATTGTTTTAAAGCAAATATATATGTAATAAAATATTATATTTGTGTTTTTATCTTTTTTTATTAAGTTTATCTGGTATAGTTTATTAAAATGTATATAACATTTATTTAATTTTGTTAAAATTATATTTAATAAATATTATTTTATTTTGTATTGCTATAAAAGTTGATATTTTATACATCTATATTTATTACATCGATATTTTTTTAGTAGATATATTTATACTTACCTGTTTAAGTACAGGAGTCGAAATTTTTGTTGTCTATAGCTTTTACTCGATATTTTTAACATTGATATTTTTTACATTGATGTTGTGTCAGTGAACCGGCACAAACAGTGTGGGATGTCGAAATTATCAACAATAGTGTGTCATCTTCACCCCTGGAGCTAATTACAACAAACAAGGGGTAACTGAAACCTAGTGAACTTAGTTATGTAAACATGGACACTATTACGATTCAGGGAAACATGGAAGATCACCATATTGAGGTCGAGGAGATCCTCAGAATAATGGACGCCGCTAATTTACTGATACAAGACTGTATGCTGTCACCAATTCTAATAATGTTGCAAGATAAAGAGGGCCCATTGGAAAAGATCACTTATATCTATGGCCCTGAAGAAAAATTAGATAGTAGCCCCTCATTATGCACAATATTGGAGAGCACACTAAAGTCAAAACACCAGTCACAGCCCACGAGTCCAACAACGGTCAAGGTCATAATGAAAATTGTCTGGCATTGTGGGACGCAATGGATAAAGCCCTCACACCTATTGACCAAGCTGCATTACATGAGGATAAATTAGAAATACAAATAAATATCCTGCAATCACTGGCTACTCATGTCAGCAACATTGGTATCTGGATAGACAACTTAAATGCCCTCATAATAAATGCTCTGCAGTCCACTAATAAGTTCATGGTTTCATGTTACTGCTCTAACTTACTAGGGAAGATACCTGTCCTGCCGGAAATTATGTCCAAATTTGTCCAAGAATGTATAGCAATATTCAAATCAAGTCCAAAAGCAAATGTTAAAAATCAGGACTGCAACAACAGGCGGCGCCTAGGTTAGATGGTGAATTTCTGGTTAGTGCTTGTCACATGGCTCATGGGGACATCGTCGTGTTCACTAAGTTAGCATGAGCACGCTGCAGATTGCCTGCTTCTTTGCACACTTTACTATAAGACTTTATTTTTGCAACTGTCTCAATTGCCGTTTTTCACATGAGAATCCACTACCGTGTTCACACTCCTGGGACTTTGTCTGAACATTGTAAGCAAGGTTGAACAACAATGCCCCTTGTTATTCTGTTTTGGCTAGGCCTTAGCACCTAGACAAAGCATACCGATGCGGCTGTTGTCTGGGACAACGTACTTTGGTTTTATTGGGATACACAAATAGGGAGCACACACTTGGAGAGGGACCTTTCCAGGGAGAAGAGCGAGACAGCCCCTATGATGTAGATCTACCATCTATAGGCTAAGGTATGGGGTCTGCAGACAAAGCCCAGAGATCTTCTAATATATAATAATACTACTTCTATGCAAGGGAAGGGAGGTTAGGCTACATTGTCTTTTCATAATGACATCTCCTTTCATGATTTATGGACAAATTGCTATGCTGACAATGTTAGTATTATGCATTGTCTGCTTGTTGTGGCACGTATACTACATATTAGAGCACGTTAGCTAAAATAAACATTTTAAACTTGTTTATTTCTCTGTTAGATGTTATTGTGGACAAGTACAAGAGTGCGAGCGAAAGGGTGTGTCTTATCACCACGATTTCTGGGAGCTCTGGGAGTGTTGTGTTCAGGGGTGTCTAATCACTTGCTTCTCTCTGAGTTAGTAGGAGAGCAAGTGAGACACTATAGCTAGTTGGTCCTGGGTTCATGGGTACTAAAGTTGTAGGGTGACTCAGTCCCAATGTACTAAGGTCCCATAATCCTACGCACAGTTCTGTTTTTGGGCAGAATCCCTTCAACATGGCGCCGCCAACGTTTGGTCTGGTACTTATTCATGAGCCCCTGAGCAGTGCTTGTGCTTGTCCACGATTCCCTCTCACCGGTTACTGTAGACATCCGTGGTGGGGGGGTGTAGCCTCCTATATTCATTGGGGATCCCTGTTTCTATAGTTTTTTCAAGCGTGATGTTTGAAAGGCATTTTGGACCTAATTTGAACTGCCGTTTTACTTGTTAATTTCTTTATATACATGGCACAACTGGTCGCTATTGCGGCACATATCCGCGCGGCGGTTGCAACCTACTCAACTAAACACGGAGTCCCTGTAGTAACATGGTTATCTTTATGGTGCTTTAGAGGGTTTGGAATGTGGAACGTGTTTATGTCATATGGAATGGTATTATTGTAAGGCTTTAAAATGCATTGCCTCACTCTGAGGTCGCCCTGCGATAGTGCTGCATGCACCTTGTATTTACCTGCATAACTGGAAATAAATAGAAACTACAACTGTTTCCCAGCTTGATTACTACACATATTTTGCCGACTAGCTGGTGACACCAGGAGCCCATTTTTCAGGACATCGCTCTTCATCCCGTGCTAATGCTGACGCAAGAAGGAACTGGATCTACTTGTCAATGCCAGTTTGAAGCCGCTACCATCCTGTACATTGTGCTGTCGGGTAGGGTGTACAAGAAACATTTGGAAATCATTGTGGATTCACTACGTCTCAATTTCAGGTAAGTGTAACCCTGCTCTTGTTACAGCTTACGAATGGTCACTCCTAACTGTCTTCTCCGGGACATTCAAACCTCGAATTGCATCGCGCACCTTCAGCTCATTGTGGTCCACCGTCATTGCTTGCACGCGTCTTCCGTTCCTCTGTCTCCAAGGCGGTGCATCTTGGAAACGGTCTGGCAACAGAGTAGAAGGACCACTCTACGCGACGCATGCAAGGGGTCGCGTGATGTCACTGCGCTAGAGGGCACGTACGGCGGCCATCTTTGAATGAAGTGAGTCTGTTCCTGATGCCTGGAACGTTTCTCACCACCGGATTTGTTCTTTAAGGAAGTTTCCAATTCATTCAAGGAAGGACATTAATCAAACAGTATTGCTTTTCATTTTGTGTCTTGTACATTTTCCCAGAAAAGGTGCGTGCAGCGCTATGTTTGCTCTGCCCAGGACAGTTCATGTCTGAAGGGCAATTCTTCTTCAGTGGTTTACTTTTTACTGGCATGGTACACACTCTCATTAACCCCTTCGCTGCTAGGCCGCCTTTTCCCAACTATGCTAAGCCTTTTTTGGGCTATTTGGGGTAGTGCGCGCTTAAGCCCCTGCAACTTTTTGATCACATAAGGTATCCACGCCAAATTTGCGTCCTTTTCTTCCAACATCATGGGGATTCTAAAGGTACCCAGGGTTTGTGGATTCCCCTGGAGGGGTCCCAGAAATTAGCCAAAATACAGCAAAAAAAAGTTTTTTGTGAAAAATGGGAAAAACGGGCTGCAAATGAAAGCGTCTGGGTTTTTCTCTGCAAATGGTATCAAAAAAGGGTTTGTGGGGCTGAAATCACCATTTTCCCAGCTTTTAGGGAATGACAGACTTTTGTCAGAAAACCAACATTTTATACACAGTTTTGGCATTTTTCTGGGACATAGCCTATTTTTGCTATTTTTTGTGCTTTCAACCTCCTTCCAGTTAATGGTAGAAATGGGTGTGAAAGCAATAATGGCTCCTGGAAAGCTATACATTTTAGAAAAGTAGACAAAATTCTTAATTCAGCAAGGGGTCATTTGTGTAGATCCATCAAGGTTTCTTTATAGAAACTAACAGTTAAATATAGGAAAAATTGAAAATTAGTTGAAAAAAACAGCCTTTTGTGTCAACGTTTTCACCTGTAACTTCTTCTAATTATGACAGCTCTTTGAAAGCAATATACCGTTACATCCGCTGGACCTTCCTGGTTGTGGGGATATATAGGACTTGTAGGTTCACCAAGAACCCGACGAACCCAGAGTCAAAAACTGAGAAGCAATTTGCAATGGTTTTTTATTATGTTCCGGGAATATAGCAATTATTGTGGGAAAATGTATACATGGAAAAATCGGTATGAAAGACACCTATGTATTTCTGAAATGGGAACAAATTATAGAGTTTAGAAACAGTACATATTTGCACATTTTCGAAATTGGGAATGCTCATACTAGCATGAGAATTATCGGTCATTTTTCAAAATGACTTTTTTTTTTACACAATGTCTTTCATTTGGAAGGCAGAAATGCATCAAAAATCAATAGGTAATAACAGTTGCTTTACAAATCTGAGGGGCGTGGCTAGCGGCCGATGAGAATGGCGGCTAGTTAGTGAGGCTCCCACATCCCGCCATAAATCCTACAATATCCTTTGTCGCAAACAGTAGGAAACGCACCTTGAGACCGGCCAACAGCCCTGCGATCCGCTGCTGCTTAGTGCGAAACGACTGGACTCCTCTGCGACGTGCCGACGACGAAACTCGGCCAGACTGCGGAGCGGGACTTAATATGGCGGCGTGGGGACGCTCGATCGAGGGCAGTGATCGGCATAGCACCGGAGCATCAAGGACATAGCAGGCGACAAAGCAGCAACGCTGGGTGAATACCTCCGTGGCTCCGGTCGCGGAGTTGGAGGCATCGAGGAGTCGTGGGCGCCGGACCGGAGGAGGCAAAGGGGCAATTACCGTGGGGCAGAGTCCACAAATTGAGGCCTCGGCTTCTGCGGCCTGCTGGGCCTGGGCCTGATTATTAGCGCATACCCTGCCACCAACGTTACTGAGACCAGCCGCACATCATTGCCCGGGGGGCAGATTGGATACGGACCTCAGACGGCCGCGTTGCTCCATGGTCCCCCCCTCTTATACAGCAAGGGGCGAGAACCCGATTCTGGTGGGCGGTGATGGACTAAGCGGAACTCCATAAGACTGAGGTGGACTGGTGGTGTGTGCCCCCCGCCCCCCCTCACCTGTGCATCAAAGTGCAATCAGTCACTACCTGGGTCAGGAGAGTGGACTTACCTGTGGTAACAGTGCTGGGGGTTTCTGGATGGAGGACGCGCCTTACCCGGGGAACGGGTGGTACAGACGGCACAAGCGGACCTCCCCACTTGGGAAATAGAACCGGCAGACGTCCTGAAAGGGAGTGGAAGGCCCCTGCTGACAGACTGGGTCCATCTACAAAGCACAGCTCAAATCGGCTAGGAGCCTGCGGGAACACCGGTGCGCAGTGAGAGTGCCTCGTTTTTGCAAAGTGTGGTTGATTTTTGCAGTATTAATAGAGTATTGTCATGTACCGATTTCGTTGCTGAATTCGGGTATGAGGGAGATGTGAAGAGCAGTATAGCGTTCGGACAGCTCGTATCAAGTGCGTCTTACACACCGCTGTTGACCTGTCAGGTCATGCCTCTCATTGTGTCAGATGATGGGGGATGAAAGAGATGTGTCGCTCTCTATCCTTACTTGGAATGTGAATGGGATGGGAGATAAAATCAAGCGGGGAATTGTTCAGCAGTACTTGAAACGCCAGTCTCCAGATGTGGTGCTGCTACAGGAGACGCATCTAGTGGGAAACAAAAGTAAAGCCCTCACGCGGTGGGGATATAGACTCCTAGTACATGCAGACTACACCACCGGCTCGCGGGTAACAGGTATATTAGTTAAGAAAAACTTGGCCCTTACTGTGCACCGTACATGGGCAGATCCTGGGGGACGCTTTGCTGTCCTGGAGGCCCAATGGGAAGTAAGAGCGCTCAACATAATTTCACTATACCTGACACCGGCACTCGGTAAAGAAGCCCCAACAGACCTTGATAAAATACTTACTGACCTTCCCGTGGGCACACTTATCATGGGGGGTGACTATAACCTAACCATAGATGACACAATTGATATACACACCCAACGACCAGGGGCAAGGCCAAACGTGCTTATGGCAAAATTTATAAGGGCTATGGGCCTGATCGATATAGGACGCACACTTCACCTAAATGCGCCGCAATTCACATATTTCTCCAACGCACATAAGAGTTCATCCCGTATTGATTATTTGCTGACACACACAGCATCAATAGGTAATTTTAGGCACCCCCGGGTTCTGTCGAGAGGGATCTCGGATCACTCCCCGGTCCAGATCGAATTCACACACTGGGAGCACCAGCCACGTACTACTATTGTGTTAAACCAATGGTTGCTAAAAATACCTGATATCAAAGAGGAATTATGCACGCAAACCGGGAACTACTTTGAAGACAATTTGGGGTCGGTTAGTTTGGCGCTTACTATCTTGGAAGCATTTAAAGTGGTTTTGAAGGGGCAGGCTCTGACTCTAAAAACTGGCTACATACAGAACAAAGGTCGCATACTACTCCAGCTGGAAGACGAGCTCAAGCAACTTGAATTAGATCACACAAATGGGCCAACGGACGACACGCTACACCGTCTCGTACTCAAACAGGAAGAATACAAACTCAAAGCTAGGGAACATATGATGGCCAAGCATCTCCATACTCAGCATAGACTATATGAATTGGGTGATAGGGCCGGAAAACATTGGTATGGTTAGAGAAAAGGGAACAAGGGGACCGTTGGGTGCCGAAGCTCACATTACCTGATGGCGTGACAATTACACATCCCAGAGATATAGCGGAGGCATTCGCAGATCACTTCGAGGAAATGTATTCTCCTTCCACCACCTACTCTGCAGAAGACTCCTGCCAACTTCTCTCTGACAGTGTCCTACCTACACTCTCCGAATCAGAGAGAGACATTCTTGATAGTGAATTATTAGATGATGAAATTCAGAAAGCCATTGCTCAAATTCGGTCCGGGAAAGCGATGGGGTCTAACGGCACCCCCATTGAGTTCTTGAAGGTGACGGCCTCCCAGGTAGCCCCGCATTTACGAGCTATGTATAACGAGAGTTATGAGACCGGAAAACTGCCAAAAGACCAGCGTCTTGCTGCCATAGTAGTTATCCGTAAGCCAGGGAAGCCCGGGGATAAATGTGGTTCATATAGACCGATCTCATTGATTAACGTGAAGGCTAAGATATTGGCGAATGTGCTTGCTACTAGGTTAGTTGCAGTTATCTCCTCCTTAGTTCACCCGGACCAATCGGGCTTTATGCCCGGTAGAAATACGGCACTTAACATCCGTCGTCTCCATAACGTGCTTGCACGTAGAGATTATTTCGAGGAGGATGCTGTGGTCCTTTCATTGGATGCGTCCATGGCATTTGATTCTATTGAATGGCCATACCTATTCGCCGTCCTGGCGAGGTTGGGATTTGGTCCGAAATTTCTAGGTTGGGTGCAGCTACTTTATACCGATATACAGGGTCAAATACGAGTTAATAACTATACATCCCGTGCCTTTACGATGCGAAGGGGCACCCAACAGGGCTGTCCGTTGTCGCCACTGATATTTTCCCTCGTGCTGGAGCCGCTCGCGTCGGGGCTACGGCAGGATGTAATGGTAAGAGGGCTTAAATGGACAATGGACTACGAAGACAGACTATCATTATACGCTGATGATATACTGCTATATCTTGCCTCCCCCTATACATCCATCCATGCTGTCCTGAACATATTTACAAACTTTGGGAAGTATTCCGGCTATGCAATTGACTGGAGCAAATCTGTACTGTTTATGCTTCGGGGGCAGGTTCCTCGGCTTCCGGCGAACTGCACGATAGAGGTGGCTAGAGATGGTTTCCGATATTTAGGGATCTATGTCACGACAGATCTATGTTTCAAGGTCATAATCTGGCCCCTCCGCTGGCCTGGTTGCGAGCGGATGTAAAGCACTGGAGGTCCCTGCCGCTGTCCCTAGTGGGACGTGCAGCTCTCTTTAAGATGTTGGCATTCCTGCGTTTTTTTTATATTCTTCAGAACTGTCCGAATCGTGTTCCAGATGTATATTTCGCAGCGGTGAAGAGTGAGGTCCGTACACTGCTGTGGGACGGCAGGACCCCACGTGTGTCACTGAAAAAGTTAACCAGGGGGTGGTATGATGGTGGCATAGCCCTTCCAGACCTTAAACTATATTACTGGGCTTCGCAACTGGTGGTGGTGAATCACTGGATATACCACTCTCCCAATGACCCGGCATATGTGCTGGACAGCTACCAAACTGGACGAGCCGGCTACCTGGGTGCACTATACTCCAAAGTCAAGAAGCAGAGGTTTATTGGGCCCACTTCTCACAAGATATATATCTGGCACCAGGCGAACTCCCGTTTGGGTTGGGCAAATACACTTACAAAAGCGACACCATTGTGGCAAGCCCAGAGACTGGGTACCCTGTGTCACCAACCGGGGTTCGATAAGTGGGACACCATTGGAATCTCAGTAGTGGGGGATTTGATCAAAAAGGGTTCCATCCTTAGCTTCGAGGAATTTAAGGGGAGTTACCACATGACACAAGGGGAACTGTTCCGCTATTTGCAGATCAGACACGCCCTCCTGACGGTTTTCACAGACCCCAAAGACATACCAGAATCGTCACCCTTAGATGACCGGGTGTTAGACGGACCACTGCACTCGAAGGCCATGTCGCTAACATATAAAAAATTATGTAATAACTTGCCCGACACTTTCGAGAAACTTAGAGAAAAGTGGCAAAGCGACTTAGGGCCCATTGAGGAGAAGGACTGGCGGGAGGCATTGATGTCCCCTAGAGAGGCAGCTATCACCCTCCGCTACTGCCTGATTCAACTCAGGATCTTACTTAGGTCCTATATGACGGGGGTCGTCCTGGCCAAAATAGGCGCTAGGGCGGATGCGCTCTGTCTTAGGGGGTGCAAACAAACGGCCACCTTTTTCCACACGATCTGGGAATGCCCTGCTGTGAAGCCGATATGGGAGGGAGCCACAACCAGAATTCAGACTGCACTGGGGAAAATGTTAGTCCTCACACCTCAGCTGGGTTTACTTAATATATGGGCGGCTACAGACCTCACGGAAATTGAGCAACAGATGACAACACTAGGATATACCCTAGTTAAGCATGAGATAGCACAAAATTGGGGGGCTGCAGACACACCATCTGTCCGGGTATGGGTGAGGGAGCTTGATAGGTGTATGGTGGTGGAAAAGGAAGTATTCACAACACGTGGCTGCCCCAAAAAGTGGGATAAGAAATGGAAGGCATGGAATATCTATCAGGGAAATATATGCATATCGCCAGTGGTGGAATTGAAAATGCGAAGAAATGAACTCAGATGTGCTGCAATTGTAACTGTAACTCATTATCCCCTACCTATGCATACTGTGGTCAGCAACTGTATTGACAAGGTACGATGTATATGATTATTATCAAGTTCAATAGAAAGATTTTTTAAAAAACAAAAAGAAATCTGAATTATCCTAAGTCTCCCGATAAAAATGGTACCTCACTTGTGTGGGTAGGCATAGTGCCCATGACAGGAAATGGCTCAAAACCCAACGTGAACACACCGCATTTTCACAATGAAAATGTATCCTTTTTTTGCGAAGTATCTAGCTGTAGATTTTGAACACTAGCTCTGCCGGCACCTAGGAAAACCTAGCAAACCTATACATTTTTTAAAACTAGACACCCAGGGAAATCCAGGATGGGGTGACTTGACTGCGTCCCACCAGGTTCTGTAACCCAGAATCCCTTGCAAACCTAAAAAGTTGACAAAAAAAAACACATTTTCCCCACATTTCTGTTGTGGAAAGTTCTGGAATCTGCGTGGATCCACAAATTTCCACCCACCCCGCATTTCCCAAAGTCTTACGAGAAAAAGGGTACCTCACTTGTGCGGGTCGGCCTAGTGTCCGTGACAGGAAACGACGCAATACGCATGGTCACACCTCAATTTCGCAGTGAAAAATGACCCTTTTTTGGCAAAGTGCCTAGCTGTAGTTTTTTAACCTTAGCTCTGCCGACGCCTAGGTAAACCTAGCAAAACTATACAGTTTTGAAAACTAGACACCCAGCGGAATCCAGGATGGGGAGACTTGACTGCCTCTCACCAGGTTTTGTTACCCAGAATCCTTTGCAAACATAAAAAACTGTAAAAAAAAAAACACATTTTCCCCACATTTCTGTGGTGGAAAGTTCTGGAATTTGCGTGGATCCACAATTTTCCACCCACCCCACGTTCCCTAAAGTCTTCTGAGAAAAATGGTGTCTCACTTGTGTGGGTCGGCCTAGTGCCCTCGGCAGGAAACGGTGCAAAGCACAACGTGGTCACATCTCAATTTCGCTGTGAAAAATGACCCTTTTTTGGCAAAGTGCCTAGCTGTAGTTTTTGAACCCTAGCTCTGCCGGCACCTTGGGAAACCTAGCAAACCTATACATTTTTTAAACCTATACACCCAGGGGAATCCCAGATGGGGTGACTTGACTGCCTCCCACCAGGGTCTGTTACCCAGAATCCCTTGCAAACCTAAAATTATTTTTTAAAAACCACATTTTCCCCACATTTCTGTGGTGGAAAGTTCTGGAATCTGCATGGATCCACAAATTTCCACCCACGCCGCGTTCCCCAAAGTCTTACTAGAAAAATGGTACCTCACTTGTGCGGGTCAGCCTAGTGCCCGCGACAGTAAACGGCGCAAAACACAATTTGGTCACACCTCAATTTCGCAGTGAAAAATGACCCTTTTTTGGCAAAGTGCCTAGCTGTAGATTGTGAACCCTAGCTCTGCCGGCACCTAGGGGAACCTAGCAAACCTATACATTTTTTAAACCTACACACCCAGGGGAATCCCAGATGGGGTGACTTGACTGCCTCCCACCAGGGTCTGTTGCCCAGAATTCCTTGCAAACCTAAAAAATTGTCAAAGAAAACACATTTTTCCCACATTTCTGTGTTGGAAAGTTCTGGAATCTGCGTGGATCCACAAATTTCCACCCACCCCGCATTCCCCAAAGTCTTACGAGAAAAATGGTACCTCACTTGTGCAGTTCGGCCTAGTGCCCGCGACAGGAAACGGCGCAAAACGCAACGTGGTCACACCTCAGTTTCGCAGTGAAAAATGACCCTTTTTTGGCAAAGTGCCTCGCAGTAGTTTGTGAACCCTAGCTCTGCCGGCACCTAGGGGAACCTAGCAAACCTATACATTTTTTTAAACTGGACACCCAGGGGAATCCCAGATGGGGTGACTTGACTGCCTCCCACCACGGTCTGTTACCCAGAATCCCTTGCAAACCTAAAATTACTTTTAAAAAACCACATTTTCCCCACATTTCTGTGGTGGAAAGTTCTGGAATCTGCGTGGATCCACCAATTTCCACCCACCCCGCGTTCCCCAAAGTCTTACGAGAAAAATGGTACCTCATTTGTGCGGGTCGGCCTACTGCCCGCGACAGGAAACGGCGGAAAACGCAATGTGGTCACACCTCAATTTCGCAGTGAAAAATGACCCTTTTTTGGCAAATTGCCTAGCTGTAGTTTTTTAACCCTAGCTCTGCCGGCACCTTGGGAAACCTAGCAAACCTATACATTTTTGAAAACTAGACACCCAGGGGAATCCAGGATGGGGTGACTTGACTACCTCCCACCAGGGTCTGTTACCCAGTTTCCCCAAGGATTCCCTTCTCGTTACTCATATCACTTGACGTCCGATCAAATTCCATTTGCAACTATACCGTACATTGGAGATCGACTGATTCCCAACAAGGACTACAGACTTTCTTTGATTGTTGCTGCACATGAAGGCGTGGCTTCTCCTCATGCCGGTGTGACAGTGACAATTTTGCATTTACAACAACGTTTCTGGTGGTGTGGCTTATACCAGCAAGCACTTAAATATGTTCTTTCTTGTGACATTTGTCAACAAATTAAACCATCTACAGTTTCACGACCTCCACATACTCAACTCTTCATTTCAAATCAGCCATTTGGTTGTATTTATCTTGATCACTACGGTCCTTTGACTTCTGGTAATGCTTTTAAATATATTATAGTTGCAGCGGATTCTTGCACTAGGTTCCTTTGGGTTTAGCTGCAACGCAGTGCTGACGCTCAAACTGTTATAAAAGATTTGCGTGTCTTTTTATGGACATTTACCTGTTTCACCTTCCATTTAGACCAAGATCCGGCTTTTGCCTCTAAGGCTTACTGTGATGCAATGAAGTCGCGGGGGTGCAGGTGCAATTCTTGTCTCCATATCGGCCTGAGGGCAATTCTGTTGTGGAGTGGATGAACCCTGAATGAAAGCAATCTTAGACAGCTAGAGTATTAGTTACTGACAGGGGCTGGTTGACTCATCTTGATGGAATCCAACGTGCACTTAATAATCTCTCTAGAAGATCTCTGGGTGGGCAGACCCCATACAAATTGCTCTTTGGCATTAAAATGTTTGTGCCAAACCTTGATGGTCTAGACATTGTGGCGGCTGCCGCAACGTTTGACGGAGATAACCATTATGCTATGTTACAGGATCTACAAAAGACTCATGACATACTGGTGAAAGATCATTTGCCCTCATCCAAGGATGATGCAGTGGTGATCCCAGTTACTGGCTGGCTTCCTAAAGTTGGAGATCTGGTTCAAGAGAAAGTGGAAAACAGAAAAGAAAAAGAGTTTGGTCCTTCATACCGTGCACCAGTACCAGGCCTTGGATTGAAGGGTACCCGTACTGTGATTTTATCTCCGCTACCTGGTCGCAAGGAGAACTGATTTATTTCCATTAAACATGTCAAGTTACACCATATGGCCGATACTCAATAGTATGCTTACAAGCATCCCCGACGGGATGTTTCACTTTGTCCAATGTCTTCTGTCTCCCCGACAACTCTACAACAACTGAAAAGGGATATGGAGTCTTCACTTGATTTGTTGCCTGTTTTACCTTCGAGATCTACCACTGTGGCAAATGAGTATGCCTCCTCACCAATCAAAAATGTAGTTGACATTCCTGAAAGTACAATTCCTTTATCTTTCAACGAGGAACAACTCCTGTTCCAGTGGTTACTATATGGACCGAGATAACTTTTCTTCTGATACATCTTTGTAAGCTTCATCTGAGGCAGAACCCCCAACAAGGGTTTGTGTTTTTATCTCCTGGTTTGCAACAAATTACCTTGTTCCCCCTTAGACATACATTTGGATGGTGCTTACGATGGTGTTCCTCTTCATGTGGATTGGTTTCATGACAGTTTACTTCCTATTGATAAATGACCATTACTTACCTGAAAGCTCTGCAGTAGACTTGATGGACAGAGTACTAGCCCCTCACACTTTGTCTCATAAAATGAAAAAGGATCAAACCCGAGTTAATATTGCAGTGTTCCCAATTGTTGATGGTATCGTTTGGGATAAGGTACCATTCGATGTCTATGGTCCTACGGAAACTTTTCAAATTCCATAGCTATTCCGAGTTTCTTTGGGTGATGTTATTATGCCTGGATATACTCCAATGACTGGGATGTTAACGCTGTTTACTCGCTGTTTTTGGATTTAAAATATACTGCTTTTGATACTGAAGATCTGTATTTAAATTCTGCTAATTATGCTGATTTATTCTGTTACCAACATTATGACAATCTTTTTTTACACAAATTCAAAACTCAGAGACCACCTTTTAATTATACACAACGGGAGCATTGCCCAACACCATTCCAGGGGAGCTCTCAGACTGAAAAAAAAAACAAATTGGTATTTTTTTCTGGTTACAATCTTCCTGACCCAAGATCATATTTTTACAAATTTAATTTGCCTACATTCACCAGATTCATGCTGACCCATACTATTTGCTCTATTCTTCTTCCTTCATAACCGACTTGTCCCTAAAAGGTTATAATTACTGGAAGGACATAAGTGATTTAAAATCTATTTGGTGTACCAAAGATTGTCAGGTACAGGGCACTGAATCATTACATCGTGCGTGTTTAATACCGTCTCAGCTGATATTTTTTAATGAGACTGTTCAACAAACTACATGTTTTGGTTTGGCCACTGCTAAAAATGTAAATACTCCCTCAATTCCCTCTATGGCTGCATATGACACATGGCAGGCACATACCAATTATGCAGTTGAAGAATTGACTGAAATGTTTCAAAGTGGTACACTTAACACATTCAATATTGATCCTTTGGGCTGGTTGCTGTGGCCAACTAATACCAATGCTTGTCAGCTACGCTTTTTCAATACCTCTAAAGGGTTTATGCTAAGTAGACCTGATCCTCGTTTTACACATTCCCATACAGTTACCACGTATTCAGTAGGTAAATTGTGTCAGCAATGGTTGGAACATTCTACACTGTCATCTGTGAAACAACACCATTCTCTTTTTGTCAGGTGACATCGATCTTGCTGATTTCCTTTTCGGGCCGAAGTGCCCTTGCGCTAAACATTTTGCATATGCGACTTATAATGAATTTTAAAAGCTGTCCCAGATGGAAGCTGCAGTACGCTTGCAGCAAATTGATCAAAATAATTCAGAAAAAGTTCTAGCCATGGTTGATAACAGTATTAACACTTCGTCTTCTTGTATATATACTTTAGATAGTATTGTTTCATCTATAATTTAAATTTTTCAGAATGAAGTGTCTGTAGTGTATCATGGTCAAAATCAGTTGCATTTTGTTATGTAATTTGGACATTGCAAACTCTAAAAAGTGGCAAAGTACCATGGGATTATCTGAAGGCTTCTACCCTGTTTTTACCATTTAATTTGATGGATAAACAAAAACTTATGTCTATGAAGGACGCGAGATACACAATGTTACACATTGAGAAGCTAGAACAGTTACAGTTTTCAGTAGCAGAAACTGATTGGGCCGTATGGTTAAAACATGGGGTTATTTAATTGCCCATCTCACTGTTCCAGTTCACGCTTGTATGAAACATTATCCTGTAGGTAGATATGCACTCCTTGGGAGTAGCTATATTCATGAATTGTGGTCCTTGCTTTTGCGTTCCGTTGTCAATGAGCAGATAAGGAAGTCTTCCTTACATGGGAGGATTCGTATTCTATGGTAGGACACTCCCTAGTCTGTAAACAAGTGAAACCACATGGTGCTTGCAACATTTCAGCCCCTAATTTGATTTGTTTTTTTAAAAGGGACACCAGTCCCACACTGACGTTGCTTTCTAATGGCAGTTATCTTATCCTAAATAGCCACAAGTTCTGCGGCTTCCGGGCAGGCATCCCATATGTGGTAAAGGTTTCACAACGTGTTACATGTTGCAGCACTGTTCTCTTTCCAACCCCACACGGTATTGTAGATAGTTTACTGTGGCCTTCCATTCCAACTTTGAAAACAGATTTCAATAAGCTAAGCAGACTCAAAGCGCTATTGTTATGTTATGTTATGTTAAGTGGAATTTATAGAGCGCACTGACACCGAGGGTTTCCTGGCGCTGAAAGACAGAGGAGAGACTGGGGGTCAGAGGAGGTGGAAGTTAACCGGGTAGGGGGGAAAAGGAAGGTTTTGAGCAGTTTTCTGAAATGGAGGAGAGAGCTACTGGATTTAATGGTTAGGAGAAGAGGGTTCCAGAATTTGGGGGCAAGGTAGGCGAACCGACGGCCGCCGAATTTGTTGGTTTTAGTTTTGGGGACAGCGAGCACGTTGAGGAGGGCTGAGCAAAGATTACGCGTTGGACGGTGTGGATTGATGAGGGTTGTCAGAAAGGCAGGGCTGGGGCAGTGAAGAGATTTGAACGTGAGGCAGCCCAACTTGAAGGCCGCCCTTTGTTCTATAGGTAGACAGTGCAGTTTGTGTAGCAAAGGTTTGGCCGACTGCCATTTGGGGGTGTAGTGAATGAGACGAGCTGCTTGGTTCTGTACGACCTGAAGACGATGCAGCAAAGATTTCGGGAGACCATGGTACAAGGAGTTGGAGAAGTCCAGGCGGGATAGTACCAGGGAGATGACTACCTGGACCAGAGCAGCTGGTGGTAGTAGGTGACTGACTTTGCGAATTTTACGAAGCTGGAACATGCATGAGGAGATCACAGCGCCCACGTGTGGTCTGAGGGAAAGTTCGGTATCGATGGTCACACCAAGACTTTTTACTGATTTCACGGGGACCGGGGGGGGCCTAAGTTATTGGGCCAGAACTGCAGGCCCCAATGGGAGGGGCTAAAACCAGGAAGAAGAAGCTCCGTTTTGCCGGGATTTAATTTTAACTGATTGTAGTCCATCCACTCCTGGATGTGTATCATGGCAGATTGGAAGTTGTTCACCGCGTCTAGGGTGTTGAGTGGGAAGATGATCTGCAGGTCATCGGCGTAGTTATACACTGTGATGTCCCAGCTATGAAGCGAGCGGATCAGGGGACGGAGATAAAGGTTGAATAGTAGGGGTTATAGGGCAGAGCCCTGAGGGACTCCACAGGTTGTAGGGGTTTTGGACGCTGTGTAGGGGCCCAGGCGGACGGCTTGTGTTCTGCCAATCAAGAAGGACTGAGTCCATTTGAGGGCAGGGCCCTGGATGCCCGTCTGCTCGACATGGTGAAGAAGGATGTTGTGATCAACCGTGTCGAACGCGGCGGACTGATCCAGGAGTACGAGGGCCTGGGGGATCCCTGTATCAGCGTTCCTCCTTAATGTGTCCAGTACTGCTAGGATAACAGCCTCGGTGGAATGGGCTGGCCTAAAGCCAGCTTGATTGGGCTCCAGGTGGCAGGAGGTCTCTATGAAGTTAGAGAGACACCGAGTGACGTGGGCCTCCATTAGCTTGGAAAAATAAGGTAAGAGCGATATGGGGCGGTAGTTAGAGAGTTCCGCCGGATCCATACCAGGTTTCTTCAGGAGCGGCACCAAAATGGCCTCCTTGAAGGAGCTGGGGACAGTACCGGTACTGAGGGAGCCATTCAGTAGGGGTAGAATGTAGTTGGGTAGTTTGAGGCAGATGTCCCGCAGGAGCGAGGGTGGGCACCAGTCGTTCGGAGAACCAGATTTTACCCGGGTCGCAAGCTCAGCTAGTGAATTAGAGTTGAGGGTGGGGAAGTGAGTGAAGGTCAGTGAATTGTTCGAAGAGAAGTCTGGGGACAGTATCGGAGGCAGGGGGGGATGGAGTCCTTGATTTTGTTGATTTTCTCAATAAAGAAAGCATTAAGAGCGTCACAGGTCTCTTGAGTGGGGATTTGACCCGGGAGAATTCTATCATCTGAGGTAAGTTCGTTCATGATTCGGAAGACCTCCTTTGATTTATTGTTCGCAGAGAGGATTCTGTTAGAAAAATGTTCCGATTTGGCTGAGGAGATTGCATTTTTGTATTCTCTGCGGGCTGTGATGTATAGTAATCTATCTGACTCAGAGTAGTTGCATCTCCATGTCCGTTCCAGTTGGCGCACCATCAGTTTGTGTTCTTTAAGTTTGCCAGAGAACCATCTATGGGAGTTATGGTGTCTGGTGCGGGGGAACTTAGTGAGGGGGGCGACTTGGTCGCTAGCCGACATTAGCCAGGTGCCAATATCACTGTCCACCGTGTCAATGTTGGCGGGAGTGTTAACAGCTGGGCGGGTGTTGGCTAGAGTCGTAAAGAAGCCTTGGGAGTCATAGGAATTCCATTTACGTGAGAGGCCGCCAGCCATCAGAGGGGCGGGGGTCCTGCCAGTGACAGTGAGGGTGGTGTCGACTAGGTGATGGTCTGACCAAACGCAAGGGGACAAAGATGGCTGGGAGAGTGCTAAGTTTTGGGTCCAAATTTGATCCAGGATGTGGCCCTTGATGTGAGTGGGCGAGGAAATTTGTTGGGTCAGGTTAAGGCTGTGGAGGGCTTCAAAGAGTTCTGTGGCGTGGGGCCCGGCGTTAACATCATTGAACCAATAATTAAGGTCACCAAAGAGAGCTAGCCTGGGATGCAATGTCAGTAGGTCAGAGAACTGTTCAGTCAGGGCGGAAGCAAAGGATGGCATGAGGTGTGGAGGCCGGTAAAGGAGGAGAAGTGTTAAGGCTCCTGCATTGGTTTTCAGACTGATAACTAGGTTGTCTACTTCCGGGAGGGGAAGGGGGGAATTGGAGGAAAAGTTGAGGTGTTTGGATGTGATGGCTGCCACCCCACCCCCAGGGCGATTGCCAGTGCGGTCGGCATGGAGGATGTAATAGTCTGGGGGGAGGGCTGCCAGAATGTCAGGGAGAGAATCTGTAGTCAGCCAGGTTCCTGTAAGCAGAAGTACATCAGGTTTCTCATTAGATAGAAGGATAAAAATGTCGGCTTTATGTTTGATTAAGGAACGGGTGTTCAAATACAGCACCCGAATGGAGGTATCATTCCTGACTGATTTAGTGGAGGGTATGCATCGACTGGGGAGGTGTGAGTCAGAGCGCGCAAGGCCAGCTGTAGTGATTCGTCTGGAAGTGGCGGGAGAGAGTGAGGGGGACAAATGTTGCAATTCTTTGAGGAAGTTAGCCGAATATGAGGTAGATTTGCCGGCGTGGCTGGCCCCTGGGCCCGGCCTGGCGCGGATGGGCACAGACAGGCTTGCCTTGGGCGCGCCGGCGGCACGCCAGTGGCGCGCCCGCTGCGCGCACGCGCTGGCATCGGCCTTAAGTAGAGGAAGTTGAGGAAGCCTAGAGCGTCGACCCCGGTACAACCAAGATGGCGGCCCCCCTCGCTTCAAAAGTTAAAATCAATGTGCAAATAAGCAAGCCAGTATGATCTATGTGCAAATTCGCAAGACCAGCTGTCAGAGTTAAAAGAAAGTAAAAGCAAGTTAAAGTTGTTCCAATACCTCGTTAACCGCGCGTTCTCCTGTCACACCCGGCTCAAGCCTCAGGTGTCTTTGATCGTGCTCGCGCTGGCATCGGCCTTAAGTAGAGGAAGTTGAGGAAGCCTAGAGCGCCGACCCCGGTACAACCAAGATGGCGGCCCCCCTCGCTTCAAAAGTTAAAATCAATGTGCAAATAAGCAAGCCAGTATGATCTATGTGCAAATTCGCAAGAGCAGCTGTCATAGTTAAAAGAAAGTAAAAGCAAGTTAAAGTTGTTCCAATACCTCGCTAACCGCGCGTTCTCCTGTCACACCCGGCTCAAGCCTCAGGTGTCTTTGACAACAAGAAGTAGCTCTCACATCTGTTCGCGAGACCTACGAATTTCAGGTGGAGAGAACCTCAAGTGAGATTCAGTCCCTGCTAAACACGAATCTTCCCCTACTTTTTTAAACTTCTTGTCGCCTCCTTTCAGACGATTTTTGGAGTTATCCCAGCTTTCATCCATTCTATTTTTCCAGCACCTTCGGAGGGTTTCCCCTGCTCCTCCTTTTGATCTGGGGCATTTTTGTACTTCTACTGCTGCTCCGTAATGGCTGCTCTACCTGTGGTGCTGCCAAGCCAGGCCCAATTGCAGCTGTACCGTGATCAGGTGCGTCAACTTTTTGGTTTAATGCCATTTGAAGCTCTTAACATCGACTATCGGCTGATCTTCTGTTATGCCTACTTCACCTGCGTGCAACCTGTGTTCTACTGCCTCCGGTGCCCTTTTCAATGGGCCCTGGATCTATGCCTCTCCAATACTTCACATGCTGCCCTGGATTATGAACTGTTGCTGGGTCTTTTGCTGGCCCATGACCAGGACTGTTCCATGGGTAGGGGCCTTGTGTGCGATCCTATACTTGAACCAACGGCAGGCTTGAGTACCTGTGCTTGTGCACAGAGCCTCTTGGATCAGAGTTTCATCTAAGTTAACGCAGGTTGTGCTAATACGCTCCTGACAGCCTATGGATATGAGGAGAATGTGTGCTTGTTCGAATTGCTTAATTGGATGGCATACCTTTTTACTATTGACCGTTGAGACAACCAGTTGGAGCCTATGGCATTCCACTTTTCCAGCGCTTTTTTTTGCTCTGGGGATATGCTGTGAATGGATATAATTTCGGGTACCCCTTTGGCTTCCTTTTTAGTCCTTCACTGTTCTACCAGGGGTTTGAAGGGCTCTTTGGCCTAACATCGAGACGCTTTGCTTCTGCTTACCTCTGACTTTTGTTTTAGACCGAAGCTGACGACCTGACCAAAGGGAGGGTGTCACATGGCCCATGGGGACATTGTCATCTTCACTAAGTTAGCATGAGCACACTGCAGATTGCCAGCTGCTTTGCGCACGTTACTATAAGACTTTATTTTTGCAACTGTTTCTATTGCCTTTTTTCACATGAGAACCAACCTGTGTGTTCACACTCTGCAGATTCCTGGTATTTTGTCTGAACATTGAGAGCAAGGTTCAACAACAATGCCCCTTGTTATTGTATTCTGGCCAGGCCTTAGCACCTAGACAAAGCATACCATTGCGGCTGTTGTTTAGGACAACGTACTTTGGTCTTATTGGGATACATGAATAGGGAGCACCTACTTGGAGAGGGACCTTTCTAGGGAGAAGAGCGAGACAGCACCTATGGTGTAGATCTACCATCTATAGGCTAAGGTATGGGGTCTGCAGACAAAGCCCAGAGATCTTCTAATATACAATAATACTACTTCTATGCAAGGGAAGGGAGGTTAGGCTATATTGTCTTTTCATAATGACATCTCCTTTCATGATTTATGGACTAATTTCTATGCTGACAGTGTGCATTTTTCTGCTTGTTTTGGCACGAATACGGCATATTAGAGCACATTAGTTAAAATAAGCATTTTAAACTTGTTTGTGTCTCTGTCAGATCTTATTGTGGACAAGTACAAGAGTACGAGCGAAAGGGTGTGTCATGTGACCACGATTTCTGAGAGATCTGGTAGTGTTGTGTTCTGGGGTGTCTAAACACTTGCTTCTCTGTGACTGAGTAGGAGAGCAAGTGAGACACTAGGGCTAGTCGGTCCTGGGTTCATGGGTACTAAGGTGGTAGGATGACTCAGTCCCTATGCACTAAGGTCCCATAATTCTATGCATAGTTCTGTTTTTGGGCAGAATCCCTGCAATACGCTAGCTTGTCGGCATGCCAGGCTGATGCTTTAAACATTCAAAGTTTATTTAATAAATAGAGTGACATTAATTCTTCTGAAAATATCGTATCAAATCTAACCAGCACAGACTTTGCATCCAACAATATCTCAAGGAAAAATAAAAACGCTTCTGGAAATTAAACAAAAGATAAAATTGCAACACAAGAGCAGCACAGAACATTAATCCCATATTCGAAGAGACGCGGGCTGCGAGAAAAACGGTAACAGAAGCTCAACTAAAAAACTATGTATCTTTTGTAGACGGCACCAATCGCAGCAAAAATCAGTCCTCAGAAGAGAGAATGAAGCCGGTGCCTGTAATGAGCTTAATAAACAATTGGAGCAAGCTGAACAGAAGGCCCTGGGTAAAATCCAACAAGTATCATTTTCTGAGGTGCCTTATTAAAAAAGGGGATGACAGTACACTCCGACTGATAAAGCACAGAAACAAATGTGGGGCAGATTATGCCCTTTTGTGGATTCAGAGGAATTTTAACTAGCTTTGAATCAAAAAAATCTACAAAAGAGGGACAAATTATGAACCAGCCTGTATGCAAGAAACTGCAAGTAAGAGAGCAACTGGTAAAAATCAACATAAACACAGTTCAAAAATCAAGCGTGTTGCAGGAACCTTGAAATAGGGATATGAGCGATAAAAAGTCCTTTGTTCTTCCCTCAGCAGAGGTGAGAAAGAGCAGAAATCATTTCACGGAGATGGATGGGATTTTAAGGGCTAAAAGATCTATATCGCCTCCTTATTTGCAAGTGACTGTATCCATCCTGGGGCGTACGTATTCCTGTAGATGTCCAGGGTGGATGGGTACAACCTGATGAAGGTCAATTTGTTGGTCCCCTACTTAATGAACCTCAGGAAGGGGTGACACTAGTCCTGCTCCCAGAATACATCTCCCAACTGGGGAGAGGACATCTTAAATAGAAGTAACATTCTAAAATGTTTTTCTGCTCTCCCAGTTATGGACACGATTGAGTCAAAAGAGCTTAAACATATTACCCTCATACCTGGCACAAATGATCATCCAAGAGAAGCAACTAAAGTACTGTTCATCCATGCAGAGACTGTAAGGCGCATGGAGGAGTTGTCAGAAGTGCTGGCACAATGGAGAATCGCAATTAGCAAACCATCCACTTCAAAATACGTATGGATTTTTGCCAAGACATGTCACAGGAAATCACAGCGAACATCTGTTCCCGGCTGTCCTAAAGGCCAAGAAAATGATAGGCCTGGAACAGAGCAGATACAGATCAAGAAGGATCTCCCCAAAAATGCAAGGGTATATACGATGTCAGACAATTCAATCTGAATAGCATTAAGTAACTTTGGGCAACATAGAAGCCAGCTCACTAAAAAAGCACCTTGAAATCATTCCACGACCATGCAGTTTTGCTCCTGGAACATTTGTGGCTGAAGCACTTGGATTACTAATGATGAAGTGTGGCCTGACCATCTTGAATTTTTCTCACCAGCTAAACCGTCTTCAAAAGAAGGTCACAGCTCCGACAAAGCATTAGCGAAAAATGCAGTGGAGTTGGCAAGTGGCATCTGAGCTTACGCATTTATCAAACTAGCATCGCCCACTGAAAAATCACTCAGGGATATTATAATTATCGGGTACATCTATATAAACCCAAAACAACCAAAGAAAAGAGCAACAGCTGTCTTAAAACCATCAGAGTTCTAAGACAACAATACGTGGAGACCTTGTAGCTGTTTTCAGGAGACTTGAACATGTTCCTTCTTGAATCAGTGGAGGCTATGTTCTGGCAGCACGAGAAAGATGCCACATGGCTTATCCCTGAGATCTCCCTAAGAAAAACTAAGAAGGATAATGCAGGGAAAAGCCAGTCTCCTCAATCAACAAGGATACAGAACGTTAAAGGGCAGAAGTCCTTTAGATACACCATCGGCATGTACACATACTACACAAACCAGCTCATCATCAATTGACTAAATCTGGCTCTCCGCTTAGAACGACAATCAAGTGTGCAGCTTTTAAGTGCTCTGCTTCATTAGCGATCATGCATTGCTGGCCTGCACTCTTTCTACATACTTGCCCAGGTAGCCCTTTTGAGAAATGATTGGCACCCAGGAAGATGTGCGTGGTATTCATTGAACAAAATGGGCCAGTGTCATATCAGCTGAAAGAACTGAGGAATTGAAACCACTAAAGACAGAGTCTCCCCACCAAGTTTCATCTGTGCAGCAATGCCTAACCTAACAACGAAGCTAGTAACTCAATTCTCTCAAATTTCATGTCTACTTAAGAGCCGCCTTCTCTTCACTCATCAATGGAATTAAGAGTTCTTAAGCAGAGATTGAATAATCTCTTGAGAAGGAGTCAGACTAATAGCAACCTCTGTGTGCTCACTAATGATATACGAAATGCAAGAAAGGCTTGCGGTGCTAAGATATGGGAACTTTGCAGACGAACTGAAAATCAATGGGTAAACCAAGAAATTCTAATACGTTCTGGAGGCTGGTGCATAAACGCTGAAAGGGGAACATTCAGAGTACACCGCCACACATCTCAGCAGCAAATTGGGTCAATTATGTCACAAACGTATATGTCACAAACGCTGAAAGCTTGAACAATGAGATTTTGGCCTTGGGTACAGTGTGTCTTGCGGGCACTGAGACAGAATTGGAGGTCAATAAAAATAACACAGATAAAATACGATCAATAATTACCACCCTTCTCTCAGCTGGAGCCCCTGGCCCTGACAGACTGCCAGCCACTATATTTAAAATTGCACAAACTTAATGGATCAGACTTCTATGCCCGCTGCTCAAGAATTGCATTAAGACAACCCAGTACATAAAAAGGCCCAACAAACCAGCTAGTCAATATCAGTCTGATAGCACTTCTCGATGTAGACGGGAAATGCTGTGCGAAAGCTTTAAAGTCAGAGTTAGAAGAATGGGCAATGGCGAAGGTACTAACACCCATCAGGCAGTCAGGGTTTAGACAAGGCAGCAGCATAGAAGATAATTTGGTGATTCACTCCTCCTTGATCAAAGCAGCAAACAAAAATCAAGCACCAACTGTGTATGCAGTCTTCATTGATTACACCACTGCCTTCGATAGAGGAGCAAGGTTGTGGCAGAAGCTCCACAACCGGGGCATACTGGCAACGCTGCTGAGAGCCATCATGAGTTTATATGTAAAGACCTGGGTGAGAATCAAAGTTTCCTCCAATAGGGTGACATCAAATAAGATATGGACAAACCAAGGGCTAAAGCAGGGATTTATTTTGGCTCCCCTCCTATTTAATCTCTAATTGGCTGACTTAAATAATGTCTTAATCGAAGTGAAAGCATTTCCATCGAAGTTTGCTGGCTCTCTCCTTCAGTGTTAACATTACGCAGACAATACAATCATAGACAATACAATCATAATTGATCACACAGCTGTTGGACTGTACAGATCGCTGAATGCTCTGTCTCTTTATTGTAATGCAAATAAGATCTCTATCAGTGCCTCAAAAACAAAAATAATGGTGTGCGGAATCAAGAAGGCTACATTTTGTCTTGATCAGGTATAGAGCAGGTATCGAGCTTGAAATATCTCAGCATTTATTTCAACCAGCATGGCTCGCAGGAAGCACAGCTCCGGTTGATGAAAGGAATGTCTATAGCCATGATTATTAGTTTTTCAAAAATTGCTAAAACAAATGAGAGGCCCCAAACTAACTAAACTTTATAGTGTCTTTGATGCCAAATGTATTCCAACTCTTTCATATGGATCGCTAATATTCAAGGATCATCTGGGAATCTGTCTGGACAAGGCCCAGTGCTGTTGCTACAGACGATTATACCAGCTGCCTGATGCCACTCCGTCATCTCAAATTCATCTTGAATTAAATTTAAGTAAGCAAGTTATCATGGGGAAAGCAAGGTTCATAAGCTATTCCGTTAAGCTCAAGGCTGCTCTGACTGGTTCGCTGAGGGAGCTAATGTGGTCAAGCATGCAAGACAGTAACCTCGCATTGGGATCCTACGAGAAAGATTCAGTCAATGACATGGGTGTCTGGGACATCCTTGACCAAAACCTTCCCCCAAAACTGTGTGCCAAAATGCTTACAAAAAGTGCAAGATCAAAGTCTGCTGAGGTAGATTGGCAGAAGCTATCAGCGAAGGTCCATGACTTGTGTGTCACCTTCTACCAGTCCATTGGGAGGGCTCCACATATATCTAGCCATATGAGTTTAAAACAGAAAAAAGACATTACCAGGTTAAGATGTGGAATAATACCCCTGCAGGCATACAAATATGGGGGCTTGAAAGCAACCACGGCCGCTGCAGGTATGAGCAGTGGGGCCAGGTGAGGGGGTATTTCAAGAGACGACCACGAGGGAAAATTAAATAAATAATTAATTTTCCCTCGTGGTCTTCTCTCGAAATCCCACCTCACCTGGCCCCACCGCCTCACCGCTGATACCTGCAGTGGCCGCGGCTGCTTGAAAGGTACTTAGGCCTTGAATTGCAGACTGTGTAATTGGAAATTTGAATTGTTGCTACATGTATTCTACCTTTGTAATGAGTTGGAAGCCATTTTTAGTTCAAACCAGTACTCTGCCATTTAGGAATTAGGGAATGTCAGAAAGCAATAGAAATGTGTCCGAGTGAGCCTAAGGCTCAGTTAACATCTAGGGAACAGGGAAGGTTCCAAAGCGTATTGTGGAGACATCAAAATTATCTATCACAAAACGACCTGGTTTTGCAAGGGAGTCCCCTGCGGATTTGGTCACGGGCTCTGCGGACATGTAGGGAAATTTACTGAACCTAGACATTTCTGAAAACTAGACACCAAGGGGAGTCCAGAGAGTTGTGACTTGCTTGGATCCCCTAATGTTTTCCTACTCAAAATTGCCTGCAAACCTCAAATCTAGCTAACATAATCCCATGTTCCTTACATTTTTGTGTGGGAAAGTTGTGGGATCACCGGACCGACACAAATTGTCTACTACCCAGTGTTCCCCCAGGTCTCCCGATAAAAATGATACCTCTTTTGTGGTTGGGCCAAGTGCCTGCGACAGGGAAGGACCCAAAAGGTATTGTGGAGACATCAAAATTAACTATCACAAAATGACCTGTATTCCCCTAGGTGTCTGGTTTAAAAAAATGTACAGGTTTGCTAGGTTTCCCTCGGTGCTGGCTGAGCAAGGGCCCAAAATCCACAGCTAGGCACATTGCAGAAAAAGGCCAGTTTTCAGTGGAGAAATGTGATGTGTTCGTGTTGCGTTTTGGGCAGTTTCCTGTTGTGGTTCTAGGCCTACCCACACAAGTGAGTTACCATTTTTATTGGGAGACTTTGGGAAATTCTGGGTGGGAGGAAGTTTGTTGCTCCCTGCACATTTCAGAACTTTCCATCACAGAAATGTGAAGAAAATGTTAAGGGATTTGGGGTAACAGAACCTGGTGAAAGCCACACAAGTCACCCCATCCTGGATTCTATGGCACGACCGGTGGTGAGGATTATGCACTTCTTTCTTCACTTAATTAAACGAGTAGCCTTTAAAGAACATATTAAAGAAAAAACAACACAGACTACATATCCTATGAACCATACGGCCATGAGTCTCCATAGTAACCATGGTCCAATCATAGTCCAATCTGGTGTATATATTTGTATGCCATCCCTTCCTGTTCCTCTTCACTGCTCGCCAGTTAAGTCTCTGCGTTTTCATAACTGTCTCAAAAAACATTCTCAATACTTCTGTAGAATTAGCGCTTTACTGTGAAATTGTATTTGCCTGTGATACGCTACTAGCGTTTGGTCATTAGTGCTTATTTTGTGCAGTAGGCAAATTATTCTGAGTGCGTCTCCCGCCCTGAGGGGGTGCTGTTGCCATCAATTGTTATTTTTGCATTTGTCACCCCGAGTGGGAAGGGTATGCTCAGACGTGAGTCCCTTGCTCTCCATGCCACTGGAATCAAGCTATCCTGGCTGACGAGGGCTGAAAGCCCGAAACCGGTCCTAGGATGCTTGTTTCCAGTCCAGGGAGGACCTGGCTTGGCAGTTCGGGCTGGACTGTTCCCATGGGGCACAGGGTCAAGACTGATTTGCATATGGCTGGGTTCAAACTGGAATGGCATGGTGAGCAAAAAAACGATGGATTTAGGCCCAGATCTCTGTACTGGGGTGAATGTATGACATTGTTCTGCATTCTGTCCATCAATTGTTATTTTTGCATTTGTCACCCCGAGTGGGAAGGGTATGCTCAGACGTGAGTCCCTTGCTCTCCATGCCACTGGAATCAAGCTATCCTGGCTGACGAGGGCTGAAAGCCCGAAACCGGTCCTAGGATGCTTGTTTCCAGTCCAGGGAGGACCTGGCTTGGCAGTTCGGGCTGGACTGTTCCCATGGGGCACAGGGTCAAGACTGATTTGCATATGGCTGGGTTCAAACTGGAATGGCATGGTGAGCAAAAAAACGATGGATTTAGGCCCAGATCTCTGTACTGGGGTGAATGTATGACATTGTTCTGCATTCTGTCCATCAATTGTTATTTTTGCATTTGTCACCCCGAGTGGGAAGGGTATGCTCAGACGTGAGTCCCTTGCTCTCCATGCCACTGGAATCAAGCTATCCTGGCTGACGAGGGCTGAAAGCCCGAAACCGGTCCTAGGATGCTTGTTTCCAGTCCAGGGAGGACCTGGCTTGGCAGTTCGGGCTGGACTGTTCCCATGGGGCACAGGGTCAAGACTGATTTGCATATGGCTGGGTTCAAACTGGAATGGCATGGTGAGCAAAAAAACGATGGATTTAGGCCCAGATCTCTGTACTGGGGTGAATGTATGACATTGTTCTGCATTCTGTCCATCAATTGTTATTTTTGCATTTGTCACCCGAGTGGGAAGGGTATGCTCAGACGTGAGTCCCTTGCTCTCCATGCCACTGGAATCAAGCTATCCTGGCTGACGAGGGCTGAAAGCCCGAAACCGGTCCTAGGATGCTTGTTTCCAGTCCAGGGAGGACCTGGCTTGGCAGTTCGGGCTGGACTGTTCCCATGGGGCACAGGGTCAAGACTGATTTGCATATGGCTGGGTTCAAACTGGAATGGCATGGTGAGCAAAAAAACGATGGATTTAGGCCCAGATCTCTGTACTGGGGTGAATGTATGACATTGTTCTGCATTCTGTCCATCAATTGTTATTTTTGCATTTGTCACCCCGAGTGGGAAAGGTATGCTCAGACGTGATTCCCTTGCTCTCCATGCCACTGTAATCAAGCTATCCTGGCTGACGAGGGCTGAAAGCCCGAAACCGGTCCTAGGATGCTTGTTTCCAGTCCAGGGAGGACCTGGCTTGGCAGTTCGGGCTGGACTGTTCCCATGGGGCACAGGGTCAAGACTGATTTGCATATGGCTGGGTTCAAACTGGAATGGCATGGTGAGCAAAAAAACGATGGATTTAGGCCCAGATCTCTGTACTGGGGTGAATGTATGACATTGTTCTGCATTCTGTCCATCAATTGTTATTTTTGCATTTGTCACCCCGAGTGGGAAGGGTATGCTCAGACGTGAGTCCCTTGCTCTCCATGCCACTGGAATCAAGCTATCCTGGCTGACGAGGGCTGAAAGCCCGAAACCGGTCCTAGGATGCTTGTTTCCAGTCCAGGGAGGACCTGGCTTGGCAGTTCGGGCTGGACTGTTCCCATGGGGCACAGGGTCAAGACTGATTTGCATATGGCTGGGTTCAAACTGGAATGGCATGGTGAGCAAAAAAACGATGGATTTAGGCCCAGATCTCTGTACTGGGGTGAATGTATGACATTGTTCTGCATTCTGTCCATCAATTGTTATTTTTGCATTTGTCACCCCGAGTGGGAAGGGTATGCTCAGACGTGAGTCCCTTGCTCTCCATGCCACTGGAATCAAGCTATCCTGGCTGACGAGGGCTGAAAGCCCGAAACCGGTCCTAGGATGCTTGTTTCCAGTCCAGGGAGGACCTGGCTTGGCAGTTCGGGCTGGACTGTTCCCATGGGGCACAGGGTCAAGACTGATTTGCATATGGCTGGGTTCAAACTGGAATGGCATGGTGAGCAAAAAAACGATGGATTTAGGCCCAGATCTCTGTACTGGGGTGAATGTATGACATTGTTCTGCATTCTGTCCATCAATTGTTATTTTTGCATTTGTCACCCCGAGTGGGAAGGGTATGCTCAGACGTGAGTCCCTTGCTCTCCATGCCACTGGAATCAAGCTATCCTGGCTGACGAGGGCTGAAAGCCCGAAACCGGTCCTAGGATGCTTGTTTCCAGTCCAGGGAGGACCTGGCTTGGCAGTTCGGGCTGGACTGTTCCCATGGGGCACAGGGTCAAGACTGATTTGCATATGGCTGGGTTCAAACTGGAATGGCATGGTGAGCAAAAAAACGATGGATTTAGGCCCAGATCTCTGTACTGGGGTGAATGTATGACATTGTTCTGCATTCTGTCCATCAATTGTTATTTTTGCATTTGTCACCCCGAGTGGGAAGGGTATGCTCAGACGTGAGTCCCTTGCTCTCCATGCCACTGGAATCAAGCTATCCTGGCTGACGAGGGCTGAAAGCCCGAAACCGGTCCTAGGATGCTTGTTTCCAGTCCAGGGAGGACCTGGCTTGGCAGTTCGGGCTGGACTGTTCCCATGGGGCACAGGGTCAAGACTGATTTGCATATGGCTGGGTTCAAACTGGAATGGCATGGTGAGCAAAAAAACGATGGATTTAGGCCCAGATCTCTGTACTGGGGTGAATGTATGACATTGTTCTGCATTCTGTCCATCAATTGTTATTTTTGCATGCCATCTTCAAGCGTGTCAGGCCTTCATACAAGCGCTCTCACCGGCAGCACATGCATGTATGGGGGGGGAACCCTGTGAGATTCTGTGCAGCCCTCAGGCCAGGGGCGTAGGAGACACTAAAATTCTGGGGGTGACAGGGACAACCTTGTGCACTTTCCAGTGACCCTATACAAATCACCGCCCGTTAAACAAATACAATTGCATACTTTCGAAGTGAAATATTGAGAAAAGCAGGCATGTAGTCACAGTTTGCATGTATGCTTTATTGTTATTTACATTCATACAGTAATGAGACCAAATGTTTAAAAAAAACATATATATGAATCTTGCATCTTAATGCACAAAGCAAACAAAGGCCGCTGACTTAGGGTGGGGGCGTCGTGTTTGCAAGTGCATTATGGTTTGAAAAGTACCTGCTGCTGCTTTCCTGGTCTCCAGCAATTTTCAGGCAACAATAAAAATGTGAAGATAACTTTGTTGATTAATGTTCTTTTTTTGAGAGATATCGAAGGCTTGTCTAGTGAAAGTTTTAATTCAAAAGGTCAGTGAGTTACTGCTTTTGTCTGAGATATTCTTTTGGTATTTGAAGTTTATAAGTTAAAATCCTAACATTGAACAGTGAGTTGTTAACCGTCATCAAAGAGCTGCATAAAAACTTCAATGTATAGATTAGAACGTTATGATTTTTCCCCAGTCTTTCCCTATCCTAATGTTGGAAAATGGGTTCATTAGGATAGAAATCAATTCTGATTATTGAAGAGAACCCCCCAACCATGGTGTTATGTTTTACATTCTGAGTTTGTGTTTCTCTAGTGTTGCAAAGCCGCCCTGGGCACTCCCCAACTTTTTGCTGACTGGTACTGGTGGTACCTGACTGACTGACCCTGGCCTCTGCCTAAACAGCCAGTGCTATTCTGAAAGAGGCATGTAAAAATACAGTGAAAACACCTACATACACTAGGCTGCACTATGGGTTAGGGTACCCCTATGATTGGCATGACCTCTCCTATAAGGCCCTGGTACATAATAGGGCAGGGGGATTAGAACTACTTTTAAGTCCCTAGAATATAATAAGGCATGGCAGTTTAGAGGCCAGCAACCCTTTCTGTGCTTGCATGTGTGCACTGCTGAAGCCTGAGGTCAGTTTAAAAGTAGCCCTGTGTTATAGGGCTGCTTTTAAAATGCAAATTGTGCCCAAACTCGACTTTTGGGTTTGGGGAACTTACAATTTGATCAACTACAATGTTGGGGCAAAATTAAGTGGAAAAATGTTTTCCACTTAACTATGGCTGTATCATATTTGCCACATAATACATCATCTGCTGCATAATCTAACGATTTCCTCCAAAACAATTTTGTAGCTCAAACGGATCCCAAATTACTAAATGAAATGTGACTTGTGTTGCTGTGAAGTTTAGGGCCCTTTGCAAAGGTTAGTAAAGAAAACAATTCCTAAGAAAACAATTGGTCCCAGACACTCCTAATGACACTCAAATTAATACCTGTAGGAGAGTGTAGTATGCAATCAATTCATACAACCGAAAATGTATAATGTAAAGGCACATTCAACAGGGAAATCTCATAGATAAGAGGCCAACCAAAGTCAATTAAATTGCAAACATCAATTTATTTCCCGCCGAATCATATTCATAAAAGGCAAACTTAGGGGCTGACTACGATGGCAGGCGGACTTCAGTACCACCGCCATCGAATCGGGGAATGGGACCGCTGGCCTTCAAGGTGGAGGCCCCACGATAGGCATTACAATGCGACTGCCACTACGGTGTTCGCAGTGCCTATCTTTTACATTGCAGCAGGTGCTGCTGGCTGCATCATCCGCCGCAAAGTAAAAAAAAAAGGAACATGTTAAATATATCGGTGCCTGCCACATGGTGCAGTGATATGTTGTGGGGCATCATAGATGCCCCCCAGGACCCATGTCTGGGGGCCAGGGGTAAAGGGGCCTGCTACGGGCCCCCAATGTCCCTTTCGCCAGCATTTCCATGGCAGGTGAACCGCCATTGATAAGCTGGCGGGTAAGGGACATCGTAATCCCTGCTGCGGTGCATGGTAGGCACCACCAGCATTGTAGGAACCACGAGCCCCTCCACCACACCGGCGGGCTCAAGAAGCCCGTCGGGTGCGTGGTGGTTGGTCTTTCTGACCGCCAGGTAACCACCTGCCATTGTAATATGGCAGGCTGTGATGCAGTCACCAATGGCGGTGGGACCGCCACCGACGGGGTGACGTGGCGGTCCCACTGCCATTATGATCACCCCCTAAGTTTGGTGTGCATGCAAATCCTACATTGCCAGCCCCTGGCAAGTTGCACTGCTAGTGCTGGAAAAAGGCCAATGGAGGTACCAATGGGTGAGGTGGACTGGCCTCAAGGGTCTTGTGACCTCAGAGACAGATTCACTGTCGATCTGGGATGTGCTTCTTCATATGCCTGCCCGTAAGACTGGAATTGAACTGCAGTATGGATTGTGGTGGACAGGTCCACCTGCGGGTGCTAAGACACCTGGGCTTCTAAGGTCTATCGGGCCTTCTAAGGTGTAGCATCGGAATAAGCTCTGTCGGGAGTGTGGTATGGTGAACTGGTCATGAAGGTCTGAACATGGTTCTCCAGTTCCAAATTCAGCAGCTCTGGCCAGAGTGCCACATTATCTCCCACACTGAACACCATACTGCCCAACTGAGAGAAACTCGCACTGCCTTCAGCACAACTCAATTGTGCTGCGACTAAATTCAAATTGTGCACTAGACAACAGTAAAATGCTGCCTGCAAAAAATGAATAACACCATGGAAAAAGCAAACACTCATAGGGAATGCAAGAATAAGCAAAGCATGTGAACTGTAATCAGAAAAAAACATGGTTACCTTAACGGTTTTAAACTCATTATTCAGAAATCAGTAAGTGATTTTGCCTGAAAAGTTCAAGACATGGCTACAGGACCAGGAAGGGACCCTTTCAATGTCCATTGCTTATATCCTTTCAAAATGTATGCAGTTTGGTTTAAAAAAGACCACATCCCCAAACACAGAGCCGCATTTTATAAGCTAAAATAATTTAAAAGTTGAAAACGATCATATTAAACGTTTCCACTCTACCCATCAACCAGGTATTGCAGTCCCTTTAGGAATGGCGCACTTACCCACCCTGGGAAAACAATGTTGTTCAAAGAAAGAAGATAAAAAGAAAGTAGCGCTTTCACTGGCAAACTCTGTAAAGTGGCGCTAATGTGTGTGGGTGTAAGTAACAGTCTGGCCTGTCTGCTGTCCACTCTGTATTGCTTTATTTAGGTATTTAACTATTTTTTCTCCTTTCCGAGGTTTTTCTTTTCAATAGAAAACGGTCAGAAAATGAGGACATTTACAACCAAAGTGTTCAGCCTTTTTTGGATCATTTTCACGGGGGAACAAATAAAGAAAAGGAGAGGCAAGAGAGAGTTCTTTAAGAGCTGCCTCTTGAAATCAGCACGTAAGCAGGAGCGAGACAGAGACAGAAAGAGATGGAGGAATAAAGAGAGGAGGGCAGCCACCAGAGGCAGATCAGGAGTAGTGGACACGGTCCTTGCCATGAAGGAAAAGAGACAGCGTTTATTTTTTCTCCGTTCTCTACCCTTCCCACAACGGCTGAGCCTTCCTGCAGCATAACAAAAGGCAGAGGGCGGGTGGCCTCTGACTCCAGGCAGGTCAAGTGCAGGGCCATTAGGTAGCGCTTTCGCGTGCTAATGGCCCTGCGATAACAGAAGGGAGAGGGGAAATTCCTTTGTCCCCTCGTCCCCCCCACCCTGATCCCCCGTGTCCCCCCCACTCCAAAATCTGGGGGGGATATATCCCCCGCGTCCCCCACACTTCCTACGCCCATGCCTCAGGACTCCTATACCCAACCAACCCTCCTACGAGACACCGCTTCGGGCAGTTGTATCTCCACATGTGGCCAGAGTGCTACAGCACCACCTTGTGGCGATTTTGAGGTACTGCAGCGGGTTACACAGCTAATTGATCACTTGCGAGGGGGCTGCCCTGGGGAGATTTTAAGGGCAATATATAGAACAGTTGTGGTTCTCTCATCCTCACAAATTATGAATTCTGCCAGGGGTCATGAATATTCCTCCTTTCAGGAGGCTAAGAAAGAATGGCCTCCCCAACGTCTCCCTGCGGCTGTGGAACAGACACTGTCTTAAGCTATTTCCAGGGCGCTGCCTCCCCTTTTAGGGATCAGGCAGACAAACTGGCCAAATGTATTCCCTGGGTTTTCAGTAGCCCTACATCTCTGGAAGCAGGACCTAGTTGTAGTGCGATGAGGGGAAAAAAGGCTGCTAAGCGTGACACTTGTCACCTGGAAGGTTTCAATAGGCTTAGAGAAACCTTCCGTAAGAGTGTGTGCAATCTAAAACATGTACTGTAGCAGGAGGAAGACTAACTCAGAGAAAACTACAACGCGGTTGCCCTAAATAAAGACCTTGATAATGGAGTTCCCTATAGAAGGGAGGATGATTAGGATGGGGACATCTCCTCCAATGAGGATCAGGACTCGGGCAGGCCATGGCTCCCGGGATCCAATTCCTCTGAGTCCTCAGACAGGGACGGCGGACACATCACAGAGTGTATTGGGTGTTGGTGTCTCGAACCTGTGTGTCACACTTTTCTATTTCTTAAAAACTCCACTGGTCCTGACGAAACAACATAGGATCCACCAGGGATCAAACAGGCATGAAACATGTCAACTTGATTAGACCTGATTACCTATCCAGCACCACCATTCACTTCGATTTGCAAAAACAGACGAACCCTCCTCACTGACAGCAGGGTCACAAGTTCCCCTTTTTTGCCTATTTTTAAATATATTGCACGGACCCAAGAATAAATACCTTTCAGGGTACCAGCACGGTAGTTTTAATCCACCTTCACCACTCCCCACTCACCTGCACTCACCACTGCGGCATTCCTCTGAAAAGATCTCCGACAAAGAGCCCTTTTGCGGGGCCCATGGGGGACCGCAGCGCCACCCCCACCCCCACAAGGAGCAAAACGCCCGATGATGAAGCATGACACCCTGATGGGTGTGTGAGGGCAACTCCCCAATTAGGGGGAATTCCCCATTATCCAACCTTTGATCACCTATACTTCAAGCTGCCGAATGGACAAGCTAACATTTATAGAAACAGTTAACCTCCAGTGATTGACACGACGGACACTCGGACATGTTTGACCCAGCTAACAAATACCATCCTAGGTCAGCCGAGTGAACCCAGACCAGATAGTTTTAGAGTACATTGCCAGCCAAATTCGCAAACCCCTGGAGAAGGTCAGGGCAAAACTCAGAGCAGAAGGTCCAACACCAATCACTGACAGGGAAGGTAGCTGCCATAGATGATAAAATTTGCACCTTCTTTAGCAAGTCTATGAGGGACCCTCAAAAGGGTTTTGATTGATTGTGGAGGGCCTGCCGGGATAAACTCCTAGATTTAGTTGGACCAATCACCAAATAATTCAGATGGGAGAGTGTTATAAACAATTAGGGGTTCCTATGCCCACTGAGAGAGTGGCTGACTGGGCACAGAGGACTATCTGCCTGCTCAGTTAGGCAAACTGCGCACTGGCGGCGTAAAGGAAGGTGTCTCTCCACATCAAGCTCTATCCCAATCTTGTGTAATTGGCTGCGTCGGAGACAGGGGCCATTACACTGGGAAACTTCTTTGGGGAACCTTTTGTCTAGGAACTGTTTAAGTTTGTAACAATCTTCTCCGCCCCTGACAATGCGCAAGCCTTAATAAAAAAGATTTCACCTTGGAAGGTTTTTACAAGGTCGGAAGAGGCATGGGCCGGTACTCCAGCCGACCGTACCACCAAGGATCCCCTAGATGCCAACTCTGGAGAAACAACTGGAATGACGGCTGACAGGGGACATTCTACCCCAGCACGGACTCCAGCTGAGGAAAGGCAACCAAGCCGGTGTAGGAGGTATTATGGTCAGAGGAGGCGCTACAGCTATACATCAACTGCTTGGAACTCCTGGATGGATCCTTTGCGGTAAAATCCAGAGAAAGAGTATCCTTGCATTCTGTTATGGATGGACAACCTCTCGGCAGTCCAATACATCAATACATCAATCGACTGGGTGGCACCCGCTTGAAGACCCTTTCGATTTTGGCAAAGGATTTCTGGCACTATTGCCTTCAGAGGCAGACTTCGGTGACGGCGGAGTACCTCCCAGAAGTACGGAATATGGTAGCGGACTGGAATTCCAGGAACTTCTTGGACAGCAGCGACTGGCAGCTGGATCTCATGATATCCTGGCACTGATGAACAGATGGGGTCCTTGTGATTTCGACCTTTTTGGATCATGGTTGAACCATCATCTTCCACGATATGTGAACTGGAGACTGGATCCGCAAGACATAGCACTGAGTGCTTTCCTCCAAGACTGGATGAAAGATCTCCAGTATGCCTTCCCACCATTCATGATGAGCCTAGGGTAGCGGCACAAGTCAGACGACAGTCAGCTTCTGTGGTGTTGGTCACACTGATCTGGAAGTCACAGGCATGGTTCCTAACGCTTTTGGAATTGTGCTGGGATCTAGCAATAGAACTGCCCTAATTCCCTTCGATCGTCTGGGACCTGCAGGGTTGCCTGCACCCTCTGGTCCTACAGGGGCACTTCTCCATCATGGCATTGAGGATTTCTGGGGATGCTGGAAAGAAGACCAACTTTCTGCGAACGCTGCACCTTTATACAGCAGGGCGGTGGCTTCAGGCAACATCAAGAGATATCGCTCAGCTTGGAGATGATGGAATAGTTGGTGTATGGAGAGACATCTGGATCCCTGGTGTGCAAAAGTTATGCACATTGTTATGTTATCTGGATTCATAGAGCGCATTACTGCCCTGAGGCATCTAAGCGCAATACAGTTCTGGCTGCGAGTGTCAAGAAAGGACTACAGAAAGTGCTAAGTCCTGAATAACCAGGTTTTTACAGCTTTCCTAAAGGCAAAGAGGCTGAGTGCTGTTTTTATGCAGAGAGGAAATAAGTTCCATGCTTTAGATGCTTCAGGCACAATGCTTTTTCCGCCCCATCGTACTTGTTTAAATCTAAACAGTACTAGTAATTTTGCCTTTGCTGATCGAAGATTTCCGGCAGGGAGATACTGTTTGAAGCTCTACTTCAGGAAGTCAGGACCAAGATCATGAACTGCCTTGTAAGCTAGACACAATACCTTAAAGGTGATTCTTTGTTTAACGGGAAGCCGATGCAGATTTTTTAGATCTTGCGACACTGAACAGAATTGAGGTATTTGCAGGACCTGGAGTTTGTTAATATTGTACTTATGAGTGGTCAGAAGCAGAGTATTGCAGTAGTCGATTTTAGATAGGATTGGAGAGGTAACTAATGTCAGATTAGCAGGTATAAAGGGCAAAGCTTTTTAAATTAATCCGTGACTGTTAAACGTGGAAGAAGTACGTTTATATACATGATCAGTAAAGTTGATTTTATTTTCAATAATCACTCCCATGTTTCGACCCTTTTCCACTGGCAGGGGAATGGGGCCCATGATAGCTGGCCACGCTAATGGACCCCAAAAGGATGATTGTGGTCCAAAAAGTAAGACTTCAGTCTTATCTGCATTTAATTTAAGGCAGTTTCTGTTCATCCAATCATGGACAGCCAGCATGCAATCATGAAATCTACTTCCTGTACCAGTACCTTTTTTTTCTATGGAGACAAAAATTTGAGTGCCATCAGCATAGGATGTAAGTGAAAATCAAAAGCTTCTTATCAGATTGGCTAATGGGGAGACATAGATGTTAAAAAGAGTGGGACTTAATGAGGATCCCTGCGGGACTACACATGGAAGGGAGAATGGGTGGGAAGTAAAATTCCCCAACTTTACTATTTGCTCCCGATCCATTAAATAGAATTTTAGCAGATTCCATGCCAGACCTGTGACCCCACAGGTTGTTAATCAGCTTAGTAGTAGTTTGTGTTTAACCGTGTCAAAAGCCGCAGAGAGGTCTAGCAGGATAAGGGCTGCCCCTTTTTCCTGATCTAGAACCTGCTGGATCTCTTCGGTTGCCTTGAGCAAAGCTGTCTCTGTACTATTTCCCTTCTGAAAACCAAACCGGGCTTATGGGATGTTAACAATGTCCTACGACTAATCGTTAGCTGGGATGATAACCAGTACTTGTCATGAATGGAACTGTCTGCAAAACTGGCCATATTACTATTTCTCTTTTCATGTAAAATGGTGTCCAATGTGTGGGCTTTGAATATCTCCACTAGAGCTGTCACGTCAGGAGGAGTCACGTTTACTATATCTAGCGGAATTAAAACCAATACCAGGTGGGTATCTTATCCTACATTTTCAGAACGCCCTAAACTATGTGTGGTCAGATGCATTAAGGCATATGAAGAAATGACAGTAGACATCAGACCAGCAAATGAGAAACATCTTCCAATTGCCATACAAAAACCTTTCAATGCAGTATTACCACCTTCAATTGCCAGGTGGGTAAGGTGGATCATGGTCCAGTGGATGTGCATAGGTTTGGGCACCACTGCAATAGTGGGGCCATAGCATCTAAGGCTATTCAGGTAGGTAGCAGGCTTGAGGATATCATGAGTGCGGCAGGCTCGTCATCCGGGTCAACCTTCAAGAAGTTTCACTTCAAACCCATTTCTGAGGCCGCCATTCTGGTAGTAAGTAAGCTTTGAACATGCATCATCCTTGCCTCTGGTCCTCCCATAGAATGAAGAATTTCCTAGCTAATGAGAAGGAAAGTTTCAATTCTATTAAGGAAAAAGAGGCGAGGATTATCCCACCCAGGGGCATCATGCAATGATTTTCTGACCCACCAGATGTTACTTCGCTATCAGTAAGTAAGGTTAATATCAAATGTCTATCTAACTGAAGGTTCATGGATGTGTTTTAAATGCTTTTCTCATAAATACAACGAAATTGAGATGTTGAAACCATGGTTGTGAATAAAGAATATTATAATGTTACAAAAAATTGGATAACGAGTGTTAATTCTCTGTTGTATGAAATGGTCAAAAATTTGACTAGGAAAAGCGTTCATGGTTAACTTCCTCCAGTGAAGAAGAGGTAAAGGAAGGGACGTCATACAAATATATACACTGGATTGAACTATGATTGGACTATGGTTACTATGGCAACTCATCCCCCTATGCTTCATAGGATATTTAGTATGTTTTGGTTTTCTTTTTGTTTGCGTTTCGGGCCTTTTCCTGTTGTGGGCACTAGGCCTACCCGCACAAGTAAGGTACCACCTCACCTGTGCGGTACTTCACATGTGAGGTACTACTTTTATTGGGAGACTTGGGGAAATGCTGGATGGGTGAAAGTTTGTGGCTCCCCACAGATTCCAGAACTTTCCTTCACAGAAATATGAGGAAAATATGTTTATTTAGATAGATTTTGAGGTTTGCATTGGATTCTGGATAACGGAATTAGGTGAGAGCCTCACAAGTCACCACATCCTGGATTTCTCTGGGTGTCTAGTTTTAAAAAATTTACAGGTTTGCTAGGTTTCCCTAGGTGCCAGCTGAGCTAGGGCCCAAAATCCACAGCTAGGCACATTGCAAAAAAAAGGGTCAGTTTTCAGTGGAAAATGTGATATGTCCATGTTACGTTTTGGGATGTTTCTTGACGCCGGCACTAGGCCTAACATTTTATTGGGAGACTTGGGGAAATGCTGGGTGGGTGGAAGTTTGTGGCTCCCCACAGATTACAGAACTTTCCATCACAGAAATGTGAGAATTTTTTTTATTTTTTACAAAGTTTGAGGTTTGCAAGGATTCTGAGTAACAGAATCTCATGAGAGCCACACAAGTCACCCCATACTGGAGTTTCCTGGGTGTCTACTTTAAAAACATTTACTGGTTTGCTATGTTTTCCTAGGTGCCATGTGAGCTAGGGCACAAAATCCACAGCTAGGCACATTGCAAAAAAGTGTCCGTTTATTTGTCCATTGAACCGCCAGCATCTAAATAGAGTGGTTGGACCACCTAGTGGGCAAATCGCTTAGTAAGCAAACTGGGAATCTGTCAAAAAATTGACAGTAGGACCATTACAGCCAAGATCTAAACCAGGCCCTTAGATAAGTTCACTCCTAATAATCAAAGATGGGAAATAGTGTACTACCAGGATGCCAAAACATAGATGTGATTTTATTCAGTAAAGTGCCATTCAAAACAAAAAAGATAATCTCTGTGTGCAAAACACATTGGCTGTTCTGCTTTGTTTTATACCAAGGACTAAAAACCAATAAAGAGCTATGATTTTAATGAAGTTCAGAACCTATGGAGCATTTCTTGGACTGAGTAAATTGATCTACTGTATGTTGACAAGTGTGTTGCTTCTTCCTTGGTTTTGCATGTGTTTTACACCACTAGGTACATTAACACTAGCAGGACAAACATGGTCAGTGTTAGCTAAATGCACTCTTCATTCTGATGGGGAGTGACATAATAAATTACTTTCTTACATGTATCTCCATTTTTCCAGCATTGCTATATTTCATAGAATGGCTTGTGCGACCAAGGTATAAAAACCTTATCTGATAGAGACTTCTAGCCACAGATGTCTTACCTTTGAATTTCCCAGGCGGCAGACTGGATCCAGTAGATTTTTCGTTAGCAGTACCCTTGTGTGCCGGTAGGTGGCATTGTTTTGCTCCATGTGCGTCGTCTGCGTTGTCCGCACCAGAAGTGACTTGCAGGGCAACTATATAGACGCCACCAAGGTGTGCTGATGTCAGTTCTTTTCTTTCTGGTCCAGCCAGCACTGATCTGGAGAAGAGCTTCCCCTCAATCACTGTTTGACTGGACTTTTTGACGTTTTATCAAATGTTTTTTTAGGTTTTGTCATCTTGGTGTAGAGGATGTCATCGAGGAAGACAGGATTCAAACCCTGCGGAGCATGTCATCTGCCGCTGCTGGTGACAGACCCGCACCTAGTATGCCTGTGGTGTTTGGAGCGTGACCACGACCCAAAGTTGTACTCCGATTGAACCCCATGAACCCCAAGGCCTTGCAGAAGCGAACCCTCAAGCTCATGGCGGCCTACCTTTTGACTCTGCGTAAATCGTATATGAGGGTCAAGAGGAAGGTAACAGGAGCTCTCGTGGAGGTCATCGGGACACTCGGGTAAGTCAAGGCACAAGAAGAAGTCAAAGAGGTCCTCGGCTTATCCTCCTCCAACGGCCGACAAGACAAGGGAGCATCAACATTCAAGGCCTACCTCTGTGTTGGAGCCTGTGCCTAAGCCGACTCCACGCCTCCCCTTTTTTTCAGGAGCCGGAGTGACCCCCACCCTACTAACAGTTCTATAAGGCCATTCTCCTCATATTTGAGTGGTCTGAACCCTCTGGCTTGCCTTCAGGCCCTGCTGTGTCGAATGGTATCCCGTCCATTGGACCCTTTATGGATCTATTCCTGGATCCGGACTGGCACCGGTCGTACCAACTTGACCTTCCCTGACGCTGGTACCGATGCTGATGCTCCCGGCGTTGCCAGCACCCACTTGCTGCGCCATCCCCATTGTAACCTCAAACTCTCAGACGAGCATTGCCCAACTCCTGCACCGACGGTAGACTTGCCTCCTACATTGGAGCCTGAGCCCTATTCCCTTGGGCTAGGACTTGGGGAAGAATGAGAGGTGTTGCTGGACCCAGCCGCGGCCTGTGCAGGTCAGAGCGGTGGGGCAGGGTGGGGGGGATTTCGACAGACGACCTATTATTAAATAATAAATGTTCCCTCATCGTCTTCTGTCAAAATACCAACCCCCCCACCCAGCCCCACCGCTCTTGCCTGCACAGTTCACGGCAGCCTGGACCCCTGGAGAGTACCAGCCATATGAAGAAGACCCTAGCATGGACTTGTGTAAGGAACTGGGTGAAGCCAGTGGCCTGGGTACCTCTCCAGATACTGGTATGCTTTCTCCCCCTACTATGGCAATGAAGGAGGGACTTTCGTACGCAATGATGCCAGAGAGAGTGGCTGAGGTCCTTGATTTTCAGTTGCCCTCTGTGGCTGTAAAGACTAACATCTTGACAGAGGTGCTGCAACCAGGAGTCTCCACATCCGAACCAAGGATGCCTTCACTGACGTCCTTTTGTGTACTTGGTCCTAACCCAACACAGGGGCTCATGTGAACAGGATGATTGCCCACTGGTACCCAAACTTTCTCACCCAACACCCTATCCTTGAGAGTTCTTGAAGGAAAGTAGGATCTGCTTTTATGGTTCCCCCCACTTTTTGCTTGATGTAGCGCTGTTTCTGACTAGTGTGACTGGGATCCTGCTAATCAGGACCCCAGTCTCTGTGCTTTCTCCCCTAAATTGGTCTGGTAAGTACTTAGGTACATCCCAGATTGCACACTGGTGTAACCTTATCAGTCCCTAGTATATGGTACTGAGGTACCCAAGGCATAGGTACACCAGGGGTCCCCCATGGGCTGAAGCATGTTTTTTGCCACCCATGGGAGACCACTCAATTTGCAACTACAGGCCTGCCATTGCAGCCTGTGTAACTTGGTGCTAACACCAGTTACGAAAGATATGTGTTTACCTATATCTCAGGTCACTGCACTTACAACTTATAAGTCACCCCTAAGGCAGGCCTTACGATCCTGAAGGCAGGGTGTGCGGTTCTAAGTGTGAGGGTACCCCTGCATGAGCAGGACACCCTTACAGCCTACGAAGTCCGTTCTCCCAGGTTGTAAGTGAGACAGCCATATAACATATAAAGGGGCACAGCGTTATTAAGAGATGACTATCTTGAAACTGGCTGTAACGAATCCTATCATGTTTGGTATCAAACATGCTGGAATCCACCATAAAGCCCCTTTGGGAGGCCCTCGGTGCTCCCGGTACCAGTCTTCCAGACCCGGACAGCAAGCTAGGGCTGCTGGCGGTCAGAGACACATTTCTGCCCTCCTGCTGCTGAGCCAGGCAGACAGCCAGGCAGACAGGGTTTAGTGTATTGGGGAAGGATGGGGGTGCTTGCCAGGGCCATGTAGTCTGCGTGCAGGGCACACTTGGTGCCCTCCATGCATAGTCCAGTTCAAACCAGTTCAGGGAGCCATTGGCTCAAGCTCTGTTGCAAAACTGGACAAAGGACAGGGGAGTATCCTCTTTCTTGTCCAGCCCCTCCTTAGGGAGGGACCCCTGAATCGTCCCAACCCTTTCCTTTGGGTATTTAAGCGCTTACCTGTATGTGGGTCCCTAAATTCGTTGTGAGACAAGATTTATTTCAGTCATCACTTCTTCAACCATCTGGGCACTCTGGACTTTACTCTGGGCATCAAGGCTGCAACCCGAAAGACTCCTGCTGCTCCTGATTTCATTTCCCTGCTCGTCTGCTGCAACGTCCGTGCCTGTGCACCATACAGGAACCTTCCAAGGCCTGTGGGCATCCAAGACACCTGAAGGAATCTCCCTTGAAGTAAAGGAGTCACTTCCCTGTATCTACAGGCACTGCAACTAAGCTGACCAGTCTGCTGACCCTGGGCTCCCACGGACTCCGACAGGCTCAGCAACACAGGTAGTTCTTCACATCCCTCGAGGCCTGCACTGTCGTCTCAACAAGTTTGAGGCCAGTATCCCTCGTCGGAGCCGCAGGAACCGAACCCCTGTGCACTGGACTGACTTCCATTTGCCAAGTCTTGTTGGTTTCCTTCCACCAAGATCTGCGTGCTCCAAGTAGCCCCAACCTCTACCATCTCAAGTGACCAAGATCTTTGTCCTCACTGTATCACTTGCACCGTGGGCCTGCATCTTTGATGAGCTGCTCGGGGTCCTCTTGTGACTCCAATGCCTCCGGCCTGTGGGTCCTCTTGATGATCATCTTTGAATTCTTTGGGCTCCTCTGATTGCTCGGGGCCTGCCCTGACCTTCCTGCTTTAGTGAGTCTCCTGGACCTTGCTGGTCCCGACATTGAACCTTCTTCAACTTCCACGTTGGTTACAGTTGGCAAGGATTGTTGGTGCTCCCACCGGACACTGACCCCTCAACTCTCAACATCCAACGTGGGACAGCTTGTGTATGACTCCTGGTCTTCCACAGCGTCATCTGGTCCACACAACTGCAGTTTCAATATCACCGTCAGCTCTCTTGCAGCACTCGACATCGGTGGGCATTCTTGTTCCGTGCCTCCTGGTCACTTCGGAGTGGCATAGATTCTGACCCCTCTGCTTGCAGGTTCTTCACATCATGAATCCACTTCTGGGTTCCACGGGATACTTTCACCTTCTCCAGCAACGGCATCTTTCTGAAGTCCTCCATTGAGTTCGACAGCAGTTTCCGATGCCACTTCACACCTAAGCACCCGGCTTCCCTGGTGCAGGTATCCTGGTTCCTAAGGTATCCACGGACGGGGTAGCTTTCCATCCTTTTGTCTTCTACGGGGTTTCTTCAGGGTCCACTGGGCAGGGTCCTTCTTCTTTAAAACTGCAACCGCGACTTACCCATTGACTTGCATGGATCCCGCGGTCTTGTTCCCACTCTGCACACAGCCTTCGTGGGGCTCCTGGTTACTAACCTTGGGTGGTTCCTTGGGTCCCCGGGACTTCTACGTCTTCTTAATATAGTTTTGACTTAAGTCGTAGTTCTCAGACCACTATTTTAGTATATACTTTGGTATCCTACTGGTGCTACTTACCTGTTTCTATTGCAAAGTATTGTGTGCATTGTGTATATCTCCAGCTAGGAGATATCTGTATGTGTTAGTGAGTGTCCTATAATAAATACATATTATATTATAAATACAATGTGTGGTTCTTTTTCACTTAATCTATACCTGTAAGATTATGTTCTGGTAAAACAAACTGCTTTACACTCCTTCTGGACTAAGCCTGAAGGCTGCTCTCCACAGCTACCACTTAGAGAGCTGTCTAAGGTTGTCTAAGACCACTAAAAGCACCATAAGGGTTGTCTGGATTGGTGCAAGGTGCCCGCTCACATACACCATATACCAAGCCAGCTTCTCATAGCTTTGTGGTCCAAGCCTCAACAACCCATGGCACAATCCCTACTGCCCAGCCAAATAAGGAATCCAAGAGGCTAGGCTTCTTGGGAAAGAAGATGCTCTCCTGCCAATCTGTGAACACCACATGCCTATTGGGCCATTACTCCCTACACTGGGGGATACGGTTGTGCAGGTGCTGCACAGATTCCAGAGGAGGCCCGGGCCATTCTCTCTCAGGCTCTTGCCGATGGGAGGGATGCAGCAAAGTTCACTTTCTGCTGTGGACTTGACACGACTGACACACTGAGCAGAGCGGTTTCATGGACGGTGACCCTGAGGTACCACGCCCTGTTGAGGACAAGTGGCTTTTCGGGGGTTGTCCAGGCATCTCTTATAGACGTACCCTGCGATGGCACCAATCTCTTCCAAGACAAGGCGGATTAGGCGTTGGAGTGCTTCAAGGACAGTTAGGCTACGGCCAAGTCTTTGGGCCTTTTTATGGCCCCATGTCACCCCAAATCCGCCTTTCGCTTCTTTTGTGCCTACGGACGAGGATTCCTACCACAGCCACCGAGCTACACATACTCCCCAGCCTCTGCGTGGCCAAGGGCACAATACTCACACACCTCGTGGGTTGGGTAGTTACGTTCTGTTCGGTCTAGCACCCCTACACGCCCCTCCCCACCCCCTGGATGCTGCTGTAGTCTTCAAACCCTCCTAATCTGCCCCTTTCCCACCACTGGCATCCAGGTTGCAGTGGGATTCGCCACCACCTGCCCCACTGGTAATCCATTATATCGGACCGGTAGGTTTTGCAAATCAACACTATACAATAGACTATGGAAAAGGGCCCTTAACCAAAGCCAGGGGGTAAGAGAGGTAGTCATGGAAGTGTATACACCCTCCCGAGTCAACTATTCCTAACCAAAAGTATCCCAACCCATAAGGGCTCAGAATTAGACCCATGTGGCGTAACCCACTCAAGTGCGGGAAAGGAGGCAACTCGTTTTTGTTAGTTAACCCTCACACACCCTATTTGTGTCATGCTTCATCATAGGGTTCACCCCTACTCCTAAAAGTCAGGGTGTGCTCGACTGTATTTCAGGGAGTGCTTAGGAGAGGTAGGCCAGGGGATCTCAATATAAAAATCCTACTGCGTTCCCCAGGTATCCCTTGCAGGGCTCGAAAATTTAACTCCACCACTCGCATTTGCGAGTCAGATTAATTCAGGATGAGCTATTTTTAGGTCCTACTCGCCCTTACTGGCGAGTAGGAATACAAACTGACACTTGACCTCTGCCTCTGAAAACAGGGGAAATGTGACAAGATAGCAAGATTTAAAGGCATCTTTATTGCTCACAAAGTAAATGAGCAATAAAAATGCTTTTAAAGCTAACCTGTCACATTTGCTCAGCTTTCAGATTAGATGTCAAGTGCATTTCAGTTGGGTCGAGGAGATTTTGTAGGTTACTAGACCTGGCGGTCTAGTGCATTTTCTATGATTTTTCTAGCCCTGCCTTTATTGGCGGGGACGTAGTGGATATTAAAAAATATATATACAAGGGGTCGTCCGGAGGTAATGGTCCTATGACCCTAATGTCATGCCAACATGTTTCAGCCCTTGATTGAGGCCTCTTAGGTCCCGGGCTTTCCTCAGGGCAAAATGAGATTCCTTCCCTGGATTTAAATAAAGGATTTTTTCCTATATGTTTATGGTCCAGGGAGGACCTGACCTGGCAGTTCGGGCTGGACTGTTCCCATGAGGCACAGGGTCAAGACTGATTTGCATATGGCTGGGTTCAAACTGGAATGGCATGGTGAGCAAAAAAACGATGGATTTAGGCCCAGATCTCTGTACTGGGGTGAATGTATGACATTGTTCTGCATTCTGTCCATCAACTGTTGTTTTTGTAAATTGACAAACCACTCATGAGCCACATGGATAATGGCCTTTTACCTGCTGTTGGCTCCATAATGTGAGTTGTGTATTCTGTTTGGGTGTCCAACTAACGGTGTGGATCAGGGTGTTCCTGATACTCTTATTGCATTTAAATGAGAACATAGGTTTCTCAAATGCCAGTTTTATTCGAGGTCAGGATATGCCATTTGTTGTTAATGATTTTCTTCATGGCATTAGATGACGAATTGTAGGTAGTGACACCTATCAGAGTTTTTGTTTCTGTTTTTGTGTTTGTCTCTAGCAAGGCATCCTGGGGTGTATTACGAGAATTTTTGCGTGCCTGTTCGATCACTTCCTTGGGGTATGATTTCTCTCTTAACTTTACTGTGAGTTTTTCCGCTTCCTTGTTGTAACTCTCCAATTCGATGCAGTTCCTCTGTGTTCTTAAATATTGTTCAATGGGCGGGGTCTCCCTCGGGGATCGGGGGTGGGCACTGTCAAAATGCAGTAGGCTGTTACGATCAGTGGGTTTAGTGTACAGTTTACTTTCCAATTTGCCATTTCTGGCTAGGATGGTGTTGTCCAGAAACGAAACCATCCTGTTGTGGGTGGTCATTGTGAAATTCAGGAAAGGATTGAGGTTGTTAATCCATTCTCCGAAGTCCACTGTGCTCTCTTGATATCCATGCCATATGATGATGATATCATCGATATATCTTAGCCACCTGCGGATCTTTTCTGGATACGGGTTGTTGGACCAGATGTGTTTATCCTCTAGATGGCTCATGTACAAGCATGCAATACTAGGGGCAAATGTACTGCCCATGGATGTCCCATGTACCTGCAGGTGTAGTTGGTCCTCAAATCTAAAGAAATTTTCCATTAGGGCAATGCGCATCAATTCTATGATCAGTTCGGTCGGGGCCTCCCAGGGCCACTCTTGTCTACGGAGTATATTTTTAATTACCATTAGACTCTCCTCTTGCGGAATGCTTGTGTACTTTGCTTCCACATCAAGGCATATCATTGTTTCATTAAGGGGGTCATAGTCAAGTTCAGCTAGAATATTTAGCAGATGTTTAGTGACCCTTCACATATGACTCGATCTTGGTAACAAGGGGACGTAGGAACCAATCGGCGTGTTGCGTGTAAGCAAACAATCTCAGCAGGTCGCTCTATCAAAATTGACATGGCCATGGAAGACAATTAGGATCAGGGAGCAGTGGATCAATTTTGCCTCCTCATTATTTTGAGAATGAGGGACCAATAGTGATAGAAGAGTAGGCAGACACTTTCAACCATGTCATGAAAAGGCGTTGCCCTTAGTCCTGGTTGCTGGAACCTTCTAGTATAGTACAGGCCTTTCTCTGTTCTGGGAGGTGGCCAACAGATGTAGCGCTGAATAGCCCCATTATCAGAAATTCTATTTAAGCCGGTGTTGATTGAGCTCTGTTGGACCTGTCAGCCCTAGGGTGGTCTCCCCATTTATTTTTGATTGTGCCTCATTTTTTCCACCCTCATTTTGATGTTGGACTTAGCTCTCCGGGCGCCTTTTCATTGCCAATCAGTGTTAAGGTGCAGGTGCTCCCTTCTCCCAAGATGGCTGCCACAGGCCCCTGCTACTGCAGAGTGGTCTTTATTAGTAGCACCCTAGCTGCCAGGAGCTGGCTGGAACCCCACAACAATGTTGCAACACCAGCCCGCCTTTTTTGTCCCATAGGTAGAATGGGGAAGCTCCTGGAATGTGCTGGAACCTTCTAGAAGGGAGGTGTGGTTTTACTTTTGCCGCCTTGGCTAGAGGTCACCTGACCTAGGGATACATAAGTGAGAGGGGGAACTTTTTCTAGTTAGTTGGCCAGTGGGGTAAAGCAGAGATGGAGAATCCATGCAGGAGTGTAGGCGGTAGGGCCTAGCCAGGGACTTATGCCTCTGAGAGTGACAGGATTTAGGTGCTGCCTCTTAAGTGAGTGAGGGATCCTGTGAAACCCACTGATCTTGCCCAGCAGTAGGAGGACCCAGGGAACCTCTGCCCAGCCTGACTAGGAAGGACCTAGTCGCCAACTCACCCCCTACCCCCCTGTAACAGAACCCCTTAAGGGCGCCAGATACATCTGCGCCATCAAGACTTTCAAGAGCAACTGACTGCCAGAACTGAATGCTGAGACTGCGTGTCCAGACTGAACCTTGAAACTACCTACCTAACCGATTGTGGTATCGCTGAGGATCAACCAGGTCTTAGCGCTGTGACCCCTGCGCTCCCTGACCTGGCCTGGGATCCCCGGCAGCGTGCTCCGTTAAGCGCGGAGCCCCCAGCTTAATTTGAGCCCCACCTGTGGCGTGGAGGCTGAAGTGCGCTCACCGCGGCGGCCCGGAGGCCGGAAGAGTGCCCCTCATCGTCGCAAGCCCGAGGAGAAGCCCGGGGCCCCGCCGCTGCCGTCGCAGCCGTCGCAGCTGTGGTGAAGGTGCGTGAGGCCGTGGCCGGCCCCGGTCGCAACAGGATCGCCTGAGGACTTCGGAGCCGGTGTGGACGCCTTCCCGACGTCGAGCAAGGTAAGCCCGGAGGCTTGGGATTGACCCCGGTGCGCCCCCTACAGGCTGGGAGCCACACCGCACCCTGAGCCCGGGTTCCCTCTCCGTGGGAGTCCCCTGGTCACCACGACAGAGACACCCCTCCGAGGGATTCGCCCCCTGTTCCCCACTTACTATTCTGGAACTTTGTGTCTCCCGAACTGCACCGGAGTACGAGAGGCTCGCTCCGTGCGACTCGTTGTGCTCTGTGAACTGCTCCATTCTGAAGTATTCCTTGCTATTGATTACGAGTAGCGATATGTTCTAAATGCTCCATTCTGAAGTATTCCTTGCTATTGATTACGAGTAGCGATCTGTTCTAGATGCTCCATTCTGAAGTATTCCTTGCTATTGATTACGAGTAGCGCTCTGTTCTAAATGTTCCGCTCTGAAGTATTCATGGCTATTGGTTACGAGAAGCGCTATGTTCTAAATGCTCCGTTCTGAAGCATTCATGGTTACGGATTACGAGTAGCGTTATGTTCTAATGCTCAGTGCTGACGTACTCGCCGCTTACTGGTTACGAGTGGCGCTACGATCTAATGCTCTGCTCTGAAGTATGCACTGCGTGCTGGTTACGAGTGGCGCTATGTTCTAATGCTCTGCTCTGAAGGTGTTCGTCAGATTTGTCCCAAGGTAGCGGTAGGCCCGCGAGGTCTGCCCTGTGTCCCTGCATACCCCCAGGAGTAGCGCTACATTTCCTAAACCCTACCACGGGGAGTAAAATATACAAGGTACTGGTGAATATCATACTGGTGAATATGGTGCTGGCGGATCAAACGCTGACATAAGTGAATTGCCATTATCATCTCCTTAACTGAATTTATATCTCATGAAGTGCATATATATGTTATGAATTGCCTTGTTATCCCATGAACTGCATTTATCTCGAACTGCTTGGATAAACTTGAGTTATTTGCATAAATCTCTACAGTGTGGCGTCCCTTATTGTGTGCATTCCTTGCTTCAGTGGAGGTGCGTGTTGTATGGTCGCTTTACACACAAGCCTTTGGGTGCCCAGCCGCTCGTGTCACGTTACCCCCTTAGGGCCTGGAGACCCCAGGTCTTACAAGCTCCCACTCCCAGTCAGTGTGAGCATCTGCCTGGTTGTTTTTGACTCCTGGTAGACTTCCTCCTCCTGTTTTCTGACTTCTGAGGGCGGGCCCCAACACGCTGATAAGCACGGCCACAACCCCGCAGTGCGGCGGCAGTCAGCGCAGCCGTGACCGCACCGATCATTTGAGTGCAGCCTCACTGTAGGACTTCATCCCCCAGCCTTCCATCTTCTGAGGGCGGGTGGGGCCCTAACGTGCTGATAAGTGCAGCCACTTCCCCGCAGCGCTGGAGTTAGCGCGGCTGAGACTGCAGCGGACATTTTTTTTTTTTTTTTATTATTATTTTTTTATTGAGAGTTCAAATATAACAATACAGAGAAACTGAAAACAAGATGCCGTGAAGACCAATTAATACAGTATGAGAAAAGAAGTAGCAGCAATATTCTTACAAATTATCATTTTAACATTTAAATTGTAAAAAAAAACAAAAAAAAAAAACTGACAATAATCAAAAGATTTTGATAGAATGAAAACAGTATGCAGCATTTAAATACAGTGGACGTCTTCTCAGTTGAAATTACTAATGTATAAAGTGACACGTGCGAAGTCCAGATGAACACACTAGACATATAGGCTAAAAGATGTTCTTGCAACAGTATACATCCCTTAAAGTAATAGCAAGACAATTTTAAGAATCGAACACACTCCAATTTTTATCATATTTTTTGAGAGCCCCTGATCTAAAAGAATAACTTCTTTCCCTACCTTGGATTTGAAATAGTTTGAACTTCCATGCCTGGAAGGATGGAACAGAATCTGTTTTCCAGGACTGTAATATAAGGGATTTAGCTATTAAGGAAGCTATAAAGAGGGACTCATCATGTTGGGTGTGAATAGGAGAGCAGCCTAGAAGGGGAATAAGGTCATCAAATACGATATTAATTTTAAGAATAATTGAAAGATATTTTTCTATTTCCTTCCATAAAACCTGGATCTTTGGGCACTCCCAGACAATGGGTTTCCAAGTGCCTTTTTCATCACATCGGAAACATTTGTTGGCTACTTGGGGGAAAATATTATGTAGGAAGGAAGGGGTTCTATATATTAACCATTTGTTGAAGAATTGCATACGTTTAAAATTTGCTCCGCGAAAAATGGTTTTATCGAATTTATTTATTTTGTCCCATACCTGATGACTGATTGTAATATCTTCCCTCTTTTTCCATCTTTCAGAAAAATTGCTGTAAGGGTCCTGGGCCTTGCTTTCTTTTAAAATTTTTACCCAGATACTCATTTTCTTTTGAATTGTGTTATTAAAGATAGTGGAAATATTTTCTTTATTGGATAAATTTGCTATATTAAGTTCTCTGAGTTTTAGATTTATTCTAATAAAGGACCAGTTCAGCATTAAGTGCGAATGAGTTAACTGGGTGTGTATTTCGTCCCAAGATTTCCATCTATTTCCCAGGAGGAAATCTTCAATTTTCTCAAAACCATTCTCTTTCCAAATAGTTAATATATTTTGGTCCAAGCAGCGAGCATCTCCCAAAATAAGATTTATTAAATTTGTCTTATTGCTAAAAATAGGCAAGTCATAAAATTTAAAAAACTGCGTTTTCACCTTGAAGATCCACTGAAGGGATTTATAGCGAACTTTTTTGGGATCTTTCGTGGCTCTAACCGGATCGTAGATTTTCAATTCAAACAACATCCTTTTCATAAAAAAATTATCTGTCTCATCGGAGTCTAGAAAAAAAAACCTGTGACTATAATGTGCAAAAGACGCAAAGTAGTATTCTCTGAAATTTGGGAGGGACAGTCCTCCTTGTGCAGATGATAAATATAAAGTGCTCAGTGCTGGGAGATTTTTTTGCCCATAGAAAAGAGGAGATCAAAGCTTCTATTTTTTTAAAATAAGAGGCCTGGATTGCGCAGGGAATTGCACTAAAGAGGAAATTGAAAAGGGGTAACACCGACATTCGAATTAGCGATGCCCGCCCCAGAAGAGACAGGGGAAGTAAATTCCAGCGGTCTAGAAGAGAGCCCACCTTATTTAATAAAGGTACAAAATTAAGTGAAAAAAGATCATCTGGGCTGGCGGATATGAGTATTCCAAGATATCTCTTTGGATCCGTGTTATATATCTTCCTGAACTCAGGAGCAAAGGTGTCTATAGTGCAGTTAAGTAGAATAATTTCCGTTTTGTTTACATTAATTTTAAAGCCCCCTAGCTTTTGAAAATCAGAGAAGATTTTCAAAATCTTAAATTGGCTTGAGGGTTCAGAGTCAATAAAAAGGGCAATATCATCTGCATATAATTTTATATTTGTCATACCTAAAATTGGGGCAGTGTCGGCTTTAATATTCCTGATTGCGATCGCCAGAGGTTCAATAAATAATGCAAACAAAATTGGCGACAAGGGGCATCCTTAACGCGTACCTCTAGTAACCGCACAGGAGCCAATATTGGTGTTATTGATGATGATTTGTGCCCTAGAATTTTTGTACAAATTTTGTAAAATACAAATAAAAACCTTCGGGAAATTAAAACTACTCAGAATTGCAAACAGACAATCCCAAGACACTAGATCGAAGGCTTTCTCCGCATCCAAAAACCAAATTTGAGCCTCCACCTTATTCGTATTAAAATAATCTAGTGCCTCTAATAAAAATGTAGTATTGGAATTGAGATGTCTGCCCGCAATAAAGCCGCACTGGTCATGAGCTATCAGAGATCCTACAATTTTATTTAATCGATTTGCTAAAAGTTTTGTAAAAATTTTGTAGTCTGTATTTAAAAGGCTAATCGGTCTATATGAGTTTATATTTTCCTTATCTTTTCCCTTTTTTAAAATACTGACCACCACCGCTGTATGGAAAGAATCCGGCGGGGGGCTCCCTTGAAGTAGATTATTAATTAATTTCAAAAATTCCTTTCGTAATATTCCCCCAAATTTTTTAAAAAATTCAATGGGGAGGCCATCCTCGCCGTTAGCCTTGCAATTGGGGAAGGACTCTATCACTTCATCTAATTCTAATAAAGTAAAATCCTGTGTAAGGTAATTCTTTCCCTCAGCATCTATTTTAGGTATTGCAAGTGTCTGTAAAAATTTTGTGATCGAGTCAGGTGTAGCCCCTTCAGTTGCTTGATAAATCCCCTCGTAATGTTTTAAAAACAACTCACCAATGGAAGTGGTGGTCTTGACTTGTGTTTTAGTAATGGGGTCTATTAACTGGTCTATTCTATTACGCACCTGCTTTTCTTTAGATTGCCAGGCCAACAGCTTTCCTGTGTATTCACTCTCCTCATAGATCTTTTGCATTTGTAAATTACTATTAATTTCACCTAAATCATAATAAAAATCCTTCATCCTACGCTTCGCCTCATGGAGTTTATGTCCAGAAGCCTTGGATCTGACCCTATAGTGCTCTTGGGTTGCCTGCGAGAGTTCAGATTGGAATTTAGTTTTCTTCTCCCTTCTTGCCTTGAGTTTAGGAATTTCTTTAGATGTGATAATTCCACGTAGAGTAGCTTTAAATGCATCCCATATTATGTTTACTGGGGCTGTACCTCTATTCTGAGTGAAAAATTGCTCAATTTTTTCGTTAATATCCGTACACCATTGTTGATCAAGAAGGTTAGATTTGTTAAAAAACCATCTCCTTGGAGAACTTACTTCATAGTTACCCAAATTAACCTCCATGCAAAGAGCTGCATGGTCTGAAAAAGCATTGGGTAGATAGGCATAGTTATACAATTCTAGGTCATGAGATGAAAGAAAAAAATCTAACCTTGATGCGGAATTATATTTTGCTGAGTGGCATGTGTATTCGCGTTTGGTAGGGTTTAAATCACGCCAACGATCAGTAAGATCTAAGTCGGTTTTGCAACTTTGGATAGCTAAGGCAAGTTGAGGTTTATTCTGTCGGCGGTCTTTCTTGGAGGAGTCTAATCGTGGGTCTTGTAATAAGTTAAAATCACCCCCCCAAATTATTGGCCCAGGAAGACCGGTTAATGCCTGCTTAACCTGTAGGATAGCTTGAGGGTCATCCAAAATTGGTGCATAGATTGTAGAGAGGATGACATTATGGTTATTTAATTTACCGTGTGCGACGACCCATCTACCTCTGGGGTCTACGCATGTCCCTTCAAGAAAAAAACCTACATGTCTCCCTATTAAGATAGAAACTCCTCTCTGGGCCATCCCTGCAGGAGCAGATATGTTATAGCCCGCCCAGCTTTTGAAGAGTTTAGCTGACTCTGTCTGATCTTTATGGTGAGTTTCTTGAAGATAAATTATGTCTGGTACAAGGTTTTTCAACCAGCATTCAATAGCGTTCCTTTTACGAACGTTATTCAGACCGTTAACATTTAAGGTAATAAGTTTCACCATGTTGTTTGAGATTCAAGACGTTAAATGTGGCCTTCCGCCGAAATGTAAAAGAGCAAAACCACAAAAATGCAAATGAACAAACAACAGCAGCAGCATATAAAATACAAATGCGCAAGTGCGCAACTGTGCAAATGTGCAAATGTACAAACAGCAGCAGCAGTTTAGGAATAAATTTCTCCATGATGTTTGAGATTCAAAACATTGAATATAGCCTTCCGCATGGATGCAAATGTGCAAATGCGCAAAAGTGCAAATGTGCAGACAACAACAGCAGCATATGAAATACAAATGTGCAAGTATGCAATAGTGCAAAAGTGCAGATGTACAAACAGCAACAACAGAGAGTAATACCTTTTCTCCATGTTGTTTGAGACTCAAAAGATTGAGTGTAGACTTTTGCATGGAAGCAAATGTGCAAATACGCAAAAGTGCAAATGTGCAAACAACAACAGCAGTATATAAATTTGATGTCCTCAGCAAAAAATACAAATGTGTATCACTGTCTGTGCAGGTATGCAGATAAGCAGAAAAATAGTAAAAAATAGCGACATGGATCTGAGAGATTTGATTCCTTCTCAGCTCAAAATGGGCAGGCATACTTGTGAGGTCTTGTTGTCTAGCCAAGATCCCAAAAAAAAAAAAAAAAAGAATTTCGTAGAATATCCTTACTCATACTGTAATTGTTATGATGTGAAAAAACATAATGCCTTAGAACTCTCATTTTTCCCCCTTTGCAACACCCCCCTTCACCCCCCTTCCCTCCCCCCTTGAGTGGACGGAGACCCCAGTGTCCCACTTCCGTCCAACTCTGTTGTTTCTTCTTTTTGGATGCCATTGCAATGCATCCTTTTGTGCTTCCTGTTTTCGTCGAATGACCGCCCTAGGAAGATAGTGACTTCAGCAGTAATCCGCAACTTATTTAATTATCCTCCAAGGCCTTCGAGGAATGACTGAGCTTCATGTAGGACCGAGAATATAAAAAATTTGCCTTTAGCCAGGACTTTAAGTTTTGACTGCTGTACTATCATGGCCTGGACCCCCTTGCTCTTAAAGGAGTCGATGAGCTTCACAAAGTCTCTACGTCTGTGAGCGGATGCTACCGACATATCACCAAAGATACGAAAGTTATTCGCCCCCTCCACATTGAAAGTTCTTTTGGAAAATGCAGTATTTAGAATTTTTTCCTTCACCCTATAGTCTGAGAAATTAAGCAAAATAGTGCGGGGGTACTTCAAATTGTTAGGTTTATGTGCAGGGACTCTGTGCGCCCTTGTAATAGACAGGTCACCTTGCAGCTCAGGTATAGCTTTTTTCAGTAGGGAATCTGTCCACTTGACTACATCCTTATCTTCAAGGCCCTCTAGTATCCCTACAAGACGTAGATTAGATCTCCTATTATAATTCTCAAGGTCCTGCAGTTTTTCCTCTAAATGGGATTTCTCTCTATTTACTTCCACAAGGTTTTTCTGAATCGTTATTAAAGAGTCTTCTAGAGACGATATCCGAACTTCGGCTTCAGAGACCCTCAAAGGAATGTTACCAAGGCACTCCTCCATCTTCGTAAGCCTGCCGTGTAGGAGTGAAATTTCCTGTGCCTGTGAGGTTTTAAATTCTCTTAATTCCTGAAGGATAGTAACTAGGATATCCTCCATCGTGTTTGCCTTTGTAGCACTCGGAAGAGCGAGCAGACCATCGTCCTGGGAGATCGGGGAGACTTCTAGGGTTAGGGCTTGACTTAAAACCGTTGGTGTGGATGGTGAAGCTATCGGTATCTTCTGGGTCGTGGGGCTGCTTACTTGATCGCCAGTGGGAGCGACTTTGTTCTCTGAAACGGCACTTGTGCTCCCCTGCTTTAACCCGTCATGTGAAGGAGTGCTTGAAGACTGGCCTTGTTGGAAAATGAGCTTTGAGAAAAGAGGGTATTGTTTCACGGTGGAGCGACTTTCGGGGCAGGAGGTAGAAGGCATGATGGCGATCTTATCCGTTTCCTCTATACTTCTGCCCCCCTGGTCCATTTTTGATCTCCTAACTTTCACGCCTACCTCTTCTTTGTTGCCAACAACGAGTAAGCTCTGATCTGCAGATAGATCAGAAAGGGTCAAGCTCTCTACCTCTTCTTCTTCATCTACACCGCCCTCCACTTGATTGTTTTCCTCGTTGTCGTCTTCCTCAACCTGTTTCCTTAATACGTTATACTTATTTTTACTGTATAAGTTAGGGGAGACCAACGCCTTCTGTTTTAGAGCTTCTTTTTGTTGATTTTTCCTTTTGCCTTTTCCCCTCTCTCCTTTTGTGGTTGATGGGGAACTAATCAGAGCTATGGGCTTGGCCTCTTTTCCCAGCTCCAGCTTGGACTGTTTGCCCCTCACTCTTGTCGCCATCTGGAGAATCGCTTTTGAGTATGGGGTAGCTTACTCCTTCGTAGATTTCTCGCAACTTTTCCGTGCACCAGTGAGACGCAAGAGAAGGATAGAGTAGCGAGTGCGAACTGGGAAAAACCCCAGCGCGCCTTACATCGCTAAGGACAGGAGACCAGCAATTGATGATGATGTCCCAATTTCCAATTTTCTCCAGGATTTTCAGTGAAGCGCTGGCGCAGCTTAGTCACACCTCTAGGCAGCAGCGACCTCTCGACCCCATGTAATTTCCAATGGTTGTAGAAAAACCCCAAAGGGCGCAGAGGGCACAGCTCGAGCACAATGAGCACGATGAGCCCAGACCAGATATGAAACCCAGTGTGCGTTGCCTTGCAGAGACACAGAGCCGGTACCCCTCAAGCTCCTCAGCTCCCTCCGACAGTCCGTGAAACTTGATGTCACATAGGTGCCAGCAGTGCCTCAGCTGCTCCGAGATGTCGACCAGGACCAGCAACGGAAGAACGGAGGGACAGAGAGGAACAGAGAGCTTGGCCGTGCGAGCTCACGGACTTGTGCAGCTGGAGAGTCCGATGGGAACTTAGAAGCTTTTCTCTGGAGTCACCGAAGTGGATTATATTCGAGGGGGTGGGGCCAGGCTGCTGACTATCAGATCCGACTGGGGCTCGGTGCACCCCCACTCCCCCCTTCGATACTGCAGTGCCTCGCCTCGTCTAGGACTACAGCCTCTGCGTGTGCGCTGTGGTGGGGCTCACCTTGCTCCATTCAGCCCCCCAGGATTACTCTGGACGTCCGTGTCCGTGTCAGGACGAACGCTCGCGCTCACCTTTACCCCCGTTGCAGGTTAGTAGTGGCACTCAAGCTGAGAGGTGCTCCACACTCGGGAACCCAGGACGGACTCGCGTCGCAGCCACAGTTTTCCGCATTCAGGCTCCGGCTCCGGCATCCAATTCAGCAGCCGCGGCAGAGGCGCTCCGCTGCATGAAGGCGTGTGGGCGTGTCAGCGGGTCAGGAAACAGGAAGCACAACGGCGGCGAGGGTGGGTCCGCGTCAGCCGTTCATCCCCGTTGTGTCAAACAGTATTCCTTGCTATTGATTACGAGTAGCGATATGTTCTAAATGCTCCATTCTGAAGTATTCCTTGCTATTGATTACGAGTAGCGATCTGTTCTAGATGCTCCATTCTGAAGTATTCCTTGCTATTGATTACGAGTAGCGCTCTGTTCTAAATGTTCCGCTCTGAAGTATTCATGGCTATTGGTTACGAGAAGCGCTATGTTCTAAATGCTCCGTTCTGAAGCATTCATGGTTACGGATTACGAGTAGCGTTATGTTCTAATGCTCAGTGCTGACGTACTCGCCGCTTACTGGTTACGAGTGGCGCTACGATCTAATGCTCTGCTCTGAAGTATGCACTGCGTGCTGGTTACGAGTGGCGCTATGTTCTAATGCTCTGCTCTGAAGGTGTTCGTCAGATTTGTCCCAGGGTAGCGGTAGGCCCGCGAGGTCTGCCCTGTGTCCCTGCATACCCCCAGGAGTAGCGCTACATTCCCCAAACCCTACCACGGGGAGTAAAATATACAAGGTACTGGTGAATATCATACTGGTGAATATGGTGCTGGCGGATCAAACGCTGACATAAGTGAATTGCCATTATCATCTCCTTAACTGAATTTATATCTCATGAAGTGCATATATATGTTATGAATTGCCTTGTTATCCCATGAACTGCATTTATCTCGAACTGCTTGGATAAACTTGAGTTATTTGCATAAATCTCTACAGTGTGGCGTCCCTTATTGTGTGCATTCCTTGCTTCAGTGGAGGTTGGTGTTGTATGGTCGCTTTACACACAAGCCTTTGGGTGCCCAGCCGCTCGTGTCACGTTACCCCCTTAGGGCCTGGAGACCCCAGGTCTTACAAGCTCCCACTCCCAGTCAGTGTGAGCATCTGCCTGGTTGTTTTTGACTCCTGGTAGACTTCCTCCTCCTGTTTACTGACTTCTGAGGGCGGGCCCCAACACGCTGATAAGCACGGCCACAACCCCGCAGTGCGGCGGCAGTCAGCGCAGCCGTGACCGCACCGATCATTTGAGTGCAGCCTCACTGTAGGACTTCATCCCCCAGCCTTCCATCTTCTGAGGGCGGGTGGGGCCCTAACGTGCTGATAAGTGCAGCCACTTCCCCGCAGCGCTGGAGTTAGCGCGGCTGAGACTGCAGTGGACATTTGAATGCAGCCACGCTGGACTGGGGTGGGACTTCATCCACTAGCCTTCCATCTTCTGAGGGAGGGCCCCGAAGTGCTGATAAGCACGGCTGCTTCCCTGCAGTGCGAGCACGGCTAAGACCGTAACAGACATTTGAGTGCAGCCACACTGGACTGGGGTGGGGCTTAGCCCATCTTAGCCAGACAGAGGCCAGCCTGGGCTTACCCTTTTGATTTTGATTCTTAGCTTATCATTGAATTTCTTTGCAGTTCCGCTGGTCACCTGCTACTTGTGAGTTTAAACCCTCATTTTACTCTCTAAATCTATTTGTATTTGGAATTGATATGGGGAAAAGAAAGGCAAATACAGAGAGCAGCACGGATGCACTACAAAAACACCCATGTACCACCATTGCTAGCTTTCTGGCAGGGTCGGATTGGTAACGTGGGCACTCGGGAGATGGCTGAAGGGCCGGTAGCCGAGTTACAGCTGTGGGCTGCTTTTCTGGGCAGCCTGGGGGCTCTGTGCTGTTAGGATACCACCAGCGGCCCAGTGGGTGCCTGAGTGGCCTTTCTAGAGGCAGATGGGCGGAGGTATCACTCCCTTTCACTCTCTGGGCCAGCCCATTAATGTATGCTGATTGAGCAGGGGCAGGGGGCCTGAGCAGAAATGGTCTCACTTGCATTCATGTGTAGCTCATCAGTGTGAACTAATCTGTGCATTTTTTTTTTATCTAAATGAAGTTAATAAAACATGCCCCCCAAGTGAGCCTGGTTTTGATATATAGGAGAATGACTGGCTTAATTCTTATGTTTCTCCCATTCCGGTTGGCGCTATTAGTCACTTATAAGTTAACTATAGATTGACATATCACAGTGTGAGGAATTGTGTGACTTTAGATGTCCCTGTGACATTTCAATATGGCCGATCCCTTTCTTTGGTAGCTGCAAGCACCATATTTGAAACAGCACAGGTGTTTGATATTCACACCTGAAGGTGGGCAATTTAAATACGACCCAGTTGGTGGGTCCAGTTCTTTCTTGCATTGGCGTGGTGTTGGCTATGGCTCGTGTAGTGATTGTGACACTGAATAGATTAAGTACAATCGAGATATTGCAACCACACTTATTATGGTGTAATGCCTCGTTACGTGCCTCATAGGTGGAAATGTACTGGTTTTCACCACATCATGTAATACGGCTGCTAAATTGTGTTTTGTGACGAGTGTGCCATTGAATGAGGGAGTTCTTTGGTTTGGTGTGGATCTTTTAGATACTTGATACAATGTTGCTATGCAATTAGGTGAGAAATTTGTCCCGTGGTGGCTAAGGAATGAAAATGTTAAACTTTTCCAATTGAAATGCTAGGGCCTCATTTATGAAAAGTGTTCCATCGCTGTGTGAAAACAGCGATGCAATAATTTTCAGTGCACCCTACTTGCGACACAATGGATGTGCCGTATTTACTGTGGGGTGCTCCATGTCTCAAGGATTTACAAGTATGTCAGAATTTCTGGCATATCTGTAGGCGCAGTAATGATGCATTGCTGGAGTGTGTCGCAAAAGTGACACTAGTCCAGTGATGGGTCATTACACATGGACAAGTCCCACGTTAAAGGCGCCTGCGCCTTTAGGGGAGAGGAGTTAGCCTAATGGATAGGGCATTCGACCTCGAATCTGGGGAACTGGGTTCGAGTCTTGGCAATGACGCTGAACATCCTGTGATTCTAGGCAAATCACTTAATCTCCCCGTGCCTAACTAAAATTAATGTGTCCTCGTGTAACGCAACTGGTGCTCATGTAAAGCGCTCTGATACCCGATACCTTCAGGTCAAGTTTGCGCTATATAAAAGTCCTTAAAAATATATATATATATAATAATTATAGGATGACCGATGTTTGGATGCACAACAACGTGATTACCGATCACTGATTACATATATTTTTGTGAGTTGATCCTTGACATTTGTTTTGGGCTTTTGATATGACGCCATGATTTGGCGGTTTGGGTATTAATTTAATTATGTTTAAAACTAAAACAGGATGAATGTTTGTAACATTGCGTAGATATGGGGATCATGGAGTTCTGAGCCTTTATGTAATGCTTAGTGTTCCTCTTGGCATTGTCTCTTTTTTTTAAATTTATATTTTTTCTTTCTCTTTTTGTTTAGTATATTCTCACATTCTTAGTGAACGTCTGCAGGAATTATTTTACTCTATTCATTAGGTGTCAACTGCTGGGTCGGCCTGGCTTGAAATAAAAGGGCTCAGGCATTTGAAAAATAATTGGGAACCTAAACACACATGAAACACCTATAAATATGGGCTACATATCGATGGCAATCAATGTATGGTCTACTGGCTAAATAAAATGTGGATGGTATGTACTATTATATATTTTGTATCATTAGATAATCAGTGTAGCAGGGAGGCGCGCGCGACGCGACCTAAGATGGCTGCCTGACTACGGAGCTCCGTGCTGCCTCGGGCGCCGCTGGTGTAATTACAGCGGTTTTCACACCGCTTTTCTTGTGCCCTTACTGTCTCCTTGCTACCATGCTTAAGGCTGGAACCTAATCTTACCAGGTGACTTTCAAGGCTGCCTAGCGGCCGCCATGTTGGTTTTAAACGTCTTGAAGATTTCTCCCCAAAGCTTGGCTAGTTTAGATCAGTGATGTATTATTTTTGCACTATATTTGACTCTCCCTCTCATTTTTGCCATATTGGATGTACTGTTTCACAGGGAGGAACAGTTTTTTTAGAGGGGTTTCACTGAGTGCTCTATGCCCATTATTGTTTTTGACCTCAACGATATTTCCTGGCTTTTCTAATTTGGTTCATTGGCAGAAGCAAGAAGTTATTGCACTTTACCAAGAGTCACACCATTAGCGAACCCTTCTCCAGACCTACTCATACTGTTCCTTCCATTAATTGTCAGCCTCCTGGGGAAATGACTCAATCTGTCTCATCTCGACCTGCGTCCTTGCCGATTTCTGCGCCTAAAGTTCAGCTACCCTTCTGCCAATTAAAGGCTCAAGCAAGACCCTCCCTATCCTCCTAAAGCTCTGTCTCCTGTATCTCTGGACATTGTTTTGGAAGAAATACATGCTCTGAGACCTTTTGTTGAGGGGAGAAATACTCATCTACAGACTCTGGACAATAAATGGTCGTCCACTGATTCTCGTTTATCCTTGGTGGAACAACGGGTCAGCGACGTACAGGATTTATCTGCCAGAATTACTTCTTTGGAGAGACTGGTTTTGTTACTCAAAAAGTCTGTTGAGGACCTTGAAAATAAAAATCGGTGCAAAAATCTTCATTTATATGGCCTTCCAGAGGGCATTGAGGGAGACGACCCTGTTACTTATTTTACTACTTTTCTTCCACAGCTTCTGGACCTTCCTACGTCGACCAAATTAACTATCTGACGTGTGCAAAGACTGGGTCCGTGCCTAACTTCCTCATCTGCTCCTTCAAAACCCCACAGAGTAATTCTTTTATTTTTTAAATTCACAGATCTATTGCAAGTCTTAAATGCAGCCAAGCTCAAGAAACAACTACTTTGGTCTGGCACTAGACTGTTTTTATCTCAAGATGTGTCTACATCTACGGCTAAATGAGAGAAGGACTTCCTAGATCTTCACACCGCGCTTTGCAGTCTTGGTGCACACAATGGCTTATTCCATCCTTGTTTATTTAAGGTTACCTTTCAGAACAAGACTTCTTCATTTGAAGATCCTGTTGATCTCAGCAAATATATTCACTCTCACTCTACATCCTCCATGGATATTGCTGGTCCCTTCTCTATCACTTTACTATAATTGTTATCACTTGCAGCATTTGATCTTGGTATCTACGTTTGTGATCTCATTGATTCTTTAATGTTATAGCATGTTTCTTGGAATCCCTGTGCACCCGCTTCCTGTTTGTGTTATATGTAAGGCTCCCTGTTTTCCGTTTTTACAGATAAATACAGACAGAAAACATTAATTTTCTTGCTTGTATTTATTTTTAAATGTGTATAAAAACGGAAATTGGGTTGCTTTTTGAGTAATTCTAAATACGGTCTGCCAAGACTGCCAAGCCAATAGATGTGTGGATTGATAGATAAGAAGGTAAACAAGGAAGGAATTTTTGTAAAGAGGCTTTAACGGCAGTTACACAAGGTTGATACTGAAATTTTCATATAAGTGCACTGGTTTATCTTCTGTAGGTGTTCACAGCACTGAAACCTAGCAGACATTCAAGCATAAGTGCATATTTATCGGTTATATAAATGTGGAAATATACTAATTTCACCTTCCTTTTTCCACAAAACCCAAAATAAATATGGATAAATACAGACGGAAATGTCTATAAAATAAATACCATGAAACCGGCAGCCCTAGTTATATGGCACCCCGATGTGGTGCGTTGTCCCCTGTCAGATGTGCTGTCTTCATTTGTCTGTCGCCACTCCTTATTTTTCCTGTCTTCCCGTGAAGGTACATATTACAGTCGTCAAGTTCTGACATGTACTGTCTCTCCTAGGGGTCTTTGCTCTTCCCTTCTTTCCTTCCCTATTCTACTCCTTTATTCCTTTCCCTTTCATTGACATTATTGCAGTGTTTTCCTTCTCCACTTTTGTCTTCCCTTTTTTATTCTCCTTGTTGCCTCACTGTTGATAGTGTAGTTTTGTATGTATTCTTGTTTTTTCTTTACATTCAGAGTTGTTTCTTGGAATGTGAAAGGTTTTATTAATCCTATTAAGAGACAGAGAATTTTAACCCATCTCACCTCCTATAATCCAGATTTGTTTTATTTGCAAGAAACACATCTCAAGGAGTCAGAGGCATTAAAGTTGATATGGGGTTGAGTAGGTTCCATTTTAGTTTCTCCTGCTTCCACCAAGAAAATAAGTAATTATTTCATGTCATAAAAAATTAAAATGTAACGTTTTATCCCAGGAGACTGATTCTGAGGGGGGATGGCTGTTAGCTGAATTGCTCATTAATAATGTTTCCTTGACAGTATTTAATGTATATGGCTCGACCCAGCCGGACTATTTATTTTGGCCTACAATTGCAAAAAATGTACTCAATTTTTTTTTTATAACCAAATGTTATTGGGTTTTTAAAAAACATACAGATCTAATAAAAACCAGTAGTATAAATAGATTGTACAATTTGTGCAGAGCATGTTATCGCAGGACTAATAGCATCTTTTCGGTGTGAGAGTACTTTGGACGTGTTCATCAACATTACCTTTCTCAGTGTCTTCTTTTCTCTGATTAAGTTAGTATTTCCAGCCATTTCTCCCACACGTGGCCAAGCATGGCAGGACAGCCTCTCGCTTTGTATATGGGCTTTTCTTGTGTCGCACACCAATCTACTCCTCTACGCCATTTAGTGATACTAGGGGTGACAGGGTCTTTCCAGGCCGTTGTTATGTCGAGCTCGGCCACTACAGCCGCTGTCCCAAGAAAGATTTTATCTGCCCAGGTCCCGCCTATGCCATCCATAACTTCCAGGAGTAGGGCTAATGGGCTAAGTGGGACCTCCCAACCCAGGACCTCGCTCAGTTCAGACACTATCTTCCCCAGTTCACAGTGAGGGTGCCGCATGCCCATACCATGTGATAGAAATCTGCAGGGTGCATCTGGCATTGCAGGCACATTGGGGCAGCCTGAAGTCCCGCTTGGTGCAGACGGACCGGGGTCAGATAAGCGCAGAGTAGGTAATAGAGCTAGATTAGCCTGAGTCTGGCAGATGGCGGTTGTGCAGGGGGCCATCGGAGCGTCTCTCCAGTCCTCCTCTGTCAGGGGGCCCAGCCAAGTCTCCCAGCGACACCTGAGGGGGTCTAGGGAGGTTGTGGAGTTGTTGATTAGAGAGCGGTAAATCTTGACTACCCCTCATTTCCCGAGATCACCCATCAGGATTTGGGCCTCTAGAGGACTACATTCTGGGAACGTGGTACCCGTAGGTGTGTAAGGAGTGAGGGCATGTCTGAGTTGCAGATACTTGTAAAACTGGGTGGGGTGAAGTGCGTGTGAGTTTTGTAAGTCCAGGAAGGAGCACATGTGACTCCCTCTCCATATGTCTCCCAGCTGCGATATCCCTACCAAGTCCCATTTGCAAAAACTCTCTAGTGTGCCTACCTCGCCCAGCCAGGAGCCATGCCACAGAGGTGTTTGTAGTGTTAGTTTGTTCCAATTGTATGTAGAGTAGCGCTAAGCGCCAGGCAACCAAGCCTGCTCTTGTGACTGCAGGAAGTGTGCGGGTGATCGGGGCTCCATAAAGCATGGCTTGGATCCAAGAGAATCCAAGGCTGTCTAGTTCGATTTGAAATGCCGGGTCGGACCCGCTGCCGGTGAATCACTCATGTATCATCAGGAGGCGGGTGGCCAGATAGTATAGAAAGAGGTTAGTCATGCCCATTCAACCATCGTACAGGGCTTTTTGACAGAAGGCTAGTGCCATGCGTGGTCTCGGGTTGTTCCAGAGGAAGGCCGTGGCCATGCTGTTGAGTGATCGGAAACATCCGCGTGAGAGGTGTAGTGGAAGGTTCTGGATTATGTATAGGAATCGGGGGAGTACCATCATTTTAAATAAGACAACTCTTCCCATCGGGTTGAGATGAAGAGTTTGCCATTACAGAGGTCAATTTTGGTTTTCTGGAGTAGGGGATGAAATTGAGTGACCAGGTGAGCTCCGGGAGCATGCCACCCAGATGCCCAGGTATTTGAAGGAGAGGCGTTTAATAGGGATATTCGTCTGCCAGTCTATGCACTCCTTAGACACGTGCAGTGGGATCAGAGTCGACTTGGCTGGGTTCAGACGTAGGCCCAACGCTGCCTCAAAGGAGCGGAAGAGCTGGAGGCCTCTGGAGCCTGAGCGGGCCAGGCCCCAAGGAAAAGGAGGACACCATCTGCATAGAGGCAATGCAGTCCTCGTGCCCTCACCGCCAGTGCCACCCATGGATCTAGGCATCGGCGCGGATACGACAAGCCAAAGGCTCAATGGCCAGGGCAAAAAGGAGGGGTGACAGGGGGCACCCCTACCTCGTGCCCCGCCGGATCGGGAAGGCGTCTGAGAGGGTTCCGCTTATGAGCACTCAAGCCAACGGGTTTGAGTACAGCACTCACACTAGGCTGCAGAAGTCATGTCCCGTGCCCAACACCACTAGTACCGCCTCCAGATAGTGCCAGTCAACGGTGTCAAAGACGTTTTCGAAATCAAGCAACAGAAGTGCGAGGTAGGGGGTGAGAACATGGTGGTTGGCCAGCGCCAGGTGAAGGCATCATATGCAGTGTCTAGTACTGGGGCGTTATTTTGAAGAACAACGGTCCTTAGTTTAAGGATAGATAGTAAAACCATTTCGACATAGACTACAATGAGCGCTATGGAAAGTCTTCCAATGTCCAGCCGGGCAGAGGAACATTTATTCAGAACAATGCAAAGGGAATAAACAAAGTAAAGGAAGCAACAAGGGGTGAAACATAGGCACAATCCTGTACAGAGCTCAGAAGAAAAGGAACTGAAAAAATAGAAAGAAGACAAAATAGCAGGCAAGAACTTTGGGAGCGGATGGTGGCTTACATTACACAATAATCTTCAGTAAGCTCAAACCAACAGTCACCACACTATAGTTTACACAATGGTTAAATTGCGGTGCTGCTAGAAAAGTCGACGTTTCGATCCCTAGCTCCTAATACAATGGGCTCATCATCAGGACTAGAAACTAAACAGTTGCCTGATACAATTTAGACGGCTTGGGGGAGGCTCTATGGTTGTCCAGTACACGGAGGGAGGCGCGAAGGTGTCTCCTGGAAGCCCTTTTTGCCGGTACAAGACTCCTGGTCCGGAACGTATCAAACTTCAAGGCCTGAATAGGCGAAGCATCTGCGGGAATGGCGCAGTGATTGGAACAGTGAGCATCGAACTTCAAGGCCTGAATAGGCGAAGCATCTGCGGGAATGGCGCAGGGATTGGAACAGCGAGCATTGGCTGTTGATGCAACGGGAGCTCAATGGAGTCTCAGGAAGCTGTCGGGAGCAAGCGGTCTGCTATTCCTTATGGCATGAGTACTGGGGCGTGGCATGAATCCGCATTGGTCAGGTTGGATGAGGCTGTTGATGATTCATGGCGCGTGGCTAGGACTGTCCCATAGATTTTGAAATTGGTATTGATGAGTAAGTTTGGGCGGTAGTCTGAGCAGGAGGCCGATGGGGGTTGTGTCTTGGGTATTGATTACACATCGGGAAGTCCTACAGTAGAATCAAATGCCAACATATTGAATAACATATCTCTCTGATTATTTACTATAGACCTTTAGATCTATGGACTAAAACTCATCAGTAGGATCCCATTTTAGATGTGTATTTTAGTGATTGTTTTATGTGGTTTGATTGATGGTATGTATGAGTAGTATGATAGGTGAGAATGAAAGGGTGATGGTGTTTCTCTATGGGGTTATTTTCAAAATAGTTTTTGTCAAAATCGAGGTTTTCAAAATTGTTTTTCTAAACAAAGAAGATGAGTTTTTTCTCTTGTTTCTTAATTTAATTGTTTGTTTGAATTAATTTCCATGTGTGAATACTTTTATGAAAATACATAAAAATTATATATATTTGATATTATTAAAAAATCATATAAATGTTTTGTTAAATAAAACGACTAAAAAAAGAAATTTGGTTGTGTAATGTAACATTGTCTTTGGGGAATGTCTATATGTGAGTAATTACCATTGTAAAATTTGAAAGGTCATATAAGAGGTTTCTTTATATGTGTCTTGGGTATGACCACTATTGTTGCCATATCTGTCTCGAGCCGAAAGGCTCCCACTTCGACCACTTCTTCATAAAGTGCATGTAGGTGTGAAATGAGGTTGTCTCTGCTGCGTAGTACTCCGACGGGAACCCGTCGAGGCCCAGGCGTCTTTTCAGCAGCAGTTAAGGAGATGGTCTCTCCTATTTCCTCTTTCGTGATAGGTTGGTCCAGCAGGGTCTGTTCGGGCTCTGTGAGACGGGGAAGGAGAGTGAGGTCCAGCATCTCGGGCTCAAAGCTGTGGGGCCGGTCCGCCGCGTAGAGCCGGGAGTCGTAATTAGCAAATGTTGGGTGATGCAGGCAGGCGTGTGATGGGTTTTACCTTGTTGATCACAAATTTCTGGGACTATCCAGTTTGTCAAGGGTGGGGAGGCCAGCCAGTGGAACAGCTTGCCATTTTTGGCTCCCCATCCATAGACAAGAGAGACAGAGGACCTCTATAAGAGCTTCGCAGATTCAAGCGATATGTGCTTTATCTCTTCCCTTAGAAGCTCAAGTTGTCGGGTGTCTGATTCTGCCCCCATCCTGGTCACAGTGTGCTCCAGACGGGTGGCCTGGGCTTCCAGGTGGTAAAGCCGGCTTTTTCCGGCAATCTCTTAGTTTTTAAATGGCCCATGGCGAGTCCACAAATCGTGGCTTTGCCTGGCTCCCATAACGTGACCTGAATGGGGACTGAGTTTTGGTTATCTTGGAAGTATTGTTTGATATCTTTCTCTAGTGTGTGGCGGAACTTGTCCTCCTTCAGGAACCAGACGTTGAGTCTCCAGAGGGGCCGCAAGGCGGCCGCCGGGCCCCCATTCTGGAGGAAGAGGGGAGAGTGGTCTGATATTCACTGAGGGAGGATACGGATATCTGTGACCGCTCGGCAGTCAGAAGCTGGCATAAATAAAAGATTGATGCACTCGTGGGTGCGGTGTGCTGCTGAGGTGTTAGTGTACTGTCACATTCTGGAGTGCCAGGTCCACCAGACATCGCACAATCCCATCTGCGCTGCCCACTCCCGTCGCCCGTGTTGAGTCCTATACGTGGATGTGGTGCCAGTGGCGTCCTGGGGTGGTAGCATGACTGCATTGAAGTCGCCACTAATTACTGGAAGGCCCAGGGGGAGGGAGGAGGGAGGAGATGGTGTCTACTGTGGTGTTCATGATGCGTGCAAGGGTTGCTGGAGGGATATAGAGTGAGATCAGGTTAATGGTCACGTCTCCCAGGGTTACAGTCAGGGCCACAAAGCGGCCTTGTGGGTCTCTGGTTGCGTGAGTGTGAGTGAGAGGGAGGGTAGGGCGCAGAAGGATGGCAGTCCCTCGGGATCCCTGCGCGAACCCAGAGTGCCAGACTCGATCAAATCCCTGGCGAGCAAGAAAGGGGCAGTGGTTTCCCATGAGATGGGTCTCCTGGAGCAGGAGGACGTCAGGCGATACTTTTAGAGTGTGTCAGTACTGATGAGCCTTTTACTTTGTCCAGGAGCCCGTTTACGTTCCAGGAGAGGATTCATTAGGTTGATCCCTGATGTTGGTTTATGGCCATGTTGCATGTGTGAGATTAGGGGACAGCGGCCATGCAGTAGACAGGCCGGGGCGACCGGGGTGGGCTCTGTCTAGAGGTCTTGCCATCTCACGTTGACGGTGATGTGTGCCTGTGTCTCCTATGGTATGGTGGATGCTGCGTCTGTGGAATGAAACTAAACTAAACTTTGGGACAGCGGTCCCAAACCCTTCCCACAACCAACCCCCACCCCAACCTTCTTGAATGGAAGCCTCTGTCCTCCTAAGATGTAACAGGACTAAACTATAAGCTTGGTGTTTGATTTGCGTGGTGGACCCCTCCGTAAGATAGGATGGGGTTGAGCTTCACTCAAGTCACAGTAATTACACTAGAGCCATAAGTATTAGTAGTAGCAATTAGCAAATATCTTTCACAGATGTCTGTGGGGGCTGGACCCAGGTCAGTGTACGTTAGATCGTCCGGGTCTGCGATAGGTCAGTGTCTTTTCCAGCAGTCGGCGGCAGGTATGATCTCTCCTCTCCTCTCCTCCTCTCCTATCTGATCTGATCCTGAATCCTGTGGTGGGCCTGTGGAACTCGGAAGCTTGGGCAGATCATTTGAGGTGTGAGTGGTAGCCGTGGGCGAGGTAGATGCCTCTCTGCGGTTGTTTCGGACCCTGCGAGTGCGTTGTCTTTGCAGGCTGGGGTCCTTGGGCTGCATAGATTCATAGCGCAACATAGGGAGAGAGGTGGTCCTGCTTCTCCAGAGGAGACGCTCTTTAGTGGCCAAAGTCCACGCCTCCTCCGTAGTGTCACAGAAAAAGGTTTTGTTTTGGAAGACCACTCTTAGATGAGCTGGGAACAACAGTCGGTACTGGAGGTTTAGGGCCCTCAGTTCCTGCTTTAATTCCACTTAGGAGCGGCAGCGTGACTGTACTTCTTTAGTATAGTCAGGGAAGATCATAACCTTGTGGCTCTGGTAGGACAGGGTTGTCCGGGTCCAAGGCTCAGTGAGCGTGTTCCACCACAAACCATGCCGACAGCTCATCTACTGGCATCCATGACCTTATCCAGGTCTAAACAAAGTGCCACATGCCCGGCTCTGCTCCCTGGGGGATGCCTACCAGGTGGAGATGGTTGCGCCGTGAGCAGTTTTCTGCATCTTCCGCACGCCTGTGTAATTCGTTTGTGCGAGACCTGTTCTTTTAAGTAATGAACATCATCTTCCACAGTGGATAAGCAGGATTCTGCCTCCGTTAGATGGCACGTTGTCTTGTCTGATGAGAGCCATGTCAACTTGCACTGATTTTATTCTCCACTGAGTCCTGTGAGGATCGTATGGCTTGCAGGATTGCGGCGAGATCTCCTTTGAGGAGGATTGCCTTGCTATGGGCTGCTTCACCAGCCACAGTCCCACTTGTAGTGCACTACTCCATCCTGGTTTGCATTGCGGGAGGCTTGGTTGCTTTGTCTTTTCCCGTGACTGGTGCAGCTGGTTGAAGGGGGGCCGGCGCGATCCCCATACAATCTCTCCCTGGACCCCTGATGAACGGTTCGCCTCTCCCTAGACGGTGGACAGGGGGGGAACACCGCCAATCTGGGCAATATTTTATGTAACTGGTCTTTCCTTGTTTGGTCTTCGCTGCGACGCAGTTGACACCATGGAGCCCCACATTCCACCTCACAAGCGACCTCACCCGCTCAGCCTGGGGAGCGTGAGCGCTCGTGCCCCATCCCTGGGCCGACAGTCGCTTCAGGACCGTAGGTTTAGGATGTGGTTCTTCGGGGCCCTATGCCGCGTTTGGTATCTGTGGGTTCTCGCCAATCGGAGTCTTGTGTTGGTACTTGTCTCTTGGCGCCTTACTGTACCTCCCCCTGTTGTCACTATCCTCTGGCCTGGGGCTGCTGTGGGGGCAGCCTCACCACTGTGGGTTTTTCAAGGGCCTTGGGTCTGTGCACGTTGTCGCCTTCAGCTAGGGATGACGACGGGTCCGCAGGGAGAAGGGTGTAGGTTTTGCGGGACCGGAGCCCCCAACAAGCGTCGTGGTTCGCGAGCCAGGCCCCCCAGTCCAGGTTGATTTTGGAGAGGGAAGGAGGAGGGGGAGTAAGGAAGGGATCCTCTGGCTCACCTGTAGACTTCTCCACTTGGCTCCGCAGGTAGCTGGGGTGCAGGATCCCTCAAGTGTTCTGGAGTTTCCACTGCCTGTGGGTCCCCGCCGCCGTTCAGCGGAGATGACCTGGATCGCTGCAATCCCGGGGCCTCCTCCAGCGCCGGCCCGTCACGCTGGGCCCCACTGCAGTCGCGCCTCGCCAGTCTGAGGGGCGAACCCTCTCTTCTGGTGTGGGCCACTGTCTCCTCGGACTCGGCGGGGGCGTGAAATCCCGCAGATATCACATACCTCTTGGTACTGTCGACGGTCTCAGGGGCTGCTTGTTTTAAGCCTGGTAGGTGGAGGCGGTTGGGATCCCACTTGTTGGGCTGCCGCCCTTGCTTCATTCGGGTATGGGGTCATGCCAGTTGTCGGGTATTTCAGGGCTCGGTGGCCCGGGGGCCTCTGTTCTTATTATGGGGATGGCAGGGGTCTTCATGGGCACGACGCTACCGATTCTCAGGCTGCAGGCCTGCTGCCCCCAGGTTCCCCCTCCACGAGTCGGATCACACTCAGGGTTGGTGGTCAGTGGTCTTTCTCATCCCTGGGGGCCTCAGATGACAGGAGTCGCCAGCGTATCACCACCTTCCTCAAGCATGGCTGTTTCGATCCCCCTGCGTGAGTGAGGCTGTCTGCAGCTATGGCCGATAGGGGAACGCTTCATCTGGGACATCCACTCCCAGGGGTTTTGGACTGGGACATTTCTGGATCTTCAGTCTGTGGTTAGGGCCTCCATCACGTGGGTGTCGTGGCCCTTTCTTTTGCCCCAGGGGTCTGTCACACTGTGGGAGAGACCTCCCTCGTCCCACCACAGCATCTTCCCTTGCTCTCCACACCGCCGGCTGTTTCAGTGCCACAGCGCAGTTGATTAGTCCCGCAATTAAGGCCAGTCGGAGACTGCACCACTTGGGACCACCACTCCTGGGGTCTTGGGCGGGGACACTGCCGGATCTGTAGGCCGCGGCTGGGGCCTCCTTTTCGTGGGCCCCGCGGCCCTTTTTTCCCCACCCTGGGGTCTGCCTCACTATTGGAGAGCTCTCCCTCGTCCCACCGCAGTGTCTTCACTCACCCTCTGCACTGCCGGGGGTAGGGTGTGACTTCAACCAGGTCCGCTGCGATGTCGGTGCAGTGTCAGAAGGCGGGATTGATTGGAGGATGTCTTTCTGCACCTTACCAGGCCCACCGCACCCAGGCGCCAGTTTTACGGTCCCTCGCCCGGCCGCCGCCATCTTAGATTGGGGAGAGAGGCAGACCGCAGGGTATTTTCTGCCTCAGTCGGCCACCGTAGTCGTCCAGCCACACTGTCGGGGGCTACCACTGCTCCTGAGAGTCAGATCTTCTTCGGCTTTGACTTTGCTGTGACCCTGTAGTTGTCACGGACAGGTCGCAGAGCCCGTCCACAGCACTGCAATTTTCTTCTGTGGGTGTGCAGCTGTCAGGTCAGCACCACTGCTGGCGATCATGTGAGACAGCGAATTTGGGTCCAGCCTTTTGTTGGCAGTGTCAATGCATCATGTGGGCCCACTCTGGTGACTTTGGATTGCCGAAGGCGTCTCAGGATACGGGCGGATGACGGAGGGGTCCGGAGCACTCTTAGAGTGAGACCGCCATCTTGACGGTCGAAGCCACGCCCCCAAAATGTACTCAATTTAAGGATTAATTTGTTATTTTGGGGGATGATTGTAATCAGATTATTGATCCGTTTATCGATCGTCAATCCCAAATTCGCTTTATTCCCCATAAATCCCATAAACAGTTTCTCAGTACCATATCTCAGACACACCTTGTGGATCCATGGAGATTGTCATCCTGACGCAGTAGACTTTTCTTTTTTTCTCCACCTCATGGCTTCCTTTCTCGATTAGAATATTTCTTTCTTTCGAAAACTTTACCTCAAAATCTTATCTCTTTCTCAATTTAGCCTATTGTTATTTCTGATCAGGCTCCAGGTGTTAATGATTTTGATTTGCTCCCTCCAAGGCCCAGGTCCTCTAGATGGCACTTTAATAATTCTCTTTTACAGGACCCTCTTATTTACTCTTCATTTATCTCTTTTGCTGATGAATTTTTTCTGTTAAATAGCGTCCCAAATCTCTCTCCTCATTTATTATGGGACTATTTTAACGCCACAGCTACTGGATTTATTATAGAATATGGGGCACATGCATCAAGCTAATTACCGGCTGCAAATTGTAATTAGCCATTTGGGATGCATCAAGCCCAAAGCTCCTGGATTTAATATAGACTATGGGGCACATGCATCAAGCTAATTACCAGCTGCAAACGGTAATGAGCCATTTGGGATGCATCAAGCCCAAAGCCGCAAAATAGGTAATCTCAGAATTTGGGATTACCTATTTTACGAATGCAGTTAGGGAATCGCAATTTGCGATTCCCTAAAAGCAATGCAAGAAGCAATCTCAGTTTGCGACTTTGCATTAAGGAATCACAAACTACCATCAACTTCAAGTTGATGCTAATTTGCAATTCCATAGAAAAATGCAAAAAATTGCATTTTTCTAAGTGCCATGTGGCGAACACACATGCCCTTGGGGCATGTGTGTGCGCCACATGTGCACACATGCCAATTTTGGGGATGCATCAGGGTGGCCTTTTGGCCCCCTAGCACCCTTGAAATTGCATTTGCAATTTGCAAATACCTATTTGATAATCGCAAATTGCAAATTGCAAATGGTTTCCTATTCATTCCTATGAGCCTCTAGGCCTATAGGAATGAATGGGAAAGCATTCCCTATTAGCGGATCGTAATTTGCGATTCGCCAACAGGAAATATGTAGGAATCATTTTTTTGGTGCAAAACCTACATGCATAGGCAATTGTAATTCCTTAACAGCGATTCTTTAATAATCACTATTAAGGAATTGCAAATGCTTACCTTGATGCTTGTGCCCCTATGTTTCTAAAAAGAAGAAGCAATCTCTTCAACAGCATAGTTCTACGTTAGCTCATATTAAATGTTTGGAACACAAATTTTATACTTCACCTTCTGATTCTAATCTGCAGGAGCATATACGTGCGAAGTAGAATTTTAACAAAGTAACTACTGATAATGCTGCATCTATATTACTTTGTAGTGGTGCTCCCTACTATGGTGGTCGTAACAAAGTTGGCAAGCTTCTAGCTAATTACCTTAAATCTTGGAAGGATCGAGTACTAATTGACTCCATACATACTTCAGATGGGAAGTTTATGTATAAAGACCAGGATATTTGAGATGAATTCATGAAATTCTACAATGATTTATATACACAAGAGTCTCCTTCTTCTCTCTCCCTTATTCAATCCTATCTCAATAAGATTTCTTTCTCTCCTCATGCTCATCCTAATTTTTCTGCGCTTGAGTCTGATTTATCACTTGGGGTAATTACTAAAGCCTTAAATTAGATAAAACTCCAGGTCTAGATGGTTTTATGGTGGAATTTTATTTACATTTCTCCAACTTATTATTCCCTAAACTTCTACAGCTTTTTCAATTATTTTTTGTCTCTTGTAAAGCAGAAGGTACTTTTCAAGAAGCCACGATCTGTTTGATTCATAAAGAGGGTCGTGATCCTCTGTGTTGTAAGAATTATCGCCCTATTTCCCTGGTCAATGTGGACTATGAAGTGTTTGCTAAATTACTTGCTCTATGGTTGGAACCCCTTAGTCCCCATTTGATTGGTTAAGAACAATGTGGCTTTGTTAAGGAGATTGACCTCGGATAATCCGCTGCTATTTTTCAATGTTTTGAATAAGGCACCCTCTTTTTCCATTCCTTGGCTGCAGTTTCCATAGAGGCAGAAAAGGCATTTGATAGGGTGGATTGGTCCATTTTATTTGAGACTCTTAGTTGGCAGGGTTTTAGTCCTAAAATAATCTCTCTTATCTCTTTGCTCTATACTGCCCACATGGCCTTGGTATTAGTTAGTGGCCATACTCCTCAATACTTTCCTCTACAACGTGGTGTTTCCCAGGGGTGTCCCCTCTCCCCTCTTCTCTTCATCCTAGCTCTTGAACCCTTCTTATCTTCTATTCATACAAATTATTCTATTTCCTGATTTGCTTATAATGACCATCATTTGAAATTTTCTGCCTATGTGGATGACATCTTACTTTTTATTTCTACCCCTGATGTTTCTATCCCCTCTTTATTACAAGAAATCTCTGCTTTTTCTCTTGTTTCAGGCTATACGATTAATTTGGATACAACTGAAATTCTCCCTCTTACCAAATGTTTTGCTCAGCATTCTTTTTTGTCCACTGGATTTTTGTGGAGTAGATAAAAAAATTAAGTCTTTAGGCATTTGGTTTAATAACTCCATCTCAGCTTCAGTCAAACTAAATATGAAATACAAGCATTTGTAAAGCGCACAGCTACCTCCGGAGAGTTTTCCCAACGCTGGGGGCCCTTTGGGAAGATTAGCAAGCTATTGCCCAGAGTCACATGGTGCTGGGCCAACCTGCCGCCAGGGATCGAACCGAGAACCCCATCGTCTGGAGTCAGGCACCCTGGCCGCTGCACCACACCTCTTCCAAAGCGCTCTCTAGTATTGACAAACTCCTTTCTTCTGGAAATCCTCTATTTCTCTCTTAGTGGGGACGTCTGGACTCCATTAAAATGATGATCACGCCTATTGTACATTCTCTCTATGCTTCCCATTCATATCCCGTCTATTAATTTTAAGAAAATGGACTCTCTCCTTTCCAAATTTCTTTGGAAAAATAAAAATCTAGAATATCTTTATCACAACTCCGGAAACAAAAATCTAATGGGGGGGTAATTTTCCTGATGTTCGAATCTATCATAAGGCTTTTTGCCTTCGTCTAGCCTCTGAATGGCTTCTTTCGGAATCCTCCCCCTTTACTCCTTTATGGCTCACCATTGATCACTCTTTACTTGCTCCTTTCTCTACAAAAGAGGTACTGGCCTTCTCTCCTAAGACTATTCATAATTATCCCTATTTAAACATACTTGCTCCCTGTTGATACCACTCACCCAATTGAAGATTTCTTCTGGAGACTACTTTTTACGTTCTCCGATTTGGTACAATCGCCTTATTACTATCAAGCACAGGCCTTTCTATTGGAAGCCCTGGCGATTGCAGGATATGACGTGGGTCCTTGATCTATTTGATGGTACAACCCCTTGTTCATTCCCTCATTCTCAAGCCACTTATAGTTTTGGCACACATTCTCCATTTTAATGGCAGCCATTCTAGAGACCTTCTATTCACTTCCTTTGACTGTATCTTCTCCTGTGGAAAATTCTCTTCTTAAAATACTTACTGTTCTTCTTAGGCTTCCCTGATTTACAAATATGTTTTATCTCTTGAGCCTGCTCGAGTTAGGAGTAAGGTGGAGCTTGCCTGCGATGCAGATTTGGGTTGTGTTTGGAGCATCGGTTTCTGGAACAAGATTTGGAGTTGATCACTTAAGCTTTCTAGATCTGCATCTACTACTCAATCTATGTTCTTTCTATGCCATAGATTATATTTCCCACCTATAACTATAGCTACCTTCTCTCACACAAATGACAGGAGCTGTTGGTCATGCGACTTTCCTTCACCTGATTTTAATGCATCTCCTCTTTCTTTGCCCTTCCGTTGCCTCCTTCTGGGAAAAAGTTTGGTCCTTTATTTCTCTTATTTTTAATTTAAATATTTCTCTCTCTGTTACTCTTTTCACAGGGAGTTTATTAGATACTTTGGGTTTGCCTAAACATGAACATGGTTTATTTGACCTTATGCTGGCTTTAGCCTTTCAACTAATTGCACTTAATTGGAAAAACTCAGTTAATCTTTCGGTTCAGAATGGGTGGAATAATTTGTGTCACTATCATCGATTGGATATTGCTTTTGCCTCCTCCTGTAAACCGTTTGTAAATAGACACTTGTACTGGTTACCATTAACATCATATCTAAATAAGATTGTAGAAACAAAACTGTCTCATACTTTTTCTGAGAATTTTAAACCTTTGTGAGCATGCAAGCTTCTCTGCTCTTTACTTATCTAATTTTAATCAGTAGGTTGGTTTTCATTCACATGTTATTGTACTTTTTTTCACTAATGTTCACTGTTACGCAATATTACTCGATCTCCAGTTGTAAGAGTATTTCCCCTCCCTCTTCCTTCCCTTCTTCTACTGCTGTTTAAAATGTAAATAGCTTTCTTTTCTGTTTTTTATTGCTTGCTTATTCATGTACCTTTTGCTTTCAGATACTATGTTTATTGCTGGCACTTAGTGGCTTGCATTATTATTAATAAAGCTTATTAAACACTGAGATAATCAGTGTAGCAATGCAAGATAGGTATATGAGCTACACATATGCATTCCACCAATGACTCGTTACATCAACCTAGGGCATTGATTCTGTTTTCCACCCCTTGTTCATGTTTGTGTATCTTGAAATTCTTATATATACTCTTTGTATTTTGTGTACATTTGATACATTGATCCTAGATCTAAGAATTGTCTTTTTCCCTTCTGTTTGGTATGGTATTTCCTAAAGACATGTTTCATAAATAGGTTAATCTTGGAAATATCGAATGTAAATTGCACTACAGGAGTACCATGACATGCATCATGCTTGTTTTGTATTTTCTAATGTATATGAATGCCAGCTTTATGAGTATATATATGTTGGTGTGGTTTGGATAGCACGTTTGGGGATTTTTTCCCCTTTTTTTATACATATTTATTATTTATCACCATCTAGGAATGTTTTTTTTGTTATATTACAGTACTGAAGAAGTTAACGGTGGTGAACGAAACGCATCGGCTTTGTCTTTGGCTGTAACATTTGGAATTACGAAATCCTAGACCTGTCTTGAAATCAAAATAAAGAAGATATGGATCAATCGACATTGTGATTGGACTTTTATATTTTTACTTTGTTTTGGTGCACCACTATGTGTTTTTTCTTTAATGTTTACAACATAAAGCCTTCCATGCCAGGAATGGCGTATCATTATGATGTTTGAAGCATGTTTATGATATGTATGATAGGTGGGGTGGTGCACATACAAGGTATGTTTACATAATAGTGAAACAACCATAGGAAGATGACAACATAAATGGTAATGCCATAATTGTATGAGAACATGCTGAATGATCTCCTGTGTTTATGTGCCTAGCATATGTGCTATCTACACATACAACACATACAGGAAAGATCAATCAATGTCTGCCTACGTAGGTATGTGCATACGTCCTGTGGTAGACATTTTGTGACAAACATAAATGTAAGTCCTGCTGTTGGTGGAAGCCTTTATCCATCAGATTAAAGATATTCTGTCGAACTTAATACATGTGGCTTACATCATATGGTGTGTGTTACATAAGAGATACCTTATTAGGCATGCATGTGACCTAATTATCCATCCAGAATTTAACCATCACTTGTGATTATAATGTAATTACTTTTTTAGCACATAGAGTGTGGAGAATGTTTTTTAAGCTAGTACAGTTGCATTCTTTATAGTAAGACATCTGCTTGCTAAATACTTTATCTTATATTAGAAATTCACAAATAAATGTATACTTTTCTCATTCTCTTATAAGCATCCTCCCAAGCTAGCGAAGGAGATGGTAGCCAAGAAGACGGGGAAGTGGACACCCGCTGAGAGTCAGAAGGCGGTGCTACCGAAACTAGGGACCCAGCAGCACAGAGGGTTTTGGATCTTTAAAGGATGATACCACTTCATCAGATTCTGAGGCGTCCACGTCAGACCAGCCTCAAGTGGTGGTGGACCACAGGTCATCTCATGGACATTCAAGACCGTCCACCACCACCAGCAATATGAGCACCCTCCCTCCTATTTCCCTAATGTTGGCCAACACCCAGCCCCTGAAATGCTTGGGGTCTGCTTTCTCCCTGACACCTCCCTGGCCATCCAGAAATTATTTCTGAGGAGGCTCTGGAATTGTTGAAGAGCCTCTCTGTAGGCCAAATTGCATTGTTGTGTGCCATCCAGGGGGTCAGTCACCAGCTGACACAATTATTGGCCTTCCAGAATGGCGTACACAGTGCAGTATCAGGGCTCGAAAAAGTTGCTCGCCCACACACTATAGAGAGACAGATTTAATGAGGACCAGCTATTTTTAAGGCCTACTCTCTGATTCTGGCGAGCTAACAACAGGCGTTCTGCTTGCTCACAAAGTGAATGAGCTATAAAAATGCATTTAAATCTTGTTATCTTGTCACATTTGCTTGGCTTTCACAGACAGAGGTCAAAAGTCAGTTTGTCGTCCTACATTTACTTTTTTCTGTGAAGTTAGAGGATTTTTTAAAGGAGCAGTGTGACAATCGTGCCGTGCAAAGCATTTGAAATGAGGTTGTAAGATTTCAGGCTTTTTCTAACACAACACTGAAATAGCTAATAAGTGAACTTTTCAAATATATTTCACTAGTTATGAAGACACATTTTTGCAATTCTGTGGCGAAAAAAAAGATTTTTATAGGATCAAAACAAATTAGAACACTTTACTTGTTGATGTGCAAATGTTAAATATTTTTGCTGAAACCCGATTTCCAAATGTTTTTTATGCGCAATATGATTTTATCAGTAAAAGTAAATGTTAGTGGGAAAGTTTTGTGGCCCTTTCAATGGAAATTGTGCTATCTGTAAATCAGAGTGCACTACCACATCTTGATTTAGTAATATATGCCTGAAAAGTCGGTTTATAAACATGAAGTGGAAAATATTCCCGCTCCTGCCAGATGACAATGCAATTAGAGAACTAAGAGGCAAGCAATGGATCATTTGTACCCTATATGAGGGTTTGATTCTTATCATACATATAGCATACGTTTAGTCTAGTAAATAGGATTTTTTTTGTACAGCTGACATAGTGAACTTGCATATTTAAAGGTGCTCTCTTATGTGATAATGAAGAAAAAGGATGCTCCATTAGACAAAATATTTACCTAGGATCACACAATTTGAGACCAATTCTCGGGTCAAATACATTACAGTTAGGTCGAGACGATAATTCAAGTTACTAGACCTGCAGGTTTAGTAAAAATGTTTGTGATTTTTCGAGCCCTGAGTATGTGTTATTCAGTGAGGCACACCTCACTGCCTCACAACCACCACCAAATGACCCTTCCTCTCTGGACCTTGCCTCTTCCTAAATCCATTCTCCCACCACCATACCCCCACAAATCACCTCTGTCTCAACAGCCCCAACACCAGAGCCCAGCTACATACACCCACTCACAAACAAACACACAGTCATGCACACAGTCACCCCAACTAAAAAACACAACCATACCCACAAACATACACATACACACATGCAACTAGCACTACACCCTTCACCAACACAGACACATCCAACACACTCACAGAATCGCATTCAACCATGCATCCACCAATAATAACTAAAATCAGTCTGACAACCACTACCACACCGTCAGCTACTGCCACAACCTCAACCACCATCATACCCTCAACCACACCCTCAACAATACACACATGCTCAGCAAAGAACGCACCATCACTCAAACCAACCACTCAAGAGAAACACACACCCCAAGGCACTACACCAACAGAGCAAACACAAAGAGATGATGGACGGAGTGTTGAAACGTTTCAAACACTCACCACCAGTCACAGATATGGGTTGAATCCATCATCGTTCTTTAGCTCACTTCGCCACCTCAGTTCAGACCCAGCTATATGCAAATCAGTCTTGACCCTGTGCCTCATGGGAACAGTCCAGCCCGAACTGCCAAGCTAGGTCTTCCCTGAACCGGAAACAAGCATCTTGGGACTGGTTTCAGGGTAACACCCCTCTTCAGCCAACACCAACAGAAACAACACAACACATCACTTTGTTCACTGGATTAAAAAGAAATTCAGAAAGGCAATCACATTTTGGACATTTTGGCTCCAGGTCTAACCACAGCTCTAAATCTGCCCTATTGACCGTGACAGAGTCTCTTCGAAGAATAGCAGGTGAAGGTGGCTCCTCAGCCCTCATCCTTTTAGACCTGAGTGCCGCCTTCAGCCCTGTATCACATAGCCTACTTCTCCAGCGCCTTTGCGATATATGTGCCGGCAGCAAGGCTCTCTCCTGGTTTGCCTCCTTCAGTAATCTCTCCTTTCAGGTCATTTCTCCTTTCTCTTTTTTGCCTAGACCTTTGGAGCATAGGGTCCCCCAGGGCTGCTCGTTGAGTCCTATTCTTTTTAACATTTTCGCCACGCCCATGGTGGAGAGTTTAATGTCCTTTGAGGTCTCTATAGTATCATATGCAGTTGATACTCAACGTATTGTCTCCTTCTATGCTGATGCCTCTCAAGACATCGCTAAGTTTCACGATTGCATGCTGGCAGTGGCCAAGTGGATGGATGATAATTGTCTTAAGCACACCTCTAACAAAACTGAAATTCTGTTGTTCGGAACGCACACCCTCATGTGGGGAGATCCCTGGTGGTCGTAAGGTCTGGGACCTCCACCGTCATCCAAACTTTTTATACAAAACCTAGCCATCTGGCTAGACGATTCCCTCTCCTATGAGACTCAAGGGAGAACTATAGCATGCACATGCTTTGGCCATCTGAGAGTCCTTGGACCTATTATCGGCTTTTTCCAACCCCACATTCAACAGTTGATCATTCAATTTCTCATCTTGTCATGCCTCCACTACTGTAACATCCTGCAAGAAATCAATCTTACAGAGGTTGCAATCTGTCCAAAGCTTGGCGGCAAGATTACTGTTCTCACTTCCAAAGTTCTGCTCCTCCGCTGGGCTCCTTCAGAAGCTTCATTGGCTGCCCATCGAGAAGCACATTCATTTTAAAGTTCTTAGCACTGCTCACAAGATTATGAATGCTGCAGAAGCCCCCATTCTATCAGAACTCATACTACTATATCTTACTGCCAGAGGACTCCACTCGGCAGAACTGAATCTGGCAGTAATTCTCCTATTCAAAAAAAAGAAACTGGGAGTTTGTTCCGGCTTCTGGCTCCTGGCCTCTGGAACAGCATGCCCCTCGACCTCAGGAATACTCAGAGTCATCTCTGTTTCAGAAAACAACTAAAAACATGGCTGTTCACTACCTAGTCCTCTTTGTGATCTCCCCGCCTCTCCTGATGTACAATGTCCAGTTTATTGTGGTCAGCGCTGGGAAGCCCTGTCTCTGGGCCAGCCACCTGCTCTAAAAGTCTTATTAACATTGCCTCCTTTGACAAGTGAACTTCTTGTTTCAGAAACAGTGGCTTTAATAAGTGATGACGACTAATGTGAAGTGAGGAGCATACAAAAAGAACATGCTCTAATGTTTGTACGTGTAGGAGGCTGGCTTAGTATATGGTGCCCACGTGTTTAAGTGAAGCACCTTGCACTAATCCAGACAACCCATATGGTGGTTTTAGTGGTATTAGACAACCATAAAAAGCTTTCTAAGTGCTATCTGGAGAGCAGCCTTCAGGCTTAGTCCAGAAGGAGTGTTAAGCAGCTTGTTTTATCTGAACTAAATTATATATTGTAGGTTAAACGAAAAAGAACCTCACAGTGCAGTTATAAAAATAGTTATATTTATTATACACACTCACTAACACATTGGTATATCGCCTACCCGGAGATATCAACACAATACACACAATACGTTAAATGTAAACAGGTAAGTAAGCACAAATGCACAGTGGTCTCCAGGAGGAGACCAAACCATATACTGAAGAAGTGGAATGCGAACTGTGACCGAAGCCAGGACTTGGACCAGAAGAGTTGGAGACACAAGGAACCACCCAAGGTAAGTACCCAGGAACCCCACGGAGGCTGTATGCAGAGTAGAAACACATCAGCGTACTCAATGCAAGTCAATGGGAAAGTCGCGGTCGCAGTTTTTTAAGAAGAAGGACCCTTTCCAGTGGATCCTGAAGAAACCCCATGGAAGTTGGAAGGTTGGAGAGCCACCCCGCCCGTTGATACCCCAGGAACCAGGATACCTACACCAGGGAAGCCGGGTGCATAGGTGCGAATTGTCGTCTGAAACCACTGTAGACCACAATGGAGGACTTCAGAAAAGATGCCGCTGGTGAAGAAGGTGAAAGAGTCTGGTGGTATCCAAGTATGGATTCTTGAAGAGCAGTACCTGCAAGCAGAGGGGACAGAGTCTCTGCCACTTGAAAGTGACCAGGAGGCACGGAAGACCAATGACCACCGATGATGGAAGATGCAGGAGTGATGACGGTGACCTTGTCGCTGCAGCTGTGAGGATCAGGTGACGCTGTGGAAGACCAGGAGCTGTTCACAAGCTGTCTCACGTCAGAAGTCAAGAACCGGGGGGTCGGAGTCCGGCAGGACCACCAATAAGCCTTGGCAGCAGCAACACACATGGTAAATTAAAAAGGTGCAGCGTTGGGACCAGCAAGGTCCAAGGGACTTACCAAGTGCAGGAGAGTCAGAGCAGGCCCGGAGCAAGCAGGGGAACCCACTGAAACCAAAGAAGACCCTCAAGAGGACCCTCAGGCCAAAGACACAGAAGTTGCAAGAGGAACTCGAGCACCTCACCAAAGATGCAGGCCAATGGTGCAAAGGATGCAAGGTGGATGAAGATCTTGGTAGGAAGAGATGCTGGAGGCTGAAGCTTCCCGTAGCACAAAGATCTCTGGAGGACAGATTAAACAAGCGTTGGCAACAGCAAGTTGATGCGGTGCACAGGGGTTCTGTTCCAGTGGTTCCAATGAGGGCTACTGGCCTCAAACTTGCTGAGAGGACAGGTCAGGCCTCGAGGAAGTTGCAGAACTACCACCAGTGTTGCTGAGCCTCTCGTAGTCCGTAGGACGTCAGGAGCAGCAGACCTCTTTGCTTCGTTGCGATGCCTGCAGATTTAGGAGAGTGACTCCTTCACTTTGCATGTCCTTTATGTCCACAGGCTTGGGTAGGAACCTGGATGGAGCACAGGCACAGTTGATGCAGAAGACTGGCAGGACGACGAGACTAGGAGCAGCAGGACTCTTCCTTGATGCAGTCTTGGTTCCAGGTGAAGTCCAATGAAGTCCATGGTACCCAGATGGTTGAAGTTGAAGTGGTTTTGGATTTGAATCTTGTCCCATGACGAATGTAAAGAGACACCCACTGGTAAGCCGTTAAGTACCCTAAGAATAGGGTTGGTGCGATTCAAGGGTCCCTCCCAGATGAGGGGCTTGACAGAGGGGAGTGTACAAGGGCTCCCTGAACTGGCTCAAACTGAAGGATGCAAGGAGGGCACCAAATGTGCCCTTCATAGCAGTCTGGTGGCACTGGCAAGCGCCCCCATCCTATTGCAATTCACTAAGAGGCATATTTACAACGCAGTGGTGAAGCATGGCGTTAGCCTCCTTGGCAGGGCTGCACCATATTTACAACAATATGGTGCAGCCCTGCGTTTTCCCCTGCGCTGGCGATACATTTACCAGCCTAGTGCCAATGCAGGCATCCTTGCATCATAGTGCAAGGGTGTCTGCGTTGAGGGGAAGATTGTTTATGTGCAGGAAGGGACACCTTCCTAAAGTTACAAAATTTCATTTTTTTTAAAGATTGTTTATGTGCAAGACAGGTGTCTCTTCCTGCACATAAACAATCTGTAAATGGCATTTTGTCACTTCTATGTGTGCTGCTTTTAAAGATTGTTTATGTGCAGGAAAGGTCACCTTCCTGCACATAAGCAATCAATGGCCTTTTGCTGTTTCTGTGTGTGCTGCACAACGCAGCACACATCGAAACTGCAATAATAAAACAAAGCATTTCTCCTCATTTCACAAAACAAAATGTGGGTGCTGCCTCCTATTTACGCTGCACTTGTAAATAGGGAGCAGCTTCAAAATCAGTGGGTGTTGTGGTGGAACGCCCACCGCAGCACCCATTGCCCTCCCCTTTCACGCTAAGTACAGCGTGAAAGGGTGCCTTACTTACAAGGAGCATTAAGCTACGTTAAGTGGCTTAACGCTGCCTTGTAAATAAGGCGAAGCACATATCGCCACAGGAACGTCACTAAAAGTAACTTTCCTGTGGCGAAAGGGCTTGTAAATATGCCCAGAAGACTTGTCTGGGAGGTTATCACACCTCCCTGTGGCAGGAAACCTATTGTTCTGCCTTCCTTTGCTCGAGCTCCGTTCTGCAGCAGGAGGGTAGAATCGTATCTGTGGTCGGCACCAGCACTAGCTTCCCGTTAGAACCTAATAGGCTAGTACTGGGAATACAGGGGGGCACCCTATGGGATCCCCCCAGTACATTGGATTTTTTAAAATTTTATTTAGAGAGTTTTATATAGCACTAGCTAGACCCGGAGGTATCAGAGCACTTTACATAAGGAAACAGCGTGTTACCAGTTACAGAAAAATTCTCATTAATTACAGAAAAATTACATATTCAATACAGGAGTTATTGGCAGTACGAGTGTCAGGATTCAAAAAGAACAGGGGGAGCTGGGAGTCCATTGGAAGGAGAAAAAGTCGAGACAAATGTCCGAAGTCCGGCTGGGTAGGTGATGGCTAAAGCGGTGTGCCATGGCCACTCTCCCCTATAGCTGTCGGTGCAGCTCCACCGGGAATCGGCCATGCGGTTCAGCCTCCGCCGGACGAGTTTCAAGCTTCAACAATAACAGGGGGAGACAGGATAATGTCATGCCCACGACAACTGGTATAAATATAAAATTGAGGGTGGTGACTTGCAGCAGGCAGCAGTCCTGATCTGGGTTAGTATGCACTTCCTCATATCTAGAAGAAGGATGCAGTACAGGATGACTGTTCTTCTTGGATATAGGAAACTGCTTTTGGAACTTGAAGTTAAACTCCCACATTGGTTCTTGCCGAATCCCAATAGTCTTTCTGCACCAGAAAAGTAAACATTTAGAATAAGCTAAATTGCTAGGAGTAGATTCTGGGATTGTTGGACATTTTGCCAGCCGAGAAGTGAATGGCTCATACATATGGTACAATGAATGGATCACACAGGCTTGCAGTCGCGCAGTTTTTCAATGCACTCTGGCCTCAAGCGGACTGGAAGCAGAGCAGTAGTTTGATAGTGCCTTAGTTTCTCTTGCTCCTTTTCTTTTTCCCTGCTGCTAGTACCTTCTTTGGCATTTCTGCCATGTCATTGTCACTTTCGCACTCTCCTTTCACAATAATGGATGAAAGATCTTCTTCCACTGGTACGAGAGATGCTTCCAACCGCAAAGTGATTTCACTTCTTTTTGAATTGCGTTGGCCACCGCTTTCCTAACACAACCAGACTTCCCCACAGCAGGATCAGAATTGGCATAATCCGCCAAACTGGCTGCGCTCAGTGATTTTCCCCGCTCATTCACCCGTCTCCCACGGCGTTTTTTGCGCATGGCTGCGGCTCAGACGCCTGAATAGGGCGGCTAACGAAGATTTCAACTTTCTTTACCATGGCGCGCGGTAGTTAGGCTCACTGCAGTTCAATGATCAAGAAAAGAACGGGGCACCTCTTGCCTCCGCCGCCATGCTTGATCTTACAATTAGCCGGTATCCTACATCTATCACTGGAATCTGTGTTGAGGTAGGATTCCAAAATGTTTGATATCAAACATGACCAGTTTTGGTGCAGTCAATGTATAGTTAGACATCTCTTATTCGACTTGATGTCCACTATATGTATTAAATGGCTGACCACACTTACAAAGCCTGGAGGATCGACTACGGGGTTTGTAGAGGGGCCCTGCTCATGCAGGGGTACCCTCACACTTGTAACCAACCATCCTGTCCTGACTGAAGATAGGGGGGACTTATAGGTTTTAAGTGTAGTGACCTCAGATATAAGAAAACGTATATCTGTTGTAAGTGGTGCTAGCACCAACTTACACACGCTGCAATGGCAGGCCTGTAGTCACAGTTCGAGTGGTCTCTCATGGGTGGCATAATACAATCTGCAGCCCATGGGAGACCCCTGGTGTACAGATGCCCTGGATATCTTAGTACCATATACTAGGGACTTACACGAGTATACCAGTAGCATATTGAGAAGGTACCAAAGTACTTACCATTGCCAAGTTTAGGGAGAAAGCACAGTGACTGGGGTCCTGATTAGCAGGATCCCAGTCAGACTAGTCAGAAAACAGAAAAACGCCAGCAAGAAGTGGGGGTAACATTGAAAGCAGAACCTACTTTCCTACACTATGGAACTCAAACAAAGATCGCACAATCTGTTCTCCGGGGTAAACCCACTCCATGCTTCTGTAACAGATTTTAATGACAGGATGTTCATGAGAAATATGAGGAACAAATGGTGAATGCCATGCTCCAAATTCCACTGTGTAAGTAGAGTTGAGTCAGCGCCTAGGTACAAGAACTTTTTTTTTTACCTCCATCTTTTTTCCCTGCACATCATCAAGTCTTGTTCCATTGAACTGGCCCTAATACTGTGTTTTAAAAAGTTCGTCTTAAATGCAATAAATGACATTCTCTTGAACTCTAAGCAACTCACTCTAAAGTGCTTGAGTGCTTGATTACAATTATTAAACAAAGTACTGGCCTTCCTGTAAACTAGTAGGCCTCTAGAGGAATCCTCTTTACTACCCTATAGCCTGAGACCCCAACAAATGGTGGAAGACAGTCCCCTGACATATGCACACTCAATAGACCCATTTCGATATAAGAGTGCCTCGATTGTAGCAAGTGTTTTTAAGGTGCAAATTTTACAAACTTTTTCCCCTCCATTTTATTAAACAAATTCCAATGTTTCACATGAATACATTCTATGGAGTAAATTAAAGTTGGGGAGATCTTTGCACTATACACAGAAATTTAATGGGTAAAATATCTTCGTCCTAAAACCTCATAAAGTGCCAAGAGTGCATTTACATGTGCCAAAGCCTTACCAGAGATTTAAGAAAGGTGTTCTTTTGCGGAGAGGTTAGCAGAAAGCACCTTTCCTAATCACGGATATGTATTAACGCTTTCAAGATCTTCGCTGCCTAAAAAAAAAGCTTTATAATTCTCAATTTTCAGCACCCCCTAGTTCTAAAAGACATCGCATTACTCTTATTGATATTAATTTTCAAATAATGACTGTCTGCATATGTATTCAGACAATCCAGTTGTTTCCAGGCGCACGTTTGTGACCTGAAAAATGTATTTTCCTATGTACCAAACCCATTTAGAGATTCAGTAACCTATTACAGAATCGCAAAATGGGTTAGCAATCTGGTATTAGTAAGGGGCGTGTTTAGGGAGTCCCTTCCTAATAGCGACTCGCAAGGGTATGTAAGAATGTTTTGGGACCCTAATGTGGTTGCAAAATATTTACATTTTATCACCAACTTCAAGTTGTTGGTAACCCATTCGCAAATGGGAAGGGGTTCCCAGGGTACCCCTTCCCCTTTGCATGTGAAAAGTTTTTTAAGGGCAGGTAGTGGTTCCACGGAGCACTGCCTAATCCTAAAAAATGAAACTGAAACGTTTCAGTTTTCTTTTTGAAATGTTTCCTGTTTTCCTTTAAGGAAAACAGTCTGCACTTCAAAATAAAACGTTGCTTAATTTAAAAGCAAACACGGACGTGGTGGTCTGCTTTCCCCAGCAGGACTACCATCCCTGTGTTTTTAGCAATTCCCAATGGGTCGCAAATTGCGAAATACCTCATTAATATTAATGAGGTAGGTCAATTGTGACTCCATTAGGAATCGCTAAATATGTCTAAGACACATTAGTACATAGAGATATGCAATTTTCCAATAGCTAATCACAAAGATTCGTTATTAGGAACTCGCCGAATCAAACCTACGTACATGTGGCCCAGTGTGACTATATTGCGATGACCTAACTTCGGAGCATCCCCTCCTAATTCAGTCAAAGCGAGTGGGAAGTCATAAAAACAACACATACACACTGCAACAGCTGCAGCAACCATCCCAGCACCCTCTACCTCCCAAACACTACACCTAGCACATCCACCCTCATTCCTCCCTCCCAAACCACCTCTTAAGCTCCTGAAAAAAGGAACCACCGCCCTTCCCAAATAATTATTTGGGGTGCATGGATTCCACCTGCTCGAGAAGTGAAACAAACCCCTTTTGGGAGAAATATTATCTCTATGCACCAAAGACCTAGGTGGCAAGATTTGTAGCTGTGATGCCATCTCCCACTACTGTGGTGTGCTTGATTTGTATTTACATTTTCTTTAAAAATGCAATATTATTTATGACTGGTTTTGCGAGAAGTATCTCATTTATCAATAAAAAATATTTCTTTTCACCATGTTTTGTTTGCTGTTGAACACATATACAAGGTACAAATGTAATTGCTTTTAATACAAGGACAGTTTGTACATATTGATTGTTTTAGGTTATTAACAATTAAATGTGATATCGCCTTTCAACAACATTGAAATCTCATGGCAACTTGAATTTACACGAGACGTCTAATGTTTAGATTAAATTAAGGTTACATATATTAGTCAGGACTTGGATTAATGCTTGAGGGGGATAGCCAATCTCCTCAAGCAACAAGCACTATGCTTCTAAGGGTGAACAACAAAAGTCTATACATCTTTTAGGCTTGGCATCATTTTTATTCTTCAAATTCAATTTAGCATTTTCTAAACTGCAGAGGGTTAAATGTAAGGCCCACTAGTATCATTTAATATACTCGCCTAGGGTACATGAGTACCACTTTACTTGGAACTTATCAGTACATGAAATGTGCCAATTATGTGTAAACCAAAGGATTGCTCAAATCTCTTTTGCCATGGCTAGCATCGGTAAAGGGGCTAGAGTCCAAATAAGAAACATAAAGATGTTCAGATAACAGGAAGGGTGAAGGTCAAAATTGTAGAGGGTGCTGAGAGGTTGGGGGTAAGGTGCAACAGGTATTAGAAGTATCATAAATAGCAAAGTGACCTATAATATATGATGATTGAATTAGTGACACTTTAACAAATGTAATATGGATTAAAAACTGCAGTATAAGGTCACTATGACATACATATATGCGTATAAGTCTCTTTAAACTGTGTTATGTCCTTGTATTTAGATTTGTAATCATTTAAAGGTCAACTCTACATTAAATGTTTGATGTGGGCTTCCCTCATGATGACAGAAGCTTACACCACATTTACAATGGACATTATTGCATCTATGATGAACATGTGTATAAAGATGTATAAACAACTTATTTCTCATTACAAGGGTAAAGGACACATTTACATATGTATCACACATTATATTAGTAAGTAATGATAGTTGTTGTTAGTACAAGATTCTGAAAAATCGAGAGACTACGTGACAAATCGGAATGGGTAAGTTAAATGAAAACAAGTTTTAAAAAAATGCAGTTTTAAGTGCACATACCTCCTAATATGGTGGTGACTTGGTGGATCGTCATCCATATCGACCAGCAAGTAAGTGATATCCTGTAACATGAGGTGCATGGCGAAAAGTTGAACTGTAAAGGTAGGTAAGGTGAGAGCCTTTTTATAGGTTCGAATCCACCAGGATTTATCCAGGGTAGAAACTCGGAAACAGTATGCAATGTTAGTTAGGAAGTTATTTATACTGGTAAGAAAACTAAACTTACCGATTCTTCACTGAATATACAAAAACTGTGTAATACCCACTCAGCCACAGAACTGATCCCAAATCTGTTTAGCTATTTATGGCCACAAGTACAAACCTTTTTGCCTGTCGCAAACAGGTTGATTCACAGAATAGGCCCGTTTGCGAACGCAAAAGGCATTTTGACATGTACCAAACACAAATAGCGATTCAGTAACCAGTAACTAAATCGCAATTTTGGTTTGCGATTCGGTGTTAGGGCGTGTTTAGGGCGCTCCTTCCTAATACCGAATTGCCTTGGTATGTATGAATGTTTTGCAACCAAAATGCGCTGACAAAACCTTCCCATTTTTCCACCAAATTCAATTGTATGGTAACCTATTCGCTAGCAGGAAAAGGTCCCAAAGGGACCCCTTCCGCTTTGTGAATATTTGTAAAAGCCCTTTTTAAGATCAGGCAGTGCTCACACAGACCACTGCCTACTCTTAAAAAAATGAAAAGAAAACTTTTCATTTTTGTTTTTGAAACGCATCCCGTTTTCCTTTAAGGAAAACAGGGTGCATTTAAGGGAAAAAAGATTGCTTTATTTTAAACCAATCACAGACATGGTGATCTGCTGACCCCCTTTAATGACCTACCTCATTATTATTCATGAGGTAGGTTTATGTACGACCCCCTGGGAATCGCAAATGAAACTTTAAAGAATTTCATACATTTGAATTAGCGAATTGCTATTCATAGGAAATCGTAATTAAGAAATCGCTATTTCAAAGTTTCGTACATGTGACCGTAGGTGTTTCACTTTAGGTAAATATTGAGCCACATAGACAAAGTTATCCATCGTGGTGTTTCTGCAGTTCCCTGGACGCGTTCAGGTCGATGGGGCCGATTCACAGAACTAATCTGAGACAAAATCCTAAACGTACTACTTTTGGCATTCACAGAAGACATTTAGTAGTAGTAAAGTTAGGACTACTATCTTTACTACTACTAACTTGAGACAAAATCCTAAACTTACTTCTTTTGGTATTCACAGAAGGCATTTAGTAGTAGTAAAGTTAGTAGTCCTAACTTTACTACTACTAAATGCCTTCTGTGAATACCAAAAGTAGTAAGTTTAGGATTTTGTCTCAGATTAGTTCTGTGAATCGGCCCCTTAGTGTTTTCAAAATATTTTAATCAAAGAAATGATCATCAAAAAAGTAATGATTATGTTAGTTTTGATATCCAGTGATTTGGTTTCAGTTTCTGAGACTATAATAAAAGGAATGTATCAAGAATGTGCCATGCCTATCAGCCACAAACCTTAAACTGTACCTAAACAACACCACAAAATTTCACCACTCAAAGAAAAAAGTGCTCACCCTTCCAGTGGTGTCCATGAGAGATGCGGTGTCTGGCAAATTTTGCCATGTTGGGGGTGAGGGATTGCAAAGTGGCGCTGGAGTCCAAAAGTCCAGGAGCCACTGGTCTCCGGAGGGGCCAGTGGCTGACTATTTTGTCAGTGCAGGTGAAGTCTAAATTAGTGGTTTGGGCTTATTGCTCATTTCATTCTTATGATTAATTGTCCGTTTGGTTAGTATTGTGAAAAAGTAAAGCCATTTAAAAGTGACTCCTTCATGCAGCCTCACTCCTACCTCTCTCTAGTCAGAATTCATGCTTAGACATATATTATGAATCTATGCTTTGAAATCCCAATTGCTAGAATTGTGAAAATGCAGGATGCGGAAGTGAAGACCCAGAATATTTTATGTTCAACCGCAAACCATTTTCCTTGTTGTTTCAGGTGTCACTCTCTGGGATATGGAGACCATACAGCAAGATGTGCATGTAACCCAGCAGCCCAAAACAGAATTCAAAATCATCACCTCTGATAGCATCGAAGAAAAAGCATCTGCCCTCAATCTCTCCACCTCTCTAAAAGCAAGTTTCCTCGGGGGGATGGTTGAAGTGGGAGGAGCGGCAAAATATTTAAAGGAGACGAAATCTTCCAAGCACCAGGTGAGAGTGACCCTAAAGTATTCAGCGACTACTAGGTTTGAAGAATTGACCATGAAGCATTTAGGACCCCAAAATATCTCTTATCCAGGAATATACGACCAGGATATGGCAACTCATGTGGTCACTGCTGTGCTGTATGGGGCACAAGCATTCTTTGTGTTCGATCGAGAAGTGTCCTCATCTGAGAGCAATCAGGATGTGCTTGGGGAGTTGCAAACAGCTGTAAAAAAGATCCCAATGTTTGGCCTTGAAGAGGAAGGAACGAGTGCCATGACGGAATGGAGAAAGCATAAACTTGAAAGGTTAAGCTGCACTTTTTGTGGGGATTTTGCTATAAAAAACAATCCTTCAACTTATGAAGAGGCCATCATCATCTACAAAAGCCTCCCGTCACTCCTAGGTGAGAAGGGCGAGAATGTCATACCCTTAAAGGTTTGGTTGTATCCCTTGAGGAAGCTAGACTCCAGAGCTTCAGCGCTCATACGCAGTGTCAGCTCTGTGCTGATTGAAAGTTTCCAAGATGCCATGGAGGAACTCAGCGATGTCAACATGCAGTGCAATGACATGTTGAACCAGCCAGCTGCCTTACACTTCCCTGACGTTAAGAGTCGGATCCAAAAATTGAAGAACCTCTGTAAGCAGTACGGAATGACATTTCAAGCAGACCTTGCTAGAGTCCTGCCAGCCGTTCGTGGGGGTGGGGAAGAGGAACAGGCCCTGGTGGCCATTTTAACCGCTAAAGAAAAATCCCCATTTGGTAGCACCCCGCTGTCTGAATTTATGCGATCAAAGCAGAGTGAGACCAGCTTCGTGAGCAGCTACATTAACTTGCTGACTGAGTCCAAGGCAGTACATGTTGTAGCCTCCCAGGTGGAAATAAACCAAGTGCTGCGTGACCCCAAGGTGCAGATTGTAGTCTCATTTACATTCACTTCCTTGAAGGAAGATGAGCCATATTTGTCAGATCTAAATTCCTGGCTTCATCTACATTATATGACGGAAACCTCCAGTCCATCCTCTGCAAGCCCCGATTTGAGGCACAAAGCGTCCATAGTGTGGTTCAGTGATGTGGATCTCATTCATAAAACGAGGGTCTGCGCGAGCGAGTTCATCCAGTTTAGAAGTGGAAATGCCCAGAATAATAAGATTACATTTATTGTATCCTCTGTTGCAGATACCAATAATCCTGGGACTTCTATTTACTTGTATGAAGAAGGGGTTCTAAAAAGTACTGCATTCCATCCCCCACGCCCAGACACCCCTGAGATAAGTCGAATATCTCATGACAGTGTACTGCTAACCTGTGCACCTGGGCCTGTTGGGACTAACCCCATATTGGCCTACAAGGCTGAATACAAATCCATGAATGAAGACATTTGGAGCTGCGTGGAAGAATATGAAACTAGCAACATTCTCGCTGTTACAGGTCTACGCCCTAACACTCTGTACCAGTTTAGGCAATCCGACGTGACTGCTCAATGGGTCAGTTTACCAAGTGATCCTACCAGCATGGTAAAGATGCTTCCATGCAGCCCACCCCAGAAGGTGACAGGTCAGCGCGAGAGACTCAGATCCATTCACCTCACCTGGCAGGAGCCTGGCATCATTGGTGCTGGGGCAAGAATAAGTGACTACAAGATTGAATTCAAAGAAGACTCTAAAGATTCAGAGATTTGGATGGAAACATTGACTGGAAAGAAAGCAGAAAAATGCACTATTCAGGGACTCGATGCAGATTCAGCCTACAGATTCCGAGTGTCTGCAATCTGTGGCACCGCTGGAAGCAGCCTTCCGAGTGAGGAGTATGTCTTTTCTGCAGAGGAGGGTAAGCAATTGTACTGCACCTCACTCTCTTCCTAAGACACAAGTATGCAATTTGCTTTGTAGACACACTTAGCCATATTGCACTACCCAGGGCATAATCCAGAAATTTTACATGCAGGGCCAGATTTACTAAGATTTGACATAACGCAATGCAGCAAGACACATAGCTGCGCTGTGTCAAATGGAGATGACAGAAATGCACCATCTTTACTAACGTTGGGTGCATTGTGGCTTTCTCAGCACTGTCGCACTTGTGGCTGCCAAGCATCAATGCATACACTATTGTGAAAGGGTGCCTGCATTACAGCCAGGATTGTTTTAGTAGACGAAGGGACACCTTCTTGCACAAAAATAATCCTCAGAGGCATTGTTCTCTTTCAAAGTGTGCTGCAGAACGCAGCACACATAGAAAGAGAAAATAAGGCCTGTAGCCAGAAATATATTTTTAGGGGGGCATGGCCCTCGGCTATGACCAAACATTAAAACTGCGCTCTATAGGTCCATTATTTCCCAAATACTGGTTGCACCACTAAATATGGAATCCCAGAATATCATGGTACAAGAATTTCGATGACAGATTATTAAAAGGTAAGTATATATAGAGAAGTTTATATTTACTATTCCTAACTCTCCCTACCTTGAAGATATATGTATCGCGTAGGTACATATATGTGGAGGTGGGTATAGAAAAAACAGTATTACCTGTCAGCATTTTAGATTTGTGGTGCTGTCCTTGATATTCTGGGCCTTCAATATTCAGTTGTTTCAGATGTGATTCTGTGTGAAGGAATATGTGGCTTTTTGTAAGTCACATATTAGCACACTCAATCAACTATTCACAATCCACTTTTAAATTCTATCAATTAGATAGGATTTAAAGTAGAAGGGTGTAAAGTAGGCTGACTCGCAACCTTGTATATTTTCTAAACTGTTCTAGCTTTTGCAATGCAAAGCTTACCACATTCTTTAAAAAAAATTTTTAAAAAGCTGTCCTCATCTCAGAGCCCTCCCTCACACTCTCTTGTGGTAAATGTCCATCCTCCACACTCAAAATTGTTTTGCTGGAAGATGTCCTACCAGGAATATTCTACCTCAGGAAATCATCACACCTGGAAGGCCCAGAAGGATAACACTTACCTCATGTAAATCTAAGAAATTTCTTCTGATTCGTAAAGTGTGGAATTTCCTAATTTAGACAAAATTCTGTGGAGAAAGTTTAAATTTAACATCCCACTAATTTAAACTAATTTCACAGAGAGCTTAGAGCATATCCATCTGGAACATTTTAGAAAATTAGTTGCAAACAGTGTGTTTAAAAAATTTAGAGTTGCAACAATTGTGAAAACTAAATAGAATTTAAATGTGATTTACAGGTGATGTTGGGAAGGTCCCACAATGAATTTCACTACGATGTTGTGATAAAAGATGGATAGTTCAATTATATTTGATCAAAAGCACTAGTCAAAACTGCATGGACTTGAAGTAGTCTCTACCACTGTGACAGTGAATTAGTGTTGGTACTACCTTTCAGATCAGCTCCTCACACACAACACTGCGGCACAGGGGTACATCATATCCTCTCTATTATTCAACATCTACCTAACCCTGTTTCCAAACCTGATTAAATTATTCAACCTCCGTTGTTAAAACCATGTATATGACACTGAAATTTTAAATTTTAAATTTGATGGTCTGGAAGACCTCTGCAACTTGAAGACTGCCTTTGGGCCATAAACACAGGGATGATGAATAAACATCTAAAGTTAAATACCACATAGACAGAGCTTTTGCCCTGCGGAAAATAAATATCAGCCTACCACCATATGGCCTAAGCAACACGAGTCCCCTCCAACAATGTCAACAGAAGTAAGAAATCTGGTGGTAATCATGGATTCAGACCTATATTTGATACCACATGTTGAAATTGAAATGCCTTTAACACAATGAAAACACTATGTTGCATCCTCCTATACCTTTGATACCAACAGAAACTGCAAGCCATCCTCCCGCTCATAATCTCCAAGTTTGACTATACCGACAACATATACCTTGGCACACCTTCATTCATCATATTCAAAATATACAACTTATCCAAAATGCTGCTACAAGACTTCTTCTCTGCCTTCACCCAAGAGAACAAATGACTCCAGTCTTGCAATCACTCCACTGGCTACCTATAGCAAGAAGGGCAGTGTGCAAGGCACTTTGCTTTGTTCACAGGATAGAATAGAAATGTATAAAGCGCACTAATACCCGCGGGTGTCAAGGCGTTAGACGGAGAGGAGAAGAGAGGCACAGATCAGCCAACTATGTTGAGAAAAGCCATATTTTCAGCAGCTTTCTAAACACCGGAAGGGATTCTGCATTGGAGATAGAGGGCGAAAGTGTGTTCCAGAGCTTGGCGGCCGCCACAGAAAAGGAGCGTCCGCCCCATCTGACCCTACGGAACTTAGGAGAGATTGTTTTTTTCTGGGAGGAGGATCTCAGGGTCCTCCCGGGGGTGTACCATTGAAACATGGATTTCAGTTGCGGCGAGCCTTTACAATACAAGGCCTTGTAGACCATGCTAAGGACCTTGAAGGAGATACGCTTCCTAATGGAGAGCCAATGCAGGGCACGGATACCCTCCCTGGCTGATTGATGCTTTGGAATATTAAGGCCGCCATGTTCTGGACGACCTGAAGTTTGTTCAGGGAGTCCACATTGATGCTGAGGTTGAGCGCATTGCAGTAATCAAGCTGGAAAGGGACTAGTGCAATGATGGTCGGCCGATGCAGATCGGATGGAATTTATGGAAGTACCTTTTTAAGGATTTTCAAGATGTAGAAACAGGTGCTAACAGTAAAGTAAAGTAAAACATGGATATATAAACATCATGAAAATGAAAAATGATATAATAAATTAACTTATTTTTTGTACACTTTTGGTCTATGGGTGTGATCTATTGTATGGACATATTGCCTACTATTGAAGCATATACGTGTAGGAAGTTTAGTATGTTTTGTTGATATTTTCATTTCCCTGATTACTTCCTCACTTATTTAACTTATTCAGGGTCCCTCTTCCGTTGCTTTGTTAGCTAACAGTACGGCTCACCTGAGCGTCAAATGTTAGACCCTCGTCGAAAGTGACCCCCAGGTTTTTAACTGTCCTAACCGGGATGGGAAGGGGATAACAATCTGCCGACTACCAGGCGTTTGACCAGATAGAATTCTGGGGCCCAAAAACTAGAATCTCGGTTTTATCGGCAATAATCTTAAGGGACTTGTGCTTCATCCAGCCAATAGTGCTTGCCATGCAGTGGCTAAATTTTTCTGTGACCAGTTGTATATCCTTAGAGATGGAAACAATGATTTGCGTATCGTCCGCATAAGAGATCACCTGGAACCCAAAAGATCTCACCAACTCAGCTAGAGGGGTCATGTAAATATTAAAGAGAGTGGGGCTTAGCCATGAGCCCTGGGTAACTCCGCAAGGAAGGCTAAAGGCCTTAGCTCTGAAACCTCCGCAGCTGACGGTGTTGGTTCTCCCTGTCATAAAGGAGTGGAGAAGCCGCAAGACCTTTCCCGTAACTCCCACTTCCTGCAAGCATTGAACCATGTGCATTGGAGAGATGGTATTGAATGCCGCCGACAGATCAATCATAATCAGCACCACCAAGCCACCCTGATCTACCTGCATGCGGATATAATCAGTGGCAGCAATGATGGTAGACTCAGTGATGTGACCTGTCCAGAAACCATTTTGATACTGGTCTAAGATCTCATGGTATTCAAGAGTCACAGAGCCTCCAACGAAAAGGACAGCTTTGCCTAGAAGCTAAATTAAAGCAATTCAAACAAATCAGGACATTGTGCTCCATGCCTGCATAACTTATCATTCCACCTTACCGTAAGAAATCTGTTGGAGGCACTGCTTTCTCAGTACAAGCCACCAATCTCTGAAACTCACTACCAGCCTGCATTAGAATCATCCAGGAGCATATACACTTCAGAGGACAGTTAAAAACATGGCTATTTCCAAGACAACAACACCACCCCACATCCCAACCACAGAATCTGGAAAGACAATTACACCCTCAAGCTCAATCTTTAGCTTACAATCCACAAGCTGAGAACAACCCAACCAGCAAACTACTTTCCATACGCAAGTAAGTTAAGAAAGGCTGGCCTATGCTTGCAAGGGTATTATATAGTTATGCAAGTTAATTCATAAAATTTCTAGCCCACACTAAAACTAATGCGCTAAGATCCAGTGGTCAGCAGCCAACTGTAACTCACACCTCTTACATTCAATTGAGGCATATTTGCTGCGAAGGTTATCCATCACTAGTACTGTGCAGCCAATAAACTATCCATCACTAAATGAACAGACATGGAATAACTGAAGAGATCTGTCACATACAGCCGGTCAATGTCACATACCGCATGTCAATTGGAGGACTTTAATCCAGTCCATGACTGCAGGACATAAATATCTATACACTATGGCCAATTCTTTCAGCTCACAATGACTTTCAGATATGAGATGATAGTTACAATGCACATCCCAGCAGATCTCTCCACTTCTATCTCCCTCCCACAAGGCCAGCTCTGGCCAAGAACTATACACTGGGGGCAGATTTAGTAAGATTTCGTGTCAAGGTTGCGTCACTTATGTGGTACAGCCCTGAAGTGAAATCATTTTCGGTATTTACGAAGCTATGCAAAGCTGCTTTGCATGGCTTTGCTTGGCTTAGTAAATACAGAGCAATGCAAGGCAGTGAATAGCGCTGGCTAGAGTTATCTTGCAGTGGGAAGGCATTTCAAGGGTGGAGCATGGTCATTTCCATGAATCCACCTTTAGATTTACTGTATCAGATTTACTAAAGGTAGCAAACCTGTACATGTGGCAAAGTGCTATTCCTTTCCCAGAAAGGTGTAAAGATGAGAAATAGCTTTAATTCTCCTAACTACTTCTTCTTTCTATGTGTGCTGTGTTGCATAGCACATATAGAAAGAGGAAAATGCCTCTAAGGATTGTTTTGTGCAGAAAGGTGCCCCTTCCTGCACAGAAACAATCATGCCCTTAATGCAGGCAACCTTGCATCGTGGCGCTAGGGTGCCAGCGTTGGCACAAGGCAGCACAAAGTGTGCCACCACTAGGAAAAAGCAGAAATGCGCTCTATCACTGTAAATATGGCACATTTCTGCTGCTACCACCCTTTCACACAATGCAGCACAGCAAGTTGCCTTGATGTGTTGAGTTGTGTGAAATGTAAGTAAATTTGTCTCAAAATTACTGATTGGACAAACCAATGCAGTAACCAGCTAGCAGACTATAATCATAATATCATAAAGGGACCTGCAGAGCTGTTCAGAACTGCCAGTGTACTGAAAAAACATAAATGGCGCATCTGTGGCTCCTCAGCCACCACACTGCTACAAGCTGCATCCCATAACACGATAACCACACCTTGTAGGCCATCACGCATGGCATGGAATCACTTCCCACATAGGATCACAAAACAAAGACACCACCCTTCCAACCACACATCACCCTATCGAATGTAGCTTACTGCCCGTGTAGGTGAGCACTTCTCTGCCACATATAGGGATAGTAAGCACTATATTTATCTTTTGTGCATCACTACGATTTAGTTTGAGCCTATAAAAATATTTGTTTCCTTCACACTTCAGAATTATAAAACAAAATGCACTTCCTTTGTGCTTTTATAACTGCTGATATATGTTTAAATATTTGTATAGTTCATTTACAGGTGTTTACACTTTTTGTGAATGAGAAACAAATTGACATCCTACTGTAATTTCTTTCACACTCAAAGCCACTAGAATGATGTGATTCTGTGTCATTTTCCGCATAATTATGAATTTGCTGCATTTTCCACATATTCCATCATCTGCTGTATAATCAGCAGATTTTAACTAATGCAATTTTGTTCTAATTCAAACAGATACAAAATTACCAAAAACATTGCAACACATGCTGTCTTTGCATAAGTTTTGAGTGGTCACCTTTTAGTTATTTATAGCTGTATTTAGATGTGGAACTGGTACTAATGAAATGACACCTTTGCCCAGACAGTGCCGAAGTGTAAAAATGACAAAATAGTGACGTGAAACTATCACAAAATATTGCCGCAATAAGCTGCATAATTTGTGTTTTTTCTTGTCACACAATTTAGTCAACATTGACACATAATTTAGCCCCCCACTGTATTATTCTATTGGTCTTGTCTGTATCCCAGCAATATTGTCGCATAGTTCACTTTACAACATCCTCTCAATTTGCAGTAAAAAAAAAGTAAACAAAGTCTCCACTTAAAAGAATAGAAAGCAATTTTTCAGAAGACATAGTCTGACATTTAACCAGTCTTGGAACAGCAGCAAATGTAACAAGATAAAAACAAAACGTAAAGGCATTTTAATTACTCAAATACCTTCTGCCCTCCTGCACCTCTATACTGTGTCAGCTGTTTTGGTCATTTGGGGGGGCAAATATTGCTTCAGGGTGGCCTGGCCCTCAAATGCCCACCGTGGCTACTGCCCAGAGGAGAATTAAACATACTTCTCCTCATTACACCTCTGTTGGGAAGGCGTACCATTCTGACGCATTCCCAGCTTTACTAGTCTTAGTAAATCTGGGGATGCACCAACAACCATGAGCAGATGAGTGGAAACGCTCACATTCCACCCATAGAATGCCTTCCAAATGCAGAGTAATGCAAGGCAGCGATTGAGCTGCCTTGCTTTTCTCTAGATTTACTAACCCACGCAGAGCGACACAAGGTGGGTCTGTGTGGCAAAGTAAGTCTGACTTGAGGGCTTGCGCTGCCTTAAGTCACCTTGCATGATACAAGTCCTTGAAAACTCTGGGCCAAAATATGCATACATTATAGTAATGCAACAGCATCTTATAGGTACAAAAGAATATATTAAAAATTCATTTGTGGCAGCAGTATCTTGCACCACACTTTGTTTTGTTTTATTTAATGAATTTGCTTACAGCCACGGCATCCCAAATGGTGCTTCAGATAGGTGGAAGGTGCAAGGGTTAAAGGGGACAAGGTACACAAAAATAAATGAGGTGTGAAATTAGTCTATCTCCATTGGTGTTGGATGGGAAAACCCACCGCCATGCCCATGGATTGTGTCCCGGCACTGGGTAAGGCCATGCATGCTTTGCGTGGCTTCATACATCGGATTAAGAGCCCTTAGTCAAACATGTACAATCTTAGCCATGGAGCACAGTTTCTGTCTTACATAGACTGAAACTATTTAGATACAGATTTTATTTATTTCCATGCATTCCTAGACTTTTAAATGGTGGTTAGGGATATTTAGACATTTTTATATGAATTAGGGCGTTGTCTATGTTTAAATGTTAACCTAAGTTATTGATGACGAAGATAAATGTAGGTGGTATCACACAGATGTTGAAAAGGGAACCCTGGTTAACGTTTGTCAAGCAAAGAAGGAAAAGAGGCAGTTTTTCATAGTGAGAACCATGGGATGGGCAGTCACATAAATCTTCAATTGTTTATAAGCTGATCAAGAGGATATTGTGTTCAGCTATTTCGAACCCCACTGAGAGATTAAGGGAGATCACTGCACAAGGTTGTCCTTGACCGTAATATATTAGCAGATTTTCTGAGATGTTCATCATGAAAAACCAAGTTTTGTGGTGGAGAGGAATCAAGGTGGGAAATTGCTCAGGAGATTGTGCTGTCCAGTCGGGTTGAGAGCAGCCATGGCCTGTCCGTACTGGTGTAGGGGCTACTCCCTCACCCTTTTCCCCACCAAGAAAAGTGTCTGTCAGGCTGAACCTAACAGACACTGTTCTTATTCTAGTCAGGTAGCCAGGAGCTAGACATGCGCTAAATGTGCTGGCGCCTGGCTGCCTGAGCTGAACTTTGCCAGGCTGAGGATTTCATTGCCCTGTGTGCGTGACCTCCTCAACCTGGCAAAAGTGCAACAAGCCTCCCCCCCTTCACACAAGTTCCCAGGGCCAAGTGTCAATCAGTGATACCTCATCGGATGGGTCAGAAGTCTCACTCACCCTAAAAAACTCTGTGACAAGTGAGGGACTGCTGCCTTCCCTCATTGACCTAAGGTCAGACAATGAGAGAAGGCAGCAATCCCAGCCTTCGTGATACTTCGAGGCTTCCCTCCTGGAGAGCTGCAGTAAAGGTAAGTTTGAAAAAAAAACATTTTTGTGAGTGAGTTGTGAATAAGTATGTGTGTTACTTCAAGTGTTGTGAATGCACGGGTGTATGTGTGTATGCCACACACCCCCCCGCTAAAATTACTGGCTTCACTGGTTGAGAGTTGCTTATTAACCACCACTCAAGTGTTTTAACTTGGCAACGAAGCCCAGTGATTGGACAGTAGTTGGGCAATAATTCTGTATCAGTCCTGGTCTTCTTTAACAGTACAGCAATTAGTGCATGTTTCTGTGGCAATGTGATTTCACCTTACTGAAGAGAGTCATTGGCAAATTAGATGATTAATGTCAGGGCTGGTTCAGGAGGCAGCATTGTTAAATCTGGAGGCGATTATTTTGTTACAAAAGTGAGTGGAGGTTCTTGCAAGTTTGTTGGGTTGTAGTAAGTGATTAAGGAGAAGTAGAGGGAGAGGATATCAATTCGTTGGAAGCCCTAGAGAGCTTTTTGTACAAGTTGCCCGGGTTACTAATACATGTTTTTTCTTTAATAAGTGTATGTTTATAAGCTTTGTAATACAATAAGAGTGGAAGTCCTATTTTATCCCAGGCCTTTTGAGGATTCTTCTTTAGTGTTTCAGAAGGTGCAAGTCTACAATGTGTTGATTAGCATCTTTGCTGATTTGATCTTTTCTTTTGGTTTCTTTTGGTGTAAAAGACCACTGTGTTGATGGTGACGTGATTATTGAGCTAAACTTGAGCAGTGCTGTGATATCAGCAGGAACATGATGGCTGCTGTGGACAAAGGTCCGGAAAGGCGTGCATGAGTTAGTCAGCATTAATCTCATTAAGGGGCAGATTTTGAAAGCACTATTGATGTCGGATGGGTTGATCAAGTTTATTTTCAGACCAGACAAGGAAAGGTAATCCAAGATTGTGATGGTAGTTACCAACAGTGGGTGGATGAAGAGACCTGTTGAACAAAATCAAGATTGTCCATATTTTCAATCACTCCTTGAGTATATGCCTCATTAGGGTTGTTTGCACAGAGTTAAGAGGACGGTGCATGTGGATATAGACAACATAAATTACACTGGCTGTGGAGATTGATTGGAAATCTGGCAGGTAGCTTTTTTCTGAGATGGTAAACTAGAGGTAAGTCAAACAAGCATTTGCAATGCAATCGGACTCGCCTTTGGGACCTTATAAGTATTTAGCCATGCACACTCTCTGGCAATGGGAGAAACCATTATATTTGACAGGGGGGTGAAGGTTTGGAGGTGACAGTAAGCATTAGCAAAAGCATGCAATAAAGTCACATTTAAAAGGAGACAGCTGCCAGACTGCACTCAGACTTTCTCTCGTTACAGCTCAGAGGGTTAGCACCTGCTGCACAGAACCTGCAGGTCACATGCGTTTAACAGAGGGACTGGACATGTGTTTCATCATTCCAATGTCGCCGAAAGCAGTTTCCTTGATTTGGGCAGTGCTAGTAGCACCTGACAGGTATATTTGTAGAGCGCCATAGCCTCAAGGCGCTATTGAGAAATAATAGATGGGCCCTCATGGTTGGGGGCACGCATTAGAGAAACGGGGCCCAGTTCAGAGTGGAAGGCGAAAGAAAGTCCTCCGATTTTTGGGGGAAAGTGGTACATCCTCAGAGTCTGCCTACGGGATATCTCCAGAGCACACCACTACGTCGGTGTACTCTGAACCAGAAATGCAACGTAATACTGAAATTGAAGGGTTACTCTGCTCCTGCTTAAGTTTGTTTTTTCTTTGCATTCTGAGATTGTAGATCTGATTAATCCGTAGTGAGATCAGAACTACTGGTCCCATAAGGCAAAGAAGAAACCTGGGTCGACGATAGATCTATAAAAATTGAGCACTATGATTTCTATGTACGTAGGGCTATCCACTTGTTCGCGATACTGATAAAGGATGAAAAGATAGTAAATACAACACTTAACAGGATTGACCGGGCTCCTAGACCTCTATGCTTCAGTGAAACTACACCTGCTGCACCATTGGTAGTTACGGAATTCATGTGCTTTTCCTCCAAACTGTCTTACGCTGTTTATCACCACTGGCATGCCCAAACTCATTCAACACTGGATGGAACTTGAATAAAAATAAAACCATATTATTAGCAGACTCCAGTAACAATATTACGGTTATCTGGGAGAGAATGTGGCCTAATGGTGAGAGCTGCCGACTTTGTAGCGACGGAACGATGTTCGAGTTTCGGCATTGGCTCAACATCCTGTGATTCTGGACAAATCACGTAATCTCCCCGTGCCTACCCACAAATTTATATTTCCCTGTGTAATGTAACTGGTGCTCATGTAAAGCGCTCCTATAGCTTCTGGTCACGCCCTTGCTCCTCTTGGAACGGAGTAGGGCAATCATTAGAAATGTGCTATTTTTATTTATGGGAACGCAACCATACACATCCTAAAGGAATCTTTAGTTCTAAATAACAAACACAATGAATTCAAGTTTTTATTTTACCTTTAACTGCTTTTTCTTCTTCAGAAACGGGTCTCTGTTCTGCTTGATTGTGGTGTAGCAACGTAAATGAAACCGAGCGATAGGCAGAGAATGCAGACCTCGGCACTGAAATTACGGCTGACAAATGTTAACCTTTAGATCACAGAAAGGCAGCTTAAAATTATGCACTGCGTTGAGCATGAGAGCCTATACACCCACGGATCTGTTCGCAAAGGTGTAAATAAATAAAAACAAGCATTTGCATTGCAATAGGACTCGCATTTACGCGAGACCTATTGCAATGCAAATGGGAGTGCGGGCGGGCGAGAAGGCACCAACAACGTGAGTGCAGGGGGGCCTGAGAAGGCACGGAGTGGGGGGGAGGCACGGGAAGAAAATAGTGCTCACAATCTAAATAAAACATACTGTGCAGCACTCAAAGTAAAGGGGCCAGTAGCCATGGAAAGATACAAAAGACAACATGGCCGTCATAAGGAGGGACTAAGGAGCCTAAAACCAATCGGAAGGCAGCATTTAGGAACTAAGCCAATGAAAAAGATGGGCGGAGAGTGGGCGGAGCTTCCACTCCATACTGCATACTGCAAGTGGGGGGGTCATATAGTGCATTTTACCCAGAGGTTTGGTGGGTTTAAGTTTTGGGCTGAGTAATTTTGGATTGAACCAACTTGGCACTTTAATCATTACCTCTGGTTCTTGTCTGTAAGAGTAAGTTGAAGATCTATGGTTGAAGATCTTGGATTTATGAACATGAAGCCTCGGCGGAGCAGGGTTCGGTGGTGGCGAGAAAAGGAGAGCTCCTGTAAAGGTCAACGGATTGGATGGATCATGATGAGAAAGAGGAGGGTTAAGCAAGGATAGATTTAAAGAAAAGTTATGAGCCGGGGACGAGATGGAGATGTTTTGTTTTGATAAACACATTTTTATTGTGTTTTGCGGCATAAAGAACAATATCAAGAATGATATACAGCAGTGCATTGAACAAGGCATCAGTAACTGCAATCAGGGAAGCATCAACAAGCAATTGCAAAGACCCTCCCGTCCTCCCCCATCCTCCGTCCCCACCCTCTGCGCCCCCACCCTTCAAAACAGGCCCCCCAGCCATTTCCCCCATATCTTGCGGAATTTTTTGGGGCAGCCCCGTGCAGCGTAGAGCGACCGCTCCTGTGCCGCACACCAATCCACCCCTCTACTCCAGGTAGCCACTCTGGGCGGGTCTGGCTGTGACCACACTGCCGCTATATCTCTCTTAGCCACCATAAGGGCAGTGGCGAGGAAGTACTTCTCGTTACGGGACCCGTCCATGATGCCCAGCAGGGCCATTCTAGGCTCGTGGGGAACCTCCCATCCCAGAACCTCCGCTAGCTCGGCTTCGATCGCTGCCCAGTAGTCCTCCAGACGGGAACAAGACCACACCATATGGAAAAAGTCCGCCGGAACTACCCCACAGCGAGTGCAGGAGGCGTCCACGCGGAGGCCCGCACGATACAGGCGGTCCGGAGTCAGATAGGCAGTGTGGAGGTAATAGAGTTGGATAAGCCGCAGCCTAGCGGAGGTGGTAAGCGACCGAGGGCCCATAAGGGCGTCCCTCCAGTCCGCCTCATCCAGGGGTCCCACCCAGGCCTCCCATCGCTGTTTTAGCCCGCTCCAGTCCACCGGGGTATTGTTAATCAGGGATTTATAAATGCGGGATATACCCCCCTTCCCAAGATACCCCAACATCACCTGAGCCTCAGGCGGACTATGGGAAGGCAGTCTGGAGTCTAGAGGGACGTGAGCCCGGACCGCGTGGCGCAATTGAAGGTAGCAGTAGAATTGAGAAGGCTGCAGCGAGAAGCGGGTCTGAAGCTCCTGGAAGGAACACATGCGGCTCCCACGCCATATATCGCCCAGACAGGAGATACCAAGAAGATCCCACTGCTGAAAGCCCGCTAGTCCCACCACCTCCCGCAGCCACGTCCCGTGCCAAAGCGGAGTGAGGTGCGTGGACGTCCCCGACCATCTGGTGTGCCGCAAGGCCGCGCGCCACGCGAGAAAGGGAGCCCGTACGACGTCGGGGAGTGACAGGGGGATCGTTGTGCCATAGAGCATGTTTTGGATGGAGGAGAACCCGAGGCAGTGCACCTCGAGTCGATAAGCCGGGTCGTCCCAACCACCCGAGAACCAGTCATGGATCACCAGTAGCTGGGTGGCCAGATAGTAAAGGTAGAGGTTAGTCATGCTCAGGCCGCCGTCATAGGAGGGGACCCTGCAGCGATCCAGGGCCAGCCGAGGCCTACCGCCGCCCCAGAGGAATTTGGTCACCATCTTATCCAGGTCCCGGAACCACGGGTGCGGAAAGGGGCATGGAGTGTTTTGCAGCATGCAAAGAAACTTGGGGAGGATCATCATCTTATATAGGGCGACTCTCCCTAGCGGATTCAATGGGAGGGCCTGCCACCGGAGCATATCTGATCTGGTTTTGTTGACTACTGGAGCCACATTGAGGGCCCAGCAGAGTTCCGGAAGGAGGGTGACCCAGATCCCCAGGTACTTGAAGGAGAGTCTCCGGAGGGGAATATCCGATTGCCAGTCGAAACATTCCCGCGACGGGTGTAGCGGGACTAGAACGGATTTTTTGGGGTTCAGATGGATACCCGACGCTTGGCCAAACCGATGGAGGATCCGGCGGACCCGGGGCCCCGAGGTCGCTGGATCAGAAAGATAGAGGAGGACATCGTCCGCGTATAGGGCAATCTTATCGGGGGCCACATCTGGCCATTCCCATCCGCGCAGAACGGGATCCGCGCGAATCAGCACAGCCAGGGGTTCCATGGCGCGTCCCCCGACCTATGGGAAACGGGCGAGATAGGGCCCCATTGACCAACACACGGGCCCGCGGGTGCGCATACAGGACCGCTACCATGGCACGGAACCGGAGACCGAAGCCCATGCGCTCCAGGACGTCACCTAAGTACGCCCATCCCACGGAGTCGAAGGCCTTTTCAAAGTCGACCAAGAGGAGGGCCAGATAGGGGGAAAGGCGGCCGCGGTGCGCCATCGCAAGGTGTAGGCGCCGCAGGCAGTGTCTGGTCCCCCGCTCCGGCATAAAGCCACATTGATCCGGGTGGACCAGGGAGGCAAGCGACGGGCGCAACCGCTGCGCCAGGACCGTAGCATAGATTTTGAGTTCGGTGTTGATAAGGGATATCGGCCGGTAGTCGGAGCAGGACCGCGAGGGTGGCTGTGTCTTGGGGAGGGCAACTATGGTTGCTGTGTCCGTTTCGGGCCGGAACGAGCCTGTCTCCACCACGGCCGCAAATAGGTCCCGAAGCCTCGGGGCCAGAATCTCCCGATAGTGAGCGTAGTATTCCTGGGGGAACCCGTCGGGTCCCGGGGTCTTCCCAGGCGCCAGGCGGCCGATAGCCTCCTCAATCTCCTGCAGCTCGATCGGCGAATCAAGGGTCTCAGAAACCTCAGGCTGCAGCCGCGTAAGCGTCGCCCCGTTCGTCCCCAGCAACTCCTCTAGGGAGAGCGTGGACGGCATGTGGCGGTACAGCTGGGAATAATAGTCAGCGAACGCCTGGGCTATCGCCACCGAGGCCGTGTGGATGCCACCCGCCGGGTCCGCGATGGCCGGAATGATCCTTCCCGCCCGGGGATAGGTCGCCAGTCGGTGGAGAAGAGTGCCGTTTTTGTCTCCCCAGCCGTAAACCCGGGCCACCGAGGAGCGCCATAGAATCTTCGCCGCCTCCAGGGAGTGTAGGCGAATCTCTTCCCGCAGGAAGGCCAAGCGACGAGACCGAGCGGCATCATCCAAGTCCCCCAGACTGCGCTCTAGTTCCAAGGCTTGGGCTTCGCATTCCGCGAGCTTCTGGGATTGGGCCCGCCGTTGGCGTTGCAGATGCCCCTTAGCGGCGCCCCGGACAGTCGCCTTGCCGGCCTCCCACAGGACGGCAGGGGAGATGACAGAGCCCGCATTATGAGAATAATAATCGGCTATTTCGCCCCCGACCGCCTTCCGAAAAGCCTTGTCGTGGAGGAACCAGGCGTTCAGACGCCACATCGGACGGGCAGAGAGGGGGGGGGGCCGAGAGCGAGGAGCACTGGCGAGTGGTCCGAAAGGCCCCTCGGGAGAATGTGTACATCTCGCACCCCCGCGCAATCGGTGGATGGTACGAAGATGAGGTCGATCCGGGCATGGGAGTGATGGGCCGCCGACGTGTGGGTGTATTGGCGCGCCTGCGGGTGCCAGATCCTCCAGACATCGCAGAGGCCCTGTGATTCAGCCCAGGATGAGAGCTGTTTTGCACGGGCGACGCGGGTCAGGGAGACCGGGCCCATCGAGTCCAGGTGAGGCGCGTAGACAGCGTTGAAGTCTCCGCCGAGAATGAGGGAGCCCGCCGGGAGTGTCGGGAGGAGACCCGCTGCGTGGGAGAGGGCCGACGGCAGGAGGGATGGCGCCGCGTAGAGGGACATCAGGGTAAGGGGCCGCCCCTCCAGAGTGCCAGAAACCACTACTACCATACCTTGGGGGTCCAAATGCACCCAGGTCAGGACAAAGGGGAAGGACTTGCGAAGCAAAATGGCCACCCCTCGGGATCCCCGTGCAAAACCTGAATGCCATACCCTGTCAAAACCGTAACGGCCAAGGAAGGGGCAGTTGTTACCCAACAGGTGAGTCTCCTGGAGGAGGAGTACATCAATCTCTGCACGTTGCGCATACTTGAGGACCGCCATGCGTTTAAAACGGTCCAGAAGACCATTGACGTTCCAGGATAGTATGCGCATGGCGGCCCTAGGGACAGGTGGGTCAGCCATGGTCTAGGACAGAAGAGGGGGCCATTGGAGGCACGTCTGAGCAGGCCCCGAGAGAGGAAGGACAGCGGGACATCGGGCGAGAGAACAGGTCAAACAGCACATGATACCTTAGCACAACAGATAAGAGGGAGTCATCCCCCACCAACAAAAGCTCCCCAACGAGGCAGAAACAACCCCAAACCAACCCCAACCCCCCACCCCCCACCCTATACTTCGAAAACGGAAGCATCTGTCGCCCGAACCAAATGGAAGAACCACCAAGCTAAAACGCTTGGGCTTGAGCGCTAGTGGACCCCTGATACAACTAAAGTCAAGCCTGATTTACCTGCCCTGGCCAAGAGCAACACTGATAGCGGAGCATTCCACCCCCCGCCCAGGCATCCCCCACCCCCCTCCCCCAAAAGAAGCAAAGAAAGTCAAATATTAGGGCTGCGAGAGAGGTCCGAAGTGTCCACCAATTCGGCCGATTGGGTTGCAGGGCCCGTGAGCCGGGGTGACACGGCCCGCCGTCCATCTGCCACGGGACTGGCGTGTGCGGCCGAGGAGGCAGAGGAGGTTCTCGACCCCCGGCATGACCGTCCCCCAGAGCGCGTGGTGATCGCCTCCCCCGCTGTGCGCTCCCGGGGCAATGTGCGGTGCCGCCGACGGGTCTTCGATGTCCGGGGCCTTCCCCGTCCCCCCCGCATACCCGTAGGCGATCCGCGCCCAGAGCACTGCAGGGGGTGCTCCTCCGTCAACCAGGTCCAGGCCGCCCGCGGGGTATCGAAGAACAGAGTCTTGTGCTGGAAGACGACCCGGAGGCGGGCCGGGAACTGGAGCTGATATTGGAGTCCCAGGGAGCGCAGCTTTTGTTTCACTTCCATGTAGGAACGGCGCAGCTCTTGGACTTCGCGGGTGTAGTCCGGGAATATCATGATTTTGTGGTTCTGGTAGTGGAGGGCACCCTTGCACCGGGCCTCGCGGAGAATGGCGTCCCGGTCGCGGAAGTTCAAGAGCTTGAGGATGAACGGCCGGGGGGGCGCACCCGGGGGCCTGGGGGCCAGGGAACGATGGGCTCTCTCCACCACGGACGAAGTAGATAGGCTGTCCGCCGGCATCCAGGACCGGAACCAGCGCTCCATGAAATCGTCCGCCCGGCCCGATTCAACTCCCTCCGGAAATCCCACTAAGCGCAGGTTGCTGCGCCGAGCGCGGTTTTCCTCGACCCGGCGGTGTAGTTCCTTAGAGTGGGTGGTCAGCTCCCGAACCTGGTCCTGTAGGTGACGGATGTCATCCTCAGCGGTGGATATCCGGGACTCGGCTTCTGAAATGCGGGCGGTGGCATTCCGCAGATCCTGCCGGAGAAGAGCAACGTCCACCTTGACCTCTCCCACCATGCCCTCGAGGGAGGCGCGGGAGCAGTTGATGGCCTGCAGGATGGCAGCAAGGTCTGTAGCGGGGGCCGGGGCCAGCGCGGCCGCGGAGCCGGGCCCCTTGTCGGAGGTCGTGAATTTGTCCATCCTGGTTTGGGTGGCCCCGGACGCCGGCTTATTGGCTTTGTCTTTACCCATTTCTAGGGCGGCCGTCAGCGAATCGGGGCAACGGACCGAAGATATACCAGCAGGATGTCAGCGGGTGCTCAAGCGGACGTGGGACCAGCAGGGGGACGGCGGGGGGAACCCGCGGTCGGAGAGGGCCCGGCACCACCAGCCACCAGCCCCAGCAGTCAATCTCTGATGAGCTCCTCAGCGGGGCAGCGAGTCCGATCCCCCGCCGCAGTCGCGTCCGTAGGCCTCCCCCAGCGAAGCGAGGTCCAGCAACGCAGCTCACAGACCCAGGCCAGCGGATCGTTCCTCAAGAGCACCGCAGCCGGGAGTCGCCCGGGCCATCACTCCCGTGCACAGCCCACCTCTCCAGGGGGACGCCTCGCCAGTGCGTTCTCCCCGCCACCCCCAGGGGGGGGCACGGTGCCGCCTGTCGGATATCCTCAGCTGGAGCCCCGAGCGATGAGGGGGGGGGGGGAGGGGGGATGGGGGGGGGAAACAGCACCGACACCCCCCGACCGCCGATGTGCGGCCCGAGTCAAGGAGGGCCCCCCCACACCCGGAACCGGCAGCCAGTCTCAGAGCAATGGGGCCGGGTCCGCGCCGTAGCCAGGAGGAGAAGGTAGAGAGAAGGGGGGGGGGGAGCGGGGGTCCGGGTCCCCCGGCCGCCGACACACGGCCCGATGGGGGGTCTCCCCTCCGCACCCGACCCCCGCAGCCGCCCCGGTGAAACGGTCCCACGCCGCCGCACTCACCGCCTAATCTGCCATCGGGTTCCGCACGGGGGGGGTCCCATCACAGCACTCCAGGGGCTCCGGACTGCATCCGCGAAGCAGGACAGCACCCAGCCGGTATCCACAGCACCTGCGGCAGCCTCGCGGCCGCCGCGTTCTCGTCCCCGGCCGGGTCAGGCCCGCGCCCCTCGTGGGCGCCGCGAGCTAAATTTGCTGCCTGCCCGGGTCGCAGCTCCGCAGCCGCCACCGTCCGCCGCCGGCCGGGCTGCGCGTCGTCTAGGCAGGCCCCCGGTGATCACAGCGCCCCAGGAGCTGGCGTGGGGCAGCAGGGCAGCTTCACACACCCCAGCGCCCAGATCGTGGCCGGCCAGGGCAGTCCAGGGGGGGAATTAGGCGGATTTGCGGGGACCGGCGTCGGGAGCCTCACGGAAAGGCGTCCATGACGGTCAGGCGCCACCTAGCGCTCCCGAGATGGAGATGTTTTATGGAGTTCCTGGAGGTAAAAAAGTGAGCAATATGCCTGCCGGGAGATGTTGTGGTTTTGGAGTTCACTTGGAGTTTGGTAAGATTCATAGAAGTAATGATTTTTATCAGATGTCGGAAAATTGGAAGTCATCTTTAAACGAAGTGTGTGCTCAAAGATGCTGAGTTTTGAGAACCAGGGAGTCATGGATATTTGATGGTGACATATCTCATGGACAAGAGAATTTAAGTGATTAAATAGTTAATTGAAGATTTTTGGTTTTGGTCAATATTCTTCTCCCCTGATGTTGCCAGAATTGTAGATGTTCATGGTCAAGTTTTGGTGGCGTTAGCTTTCATTGGTACAGATAATGCTGTGATATTGGTGTATCGGGGTAAAAGCATAATATAAGACATTGGGTCATTAGTTGATGTGAGCCCTTTCCAAGCAGTAGGTCCACAATTGTCTTATTGCTACGATCCAAGTACCCAATTGTAGCACTTGACTCTGACAGGGTAGCAAAGCAGAGCAATTCAAGGCCTACTCAGGGGAGCTGGTGTAGTGTAGTGTAGCAATCCCAATTTGCTGACACGCAACAACAACACTTAATAAATTATTGTCCAGTCAGTGCTTTTTCTTTTAAAGAGGAAAAATACTTTTATTACATACACATAACTAAATGTGGTGCCTTAAATTACAAATGTGTACACTCAGGTAGACGGAAGTACCTTTGATGACATCCTCAAATTGCATTACACCCCTTGTGGGTGCTAACCGCTATAATTGCAATACCTCCCCACCTATACGAGATGCACCATCACAGTATAAGAGGGTATCACTTTAAATAAAGGAGACCTGCTGGCTATGTCAATGGATCACTACATTAATATAATAACCACATGTTATGCTTTGTCAAGCTAACACCTTATAAGGAATGTCAGCATATATAAAGCAGGCCTACTAGATTTGTAAGGATGTCACTACATTAATAGAGTCAGCAACACATCAAGTAAAGACCTTATAACACCATTTTAAATCGATTGAACCAGTCATAGGTATTTTTTAAATTAGCAAAGGTTCATTGTTCAATCATTATATTGTCAACAAAGCATTTGAATTCAAAGCCACATGCATATCTTAGTCGTGCTCTACTTGCTACAGGCTACAAAATATAGTGAGGGATCTCTACACTCAAGACCCTAAAAGCAAAAATTCCATCTCTGGAAGTGCTTGAAAACAAGAAAAGCCTAAACTGGGGTTATCCATTTAAAGCCCCAAGATACTTAGGGTTAAATGTAAGCAGTCAAAGGAGGGATGCAGCACCTCCTGCACCCCACTACAAACACTTTAATAATATGTTGGTGGTACCCGTGCCCTGTTTTAGGGCACCACAGGCAAATAATATGTGCCCGATTGGGGCCCACGAAGGGCATTATGGGGCCATCCTCGGCGCGATCCCTGAATATTTTATGAGCGGCATTGCTGCTTCCTTCTGCAGCATCGTGGCATATTATTCTTTGTCTTTTCTGTTTATTTTGGGTGACCCGGTCTCACCTGGGACACTCACAGCATCCTGTAATGTTGGTGACTGCAGGGAGTTACAAGGTCAGCTTGATGCGCCCCCCCCCCCCCATCATGGGTATCGGTACTATTCCTTGGCTCTTATTTGCCCCAGTTATGGTGTCCCCAGGACTTCTGGTCTGTGGGCGGACCCCCAGAGATGGGGTCCCCAGGGCGGAAGGTTGGCTCAGTGAGGGGGCCTCACTGCGGGACCCTTCACAGGCATCATAAATATATAGCAATGCATCAGCCCCTCCCCCCGAGTCCTGGCCCACGCTGCGAGTATTTCTTGAAGATTGCAGCAGAACGCTGTGCACTTTTTTTTTTTTTTGGATTGTTAAAAGGATGCAAGTATTCAAAGCTGCATATCTCCTTGGCACATTTTGCACCTGGTTGTCAGGCCTAGCTACCAGGAACATTTTCAACCGGCCTCCCACCTCCTAGAGGAAAGTATTAATTTTGCAAGAAGATAGATTTGCTGGCTACTCTGTCTGACTCCTAGTGCTCCTCTCCTCTTGGTGGGGTATCTTCTTTCTTCCCTTCTCAACCAGCTAGCAGAATATCCTCCAGCCCGCACTCCTAGGCCCCAGAGCCTTCTGGTTGTCTTGCACATTCTGCTGATTCCCTTGAGCATAGGCAGTGAATTACAAGGTCAGTGTAATACACCACCCTTACACATGGGTATGGATGCAACGTCCCTGGCCCTTAGCTCTTCTTTGTCCCTGTGGGGTGGAATCTCCAGGACTTCTGTGTTGTGGCGGGTCACAGGAGATGGGGCCCTTGGGACCAAAGGCTGGCTTTGAGAAGGAGTCCAACTCACTCCCAATCTCCAGGGAAAATAAATAAGTAACAATGCTTACGCTGTTTGGTCACCCAACAAGGAAGTTATCGCTAGATAAAGGGAACTGCTGGTTTCACTGTAACAGGAGATCTGTGGCAACTGTTTTGTGGCTGGACTTCACCAGGACTTCAAGGGACATTGACCCCTGTGGTCAAAGTTGCTCCGCAATGTTCGTTGACTGAGAGGTGGCAGGAAGAAGAACCTCATCACTGGGTCAGCATATTCAGCATCCTGTATCGCTTGCATCAGGTCCACTCCATTAAAGTCTAAGGTGGGTTTTCCACAGAGCCTGGAACTGGACTGGAGACTGCTTTGACTGCGCAGTAACTGTCCAACTGGGCCTCTTTGGTCCCTGTGACTCTCCCCCTGCAGGACTTGGTTGCCCAAAGCAGGCATGAGTAGTCTTTTACAACTTTATAAAAGGTATCCACTAGTATGGCCTATAACAATGGGCTATTTAAAAAAGCTGTAATTTATTATTCATTAGAAAGTTAATATCTCGTTAACACTCTGGTCGATTTTTGTTGTTGAGGTGTCTATTTCAAGATCGAAAATAATACCTATTGTTATAAATTTGTGTCAGATTTTGACTGAGTAATTTTATTTCTTATTCTGCTTTTTTGGTACTCCCTAATGCATTTCACTTTTTCTTTGATAAAGTCTGGCTGTTCAGAACCACAGCTATCCAGGGCGGACCTAAGGTGTTTCAAACAAATCCGATTGGACCCAATACATGTAGTGAGTTTATTACACAGTGACAATGCAAAACCACGCTATATACTAAACCCCTTCCTCGCAGTTAGGCAATATCTTTTAGGTTTTTAAAAACTTTTTTTTTTTTTTTGTCCTCATCCCACCAATAAGCTTCTGCAGATCTTAAAAAGCCGTCTTTCTCCAACTAGGCGTCTTACGGCTTACTGCACTTGCTTTGGTCGACCAGACCGGCCCCGTTGATGGAGGCTTGGTGTAATCATAGGACCATGGGGAAAACCAACAAAGAATATATTAATTTCAAATCGCGGCCCCAGCTCATAAGGTGCTGCCAGATGTTTATAAAGTTATCCCCAGTTCCATCTTGGTCTAGGCGGGCCATAGCAAGTGAGGCTTTAAGCCAATCTTCTCTCTTCGGGGGTTGGGGATCTTTCCACTTCATGCATATTTCTCTCCGGGCGAGCAACACTAAGTATAACAGCAGCCCGCTATGGGTCTGTGATAAATTCGTGGTAGATAAACTATCATTCCCAAAAAACACTAGTGAGAGATTAACCTCGATGTTTGTTTTAAAAATGTTGCAGAGAGAATCTCCCACCCCCTTCCAGAGAGTTCTTAATTCAAGGCACTCATAGAAGATATGAATATAATTGGCGTTAGATGTCATACACCAACAAAAAGACCTAATCTGTTATGGCAAAAAAAATTTAATTTACTTTATGGGAAAGAATGGAAGTATATTTTCTTACTCAACAACAACCCTTCACTTTCTTGGGAGTATTGTCCCTACTCATAATTGCCATACACTTTACTATTAAAAGAACCGACCCATGAGTCATCAGTCACTGAGTTCAAAAGAAATACCCCATACCTTGACAGGTGTATATGACACACAAATGTGTAACAAAGTGAAAAAAGTGAGAGACCAAGGTAGCATCTCACGTGCGCACCGCCAAAGGGAGCTTACTGGTTAAATATCACCAGTTATGCCCACGTTTATCATCATAGGTTGCTACCTGGTGAAAAACAAAAATTTGTGTCCAGAAAACCAGTGAACCAGGTGAACTTATCTGTGAAATTCACACAATGCAGCCCTGTGTGATTAAAATTGAAGTAAGCACCACAGTCACCAACAGAACACTTTATTCTCAACTCGTGGGCTTATTAAAAAAAAAAAACATACTGCATGTTTGCAGACCAGGTAAAGTTGGGCCGACATGTTTCATTGCCTGTCAATTGTAGTGGCAATTTCTCTTCAGGGCACGAGGACTTCGTCCACCTTATCTGGACCCTTATTGTAAGCACCCAGTGACTTTTTAAACAAAGGAGGTTCATTAAAAGCACTTTCAGCCAGAACAGAATTCAGAATATGATAAATGCATTCAAATTGTTTAACTTAATCACCAGACAAATGTATTCTTTATATTTACCCGGTAGTAGCCAAGGCCCCTCGTACCAGCAAACCACCTCGTCACACAGGAGCTATAAAATCTTAATAGCCCTGTTTTTTAAAAAGACACTTATGTTGTCCTTATCTTTCAAGGCAAAAACATATTTTAGCAACTTCAAGTGGGACCATCTCCTAAGAATGTGTTGAATAAAGGTACATTCAAAAGAACACAACCCGTTGGGATGACCTAATACCCCCTTTCAAGTTGATACGTCACCCTTACATCATGCTCACAAACTGATGTCAAAGTTACATCCAACAACCGTTGTAGCCTTCTTTATCCACAAGAGGGGAAACCTCTATCACCCTATATACAAACTACACAATACGTAACGTTTCATATTTTTTGCGCTTGGTGAAGCCGGCTTAAGTGATAATCGTTTGTACCTCTCAGCATTACACACACCTTTCGGAACACACGTGCTCTCTTTTCTCTCCGAATCTACTCTGGGTATTCACTTATTTCACCAAAGGCTCTTGTTTTAAATTTCCACGTCTCTTCATAGCGGCGAGCCTTGTCTCATTCCAGCAACACACCCAAACGCGGTTTCCTTATTTAAAAAACAGTACGTAAGCCCCGGGAAAACGCAGTTTTTCAGATCACATGATCGGCAATTCCCTGCAGGTGCCATATTGCAGTGGTGATTCTAGCCATCCACGATGATTCAAAAAAGATCTACAGTGCATAATCTGCATCGTCCAACATCGTATACGCCAGTGTATGTGCATTTTCACATTAAGCACTAAAACAAAAACATTGTTTATAATCATTCCGTTTAAAATCCAGTCCACTTCAATTGAAAATGCCTTGTCTACAGGAGAGGCGCATCTCAGACTATATACTTAGGAAGAATCAATGGTAAAAATTTCTTGCAGAAACCTCAATTGCTGAACAAAGTAGGAAAGCAGAAGTACTATATCTATATCAGAGCCCTGATATGTTGAGTCAAATACTGATTCTGTTCCACTCTATGCAATCATTTAACCCCACTTGCTCCGCTTTTTCGGAAAAATCCAGCAGGCTTCTCTATTGGCTAGTATTCTGTCTATATTTGAAGTGTCTCCCACCACTTTCTCCAACACTGTCCATGTCAATGACCTAGCATCGTGCTTTTCTTTTATAGAATGTTGTACCAGCCTGGTTGTAAGTTTCCCTGCTGTAATTGTACTAAGATGCTCTTGGATGGGAATCTTAACTTTTCTGGATGTGAGTCCTATATAATGAAGACCGCATGCACACGTCAGCCGATAAATCACGTTCACTGTATTACAATATGTGAACTTTGTCAGGTGCCAGACTCTCCCATCAGAAAGCACTACTTGATTTGTCCTCACCGTAAGGTCACAAACCGTACAAGACCCACATGGGTAGTGCCCGGCAGGGAGTGCAGATACTTTAGGATCCAGTTTAGGATGTGAATGTACCAATTTGTCCTTGAGGTTACCAGCCCTTCTAAAAGCAAACCTCAGTGCGGGCATCTTAAAGTCCGAAGTTGACAGTATGGCCCAATGTTTATGCATAACTTGCCGCATTTTACTCGCCAAAGGATCGAAAGTCTTGACCACCGGAAGACAATCAGTTTTAGGTCTAACATTTTTCTCCAAAAGTACACTTCGTGGAGTATTCAATGCCCTTTTTCTGGCATTCTTAACTGTTTTGATATTGTCTCTCAACCAATTTATCACATAACAGCTCTGACTGCTGTAGAAAATCACTTGTAGATGAGCAGTTTCTACGATACCGCAGAAACTGCCCTACAGGCAAGTTATCTCTAAGTGCCCGAGGATGAAAAGAGTTGTAATGCAACAGTGAATTCCTATCAGTTGCCTTCTGATGTACCGTATGTGAAGAGTTTATCATCACTCACTGTAATGTCCAGGTACACAACTTTGTGGTTACTGAAAGACCAGGTAAACCTAAGACTGTTATCTAAGGTGGTGCCAGACCAAATACATAAAACATCGTCAACATACCGCTTCCAGAGGCGAATATTCCTCTGGAAGGGATTTGACGCATGGAAAATTTAGTGTTCCTCAAACTGGCCCACATAAATGCAGGCCAGACTGGGTGCGAAGGTCGCGCCCATAGAAGTACCTGAGACTTGCAGAAAAAGGTCCTTCTTATAGATGAAATAATTTCGGGTTAGAGCAATTTCAATGCACTGTAAAACAAAGGATTGTGGAGTGTCATAAAACCACTCTTGCTCCCCAAGTGACCGCGCTGCTGCCACCAGCGTGGCATCTTGGGGTATGCAAGTATACAGTGACTCAATGTCAATAGTCACCAGCAGCTCCTGCTGTGTGTCGAAATGAGTCTGCTCCAAGATGTTGAGGATATCCCTAGTATTCTGAACATACGATGTTTGCTTAATGATCGACTTTCTTAAAAAGAAATCGCAAATTGCGAAAGAGGCTCAAGCACTGACTGTACCCCCGAAACAATAGGGCGACCAGGTGGAGGCCGCTGGGCCTTATGTATTTTCGGCAAAATGTAAAAAGCCGGAGTCCTTGGTTTAGGATTCACCTAGAACTCAGCTTTTTTGGCAGTAGTTAGATGTCATACACCTGTGGCATTTAGGAGTAGGTAGCGGAGCAAACTTGGCTATCCTGGCAGGCGTATAATAAAGTCGATTGGTAACAAAAAAGTGATTCTTTTTTAAACTAGCTGGTTTAATGAATTTGTAGAGTAATTTCAAAGAGGGTTCTAATACGTCTACAATGTTAAGCTCAAAGGGGGATTGGTTCCAGACCGAAGATTGTGGTGGAAGTTCTATATCTTCTGCATCTAGAAACTTCTTATACCAAGTGGAGATTTCTTTCTTCATTGGCTGTACTGATTGAAAAAGAATCTCGATTTCCCAATCTCCACTTATATCCCCCTTTTCTGCTTCAAACCAAGATTTAAGTTGTAAGTACTCAAACTTAGAAAAGCCAGGGCCTATCTTAGCTCTTAATAGCTCCCAAGGGTGGATTCCTTCTGCGTCCACCAAATCAGACCAGATGGTTATGCCTGCTCTCCTAATTGGTACAGCCAAACGATCTTGAAGACAGAGTGGTGTCCCAGGGGAGTCCCATATAGGAGCAAATTCTGAATAATATCCGATTCCCCAGCTACGTCTCACTTTATACCAGGTTTCCAGGGCCGCCTTGAGGACCTTCAAACGCACTCGTTTAAAGTACCTCGGGCCCCAAACTTGTATAAAAAGCCTTCTCCACCTCCTCCGCCCTCCATCCTGGCCATTTCACCCAACAGCCTTCCCCATGAGGTCTCCGCTGGTTTAGAGAGTAGCATCCAAACACCTTTAAATTGAAATGCAACAGAATACCATCTGATGCCTGGGAGAGCCAACCCCCCCTTAGTAAGCCTGCGCCTCAACTTCTTCCACGATAACCTTACTCCTTTATCTCTCCAGATGAAGCTCCCAATCTTACTTTGAACCTTACGTAAACACATATTAGGAAAATCCAAGGGAACTGCATTAAACAGCTTAGGTAGAATGACCATCTTCACAAAGTTTACCTTCCCGTAGATGGTCAAGGGAAGATTCCTCCATCTAGCGAGGAGGCAATCAATTTCCTTAATGATTTTATTCATATTGATCTGAGGTATTTTATCCAGTTCTTTAACGATATAAATACCCAAGTATTTTAACTCTCTACTAGTGGAGCCCTCCCATTGATCGATGTTCCAACACATCACCTCCGTTTTGGAAGAATTGGCTAGATAACCGGAGATAGAGCCAAATTCTTTCAAAAGGGCTTCAACGCGCTGAATAGTCGCCCCTGGATCACTGGTGTATAGTATTATATCATCTGCATATAGGGCTAGTTTACATTGATAAAGCTGGGATTTGAAGGGATGAATTGAGTCGTCCAATCTGATGGCGTGCGCCAGTGGCTTGATGTAGATATTAAACAACAGGGGTGAGATAGGGCACGCCTGTCTTGTTCACCTCTGGATATTAAAACTGGAGGTAAGTATACCATTCAACAGAATCTTTGCAGAGGCTCCCTGATGACATTTCCTCAGAGTTTGAATAAATATAGGGCCAAAGCCCATTGCCCCTAGTACCTCCCAGAGGTACACCCAACAGACCCTATCAAATGCCTTGGCCGTGTCCAGGGCAACTACTGCCAAAGGATCTGATCTTACTACAGCCAAGTTGATATTGCCTATCAGCAATTATGTCTGCTCCTGGATATATCTCCTGGTTACAAAGCCCTTCTGATCGATATTAACCAGATTAGGGAATAGTTTGGCCAATCTCCCTGCCAGAATACCCATACAGATCTTATAATCGGGTTTCAGCAGGGAGATCGGACGATAAGAGTCAGCTTTTAGTGGATCCTTTCCAGGTTTTAATATCAGCACAATGGTTGCTTCCTTCTAGGAACTAGGGACCTGGCCTGTTTAGATGTATACTGAATCAAACAAAGTACCCAGTACCGGGGTCAATTCATCCGATAGGAGTTTATAAACTTAATTTGGTAGTGCGTCAATTCTTAAAGCTTTATTATTTTTAGATTTCTTTATTTGGCTTTTGATCTCTTCTAAAGTTATAGGATCATCAAGGAGATCACGACTGGCTTCAGTTAATGTTGACAGAGTTTTACCCCTCAACCAAGTTTGTATTTGGTCTAGTGAGGGGGCTAAGTTCTCTTTGTAGAGGTCTGAGAACAGAGAGAGAAGGCAGGACTGCAAGTAATCTATATATTACTAGATTTATCCCCGTTGGTATTTAATATAAGGTAATTGATGTTATTTTTTGAGCAATCAACTCTCTCGTTCCAGGCCAATAGAGTGCCAACCTTCTCCCCGTACTCAAACTTTTGCATGTTCTTATGTTCTTAGTGAGCCATTGTGCCTTGCACTTCTGGTCCAGTTTCCCCCTATACTCCGACCTTGCCCCCTCCAGATCTCCCTTGTCATCCTTCCTGGACTCCCACAACCGAGTCGATTCCTCTCAGCTTCCAATTGGAGGATTCTTCCCTCGATGATGTATAACTCCCGGGTTTCAGCTCGGTTCTTAGAGCAGATAAGGCCATGCAGCCTGGCCTTAAAAGCATCCCAGACAAGGAAATAACAAACCCCTTTATATCCGATCCCTCAAGGACTTCAGGAACATTTATGAGCCTCAAGTTATTTTTCCTGGAATGGTTTTCTAGACGCTCCAGATCATCCTTTAGTTCCTTGTTTTGGGCCGATAGTTTTGCCACATCCGCTGAAGTTGCATGTATAGCTTCCTTAAGATTAGGAATCTCTGACTCAATAGTGTCTGTCCTTGTGGTGACTTCTTCCAATTTCTGGGCTAACACTTCACATGATGATTGAATAGCCGCCTGGTTTGCTCCTGACACGGAAAACCTGCTAGCCATCTCAGCCTGGTTCATCTCTGAGACCATGAACCTACATGTCATCTCTTCCTTCATGGCGAGTAGTATATCAGCCAGTGAACAGGTCGTGGAGTCTGAGACAACATGGACATCAGTGACAATGTCGCTTATAGTTTGGGGATCCTCTGCTGACCTTTCTGGCTGTCTTGTACTTCCAGGGTAGAGTACCTATTGGAGAGGCTGACAGCAGGATGAATAACTGATGTAATTGCAGTTGATGCCTCTAAAGCTGCCGAACTCTCAACAGGCTTGCTCGGAGGAATCAATGGCTTTGGTCCTTTCAGGTTGCTCTGCTGGATGAGAGATGCAGTTTTTGGGGCTACGCTTGTTTGATCTGAAAGTTTACCTGTGTCATCTGCTGAAAGGCCCTGTAAACTATGCGCGCATCCCACAGGATTGTCCTGAACAGCACTCTGAACAACGCTCTGTATAGGCTCACCAGTAGTTGCTGTTGAAGTAGACATAACTTTATAATAAGTCTTCAAAGATGGGGTGATTTTCACTTTTGAGGATGATGTTTTCCTCCCCCTGCCTCTCCCCTTACCCTTACCAGCCTCTCTCTTACCAACCTCTCTCCCGTTGGTGGGGGACCCGTTATCCGTTGTGTCCCCTCTCTGCTTGCGCTGCTTGACTGACGCTTTAACTTCAGAAATAGGCGGGGAGATACGGGGGTCAACATTGGCTGGATAATATCAGTATTAGAGGAAGAGTGGGCCGCTCTTGCTCGCAGCGTATATCTACTGATTGTTAGTGTAGAAATGTCCACTTTCACCCCTTTCGCCGCCCCGCCTGTACTGATAACCTTATGCTCACAAATGTCTCCTTATTCGGAGGCAAGCGGGTACTGCAAGAAGGGCTGATGGAGGGGCTGCTTGAAAATACTGAAGATCCCACCTTACCTTTATTCTGCCCCACTAACTGTCTCTGCCACCTAAAATCCACCGGTGGCTCAGATCTTGTCCCAGGGCTTGAATGCAAACAGGGACCGGCGCTGGTGCTGCCCCTGCCTCCGGCAATCCAGAGCAGTAAGCGGGCGGTGTCCTGGCATTTCCACTGCCGTGCTGCTTTGTCCCACCTCCAGCGCCAGCACCAGTCACCAGCCCTCGACGGACGGAGATCCAGGACTGCGTATTTACCTGAGCGTTCACCGGAGTCGGAGCCAAAAGGAGCGGACAGCAAGCCACACATCACAGCCTCATAACCTCCGAGGTAAGCGGGAGCGGAGGGGAGGGCTACGGTAGACAGAAAACATCAGGGTTCCCGACAACAAGACCCCAGACAGAAAGCCCTAGGGAGCGTGACCGCAGCCGACAAGCCAGCGGCCGCCATGTTCCTCCCACACATCACCGGAACGTGGATGAGTGGTGCCAGCAATATCTTTTAGTGACAGGCAATCAGAGAGACAGTATGAGTTTCCAGAAGAAGACAATTTTAATATACTATAGAATGACAATGATGTTCAGATATCGATGTGTATTAATAACCTGCTAATTCTGACAATGTAGCCGAAGGGTGCAGAAGTTGCACAAAGTTCTTCTTAATTCACAGGACAGAGAATCCACAAACAAGACTTGTGTTGCTTTCTTACAATCATGCACAGTGTTAAATAACCTATTTAGTAAAGTAACTGGGCCCCCTGAAAAGCTTGATAAAACCCAGGCAGGGAAATAACTATATTGAGAATGGTGAAAAAACACCGGGGTCAGTGAAATTAATCTATAAAAACGGCAACTCTAGACATCTACAAGGCATCTGTACAGAAAATACAAATACAAATGAAACAATTATATTTAAACAATTACTTATAAAGAATTTATTATTTTAAATACACTAGACTACATTTTTGATTTCTGAAAGACATACATGAATAGATAAAGACGAATAACAAAACCACAATTAATGAGATACATTGAAAATAGCCTAAAACATAAAATGATATATTCTAAACATAAAAGTTGAATTTATACACTTAAATACATCACATATTGATCTGATACATTCTATTATTTAGATCTACAATACTTGATGCTAGACAGTAAAATCTTAGCAGCTTATTGACAAGCTATTGGCGGCAGGGTGACAAACAACGCGTTTCGGCAAAGCCTTCGTCAGGGATCCGCTCAATATGGTTCACTACATAAAACATTTTTTTAGAACATAATTACAATCTAGAGTTGACCAATGTTATGAAGAATCAATTTTAGAGCTAAAGCACACTGGGTACAGTCTAGGCTTTAGATGCTGTTGTCAGGCAATACACCAACAGATGAAACTGTTATAGCGATAAGAATTAAACTTGTACAGTGCATCTATCTACAAAAACTATTTTATGAAAAGAGAATATTGGAAATAAAGAAAATAGAGAATATAAGAATATAAGAAAGATATTACTGGAAGATCCAGCATTAGACGTAAGTATACAGAAATACCAGTAGTGGTAATAGAATCCAATCAACCATACACCACAGTTTATAATCTGAAAAGAAGACAAGTGAATAGTCATACCATCACCAATATATGATCTAAAAACACGTGCACATATTTCTCAAAGGGAAAGTCCTAAAGAGCTAATACCTACCTCTTCAGTATATTGATATAACTCTCCAGAAGTAGATATAAATATGAATGTCAAAAGCGTCAGCTTTACACATAACTGTATTCATCGGGACATGATACGATATAAAAAAGTTGAGAAAACAGGAAGGAGAATCTTAATATCACTCAGTCCATCTATATGTATAGATTAGATCAAGTGCTCTGATTAAATTTCCTCTATTAGATGTATACCTTATTTGAAAATATTCTGAAACTCTTTCTACGTGCTGTGCTTTGGTGAATAAGGCTCTAAGATAGAGCTAATTCGGAAGGCTTCAAGACCTAATAGGCAAGGTAAATGAAAGAAGGGGAAATACAAGAAAACACTATGCATAAGTAACAGCAGATGAACATCTACTCTTTGCAGAAATGGCGAATGAATCTGTGCATTAACTCGGGTATAGACAGTAAGATGATTACCTTTAACTGGCTAGTCACAGGTTCAAAATAGAGTATTTTACTTAGTTTACAGGAGAAATTCTAAAAACAGGATACTGTGCCTGTAAAGGAATAGGAACATCGGAAACAGCTGTATAGTGAATTGCGCAAAGGAACAAAGTAAATTAAAATGAAATAGCGTCCATGTAAAATACTAACCTTCTCAGATGGGAAAAAGCTACTTATGGCTGATTAATGGCATCTCTATATGCTTCATTATGTTGACAGAAGCTAAAAAACAAGCAAGGCGCATCGATGTAAATATAAAGCTTCTCTAAAGAGCTAGAAAAAAAAGCACACAGAGTAGCACATATTGCAAACTTGTATTCAGTACTGTTCATGACTGCTATCATAGTGTCTATGTATGCGTCAGTGAGTTTAAAAGAAGCTAAGAAGCAAACAAAAAAGAACCGATACAAATAATAAACTTCTCTTAAGTGCCAAGGTTCAAAAGGCACAAAGAATGGAATAATATGCAGGGCAGTAATGCCATAAACTCAATATCGCCATCGTGAAACTAGTCTATAAACTATAAGTCTGCCGTAGCGTCTTCCTCATAAGGATTGAAAACAAAACTAGGGATCGCGATACACTAATGGCGCCTATTTTTAACAAACTGACACTGCGTAAACAATATGAATACTATTGCCGTCAAGAAGTCGGTTAAGCAGAATAAAAGTTACTGCTAAGACGTGCACTACATCTTACCTCCTGGCCGTATGTGTTTCTCTAGCTCTAAAGTGGCGTCAACCGTCAAGGCTAGAAAAAATACAGCCATTACTTTATATACACAACGTGTTTCCTGCAGGCGCTAAAACTAAAGATAAAAATAGGACTAATAGCGTGCATTGCCTGATATGCAAAGCTGGCGCCATTTTAGACTTCCTACACGGTGGTTAGAGACAGACTAAGTAAGAGAGAATTATATATCGTATGAAAATACGATCAAACCCTAAACCTGAAATAAAGGTATGAAAAGGTGATTAATTACATACAGCCAAAGGATCTTATTAATTGTGAAGGACTAGTGTCTATATGTCACTACAATCTTAATAATAGAGCAAACTAATTATCTATGCTCTATTTACAAGTGCAAAGAACCAATGAATGCACAATATAGACTAATCTTAAAATGTAATGGAATCTGTAAAAATAATCTAATCAGGCCACAAACAGGGTTTACAAATCCCTATATCCATATATAAAGGGATATATTGCATGGAACAAGGTGTTTTATATATTCCATTAAATAGTATTTCTGATGGTCTGATCCCACGGTATTTCTTGATTAAGCCCATTTACTGATGTGCCCAAGATAAAAATCCAAAAAACATCTCTTAATTTTCTGATTTTTTTCTGTGGTAGTGCCCTGTTTATGGTGAATTCTTTCCAAAATGTACCATTTCATAGTTTCAGGTGCATGGCTTTTCTCCACAAAATGTTGCACCATAGGGGCTGTTAATTTCTTAGTTCGGATAGCTGATCTATGTTCTATTAATCGTGTGTTGAGACTTCTACCCGTCTCACCCACATATCCCAGTTGGCATGGGCATATGATTAAATAAATAACATCAGCTGATTTACAATTGTTGAGATTCTTGCGAGACACAAGTTGACCATTGAGAATGAGTGTAGGTGCTTCTATGGCAGTATCACAGGATTTGCAGGTAGTGCACTTAAATTTACCTATAACTGCTCTATTACTCTCAATACTTGTCTTAGTAGTTTTAATCCTAGAATTGACAACATGATCCCTTAAGCTTTTGTTGCGTCTAAAAGCAAATAGAGGTTTAGGAATAGTATTACCTTCTGTGGATATGTCTATATTGAGAATCTGCCAACTCTGGTAAACTGCCTGCCGGATTCGGTCATTAAGCATGGTATGTCTTGTAACAAAGACCAGAGATGGAACTTTTTTTTCTTTAGTATTAGTTAACAAATGTTGCCTATCGTAAAAACGGTCTCGTTTGTACGAATCACGTATAATCTTTTTAGGATAGCCTCTATCTTGAAATTTTTTCCTCATAGCATCTGCTTTCTCATCAAGCTCTTTAATGTTCGTGCAATTACGCCTAAGGTCCAAAAATTCACCAAAGGGGATGTTGTCTTTTTGAATCTTTGGATGAAAACTATCATAATGCAGCAAGGTATTCCTGGCAGTGGGTTTAAAATATAAATCCACCGCCAGTATACCCTCCACATGTTTGATGAGAATATCAAGATACTCAACCTGTTCGTTGCTCTCTTTGTGCGTGAAGCGTATATTACCATCACATAAATTTATCCATTCGATACATTCAATAAGTTTATCATGTGTGTCAGTCCAGATGAAAAAAACATCATCTATGAACCGTGACCACATGGTCACGGACTCATAGAATGGTGCTATCTCATTGAATACATTTTTTTTCTCAAAGTAGGACATGTATATGTTAGCTACTGTAGGGGCACAAGATGCCCCCATGCTAACTCCCTGATTTTGTTTATATAGCTGTTTACTGAATTCAAATACATTGTCCTCTAAAACTATTTTCAAGCATTCAAGGACAAAGACAATAGAGAATTTGATATTATATGCATTGATGAACCAATGGATTGATGATAACGCTCCATCTATAGGAATATTACTATAAAGAGCTTCTATGTCCATGGTCACCATGACTTGTGTATTGTCGTTGAAAGGGGCATTCTCAACTAGGTTGATAATGTGTTGCGTATCTTGAACAAAGGCGGGTGTTTTAGATACATGTGTACAGAGTATAGCATCTACATATTTTGCCAAAGGTTCAGTTGCAGATCCAATGGTAGTCACTATTGGTCTCAATGGCGGATCCATGGTGTTTTTATGTACTTTTGGCAAGCCGTAGATACTAGCCATTCTCGGTTTCTCATTGTTGAAAAATATCCATTTCTTCTCACAAATGTCACCATCCCTCAGGTCTTTATTAGTCAATCTGCGTATTTTGTTTATTAAATTAGACGTAGGATCCCTAGTGATGGGACAATAAAAGTGCGTATCTCCTAACATGATTTCCATTTTGGAGATATATGCTGGTGTATCAAAGACAACAATGCCCCCTCCCTTGTCACATGCCTTGATAGTTTTATGCTGAGTCGTTTTCAGTTCTTGTAGAGCATTATATTCATCTAAATTAAGATTGAAAGGAGTACGTTGCACATGTTTTGTAATATTCATTATTTTATTGTATCATACTTGTTCAAACACTGCCACTTCCGATAGCAGTTGATCTACTGTAGGGGTGAACAAGGATGGAGGTGCGAGACCAGACAGGTTGACACTTTCTGGTTGTTTATCTTTATTGGCAAAAAATATCTTTAACCTGATCTTTCTGAAGAAGGACAGAATAACTCAAATTTATTAAAACCAGAATGTGGGGCAAATGTGAGACCTTTAGATAACAATGAGATAGTAGCATCAGATAATGGGGAGCAGTGTTAAATAACCTTCATTAATTTACAGGTAATTTTCTTACCAAATATGCAGGGCTAAATCCTGTCTGCAGTCCAGCCTATATATCTCCAAATCTCTAAATTGTAGCACAGAATTCAACATTGAAGAACACTAAAGCTAAACATCCATGGCTATCGTTATTTAAACAATTGATAGAATTCAGTCTTTGGGACTGGTATCACAAAAGGTTAACAGAGCTGTAACCAGCATCCATTGTCACGGAAGGTCTTCCACAGACTACGATTCATAAAATAGATTGATTAGCGAGGGTTCACAATCAATATCTTTTTTTTTTTATTTGATGTAGGCGAAGTCTCTCTAGATGTTACAAGTGTCATAAAATAAATTTTTGTGAACTACATATGACTGCACGCACACAAGAGTACTCACGCACAGATGTACGATCTGGTTGTTTGAATATAGGGGCATATTTATGTAATTGTAATGCTGTGCGGCGTTACATGGAAAGTTCAGGAATGCACCATATTTATGACAATACAGTGCATTCCTGTCCTTTCCTTATTGCTAGCACACAAAGGGCTGCCTAGCGCCAATGCAGGCACACTTGCACCCTAGTGCAAGGGTGCCTGGATTGCATGCAGGATTGTTTTCTGCATAAAAACAATCCTGAGAGGCATTTTCCTCTTTCTAGCAGCACACATAGAAAGAGGAAGTAACGAGGAGACATATAGCTATTTCTCCTTGTTAATCCTCCCGTGAGAAGGCATATCTTTTTGGAGCATTCCCAAGGCCACCAGTGATGGTAAACCCTGGGAATGCTCATAATCCATGGGAATACCACGCAACGCCCATGAAACACGTCCCCAAGGCAGAGTAAAACAACGCATTGATTTGTGCTATGTTGCGTTACTCCTAATTTATCAAGCCACGCAAGGCCCCTCAAAGTGGCCTTGCATGGCTTGATAAATCACATTTTAGGGTTAGCGCCACACATGCACATGTTGCGTGGCACAAACGTGACACAAACACTTGACAAATAGGGCCCATTATAGTGTTTGTGTTCTGCGCCATCATGCACAAAACAATGATCGCTGCAAGCATGCAGAAATCGATATGTAATAATGAACGAGCACATGACACTACAGCAATTGGGTCAGTGAGTTGGGGGTCCTGACAGAGGTCCACAAGAAGATTTTGCAGTAGCCAAGTATACCATAGCAAACTGAGGATATTGGTGTCTTGGCTGTGAGGAAGGAAATGTATGGGTGGATTTTTCAAATGTTCAAAAGATCAAATTTCGCTTTTGTAGCAGCACTGGTTTCGAATGTTTCTGCGTTTATGGCATTGTCAAAGAGTTGACAAATATATTTGTGTAAAAGGCCTTTGGGACAGAAGAGTAGGATATGGAGGCAGTTGTCAAAGTGGCAGAAAGGTTTATATTATATATTTTGGATGAGTTCAGAATAGACGATCTGGTAGCTATCCTGTGACAAAGGAATGTGATGTAGTTGGGAGATCTATGTTTGTAAATTTGGAAACAGAGCAATGATTTGACTATTTCAAAAAGACATGCATTTATAATAGTATGTACTGTACAGTGATTTCAGAATCATGCACACTAAATGATTACTGCTACATTTATAAAAGCAAACTGCGTTTGTAACTGAGACAAATGGAAAACCCTCTTTTAGGTAGAAGGGAAGCGTGAATAAACCAAGAAGAGGTAGGCAAAGGTATCACTCCTGCTCAGACAGTGATGCTGCAGTGACTTGTAATAATGATATTATCATCTGTGCGAGTTCCTGAGCAAATCCACTTTCCTTCCAAAAAGTACAGTCCTATATCAATGCTAGCAGTGACACTAGCTCAGGTTTATGCTAATTTTTCGAAAGACCAGTATGCAGAGTGGTAATTGCCAGTAGCTTAGCAAGGATGCCATGGGCTCTGGTGCAAGCATGGAAAATGACCCCATTTACTGCTGTTCGGATAGTAAAATACAGAGATACCTCATGGTTTTATCACACCAGTGCCATTGCATCTACTGCACCAATGGTGTCTACACCCTTGGTAATAGCATCAGCTAATACTCAGTACATTAAAAACTGTGAGCTTGTGCCTTTAAACAAAAATCCTACAATTAGTGCTATGCAGATGCATAGAGTACATTGGTGCAGCACGAGCACAGACACCAGGGCCTGGAGGCCTGAAGGGTCAACTGAATGCTGATTATTGTTGTATTTCACAATTTAAACAGTGGCCAAAGGACCCATTTTTCTGCTTGAACTTGGACCCGTGCCACACTGGCTACACCACTGGTGTTGTGCATCAAAATAAATTCCTTGGGCCTTTTATGATAATGGTAGCTGCAAAATGAACAATAATGCTAACAACTGTTACCTGTCAATACAAACATGGATAAAGAAGCAGGCACGAGGGAAGGAGACATAATTCCTGTCTCTCCAGTGCTTGGTAACCAATGAGGAAATTATGCAAAAAGAGTTCAAAACAAAGCTTTAGTATTTGAGGTGAAAAGGAGAGAAAAATAGATACCCATTTAGTGGCTGATTTGTACAAAGTGAAATTAGAAAACCTGGTATTAATCACAGCTTCCCTGCTTAACCAAATTGTGTTGCCAAAAGCAAGTATTTTATTTTAGCTAACCTCCATTTTCTTCCTTATCGCATATAAAAACACCTTCAAATACGTGCATTCAGAAAAAGAGACATACAAACATATGGGGTTTGATTTAAAAGACTATAATGTTGGTCTGTCTATAAGAATGTGGGCCATTTACAGATTGTGCATGGCAGCTTACTTGCCTCTTAGTTCCCAAACAGCATTTTTACTAGGGCATCAGGAATGGTTCCAAGTTTTTTTTTTTTTTTTGAAGTGGGTAGTCGATTCCCAGGGAGGAACATGGCGGCTGGTTGACGCTGGTCGCGGGAGCTCCGGACCAACAGGGGGGAAACCCCATGGACGATTAAGCCTAAGATGCCGTTTCTTCAATATAAAGGTGCGAGAACGATAAAATGTCCTTTTCACTGTTCTTTCTGGCACTAAACACCCTTTTATATTTTTTCCGGACTGGCGTACTCCTGAGCGGCGGGCAGTAGGACCTTGGAGATCTGGCCGCGGATGGGGGCGGAAGCATTTGCAGAGCCGAGCATCAGACCGCGCTGTGCGAAGGAAGCCGACGGTAGATGCCGGGCAGGTTTGTGGCGGTGGACTAGAGCAGCTGTTGCCAGGATTGATTTCTGGCCACTCCGGAGCAGACGAGTAACACGGTCAGTGATGGGAGGGGTCGACGGGGTGTATATGACCTGTAGCCCACCAGATTCTTTATATCTACGGTGTGCCGCTGCACTCAAAAATCGGGGAGGCTGTGAGTTTCCTGACTTTGGGACCCTTGTGGGAGGCACTTTATCTATGTTATCGACTCATCAAGGCATGGGCGCTTTTCCGGAGAAGGGATTGAATATACCTTGTGGTGGAGGTTTGTCTGGCAGTAATGGTAATGGTAATGGTAATGGTAATGGTAAAAGTATTTCTAAAGCGCTAACATTCATCCCGAAGGATATCATGGCGCTAAGATTAGACAAAGTACAGAAAGCTGACAAGGATAAATAAGAGTATTAATGAGTGTTAGGGAACAACATGGTTTTAAGTTTTTTTCTAAAGGTGAGGTAGTCGTCAGTGAGTCTTAAGAAGGACCGAAGGCTGAAGGAGAGCCAGGCAGGAGTAGGAGAGGAGGGGGGAGCTAGGAAGGGGGTACCAGAAAATTGGATAGACCTACCGGTCATCGAGCTACCTGTTAAATCGACCAAATCCACCCTAATTGGTCAGAAAAACAGGTATCAGCTACGCTCGCAGATAGAAAGCGAGCTGCAGCCTGTCATTTCTGGTGGGGCCAGCATAGTAATCCCGACTACACCACGGCAGAAAAAAAAAGAGAGAAAAGGTTAGTAAGACGGGAGAGAAAAAAAACCCGTCAGGCTGTTGAAGTCTGCGCTCCCATATTTAAGTCAACTCCCTCCCTGAAATCTTTCTTTAATATTATGGAGCAAGTAGCTACCTCCAAAAATAAAGTAGCCCCGCCTGCTGCATCCCTCAGTGCCTTTGATGTATCTAACGCAGCCAGTACCTCTAGCACTCTTAATACTAAAAGCACCTGCTCTAAGGAGGTCGATAGCCAGATAACTCCCGATAATGTGCATCTTCAAATACTGGCTAAGAACAGATTTTTCCACTTAATGCCTGAACCTGATGTGATGGCCCAAACTACCTATCCTGCTGAAATTGTTTCTGACCCTCAAACTCCCTTAAAATCAGGCTGTTTGCTATTATCAAGTCCACAAAAGGAAATCACTGAGATGGATACTGTGGAAACTGAGAGGTGCTGCTCAGGAGGTTTAGATTGCGGAAGCAGCCAGCTCAAGCAACTTTTTCAATCTCTCCGTGGAGATATATTTTCTAAATTTGAAATTTCTGAGTTCAATCAGAAGGAGATAAACGAGAAATGCACAAGTCTAGAGCAGAACCTGGACGATATTAGTAATCAAACAGAGGTGCTGGAGGCAGAGGTCGCTACCTTATCTGAAGTAACTCAAGACCATTCTAAAGATATAGTGGAATTAAAGGCTCAGAATAGACTACTGTAAATGGATATTGAACGATTAGAATTGCATGCCAGAAGAAACAATCTTACATTTTTGAATGTACCTGAAGGGGCGGAAAATGGTGACGTTAAGATCCTAATTAGTAAGCTCCTTAGAGATGGAGTATTAAGAGATAAACCTGAGATTGACCTGGAAAAAGAAATTCAGAGAGCGCATAGGGATCCTTTCAGGCAGCATCCTAATAGGAAAGCCCCAAGGAAAATCATTGTTAATTTCCAAATATATGCAGTTAAGAAGCTGATATTGGGTCGAGCGCTAATTGATAAATCCCTACAGATAGATACCACTAAATACCTCATCCGTTCAGATGTGGGCCGGGCAACGGCACAGAGGCAGTGGGAGCTAGGCTCTAGAATCCCGGATCTGAGAAGTCTGGGGGCCCAGGTACAAATGAAGTTTCCAGCAGCACTACGGGTCGTTTGGAGAAATAAAATGTATAATTTTACATCTCCGCAGGAAGTAGACACATTTCTGAAGACTCCACACTAAAAAAAATTTAAAAAATCTAACGAGAGAAGTAAGAGATGTGATTGCTTCCTTTTCTCCAACCCCTCTTCTCCTCTTCTTTCTTTTCTTCGGTTTTATCCGAATTTCGAGATCCCCCTATTATATCACCCCAAAAAAATAAAAATAAAATAACGAGAGGGGTATAATACAAAGGTGAATATGAGAGGAGAAAAAGAAAAAGAAAAATAATAAAGAGTAAAGGGAAAATGGCACGCCACTCTATTATGATCTTACTATCCATGAGAGGTTCTATACCGTGTTGGGTTCATGGACTCGCGACAGGATCGCCAGAGACTATAAGGGGGGGGGTTCCTCAAGGGGGGAGGGGGGGAAGTAGGGGGGGTGGGGGTAGAGGGGGGAAAAAAAGAAAATGTGTTGCTCATATCATTCTGGAAATGAAAGTAGGGATTGAAATCTGGGCGAAAATAGACTCAGAAGGAAAACTGGTCCACTTTAGCAGAAATTTAGAAAAAAACCCTGATGAATAATATTTCCAATAGAATTAAAATTATTAGCTGGAATGTTAATGGATTGAGAGATAATAGGAAAATGGCTAGAGTTAGCGAATTTTTAAATAAATCAGAGGCCCATATTTGTTTACTGGAAGAGACCCATCTGGAGGCATATGAATGTGAGGCAGCGTTTGATAAGCATAGGTGGATTCAAGAGGTTTGCTGCTCCAAACAGATAGGAAACACAAGGGGAGTGGCAATTATAATTCGATCTAATAAGGGGATTAGAGTAGAAAAATTTGAGACGGACCACTCAGGGAGATGGCTAGTTGCATCTCTTCTAGTTGAAAGCTACCCATTAGCATGTGCAGTATATTATGGGCCTAATCAGGACACACCCCGAGCTCTATCATCCTTAAAAACCAGTCTCTCAGCTCTGACAATACCAGTTGTAATGGGAGGAGATTTTAATCTGGTTTTGAATGAGAATCTGGATCGTACATCTAGGGTCAAATATACTCCCCCCCGTAAGTCGTTAGCAGAACTGAAAAATATTATCAAAGAGTTCAACCTAATAGACATCTGGAGGGTAAAATACGGCAATAGGAGGGATTTTTCTTTCTATAGCTGTAAGTATAGGCATCACTCGAGAATTGATTACTTCCTGTTGGATCAAGTCTTCTACCCCGAGGTAGATTCCATAGCATATATTCCAGCTATACTCTCCGATCACTCTATGGTGGAACTGACCATAAACCTGAAGAAAGAAAATCAGCAGAGAAGGTGGACATTAGATAGGTCTATACTAGCGCAGGAGGAGGTCATAGGTAATCTAAGATCGGGTATAGAGGAATATTTTAGGTTTAACTCTGGAACAGCAAACGATCAGGCTATATGGGAAGCATTTAAGGCATACATTAGAGGGACCATAAGCGCATGGATGATCAGGAGAAATAAGGTTAGGAGGCGGATCGAAAAAGAGAGCCTTGTTAAGATCAAGCAAAAAGAAGAGCAGCTTCAGAAGGCCTCTGTAGATTCTCAAAATAATATACTATCTATCCAAAGTGAATTAGATGGCTTACGGGCAGAATACCAGGCAAGTTTAGATACAATTTTAAAAGATAGGTGGGATTCAAGTAAGCTTCAGAACTTCTCCTATGTGGAAAAATGTGTCCGACTCCTTGCCTGGAAAACTAGAACGGATAGAGTTAGAAATCAGATTAAATGTATTCTGCTTCAAAATACAGGAGCCATCACACATCACGATGTCCTAATTCGAGAAGAAGCTAGATCATTCATGCAGAACCTATACAAAGAAGATATATGTCCTTCTACCCGGAATATAGAAGACTGGTTAAACCAGATAGAGATCCCCCAGCTAACGGAAGCAGATTGCATCTTTCTGGCTTTGAGTATTAAGGAAGAGGAAGTCCTCGCCCAGATAAAAAAAATGGCCAGGGGTAAGGCAGCTGGCCCAGATGGGCTCCGAATTGAACTGTATCAGATAGAGTCAGGGGAAGTTGTTTCGGCCTTGACGATTCTGTTCAATAGAATATACCTATTAGGTGATAATACTTGGTCTGAAGCCACAGTTACTCTGATCCTGAAGCCAAACAAGGATCCCCTAAAAATCGAGTCTTACAGACCAATCTCGTTGCTGAACACTGATTATAAAATCTTCGCAGGGGTCCTAGCAACAAGGTTGGCCAAAGTCATTAAAACGATTGTGCATCAAAATCAGAGAGGTTTTATTCCTGATAGACAGTTAAATGAGCTTACTTTTCAAGCTATTGCGGCAGTAGATGTCGCAGTGGCTAAGAAGCTCCCACTGACCCTCCTCGCCATCGATGCCGCAAAAGCTTTTGATCAAGTAAACTGGTCCTATCTGTGGTCGGCTTTGTCTAGGTTTGGACTTCCTCATAATTTCGTTTCAGATGTTCGGTCCCTATATAAGAGTCCTCGAGCAAAAGTCTTGGCAAACGGAGTGCTCTCAGATTGGTTCATAATTTCTCGTGGAACTAGGCAGGGGTGTCCTTTATGACCTCTGTTGTTCAACCTTTATATCGAACCTTTAGTCTGTCAGCTTAGGTCCGATCCTATGATCCAACCTTTTAGAATTGCAGACCTAGAATTAAAATTCGCTCTATATGCTGACGATCTCCTAATGTTCCCCTCCAATCCAGCTGAGGCTATCCCAAGATTGTTCGAGCAAGCAGAATTGTTCGGAGCAATCTCCGGGTATAAGATAAATAAGGAAAAAACTGAGACTATGCACTGGAACCAAGTAGGAGGGGTAGTGGGAGCTAAGACACATATGAGGTATTTGGGTATAATTTTGGCACAGAATATTTCGGAAATAGCTAAAATAAATTTGATGAGAGTTCCTAAGGACGTTTGTGGCCTATTGCAACGATGGTCCGGCCTCTCTTTGAGTATTTTTGGCAGAGTAAATTTAATTAAAATGATTATCCTGCCGAAGATTACCTTCCTATTTAATTCAATTCCATTAACATTCCCAGCATCTGACATTGCTAAAATATAGGGGAAAATAGGCTCCTTTATCTGGGATGCTAAGACATCAAGGATCTCCTGGAACAAATTAAGGAGAAGTGTTAAAATGGGAGGGTTACCTTTACCGGATTTATTTGTTTACTGTCATTCGTTTCACTTTAAAAATTTCAGAATGTTAGCTGGAAAGACAGATGCCTCCTCTCTGGGCCTATTGTTTCAGGCCTTACTACATGGTATACCTCAGGCGCAAGAATATTTTTTATTTAAGTACGGTGACCCAAGGTTTTTTAAGAGGGTTAGACTAAAGATTCTGGGTACGGCTCTTAAGAACTGGCTGTACGTTAGAAAGAGCCTAAAAATCCCTTATTATGCGCCTCAGGCTCTGATTTGGGATTCACCAGGTTTACCAGACTGCCTTAATGACCAGTTATCTCGCCCTCTTAAAGTGGCAGGCTTGTTTTGCTGGCAGGATCTGCAGAAAGACTCGCAGCTTCTGAATTGGGAGTCCCTATCCTGCCTGACAGGCGTAACCCTATCAAGATATAAGTACTATCAGTTGTCTGGATGGTGGGCAACTAAATCTTGGGAATCTGATTCATTGAACCCTAAGTTTGACTATGTATCAAGAAGGGGTAGATGGAAGCAGGAGGTATCTTTTTGGTACTGGGCCATCCTAGAGGTAGAAGCTATAACAGAATTCGAACTTCACAAACTTTGGGGCAATGCTATCAGCTCAGATTCCAATAACCTCATGGAACTATGGGGGGACTCCTTTGCTATGCTGCATGCTGTGGTCAAAGCAGCTCCACTAAAAAAAACCCATCTATATACCGCATACAGAGCATATATATCTCCAAAAAAGCTAACAAAGATAACAGGTTTAGATCATTACTGCCCAAGATGTAAACTGCCTGCAGCTGATGATTGTCATATGTTTGTAGATTGTCCTGAGATAGCAAGTTATTGGGTCACGGTGCGAGACTTTTTAGTTGAGGTATTACATAAACAAATTGAAGTTACTCCAGAAATGATTTTGTTTGGACTGCATACAGACTATCATCTTAATGAACCGGCATCTAAATTTATTTTTTATGTGATCATTCTGGCAAGACGAGAAATTTGTAGAGCCTGGAAAAACATAAATGCTCCAACTTTCAGAGAGTGTCTGAAATATATAATTTATACTAGTGAATCTGATATGGCATGTGACAGCAACAGTTATGGAAAGGTCTGGGCAGCTCTGGTAATCAACCACCCCACCAACTTTACCTATAAATAGGTAAAGAATAGGTAAAGAATAGGAATAGGTAAAGAATAGGTAAAGAATATTCCAATGATTTTACCTGGGCACTGCTTGCTTGGTCCCTTCAAAATAACGCCGGGATATCTGGTAGCGTGAAATGGAGTGGACATTGAATGCAGTGGTTGCTTGAGGGTTTGAGCTTCCCTCTCTCCGCACTGGTCTCGAATATCAGGGCTGGGTTAGGTCGATCGGTGAGGAGAGGTTGTGGCCTCCCATCAAGAAAGCCCATCTTGGTATATGAGGAATTAAAAAAAAAAATTTAAAAAGAAGGAATGGTTCCAAGTTCATGTTTAAAAACTCTCACTTGAATAAGTACTTCTTAGTGGAGTAATTTAATGACATATTAGTGCCAATGCTTCCGCATGTTAAAGAAAGGTGCTTTCGGTTTCATATTTTAGGTGAGGTTTGCTGCATAATTTAGATGGCAAACATTTCCTTGATCCGATTGTACAAGGCTGAGACAGATGTGCCTGTGCACTAATGGTTAGCAGGCTCATCTTGATCTGTTTTATTATCGCCCCAGAAGTGCGTGACATGGGCATACTTCAGAATCTAGATTGCTTGCTTGGAGAAGTGATGGTGCGCACGCACACAATTGTGCACCCTAGTGGTGAGGTCCATGTACTGAACACCAGACACTGTACAGTTCAGACTCTGCCATCATTTCACTGTCTGGACCGCTCTCTTCTCACAGACCCTGCTGTATCAACCTTATGCCTTTGCACAGCACACTGTGTTAGGCTACATGCTTTATACTGCACGCTGTAATGCTCAGCACAGGATTTAAGGCTGCATAATGTAGTAGACTGCATGATACTGCACACTGTACTAAACTATACTGCATATGGTACTACAGTGCACACTTGTAGAAAGAACAGGAGTCAGAGGTATACAACATCACTTTATTAAAGCCCCCAGTCAGTATAGCTATAACTGACGACTGAAGAATCTTGCAAAAGTAAACATATGAAGTCAAGAAACAAGGAAGATGCTGACAGGCGTCTAGTCCCTTATCAGGAATCACACACTTTGTCACAGGTATTTTTCTATATTGTTATGGAGCCTTAGTATACCCAGGTCGCTTCCCATCTTGCACTGTCCTGTTGCCACCCCCCTTTGCCCTGAGTCCTCCTCTTCCTTCCTAGAGGCCCTGTCTCCCCAGGGGTAACCATATGGCTGCTAGCCAACTGACAGATGTATTACAGTATTCTGTTCTGACCAATGTGGCGATCCCAAATCTCCCTTTCAACTGACCAGAGGCTCCCATGTCCCTCTTGTCCTCTGGACCAGTGCCTCACATTTCTTCGATGAGTCGTGTTGGTTTCCTTTGTGACTGTCATAGTGGGGGTGTAGTGATGGCCCTAGGGGGTCATGCAGGATGGCAACCTGCTCTTGGTTATCATGGCGGCTAAGGCCGCGCACTATAAAGAGAAGGACACCACACTGTAGTTTGCTTTACAGGGCATACTCGGATCACTGCCTAGCAGCCCCTGCCCACTTTATACAGTCCCCGGCATCCAGCGGGACTACTCCATTGTGCTTATGCACACAGGTGAAACTTAATCAACCACCCCACCAACATTACATTCCTCTTTAACCATAAGAGTCAACAATATGCAAAACTTACATTATTAGCAGACACAATGACATTATAAAAGTTACCCAGCTGCCCACCTTCACCTCTGGCACCTCCTTCTCACACCAGGAAGCATCAATGACAGTGCAGGGTTGCTTTCAGGTGATATCTGGAAGAAGGGATGTGGCCAGAAATGCTTGGAGAGCACCTTTCAGTCCCAGTCCCACTGTTCACTAGGGAACTTATTTTCCTTGAAAAAGGGCTAATTGCTCCTTCATCACAGTCTGGGGAGCTGTCTGCTGAGACATCCAGTCGAGGTGACATCGGCAGTGGCTCTTGCTTGCTGGACTCGTGATCCTCACTTATCGCTCTCTTGACAAATGAGACGTTGTGTGGGATCTCTTCATATTCGTGGCGTGTGGTGAGCATCGTACCCTTTCTGCGTACTACTGTCCAAGGGCTTTGCTCAAACGGCAGACGGAACTTGCTACCGAGGTAGCGGTCTTTAAGTTACACCGAATCGCGTTGCTGAAGTTCAGACTTCTATTGCTCTCTGCGAGTTCAAAGCCTCAACTTCATGGAACTTGGTGTAGTCATCGATGAGGACTAGCATGTGCCGTCCATCAGGCAGGTGTCTGCAGTCGAGACTGGTTACTTTCCAGGGGGATCCAGGCTTTTTTCTGTGATCACAGGAGAGGGTCGTTAAGGCGCTCCAGCCACTTGACACCAGTGGCCCGACTTGACGGTCTTTTCTACCATTTCGTCCATCTCCGGGAAACATACCTTTCCACAGAGTCTGCTTTTTGTTTTGACTACTTCCTGATGGTCATGATGTGTGAGTTGTACAACTTGAGCCATGAGGCTGGATGGAATAACGAGTCGGGCTCCTCTGAGGCGGGATCTTTTAGTATTGGTCGACAGTTTTTGCTCAACTTGTAGCAGAGACGCAAGCACTTTATGTGCCGCTGGGGTTGTTCTCGTCCAGTGTTTCTCCAGATTCCTCCAGTCATTGGAGATGACAGCAGTTATCACTGCTTGAAGGCACTCATCTTCTTGAGTGGGCGTTATTAAAGTGCTCAAAGGTAGGGGGAGGGGACGAGCTCGTTCTGCCAAATATCTTACATATACCTCAGTTGCTTCTGCCTCTTCCACTTCTTCCAACGTGACAGCACGAGGATGGTGGTAAAGATAATCTGTGGGGTTTGACAAACCTGGTCTACCAGTCAACCAGGTCTGATGGCTCAGTGGACTAATGCGTCCACTGTAGGGACCTGTGTTCGACCTCATGGTCACGGGTTCAAACCTCGACAGGTCCACTCAGACTTTCCGCCATCTGAGGTCGACAAAATTAGTACCATTGAGTTGGGTAACAGTAAACATCTGTTATTCAGCACCTTGATACCCTTGGGTGATATGTGCTCTTTACAAATACATGTGTTATGTTAAATTCGACCTGGCAATCATATTCCTGTAGTTGCAGGAGCTACTTCTCTATTCAGGGTTGAGGTTTTGAAGCTGATCCTTGGAACAGAGGCAATAGTGATTTGTGGTCCATAGAGACTACAAAGGGCTGCTCATACACGTAGATGCGGAAATGACAGCAGGCCCGATGAATGGCTTTGGCTTCTTATTTGATTTGTGAGTAGCGTTTTTCTGTTTCCTTAAGGGACCGACTGGCATAGCCTATGGAGCCCAGTTGTCATCTTTTTGTTGTTACATCAGCATAGCAAAAAACAAAACAGGTAGGGTCTGAGGGCAGTTTTAAGACCTACAAGGATTCCTAAGCCCCCTTCCTAAATATTTCAAAATACAAAAGGGATCCGAGGTCTAATATGCAACTCTTGATATCAATTCAAGAAAGTTGACTAATAGCAAATTTACGCCAATAGTGAAATAGTATAGGTAAGCATGTGAGAGAGCGATACAAAAAATAGAAGACAACAGAAGATGAAGCAAAAAAGCTTGATCAAAGGATAATCAGCATCCCATCATTACACTCTGAAAGTGCCCAGTGTCATCATCTGGGGTACCAAACAACTCTTCTCAGAGACCACATATCGTATCGAGGCCATATGAATGAGTTGTATCCTCTTATCAAGAAACATCCAGAAAAAGAGGGAAAATAGAAGACTATTGAGAGTGCAATGAAATAAACAAATATTTTTTGTATTTTACCAGTGTTCATAAAACAGAATACACAATTGACTTGCACTAGATGTATGTCTTTCTGAACTGTGCCCCATCAATCGTATTTCTATCTAAAAACAGTGTGAGAACAAAAAAAGAAGAAGGAAAAGAGGCAGGTAACCAACGTTTGCTGCCCACTATTTGGTCGACATGTTTCAGCCTTCAGGAAGACTCTCCCTGGCTTTCTTCAGGACCTCATGATCAAAGTCCCTGATATGGACTTTGGAAAAGAAAATGGGTTACTACTATACCCTCGTTTAAGTTGTCCAATTCCTCAATGTGATTGCTGATGTTAACTGACATCTAAAGAACAAGAAAATCAACAAAACAATAAATTACATTAGGAAGTGAAAACATACAAGTAATCACATGAGATATTTTGCTTCAAAATGTCTGTATCTTCATTCTTCTCTAAACCGCCTAAAAAAGAAGAATCATGCTTACCAAACAACATCTGAGGAAAAAGCCCCACCTCACTCGGCACCAGCTCAAGTCAAGGAAGAGGCCCCGCTCTGCAAGTAAACGTGAGCCAATAAATCAACCGGTCTCAAAACCTAAAGAACGGTACATTTCTCAAAATTAAAGAAGGATTATCAATGCTTGGCAACGTCCCACATTCTTATTAATGATCGTGACCGGGACGTGTCAGCCATGTTACCATTTGGCATCTATTAAAACAACTTAGCTAGGTTTGGCATAAAGATACTTGAGCAAAGCCGCATCCAATATGACAGAAGCGGACTAGTCCACAAAAAATATATTCAAGGCAGGGGCTATTCATGATTAGATAACTCCTAAACTAAATGGATCAAGGTAAAGTACTTGAGAGCATAGGCATTTAAGCGAATATCTGCACTATCAAAATATGACATGCAAATTGCGAGCTGATTTCTAAATACAAAAAACTAACTCGTGAGCCGTACCTGTCCGTCGGTACCTCCGGCTGGGACTTGTGCTGGGATGGAGGTAACTGACGTGACCGGATCGGCTGTTTTTATGTCGAGTGGAAAAACTCAGCTGTCTACCATCAGCGAAGCTCGCCGATCGAGTTTCTGGCGCGCTGAATATGACGTGTTGGAAAACTTCAATAGAACTACAAAAAGAGCTCTCGATAGCTGGTAATTGTAGTTTGAAACTGAAGCTGTGTCTTTTTCAATAGACGAACTCGAAACAACTTTATTGTGACATACAACAAAATTCGGTATGCGTTAACTTCTGAGTTACGCTTATTGCTACACTGTAACAAATGGTGTGGAAACCTATTGAGAAATTAATTATTAATGTTAATTCACAGTGGGGATATACGATTTAGTGGAAATGCATTTTGAAAAGGCACATGTGTTATGTGGAGTTATGTGTGCAGAAATAGAGACGAACATCTAAACTCGAGAGCAGGAAGAAATTTCTCTAATCATGAAAATTTCAAAGTGTCTAGTATTGATGTAATCGGTACTTGAGTTTAACGTGGGCCAGACACTATAATTTATTCAGATCACATTTACGTCAGCACATTATTTTGTATTTTTCATTTTCTACTTAGCGACATCCATGGTATCGCGTCGTTAAGACCCAGGACATCGCTGGACAATTTGAAAACCCATCGTTGTTCGCGTAGGAACAAGAAATTGGACACATCGCTCACATGTGATGGAATATAAGGTTTTTCAAGTACAGTCCAATTAAAATCACCCGCATCATGACCTTTTTCTACAAAGTGTTTAGTCAGTTTCGTGATGGTTTTTTTACATCTGAATGTGCTCTTGTGTTCCTGCATCCGTAGTTTTACTTTTCTCGTTGTCATACCCACGTATTGTAACGAACATGGACATGTGATAAGGTACACAAGGTTTTCACTGTTGCAGTTTGTAAAACTTTTTTGTACCCAAGGTTTGGTGGTACCAATGTTTACAGTTTTGGATGCTTGGGTTTGTGGGCAAACGGCACAGGTGCCGCATGGGTAATGGCCCTGAACTGGAGGTAAACCCCATAAGGTGGTGTCTGAAACTTGTTTCTGATCCCGAGGGCGAGTATGGACCAGTACATCTTTCAGATTAGTGCTTCTTTTCAAAGAAAACAGAGGGAGAGGTATCTTGTCAGAATCGCTGTTAAGAATTCGCCAGTGTTTACGAACACTTTTTTGGATCATGTTTGTTAAAGTGCAGAAGGTAGTAACACACGTTAACCGCTCAAGTGGAGATTTTTCCACCGGGGGTTCTAAAAGAGCATCCCGGTTGTTGTTGGATGCTCTTTTATACGCTTTTTTAATCAGTTTCTTAGGGTACTCCTTCTCAAGAAGTTGCTGTTTCAGATTTGCAGAATGTGTTTCAAATTTCTCACGGGTAGAACAATTCCTCCTAATACGGAGAAATTGCCCGTAGGGCAGGTTTTCACGGAGAGATTTAGGGTGTTGGCTGTCAAAACGGAGTAGTGAATTTCGTGCCATAGGTTTTCGGTACAGTTCGCTTTGTAGACCCGTGGGAGTGACAAAAATAGACAGGTCTAAAAAAGTAATCCTGTCTTTGCCTACTTCCACTGTAGATCTCAGGAATTCATTTCTAGTGTTGAGCCACTCTTTGAATGCAATGATAGACTCCAAACTCCCGCGCCACACTGTTAAAACATCATCGATATACCGCTTCCAGAAGCGGATCGATGTGAAAAACGGATTGGAAGTGGTCAAAATGTGCTGTTGCTCAAAAGTGTGGACGTAGAGATTCGCCAAGCTCGGCGCAAAAATACTCCCCATACTGGTCCCGGAGGTCTGAAGGTAGATAGTTTCCTCGTATTTGAAAAACTTTTCTTTCATAGCCAATTGGGCCAGGGACATTATGAATGGGACTGGTGTTATAGAGTCTAAGGTAGCTTTAACCAAGATGTCATTAATGGTATCTAGAGTTTCATCTTGCGGTATTGACGTGTAAAGAGACTCAACGTCAAAGGACACTAAATAGTCAAGGTTTTGATCAAAATCAATCTCAGGTAGTAATCGCAAGACATCTTTCGTGTCCTGTAGAAATGTCGGCATGGTCTTCACTATGGGCCGTAGAAAATGGTCTACAAAAGTAGAGAGGGGCTCCAAAAGTGACCCGATACATGATATTATAGGTCTACCTGGGGGTGGTCTGTGTGGCTTATGTATTTTAGGCAAACAGTAAAAATACGGCATCACTGGATGATTGGTGTGCAAAAAAGCCCCTTCTTGTGTAGTCACTTTTGGAGCCCCTCTCTACTTTTGTAGACCATTTTCTACGGCCCAAAGTGAAGACCATGCCGACATTTCTACAGGACACGAAAGATGTCTTGCGATTACTACCTGAGATTGATTTTGATCAAAACCTTGACTATTTAGTGTCCTTTGACGTTGAGTCTCTTTACACGTCAATACCGCAAGATGAAACTCTAGATACCATTAATGACATCTTGGTTAAAGCTACCTTAGACTCTATAACACCAGTCCCATTCATAATGTCCCTGGCCCAATTGGCTATGAAAGAAAAAATTTTCAAATACGAGGAAACTATCTACCTTCAGACCTCCGGGACCAGTATGGGGAGTATTTTTGCGCCGAGCTTGGCGAATCTCTACGTCCACACTTTTGAGCAACAGCACATTTTGACCACTTCCAATCCGTTTTTCACATCGATCCGCTTCTGGAAGCGGTATATCGATGATGTTTTAACAGTGTGGCGCGGGAGTTTGGAGTCTATCATTGCATTCAAAGAGTGGCTCAACACTAGAAATGAATTCCTGAGATCTACAGTGGAAGTAGGCAAAGACAGGATTACTTTTTTAGACCTGTCTATTTTTGTCACTCCCACGGGTCTACAAAGCGAACTGTACCGAAAACCTATGGCACGAAATTCACTACTCCGTTTTGACAGCCAACACCCTAAATCTCTCCGTGAAAACCTGCCCTACGGGCAATTTCTCCGTATTAGGAGGAATTGTTCTACCCGTGAGAAATTTGAAACACATTCTGCAAATCTGAAACAGCAACTTCTTGAGAAGGAGTACCCTAAGAAACTGATTAAAAAAGCGTATAAAAGAGCATCCAACAACAACCGGGATGCTCTTTTAGAACCCCCGGTGGAAAAATCTCCACTTGAGCGGTTAACGTGTGTTACTACCTTCTGCACTTTAACAAACATGATCCAAAAAAGTGTTCGTAAACACTGGCGAATTCTTAACAGCGATTCTGACAAGATACCTCTCCCTCTGTTTTCTTTGAAAAGAAGCACTAATCTGAAAGATGTACTGGTCCATACTCGCCCTCGGGATCAGAAACAAGTTTCAGACACCACCTTATGGGGTTTACCTCCAGTTCAGGGCCATTACCCATGCGGCACCTGTGCCGTTTGCCCACAAACCCAAGCATCCAAAACTGTAAACATTGGTACCACCAAACCTTGGGTACAAAAAAGTTTTACAAACTGCAACAGTGAAAACCTTGTGTACCTTATCACATGTCCATGTTCGTTACAATACGTGGGTATGACAACGAGAAAAGTAAAACTACGGATGCAGGAACACAAGAGCACATTCAGATGTAAAAAAACCATCACGAAACTGACTAAACACTTTGTAGAAAAAGGTCATGATGCGGGTGATTTTAATTGGACTGTACTTGAAAAACCTTATATTCCATCACATGTGAGCGATGTGTCCAATTTCTTGTTCCTACGCGAACAACGATGGGTTTTCAAATTGTCCAGCGATGTCCTGGGTCTTAACGACGCGATACCATGGATGTCGCTAAGTAGAAAATGAAAAATACAAAATAATGTGCTGACGTAAATGTGATCTGAATAAATTATAGTGTCTGGCCCACGTTAAACTCAAGTACCGATTACATCAATACTAGACACTTTGAAATTTTCATGATTAGAGAAATTTCTTCCTGCTCTCGAGTTTAGATGTTCGTCTCTATTTCTGCACACATAACTCCACATAACACATGTGCCTTTTCAAAATGCATTTCCACTAAATCGTATATCCCCACTGTGAATTAACATTAATAATTAATTTCTCAATAGGTTTCCACACCATTTGTTACAGTGTAGCAATAAGCGTAACTCAGAAGTTAACGCATACCGAATTTTGTTGTATGTCACAATAAAGTTGTTTCGAGTTCGTCTATTGAAAAAGACACAGCTTCAGTTTCAAACTACAATTACCAGCTATCGAGAGCTCTTTTTGTAGTTCTATTGAAGTTTTCCAACACGTCATATTCAGCGCGCCAGAAACTCGATCGGCGAGCTTCGCTGATGGTAGACAGCTGAGTTTTTCCACTCGACATAAAAACAGCCGATCCGGTCACGTCAGTTACCTCCATCCCAGCACAAGTCCCAGCCGGAGGTACCGACGGACAGGTACGGCTCACGAGTTAGTTTTTTGTATTTAGAAATCAGCTCGCAATTTGCATGTCATATTTTGATAGTGCAGATATTCGCTTAAATGCCTATGCTCTCAAGTACTTTACCTTGATCCATTTAGTTTAGGAGTTATCTAATCATGAATAGCCCCTGCCTTGAATATATTTTTTGTGGACTAGTCCGCTTCTGTCATATTGGATGCGGCTTTGCTCAAGTATCTTTATGCCAAACCTAGCTAAGTTGTTTTAATAGATGCCAAATGGTAACATGGCTGACACGTCCCGGTCACGATCATTAATAAGAATGTGGGACGTTGCCAAGCATTGATAATCCTTCTTTAATTTTGAGAAATGTACCGTTCTTTAGGTTTTGAGACCGGTTGATTTATTGGCTCACGTTTACTTGCAGAGCGGGGCCTCTTCCTTGACTTGAGCTGGTGCCGAGTGAGGTGGGGCTTTTTCCTCAGATGTTGTTTGGTAAGCATGATTCTTCTTTTTTAGGCGGTTTAGAGAAGAATGAAGATACAGACATTTTGAAGCAAAATATCTCATGTGATTACTTGTATGTTTTCACTTCCTAATGTAATTTATTGTTTTGTTGATTTTCTTGTTCTTTAGATGTCAGTTAACATCAGCAATCACATTGAGGAATTGGACAACTTAAACGAGGGTATAGTAGTAACCCATTTTCTTTTCCAAAGTCCATATCAGGGACTTTGATCATGAGGTCCTGAAGAAAGCCAGGGAGAGTCTTCCTGAAGGCTGAAACATGTCGACCAAATAGTGGGCAGCAAACGTTGGTTACCTGCCTCTTTTCCTTCTTCTTTTTTTGTTCTCACACTGTTTTTAGATAGAAATACGATTGATGGGGCACAGTTCAGAAAGACATACATCTAGTGCAAGTCAATTGTGTATTCTGTTTTATGAACACTGGTAAAATACAAAAAATATTTGTTTATTTCATTGCACTCTCAATAGTCTTCTATTTTCCCTCTTTTTCTGGATGTTTCTTGATAAGAGGATACAACTCATTCATATGGCCTCGATACGATATGTGGTCTCTGAGAAGAGTTGTTTGGTACCCCAGATGATGACACTGGGCACTTTCAGAGTGTAATGATGGGATGCTGATTATCCTTTGATCAAGCTTTTTTGCTTCATCTTCTGTTGTCTTCTATTTTTTGTATCGCTCTCTCACATGCTTACCTATACTATTTCACTATTGGCGTAAATTTGCTATTAGTCAACTTTCTTGAATTGATATCAAGAGTTGCATATTAGACCTCGGATCCCTTTTGTATTTTGAAACATCAGCATAGCACCCAGGCAGTAAGGGCTGGCAACCACGCTACATTGGTGGCCTTCTTTGGATCAAAATACACTAGGGTTGTGCTTGCTTACAATGCTTTCTTAGTTTGTCTGAAGGCTGTCTCGTGCTTGTAGGAAGGTGGAATCTGACTAATGGTTGCCCCCAACTTTTTGCCTGGTATTTGAGTGGTTTTTGACTAGTCTGGCTGGGATCCTGCTATCCAGGACCCCAGCCTATCTGCTTTCTCCCTAAAACTGATGTGAAGTACCCTAGGTACAAACCAATTGGATGCTGAGGATGCCCTGACAGTCCCTTGTAGATGGTACCCTAGGTACCCAGGGCATGGGTCCCTCAGTAGGCCTACCAGGGCTGCAGCACTTATTGTGCCACCCTGGGACAGCCATACAAACTGACACCACCAGACCACTACTGTAGTCTGGGTAAGGTGGTGCTAGCACCCCTTACAGGGATATAGGTACCCTATATCCCACCCCATTACAACACATATACTCTCATTGGTCACCCCTATGGCAGGCCTTGGTAATCCTACAAGGCAGGGTGCTGAGGTATGTGTGAGGGGGGACCCCTACGTGAGTAGGACCTACCTGCAACCTTCGTAAAATCATTGCTGGGTTGTCTGTAGTGTAGCCATACCATATACTCTTAACCGCATTATAAGTCTATCGCGATAATGCGATAACTTGGCAATGGCTACACAGAACCATATTGTGTTTGGTGTCAAACATGTAGGAATCATACCCCCAGTGCAGCCATGGGCATGAGGGTACGATTCCCCCCTGCTAGAGGGGCGATATGGGAAAAGCGGTAGAATTTGGACACCAATTTAAAAGTGCACAAGTAACACAAAATGGCTACTGCCCGCCACCTACACGACCCTGGCTGGCTGTTGCTGGGGAAAACCCAGCCTCGCCAGCCGGGCAATAGGGCTCCTGTGGCAGGGAGGTGCTAGCATCTCCCCAGACAGGATAATGTGGATTGGAACAGGGTGGGTGCACCAAATGTCCTTTCAGAGTTGCACGTAGGCAGCTGCAGAGCCCTCATTCTGCATACACCGCTTGGAACCGGTTCAGGGGCATCCTGCCCCTCGCCCAGGCGGGAAACACACAAAGGGGGGAGGGTGTAGCCACCCTTTCCCGCCTCACCTCTCATTGGTGGACACTACTATGGACACTCCCCTAATCTGGGGGATAAAGGTGAATAACGTGGCCCCGGAGCCTCAGATTAATCTTGAACTTTACAGTCTTGACCTTCGACTTGCTGCTGCCCAGCTGACGGAAGAAATCTCCCTTGGGATAAAGGAGTTATCCCCCTGCTTGGCAGGCACCTGAAACACTGCAAGTGACCCGGTTGGAACCTCGCTGCTCCTACGGACTTCGACGACTTCCAGCACCCTTGAGGTGGGTTTCCAGCGCATCCCAGAGGCCAGTGAGTGTGCTCAACGAGTTTGGGCACCGTGGACCGCGTGGGTGCCGAGATCCCCAATACCCCAGGACACCGGCCACCTCTTGTGCAGCACACGACCCTGACCAGTGGGGAAGTTGTGCTTTGGCCCGTTTACGAGCCAACCACTCTACAGCAATTGTGCCAAAGACCAGCGCCCTAGCCCCCTCCGGTGGCCCGTGGGTGCCCTTTTACGCACTCCAAATTGCCACCTCCCGCGGTCCCTTGTCTCTCGACTTGTGGGCCCCAGCGGAGGTCTATTTCAACAATCAAGAGTTCCCCTGGTTGCTCCAGGCCTGCTCTACAGTCTCTCCAAAGGAGACCTCTCCCAGACCTCGTGGGTCTGTACTGTAGCAGATTTGTTCATCTTGCGTGGGTTGCGGTTGCCAAGGCTTAGTGGATCCAATCCGGACACTAACACCGCAGCGACCCTCGTCCGTCGTGGGACAGTCGCCCTCCAGAAGCTGGCCTTCCTTGAAGCCTCCCAGAGCCCGTGGCTGCAGATCCAAGCTACACCACTCCCCACCTGAAGCACCCGACATCGAAGGGCTCTTTGCTTTGAGCCTCCTGGTCACTTTGCCGTGACCCAGACTCTATCCCCTCTGCTTTCAGGTTCTTCTCTACAATCTTCACATCTTTGATCTTCACGGCATCATCGACGCTTTTGGCTAGCAGCACTTTTGAACATTTTCCTATAGAAATCAGCCCGCGACCCGACATCAAAAACGACCTATGCACCCGGCTTCCCTGGGGCAGGTAACAGTGGTACCTTGGTACTCTCGTGGTAGTGGGCTCCTCAAAAGCTTAAGTCTAAAGTTTTAACTTTGTACTCCTGCTAGAAGTGACTTTAATCTGTGTAATTTCAACCGCGACATTCTCCATAGGCTATAATAGAGATCCCGATAGCAGCTATTTCCACTGCACGTGCCTCCCGTGGGTCCCCTTCCTCACACCTGGGGTGGATTCTTAAGGGGCCAGCGATCCTAATGCCCTAAGCATTGTCTGTAGAATTGTCGTGGTTCTTATACCACTTTTTTGATATATGGTTTGGTCCCCCCCTGGGGCCCTGTGATTCCTGTGCTATTTATTGTGTTTATAAATGCGTGTTTGAATTGTAACTTTGCCACAGCTTCATAAAGAGACTGTGGGATTCTGTCTAGAATAAATACATATATTTTATATATATACACCTGTGTGGGCTACTCTTTCATTTGGTTATTCAAGAGGTTATCTATGGTAAAACAATAAGCTTAACACTCCTTCAAGACTTAGCCTGAAGGCTGCTCTCCACAGCTACCACTAGGATAGCTTTATTTAAAGGTTGTCTTAAACCTATCATCAATAAGAGTCAAATTGGACTGGTGCAAGGTGTCCCTATAACTAGGAGACAGCATATGCCAGGCCAACTTCTCACAGCGCTCTTCTCCCTATTGCCAGGTTGTGGTAATTTTTGTCAGTTCTCGCAGTGGTCGTGTAAGGCCGGTGAGGTTCGGGATAATCTTCCACAGCAGTTCACCATGCCCAGAAAACATCATACCTCCGATATATTGCATGGTGCAGGAGCTTCCTGGACTTCTCGTACCTTCTTGGGATCCGGCACCACCCCTCACTCAGAGAAGGTGTACCCGAAGAAACTGATTTCCTCTTCAGACATTTGCACTTGTCTTTGTGCAACGTTAGACCGGCATCTCGTATTCTCTGTAGTACTCCACATATGTATACATGGTGTTCTTTCAGTGATTTGGCATAGACAAGGATGTCATCACTGACATTTATGACCCCGGGTAACCATTTGGCATCTCTCTGATCATATTCTGAAAGACTTCTGTTGCACTGGATATGCCGAAATTGAGGCGGCGGTAGCCGGAAGAATTGGGGTGAAGTGGTAGTTGGTGATATCTCGATCTGTGATCCACCTTTGAAAACCACTTAGCGCACCCAGTATGTCATCGATCGTTGGGGTTAAATGCCTCTCCCACTTAATAGCAATGTTGGGGAGCCTCATTTCCACACATATGCGAACCTGTCCTGGTTGCTTAGGCTTCTTGGCAATCACAATGGGAGATACCCATGCAGTGGGCGCTGTAACCTTTTCTATGATGACGGCTTTCTCCAGCTGTTCCAGCTCTTCCTCTGCCTTCGGCCTTTGTGGGAATGCGATGTATCAGTGTTGCAGGGCAACTGGTTGGATGGATTTGTCTATCTGCAATTTGACTTCTTTGTTTTTGAGGCATCCAATTCCTTTAAAAACAGAGCCAAAGTCTTCGAGCAATGTTATTAGCTCTTCCTCCTGTACATCTAGCGCAAAGGATATCAGCCCTTGTGCCTCTGCGGTGACACCGCTTACCAGCATACTGTGTCCTTCCTCAGCAACATAGACCGTTGTGGCTGTGTTCTTGCCCCGATTGGTTAACGTTGAGTTGAAATATCCCATGAGGGGGATAGTTGCTTTCTGTCCATATGCGAAAACTTTGATCTTCACCTTGTCAAGTGAAGGGCGGTTATTCATGGCTTGCTTTGTGTGCACAGACATTAGCTCAATTTGAGGCTCTTGTGTCTATGTTGGCAGTGACTTGTTGAGCGCTGATGGTGATCTGACACTTAAGGAGGTGGCAGAGAGTGGATGGGTGCCCCCATGGCAAGACGTAGTGTACTGAGTACTCTTCATTATCATCCATGTCTTCCTTGCCATCTGGCACGTTGGATACCACTTGAGCCGTCTCCTTCTTTACCTTGGATGATCTACACACCTTCACAAAGTGGTTGTATTTCCCACATGCTGCACATCTTTTACCTTTCGCCGGACAGTCGCTCATTTTGTGTGGAGATCCTCCGCAGTGTCCACATTCTCTTTTCCTTTCTGGGAATAGTTTGGTGGCAGTTGACGTTGGTCGTGACTTGGTCATGTTGACTTGTTCTGTTTTGATAGGACGATTGAGTGCTGCCTCCATGTATGAGGCGCTAACTCTTTGAACCTCCCTACCATCAGAATATCTTGCAGGCACTTTCCTGATTCATGAAGAATTGTCTCTAAGTTTTGCAGAGTAACACTTGTGTATAATCTTAGAACAAATTTCTTCCTGCTCATCCTGGAAAGTGTAGAGGGATTCCTCAGCTTCTTGGCGTGCCTACCGGAAGGCAAATCGCTGATAATCTCTATTGGTCATGGGCTCAAAGTGACCATTGAGAGCACTCAGCAGCAATTGATATGTCTTTGGCGTTGCTTTTACCAATGTTTTGTAAATTCTGTGGACATCCTTCCCTCCCAGATGTAGTAGCAGAGCTCTCCGTCTCTCTGTAGATATTCCTGCACCTTTAAGATAATCCTTCACTTGGGAGTTAGCGTAGACAGCGCACCATCCACTACGAATTACTCAATGGCTTGGATAGCTGACATCACTGGTGATGGGTGTAGCCTTACCCCTTTTGGGACACCTCACGGCAGGAACGGTGCCTCAGTCTTGTGTTGTTGAGGACAACTGCCAGGCCAAGAGAATGAGCTGACCATGGGTGTGGAAGATGCAGTGCGTAGTCCTCGAATACACCAGGGCTCTGTGGCCAAAGGTCCAGTAGTGATCCCTCTTTTCTCAGTGGTTTGCAGCAATAAGGTCCTGAAACTATGCCTAGCAGGCAGTGTGTGGTGCACTGTTTATTTCCCTATCTTCTGGTTGTGTTTTTTTGTTGTTGTTTTTTTGTATAAGATGCAGGTCGTGCTGCAGGGAAGTCCCACGCGGTGCTGCAGGAGTCGAGTGTTGTGGCGTGACAGTAGGGTGCAGCAGCAGAGCCTCCCAGCCCCACAATGCCCTGTATGCAGCACCGCAGCCACCGTGTGAATTCACGGGGTGGAGCTGCGGGTACAGAAGGTCGAGAGGCTAGAGCAGAAGACCGGGCAGCGGGATGAGTGAGCCCGCAGTGGTAAGCCTGTGACTATCAGTGGGTGCAGAGGCAGCACACTACCTTTCTTGAAGCTGCGACGGAGGCTGACAGTACTTGGACGCAGGCAACATGCACAAGCTGCACTTTCTCGGTCATCGGTGGACCAAATGTTCTGCCGCTGATGAGGTCGGCCTTAGGGTCAGTGGCCCCCCTCATCGCCAGTGTAGCGACACTATAAAGAGAATGACACCACACCGTAGACATACTCGGATCACTGCCTAGCATCCCCCACCCACTTTATTTATACAGTCACCCGGCATCCGGCAGGACTAACCCATTGTGCTTACACACACAGGTGAAATCTAATCAACCACCCCACCAATGTGGTGGGGGTGGTACATTACAGGGGGTTCATCAACGATGACCACTTTAATGCGAGGACTGCCACTCTCACTTTCGCCCCTGAGTTGTCATCTTTTATCAATTCACCCTGCACCATTTTCACTGCAATATACTTTTGTTTTTTTTGTAAACAAATTTTATTAGTCAAATATACAATCAGCGGAGCTCTGTACCCCAGAGGCATCCGTAGCATCCATGAACCAAATCCTGACTTTGACCGTTTTCCCAGATAATAACAACGGAAGAATACAGAAGGGCCATGCATATGAAATAAAGCCCAATTGAACAAACCCCCCCCCGAACCCCACCCACCACCCCGCACCCCATCGCACAACCAGCCCAGCAACATCAGCAGGTATGATCGGATCTGCAGCTCTGCTCTCGCCATGAAACATGTCCAATCGACACCATGCCACCCAACGCGCGTTTGTTACATGCCCCCCCCAGACAAGAGAGGAAGATACCGCAAGCCTTTTAAAGTCTTATTCTGGAGTGGGTTCTAAATCCAATCCCCTGTAGTCTGCCCAGCGCTTCCAGATTTTATAATGTTTGCGCGGGCAACCTCGTGCTAGAAAAATGGGGGCTTCCAGGCCCATACAGAAATCCAATCCTGCCTTCCACACTGAAACGGAGGGTGCGGCCGTCGCCTTCCAAGCCCTTGCAATGTCACGTTTGGCAATGGTGAAACCCAGGAGCATCAAATGGCGCTTGTAAGCATTGCCCCCTATATCATCCATGACGTGCAGTAGTACTAATTTAGGAGACCGGGGGAGATCCCAGCCCAGGACTTCCGAGAGGCACGCCAGAACACCCCGCCAAAACCTAGACAACGCGGTACATTCCCATATGGTATGCAGTAAAGTCCCCTCATCGTGTACGCAGCGAAGGCAATTCGGGGACGCCACCAGACCCGCCCTATACAGTCTGACCCTAGTAAAATACACTCTATGCAGGTATTTAAACTGAATTAGGCGAAGGCTCACAGCAATAGCCGCTCCGCGTGGGGAGGCCTAAGCCTCCACCCAATCCTCCTCCTCAAGTGTGCCCACATCCTCCTCCCATGCCGCCCGAAGACACTGCAATGATGGGGAGCAGTGCATTACTAGGGACTGATAAATCCTCGATATCTTATGGTCACGCAGGTACCCCATGAAAATTTTCGCCTCCACCGGACTGAAGTCAGCCAACTCCTCCAGACCCACCCAACTAGGAGAAAGAGCATGTCGGAACTGCAAGTATTTAATAAATTGTGTACGCGGCATGTAAAATTCCTTTTGCAAGTCCTGAAACGACTTCAGGATAAGTCCTCTCATGACATCGCCCAGGGTAGAGATCCCAATCACATCCCAGTCATGGAAGCCCGGCAAAGCCGCCAACTGCGGCAGGCGCCCATTCTGCCAAAGCGGCGTCTCACACGTCTGGCTATTCCACCAGCCCATCCTCCGCAACGCCTGTCTCCAGACCTGAAACACTCATTGCGTCATATTCTGCAAGGAGGCGCAGAATAAAGAAGCATGTGTAGGGAGTGGTCTCCCATCAAACGGCGCTCCAAGGCATACGCCGGATCCGACCTGTCTCCATACCACCATTCGTTAAGAACCAACAAATGTGAGGCCAAATAATACGAGAGAATTTCCAAAGTCGCATTCCCCCACAGTACGTGGATTTAAAGCAGGTGCGGAGAGCCACCCTAACAACACCACCGCTCCAGAGGAATCGACTCAGGGCCGCATTGACCTGACGGAACCAACTCGGGGGGACGGGATATGGATGGTTTTGCAGCTGATACAGCAAGCGAGGAAGAGAGACCATCTTGAATATGGCCGACCGGCCGTATATGGATAGGGGCATGTGGGACCAAACCCGGAGATCCTCACGCACCCTGTTCCACACCGGCACCAGGTTCCTCTCCCAGGAGACCAACCTCACGTCAGAAAAAAACACACCCAAGTACTTCAGCCCCCCACGCGCCACCTGCACCGCGGAAGCCCATGCACCCGGGTCGACCCCCCCACCCAGGACCCACAACGTAGATTTACGCTCATTCATATATAAACCTGTAGTCTCCCCAAACACCTGCATAATGCGCAGCAACCGCGGGCCAGTCCTATCCAGTTGAGTAAGAAAGAATAGTACATCGTCCGCGTAGAGGGCGATGCGATCTGACAGTCCGTTTGCCCATTCAAACCCTGAAACCTGTGCATCAATACGAACCCACGCAGCTAGGGGCTCCATTGCTAGGGCAAACAGATATGGTGACAGGAGGCACCCCTGCCTGGTGCCCCGACCAATGGAAAAGACCGAGGAGACCGAACCCGCCACACGTACTGACGCGGTTATGTCCGTATACATTAGCGTGAAGTAGGAGAGAAAACGAGGCCCTAAATTCAACCGTCGTAGGAGGGCGAATAGATATTCCCGGATGAATGAATCGAAAGCTCGATCCATATCCGCAAGCAATAGGGCCGCTCGCACCCCCAATCTCTCAGCTGCAGCTATCACCGCATGAGCTCTGCGAATATTGTGACGGGTCGCCCGCTGAGGCATGAACCCCGCCTGGTCCGGATGGACAATAGTCAAGATGTGGGGACGAAGACGGTTAGCAAGCGCCTTGGCCAGAACCTTAGCCTCGACGTTGAGAAGAGAGATGGGACGGTAAGATGCATGATGTTCCGGGGGCCTGCCAGGCTTGTGAAAAACCACCACCTCAGCATGTCGCCAATCTCTGGGCAAGCAGCCAGTCTCCCTCGCCTCCTCCACAACCCTGCAATAATGAGGACCCAACTGCCGGTAGTACCGTTTGAAGAATTCATTCGGGAATCCATTAGGACCCGGCGCCTTACCGGGCAGCAGCTCCTGAAGAGCCGAGTTCAGCTCGTCGTCCGAGAATGGGCGATCCAGGTCGACACTTACCTCATCCGCCAGAGCCCTGGGCGGGAGATCGTCCAAAAATCGGGCAATAACCTCTGCCGATAGACATTCACGGGGAGCGTAGAGGTCCGCATAATAGACCGCAAAACTCTCTGCGATGGCCGACGGATCCGACATCGGTTGGCCGTCGGGACCGACCACACCCGGGAGGACCAGGGAGCCCGTCGCCCCCTGACACAATCTATGCAAAAGCTTGCTCGACATGTCCCCCCACTGGTATATCCTGCTGCGGGTTGCCAGCCACGCCTGTCTGGCCTCCCCCAGCAAAAGAGACGAATAATCCTGTTGTGCCAACAACAGCTGACGGCGGACCACCCTCCCTCCTCCCTCGTCCCCGCTGCGTGCTTCTAGGTCCAATATCTTTGCTTCTGCCCGAATAAGAGATTCCATGCGGGCCCTACGAGCCGCCACACAGAAGGAAATATCCACCCCCCGTAGTGTGGGCTTCATCGCCTCCCACAAGGATGCCGCCGCCGAAACCGTACCTACATTCAGCGACAAATTGCGGTCTATAGCTTCGCCCATGTGCTCCCTATACTCTTTCTTTTGGATGCAATATACTTTTTGAGAGGGGATATACTGCAAGTCCCTTTCATATATCAAGCCACGGCTGTGACCACGGTTCTCTTCTTGGCCATTATTTGAAGGGGTTTGTTGTCATATTGAGCGTCTGTTTTCTTCTTTTCTTCTTGTTTGTCAAGAACCTAATCTCCTACGTTGAGATCTAACTCTTGAGCCCTTCTATGGGTGTTGCCATATCTCTTCATCCTGTCCTTTTGCTGCTTATCTTTACTGTCATGTTCTTTCCGCTCTCCGGATTGAGTCAAACCCTTCTCGTTTCTCCTGGGAATCCTCATATGTGCCTCTCTCCCTAACATGATGGTTGCTTGACATTTTCCAGTTGTGTTAGGAGGTGTATTACGGTACGCTTCCAGTACCTCATTTACGGCTATTTGCTCTCTGTCGTGTCTGGCTTGTTGAACGGTGCTCTTCAGGGTGGTCATGAAACACTACACTATCCCATTAGACTGGGGTCACAGCAGGGGGATCATGCAGTGTTTGAAGTTCAAGTGGGATGCAAATGTCACAAATTCCTACCAGTTTCGGAAGGCCCATTGTCGGCCTTGACTACTTCCAGTATTCCCCAAAGTGTGATAATGTTAATGATGTGCGGTCCTGGATGTCTCTCCTTCTTGATCGTCATGTTGGGCAGCCTCATACCTACACATCAGCCTACTTTCCCATCTGTTTTTCACTTTGGTACCACTGCCACTGGGGATATGGGAGGTGTCAGTGCCTTGGATCTTTCAATATTGTCAGTACCGAAGATCATGATCAACCGCTCTCTTTACGTAGAATGGCTATGCCTGTAGTGCTGTGCTACTGATTTCACCAACTCATCAATGTGCAGTTGGACTTGAAAGTTCACCATTTCTGCTAGGCTGGTGAACAGCTTTGGATATTTGTTCCCGAATGGGGGCGTGTGTTCCACCTTTTATAGGATGACCACCAGTTTCAGTCGTTCTACTGTGTTAATACTTAGGAACCAGCCTACTGCGGTGGGTCCATCAATCATGTGAATATCAGCCTTGACTGACCAGTCTTGATATGAGAGCTTTGTTTTGATTGTCTTATACATGGCAGAGGATCTTAGGCTATGCTCGTATACACTCTCACGTCAGCTCAACGTATCCTTGGGAAAGGGTTCATCTTGGTGTATTTTGTGGCACAGATGTAGTTGAGCAATGCTCCACTGTCAAGGGCAAACTCGGCCTGATGATACCCCATTCGATGTGCAGCCGGGGGTATATCTCCTTTCTTTCTTGGTCTGACACCAAGAAAACATATTTGTCATTGTTGTGAGATTGGTGAGAGTATCTTAGGCGTGACTCTTGTAATGATGATCTATGCAATCTGGAAGTTGCTTGTGATATCGTGCAAAACCTTGAAGAGCTTGGGAACCCATTACTCTTGTCTCTCATAGCCCTTGAGTGACATCGGGATCTCAAATAGTTTCCTCTCTGCGTAATATCCTGTGATGATACCTTGCAAATCTTTCATAGTGATTTTCTTTTTCCCATTTTCTGCTTTCTTGGCTTCTGGCTATGCAGCTCCTGGCATGCAGATGTACGTTTCCACATCAGTAACACTCCTGTTTGTATTCCTGATGTTTTTCTGGGTTTCCCATTTTTCTCTGATACTCTCTAGATCTTAAACTTTTACGCTGATCTTGACCGCTTTTGTTGAATGTCTACGTTTGCAGATGACAGGCCTGCTCGTGTTTCTAAGCCTTTCCTGCCTGTATTTTTCTCGCTTGTTCTTCGATCTGGTCTTTGGCCTCTGTCAGCCCCTTGATGTCGTCTAATGAATAGCTCTTCTTCAGTAGTCATCGAGTAAGTGATTCAGATTGGCAACCTTTGATGGTCCAGAGACGGAGGGCACCATCATTATTAAATTTGTCTAAAAACGCAGTGTTGGACTGGAGGTTGCAGGAGAGTGATGAAATCCCCATGGCCTCTTCTTTTTACTGTGAGGTTAGATTGAAAATGTATCTATTGTACACAATACTCCACTTGTGTAGGAATTTCTTGTTAAGTGCTTCATGTACTTGTTGGTAGGTCATGGACAACTCAGGTGGCAATTCTTCGATTGGCTGATATCTTTGCCTGCTAGATTGTTTAATGATATTCACACTACAACACCCATTGTCTGCCCCTTTGACGCTAAGTGCTGCGTGAAAGAGGCATTATTTACAAGGCGTCATTAAGCCAAGTTAAGTGGCTTAACGCTGCTTTGTAAATAAGGCAAAGGGGCTATAGCCACCAGAATGTCACAAGTGACATTCTGATTGCAATAGGCCCTTGTAAATATGCCCCTTTATGTAATATCATATTTCCTTTGCTCAGCCATAATCAGATTTCAGGCCTTCCCACCCCCATGCCCCCCCCTGCCTCCCACTGGGCCAAGTTAAATACTTTGCTGTCCGGCAGGAAAATAAAGGCCTACCCATAAAATGAAGCCCTTAACAGTGCTTGACCGAGTTCCTTGGAAGGGGTGGGGAGGAAATCTGCATGTGTTACAGTGCACCTGGCTTTGGCAAGCCCACAAAAACAGAGGGAGAACACGAGACCTCTCACTCCAGAGGAGGGGGTTCCCCTTTGAAGTTGTGGTGTTGCAGGGATTCTGACCAAGAACAGAACTATGTGTAGGATTATGGGACCTTAGTGCGCAGGGACTGAGTCATCGTACCACCTTAGTGCCCATGAGCCCAGGACCGACTAGCAATAGTTTCTCACTTGCCCTCCTACTCAAGTGATTAGACACCCCAGAACACAACACTCCTGAATCTCTCAAGACTTGTGGTTGCAAGACACGCCCTTTCGCTTGCATTCTTGTACCTGTCCACATAAGATATGACAGAGACACAAAAATGTTTAAAATATTTATTTTACCTAACGTGCTCTAACATGCCGAATACATGCCACAGGGAGAAGAAAAATGCATAATACAAATACAGTCAGCATAGCAGCTAGTCTATATATCTATCACAAAGGAGATCTCATTATGAAAAGACAATAGAGCCTAAATTCCCTCCCTGTACTAATGAGCAATATTATTATATATTAGAAGATCTCTGGGTGTTGTGTGCAGACCCCATACCTCAGCCTATAGATGAAAGTTCTACATCAAAGGTGCTGTCTCGCTATTCTCCCTGGAAAGTTCCCTCTCCAAGTGTGTGCTCTCTATGCATGTATTCCCATAATATCAAAGTACGAGTTCCAAACAACAGCTGCATTGGTATGTTTTGTCTAAGTGCTAGGGTCTGACCAGAACAGAATAATAAGGGACATTGTGTTTTGACCTTGCACACCATGTTCAGACTAAATCCCAGGAAGAGGCAGAAAGTGAACGCAGCAGACAGTTCTCATGTGGAAAGGACCAAGAAAGTCTTTGGAAAAATAAAGCCATGTAGTAACGAGTGCAAAGCCGCACACTTTCTGCAAAGCTCATGCTAAATTAGTGAAAACGACAATGTTCCAATGGGCCATGTGGCAGTGGTTGGAAGGGATGAGGCAGCTGTGTCAGCTGGGGTGGAGCCGAGGCTTCCAGGGAAGGATTTACCATATAGCACTTGAAATTGCCATCGTCAAATATCTCAGAATGCTGTGCAGGAGGGCTGGGGTAAAGTGGAGTGAGGATGTGCCACCCTAGGACTGGCCAAGGCGGTCTGGATTCTAGATCTTTCCACCCTCACTTAAAAACCCATGAACAAAGGAAAGATTATTGAGAAGATGCTGAACTTGGGAATGCAATTCTGGAATAGTGCATAGCTAGAAGGAGAAATCACCTGATCCCACTGAAAAGATGGACCGAAGGTCTTTGACCTCAGCTGACCCCTAGGACTAGGATTGGTCTCTCCAGGGTCCGTGGCGCGGACCACCTTATGCCTCCTGAGGAACAGTTTGGGAAATGGACCAGCTAGGGGACCCTGGATGTTCCCCTGAGACTTCTGTGAATTGGCCATTGACTCAGCTGGCACACAGATGCCCTGCAAGTAGCCAGGAGGCTGTGGGACCTGTGGAATGCTGAGGTGTGCTGCTTTTTGGCTGTAGAAAACACCCCAAGCAGAAGAGAGCAGCCAGAGCCCAGGCCAAAAACAGGTCTGGCTAAGGAAGCAGCAAAATCAGACTCCCCAACAAAAAGTAAGATTTGTAGACAGGAGGCCAGAAGAGTGATCTTGGTGGCAAGAGCTTGTCACACGCAGCAAAATGAAACTAAAATGATGTCATTCGGTCAGACGAGGCCTGAAAAGTCTCAGTGGCAAGTTTGGTCCGCTGGGGGGCAAGAGTAGGAAACAGAGCGCATATCGCTGTGCTGCAAAACATACAATTCCCCCTGGGTAGGGCCAAACCCCAAGCGTCTGCACATCCTCATTTTAATAAGTATTAATGAGGATGGAGCATGCATGGGGCTCCTTCTCCAGAGCCATGTTTGGGTCCAGGAACCACATTTCCCAGGGTCCACCATAATCAGCAATGTCCTGGGAGACTCCATCTCCCAGGACCAAAGAAAGGCCAGGCCGGATGCTCCTCCTACCCTGGTGCCCATATGTGGAGGATATAGGAGCGGCAGTCATCACGGGTCCCTGCCACGACAGGAACCACAAGGCTGCCTGCTCCTGCCCGCACTGGACTCCATCAGGCAGGAGAGCACGAGAAGGTGCCAGCTCCTGTGCGCCACCCAGGAAGAGTGTCCCGGATGTGGGGGCCAGCCTGTGCCACAGGGGCATTCAACAAAAGAAAAGGCTTGTGTGTGCCCCGGGCAGAACTGGGATAGGTATAGTGCAGTATAAAGAAAGGCATTTTTTTGTAAAGCAGCTGAGCCGTTCATCAAATATTAAAAGCTGAGCCAGGAGAGCATTTAGCCCAGCCAAGTACCACGCATCAGGCGACAGTCTAACGTATTTAAGTGTTGTGGTCCTCATCAACGCACTGAAATGCCAAGTCACGCATAATAGGCATGGCGCCTCCTGGGCTGTGAAGTCCTAGCACTGCTAATCATGCTGCATTAATACTGAAGATTGATACTAAAGCTTAAGTCAGCAGTGCGCAGGGCCCAGCAGACTTGGGGACTGGCTGAGCTGCTCTGCAGCTCTAACTGGTACAATGTAGCAATAGGATTCACGCGGCATTCCTGATTGATTACATCATGAGAGAGTACAGCTGTGCAATCGGGTAGCTGCCAGCCCTGCCAAGTACCACGCATCAGGCGTTGGACGAACGCATTTCAGTGTGGCAGTCCGCATCACCGCACTGAAATGCCAAGTCACGCATAATAGGCATGGCGCCTCCTGGGCTGTGAAGTCCTAGCGCTGCTAATCATGCAGCATTAATGCTGAAGACTTGGGGACAGACTGAGCCGCTCTGCAGCTCTAACTGGTACAATGTAGCAATAGGATTCACGCAGCATTCCTGATTGATTACATCATGAGATAGTACGGCTGTGCAATCCGGTAGCCGGCATCCCAACAAGCTACTGCAGTGGCCGAATTTGCATTATTGCTTCATAGTAAGGGCTGTGGCACCAACAACAGTTTTGTAGAGTGTTTGATGGGGAGGCAGAAAACGGAGAAGCAGGCTCATAGGAAATGTTTCCCCAACTTTTCCGTAGGACACTGGGAGAAGTTACTCATTGTTTGAAGCTATAATGAAATGTGTGTTGTTGCTATTATTTTCATTTGTGTTGCAGTGGGTGATTACAACATGCTTGCGGTATTTGCTAATGTGGTGGCGTTCTGATAAAGTCAGCAGTTTTGTCTTATTGGTAATAATACCTCTTTGTATTGTGATGTAGTATTAGGGGGGTGGGTTTATGATGATAGGTTCAGAACTTGCTGAGGCTTTGAACAATCCTAAGGGTGTCACCAAAGGCATTTCCATCTATCTGATTGGACATATTTGTAATTTAATGTGCAGTATTTGGTAGTGTGTCTAATAAAAGTGCTTTGCCTTTTTATAAGAAAAAACACTGATTGGACAATGATTTATTGGGTGTTCTGTACCAACGAGCTGGGTGCAGTAGCTCAATCTACCTCCCCTCATGCCTTGAACTGCTGTGCTTCACTACCCTGAGAGAGTCATTTAATACAATGGAGTACTTGGTTCCCAGTAACGATAAAGTTGTGAACTTATTACTTGTGAAGGGCTCACATCCTTGCGAACCCGATTTCTTAAACAAAATGAAAATGTATATATTTGTTTACAGCATTGAATTATTTCTGCAAGCATAATAACTATGAGCTACCGCATGTGTTTGACCTACATCTAGCGTCATCCTCGAAGCAGGAGGATCCTCATCCATGTTCCACTGAACCACTGTACCGGGTCAGCACGCAAGTGTAGGGGATGGCTAGTAAAAATGTTTCAACTCCTCTGACTCCAGTCGCAGTGAAAAAGACTGAAACCACACATTTGGTACTATAAAATAATTTTATTCTTTAATCACCAAAGTGTCTTGTATCCAAAGCATTTCCAAAAGCTCAAAAAGCATTTTGCTTTCGGTGCCACCAGCAGCATAGAGTTCTCCCACTAGACATACTGTGATTCAAGAAGACCCACTGTCATTTCTCAGGGAGTTTTGAGTGCTCTGGTAAAACTAAGAAGGCAGGACTTGCATTTCAAAATGGAATAGAACAACTGCCCCACTGGCAACTGATAGCAATGCACTTCACTGAACTGCAAGCCAATCGAGCAAAACTCGCTACGCAAGAATGAATGCAACCATCTAGACTACTTAAATGATAATTAGTTTTTTGGGCAATTTCTCGGGTTATGCTGCATTTGCAATTTGAAGGAAGATTACTTTTGCAAAGCCAAATCTTTGATGACCCGACTGCTCGAAGGAGACTACACACACAGACTTGTGAAGCAGGCTATGAAAAGGGTGTAAGACCTCAAAAGGAAACGTTTGAGAGTCAGAGATAAAGATCATCGGTGGCGGCTCCTCCGCTATGGCGGAGGAGCATTGCCTCCCTGCTTTCTTGCAGTGCGAGAAGAAAAAACATAAAATGGTAATAACTTTTAATTATTACCATTTTATGCTTTTTGTGCTGGCTGGTGGGTGGGCGATGCTGCTCTGCTTAAAGAGCAGGGCAGAGGAGGAGTTGTTTGCCACTCCTGAGAGCGCTATGGCTGTGTGGTCGGCCCCCTCGTGCCGCCCAAACCAGTCATGTGCACTACCCTGTTCTCCATGCAGGCAGCCTGCATGGAGAACATGCCCACCCCTCCAGCCCCTGGCTGAGCACTGTGTCACGGTGCTCAGACCAATCACTACGCTCCGTTGGAGTGTTGTGATTGGCTTAGGAGTGGGAGCCTGGCTGCCTGCTTCCTCTTCCGACCAGAAGTCGGACACAGGCGAGCAGGAGAGAAGACGTGGGACCCAGCCGTGGCGGCAAGGTAAGTTTTATTTATTTTTATTAATTATAATTTTTTTATGCAATCGAACCCCAAGTAACCGCCCCCCCCCCGCGAGCCGGCCACCCCTGAGGATCATTAATTTTATCTTGTGTGCACAGGCACATTTAGCAGTTAAAATTTAAATCTTTTGAGTACTCACTCACTAGGAAATAATTTGCCTCTTTTTTTGGATTTATGTACACATTTTGTACAAACTTGCACAGATATTCCAGCTAGCGCAACCATCAAATAACAAAGGGCATTCAAAAACCAGCAAGACAATACAAACTGCAGCATTCGGCTCAGGTAAGCACGGTGTGGCGGGTCAGGGCGAGCCGACAGACGATGGAATAGGTATAATTAAATAAATAATACCCATTACGAAAATATATGACCGGATATTTTGGAAGCCCTGGACAAGGGCACTCGTGAAGCACGCTTGAAATTTTGCCTTTTTAAAACACTGCATGAATGGTATTGGACACCATCAAAATAGCAACGAGCAGGATTAATAACACACTCTAAATGTTGGGAGATGTTCTAGAGTTAATTGTGACCTCCTCCATTTACTCTGCGAGTGTCCCTCTCTACAACATTTCTGAACACAAGTAGGAGATATATTAAAGGAAACTATTCCTCTCAAACTTCCTCTTACTTCCCCCACTATTTTACTGCATGATTTTGGGAGTTCTTTTGACATTACGCGTCCTCAGCACCGACTCTTACATACTGCACTTTCCACAGCTAAAATTAGTATTTTAAGGTTGTGGCAATCACCTAATCCTCCATCTATGGAGGACTGGATGGCTGTGATGATCCAGACAGCTTCACATGAACATATAATATATAAATTACAAGACCAAGAAGTAATATTTCAACAAGTATGGACTCCTTTTCTCCGAGATCCTTAAAGGTTACTCCTTACTGACTTGTCTGTTCTTTCGCTCTATCCTCTTTCCTTCCCCGGTCCCATTCTTATCTTCCTTTTCTGGGCAAGGAGGATTTTTCTCTTGTTTTTTCCTTTCTTCTCATTTATTTATCTATTTTTGTTTTCCATTCACTTAATTGCTTATTCATTTTCCCAAATACCTATCTACTTATTTACTTATCAATCTATTTATTCTTTTATCTAGCTATCTACATATTTATTAACCTATTCATTTATGTTATTATTTGTATCCTTTATTATTTTCCATCACCCATATAGATACTTCACAATTCATATTATGGATTCAATATATCTTAACTGTTCTAAATTATATGTGCCCGTACCATAATTTAACTTGTCTAACTTCTTTCCTTGATTATAACTAACTGCAGGTAGATTTCCTAGCATATAACGTCCAATATTCTCCTCTTCTTTTATTAACAATTTATCTTATTTCTCATTTCTTCCACTCCCTTCACTTTACTCTCTTACTTGCTAATTTGTTCTTCTTTATATTATACTATATATGTAAAGCCGTTGGACTATTTTGGATCCATTATGTTGTATAATACTTTTATGAATTTATATACCTTTAATTTTTCAATAAAGAATTTCGACACCGAATGCAACCTTATAGTATTGGTTAAATGAAAGGAGAACCACACAGTAGTTATAAGAATATATATTTATTATTATAACACCTTAAATACCTCACAGTATCTGCTATACGCAGATAAACACAAAGCACACAATACTGTAGCACAGAAACAATTGTAAGTAGCACTAATACACAGTGGGCTCACGTGGGAGACCAAACCATATACTAAAATAACGACTTGCATCGAGACAGTGCCTAAAGGGTGTGGAATCGCTGGGACCCCAAGGAACCACCCAAGGTGAGTAAGTAGGGACGGGTGCAGTGTGATAACACGACTAAGTGCTACGTGCAATTCAATGCGAGAGTCACTGTTGCAGTTTTACAGTTTAAGGACCCTTCCCAGTGGATTATGAGGAAACTCTTTGGAACATATAAGGTTGGAGAGCCACCCCACCCGAAGTACCAGAGTTACCTATCCCAGGAAAGCGGGTGCATAGGGCTGAAGTGGCATCTAAAACCGCCGTCGTCCTCAATGGGAGTCTTCAAAAAAATGCCTCTGGTGGAAAGAAGAAAAGTGTCCGGTGGAACCCATAGGTGGATTCTTGATGAAAGGAACCTGAAAGCAAAGGGGAAAGAGTCCGTGTCACTCAGGAGTGACCAGGGGCTCGGTAGACTAATGCCCACCGATGTCGGGTGCTTCAGGTGTGAAGAAGGAGACCTTGACTCTCTACAGCTGCAGGGACCAGGAGATGACCAGGTGCCAGATACGAGCTGCCCCACGAAGGATGTCGAGTACTGAGGAGTAGGTATCAGGCGGAAGCACCAACAAGCCTTGGCAGCAGCAACCCACGAAGAAGGTCAAGAAAGGTTACAGTCTGGCCCAGCAAGGACTAGGGGACTCACCACAGCAAGGGGAGTCAGGGCAGGCCTGGAGCAACCATGGGTGCCCAAGAAAACCAGTGTTGTCCCTCAAATGGACCCACAGGCCGAAGGCACAGGAGTCACGAGGGAACCTCTAGCAGTTTCACAAACTAACAGCTTGCAGGACACACAGTGCGAGGAGACCAAACTCCTTTGTACGAAATGTGCTCAGAGGTTAGGGCTATCAACATCCCAATGCATGAAGTTGGGGAACACCAACAAGCATATGCACTTGCAAAAGTATGCAGTGCACAGGGGTTCAGGTTATGCGGTCCCCACTAGGGATATTGGCTTCAAACTTGGTGAGAGGGCAGCTCGACCTTAAGGAACGTAGAAACCCACCTCCTGTGTTGCTGGAGCCTTTGGAGTCTGCAGGAGCTCGGGATCAGCAGACCGGTCAGTTGCAATACGGTGCCTGCAAACACAGGGGAGGGACTCCTTCACCCCAAGGGAGATACTTCAGTTGTCCTTGATGCTCCACAGGTCCTGCACAGAGCCTGTATGGCGCACGGGCACAGACAATGCTTTGGATGGAGAGGGAGACGAATCGGGCCCAGTCGAAGTCCAGCGAAGTCCAGAGTGTCCAGACGGTCGTAGGTCAGTGGTTTCTTGTTCAGAATCTTGTCCACGTCTAATCTAGGGTCCTACAGCCAGGTAAGTCCTTTTGTATGCACAGGAGAGGGTTGGACAGATTCAGGGGACCCTCCCAGGGGAGGGTCAGACAGTGGGGAGGTTACTCCCATGTCCTTTTTCCAGTTTCACACCAGAGTAGGAGCCAACGGCTCAAAGGACTGGGTTGAACTGGACTATGCACAGGGACACCAAATGTGCCCCTCGAGCAGACTTTCAGGCACTTTGGAAGTGCACCCACCCAGCTCCAATACACTAAATCCTGTCTGGGCAGTGGTCACACCTCCCTGTGACAGAATGCCTATTGTGCTGCCTTCCTCTGCTCGAGCTTGGCTCAGCAGCAGGAGCGCAGAAATTTGTCTCTGGTTGGCAAAAACCATTTTGTGCTGTTTGGGTCGAGAAAGCTGGTTGGTACTGGGAAGACCAGGGACCCACGAAGCTTGCTTCAGAAGGGTGGAATCATACCTCCCACACCAGTTACCGGTGTGGGAGGCATGATTCCAAGGTGTTTGATACCAAACACGACATGGTTTGTTGCAGCAGTTTTCGAGATAGCATTTTACGCAAGCATATGATGCACCTCTACCTATATGTCTGGCTGCATCACCGACAACCCTGGAGAATGGTCTCCGAAGGCTGCAGGGGTGCTCTGCTCAGCACCCTGCTTTCAGGATTGTCAAAGCCTGCTATAGGGGTGACTTATAGGTTCTAAGTGTAGTGATCTATAGATATAGTAAACCTATATCTAAAGTAAGTGGTGCATGCACCATCTTACACAGGCTCCAATAGCAGGCCTGTAGTTCCATTTTGCATGGCCTCTCATGGGTAACATAATACATGGGAGGCCTCTGACGTACCTATGCCCTGGGTTCATGTGTACCATATACTACAGACTTATAAGGGTACCCCAGTATCCAATCTGGAGTGTGCCTAAGTACATGTCATTACATTTTAGGGGAAAGCAGATAGTCTGGGGTCCTGATTAGCAGGATCCCAGTCAGACTAGTCAAAAACAGTATAACATCAAGCAAAAAGTGGGGGTAACCATAAGATGCAGATTCTACTTTCCTACACCTTTTGACTCTTTAAGAATGTATGGGTGCTGATCGTTTATTTACAGGGCTGTTAATCTTGCAAAAAATGTGTATGCCTTCAGACATTTTTAGGCAAGTGCATGATATACTATGTTAGCATTCTGCCTTCTGATTTGTGTAAGTATACTAAATTTCATGCTGTCTTGCAACCTTCTACTATATAAATACAGTGATTTTTTATCATACTTGTACTCAGAACGTGTTTGGTTCCTCATCGAGTTTAGCACACACGTGGGGCTTCTCACATGTAAATATAACTGATTTCAAATTATACTTTCCCAGTGTATAGAATCAAATCCCTAGTTATTGTGGTAGTTATACTGTAGCTAGATGCAATCCAGAGAGGTCAGTTGAAAGACTTCACTGACAGGGTCAATCCGCACTCTCGACCAAAGAAATCATTTCCATTGTCAATTCTTTTATCAAAGCCAACATCGCAGAAGTAGATCCCTCCTCTTCTAAAGAAAGATGTGAAATGCTAGACAATTACTTTTTAGGGAAAATCAGGCTAATCTACGATTCCCTGTCAGGGTCAGCAGGCTCATATACTATGGACAATTCACAAATCAAGACCAATAACATTATAAGCAGGAAGCCTGAGGTGGAATTCTCTGTCTCTCCAAATCCTACTCAGGAAGAAGACCCTAACATAGCAACTACGATTAAGTCAGGCTCACCCCTAGACATCGCTCCACTAGAAATGATGAAGAAGAGGGGTGAACCAGTCCTGGAGGCCTTAATATCTATTTATAACTTATCTCTGAAGAGCGGACATGTTCAAAATCCATGGAAACATGCCATCATCCGCCCTCTGCTAAAAAAACGGTTTTGACCCAGACAAGGCAGAACAATATAGGTCAATCTCGCTCCTGCCTGGAGTCACTACAATTTTAGATAAATGGATTCATGACAATGTATCCGACTTTTTTGAACTCCAACCGACTACTCCACCAGGCGCAGACTGGATTTCTAGCTGGCTGCAGCACTGAGACAGCTCCTATGCTGGCAGTGGAAGACCTAAAGAAAACTCTGGACCAAGGCAGATCCGCTGCACTTGTTTTATTGAGCGCAGCTTTCAGCATGGTCTCCCACCCATTTATCTGCCAGAGGCTGGAAAATACTGGGGTCACAGGGCAGCTCTAAGATGGTTAACACCCTTTCTTGCAGATAGGAGCTTTCAAGTAAGGAGCCCTTTCTGTCAGTGATGCACCAGCTGAATTGCGGAATGCCACAAGACTCTTCTTTGAGCCACAATTTATTTAACATATATGTGCGGCTGCTTTCAGACATCAGCTGTAATCTGGGTTTCACAATGGTCTCCTATACAGATGATACCCAGATTGTTGTCTCATTGTCACCAAACACTAATGCAACCTTTGACAAACTTAACATCTGACTGGAAAAGGTATCCAACTGGATGCCTCCAGCTGCTTAAAGTTAAACAAGGACAAGACCTAGGTAATGGTGATAGGAAACAATCCAGCACTCTGGGACAAATTTCTCTGGCCATCATACTTGGAGGAACGTCCTCCCCCCACCAAGTCCTAAGTAAAGAGCCTAGACTGTTGCAAGAATTCTGCCCAAATACAGAACAATTGCGCAGGAAATGGGACGTTGGTGTATAGGGACTAAGTCTTCCCACCACCTTAGTACCCACAAACCCAGGACCGACTAGCTACAGTGTCTCACTTGCTCTCCTACTCACTCCCAGAAAAACAAATGATTAGACACCCCAGAACACAACACTCTCAGATCTCTCAGGAATCGCGGTAACAAGACACACCTTTTCACTCTTGTACCTGTCCACAATAAGATCTAACAGAGACACGAAACTGTTTCAAATATTTATTTTAACTAACGTGCCCTAACATGCAGTATATGTGCCAAAATAAGCAGGAAAATGCATAGTACAAATATTGTCAACATAGCAGTCAGTCCATAAATCATGAAGAAAGATATCATCGTAAAAAGACAAAGGCGAAAGGACTATAGTGCCTAACCTCCCTCCCCTTGCTATGAAGTATTATTATATAGATGAAAATCTCTGGGCTTTGTCAGCAGACCGCATACCTTAGCTTATAAATGGTAGATCTACATCATGGGTGGTCGTCTCCCTGGAAAGGTCCCTCTGCAAGTGTGTGTTACCTATTTGTGCACCCCACTAAAAACCCAAGTACGCTGTCCAAACAACAGCTGCATCGGTATGTTTTGTCTAAGGGCTAAGGACTGGCCAGAACAAAATAACAAGGGGCATTGTTGTTCGACCTTGCACATCATGTTTAGTCAAAATCCCAGGAACATGCAGAGAGTGAACACAGCGAAGAGATCTCTTGTGAAAGCAGTCTTTGAAAATATTGCAAAAAATAAAGATGTGTAGTAACGTGTGCAAAGCAGCAAGCAAACTGCAACAAGCTCATGCTAAGTTAGTGAAAAATGGCAATGTCCCTATGGGCCACGTGACAAGGTATCACCCTAGACAAATACCTGACAACAGCCGTTAAAGCAAAAAAGGTGTCAGGCACTCGCATTGGCCCTTTGAGGTCTCTCCAGTAGACCCTCAAATGGCTGCCTATGGAGTGCCGGAGAACAGTGGTCCAGGGATTGATGCTTTTCTGACTGGACACAGCAATTCCCTCTATCTAGGCAGTTCATCATATGTCATCAGAAAGCTGCAGGTTGCCCAGAATGCCACAGCCAGATCATTGACAGGACTCTCTAAAACACAATCTGCACGAGCAGCCTTAGGGCAACTTCATTGACTGCTAATAAAAGAGAGAGTAAAATTTAAGGCCCTCTGCATTGCCCATACAGTAAAGCACTCTCAGGGGCCACATGTCCTGCAACATCTTGTTACTCCATATACTACCTCTAGAGATTTGAGTTCAATCTCTCTTTGTTTACAGTTCCCAGTGTCAGGAGAGCAAGAGCAGGTGGCCGGTCCTTCAGCTACTTCGTCTCAAAACTATGGAAAACTCTTCCTATTAATCTTAGATCAGACCAGAATCTACTCAGCTTTCGGAAACAGCTGAAAACTCACCTTTTCACCTAAGCAGAGTAAAACCTCTCACATGTCCTCGATGTGTTTTTGCCAGTGCATTGAAGCTGTGTGCTCTATAAATATGTTATTATAATAATAGACTGTGGTGTATAGCAGACACTTATTCTTCCTGTGCTGGTTTTGGGTCAGCACTTAAAGAACTCAGTTACTATGCTGATGGGAGTATAGACATTTTTATGCAGTAGTGAACTATGATTTTCTCTTTGTCTCCCACTCCCTCCATCCCTTTTACATGTTTTGACAAGTCTCCTGAATAGTTGTGGTTTATCCTTTAAAGGCTGGTGGGATGCAATAATGTGCTCACATGTCTGCAAAGAAAATGGGTGTGCACTTGGGTTAAAAACGGTTTATTTTGAATCATTCGTAGGTATGTGGAGAACACTGCAATTTTGTACGTTGTCCTGATGATGGTGCCATTAATTAATCGTGCAGGACCGAAATGTCGACATGAATGGCTGAAGTTGCACGTATACCATTATAATTTAATGCCACACTTGCATCTTGGACTGGTCACAGAGCTTTGCTGTAAAATTGCAATCAGCTATTGTATTATATGTTTATATTGTGTCTTTATTATCTGTTTATATTGTGCTTTTATCCTTAGTGATATAAAAGAAAACATTTTTATTCAGATAACCTAAACCTTTGTGATATATTGAACATTATTTCATTAAGTGTATTTAGAGATATGAGTTGTTTCGCTATAAAGCACTATAAATAAATATATGAAATTATTATTCTCAGCAATCATCAAGGTTTCACACAAAACAACACTGCAAGACAACGTGCTGCTCTGCACTGCATGAAAGGGTGAAGGCAGGAATGCGCCTAATTTAACATTATATGATGCATTCCTGTCCTCTGCGTGCACTGGCGCAAATATGCTGCCTTGCGCCCACACAGGCACCCTTATGCCGTGGGGCAAGGATACCTGCTTTGTATGCAAAATTGTTTTTATGCAGAAAGGGGCTCCTTCCGGCACAAAAAACGATTCTCTAATGCATTTTCCTCTTTCTAAGTGTGCTGCAGAATGCACAACACTTAGAAAGAGGAAGCAACAAGAAGAAAGAAAGATATTTCTCTTCATTGCGCCTCCCCTGGGAAGGCGTAGCATTTTGACGCATTCTCAGGTTTATCCGTCTTTGTAAATCTGGGAATGTGCTAAAATCCATGGGTGGATGCGTGGAGACAACCATGCTCCAGCCATGAAACGCCTTCCCCAGGCAGAGTAACACAAGGCAGTGACTTGCTCTGCCTTCCGTTACTCCAGATTTATTAAGCCACACAGAGCCATGCGAGGTGGCCTTGCATGGCTTGGTAAATCGCATTCTATGCTTTGTGTTGCTTTGGGTGGGGCAAGGGCGATGCACAACCTTGTTAAAGTTTATCCTCAGTGCATAGAATGGCAAAAGGGAAAAGGCATTACTTGTGAGTTGAAACTGAAGACTACCTGTAAGTAGTCCCTTTGCCCTACATTCCAGAGGAAAGAGTGCTAACAATCTTCTTCAAGGATCATAAGAATACAGATTTAAAGCTAAGAATTCAAACGCAGTATATGAACGTACTGTGCTTTGCAGTGCAAGTGGCTTATAATAAAATACTGTAAAGGATGCACCATAAAGACAGCATTATGGTTAGCCTTGAACTAATCCGTATTGCAGAAGCTAGAGACCGCTATATATTTTTCTCACACAGAAATGTGCTTTAAAACCTACAGTATTGCTAGAACTAGAAAGTGTTATTTTTTCCAAGCAAATATTTCTGGGGGAGGAAATGGATAGAATGAAAGTGTGGATGTTACTGGAAGACTACAGATATATTACAGTAAAATAAACCACTTGGGGGTATATTTACAAAAAAAGTGGCGGAGTGTGTCGTTAAGCCTAGAAGGCTAACGACACGCTCCATCTATTATAAACGCAGGGTTGCACCATATTCACAAGAATATGGTGCAGCTCTGCGATTCCCCCTGCGCTAGCGATAACTTCATCTTCCTAGCACCAACGCAGGCAACCTTGCACCATAGTGCAAGGGTGCCTTTGTTGAGGGGAAGATTGTTAATGTGCAGGAAGGTCCCTCTTCCTGCACATAAACAATCTTGAAATGGCATTTTGTAACTTCTGTGTACGCTGCTTAGGGCAGCACATATAGAGGTTGCATAACAGCTTTTTAAAAAAAATTATTGTTCATGTGCAGGAAGGAGGACCTTCATGCACCTAAACAATCATAGGCAATTTGCTGTTTCTATGTGTGGGTGGCGTAGTGGGCAAAAGAACAATGGATTTAACCCAGATCTTTTGACTGGGGGAGAATGTTTGCATTGTCAGCATTCCGTCCATCATTTGTTTGCTGTAACACTTTTCCACCCCAAGTGGGATGGGTATGCCCATACGTGGGTCCCTTGCTCACTGTGCCACTGGATTCAAGCTAGCCTGGCTGCAGAAGGGTGACATACCCTGAAACTGGTCCCAGGATGCTTGTTTCCGGTCCAGGGAGGACCTGGCTTGGCAGTTCGGTCTGGTCTGTTCCCATGGGGCACAGTGTTAAGACTGATTTGCATATGGCTGGGTCCAAACTGTGGCGTAGTGGGCAAAAGAACAATGGATTAAACCCAGATCTTTTGACTGGGGGAGAAGGTTTGCATTGTCAGCATTCCGTCCATCATTTGTTTGCTGTAACACGTTTCTATGTGTGCTGCACAAGGCAGCACACATGGAAACAGCAAAAACAAGGAGAAATAATGCACTTCACCTAGTTTCCCCTTTTTAAGACCAAGGGGGATATGTACAATGAAGTGGCGGAGCGTGTTGTTAGCCTTCTGAGCTTAACGACACGCTCCGCCACTTCGGAAACGCAAGCCTGCACCATATTTACAAGAATGTGGTGCAGCCTTGCGTTTCCCCCTGCGATGACTCTAAGTTTAAAAACTTAGCGCCAACGCAGGCACCCTTGCACCAGAGTGCAAGGATGTCTGTGTGCAGGGGAGGATTGGTTATGTGTAGGAAGGTGGGACACCTTCCTACACATAAACAATCCTAAAATGCCATTTTGAAACTTTCATGTGTGCCGATTCATGCAGCACACATCAAAGTTAAAAAATTGCATTTTTAAAAGGTTTGTTTATGTACAGGAAGGGACACCTTCCCATACATAAACAAGTCATGGCATTTTGCTTTTTCCATGTGCGCTGCATGGAAAAAGCAAAACTGGGGAGAAATAATGCATTTCTCCTCGTTTCGCCAACTTAAGACCAGGATTTTCCTGGTCTTAATTTTAGCACTGCCTCCTATGTACGCCACCCTTGTACATAGGGGGCAGCGTCACATACAATGGGTGTTGCGGTGGCACGCCCACCGCAACACCCACTGCATGCCCCTTTTACAATAACCATTTCGTGAAAGGGTGCCTTATGTATAAGGCAGCGTTCGTTAAGCCACATTAAGTGGCTTAACGCTGACTTGTGCATAAGGAAAGGCCCCTATCGCCACGGTAACGTCACAAAAAGTGACTTTCCCGTGCCAATAGGGGCTTGTACATATGCCCCCAAGTTTGCCCTGGTCCTAATTTTGGCGCTACCTCCTACTTACGCTGATCTTGTAAATAGGAGGCAGTGTCAAAATCAATGGGTGTTGCGGTGGAACGCCCACCGCAACACCCATTGCCTTCCCCTTTCACGCTAAATACAGTGTGAAAGGGTGCCTTATTTACCCGGCAGAGTGAAGCCATGTTAAGTGGCTTAAGGCTACCTTGTAAATAAGGTGAGGCCCCTATCGCCATCACAATGTCACTGAAAGTGATGTGTGATGGTGATAGGGGCTTGTAAATATGTCCCTTAATGGGAAATATATTAATTGATCAGAAATCAAGGACAGGTTTTTTTATACTCGGGTTTTGCATTGCAAAAGAGCAAAACCATTTGTACAACTATTCTGATGTGCGCATAGGTGTAGGCAATATGCGAATAGTTTGTCATTGGACTTGATATTCTGGGACTGTTTAACATGAGTAAACTAACTGGTGGAATTGTCAGATTAAAAAAGTTTCTTAGTCTAGCCTTACAGTTAGTTGACTGTTTTAATGTTCATCAGCAGACTGTAGAAATTCCCTCCACAAGAGGGAAACTGCCAAACCTAGAGTGCTGGAAACACTGAGGGGCATATTTAGGAGAGGCTTGCATCACATTTGCACCATGCAAAGTGGTACATGCATGACGCAAGCCTCTAAGTCAGATTTATGAAGCCACACAAAGCTACATTGCATGGCTTTGAATGGTTTCATAAATGTGGAGTTAGCCAATATAGCGCAAATCGCTCCGTTTCCCTGCTCTGCGAAAGGGAAGCGTTCCATTGGCCTTGTGGGGGGTGTTCCACGCAACACCCATGGATTTTGACATTGCCCCAGATTTACAAAATCATGTAAACCTTGGGAAGCGCCAAATCCTTACACCTCCCGAGGTGAGGCATAACAAGGAGAAATACCTTTATTTCACCTGATTTTTTTCCTCTTTCTATGTAGAAAGAGGAAAACGCCTCTTGGGATTGTTTCTATGCAGGAAGGTGCCCCTTCCTGCACAAAAACAATCCTGCATGCAACTGAGGCAACCTTACACCATGGTGCAAGGGTGCCTACATTGGCACTAGGCTGCCGAAACTGCACCAGCTCAGGGAGAAAGGACAGGAATGCACTGTATTGCATAAATACAGTGCTTTGCTGCCCTTTTACTTTTTTTTTTTAACGGAGTTTTATATAGCGTGAATTTGACACGAAGGTATCAGGTATCAGAGCGCTTTACATAGCACCAGTTGCACTACATGTGGACACATTCATTTTTGTTAGGCAAGGGGAGATTAAGTGATTTGCCCAGAGTCACAGGATGTTCAGCGTCATTGCCGAGACTCGAACCCAGTTCCCCAGATTCGAGGTCGACCGCCCTAGCCGTTAGGCCAACTCCTCTCCCCAAAACTTTGGTGTAGGGCAGCAAAGCAAAGTGACTTACTGCACTGCCCTATGCCGAAATCCCGTAAATGAGGGGCATAGTGTGCCCTATACAGGGGAGGAGGGGTTAATGGAAATGTTAAGTCTCCAGCTTTTTTTGGAACTCAAGAAGCGAGTAGGAGGCTATGGTGTAAGGAGGGATGTTGCTCGATGCTTTAGGAGCAATGTGTGAGAAAGCCCGCCATCCGGCTCAGTTTCTGTATGTTGAGGGATGTGTGCAAGGGGAAGTCTTGTGGGGTGGATGTATCTGTGTGGTTAGAGGAAGGGGATGCGGTTGTTCAGGTAAGCGGGGCCAAGGTTATGGATTGCGTTAAATGTGTGCTTTTTTTTTTACCCACCTTGGTAAATAAAGTGTGGTGCGTTATGGATCATGGACAACAATAATGATTTTGTCAAGCAGACAGACATTTTGCTTGGTGTGTGTACACAATTAAACAGTTCTCAACAATTCAACATAAGCATATAAATAATTACTGATAGGGTAAAGATTATTGTCATACATAACCCCAGTTAACAACTCATAATGATCTTTGTTTCACTAATATGAGGTTTGAGAAAAGGCAAAGTCTAGATTAGAACACAGGCGTAATTTCCTTGTATTTGGTTACTACTCATTCCCAGACAATCCACTGAGTGCAATTAACTGTCACATTTATCAAGTTCCTTAAACGCTAAGAGGCATATTTACGAGTTTTGTGGTTCAGGACAGTACAGCACGTCACCTTGCTGCACTGCCCTGTAACACAGGGAAATTGGCAGGAATGCACCATATTTATCCAAGACGCCGCATTCCTGTCCTTCGCCCTTGTGCTGGCGCCGTTGTGGCAGCCTAGCACCAACACAGGCAACCTTGCACTATTATGCAAGGGTGCCTGTGTTGTACGCAGGATTGATTTTGTGCAGGAAAGGGCACCCTCCTGCACAAAAATAATCCTGAGAGGCTTTTTCCTCCTTCTATGTGTGCTGCAGAATTCAGAGGAACAAACGAGGAGAAATAAACATATTTCCCCTTGTTACGCCTCTCCTGGGGAGGTGTATCTTTGTGGCACCTTCCCAGGTTTACCAGGTTTGGTAATCAGGGAATACATCAAAAACCATGAGAGTTGCGTGGGAACACTCACAGCAATGCCTATGGACCACCACTCTTGCACAGAGTAGTGCAACGCAGAGATTTGTGCAGCATTGCATTACTGCATATTTTTTATGCCATTCAAAGCCATGCAAAGTGGCTTTGCATCTCTTCAAAAATATGACTTGCATGTACCACGTTGCGTGGTACAAGCATGACTCAAAGCTCTCATAAATACGCCCCTAATTGTATAAATGTAACCAATCGCAAAATAATTTGGCAGTCAATACCCAATAAATTTATTGTTATCGCGTTTTCAACCGTGCAAATGCCCAGTCTGACAAAGCATGGTTGCAAAAGTTTTCAAGGAAGGTTGAGTATGCACAGTTATATACAAATGATGTGTGCCAGCGATTCAGAGCAGTTACCGCCATCTCTGCAACATTTGAAGATCTTGTTGATTAGCAGACTTAATCCATATTTAACAGTTGCAAGTGGAACTAAAAGAAATCTGAGCCTTATAAACATAGGTCTGGGTGATTGTTTCAGATTCATTCTCATGTCCTGAGGAAAATTCACCAGGACCGGGTCCAAGTTATTTTCGTTGCCCCGGACTGGCTCTGAAAAATGTCAAGCAAAGACCTCCAGCATCTGTCCCTGTGTGCTCTTTTTGTCTCCTGCTCAGAGTGGACCTATTATGCCAAACCAGAGGGTAGGTTCTGCAACCCAATCATCAGAGCATACATATTCATGCGTGGAGATTGAGTGGGCAATCTGAGTACTTTTTAACTTTTACTGGAGGTTGTTGACATGATCCTTTCTAAGTTTTGCCCCTTGACTAAATCTATCTATGCAAGGAGATGGAAAAAGTTTGTCATCTGGTGTTAAGGTAACCATATTGATCCTTTAATGGCAACACTTGTAAATATTTTACAATTTGCTTTATATTTGGTGTGGCAAGTCTGTGCAGTTTCCATAATCAAAAGATACATTGCAACCCTGTCGGCCTTTTTATGTCTAGACCGACCTTCCTTGTTCAAGTCACTGGGGGTAGTGAGGTTTTTGAAAGGGTTGAAAAATGTCAGTCCCATTTATTGTGCCCCAGTGGGGCTTGAATTATGTGTTGATCTTTCTGATGAGCACTCCATTTGAACCCCTGCATAGTTGCAAGTTGAGACTTCTTACGTTTAAGACTATGTTTTGTAGTATTATTATTTGCTAAAGCCTCAGCTTGAGCTTGAATTTTGCTGAGTTAGCAATCTTAAGTCTTTGATTGTCCGCCCTCCTTTTACATGCTTCTTTCCAGATAAGCAAGCACTACAAACTCAGGTGGATTTCCTACAAAACATTGTGTCCCCATTCCTTCTTGGGCAATCTGTCAGCTTGCCCACCTTTTATCTACCACCCCACCCAACATACTAGGGAGACCCATTGCACAGGTTGGACCCCAAGGGTGTGGTGAGCTTTTACATCAGGCACAAAAAGAGAGCTGATGACCAGCTCTTACTTGTGTACACTGGCAAGACAAATGGCAAGGCGATACAGATAGGAACACTTACTTGCTGGATTTTGCTGTGCACCATGATCTGCTATGTGCTGCCAAAGGAAGAACCACAAAGGGATTTGAGCCCATTCCACTTGGGCAAAGTCTTCAACGTCAGACTTGACTAGAGGAATACAGGTGGTGGACATATGTGTGACAGTGAGGTGGGCATCCCATCTCACCTTCGCTTAGTACTACTGCTGTGTGGATTTGGTAGTTCGGAGGGATCGGCACTTCGCTCACTCCTGCTTACAAGATATCCTTGTTTGAATTTCCTCCAGACCCAACTCCTAGGAGAGTATTGCTTGTTAGCTTGTTTAAAGGTGTGTAATCTGTAAATAGAAATATCCATCAGAAAAAAATGTACTTACTTATGCTAACAATCTTTCTGGCGGATAATCTATCTACCTGCATATTACTCACCGACCCTTCCTGCATACCTGTGCTGAAGAAGCTTTTTACATAATAATAATAATAAGGCGGTACGATAATTGTCTGCTGCACTTGTACCGATTAGTCGTTCTTCTCGTTTGTGTCTCAAACCCCGCTGTAAAAAAAACAAAAAAGCAATCAGCACCCTGGGTGGGCGCTTTATGGCTCCTGTGACATAACTGCAGATCCACTTTTGAGATGAAACCAAATCCCCATAGAGGCTCGGAAGACTTATTTCAGGCGTTAAGGAATCCAGACTGGCACCTAGGATAGTCAAAGGTAAGGATTCTGCAAGTAGACAGAGTTTCCACCACAATTATTTTTACCATACAAAGGCCAAAATGATTGGCATACGTCAAAGCTCGTTTTAATGCAAATTGTGACTGAGAGATTAAGCCCTTATGAAATATGTGAGTAGGGTTTATTTGTGGTTTGTGGGTTATGCAAACTCAGTTTTCTAAATGAACTAGTGACATTCCTAAACCTCTAGGACTTAGCCGAGCTTGAACCTCCATCCAGTTAATGCCCTCTTGGTCCTAGCTCCCGTACCTCGAGATCTCGCACCTCTCCTCCCTGTCGCTCTCTCTTTTCTGCTTCTGCCATTGCACTGTTTATCTGTGCCACTGTTTGTCTTTTGTTCGTTCTGCCATTATCTGTTCTGTCACTTAATTGTCTGTCTTTGCCACCATTTATTTTTTCTTGTTTGTTCTGCCATTGTCCTTATTGCCACTTAATTGTCTGTTTTGCCACTGCCTCTTGTTGCCACTGTCTGTTTCTGCCCCTGTCTGTTTCTGCCCCTATTTGTTCTGCTATTGTCTGCTCTGCCATTTCATTTCCGTCTGTTTGCCCATCTCTGTGTCCTCGTAAATTTCACTGTCATCTCCTTCTCGTGCCTTTCTCTCGGTCTTATTTGTGTCACCTTTTCTCGGTTTTCTTCCTTCACGTTGTGTGCCGTTTCTCGCTCTTTCTTTTCAACCCTTCACCCGCTCAAACCTCCTTCACACGCTTTGTCCTTGCTTGTTTCCCCCTCTCCTGCACACCTCCCAGCCCCGCCCACCACCCCCTGAAGTCCTCCCCTTTCCTAGGGTCTACCAAATGACAGCACACACCACATAGTGCCATTATCGGCAACCCCCTCTCAGCAGTAATTAGTCGCACTGTGTAAAATAAACAGTCCACACAAGATTTTGTTAGAGAAAGTTTGCTGCAGGTTTATTTCATACAAGGAGTATGCCAACTTGGTGGGTTAACTTACGGGCGATCCAAGGGCAGGCAGTGGTGACTAACCTAAGCTGCCCTGCCCACCTGATGAGCCAAACTGCACCGTGGACAATCCAATCGGTGCTACCATTTATGTGGGAGTTATTCCCTTTACATATCATGGACCACCAGTCCATACCTTTTAATTATGCCTTTTTAGGGATGGAGCGTAACCAGGCAAGCCCCCAGTTGATCAGGCTTACAACCGCCAGAAGGACGAGCGGGGTCACGTCGCTTTCAACCAGGTTCCTGCCGTAAAGACTCCTGGGATTTTGGCATAATGCACCCTTATTGTGCTCCTGAAAGGGTACCCCTCGTACCAATCAGCCTCCAGATTGCCCTGTAACTCCGCCTGCAACACAAATGAATACACTAATATGTTCAATTCATTAGCCAGCCCTCACGCCAGCACGCAGGGTAAGCGGTTGGGAGGGTGACAGCATGTCCAGTGGGGGGACAAAGAGGGTGGCCAGTGGGTGGGGGCAGGTATAAATACCTGTCCCCAACCCACTGCGCACCAGAAATGCCGCCGCTGAGGTGCCAGACCTGAGGGAGAAATCCTAGAGGAGGGAGTCCCAGCGACAAAGGGCAGGGAGATGCCTGGAGCGGCACTAGGGGGCCACCCTCTTAAGGGGCCCACTGCCTGCGCTGCATAGTGCCGATATCGGCAACCCCCTGCTCAGCAGTAAGTAGTCGCGCTGCGCAAAATAAACAGCCCACACAAGATTTTGTTGGAGAAAGTTTGCTGCAGGTTTATTACATACAAGGAGTATGCCAACTTGGTGGGGTAACTTACGGGCGATCCAAGGGCAGGCAGCGGTGACTAACCTAAGCTGCCCTGCCCACCTGATGAGCCAGACTGTACCGTGGCCAATCCAATCGGTGCTACCATTTATGTGAGGTTATCCCCTTTACATATCATGGACCACCAGTCCATACCTTTTACTCACGACTTTTTAGGGGCAGAGCATAACCAGGCAAGCCCCCAGTTGCTCAGGCTTACAACTGCCGGAAGGACTAGGTGGGCATCGTTGCTGTCAACCAGGGTCCTGCCATAAAGACTCCTGGGATGTTGGCATAATGCACCCTTATTGTGCTCCTGAAAGGGTACCCCTTGTACCAATCAGCCTCCGTATCACCCTGTAACTCCACCACAGCTCTGGTTGTGGCCTCCGTCTTATCCAGGGCCTCCCACCCCACCATGGCAGGCTCCATAACTCCCCGCAGCGTGTTGGTACCAGTCCTTGTAGCTGGACAATTCCCATCTAACTCTGACAGGTTACCAGTCCTTCTAGCTTGACAATTCCTATCCACCGATGACAGGTTAACAGTCCGCAGTTGTTCCCTGTCCCTATCAGGTGAGCGTTGCGGCGTATGCAATCAAGAGGCCATTCCTTATTTACCAAGCCCTCTTATTTGCTTGTAAAGTTGAATCAAGCCCTCCTGCTTGTTGGGCTTGTGCATGGCTTATTTACCCCGTAGTATGCAAGTTTGATGGCCTCCACTAAAATGTGAACTACTGTTCTCTGATTTAACCACAGTTTTATTTTACCCATCCGTAGACACGATCGATGGCCCGCCCGTAATTGAAACAACTGCTCTCTACTTTACCCTCAGTTAAGGGTGAAATCCCTGTTTCACTGTGCCAAGAAGGGCCTTCTTGTTAGGTGTTGCCAGGTCGTGCATTACACATCACTGCCCAGTCACTGATTTCAGAATATGCTGGAAAACTTATTGGAGTTTGCCTCCCAGGCCAAAAGTGTAATTGTTAACAAGTTATTGTTTGTGGCCAAAACCATACCCTTAACTCCGCCAGATGGCCTCCTCCTGCATAGGAGTACCACGTCGGCCATACTTCTTACCCAAGCGGGAATGCAAAACTACTGTTTCTTAAAACCCTGGTTATGAAGATTTAAACCATTGTGCACTGATTGCAATATGTGCCTTACATTAAGGGTCGACTAAGCCCTTGTTAAACCCCGTTCCCCCTGACTATTCCACAGATTTATGGGTTCAAGCTGATAACCGTGTAACGCCCCAGCAGGGGAAACTCACCTGCTCCTTCTAAGTATGAATGCACGCTGTTTTGTAGAACTGTCAGCAGAAGTGCACTGAACCCTTCTATCTCCCCCTCTTTGGAGTCGCAGCACACCCATATTTGCAATCTTACGCAGCCCCTTTCTAAAAACCCACTATTTGCGGGTTCCTGCCACTGTACCCTCCTGCCGGTGTATGGCCAACGTAACACCTGTAGCGTCGCATCTGCCCCCACGTGATCTCCTTTATTACCCGACCATATTGCCTGCCAGCCCCTCACCTACTGACTGCAATCTATATAGCTGCTGTGACACCATGCTGATGAGCAAGTTGTGCCTTCCAAACTTCTGCTAATGAGTACCATAGAGCAGACCAGAGGGTGGGGACGGGGGGGGGGGAACGCGAAGTACAGGTACCTGCCTTTTCTTAATAATGGACATATAAATGTACTTAATACCTTGTATCCTTTTTGTGTTTTTAACACCTTGTGTCCCCAACTTTTGAAACGGCAGCACACCTGTTAGATGTCAACTTCCACAACCAGCCTGCCTACTAGGGCTATTAGGGCGGGGAGGTTTATGCTTAACTGAAGCAACCTGTACCATGCCCTCGGATCCAGAGTACTTTGCTGAATTTGACCAGACATTCGTACAGACCTTTTCGAGTGCTAAACCATGCTAAAACAATAATGGTGTCAAATCTGGTTTGAGGGAAGGTTTGTATTGTGCACACTAATGCAGTCACCGCACCCTTTTTGGAGTGACAACTCACGCAGCCCGCCAGGCATGCTTAACTGCAGTCCGATTACAGTTACAAACTACCTGCTAACCAGCAGTGGCCCATGATATTTAAACCAGCAATAGACCTATATTAAGAGAAGACCAGCTTTCCAGCACACCCTTATTGCAAAATGTATATAACAGTCCATCTGAGTGTACACATCATGTGAAACAATGTCTCTGAAAGATTCACAATATCCAATCGGAGTCACTGGACAGGATACAGTAATCCATTGAGTTATTCAAATTACTCCTCTTTATTGATTGAAGATAATATCCAAGAGATGTGATACAGTCGTGCAATATTGAATACAGCTCCAAAACATGTGGTACAATCGTCCAATATCGAATACAGCCAACACGTGTTTCGTCTGTACTTGATTGGTACAATGACTTTTTCAAGGCTGTTAACAAAGAATATACATATGTAAATAAACAAAATAGAAGAAACAACAAGAAAGACGGAAAGTGGAAAAGTCACCAGATGATAACGCATAACTAGAGTGCCCAGTAGAAAAAGACTGTCAAAAATAGAGGTGAAGAAGGCTATCTGAATCCGGTGATAATCATTATTACAATCAATGAAAGAGTTAGTATAGAACTCAATCCCAAAAACCCAATCAGAAAAGAAACCGATCAAAAAGAGACACCATCGTGGCCTATTATAGGAAGAGATTCAAGTTATGTAAGAAAAAAGATAAGATAGGATGAATACAAGCCTAAAAGATAAGTATTAGAATGAAGACCTAGCTGTGACGTCCAGTAGAATACGTTAGAGAAGTTACACCAGAAATATCAGCCTACTGCTAACGACTAGGAACCAGGTAGCAAAAAGAGAACCAGGAAAAGTGCTATCAACGTCTAATATGTAAGCTAGGACCCACCTCAGAATCCGTTCGTTGGGTCCACCTTTCCAATACACCAATATAGGTGGGGTGTCAAATCACATATGCATCTCCGTGATAATAACGTAAGAACAATAAACAAGAACTCTAATGAAAAAGTACAATGAAATTAACAGTGCGGTCGAAGTGGGGAGTATAAAGGAACAATGTTATATAACAGACGTAATCATAAGTCAGGTGAATACCACACAATAATATCATAACCTAAAGCGCAGCGCGCTATAGAAATAGGTTATAAAAGATACCGTGCCTAAACAAGTAAAGAAGTAGTATGGAATTGTAGATGGTAATGGGGGAAAAACAAACTAATTAACAACCCCTACACAGAATCAGTGTAATTGCTTAAAGCGTAACGAGCTGCAAAAATTAAGTGTAGCGTTATCGCACCAAGTACATGAAAATCGTATGAATTACAATGGGGGAAACCATAAATTACAAACTAATTAAAGCCCCCACATTAACTCAGTATGAACTGAAATGTAATAACGTGGAAACACAGTAGTGTGTAAATAGACACTCACCAAACTAATAATTGAGACGATATAGATGTATACAATGTCCAATCCAAACTGAAGAGCACACCAAAATATAGTGTGAAACGTGATGAGACCTAAAAATAAGAATAATATACATCTGAATAAAAAACAAGGACACGTTGTCTAATAAGACATGTAATGGCAATGTACTCATAGCAAGGTAAGAGTAATGCCAATATCACCTGACTTCAAAACAAACGCTAAAAAGTCAACACACAAGTAATCCTAAGCCCCAAACCGTACAAGGACGAGAAGCGGCCCCCATGTGTGGAAAGTAATCTCACCGGATAAAGGTAGTCCGTCAACAAGAACCCAGCGTCTGGTAACGCGAAGAAGAGTCACGAATGAAACTCGCGGTCACCATCTTAAATTAGAGTAACTGAAAATAGGTGCCGCCCAACTGCAACGTCACAGAATAGTAGTGCAACATAAAGAAAGGACTATACCCTTTGAAACTTTCAGCGCCATCACAGAAGAGTCAAAAATAGTGAATAAAAGTATTACATTGCGCCTGAAAATATAATAACATGCGCCCAAACAATATATGAAGCGCACAATAATAAGTGATGTGCTGAAAGAGGAGTACCAAAATAAAGCGCTCCTGTAATAATTCGAACATTATACAGGAAAGTCAATATCGCGCCGTAAACAGGTATAATAAAGACAAAAAAATAAAAAATAAAAAAACTCAACTTGAAAGCGAGTAAAGGATGTGCTATGTATAAACACAGCATAATACAAACAGAGTATATAGTATAGTATAGAAATAGGAGGAAAATTGAAAGAGAGAAGACAGAAACACTAAAAACCAACAGGTGAAGAGTACTCATCCAGGCCTAGTAGATGTCAAGCCAATTGCAAAAAGAATGTTAACCATAATTGACTTCAAAGGACGGGACAGATAATAAGCAAAGAATGCAAGAAACATGTATAATCATGCATATTGGGTTGGTTGAATGGACAATGGTTTATCCATTAGTAAAGAACAGAAAGAATGCAGTAAGTAGCAAGCAACCTCAAATCAGTGCACAGCAGTATAAAGACCCACGGTGAGATCCGTGTGGGAAGTAATACCAGGTTTCAATCACCCAATTATATAAGATTTGCGTCATTGGGTCAGAATGCAACGCTTCCCTAAGAAACACACATTCGTAATGTTAGAGCAAGTGCAAGGAGAGTTAATAATACTAGAGAATACGAGTGCATATTGCATTGTGTGTAATGACAGTAATCTGTTAGATCAATAATTTTCCAAGAAACATACATCCGTAATATTGGAGTCAGTGCAGGGAGAATCAATGGTGCTGGAGAACAACAGTACATACAACAGTGTAAACATTAACAGTAAAATATTCAGTCCTTTAAAAAGACATGCAATTCCCTATCCACATTGATTCCCTGATCAACAGACCTTAATTTGATGAGCCATTTTGTCTCTAATTTTCTCAGAGCCAGGATTTTATTGCCACCCCGCGGATCATCCACTAATTTGTCTATGCCATGGAATCGAATCTGTATAAATTCCGAAGTCTTATGTTCAGCATTGAAGTGTACTGCCAATGGGTAGTTAGCGTTGTTATTTTTGATGGCTCTAACATGTTCCTGTATGCGTTCTTTAAGAGGTCTTATCGTGGTGCCAACATAAATCTGACTGCACTGACATTATATACCAGCATTCCGCTTGACAAAGGCATGGAAGCATTAGCATATTTCCTATCCAAAAGGGATGCTACCTTGTATGATCACACCAAAATGGTTTTAGAGCTTACGAAATTGACTTTAGAAAACAACTACTTCAAACACTTAGATGTTTGGTGTAGACAGCATTCTGGAGTAGCAATGGGGGTGAAATTTTCGCCCTCATTTGCGAATATTTACATGGGGTTCTATGAACAACAACACATTTGGAAAGAAGGGCCACCTCATTTGACCAATCATATTGTGTATTGGGGTCGGTTCATCGATGACATTTTGCTTATATGGGAGGGTGAGGAGAAAGATCTCAATGATTTTATTTGTCATTTGAACACCAATGAGTACAATTTAAGCTTCACCCATGACTATAGTAGAACAGAGATTGATTTCTTGGATGTGACACTATTTGTTGATAACGATATGTTGGAGACCAAACTCTTTTGTAAGAAAAATGCTTGCAATTCTATTTTGCACGCTAGCAGTGCACACCCTACTTCCCAGATTAGGGCCATCCCGTTTGGAGAAATGACCCGAATAAGAAGAAACTGCAGTACAGAACAGCACTTTCAACAGGAGATAACGAATCTAAAAACAAGATTTACTATTAGAGGATATGATAGAACAACTTTGGAGAAAGCACACACAAGAATTAACAGGACAACACGTTCCGGCCTACTTAGACCCAACAAAAGGACCAAGAATGTTTCTAAGGGTGAAGAAATCGCTATGATTACACAATTTCATTCGCATAGTAATGAGGTATTTCACACCCTTTTGAAACATTGGCATCTGCTCAAACTAGATCACGATCTGGATCCATATGTTAGAAAGAAACCTCATATCACTTACATGAGAGGCAGAACACTTAAAAACATGCTTTTTTTTAAATTGTTTTTTTTTTTTTTTTTTTTAGAAACCTTTATTTGACTTCAAAGAGTTACAGACATGGGCCTACAACCCCTTGGGCCGGCCACTGATTAGCATGAGATGTATCATTCCACCGTTATACAGATTGAGCAATCCGAGGATCTCGTCAGTCCATCAGTACTCCCAGTGAAGGCAAAAGCAGTGGTTAGGTGACAATATGAAATAAGGTTCCAATTTTCGACTTAAAACTAATAAACATTACACACAAACAAGGCAATAAACAGTGTGAATATCAGGACGCGCTCCCCGGGGTAGGAAATCAATGACCTGCGGCAGAGAAGGGAGGGGGACCTGGGAACAGAGGAAAAATCAAACTGTAACCTACTCATAACCTAACGGGTGAGGAATGGTCAGCTAGGGGGACAAAGAAACATCCGATACAATAGCCAGGGGAGGGGCACAGATGTCTCCGCGATAAGAATTCCACGGATCCCACACCCCAGTCCATTTCCTAGGCTTGCCTCTCGCTACATATACCGTCTTTTCCCTAAACATGCACCAATCCATATTCTCCTTCCACACCGAGACCGTGGGCGACCTCTGGGAACCCCACAACTGTGCGATGTTTCGTTTAGCCACCATATTACCCAAAGTCGCCCACTGCGTCTGCGCCACATTATAATTGTTGGGCTCCCACACATTCAGCAGGCATCTCCTAGCTTCTGGCAGCAGAGCGACATGGGTGACCTCTTCCATTACAGCATGCACCTGACGCCAAAAGCGAGCCACCTCAGGACATTCCCATATAACATGAAGGAAAGTACCCAGCGAACCACAGCCACGCCTAGACATCCCATCCACGGAGAGACCCATGCGCATCAGGCGGGGACCAGTGACATACACTCTATGGAGTATCTTGAGTTGTACGAACCGAAGGCGGGCCGGAATTGCCACCTCCCTCGGGGAGGCTATTGCCGAGACCCAGTCCTCATCATCTAATTCCAAACCGTCAGCCACCCAGATCTCCCTCAAGTGGGTCAACAGGTCTGCCCGGTCGTTGATGAGTTTTTTATAGATCAAGGAGATTGTGCTGTCAGGCACGTAGCCATCGAGCACCCTGTCCTCCAGTGGGGAATTTTCCGGGATAGCAGTAGCATCAGGGAAAACCGAGCACAATGCATGACGGACCTGAGCATACCGGAAGTACTCCCTATCGCTCAGCTTATATTCCGCTTTCAGCATTTCAAACGTTTTAAACTCCCCTTTCACCCAGAGATCACTCACCTTACAGATGCCAATCATATCCCATTTCTCAAATCCTTTAGTTCTCCACAAACAGCCCAGCCCTTCTGAAGCATCAGTGGGGTCGCTCGAGTCAGGCGGTCCTTCCAACCCATCGCGGCATTAGCAGCATGCCACACACGTACTGCTATCTTGGTTGGGCCTGTCAACTGCACACCAGGTGACTTCGAATAGAGTGCTCTGTTATAATCCCCCCCAGGCAATAGCATTTTATCCATCTCGAACGCCGGGTTCAGGGCCGGTCCATACATCCTGTGGTTCACCGCCGCCAATTGGGACGCCCAATAGTATCGTTTGATATCGGGGAGTGCAATACCCCCATCATACCAAGGGAGTGTCAATTTAGCAAGAGCGATTCGCGATCGCCCGTCCCACAACAACTGCCTCTGCAAGCTCTCCACCTCACGGAAGTAGCGGGCCGGTATGACGTCGAGTGTATTTTGCAGTGCATATAGGAATCGTGGTAGCGACATCATTTTAAACAGCGCCGCTCGTCCAAGCGGCGAAAGCGGGAGCCGTCGCCACCTCGAGACGTCGGCCCTCAGTCGTTGGAGTGGGGGGGAGTAAGTTCCGCTCATAACGGGCCACAGGGTCTAAGGATATGAATACCCCCAGGTACTTAAACCCTGACTGCGAAATCTGGATAGGGCAGCCACGCGGGAGGAGAGGGGCATCCCCAGAGAGAACATAGACGCACGACTTGGCCCAGTTGATGACCAAACCGGAGTTACGACCAAATGAGGTCAGAACATCGACTAGTACAATCAAAGACTGCCGAGGAGATGTGAGGTACAGGAGAATGTCGTCCGCATAAAGAGAGATGCGGTCCTCAAATTCAGGCGTCCACCTAATGCCGCGCAACGAGGGCTCCCATCGTAACCAGGCAGCCAGAGGCTCCAATGCAAGTGCGAAGAGGAGGGGCGACAATGGACAACCCTGCCGCGTGCCTCTTCCCAACTCGAAGGGCGCCGACGCTCTGCCATTCACCACTACCTGAGCCAACGGTTCCTCATACAGCAATTTCACCCAACCGATAAACCCGGGCCAAAACCAAATTTCGCGAGCGCCGCCCAAAGATACGGCCATTCTAGGGTATCAAACGCCATTGTGGCATCCAAGGACGCCAAAACGGCTGGTTCACGTATGTGCGCCGCTCTGGCGAGCACTCCATGAAGACGTCTCAGGTTCAGAGCCGTATTACGATGGGGTATGAAACCGGACTGGTCCGGATGGATCAAGTCGCCAACGACCCTAACCAGACGATTAGCCAAAACCTTAGCCAGAATTTTAGGCTCAGCATTTAACAATGAGATGGGCCTGTAAGAAATTCCCCTCCTTGTGAATCACGACTATTGTAGCGAGACGCTGATCATAGGGGAGGGAGCCCACGTCACGTGCCTCAAGGAACATGTCGCGGAGATGAGGCGCCATCTTGTCCGGGCGCAGCTTATACAGTTCAATGGGAAGGCCGTTGGGACCCATGGCCTTGCCAGAAGCGACCGAGCGAATAGCCAAAGCAATCTCATCAGGCGACAACGTCGCATCCATCAGTACGCTGTCCGCCTCTGACAAAGACGGCAACGCAATGTCTCTCAGCAACAAATGAGAGCCATCCTCAAGGCCATCTGAGACTGGAGAATACACCTCACGGAAATAAGTCGCGAAACATTCAACAATTTCCACAGGGTCAGTCACACGCACGCCATCCGTTCTCTCAATAACCGGCACCACTCGACTCGCTCTCTCCTTCTTGTCCAACCATGCAATCAATTTTCCAGCCTTATCCCCCACATCGTATAAGCGCCCCTGTTGCTCCCTACTCATCACCTTGGCAGCATCAGTAACCAACGCTTTATAGTCAAGCTGCTTGAGACTGAGAACATGCAACTTATCATTCGTAACACCCAACTCCAGGTCCCCTTCCAACTTGGCTATTTCGTTTTCAAGGCAAACCACCTCTTCAGTCTTGCTTTTCTTGGAGTGGGAGATTAAAGAAAGTGCCTGCCCACGGATCACTGTTTTGAAGGCTTCCCACAACGAGACAGCAGATGACACAGACCCCACATTTTCATTGAAATAGCGCTCAAGGGACTTGACCAGGTCCGCCCGGATTTTAGGATTACGCAGGTACCAGGGATTAATCGGTGCTACCCTCCCCTCAGCCCCGGGGACGACCTCAATGCGCAGCAGCAGGGGGGAATGATCAGAAATACCCCGGGCCAGATGTCTTACTTCCCTAATCATCACAGCTTGGGCCACCGGCATAAGGACATAGTCCAGTCTCGATAAACTGCCATGAGCCCCTGAGTGGAAAGTGTATTGCGCCTGCCCCGGGTGCGTCAGTCTCCAGCAATCAATCAGCCCGAGGGTATCTATAAACCCACTCAGCCAGGCCTGTGCCCCCGGGAGGTCCCTAGGAGGGTGACGATCCGCCCTACCGGATACGACAGAATTAAAATCGCCCCCCATCACCAGAACCCCCCCCCCCCCCCCCCCGGGAGCCCCAAGACCATTCGCCCCAAATCAGCGAAAGTTACGGCCTGCAACCCCGGTGGGACATACACAGAAACAAGCGACACGGTTCTGCCCTCCCATCGGCCCACAAGTGCAGCATACCGCCCTCTAGGATCATGAATCACGTCGTCTACCTCCAATGGGAGAGAGGCTCTGATCAAGATGCCCACCCCCCGCGAGCCAGAAGTGAAACCAGAATGAGCAACAAGACGGTACCCCCGCCTATTCATAGCATGGCAAGAATTCCCAATGAGATGCGTTTCCTGCAGAAAGACAATGTCTGGCGACAGCCGTTTCAAGAACTGCAGCACTACTCCACGTTTAATCCTATCCCCCAAGCCATTCACATTCCACGAAAGTACTCTCAATCCCCTACCCCCCATCCCAACCCCGCGCACAACTCCCCCCCCCAGAGTCCACGAACCCGACCACCAGTCGTGTAGCGTTACGTTGCCTTGTAGAACATTCAAACAGTCCCCGACTCCCCCCCTCCCCTCCAACATTCCCGTTACAACTCCCCCCTCCCTGCACCCCTGCTTGAGCCCGTGTAGCCCCCCCAACTTGCAGTGTGCCTGTCGCCCTAGCATGAACTAAGCTACAAAAAGGGGAAACCCCAGAGGAGGAAAGAGCCTCACTGAGCACCCCACAACCCCGGGCATTTAGGATAAGGCACGGAGTAAAAACATCGAACCAAAATATGGAAGTGTCATCGCAATGTTCAGTCACCGGGAACCAAAGTCTATTCCTGTCCAGCCAGGCCTACTCCGTTCTCCTCGGTCGGTCCCTCTCGACTTCTTCGCTGGGGCAGGGTATCAAGCCAAGCTCCTACCTCTTCCGGCCGATCGAAAAAATATGTCCGATCCTCAAACTCAACTCGCAACCTGGCCGGAAAGAGCATCGCATATTTCAGGTCCATGTCTCTCAGTCGCCGTTTAACACCCATGAACCCCTGTCGCTGCTTTTGGACCGATTGCGTAAAGTCCGGGTAGAAGCTTATAGTAGTGTTCTCAAACTTCGTCGGCCCACTCACCCTTGAGGCCTGCAGGATAGCGTCTCTGTCCCTGAAATGAAAAATTCTGGCAATGAGTGGCCGTGGGGGAGCGCCCGGTTTCGGCTTACCACCCGGAACTCTATGGGCCCGCTCGACCGCAAAGAATTTACTCAACCCCTTGGGTGCGAGATGGTTGATCACGAGGTCTTCCACGAAGAGGTCAGCCGCAGGGGCCTCCGATTTCTCCGGTACCCCAATTATGCGCACATTATTCCGGCGAGCCCTACTTTCAAAATCCTCCAGCCGACGGGCAGACAAATCATTGGACGTCCGCAGATTACGAACCTCGGTTTGCAGGTCAGACACGTCCGTTGCCAGACTCGACGTTGTCAGACCCAAGGATTTGACCTTCTCATTCGTTTGTGAAAGATCCGCTCTGAGAAGTTTAACGTCGATCAAAACCGTGTCCAATTTATGGGCCAAGGTGTCGAATTGCTGGCCGACTGCTGCTTTCATCTCATCGATGGCGCCCATGACGTCCTGCAATGTGAACTCCGTAGATGGTCCCGGGCCATCCTTGGATCGCTCCGGTGACTTATGCAGGCCACTAGGAGATCCTTTTGGCTGGGTATAGCGGTCCATGTTATTAGCTTGGGTATGAGCTCCCCGCCTAGTCGTCTTGGATTTTTGCTTGTCGCCGTCCAATCTAGCCGCCATTGTCTGATGGTCGCCAAGGTCACCGTCCACCAACACGAATAGTTATCCTCGGAGAGCCGATCTAGGGAGCCTCGGCGATCACGAAAGGCGGTCCAGACTAGTGTCCAAGATTCAGGCAGGATACCCGATCTTCCCACTAGCAATGCATGCTGACAATCCGGGGTCCCTCCGTCAGTTTCAGCGAGGAGACCCGAAACCGAAAGTGAAAGTAGGGGGTGCGCACCGGCCCGGGTCCTGCAGGCCGTTGTTGTTCACTTTCTACCCGGGCACCATGCCAACTCGAATCCGAGGCAAGGTCAGGAGTAGGCCGCAGACTTGAAATCGATCTTATCCCGGTTCCTGAAGTCCGATTTGAATTTGGACAACGGGTATCCCCTCCGCATATGTTCGCCTTTAGAAGCCCGTCGATAGAATCAGGATGTATTCAGGATATATTCAGGATAGACATGAGAGGTCGTGGAGGCCCTCGGGAGCCCTGTGCCTACGCGGCCATCTTGGTTGCGCGCTAGGCTCCTCCTCCCCTTAAAAACATACTTAATCAACCGGTGCAGGCAGTTCAACAATCAGTGAGCACTTGGTTACCCGCAAAACCCAACGGCTTCTTTAAATGTTCCATGTGCAATATATGCCAATTTGCAGAAGATAAAATACCAGCTTTAGGTACAACACAGAACGAGTGCACAAGATCAATCACTTCATTAACTGTAATACTAAATACGTTGTTTACTGTATCATTTGTCAGTGCAGTCAGATTTATGTTGGCAGCAAGATAAGACCTCTTCAAGAACGCATACAGGAACATGTTAGAGCCATCAAAAATAACAACGCTAACTACCCATTGGCAGTACACTTCAATGCTGAACATAAGACTTCGGAATTTATACAGATTCGATTCCATGGCATAGACAAATTAGTGGCTGATCCGCGGGGTGGCAATAAAATCCTGGCTCTGAGAAAATTAGAGACAGAATGGCTCATCAAATTAAGGTCTGTTGATCAGGGAATCAATGTGGATAGGGAATTGCATGTCTTTTTAAAGGACTAAATATGTTACTGTTAATGTTTACACTGTTGTATGTACTGTTATTCTCCAGCACCATTGATTCTCCCTGCACTGACTCCAATATTACGAATGTATGTTTCTTGGAAAATTATTGATCTAACAGATTACTGTCATTACACACAATGCAATATGCACTCGTATTCTCTAGTATTATTAACTCTCCTTGCACTTGCTCTAACATTACGAATGTGTGTTTTTTAGGGAAGCGTTGCATTCTGACCCAATGACGCAAATCTTATATAATTGGGTGATTGAAACCTGGTATTGCTTCCCACACGGATCTCACCGTGGGTCTTTATACTGCTGTGCACTGATTTGAGGTTTCTTGCTACTTACTGCATTTTTTCTGTTCTTTACTAATGGATAAACCATTGTCCATTCAACCAACCCAATATGCATGATTATACATGTTTCTTGCATTCTTTGCTTATTATCTGTCCCGTCCTTTGAAGTCAATTATGGTTAACATTCTTTTTGCATATGGCTTGACATCTACTAGGCCTGGATGAGTACTCTTCACCTGTTGGTTTTTAGTGTTTCTGTCTTCTCTCTTTCAATTTTCCTCCTATTTCTATACTATACTATTTACTCTGTTTGTATTATGCTGTGTTTATACATAGCACATCCTTTACTCGCTTTCAAGTTGAGTTTTTTTATTTTTTATTTTTTTGTCTTTATTATACCTGTTTACGGCGCGATGTTGACTTTCCCGTATAATGTTCGATTATTACAGGAGCGCTTTATTTTGGTACTCCTCTTTCAGCACATCACTTATTATTGTGCGCTTCATATTTTGTTTGGGCGCATGTTATTATATTTTCAGGCGCGATGTAATACCTTTATTCACTATTTTTGACTCTTCTGTGATGGCGCTGAAAGTTTCAAAGGGTATAGTCCTTTCTTTATGTTGCACTACTATTCTGTGACGTTGCAGTTGGGCGGCACCTATTTTCAGTTACTCTAATTTAAGATGGTGACCGCGAGTTTCATTTGTGACTCTTCTTCGCGTTACCAGACGCTGGGTTCTTGTTGACAAGACTACCTTTATCCGGTTAGATTACTTTCCACACATGGGGGCCGCTTCTCGTCCTTGTACGGTTTGGGGCTTAGGATTACTTGTGTGTTGACTTTTTAGCGTTTGTTTTGAAGTCAGGTGATATTGGCATTACTCTTACCTTGCTATGAGTACATTTCCATTACATGTCTTATTAGACAACGTGTCCTTGTTTTTTATTCAGATGTATATTATTCTTATTTTTAGGTCTCATCACGTTTCACACTATATTTTGGTGTGCTCGTCAGTTTGGATTGGACATTGTATACATCTATATCGTCGCAATTATTAGTTTGGTGAGTGTCTACTGTGTTTCCACGTTATTACATTTCAGTTCATACTGAGTTAATGTGGGGGCTTTAATTAGTTTGTAATTTATGATTTCCCCCATTGTAATTCATACGATTTTCATGTACTTGGTGCGATAACGCTACACTTAATTTTTGTAGCTCGTTACGCTTTAAGCAATTACACTGATTCTGTGTAGGGGTTGTTAATTAGTTTGTTTTTCCCCCATTACCATCTACAATTCCATACTACTTCTTTACTTGTTTAGGCACGGTATCTTTTATAACCTATTTTTATAGCGCGCTGCGCTTTAGGTTATGATATTATTGTGTGGTATTCACCTGACTTATGATTACGTCTGTTATATAACATTGTTCCTTTATACTCCCCACTTCGACCGCACTGTTAATTTCATTGTACTTTTTCATTAGAGTTCTTGTTTATTGTTCTTACGTTATTATCACGGAGATGCATATGTGATTTGACACCCCACCTATATTGGTGTATTGGAAAGGTGGACCCAACGAACGAATTCTGAGGTGGGTCCTAGCTTACATATTAGACGTTGATAGCACTTTTTCTGGTTCTCTTTTTGCTACCTGGTTCCTAGTCGTTAGCAGTAGGCTGATATTTCTGGTGTAACTTCTCTAACGTATTCTACTGGACGTCACAGCTAGGTCTTCATTCTAATACTTATCTTTTAGGCTTGTATTCATCCTATCTTATCTTTTTTCTTACATAACTTGAATCTCTTCCTATAATAGGCCACGATGGTGTCTCTTTTTGATCGGTTTCTTTTCTGATTGGGTTTTTGGGATTCAGTTCTATACTAACTCTTTCATTGATTGTAATAATGATTATCACCGGATTCAGATAGCCTTCTTCACCTCTATTTTTGACAGTCTTTTTTTACTGGGCACTCTAGTTATGCGTTATCATCTGGTGACTTTTCCGCTTTCCGTCTTTCTTGTTGTTTCTTCTATTTTGTTTATTTACATATGTATATTCTTTGTTAACAGCCTTGAAAAAGTCATTATACCAATCAAGTACAGACGAAACACGTGTTGGCTGTATTCGATATTGGACGATTGTACCACATGTTTTGGAGCTGTATTCAATATTGCACGACTGTATCACATCTCTTGGATATTATCTTCAATCAATAAAGAGGAGTAATTTGAATAACTCAATGGATTACTGTATCCTGTCCAGTGACTCCGATTGGATATTGTGAATCTTTCAGAGACATTGTTTCACATGATGTGCACACTCAGATGGACTATTATATACATTTTGCAATAAGGGTGTGCTGGAAAGCTGGTCTTCTCTTAATATATGTACTGGCTGGTCGTTTATCGACCATCCAAGTGCACTTCTAGGTAGTAAGTGCTTACAGTTTTACCTGCACCCCGATTTATTATACTATATTGTTTACGCCAATTTATATACTGGTTTACTGCTTATGACAATCTTGCTTAGTTGATGTGCAGTTTTTTCCCATCTTGGGGAACACTACTACCTAATTTAGATCAGCAATAGACCTAGTTTTCTTCATTATCCCCGAAATTGATTCCCCTCCACAGAATCAGAGCTGGGTTCAGCTCACCTTCAAGTTTCCTAGTAATACATATTGGAACATTTTCACCCTGCATAGGCAGAGGGTCCTGCATATTATTAATTCAATGATGATGTCGATATCTACAGTTCCCAGATTCATGTTTTGCCGCAGCCCATCTTTTGTGGGTCCGCTGGGACCCCCCTGCCTCCATGCAAGTAACCTTGTTACTTAATACAGCACCCTTACTGCACTTGCTTGCCACTCAAAGGCACCTGACAACAACATGACGCACTGCAGCCTGGTGAAGAGGGTTTTGAGCCAAACGTACCCCAGTCCGTGTTTTCAGCATTTATCCTTTAATGAGGCTCCTGGTCGTATGGAGTGTGTAGCTATGTCCTGGCAAGGCATACCCAATAACCTGTTCCACGTAGATGACTATCCTACTATGATGTGTAAAGGTTCACTGTCAGATGAGTTTAGAATTATGTGACATTAGGCAAGGGTGACCTCATGTACCTGCCATGTATCCTTCCTTTCTTACAGGAATTCTGCCTGTTCAGTTTGACCTGTGGTGTTTGCCCCCTGACTTTCTAGGCTGCATAACTGCTAACACTGTAGGCGGTTGCCGTCATTAGCAGCATTTCCCCCAACTTTTAGAACCACAGCATACTTGACAACTTCCACAACCCGCCTAGCTGAAGGCGAGTAATTTCTAGCTTAACTGAAGCAACCCTCTGTGGTGTAGTATGAACTGCTATGACTGTACAACCTGTAACCTGCCTTTGTTTAAAGAATGCACATACTTTGCTGACTTGACCAGACATGTGCACAGATAGTCTTATTGATAAAATATGGCAAGTTACCGGTGTCAAATCTAGTTTCAGTGCATGTTTGTCTCTTGAGCATCTGCCAGTGAGCACCTAGAATTGTTTTAAAATCTTGCCTTCTTCACAGCTGAGTGAGCACCAATGCTGAAAGGACCTAGCTCACTAGGTTTCTCCCTGGAATTTATTGCCATCCGCCAGACTTAAAGGCCTGCCTATTACCTGGTTTGCCTCCTAGTACCCATCCACTTGGTGATGTGCTACATTTTACTAAGCAAGCTGGAAGCTTAGCGTAGCCATCACCCATCCTCGACCCATTGTAATCACCCTCAATCCTCCTGTATACCACTTGGAGGATCCAGGTAGTAGAAAGGGTGTGACAATGTCAGCTGAGTGAGCACCAATGCTGAAAGGACCTAGCTCACTAGGTTTCTCCCTGGAATTTATTGCCATCCGCCAGACTTAAAGGCCTGCCTATTACCTGGTTTGCCTCCTAGTACCCATCTACTTGGTGATGTGCTACATTTTACTAAGCAAGCTGGAAGCTTAGCTTAGCCATCACCCATCCTCGACCCATTGTAATCACCCTCAATCCTCCTGTATACCACTTGGAGGATCCAGGTAGTAGAAAGGGTGTGACAATGTCAGCTGAGTGAGCACCAATGCTGAAAGGACCTAGCTCACTAGGTTTCTCCCTAGAATTTATTGCCATCCGCCAGACTTAAAGGCCTGCCTATTACCTGGTTTGCCTCCTAGTACCCATCTACTTGGTGATATGCTACATTTTACTAAGCAAGCTGGAAGCTTAGCGTAGCCATCACCCATCCTCGACCCATTGTAATCACCCTCAATCCTACTGTATACCACTTGGAGGATCCAGGTAGTAGAAAGGGTGTGACAATGTCTTGCTAGAGTGGACACAACAGGCAATATACGTTTGTGATCAACCTCACCAAGCTACATGCCTGCCCAGCTTCTGGTGCTTCTGAACGAGTGGCTTTGAGGAATGCATGTCTGAATAATTTAATGCTCCCATTAGTCGAAATGGTGTGGACCTGTCTAGGTAGAGTGGCCACAACAGTCTATTATACGTGTGTGACCGTCCTCACCAAGCTACGTGCCTCCCCAGCTTCTGGTGCTTCTAAACGAGTGGCCTGAGAAATGCTTTACTCTGCAGTGTTCTGCCCATAATCTTACCAGGCTGCTTAATTGCTAACAATGTGAGTGGCTGAATGACATAGATGTTTGACATCTAATAGTCGCAGTTTCAAATCTCCCACAACCTACCTTATTGTGAGTCTTTGTAGTATAACTTAGAGGATCGGGGAAGTTTGTGGCTGCCTTGGCAGCGAAAGTGGCTATTTTATTCCTAATCCACTGTTCTCCTGGTGGCACAATCTTCAATTTGTTTTTATGCATGCAGCGTCTCTATTACAATTAAGAGTCCATACAAGCATACTAGTCCACACCTGTGTCTGAGGCATAAATCAATATTCAAAGGATTGAATTACTGGGAATTTCAGCAACTCTTCCCACTTAACTGCGACAAGATGGGCATAACTAAGTATTAAACTCAAAAGGTTATTAAAAAAGGGGGGGCGTATCAGATATTTGGCAACTCATCCCTTCTATCTGCAACAGGATAGTCATTAATAGAACACCAAGCCACGAGACTTCAAAGAGCAGTATCAGCTATCAGCACATTGTCCCCTCTCACTAAGGCAGGATAGACATTCAAGAATGGTTAACACGCACCCTTCTGAAGGTCCTCCTGGACTTTTACAGTAAAGCTCTGATGCAGTGTGACCTGGTGGCCTAGTGCATTATGGCACCCCAAAGGCTCTTGCTTTAAGAAAGATCATCAAATAAGGTTCTTTCTATACATGGTATCGCATAATCTGCTGTCACAAAACCTTTATAGAGGATGAACTGGCTGCCCCTGCCAGGACTTGAAGCCTCGCCTTACTAGCTGCATAAGTACTGTCTGCAGGATGGCTGAAGCTCCTTGTTCTCACAAGACTACTTAACGACACCGGTGCCCCAGGTACTGAATCGAAGGGGGGGCTATAATATCCCCGTGCCGCCTTGGGCATGTGCCTCCCCTGCGCCCCACGCGAGACTCATCCACATTGGTTCTATATCAAAATTCTACCCTGCATCTGGTTCGGATCCACAACCAGATGAACATTGCGAAAGTAAGGTACACCAAGATGTTAGAGTGCTGTACATGAGTACCAGTTACATTGCATATTCAGCGCGAGGGGGTTAAGTGCTTGCCTAACATATCGGGTCACAGAGTCCCAGCTACAGGCAATCGTAAAGCAACTGGCTCGCACTTCACTCACTTTACTATTAGTCCAGCAACCTATGTAAATTAGGCTGTCCAGTCTTCCGATCTTCCGCCCTTAAGAGAGAAGTGTAAACCTTGTGAACAAACATAACTTGTACTGTTTTTGCTATACAGTTGTGCTATGCTGGTGGCAAACAAGGTAAGCCCTACTGCAGCAGAGGCCGGTTCTTTGAAGCTGAGGCAGGCTCAGTCAATATGTGACTGTTAGAAAAGAACCGTTTGTTGTGCACCCGAAGTTCCTATATATTTTTTGGGCTTAATCCTATTGATAGAACAACAAAGCCCGCGAAAATTGCTCCTGTACTATCCAATAGTGCGCCTAACTAAATCCCAGACGTGTTGTCAAAGCCCGCTTTTGGCACCAGTACAGATGCACTTTGAGTAATATCTCGAGTGTGTTGCCAAACCACCTCTTTTGCTAGCAGGCATACCTATGTTGGTGCGACTAGGGGTAATGTTTACCCTGCCCAGGCCATTCTGCCTCAGTTGGCCAATGGAACAAAAGCATTGTAAACCAAGGCCCAGGGAATGCCCAAAACCCCACACTTTCACGGAGCATGTGGTGTCCGACCAAATAATCACCCAATCCCCCAAACTGTCTCAATCAATCAAACAGGGAATTGTAAGCACGCTACTCACCTGTGAGGGTCTCAAGGTGCTGGGGGGTAGGCGCAGATCTGTCTCCAGTCCCCCGCTGAGCCACAAGGTATCATTATCATTAACAAGGTATCAATGCGAAAAAGTGTTTCCAATATTTGCACTGTGACTGCACATATGCAGCATTTTCTTTAAATGAGTCACCAGAGTTGTAAATGACATTCTGGTGGATTTGAGACATAGGAGGCATCCTAAAACTACTGCATCAGCTTTAAAATTGTTGAAAATAGTTCTATGAAAGATAAACATCGAACAAATCGCTCATCAAAATGAAAGAACATACCGAACCGCTTTAGCCTAACTTCCTGAAAAGGATAGAGCAATACCCAACTGATCGGTATTAGCGAATAAATAGAAATGAATCATCCATGTTCAACCAAGTGAGTAGCACTGCCACCAAGTGGCCTTCACACCTTATGTCACCATGGCAGTACAATTTGGTTAACGTGCTAATATTCACCCTCATACTGTTTTGCCCCACCCAAGGCACCACGTCCGGTACCCTACAAACTGAAAGGCAACATGGAAGCAACCTAGACCACATACGAAATGCAGATCAATCCTCTGCCCTGGACACGCCTTAACATTTTTATGCAGCATTATTTTTAAATTCCGAACTTCTGAATGAAATCACTGCCGGCTCCATGTAGGGAGATGCATGTACTGAGGATTAGCGGCGCGCCCATGCCACAACGGAAAGGACAAGGTGAAGGAATTATTATTTGTAAGTAGTTTTAACAGCACTACAGTACAATTCAATATAAAGTGACCATAACACACAAGTGAGCACTAGGCGTGCTAATGATAGTGAGCGGCACAGTGACACAGGGGTGGAAAATAACAGTGTGAACGGCGAAAGGAGTAAGGAAAGTAACAATGTGGTCAAAAATACAAGATAAATATATACAATATTGGTATTTAGAATTCAGGATAAATGAATTGACCACAACAGCGCCAAAGTTCTGTGCTGGATAGTCGACGGCGTTTCAACCTGATTGATTTCAGGTCATCATCAGGACAATGGTCACAAGTTTCAGCACTGCTTTGAAACTTTTGACCATAGTCCTTTTGCTTTCGCTTTGAGGCCCCACCTCACTCCTTTCCTTCATGTCACTCTCTCTCCCAGGTGTGTCTGCTTCTACCATTTCACTGTTTGTTTGTGCCACTGTGCCACTGTTTGTCCTTTGTTTGGTCTGCTATTCTCTGTTCTGCCACTTGTCTGTCTCATTGCCACCGTTTGTTTTGCCATGGTTTGTTCTGTCATTGTTTGCGTTGCCACTTAATTATCTGCTTTTGCCACTGTCTGTTTCTACCAATGTTCGTTTAGCCATTATTTTTTCATTTCCGTCAGTTTTGTACCCTTCTCCCTGTCGTCATAATGTTACTGTCATCTCCTTCTCTTTTTGTGCCTTTCTCTCTGCCTTGTCTGACCTCTTTTCTGCTATCTTCTTTCTCCTTGTGTGCCATTTCCCTCTCTTTTTGCTCAACTCTCCCCCGGTGCTCCTTATCTCCTCCATATGATCCTCCTGGTCCTCACTCATTTCCTGTTGCCTGCCTCCTGCGCACCTTCCAGCCCACCCACCGCCTCCTGCGATCCTTCCCCCTCTTAGGACCTACTAAATTGCGGCTGCAGCGCAGCTGTGCAGTGGACACGCACAATAAGTGTTCCGCTGGTATGCCAAAGGTAAACCTTTCTGCACCCATCCACACCGGGACCGCATCCAGCACCAGGGCTACTGGCCCTCCAACTATCAATCGCTACCCTGTCCTGTTTCTCCACACCCTCAACCCGAGCCATAACTCGTTGCACTCTTGCTGCACCACAGAAAACAGAAGGAGCTGTCACAGGCACATCCTGTAGGTTCTTATGCATGCCCTTAAACCCTACAATTAATACTCCTGCACCCAGCAGCACACCGGCTCACACACACACATGAACCAGCCACTGCCTGCACACCACTCCATACTCACATACATGCTTCTCAAAACTCGCTCGCTCAGCAAACACACCAAAGAGATAAGTACCTGCTGTATGTACACCCACCAGACCTGCTCTTCCTGAGAAAAACCTGGATGTACCAAAACTTGCTGACATCACATTATGCAGAACCCTCATGTACAGTTCACCAGGACCCCGCTGCCAAGTTCACCAGAGACATCACAGACTTCATTACACCCTCATCATAGACTCTGATACCTTAGTCTTCCTAGGAGATCTTGACTATCACTTTGAAGACCGCACCGACCCCAACTTGATCACCCTGGTGGAAAATCTCAGAAATCTTGGTCTCTCATAGCATGTCACTGTGGATCCACCCATGTCACCAGACACCTGCTGGACCTGATTTTTTCTCCTTCAACAGCATCATGATCGACAGACCATTGCCTATCACCTGGACACACCCTCGATAGATTCAGCATTACCATCCCAAGCCACAGGAGATCCACCACCACAGGACCTCCTCACCACTCCTGGAGCAACATCCCATCCTCCCTCTCCCCACACCAACTCGAACCCACCAGCAACCTGACGGAAGACATCAAGAACTGCAGCTACTGATTCACCATGTTCGCTGACTCCGAGGCCCCACTAAAGCACAGCAAAACAGCAACAACATGAACACAAGCCAGCTGATATTTGGAGGAACTCAAGCTGAAGAAACAGCACTGTAAGAAACTTGAGGGCAAGTGGAGAACGAGCCAAGACCTTGCAGACAAATACATGTTAAAATCGGCCTTGAGACGCTACCACCAGCAAATCCGGAAGACCAAGTGCATAGCCCTTGCATCACCAATGCCAGCAACAGCAAGGAAATATTTGCCAACATCAAGGAGTTTACCATGTCTGCAGCCACCTCCAACAACATCATCCACTCTCAATACCTCTGCAACAGTCCATCAGGTTTCTTTTATGACAAGATCATAATCATCCATCTCAGATGTAGAACAGACCGTCACCTTGTGGCCCATCATCTCCATAGAGGAAACCGCTGCAAACATGAAGTCCATCCATTTTGGAGCCCCATCAGACCCCTGCCCTCACAATCCCTTCAACAAGGGACCCAACCCATCAGTGAAGCCCTCAGTCCAACCCTCAACACCTCCATCAACTCACCTACCTTGCCAGAAGCCTGGAAACACAGCGCAGTCACCGCCCTGTTCAAGAAATCCCCGGCAGACCCCACCAAGCTCACTAACTGGAGATTGATCTCCGTCCTACCACACCCAGTCAAGATTTTAGATAAACTCATCAACACATGCCTCTATGATCACCTCTTCAACCACCACCTACTAGACGCGACATAGTCTGGATTCAGACCTAACTACAGCACAGAAACAGCACTCATCGCATCAGACAGCATCCACATGATCCTGAGCAGAGGAAAGACCATAAGCCTCATACTTCTGGACCACTCTGTGGCCTTTGACATGGTATCACATCCCATCCTCATCAGACCTCCTGCATGAGAGCGGCATTTAATGACCTACTATCTGTACCTTATTGACGGAAAGAACTTAATGGGTCAGCCCAACATCGTACACCTCATTAGCTCGGGAACTCATCTGCGGAGTACCTCAAAGATCATCCTTTAGCCCTACCTTCTTCAACAGATATATGACTCCACTAGCCAGCATCATATGCACCAACAATATGGTGGCGTAATGTGCAGTGTCATAAAGTGGTACAGAGTAGAGTGGTGCAGAGAAGAGCAGAGTGGCATAGAGTACTGGGGTGTAAATTGCATTGCGTAGAGAAGAGCAGAGCGGCACAAAGTGCACTGCTGCAGAGTCGTCCAGAGTTGAGTACAGTGGTGTAGAGTGGATTGGTTCAGTAGAGAGTAGTGGCGTAGAGTAGAATAGTGCAGAGTAGAGTGCACTGGCTTAGAGTGCAGTGGCGTAGAGTTGTGTTGTGCAGAGTAGAGTGCAATGACGTAGACTAGAGTACAGTATCGTGGAGTACTGGGTAGGGGGTGAGAGGGAAAAGAAGCAACATGGAACAGGGATAGAAGTAACATGGAAAGGGGCAGGTGGGAGGGAATAGAAGCTACATGAACAGGGATATGGGAGACGGACTAAAAACACAAGCACTTATATGGAGTGCTTGGGCTCCAACAAAAAAATAGCTCCAAAAACTGGAGCTGTGGATGGACACAAGTACTTGGTCCATTCTCCAGGGGAGGGGCAAGCACATGAAGAGGACATGACGCCCACATGCCGTGGCAAAAGGGAGCGAAGCAAATGAGAGACGCTGAAGCTAACAAATGGTCATCAATGGGTGGGCTGTAAGCCCACTGAATGTAAACAAATGTCTCACAGAGACAGCACATGCCTGTCTAAGGGAAACCTAAAAAGGGGGGCAGCGTTTAAGTTACATAGCCAATCTACTTTCTTAAGATCAACAAGGGCACCTGGTAACTTCATATGAGGGACAGGGCCAGCTATGGTAACTCTCATGCTATTTGATTTTGTGTCAGTGAGCCTTTTCTAGAGGCTTAGAAGGGGAGCAGATTTTAGCTGAATATTGGAGCCATTTGAAGAAATCATTCTTACATCAAGTTTTAACAAGCCACCTCTCACTACTAGGTTGGCTGCATTTAGAGGACTATAATCACAGGGTTCAAGATCAGAAGAGACTTGTGTGGTATTAGTGATGTCACATCTAATCACTGAATAACAGTGCCTCACACTTCAGACCCAAGGTATGGCCTTATTTTTAACGAACTCTTCATCTTTGCTTGAGGTCATTGAGGCACAGCAGCCATATAAACTGAAACCTTCATCAACTTCCTCTCCCATTTAAAAAACCTTCCCCATTCTGTTACCATATCCCGTAGACTAGAGATTGAATTTATCTCAACCATTATTTAGTACATTATTTGGTGTAGGGTGTGTGTGTGTGATGGATTCTATCAACCCTCCATCTATCTGCTTGCCCATGGGTGGGGGAGAGGGACTCAGGCTGCAGTGATTTTCCATAGCATGTTGTACTAAAGTTGATTTCGTATGGCCCTTTTCAGCTTTTCCACTAACACTGGGGATTAATATTTTTCTGGTTCAGATTATATTTACTAGTAGCCTCAGGGCTAATAGGAGAAACACATTTAGATGCTACAGCTAAATAATTTTGTGGGGATTCCTAGACCTGCTGATTTTACATTAGATTTAATGTACTATTTTCCCTGTTCTAGGTATTTTGCTCTTAGCACCATCGTGTTATAGCTTTAATTCACCACTTTTTGACAAATTAAGACCTAGAAATGTCCCAGGGGGTATCTTTGCAGAGTGATCGTCGGGACCTCCTGCCAGCCAGTTAACTGTCACAGTTAGTGCACATGGAGAATGAAAAATGTCCTGGCTATCGTAAAGGAAAGCTTCAGTTCTACAGTCCTGTGGCCTCTAATCAGGGGGCACATTGGCCCAACATAGTCCGTCTTTACTGGCCCTTCACCTTATTTCTTCGCGCGAAGTCAGCCGTTGGATCACCTTCATGAATCCTGTTTATTTGAATCCTATCCTACAAATACAAGGGAGGGCGATCTTAGGAAATCCCTTGGGTGGGATAATCCTCGTCTCTGAGTCCTTAATAGAATTGAAACTTTCCGTTACAATAGCTAGGACATTTTTCATTCTATGTCAGGACTGGAGGCGAGGAATATGCTAGTTGAAAGCTTGCTCTCCATGAGGTGAGCCATGTCTATAACCGGCTTGAAGTAAAACCTCTTAAAGGTAGAGTCCGAAGACCAATCTGCCGCATTGAGGATATCCTCCAAATGGGCACCCAAGCCAAATGCCTTAGAGGCCATTGCGCCTTGTGCCGAGTGGGCCCCAAAAATCTAAAGGTTAATTCCAGCTTCATGCATTACCCATCTAATCCACCTAGCAGTTGCGGCCGGTATTAATCATGGGTGGGGGTGTGTGGGGGAGCGAGGGAGGGTGGGTGGTAAATGTTATAATACATTTTAATAACGTACCTGTATCCCGGCAGGCCGGCCAGGCCCAGTGTTTTCCCGGCTCCTGCTCTCCTTCCTCTGGCAGAAACAGGAAGCAGGCAGCCTCCCTCCCCTCCCCTCCCCTAAGCCAGGATGGCGCCTAGCCAGGTGTCTATGGGGAGGCCATTTTCGCCATGTAGGCTGCATTGCAGCCTGCATGGAGAAAAGGCAGAGTGCGCATGACTGGTTTGGGCGGCCCCAGAGGGCCGACCAAACCAGTCATGCTCACTCATGAGTGGGCATACCACTCCTCCCCTGCCCAGCCACAACTAAATACTTCTGCTTTCTCGCAGGTCGAGAAGCAGAAACATAAAATGGTAGTTTTACCATTTTATGTTTCTGCTCCTCGCACTGCGAGAAAGCAGTGGGGCGACACTCGTCCGCCCTAGTGAAGGAGCCGCCCCTGCCAACTAGTTATGGTGGGAGAGGAAACCGTCTTGAAAGGTTTATGCAGTGCAATGAGGAGCTGTCGCTCCCTCGGGGGACGAAACTCTTCGGTCATTTCCTCATATGCCTTCAGGCATCGAACAGCTTAGGAGAATCTGGGAATTCTGGGTAAGTGATGACTTTTGTATGGAACTTTGTTCTTCTATGGAGTGTGAACGTTACTCCGTTAGGGGAAAATATCCTGCCCGTGATGTCTAATGCCCTCATGTCCGAGACGTGACGGCAGAAGATGAGGCAGAGCAGCATAGCTATCTTAGCAGACAATTCCTTCCTTGACAGAAAAGGATTAGGTTGCCAGGAGAAGAACAGGTTGAAAACCTGGTTCACATCCCAAAGAACTGAGTATTGGGGCTCTGGAGGTAGAGAGAGTCTGATACCTCGCAACAACCTGCATACTAGGGGGTGCTCCCCAACCGCCACATCATTTAGAGGCACAGCGCTGGCTGGAAGGTACTTATCGATCTGTAAGCCAAACCGCTAGAAGCCAAGTGTTCTAGAAAATTCAGAATGTGCACTACATCTGCATCCAGGGGATTAAGACTCCGTCGCATACACCAACTGGACCATCTGCCCTATGCGGATCTGTATCTTTTGACAGTACAGTCCATCCAAGCCTTGGACATGAAGGTTTCAGCCTTTTCAAAAAGGCCCTGGACCTCCCATCGTCCCCTGTAATCTGCCATGCCATGATCCACAACGAGTTCTCCTGAATCAGTGGGTGAGGAGCTTGGTCAGGATTCAGGAGGAGCATCGGAAACCGGTGGAGTAGGGTTGGAAAATTCCAGTAGAACCGGAAACCAAACTTGCGATCTCCAAATGGGAGTAATCCGAACCACCTCTGCCCGCTGTTTCCTGACCTGCGTTGTTGTCCTTGTGATCATTGCGAAGGAGGAGAAGCGTACCCCATCTCCCGATTCCAGTCCTGGAGGAAAGCATCTGTGGCCACTGGCTGTCGGTCCAGGCTCCAGTTGAAGAAGCGGGGAAGCTGGTGGTCTAATCTCGAGGTGAACAGGTCCACCGAGAAAGGATCCCAACGATCGTGCAATATCACAAAGATCTCTGGGTCTAGCTTCCAAAGACTGGAGTGCCTGAAGTTGCGGGACTGAAAGTCGGCCACTTGGTTCTCTCGGCCGGGCAAATACTCTGCAGTGACCGATACTTGATGGTCCAGGCAAAACTGTCAAAAGCTGGTGGCGAGATGTTGTCCATTTTTAGAAGGACACATGACTGGATAGAAACCTTCGTCCAACAACAGACTGCGAAGGACCCATTCTCCCGTAGCGAAAACACCGCATCTGGTCCCCCCAGCCTGCCCTTCTGGCATCGGATTCTATGACCAAATCTGGGGCCGATCCGAAAATTGCTCGGCCATTCCAGGCATCCATGTGGTCTAACCACCACTGGATTTCTTCTCGAGCTTCCTCGGAAAGTACCACTTTGTGGGAGTAGGAACACCCTCTGCATAGGATGTGGCCTTCAGATGTTGCAGTGCCCGATAGTGAAGAGGTCCCGGAAAAATGGCCTGGATCGATGCGGAGAGGAGTCCCACTGCCCGAGCCAGCTGCCTGAGAGACACCTGTTGTTTGGTGAGAGTACACCTCAGTTTGTGTCGAATCTTCGACACCTTCCTGGAGGGAAGACTTAGAGTGGATGAGGTGGAGTCCATTACGAATCTGAGAAATGTCAAGCTCTGAGGAGGCGTTAGGAGCGACTTTTTCTCGTTCACTACAAAGCCTAAGCTCTGAAGGAGATCCACTGCCATCCGGAGGTGGGACAACAGCTGGCGTGGACTTGGGTCCATCAGGAGCAAATCCTCCAAGTACATTATCATTTGTATACCCAAGCCCTCAAGTATTCCACCACCGGTTTGAGAACCTTGGTAAAGCACCAAGGGGCCGAAGGGAGAGAGCGGTGAACTTGTATGTCTGTATTCGCCATATGAACTGAAGGAACCGTCGGTGAGGCGGGGAAAATCGGAATGACCAGGTAGGTGTCCTCAAGATCTAGCTGTACCATCCAATCCCAGGGTCGTAGGACATCCTTGAGGAAGTGAATACCCTCCATTTTGAAGTGGCGGTAAACCAGCCACTTGTTGAAGTAGCTGAGCTTTATCACTTGTCTTTGGCCCCCATCAGTCTTGTCGAACAGAAAGATATTGCTGATGAACCCCCGAGGATGAGGAGTTGAGAGGGAAATTGTGCCCTTGGTGATGAGGGATGCGACTTCCTCATCCACCAGGGCGCCCTCTTGTTGTGAGAACTGGATGGGACGGGGTCTGGCCCCTTGGGAGGGTTCGCCAAAATAATCTATGTGAAATCCTTGTATTGTCTGAAGGACCCACACATCCCCTGTGATGGAAATCCAACTCTGGAAAAATTGTGCCAGATTTCCCCCTACCTTTAACAGGGAAGAAGGTAGAACACACACCGGGGCTTGAGGAGTTTGCCTCTCCTCGGTATCCTCTGCCACATCTGCCTCTCGTGGGGTAGAAATTTCTGAATCAGGATTGGTCCTGGTACTGGCCTTGCCTGGAGCCTTGCCCTCTTGGGGGGTGCTAGTTGGAAGGGCGGCCGGTCAAGCGGAAAACACAAGGGAAAACCTTTCTAATGGATGTCTGGGCTTTGGCAAGGGAGGTAAAGGCATTAACGAATTTGCCAAGCTCTTTGACAAATGGCTCTCCAAAGAGCCCTCCCTGCACAATGTCCCCTGCCCTTTGAATCTGCCAGTTCAACCAGCTTGGGGTCCACTTTAAGAGAGCAGCGACGGTCTGTGGAAAGGGTGCAATTTGCGTTACCCAAAAATATTATGGCTCTTTTTGTCGACCCCAAAAGTGTGTCTAGGGAAATCAGGGAGCCTGTTAGCTTGGCCTCGCCGGCCATATCCAGGGTTCTTGTAAGGGGACCCAGGGTATCCAGGAGCTTGTCCTGGCATGCCCGCCAGGACCTATCAATCCCTTTCTTGGGGTCCTTTATCGATTTCTGTAGGAAGGTGGCCATACGTGTGTTGATTTCCGGGGTGAGAGACACTTCCCTTTAGGGAGGGGCGAGGGCACTCAGCCCGCAGGAAATTACGGGCCTCTTTCTCTAGTGGCCTGCGAATGCGCCTGCCACATAATTTGCGACTTTGTCGGCTGGGGCCCATTCGGAGGACCGAGGGTGGATGATGTTGTCGGGATCGAGCATGGCCGAAGTACCCTGGGTGGTCTGAGAGGGACGGGAGGGGAGCCACAGGCTGGATGGGCCAGGTTCATTGTCCGCATGCCCTGTATCATTGGAAGGGGCTAAGTTACCCAGGAATCAGGAAACCCTTATCCCCTACTGGTAAGGAAGACTGGCTGGCTAGGAAAGCTTGCTTGAGCCTATCAAAGGTGTCCAAGTCCACTCCTGTTTCACGGGTACTCTTGGCCGGAGGTGGTGCTATGTCCGAAGTGGGGGGAACCCCTGGGGTCTCCAAATGGGGGGCGGGAGCTGTGGGGGGTTGCTATTTTTGCGCAAGCTTGGGCAATTCGGCGGGACAATCTCTCCTCTAAAGGAGAAATCATCGTCCCAAGGGAGGTCGGCCAGGGGGTCTTCCATCCCTTGGGAGTCTACCTCATAGTCCCTTATAAGAGTGTATACAAGGACTGGCTGAGGCTTTAAATTAATGGGGGTCTGGGTGACAGACCAAAACGCCTTCGGTGGCTGGGTGGCAGTCTGATAGTTCTGTGCGATGGTCTCGCTATTCTTTACGGGGGTCTCAGCCCTGGGACACCTGACCCTGGTGCACAGTCAGTAGGGAGCTGGCCTGGGTAGTGTCCCAACAGGCCTCCGGGGCCTAAAATATACTGACCCAGAAAGGGCATAGAAAAAGGGAAATACAGACTCTGCTGCTGGTTGTCTAACTGCCGGCAGAAAAGCGTTCACAATATAGAGCGCTTTCAGGCTTAATTAATAGCAGGGAACGGCTTGATCGGCTGACAGACCCCACGGGGCGTCTCCCTCAGGCCGGCAGGGCTCGATGGACCACAGCGCGCTGAATGAATTCCTCTGTGAGGAAATTCAAATGTACGCGCCGTGGTCTCGTGCCGCCTCCAGCGCCCTCTAGCAGCAGGAGGTCGACGAACTTGAGCCGCATCCGATCTGGCCGCGTAGGAGTGCAAAGCGTTCCCGCGGTCGTAACTACCTGAAAATCAATAGCAGAAACAACGAGAAAGACGCAGCAGAGCTGTTTTACACATCAATGCACATCATTAAATAAAACACCGAAAAACCAATGAAGACACATGCAATTACAGCAAATAATGTCGGAAGCACTTATCTTGGCTGAGCAGCAACAAAGAAAGAAGATGAAGGGCCGGTAAAGACGGACTATGTTGGGCCAATGTGCCGCCTGATTGGAGGCCACAGGACTGTTACCTGATTGGATATTTTTTCTACTACAGTGTTTCCCAAGTATTCATGGGAAACGTAGTTTGCGTTTTCTTATCAAATGATGGCTGCTGTAAAAATAAAGTGAAGAAAGAAGGAATAATCCTTGCCTCCAGTCCAGACAGAATTGACTTGAGAGGCTAGAGCTTCAAAGCAATTCCTAGAATCCACAGTTGGTACAATGGTTACGCCTGGTCTATCTGAATTCTCAGGTAGAGGTTTATGGGGAATTGTTTTTCTTTGTCTCGAGTCGTACTTAGTGTGGAGTTAAAAATACTTAAGGCCAGATGTACTAAGATTTAATTCTCAAAAAGCGGTTGCAATTTTTCAGAACCAACTTATGTACTAATAAGTCAATTCACAAAATCACCATTTGGAGTGTGTCGCAAATCAACCTGCCTCATTAAAATTCATGAAGTAAGTTGTAATTTACAACTCACTCTGATTCAATGCTAGGTACACATTGATGGTGGCCTGCTGTCAGTAGACCACTATGTCCGTGATCGCATTTGAATAAAGTACAAAGTACATTTTTATAATGCAGCATGTTTTCCTTAAAAGAAACAGGTCTGCATTTGAAAAAAAAATACTTTAAAAAAAGGTTGATTACAACTTGGCCATGGTCCAATGGACCACTGGGCACCTCTAAACAAACTATTTTTTTTCATTCACAAAGGGGAAGGAGAAGGGGGTTGCAAAGGGACCTCTTCACCTTTGTAAATAGGTTACACACTTCTCAAAGGAGGTCGTAACCCATCTATGGTTTGCGACCAAAATTCCAGTCACAAACCATTGATACACAGCAGTTGCAAATCAGAATTTGGAAGGCACGTCCTCACCATTTTGTGATTCAGTAACCCATTACTGAATTGCGTAATGGGTTTTGTAAACCTGTACAAGCCATTTGGCAGTCACAGACTCTTTGATTAAGCGAATTGCAGGTTTTGCAACTGCTAAATGGCTTCGCACATTTGGCCTCAAATTTGCTTAACTGCTTTTCCAGTGGCCTCATATCACTTCCAGTTGGTCTTGGTAGTTAGGTCTTGGAGACATTTAATTCGAAACTGCAGTAGCCAAGAGGGATTCTATTGCATTCAATAAGGTGTTCATTTTGGATATGTGTACATCAAATCATCTACGTAGCTTTTTCAAATTATTATCCTCTAAATCACACACACATTAATATTAAACAAATTTGGAGGTGGAAGGAGGTTGTCTAAATGGGGTGGAAAAGGCACACTCATAGAGTGTATCACGTCAGTGCTTTGAAAACGTGTCTCATACTTTGTATGAGGGTTGCATCTCCTATGCTACATGTATTTCTAGTACTCTATTTAAGTTCAGCAATGAACAGTACATGAGCTTTGATTTGAAAAGAATATGCCGTCTTATCTGCTAAGGTAAATATGGTTTATTTTAGTGGTGTGACTATCTGTCTCATCAGTACACATACATGAATGATATACGGTGGAATGTGTGTGTTGAGCATCAAAATGTACAGTGAACTGCGTACCAAATTGCTGTTGATGTTTTTCCTTTCAGATTGTTACTTATAAGAGGCTAGCAAGATGAAGAGCAATGAAATAATCAGTGGAATGAAAATGTGCAAGTACATTGAATATGCACGTTTCACTAACAGAATATCTGTGTCTTTAAATGATTTAACTGGAAGGATTTATGAATACTGGATCCCTACCTTTCAAGCAAAACTCACGCCAACAATCCAACCAAATTGCAAGTTTAGGAAGGTATCTCACCACGTAGCCTGAATCCCTTAATGACACTTGATAAGATCAAAGGCTATGCCTTCTTGATGGACAATATCTAAGGCTCGTGCTGTTCTTATACATTTTGTAAAAAGTCCAAAGTGCCATAGACTGCAGCGTTAAAATAGATGATGACCTGAAGCATTCGCAGGGAGAGGAGAAACGGGGTCCACAAACTTTGAGTCACTTGACAAAATTGAATAATGCAGGCACATCTGAAAGGGCATCTAAAATAAGGACGGAAAACCTGAAGAAAGAGGAATTTGCTACAGGACATTTTAGCATATGAAGTCTTTCTGGTACTGACGGAGCAGTCACAATAGTTTATACTGATACTGTACAATTTAGTACCAGAGACAACATTGTGGATCTACTACACTTTTGTTCATTTGGAATAAAAAAGTTTTCATTTTTTTATGTCATTATTTAATGCCAAAGTAAGGAGATCAGGGAGATCTTGCATGGAGACATTGCAGACAATGGGGGAAGTGAATGTTAAGGCATGTAAAATGAGATCATAAAGGATCAGCAGAAGGTCTGTCCAGATTGGGGAAAATGTGAATAAGGTCAAACAGGGCAACTGAGTTCTGTGTAGTTTGGGGTGTTGGAGGGTGCTAAATTGGATCATTTGGACTACGATATAGTGACTGTGTAGCAAATGGGTTCTGCCCGTTTAATCACCCCTGAATTTTTTTGTTTTTTTACTACCTGGTTTTAGATTTTTTCTGTGAGTGACTCTCACCAACAGAGTCTCACTCACAATAAATTAGATCCACAGTCACTTTTTATCATGGCTACGCTGCTATGGAACCGAAAGAAATGTAATATTTTCCGGGTTCAGCCATACTAAGGGACAAGTTAAAAACTCTGCTGGCCAGCAGGAGGATCAAAGGCCTCCCAGTACAATAGAGTCATTAACAGTGCCTTAGCCAGGTCCTGGGAAGGGAAGGGAAGGAGTAGGGACGAAATCTGCTTGTGCTAATTAACTCCTCACACTGCACCTGCAATGGTGGAGCCCCAGCCCACAGAAACAAAAGAGGAAGGCCAGACTTTTGGAGTCAAACACAGGAGATCCTCCACTTTGAAATTTTGGAGGGAAGGGATCAGGCTCTGTACCAGTGAATGGTAGAACTGAGGCTCTCAGAGTAGGCCTTTCAATAGACCACTTTGGCTCCAACTTAAAATGCCATGAATGCTGTGCAGGAGGGCTGGCGCAAGGGTGGAGTGATGATGTGGCATTTTAGGATTCGGCCAGGGTTGCCTGGCCTCTAGAACTTTCTACTTAAAAGCAGCAACACAAGGGAGAGACTTGAGAAGACACTGGACCTGGAAGCAACAAGGGTTAAAGAATTCCCTACTGGAAGGAGAAGCCACCCTATGACACAGCAAGGATGGAGTGAAGGACTTTAACTCTAACTGGACTCTGGGACTAGGATGAGTCTCTCCAGGATCAGTGGCTGTTGGAAATGTCCCTTTCTGCAGAATCACCCTTAAACATTTTGCCTTTTTCTGGAATTCATGTTTGTTGGCTCTAGGAGTCTGGGCACTTTACCACTGCCAACTAGTGCTAAAGTGTATATGCTCTATACTCTAAACATGTTGACATTTGTTCATCCACAATTGGCATATCTGATTTACTTATACGTCCTAGTAAAGTGCACTACCTGTGCCAAGGGCCTGTAAATTAAACAATATAGTGGACTTGCAGCACTGATTGTGCCACCCACTTCAGTAGTCCTTTAAACATGGCTAAGGCCTGCCACTGCAGAGCATGTGTGTGTAATTTCAAACTGTCATTTCAACCTGGCTAGTCAACCTACTTTCCAAGCCCAAACCTTCGTTTTGATTGCATATAAGCCACCGCTAAGGTAGGCCATAGGCAGCCGTAAGGGCAGAGTGCAGTGTATTTAAAAGGTAGGACACATACTTCTGAGTTTTACATGTCCTGGTAGTGAAAAACTGCTAAACTCATTTTTCACTACTGCTGGGCCTATCTCTCCCATAGGTTAACATTGGGATTGCCTTAAAACTTCTTTTAAGTATAATTTTCAATTAGGAAAAGATAGAGATTTGGAGTTTGGTGTCTCCTGACACCATTTAAAATCAGAACTTGAATTGCCAGTTTTTAGAAAGTTTTACAGCAAACAAACGATGGACGGAATGCTGACAATGCAAACATTCTCCCCCAGTCAAAAGATCTGGGTTAAATCTATTGTTCTTTTGCCCACTACGCCACCCCAGTTTGGACCCAGCCATATGCAAATCAGTCTTGACCCTGTGCCCCATGGGAACAGTCCAGACCGAACAGCCAGGCCAGGTCCTCCCTGGACCCGAAACAAGCATCCTGGGACCGGTTTCAGGGTATGTCACCCTTCTTCAGCCAGGCTAGCTTGAATCCAGTGGCACGGTCAGCAAGGTACCCACGTCTGGGCATACCCATCCCACTTAGGGCGAAAAGTGTTACAGCAAACAAATGATGGACGGAATTCTGACAATGCAAACATTCTTCCCCAGTCAAAAGATCTGGGTTAAATCCATCGTTCTTTTGCCCACTACGCTACCCCAGTTTGGACCCAGCCATATGGAAATCAGTCTTGACCCTATGCCCCATGGGAACAGACCAGACCGAACTGCCAGGTCAGGTCCTCCCTGGACCGGGAAAAGCATCCTGGGACCCGTTTCAGGGTATGTCACCCTTCAGCCAGGCTAGCTTGAATCCAGTGGCACAGTGAGCAAGGGACCCACGTCTGGGCATACCCATCCCACTTAGGGCGAAAAGTGTTACCGCAAACAAATGATGGACGGAATGCTGACAATGCAAATATTCTCCCCCAGTCAAAAGATCTGGGTTAAATCCATTGTTCTTTTGCCCACTACGCCACCCCAGTTTGGACCCAGCCATATGCAAATCAGTCTTGACCCTGCGCCTAGTTTTTAGAAAGTTGGCATTTTCTTACTTTAACCACTCGGTGCCTCAGCCTATCTCTGAATACACTGCTAGGTTGGGTGACAGCTGGGTTTTGTGCATTCCCTCTAGACAGTCACACATAAAGGGAGCTGCGGTGTGCCACACATATCCTGATGGCCCATCACTAGGCTAATGGGTCTCCCCGAGCTAGAGTGAGCGAGAGGAGCTGACACTTGCACCTGAATAGGGCTGTGCCTGTCCCCACACGAATACTCCCCTATAGTGCATCTGGAGCTAGGAAAGAAATGGCAGGGTCCTGGTAAGGTTCAAAGGTCACTAAGGTTTGCCCACTTCAAGGACTAAAACAGGTATAAGTACTGGGCCTCTGACGCCATGTACTCAGTTCACTTTTGGGACCTGAGGAGACTCTACCAGGAAGAGAAGCAGCATTGCAGGAGGGAGTGCCACCTTGCTAACTGCTCTGCTGTGTTGGCCTGATGATTGCTGTGCTGTATAAGTGACTACCACTTTGCTACTTGCTCTGCTATGTTGGCCTGTTGACTTTTGTGTGACCGTGAGAAGGACTGGAACTTCTCTCTACGTCCTCTTAAAGAAGCTTAAGTAACTCCAAGGGCTTGTTGGCTTGCCCCCTGTTCACAAAGTCTCAGGGCCATCAAAGACTTTATTTTCATCTACTATGCTACTAGACTCTGCCATCTGTGAGTCCGGCAGCCAAGTCCTGCAAAGATCGGTGCCTTACATTTCAAGGAGCAGTGATTCCTACCCAGCCTGCAAGCGGAGCGTGTCACTCTGTTGGATAAAGACAAGCGATTGCCCCCCCTCATCTGCTGCTGAGCTCTGCACTCCGTGCATTGTTGCACAAACGACCCACGCTTCATTTCTACCTTGTGGCGGAGTCCTGACTAACAGCAGCGCATCACACACGATCATACACTGTCTGAAAAACCCAGAAAAGAGACCGCATCAATGTGAGGCTTCAACTTTGCACTGCCTGCAAATTCCGAGTGGGAGACAACAGCAACACGAGCCCGAGGCCGATGACCTCGCTGCCTCGCCGGAGAAAGGTACTGGTTGCCCTGGGACCCGCAAGGTCCCTATAGCTGATCTTCGGTTCTAGTGCCGGTAGAGCACTGTTACACGCATGAACTTCACAGGACCATATCTACCAATCCCCTGCTAAGATCTGTACCATTTAAATTGCTAAACATGATTGGTTGAAGCACTGTGTTTCCCTTTATAAATTTAAAAAGTGCAGAACTTGAGTTATTTTATTTGGATTTTTGTCATTTTGATCTTGTTTTATTCAGTAAAAGGTATACTATTTTTCTATACCAATGTGGAGTTTTTTGTGGTGTTTTTACTGTGTTATTGTATCTAAGTGTGCACAAATACTTGACACATTGCCTCTTATGTTAGGCCTGATTCCTCTATTCCAAGCTACCAGACGGTGAGCACAGGCTAATTTAAGTGTTGACTGACTTACCCTGACTGGGATTGTGTCTCCTGCTTGGACAGAGTGTATAGTATACTCTGCCAACCAGAAACCTCAATCCCCAACAGTGGCTCTAGCCCTTTATGCCCCTGAGTAACAGTTGGGGCAACGGAGTGCCTCTAGGACCTGCTGATTGGCCCTCGACTCTGCTAACACATAGGTGCCCTTTAAGAAGCCAGGAGGCTGCGGGGCCAGGGGAATACAGCATGAAGGTTGTTCTGCCTGCTGGCTGTGTAAGATGCCCCCAAAGTATGAAAGAGCACCAGGAGTGCAGGGAGTACCGCAATCTTCAGGTCTTTCAATGCTAATATCCCTTTATTTTAGTTTGAAAACATGGGCTATTGAACATGCTACAAGTGATGAACTGTGATACCATCTATTGTAGGTTTCTAGGATGTACTTTGGGTCTGTCAAAATGTCATGAAGTTATGATAAGCAAGATCATGCAAAAACATATTCAGTGATTAGTTTAAAATGTATTCCAGAGATGTCATAAACACTGTAAGCATTCCCTTTCATAATTCTATGATTTATTTTAATCACTTGCTTATAGGCTTCTTTATTTTAGTTTTAGTAGAACGTTTGAGGTTCTTAAACACAATCAGGATAGGTTCCATTTTAGCTACAATTTTCATTTTAGTGAGCCTCTCTTGACTTTGTTTCAAAGTCAAAATGCGGGTCATCATTTGCATAACTTGTCAAAGTGGTATTTAGGTCAAAACACCCTTTAGCATGAATTGCTATGCTATCAGGTGCTACAAATCTAGTACATACTTTCAATATGTAGATCTCAAGGTTTTAGAAGTAGATTTTAAAGTAAATATTAGCTAACAATTGCACAAATGCTTATGGGCTTCTTAACATCGGTGACATACTTTGCCTCCCACTGGTATTGTCCGGTAAGATCTACTTTATTAAAGACCCCATTCCCATTTAATTCTGCAATGCAGGATAAAGGTCAATTGTCAATGCTATATAAGCTCCCAGAACTGACCACTGAGAACAAAGGAACTTCACCCAGGGTGCAGATCCAGATGGGCACAGCTTCACATTCCACTCTAACCAAAGAAGGCTGCAGGAAGACTCCCTGAGGCTCTGCCAAGCATTTTGTCTCCACTAACTCCTTGCCCTTGGGCTCTAAACAGCTGGCAAGCTGTTAGAGTCGGATTGCAAACCTTGACTTCACAAGTAGATGCACCACCTCTGAAAACTCAAGTAGTGGAGTTATTATTTATTCATTTCCTAGAACTAGCATAGCGCATAGAGTAGAAATGTGAGGGGGCTAGGGGCTAAGGGCTACAAATCGCAATGTTGCAGTTTTACCCTGTGGTTTTAACTGCTCATGAAACACTTAACTGCTTTTAATTTTTATCTTCTGTGATATTACCAAATAATATTGTGTGCACTAGATTCAGGAGTTTTAAAATAGCTATTTTGATATAAAAATGTGGAAATGCATATCCCGTTTCTAGAGATTCTTGAGTGTGTTACTCATTAATGAAAGATTGTTTTGAATACTAGGGATCCCTTGAACCCTTTAAGGGAATGTTAGTAACACAGAGAGACTGGACACCACACCAGCAGGTATGCTAATTGAGTTGTGCAGGGTTACAAGATCCTGGTCTCACCTGCTCAAGAGATGGTGCACTGAACACAGTGGCCTTGCACCCAGGGTAAGGTAGCCAAACCTTGTAGACCTGGGCCAGAGCCCCAGGTAATGCAACAGGAGAGGACAGGTCTGACCAAGATCAGCAAAATCAGCCCAAAGAGGCTGGAAAAATCTGCCCAAAAAGCTTGGTCCCCAGGAGGGACCAAGTAGAGAAGGAAGCACATATCTCTCTGTTGTGAAATTGAAAGCTACCACTACAGTAACCCCAGGCCCCTGGGTTGGCAAATTCTCCATGTATTGATAATTTGTACAGAGGGGGCATGTGTGGGGCCTCCTCCCAAAGGTCTCCAATATCCCCGGGGTCCAACGCAATCCTTTGTGTCCTGGGGACTCCATCGCCCAGTATAAAAAAGAGTGCCACTGTGCTTTCCTGTTCATGATGTGTGGCCCCGTTGCCTATGTTTTGGGGTGAAGGGTGTACATCACTCCAGCACTGCCCACCTGCCAGGGAGCAAGTTGGAGAGATCAGTTGCCGGCTCCCGCAACAGCACAGCAGTAAAAGAGAGTGTTGCCGGATCCCATGCTGTCCATTGAAGGCATGCGGGAAAGCAGGCAGGGGTTGTTGGGGCCCTGGGCTCCCTCTGCGGCCCCCAATGGAAATTCTGGCTGTAGGTGCCCATGGCAAGACTGAGGTACCCAATAAAAAAAGTGTAAAGTGCGGCAGAAGGCCATTTGTGGATAAAAGGAAAAAAGAAATGGAAAATCACTTGCGGTGGAAGGTATTTACAGCTGGAACACAGGAGTTCCCCATACGCCCTCACATGTGTGAACATTTGCATATGTGGTGCCCCAGAGAGGCAGGGGCACCACTGCTGCTGCAAGTGTGCTTGAGGAGCTATAGCTTGTGCAGGAGGACCCCAGAAATGTTTCTTAAAATCACTATGTCTCCCACAGGAGTGAATCCCTGATCCTGAGAGAAGCTTCACTTTGGTTCAAACATTCTTTAAGCTTAAGCTTTCTGCTCATAAGCTCTGCAGGGCAGGGATCTCTGTTGGTTTGTTCAAGCCGTGCAGTAGCAGCGTAGTAAAGGTAGATGACACTTGGACTCATGTTAGTCAATTCAGTGCTTTACTGACATTGTTGGTGATTGATAATCCGAGATTTTACAGTCTAATGAACAGCACTGAATGTTGGTATTTTCCCCATTGATTTCAATGGTGTTGCAATGGTGAACTATAATATGTTTACTGCTTTTCGTAATGTAGTGAGACCAAAACAAAGCCAGTAGGCCTGCCTTACTGATAATGACACCCCTTTTTATAGTGATATTGCCTCTAGTATAGGAGGGTTCAGGACCAGTTATAGGGTTCAGGACATGTTCTGAGAGCGTCACCAAAGGTATTTCCATCTAGATGATTGTACATATTTGTGATTTAATGCATAGTATTTAGTAGGGTGTGAGCAATTAAAAATACATTTCTTTTTCATAAAAATAGCCCTGACTGGACAATGATTTATTGAGTCTTTTTGTTGTGTACCAGCAGGCTGCTGTTACTGCCCACACCACCTGCTCTGAATAGACCTTCTTCAACTGATCTGATTCTCTACTCTCAGAGAGTCAAGTGCTAGAATGGGGTGCCAGGTTCCCAGTAAAGAGAAACCTGAGAACGTATTACTTGTGAAGGACTCACACCCTTATAAATAATAACCCATTTTTTTAACAGACTGCCAACCTCAGCCTGCTCAGCTCTTAAGATAGCTCAGAATTACTAAGACGCAATCTTAACTAGTGTGGATACAATCTCAGCATTTACTCTCTTCTTCAAATTACAGAGAATACTTACCTTAAGTATCCCCTTACCTTAGAATTATGTGTGGAGAGAACTTACATTGAGGGCAGGCTAAGTAGACTGAAGTAATCCAGTTTAACGTGCATGTGGTTCACTTGCCAGTGATATTACATATCATCCTACAGTTTCAGCTGTTCAGGGACAACCCCCCTAAGTAGGACTCATGGTCAAAGGGAAGCAGCCCATTGTAAGTGGTTTAACAATGAATTAGTCGGATATGATGGTCCTGCAGATAAGATGACCAAGCTCTGGTACATGGATGACCCTTTCATTGATCTGTATTACTAGGTCAAGCTCCAGGTGCAATGTTAGGAATGTGTACTCCATTACCAAAGTGGAATGAGCATTTGAGCTACAGATCAATGCTTATGTAAATAGGGACATTTTAATGTGTGCTAACCTGTCCAAGGCAAGTTTAAATATATGGTAGAGTTAGGCTATCCCTGATCTAGCATATAGTGCATCCAAGATTAAAGTACTATATAGCAGTGTATTCTCCTCTCTCCAAAAAGTCTATTAGGGAATTCTATTGTTTGCTGAAGTGAAGCATTACATTTATATTTGGGCTTGAAAAATGAACTAAAGCAAGATAAATATTGAAATAAATGTTCATGTAGGATCACCTGGAGGTTCATGGGCCGTATTACAAATGTGCTTTCGGGAAGCAAAATAAATTTTTACCCATTGTGTGCTTCCCTGTAACATTTCAAACAGAGGTTTTCAAATCCTACTGTTTCCCCTTATGTAATAATAGTTAAGGAGGTGCACACTGTGGCCCTGTGTAATCGCAATGATATGTCCCGCAATGGCATAGGTGCATAGCACCATGCATTGGAGGGAATGTGATTGCTCCTAAAAGTTAGAAAGAGGCAGTTCTGTGCTTTGAAGTCAAATATTTTTTAAATCTGATGAAGGCCTTAACTGCCTAAGTTCTTCCAAAATACTGGATACATTGCACAGAAGAAACTACCTTCACGATCAATCACAATTGCAAACAATATTGCTAACTTCTCAGAAAGATTTTAAAAAATCATTATGAGGCAAAAACTGACTCCTTGTCACTGGCTTCAACATCGATTTTGAAGTGAAACATTCCAAAATGGCCATCAATTAAACAAATAAAAATGATCTTACTTATTCAAATCAGAACCTCAACAAAACCCTCTTCATACGCCGACAACCCCATACCAATAAACCTGTAAAATGAACACCCCAGTCCATTGCCACATAATCTGCAGGAAAATCAGCATCTCTTTTGATAAAGATGTATCCCCCTACTCTGTAAAACTTGGACAGATAACACTTCTGCTGGAAAAAATGTGGACACTTAAGACTTTTAAAACCTAAGACCATTCAATAAACAAGTCTTCCTTGGAAAAATTCAAGAAAAAGATAATTCTATACATATTTTCTCTCACATTTTTAACAATAACCAGTTATGTACCTTCCAATCAGGATTCTGCTCTGCATGCAGCACGGAAACAGCCATCCTTTAAATCCTCGATGATCCACTTATAATGTATGGTTGAGACATCTTCCTTCTGGTGCGGTTAGGCTTGTCAGCAGCCTTCAACACAATTGACCATGGAATCCTACTGACTATCCTGTCCACACAAACTGGAATGGAAAATACAGCTCTCACATGGTTGTCATCCTTCATCTCATCTAGATGTCACTTTGAGAAAAGTGATCACATCCACTCTCTTGTAGTGTAACACAGGTATCTATTCACTGATATACATTGTAATCCATGGATGACCACATCCAAACCTTGTTTTTGACCGCATGGATTTCAGCCATTCATTTAATTTGCTGATACTCTTATTCCTCCCATTACTACAAACTGACCATCATGTGGAACTGACTAGACCCCCAATTATGTCCCGTCTGGACTACTGTATCATTATCTACACTGGCCTTTCCAAAATGCTCCTTGCCTGGCAACAAAGACCAGACAGCCAGTTTGTACATTAACCTACACAAGCAAGCTCACATCAAACCAAGATTGCTCTGAAAGCACTTCATTGACTACCAGTCGAAGCCAGCATTACATTCAAAGCTCTGTGCACCATCCACAAAGATTTCTGGAGACAAAAGGCCAAAGTTACTGCAGAATTTAGACCCCTGCTACACCCCAGCTAGAAAAACTCTGCTCATTGGCTTCTAACAATCCAGCAACAGAAATAAGCGAAACGCCAAGATTAGAAAATGCCCTCCATCCTTCCTTGAGATCTGAACCAAATCACGTATCAGGAAACTCATGAAACTGATCTTTCCTACCTGCTTTTAAATAGACATTCTGCGGTACCAAAAACAATCACTATAGAACATCAGCTAAGGACATGTACCCATGTGTTTGTTCACATTCTGCCTCTATTATCATTTCAGATTAGACAGTGTTCCATCAGCTTCTACATTCAGAAGTAACTCAAGCATTACCCTTGGCGTCTTACTAAACGCCCAAACATATACATAAAATTTGCTTCATGTCCACTCAGGTCTTACGAAAAATCATGGCGCTTTGCTCTGTTTCTAGCTATTACACGGCTGACTCTCGACACCTGTCAAAGGGCTGCTGCTTTGAAGAGTAAATCTGCATCTGCTTGTACAGTCCTGGCAGGTGCACATTCCAAAACAATGTTGGTGGTTCTGGGTTGCATCGGTTGTCCTGCACCCCCTTGCAGAGTTCATGTTGGCTGTGGGCATAAGGTCTTGGAAAACCCCAAGCATTTTGGAAGCTATAGAAAGAATGAAATATCAAATGTGTGTACTTAGGCAAAACCAAGGATCTGGAATGTGTAAGTTATTTGCTATGTTTTTCACTTCTGCACAGCCCGAGCAGTGGTCTTAAGTAAGTGCTCAGCGACTGCTGACTTCCTTCAGTTAAATACGTTTTTGATGACTTAGCAATATCAAGGCATCTTTTGCATTCATTTTTGGTAATACCCTATTGTGGTTTCTGTGGACGCAGGCAATGTCTAGGGCTGAAAAACCCTTTCCTTCAAACACATGCAATACCAAAACAAGCATTGGCAGGTAACGTTTCAATGTGCACAAACCTTTTGTTTTCATTAGAGGCACTGCATCCTTTATCCAGAAAGCATGTTTTTCTTTGTATTAGGAGTCCTGAAGGAAGGGGGGCATATGGCCTTACAAGGTTGAAAATGGCTATTCGAGCTCAAGCTCTGTCTCCTTGGCGCCGCATTTTCACGGATAAAATGCGTTAAACTTAGCATCCATGTCCAAAAACACAAGGAAAGAGCACCGTAATGTGTGGTGGTAACAGTTCAAGTTCCGGATTGCTGCCTAACAACTTAATTCCAACAAAATATAAGGAAGATCTACTGGAAGCCTACAACATGGCTGCTCCCGCCCCCGCAAAGCGTCCGAAACTAAAGATCTGACATAATCGCCCTGGCCGCAAAGAATCCATTGCCATTGGCGCTTCTACAAACCTTAAGAAGGGAGTCATTTTTCCTTTAGAGCTGCATACCATAGAACTGCCTACGCTTCCTCAACCCGATTAAGCCGACATATCCGTCTAAAGAGGCCGCTGCTCCGCAGATAAGGCTGCCGCTCTAACTCCTATGCCATAACTAGGCTGGCCTATCGCGAGTCAGGAATAAAGGTCTGGCTTTAAAAACTTTTGCCTTTGGCTGTGCTGACATACCACAACCCATGAGAACTTATAAATTAGTTCCTGAGACTCCTACATCCCGGGGTAATTCTTGACCCACTTGCAAACTACAGCAAAGGTGTCTAGCTCTACGCGCACCTCTGGCACACAATTAACAACCAAAAGATACTGCAGCAAATGACTCAAGGAGGTCGTATTCCTGCAGACAACCTTACTGGGCCAGCCTATACCCGTGATGCCTTCATTTGCTGATCTGTACCGCTGCAGCTTGACTGGACAGTCTCCTTGACGCTGTCATAATTACTGCATACATTCTCCAAAGCAGTAGGGCATCTGGCACCTGGCAGCCAATGGATCAAATTAGACCCGATAAGACACACCAGAAATATTTGGACCACAAGATGCCCATAATAATTCACCAAACAAAAGCCCGCTTGAAATCGACTCCGTGACCGCACCTATTCCCCAAAGCGACTATGCAGTACTTCTCATCCAGTAGTAATTGGCTCTGACCTGATGTGTTAAAATAACTTTCAAACAATCGGTTCATCTCGCTTTACTTACCTGCTTTCCTCTGTCCGAAGGTGAATGATTTGACCATTTGTCTTGTGTCCTATTTGGCGGGGGTGTTACATGGTCCAGATGCACTAGAGTCAAGCAAAGGCTACCAAGAGCCTACTCAGTATCTGTTTAAGGCTTTTATTCAATACCAATAGGGGGTCTCTCAGGATAACACTCTGAAACTATGAGCCCGTAAGTGGACACTACTCTGCAATCTCTCCTTTCACACTTGTGGTAACTGCCAAGGCGCTTGGACTCACCTATCCCGCAGTACTGACCATACCATACCTACCCAAGCAGATCTGAGTCATTCCTTCTGTCACTTTATAATGACTAAAACTATCCAAGTGCATAAAATAATCAAAATGACTGAGAAAGACCTAATGACTGCTACAAAGAGAATAAAATCAGAACCTCCAACACCCGAATCTCCCATCAAAGGCAAAACTGAGCATAAAGATACTATGGGCACCAGCCAAATAAAAATCAGATGTCTTACAACTTGCCCAAACTACAAAAGTGAGCATGGATATCATGCAACAAGACGTAGGCATGAGATCTGATATCGAACAGATAACCAGCAAGATTTCGGCAGCTGAACAATGCATCAACAACCTTGAAGACAAATCTCTGTTAGCAAAGACCTCAACTTATAACATAAATCCTGGACATTGTTGCAACGTGCCATCTCTGAGCTTGAAGAAAGAAACAGAAGAGGCAACATAAGACTCTTTTGTTTTCCTGAAAATGCGAAAAACAACATGACTCATGCATTACCTTTCTGAAAGATTGGATACCCTGCAACATCAGTATTCCCTTTGAGAATAGTTTCAAACTTGAGTGAGCACACCGAAACAAATACTCTGTATACCTCTCCGCTATAAGCATGTAGAATTAATTTTGGAATTCATATGTAAATGCAAATACATCACCTGAGACAGTCACCGGATCACCATCTCGCAAGACTACTCTTAAGTCAACTGTCCAAACAAAGGAAGCCTTCCTCTCTATTAGATCTAGACTGCAGAGCATGAATATTCCCTGCTCCTTTTCAGGACCTGCCAGGTTCCGTATTACCTTCAAAGGGACATCAAATCTGTTTCACGGCCATCAGGACCTGGCATCCTTTCTTGACAACATTCAAAAAGCCGAGATGGACAGTTCCTCTCCTTCCACTGGGACGTCGTAATGTATATCCATCTTTTATGCTGGGTTACCAGTTTATACCCTGCATAAACAGCAGTTTAACATCTTTGGTATTTTGGATTTTCCATGTTGTTTTATGATTTGCTGTGTCCAGTTATAATGTACATCAGTGTCAAATCCACATCTTATGATGGTTTACTGCCCTTTTGCTACCATCTGTTTTGATCCACTTCTCTCCTCCACATGGTCACAGACTGCCACTGATTCAAATAACAGCCGCACATTGCAACACTCATCTTTTTCACTACCAAACCGAACGTCATATCGTACAATATCATGTGCAACCACAACCTATGTCTCCTCACATGGGTCTCCGTTTCTTGAACTTGTTACCTATATCACTTCTTTTTTGGCTATGACCTTTCTTCGATTCAAGTCTGTATCCTTCTTCGTTTTATTCCTGCCACGGATATACGACCCACTGGATGGTCTCTACTTGATCATTCCATGATTCTGCTAAGTATTTATATACCCATTTTTACAATAATTATGGATGACTCTCTCTAGTGATAATTGTCATGTTTGATCAACTGTTTTGCCATTTGTCTGTTCGGCCTCCAATGCATGGCTATGAAAGTTACTAACATGTTTTCAGTATTCTTGTTACACACTCACTCTGAATATGTTTTTGCATGAATGCATTTGTGGAGGGGTTCATTTACTAAATGTCCAACCCGTGATGTGGCACCCGGGAGATGGCTGGTCTCTCCTCTTGGTCCCATGCGATTCCTCTTGCAGGTAAGGGGGGTAATGGTGGGGGAGTTGGGTGGTGGGGTAGGGTGGGATTGGGTAGGGGAGGTAGGGTTTTGGAGCTGGTGGGCTCTGCTTCTTTTCTTTATTTTTTCTCCTGTCTTTTCATTATTTTCCCCTACCCAGGCCAAACCATTGTCCACTCCATGATCAGGATTGCCCTGTTTCGCACGACTAACACCCACAACCTCAAGACCAGTAGAACTGTAGGATCTTGAGCCTGCTTGCCCTTAAAATATACATTCCAATAAGTCAGAGTTGTGAAACGCCTTTGTCTCCTCATCCTCCATCATTGACTTATCATCCTATATAGGTCCACTAGTGAACCCTTAAAAAATCTTTCACTTAACACGAAAGGGCTGAACCACCTGGTCAAGAGGAGGAAAGTTATTGAGTAAGCATATAAACTTAGATGTGACATACTACTTTTACAAGAATCCAAGCTCTCTTCCTCAGACAACACCTCCTTTAACGGCCCATGGTTTCCAGAAGTCATAGGCTCATCTGTGTACAAAAAGGAAAATGGAGTTCTCACCATCATTTCCAAACAAGCAAAGATCATTATACTAGACACACTGACAGACCAAAACGGGAGGTGAACACTTAATATGCTCTCAAAACCAGGTAAAATCTTTTACCTGCTGATCACATATGCGCCTAACATTAATGACATGAATTTCTAGAATCATATTGATGAACTAATTGCAGGTCTCCCCAATGACTCCCAACTAATAAGTGAAGGCAATTCAACATCCCACTTGACCCAACCATAGACCCCAGTTCGAGAGCCAAATTTAGATCATCCTGATCCCACAAAGTACTCAAGAAAATCTGCTCTAATTTCTCCCATGTAAATACATGGCCCTTTCAACACCCAGACACTAGAGACTTAATTTTTTTATTACCTCCCCCACCAATCATTCTCCAGGATTGATCACATCTTACTATCCCAAAATCTGGCAAGAGCAATCTCTGACTCTTCAATTGAACCTAGATTGATATCAGACCACCCTTCCATTTCGCTTCACTTGACTAGGTCACAACCGAAAGATCTTAGAGACTTAACTCTGACATACTTCAAAACAGCGCAATTTAGAGACAATCCGACAGGCTATTAAAAACATTTTCAATCAACAACTTTTCCGAGGACTGCTCCCCCCCAGACACAATGGGACGCTTTCAAAGCAACTATTACAGGAGTAATATTATGCATTAGTTCCCGCATTAACAAAACTGCAGATGGTAAATTTGGAACACAAGATTGAACATTTTGAAATTAGACTTCACTCCGAGACAGGCACACTCCTCCTAGATATCCTAAAAAATGAATACAATAAACTTCTGAGCACCAGAGCAGGACAATGGGTAACCAAGTTTAGCTCAATAAAAATATGTGCTGGTAATACTGCTGGGAAAGTCTTAGCCTGTTACTTAATATACAAACAAAATGGCTCACAAATAGCTCCTATTTGAGATGAAGAGGGCCAGCTACATTTGGATCCCCACAAAATATCTACTGTTTTTCTAGACTTCTATAAGTCTTTGTATGACGAAAACCATACTATTAATGTAGTAGATAGCTTATCATACCTCAGCAAACTCAATATACCCATTCTAGATACCCAGAGCCAAGCCCTACTAAATCAAACCATTACAGATCTAGAACTCTAAACAGCCGTCAAATCCCTCAAAGTGGGGAAAGCCCCAGGGCCTGACGGCCTCATTGCTCAATTTTAGAAATCCTTCAGGGATGAACTGCACAAACCCTTATTGAGTCTCTTTCAGAACTACGCGGACACTGGTCACATTGGAGGGTCTACTTCTGAAGCAAACATCATCCTGATAATGAAGGTGTGCAAAGATCATAATTACCCCAAAAATTACAGACCAATATTGCTGATCAATCTAGACTGCACACTGTATGCGAAAAGTCTAGCTAAGCGTATTGAAGCAATATTACCACTTCTGATTGGCCCATATTAAGCCAGCTTTCTCAAAGGCAGGCTCACCAATGATAACATTAGACTTTTATGTCATATCTGATAGATCTCAAAAAAAAAAACTCACCAGTAGCTGCTACAGCACTTAATGCTGAAAAAGCATTTGATAAAGTTGGCTGGCCTGTTTTGAACACCGTGATGCCATGCTTCAACGAGGGTGACTCATTCATAAAGATGGTAATGGCCCTATACTCTAATCCCAGTGCTAGAGTCAGATATAATGGTGTCTTATTTGACCCCTTTCCACTGAAACAAGGAACAAGGCAAGGATGCCCCCTTTCCCCTTCCGTTTTTTTCTTAGCCATTGAACTGCTACTAGTCATTCAATGCAGATAACAATCCCATTTGGGTCAACATTAATGGTCGATCCTTCAAAACGGTGGTCTACACAGACAACATCTTGCTAATACCAGAAAATGCAGATATTGCCATCCCTGCCATAATGACCAAAATAGAAGAATATTCTGTTGTTTCAGGCTATAACCTTAATAAAGATAAATCTGAACTTCGACCACTAAAACTTCTCTGTACAAAGGAGGTGCTGGGTCAATCGGGCTTCGCATGGCAGCCCAAGTTTTTTAAAAATATTTAGGTCTTCAATTTAACGACAACCTTACTGAATCAATCAGACACAACCAATCCCTACTGATCTAGAAAGTTGAAAAATTCCTAGAAGGATGGTCGCCAGAATTTTGAATCCATAAAAATGGTTATAACTCCAATAGTTAATTACTTACTAAATGTGTCCCCAATCCTCTGTGCGCATGAGTTCTTAAACAATATAGATCGCGTTCTTGATACAGTCATATCTCTAAAAAAACGTTGCCTTCCCTAACACTAGGCTGGACCAATCTTGCAGACATTAGGAAATACCAGTTCGCATTTCAGGCTACCCTAGGTGCTAAATGGTTTGATAATCCCCTTGACTTTATATCCCCTTGGCTCTCTTATGAGCAGTTAATAGTGAAGGATCTCCCGTTGGTGTCTCTCCTAGCCATCCACAAAGATCACCATGTCTTTGATGACATATCCTAAAATACAGTAGGTATGTACTGCTTCCACGTAGATCAACGTCTCTCAAACGTGAAAATTAAACACTCTCTATTAGTCTCAATTTAGTTCAACAAGAACGTCAAGCATGACCCCTCCATCTTCATAAGGAATTCATGGTTGTCAAGGGGAATCTCTTTGGTGAGTGACCTTGGTTCAAAAGACAGCCCACTATTGTTTAAAGATATTGAACAGAGACATAGTATCCCTCCAACTGACTTTTACGACTTCTTAACATTTTCATTTTTCATCTCCAAACACAAAGCCTTCCCCTTTAAAGACACATCACTCCCAATATTCCTAACACTACCCAAAAAGGGTGGACACATGACTTCTAAGATATAAGCTAAACTTAGACCCAATACTACTTCGCTATGCGACGACACTTAAAAGAAAAGGTGTTTGGTCTGGGCGCAGGACGGCTTACCTAATCCACCCGACATTGATTGGTCGAAATTATGGACTTCTTTATTCACCAAGGAAATTAAATCTAATCGTGCACAGACCAAACTACATATCCTTCATAGATCATTCTGGACCCCACATCGACTAGCCACATTAGGCCTTACTGTCAATGATAACCGTTGGTACTGGAACTGGTAAATGTAGATCTCCGCCATATGATGTATGAATGCTGTCAACTGCATGATTTCTGGAACAATGTTTATAACACCACTGTTGCCATATTTCACATTAACTCCCCCCAAAAACTTCACACTCACCATATGCGGCGTTTTTAGCCCCTCACACACAATAGGCTTACAACGAGAAGATCTACTACTAATGAGCTTAATGTTCATCCTAGATCACAAAACAATCTTTTCCTCTTGGAATTCATTGGGGAACACATCCATTCACACATATAGGAATTGCTGAAATACATCAGGGGTACACACGCCATCATCTTTACCCAATACACTTGGATCTCGCCCCATAAACACCATGCAACACCCTGGATCTTTACTTGGAACTTATCAATCCTCCATAAACAATTTGAACACTTTCTCCTCAGACATCCTTCCATGTTTACTTTGCTCGGGTTTATACCTGTGATTCCTATGCCCCCTAACACAGTCCAACCAACCTAAATAGATGTCTTGGCAGGCCTCCTTTCCTGCCCACCTGCTACATTAGTACCTCCCACTTCCCTTCTATTTTTGTTTACTGTCCCCTTTATCTTACCTCTGTCCTTCCCCTCTCATACTATCCTTTTTTTGCTTTTCCACCGTTCGGTTGAGCATCAAAGATACTATTATTCTTTCGATCACTCACATATGTGTCTGGTAGAACAAATACTAACCATCTTTCAACCATGCTTTTTTCATATCCTGTAAACTGTATTCATTCCATGTATGTATGCCAATTTTTGTACAAAAATTCTTCAATAAAACTTTTGAAATTAAAATTAAAAAAAGAAAAAGGAGTGGCACATAAAATCTGTTTAATTGCCTTTATATGGCCATAACTATTTCATGCTCTGGCATTGTCTTTTTTGGGCTTGCAAACTGCTGTAGAAATCACAAGTGTAAAGTAGCCGCTATCATGCATGACTCGGGTTACCAGAAGGCTCCATGTTGTTGTTGTTAGTATTGAAAATTAGCATTTGAATCACCCAGATGCATTGTGTCAATCCCCCGGCTTAAGGAATAAGTTAGTTACTTATGCTCTCAGTTTAGTTGAAGGGGAAAGTAACCAGCGATTTTCAGACCTTTTGTGCTGTTCAATGACTATTTGCACTATGATGGTGTGAGTATACCAGAGCGCAGTGGTTCGATGTTCACTTGCTCTATCCCCTTAGTTTAAAGGCTGCTGTGGTTCCAGTGGGCCCCATGTGGCAAGGTTGTTAATGCACAAAAATAGCATTTCCCTTTACTCGCGTGAGAGTGTGTACTACATCTAAACATGCACTTTTCCTTAATTTGGTGTATGGGCAATGTGTTGTTAAAAGCTCTCTGCAAATAGCAGTGAGCTGTTGTAAAATACACGTCTAAGTCTCAGCTACACGGACATCGCCAATAGGTCTCGGATTGCCGAGACCTAAAGGCTTTACCAATGCTTGTTCTCTTATCTGTTCCCCATCACCCTGATCTGCTGCTACCCAAAATAGGCCTCCTGTGCAGGGTTGACCACTTTATTTGGATCCAGAAATCATGTTAGTGCATTCTGAGAAATGAATTATTATTTTTTACAGCCACAAGCGATAAATCTATATATGACCAGTTGACACACCAAAAGCTACTTGGGGACAGTTTTCATGTAGAGCGCACTGCTGGGTCTCAACTAGCAGGGTTACTGTTTCCAGTTTAAGGGTTTTGTTTTATAAAATTTGAAAGAACATTGTAGTATCAATATACAGATTTTTTTTAACACAAACCTGCTCCACAATATGGAATTGAACCAGATCGTCAAGCTACGTAAACGTGGTGTTAGAATAGAATCTATACTTTCATATGTATGCTTACATTGGTACTTTCGCAATATAGTGAAAGTCTATATTTTGGAGTCAATATATGTGCAAGTCAATACTGTTGTCTTCAAAATCACAATTAACAGAACGCCATTCAGTAGATGATGATTTATTGTCCTACTCTGTCAAATGAAGGTGAATTGTTCATTATAAGAGGTTTCTATGCATTCGCCCTCTTGTTCTTCGTGTTAAAAAAATGCAAAATAAAATAGCAAAGGCGAAAGTGAATAATGAATATACATACGGAAGTGGAATACCAAACCTAAGCATTATTCTGCCATTTAGTTTGATCAGTGGGACTCGTCCCAGAACTCTGCCCCACTGAGCTTGGTCTCGGGTGCGATGCGGAAATGTGGGACCATTGATACAGGCACTCAATGTAATAGTGGCACCTCAGAAAAAAACAAAGGCTCAGGGAAATACAAAGGCTGCACAGGTTAAGCTTTTATCCAATTAAAAACTTGAAGCAATCCAAGAGCTACTCTGGGAGAGTGTCTGTTTAGTTGATACTGTGACATAACTCAAACTTATGACAAATCAAACTAGCAGATGCTTCCTGGGAGGTAGAAACGTCTGTGGCAGAGCTCTATAGACTTTAGTCTGACAGTCTTCATGTCCTCCAGGAGTAAATCTTTTATGTTTAAAGTATTTTATTCATTCAGCGTGTCACATCCAAACTCATATACAGCAATACAAGATCGGCAAATGAAAAGGAGCAAAAGTTCGGCATGACACTACATTTCAATACGAACATCCCCCGCCCCCCAACGTCCCAATGCCCCACCTAACTCCCCACCCCACCCACCCCACCCACCGTCCAGTGCGCTACTAACATGCAGCCCATCTCCTAAGGCTATAAGTAATTGGGGAGGAGGGTCTCGATCCGGCGCTAGCGGGCTCGTAAGCCGCAGGAGGCGAAGGTACTTCGGGCAGGTGAGCTCCCTAAACTCTGTGAGCAGCAGAGAGTGGAAAGGTTGCCACAGTTCATTAAATTGCGTTACATCCCCTGCCACCACCAAAGACAATTTCTCCATCCCCAGCACGTGCCAAAGTCTGTGGAGCCAACCCGTTATCGTGGGCACTGTGTCTGTACGCCAGTATATCAAGATAGTCTGAACTGCAGAGCCGAGTGCAATGGCGATCTGCCTGCCTCGTCTGGACTTGAGGGGATACATTAGCTCATTTGGGAGTCCTAGCAGGGTATATGCCGGGAAGCGCGGGAGCTCTATGCCGAAATGCAAATCAATTTCATCCAGCACTTCCTTCCAGTAGGCAGTTAAGAGGGGACAGTCCCAGAGAATGTGCGTGAGTGTACCCCGTCGTCCGCACCCCCAGCATGTGTCTGTCTTACTATGATCGAACTAATGGATCCGCTCGGGCGTGTAATACCAGTAAGTGGACACTTTGGTAAAAGTGTCAGTGAGGCCCATATGATATGCTGAGTGGCGCGCCCTATAGGATATTTGGTCCCAGTCCTTGGGGCTCAGTGTCCTCCCAAGCTCCCGCTCCCATCGAGCCCTCCCTGGATTGTGGAAATGTGTTGAAGGTAATTGCAAAAACTTATACAGGTCCGAGATTAGTTTCGAGTCCGATGTACGGGTCAGCAGCCATCTCTCACACGGCAAGAGCCTCCTATCCGCCACATCCCTCACCTGTGGCTGAAGGGCCCAATGCCGAACCTGCATATAACGGTGTCTCTCCGTTACGGGGAGTGAGAAGTCCAGCCGAAATTGTGTGAACGGGATGACACCCTCGGGGCCATACAGGTGACATAATGCTCTGCAGCCTGCCTGCCGCCAGTGCGTGAAGGTCCCCTTCTCCATCCCAAGGGTGAAGGCAGGATTATCCACCAGCGGTGAAAGCGGCGAGGGAAAGGTGGTGAGGTCATATCTAAGGTAGGTCGCATCCCAGACCCGCAGAGGTACCCTAGTAATGAAGGAGGCGTAGAGGTTCTTAGGCCGGTGGGACCGGTGCAGGAACGGTATCTCCTGCAGAGGCCGCCCCGCCCCGCCACTGCTTGGTCCTGGAAAAGCCAATGCTTGTCCGACTCCCACCTGCACCATTCGACCAAGTACCGCAATTGCGTCGCCTGAAAGTATTTACGGAAGTCGGGAATACCCAGGCCTCCAGCGTCAGGAGACAAAAGGGAGAGGGTCCTACGTAGCCTAGGCTTTTTCCCCTGCCAAATGAACCGGGCCACGTCCGACTGTAACTGCTGTATCCACCCTTTAGGCGGCGGCGGCGGCAGCGGCAGGGCCCGGAATAAGTAAAGTACTTGCGGCAAAATCGTCATCTTGACGGCAGCAATCCTACCCAACCAAGCAAGAATGCCGCGATTCCAGCGGCCCAGCTCGCTCCTGATCTTGGCACCCAAGGCCGAGTAGTTGGCTGAAACCATAGCTGGCAACGTAGGGGCGATCTGGATCCCTAAATATGGTATCGCCTCCGAGGACCAAAGTAGTGGGAACCTGTTCTGCAAATATGCCTTAGTGTCAGGCGCCAGGGAGATATCCAAAGCCACCGACTTCCCCATATTTACTTTAAAGCCCGAGACCGCGCCGAACGCCGCCAGTTCTTCCATACAAGCTGGAAGCGATGCCCGGGGTGTAGCCAATGTAAAGATGACATCATCAGCGTAGAGACTGATTGCATGGGTAAAGCCTCCCATCCGTATCCCCTCCACCGCCGGCCGCGTCCGCACCCTTTGAGCGAACGGCTCCATGTAGAGAGCAAAGAGCAAGGGCGAAAGCGGGCAGCCCTGCCTGGTGCCTCTCTCGATGGGGAAGGCTGCCGAGGTGTGGCCGTTGACCCGGACCACTGCCGAGGGCTCCTTATAGCAGTTAAGGATCATGGTACGAAACCGTTCTCCTATACCCGCCTTCACCAGCACTTGTTCCAAGAAGGGCCAATGCACACGATCAAACGCCTTTTCTGCGTCAACCGCGAGCATCATCCTCTCCCCCGGAATCCGGGAAGCCTTTTCCAGCAGGTGGACCACCCGCTTCGTATTATCCACTGTCTGCCGCCCCGGAACGAAACCCGCCTGATCCGGGTCGACAAGGCCGGGCAGATGAGGCGCCAGGCGGCTTGCCAAAATTCCAGTATAGAGTTTCAGGTCGACATTCAGGAGCGATATCGGCCAGTAAGATCCACAGTGTTTAGGATCTTTCCCCGGTTTGGGGATGACCGTGACGGAAGCCCTCAAGAGGTCAGGTGAGATGGCTCCAGGTTCCGCGAAGGAGTTGAAGAGGCGGGTGAGGATGGGGGCTAACGACCCACAGAATGTCTTATAGAAGAGGGCCGAGTAGCCATCTGGGCCTGGTGCCTTGCCGTGCTTGAGTCTGGCAATGGCTGTCACTACTTCCTCTATGCTAATGGCCCTTTCCAGGTGGTCCGCCTGCACGGGGTCCAGGGAGGGCAGAGCGACCGATTCCAGATAGGAGGTCATAGCCGGTACATCCGTCGGGTCACTCGCGTAGAGGTTCCCGTAGAACCCTCGAAACGCGGCCGAGATGCAGGCATCGTCTGTTACTGCCCCGCCCGTGGGGTCAGAGAGTTCTTTCACCAACTGGCTCTGCCGGGTGGCCCGGAGTCTATTGGCCAGAAGTTTGCTACAGCGATCCCCCCCCCGTATAAAAAGCGTGACGCAATCGGAGGGCCGCATATTCCGCCCGGTCCATATCCAAGGCGGCAAGAAGTTTCCTCGCTTCTTTGAGCTGCCGCCAAATCCTCGGAGCCCCTGTTCTACGGTGGATCAACTCCAGCTCCCGGACTCTGCCCGTAAGCTCATCCCTCTTTAGCTTGCGCTCCCTATTTTCGGCCGCGGAGATTGACAAGAACTCCCCCCGGAGGACCGCCTTCAAAGCTGCCCACTGGGTGGCTCTGGTGGTATCTGTGTTATCATTGTATGCCAAATATTCCCTAAGTACCCGCTCAATACGATCCGTTACCGTTTTCCTGTGTAGTAGAGTGTCCCGGAGGCGCCAAACCCTCGCCGGGGCGGCAGAAGGCGGCAAGCAAAAGGAGGCCTCGACAGGGGCATGATCCGACAAGGAAATAACCCCCATGTCCACGGCGGACGCCAGGGCCTGCGCCGGTGAGGTGACCAGGAAATGATCAAGCCTCGCATAGGTCTTGTGCGCGTGGGAGTAGTAGGAGTAGTCCCTGGCCACAGGGTGCTTCTGGCGCCAGAGGTCCCGGAGGTCCACCTCCGCAAGTCTGGCCTTACAACCAGCTGAAAATTCCCCAACTTGCGGGGATCGCTGCACCGACCGGTCGACCGCCGAATCAAAGACCATGTTAAGGTCGCCCCCGAGGATAACATGCCTATCCGGCGAGGCCGAGATCTCTTCCACCGCAGACTGCAAGAACCGCTCCTGTTTATCATTGGGGCTATAAAGGGCGCCTATCGTGAATGTAATGCCACCCACCCGAAACCTATGTGCCAACAGCCTCCCTTTTATTTCTGCCAATTTGTGGATGTGTTCCCCCCCGAAATGTCGAGCCACTAGAATCGCCACCCCGGCCATCTTGGCAGTACCGGAAGAAAAGAACTGCGTCGGGAATTTACAAGAGCATAGCCTATGTGTATCCTGTGGTAACAGGTGGGTTTCCTGAAGGAGGCATATGTCCGCCTGGGCATTTTCTAACAAGGAAAGTACTGCTCGCCGCTTAACCGGATTGTTCAGACCCCTGACATTCAAGGTCACGATCTTAAAGGTATGAGGAGGCATAGTAAGAAGTGAGTAAAAAGGCGCAAGCGTCCTGCGTGGAGATCACAGTGGGCCGGCATACCCCCCCAGCTCAAACCGCAAATCAGTCTCCCAAAAACAGTATGCAAAGCCGCTCCCCCCTGCGCCGCGCGGCTTAGTACCACTCGCCAGCCCCAATGCGACCAGGTCTCCCCCCTCACTCCCGCTCTCCCCACAATCCACCTCTCCGTGCGCCTCCCCATCGGCCCTGAGGAAGACAAGGTGGGGAAACTCAGGCAAAGCAACAAATCCTAGCACAGCGCACTGGACGACTCCTTCCCCCACCCCCAACTCCCCCATCCCACCCCAGCACCCCAACACCCCAAAACAACCCCTTCCAAACCCAAAACCCTGTCCCCGACCCCCCGAGAAGGGAGGCGAGGAAACCCCCCTCCCAGTCCCCCAAACCCCCCTCAAAACTCCCTGGTCTCCCGCCCATCCCTCCTTCGGCAACATACAAACAGCCCCTCTCTCGTCCCCCCCAAGTCCCGAAACTTCAATGTCCAAGTCCTGCTCCCTGGGAGGCAGGTCTTCGGTGAGGTATACTAGTGAACGTCGAGCCACCACGTCCTCCCCGTCCGCCCCCGCCCCGCCCCAGCCCCCAAACCTGCATAGCAGAGAAAGCTGTGTTAATCTCCCCCCGGAGCTGCCTCACGCAGTCAATGCGCCTGTGTTCCCGGCCACCTCCATTACCGCCTCGTCCATGCCTGCCCTGATGGTGGGTGAGTCCGGGCGTGCAGTTCGTCCACGGGGCCTGCGCCCCGAGACCCTCCGCCATCCATCCTCCCGGGAGCGCCCCCGCCTCTGCGCGGTCTCCTCGGCATCTGGCGCATCGATTCCCAGGACCCCACAAGTCTCCTGCAGGGAGCGCAGTTGGTGCATCGTACCATTCCAGCGGAAAATGAGTCGAAAGGGGTGTCCCCAAGTATATGGTGTGTCATGTGTTCTTAGGAAATCCGTAGCTACCTTGAACGCTTTACACTTCTGCAGCGTGATGGCCGACAGGTCCTGGTAGAGGGCCACCTGATGGCCCCGGAAAGTCAGGTGTTGCCGCCTCCGCGCCTCTGCCATGATGCGTTCCTTGAGCGAGAAATCCGGGAGGAAAGCCAGAATATCCGGAGGCAGCGCCGACGCTGTGCGTTGGGGTCCCACTCTATGCGCTCGGTCAATCCGTATAGGAAACCCTTCCGCTTCCCCCAATATCTCACGGAACAGGGCTTGCATACATCCTGCGACGTCTGCCCCTTCGGTCGAGGATGGAAGTCCGCGGACCCTAATGTTGTTCCGTCTAGACCTATTTTCAAGGTCCTCAGCGTGTGCTTGGAGGTCAATCTGCTAGTCCCTGAGGCGCAGCACTTCCTGTTGCAATTGTTCAACTTCCTCGTCTCTTCTGCGGCCAGCGTCCTCCACCGTGGCCACCCGCTCTCCCAGGCCATCCACCTCCCGGCGCACCTCTCGCACCTCACCTGCCACCTCACTCTTCAGGGTTTGGAAGTCCTCCCTAAGGGTGCTGAAGAGAGACTCCATAAAGGACCTGGTGAGGGGGGGTTCTCCGTTTCCGGCGTCCTGCGCCCCTCCGGAGGAGCCAGGGGACTGCTGCCCCCGATCCGCCCGGTGCTGCTGTCTTCCTAGTAGTTCTGGGAGGGTGCGCTCCCCCTTCCTCCCTCCCTTGGTGCCAGCCATGGTCTCCGGGACACGGCCTCTCCCGAGCTCTCACAGCCACTGGCCCACTTCCTGCAGTCTCCGTCCCCGTGGCACAGCGGGTGCCCCCCTCGTCTTCCCTCGGCGCTGGTTCCGGCTCTCCCGCGAGGCCACTCAGCACCATCGGCGTGAAGGCCGCCCTGTTCCGTGCTCGAGACTACGGCCACTCCTTCCGGACTCTCCCACGTCTGGCACCCCTACCTCCGCATCCGACGGTGCTGCAGCGCCAATGCCGGGGCCGTTGGGCCGCAATACTTGCCGATCTGTCCCTCCCTGCTGCGGAAAGGGGCCTCCGGTCCCCAATCGCTCTCCTGCACCGCCACACGGGCTCCGAGCGAGAAAGTTCGCAGATGGGTGTGAGGGAGGGCTCTCCCTCTGTCGCCTCTCCAGCTGGGCCGCTGGTCGCCTCAAATGTACAGCCTTCCCGTCTCAGACAGCTGGGGCCATTCACTGATGCTCTGGGCCGCCGGCCCTCTATCGAGGCCCTTCAAAGTCCTGCGCCCCACTCTCCACGCTGGCCCACCTCGTCTCCGCAGCGGTGTTTCCAGCCCCTCACTGGTTCTCCTGCTGGGGGCTGCCGCCTCCTTGTACTGGGGCCAGGTCCGTTATTTTCCGGGTGGGAGGGGGCTCTCCCCACCCCTGTATCGCGTCCGCCGTCCTAGCGGGGGCCCAGCGCCGAAGTCCGCATGTGCTGTGGCTGCACCCGGTCGCTCCAGGCCTTCCGGGGGGATCCGCCGTGCTGCCGCCCCTCACCGCTACCGGCAAAGGAGTCCAGTCGTTTGCTGGATCAGGGCCCGCCTCCGCCGGTCACTGGGTCGCCGTCCCTCCCCTGGGTCAGCGACAGCAGGGGGTCGTGTCTCACCGCTGCGTATCCGCAGGCCTCTCCGGCGAGTCGGGTCCCTCGCGTGATGTGCCAGCCGACGGCAGTCTCGTCTGGCACGACGCGATGCCCCGCCTCCTCGCGGCTCCTCCGCTCCGTCCGTAGTCCGCCCGCCACCGGGTCGTCCCGGAGGCTGTAATCCGCTCACCGGCTTGCGCTGGAGCTCCGCTGCTTCCGATACGGGTCCTCTCGCTGCGTGGGGGGAAATGCAGCGAAAAAACCGAGGCTAGGGGCTCCACGGAGCAGGAGCCGACAGGGAAGACGTCAGTCTACTCCGCCATCTTGGCCACGCCCTCCAGGAGTAAATCTTTTAATGAAATTTGAATATTACTCAACGAATTCCAGATGCAGACAAAGTGTGCAGTCCAAAGTTTCAGAAATGCTTCCTTCCGTTTGAAGACATTCACAAACAACTTAGTGGTTGATTAATTTTATGGCAAAACTAAGTAGCCTCGAGTCACCCATAAAGATCTCGAAAGTTGATTGTTGTGTCGAAAGGTCCTAATTTCGTATCAAATATTTTATGAGGTTTCTGCCCAGCAACTTACATGAATACAGACCTGAGAGCTTTGGGCACACCATCCTTCTATGTTGATCGTGCGAATGTCTCGTTTATCTTACAGTATGATTACTCCAAAGCCAAACTTCATATACAGCAATGTCAACAACGTATGTTTTTAATGGATCTCTGGGTTCAGGCCGAGATGGTTTTTGAATATTGGGGACTACTGCATGTTCAGTCTCAGAAATTTTGTGCAAGGTAAACATGTAACATCGCCCTAGAGGACAATGCTAAAAACACCGAGGCTCGTGATTCACGCAGTCACAATGAGTAGAATATCCCCGGCAGTATACACCACCATGTCAGCTCCATACTCATTACGCTATACCATTTCTAATCTCCTCGGACCGCTAAAAACAACGCAATTAATACACAGCGCGTAATAATTTAACATCTACGAGAAGAGCACAATTCATAAGACTTTTTGGTAGACGCATGCAATATTGCCAGCGGTTGAGATGGGTCTATAACATCTATGGTTATTAAATGTCGTACCGCTATATTAGCCCACTGCGGACCGTGATACATGAGATCATGTAATACAGACTAGAGCATACGAATATGCATTAACCAGAGATTGTGTTATAACAATAGGTACTACAGCATCAAAAGAATTGCCATTTTATGTGTGAAGAAAGATCATTCACGATTGTTTAACTGTAATAGTTGGTAACAGCTCACAAAAAGCATGATCAACAGCATTTAAAGAATTGCCATTTTTTAATGTATGCTTTATGAGCTAAAGGATTGCCACATTTATCTTTTTCTCTCTATTTTTTAATGTCCCTTGTTTGTTAAAATGACAAACATCACCATTTTCATTGTTCATACCATGAAAGTTTCTTGGTTGTTACTTTTTACTTTATGTTCAAATTGAACCTTGATGAGCATCAACATTCTTCACACAATTTATCACAATTATGATAATTCACTTTTTGTCTCTTCCTCCAGGTACTATTGACCTTAACTTCAGGGTATTCACTCTGACTACTTAAATTGGTAAATATCCAATTTATGCACAGTTCTTAGGTCCTGAAGAAAGCCCAACGTTATGGGCGAACACCGGGCTGAAACATGTCGACCATAGTGCGGTGGACTCATAATTAGCCCATCGCTGCACTAAACAATTTTTATATAGTTTTCCCATACACCAGACAGAATAAAAATGTTATTTTTGGGTAGTATGAGGATCACTTTTTAAAGGAGCACCACACCTCACTTTTCACTCACTTCTTGATTTCTGATCACTACTGAAAAATCAGTGGTTCCCTCCAGGTGGAGGAAGCATAACAAGAGACCCTATGATGATGCTGTCACACACATAACAGAGGTGGAGAACCAAGATATACCGCAGCACGAGCTACCTGCGTGAATGAGGGTTTTTTAAGTACTCTTTTGAAGTACTGACGGATAGAACATAACGGACCCTGGTGGCAGGTACAAGTGATCTATTCCCCCATTTGATTTTTGACTGTACAATAGGAAGCTGAATGGATCAAAATTGCTTCTTACTCCCCCAATCCCTGATTTGAATATATTTAGCAGCGTGCAGCTGTGGGAGTTTTTTGTTCCTACTTGGAATTATCAACATCGACTTTAAGTAATTGGGAATTTCGATCATCACCTTCTCCTTTTTAATAATAAACCTACTCAGACCAGCCAAACAACAGAAAACAACGAAAAGGACTCCACAATGGCTGAGAACTTAGGTCTGAGCTACTCAGTAGATGAGATCAACGCAATCCTTTCCTTACCATCATTACTACAAGATAATGATCTAAACCAAACATTGGCACAAAATACTGACTGGGAAGACCTATCAGAGACCAAAAAAGAACAAGTAAGAACCGCTATTCATGGCGTAATCATGACTGAATATCTTCGTGCTAATGCTGCCCCCAGAGGCCTCTGGGTATACAATGCACCACGCATCTTCCTCCAAGATCTAGCCTTCAGGAAAGACTGGTCAGCTATTTCATGGAAATGCACCAGGGACTACCTAGTCCTTATTATAAAAACAGCAACAAGATTGACAGAAGCTCTGCCGATTAAAATACAACTGAGTGAGGCGAAACTGAAAAACATGGTACACATAACCGTCTACAAAAAAAGACTGGAAGAAATCAACAGAGAAATTAACGAAACCAAGGAATACATAACTCAAAACAAAATACAAAAATTAGGAAAAGACCTCAAACGCTTTTCAATGGAGAAAATGCATCCCTACAGCAAGGATGATTACGAAGCACCAGAAAACTCATCGATTAACGATACCAGTGGTAACTCAACAGATAACTCGGATTGGAGTAATGATGACACAATGAATCGATGAATCCATACACCGCAGGACCACCACCAATGGGACCCTTTATGGGACAATACCTGCAACAACCGCCTTTTTTAGGGAGAGGCCAACCAAACCAGAGAGGACAAAGAAAAGGAGTAACATGGACAGATCAGGAGAGACAAATACTCACCAGGAGTATGTCAGGCATGACGAAAGAAAAACCAGGAACAAGCACGACCCACTTGTGATCAACCTGAGTGACATCACTCTAACTGTCACGTTTTCGTATCCTCAGGATCGGCTTGTTGCTGAGAGTGGTCCACCTCTAGATAGCCCCGAGCCAGAAAGCCGAATGGCACTGGTCAGCGAGGAGATCAAGTGGGGGAAGGAAAGGAAGGGAACAGCTGGGAGGGAGACCTGCGAAGACAAAGAAAGTAATCAAAACACTTCCCTTACGTTACCCGCCAGAAACGGTGTTGCCCTCTATCTATCTGAGAATGTGCATGAGAAAATACGACTCTTATACCTGTAAAGAAAACAGAACGTAAACATAGCAAGGTTCCTATGGACTTCAATCAATCCTAGGTCCTTGTTCAGAGGGGGTGTGCTGTAACAAGACACAGGAAATTATCATTACATAGGTACGGTCTCATCTAGAGAATCAACACTGTGCCACCTAGACGTGTCTCAACACCACGATACACGTACCCTTCTAGAACTCTCAACCAGCCTCACAGGGGACCGAAGGTAGACCGTCTGTACCTCTAGCCAGATTCCCCTGTTAGTGGAGTCAAAAACACAGGACACCCATAACTTAAGTAAATAGCATACATATCGACACCGCCATTATGAAACAGGTAGGAATGTTCACTTCACCCTTCTAGTTAAGTCACTAGGAGAACACCCGGGGCTGTGCCGGCATTTTATCACTGATAAACCGTGGCTCAGTTTCAATGCCCCTTTTGTACTGAATCCCCTTCGTCTTTTTCCTCTCTGAACTGTGCAGCGTTTGAAGCAGGGGAGGAGGAAAACACAGCAGCTTGACTTTTTGGAGTCTTTAAACTCCTCCTTAAGGTTCAATGCAGCCTCTCGTTCCTGCCCTGCTAATCCTGAACAATGGACCGGGAGCAACCCGGAACACACCCTTCTGCTGGTGCGAGGCACTCCTACCTCACCGGTCCGTGTATATGACCCCAGAATCGTCACTCAGCGGGTCGGACCACCTCCGGATTCATCCGAGGGTAGTGACTCCTTTGCTCCTTCTCTCTCGTCCACGGGACAAACCGACGTCTTCCTCTCGCTTCTCCAAGTCCATCAACCAGAATTTCCGACATGGACGGAAGGTCCGTGATTGGTTTTGTACGTGCGTGAGGATGTCACGCGGCGCGCTAAGGATCATGGGATTTGTAGTCCCCCCCACGCGTCCCTGGTGTTCGTGTGTCGCTCTACGGTGCGCGACTGTTGCATAGCGGCCTGACGCGCTCACGTGACCACAACAGCACATCCCCGTCCCTAATAGCGTGGCAGGGGACCAGGTTTGGAAGGGTTTCTCCTATGGAAGGAAGACACCAATCTAGGAGCATGAACCCCTGTCGCTGGTTCCCAAGAGTTTTCTTCAGGTCCGTACCCTTTCCACGAAATGAGGTACCACAGTCTGTTTCGTCGCATCTTGGCATCCAGGATCTGTTTAACCTCGTACTCGACATCGTCGTTTATTATTACTGGCGTGGGTTGTTTCCGCATAGGTGAGGTCGATGGTTTCAACAAGGATATGTGGAAAACAGGGTGAATGCGCATGTGAGAAGGCAGGGCCAATTTCAAGGTTACAGTATTAATACGTTTGACAACTTTGTAGGGTCCAATGAAACGGGGATTGAATACACTGTGTTTCCGGAATCGAATGTTTCTGGTGGATAACCATACTGCATCACCCACTTGATATAACGGTCCTTCTCTCCGGTGTTGGTCTGCAGATGTTTTATAGTTCAGTTTTGATCGGTCCAATTGGTTCCGCACTTTGAGGGTTCTCTGCATATGGGATATTCTTTGACCCACCACTGGGAGGTCCGAACTAGCACAGGGGTGGACAAAAGGCAAGAAACGGGGATGGTATCCATAGGAGCTGTAGAAGGGAGAGACGTGTGTCACACTATGTGTGGCGCTGTTGTATGCGATCTCTGCCAACCACAAATAGTCCACCCATGCATCGATACTGTTGTCTACATAACAGCGAAGATACTGTTTGAGAGTCTGGTTAAGACGTTCTGTCTGTCCATCTGTCTGCGGATGGAAACTTGTAGAGACTGACGTTTTGATATGAAGAGACGCACACCAAGCCTTCCAGAAGGAAGCGGTGAACTGAGCCCCACGGTCTGACACAATAGTTTGCGGTAAGCCATGCAACCGTACCACGTGCACCAGCAACAGGTTGGCCAGAACTCCTGCGGAGGGGACCTGTCTACATGCTACGAAATGCCCCATTTTCGTTAGGTAGTCGATCACTACCAAAATAGTCGTGTACCCCTTGTCATTCGGGAGACCGACGACAAAATCCAACGAAATGTTTTCCCAGGGTGAGCCAGGGGTAGGCATGGTTTGCAACAGACCTGCTGGTTTTTGATGACTCGATTTTGCCTTGGCACAAATGTCGCAGGCACGTGTCCACGTCTTGATGTCCATAGATAGCGAGGGCCACCAGAAGATTCTCTTGATACGATCCACGGTTTTGGCAAATCCATTGTGACCTGCGCTAGGTAACTCATTACACCACTGGTATACCGTTGTGTGCAATGGTACCGTGGGTACGAGGATGCGGTTGGCATGCATAGGAATACCTTGTGTTACCTTCCATTCCGCATGTCTTCTCAACCAGGCCCTCCATGTGAACGTATTTATGCCCTTCCGGACGTCTCTCAGGAATGTATCTGGTTGTATGATACATAGGACCTTTTCGGGATTGATAATGGATTGATTAGAAGCAATGTCCGTTTCCTGGGGTGCAGATTGTCTAGTCAACGCATCCGCTTTCTTATTGTCGCTGCCTGGTCTGTAGGTGATAAGGAAGTGGTACTCACTATACCGAAAACCCACGGAGAGGAATACACTGTTACATTACTCAAGTTACCACCCCCGTGGTCTCAAAGATGGACTCCCCTATGGTCAATTCCTTCGCATTCGGAGGAACTGCAAATGGCGTAAGGACTATTTCAGTGAATCCGACGTCCTATGCAAAAAACTCACCGACAGAGGTTACCCACGCAGATTGGTTTCACGGGCCCGCAAAAGGGCGTGGTATTGCCATCGGGAGCTTTTACTTACACCACAACCTAAGAAAATCAACTCTCGCATTCCTTTTGTATCCCAGTTCAGTCCAAGCAGCAATCAAGTAAAGAAAATCATTACACGTAATTGGTCACTTCTGCGTACCAACAAATCATTTCAGGAGCCGCCGCTTTTCTCCTACAAACGCGGCAATAATCTTTCCAATCACTTGGTTCATGCTATTACTTGGCCCAACAAATTGTCCATACCAAATACCATCACCTCCACTTGGGGTTTGCCACCTGTACTGGGCCACTACAAATGCCAATCTTGTAGCGTCTGTGAACTTACAGTTAACACCAAGGAATTCAGATTCAACAACCAATCACACATTCTGAATACGTTCACAAATTGTCGCTCACAGAATGTCATTTATGCCATTGAATGTCCATGCCATCTGATCTATGTTGGACAGACGACACAGATGGTTAAACAACGAATCATCCAGCATAAAAGCAGAATAAACTGCAAGATCACCACAGCTCCCCTGGTGACACATTTCTTGGAAACAAACCATGACGCACGTGACATAAAATGGCAGATAATTGATCAACCTCGCCTTCCCCCTAGAGGCGGTAATCTTCAAGCTCTCCTTAACAAAAGTGAGTGCAAATGGATAACACGCTGTAACTCAGTGAACCAGGGCCTTAACACTATCGATGAGTGGAATAGCACTATCCATTACTCCACCTGAGGTCCTTGTCACCCTGCCCACATGCTTTGGGCTTTTCCATGCTGTTTTTTACCTCTGCCTCCTACAAGCCTGCGGACATTTTTGACAATTGTTTGGACCAGTACCACCCCCGAGCAATTCCTTGCTAATCCCTTAGAGTTTTGTATATATCATGTATACCTGTATCTTGGACTGTGATCTCCTTATGTGCATGCTGTAATTGTATTTTCATTGTTGCACCTTGGAGTATCCTTAAATCGGCGTGGCTCCTTATCTTTGAAGCCCCTACTTTCCCATTCACACACCCCTTACCATTGTTTCATAATCTCGTGCCCTTCCAATCACTTGGCCTTTAATTATACACTTCCTATGTTCCCAGTCACATCTAAAGTAATTTAGGATTGCTGTATCCAGCCCGCTTCGATTCTACGCGGCCCTGGTTCCACCCCCTGCCTGTATTGTTATGTGTAACTCTTCCCTTTCCTTGCCGTCCACTCGCCCTGACAGCGTCCCTAGCAACAGTTCCGCCCCCCCTCCTCCATCATCCAATGAATGGCCTACCCGTATCGCTAGCGGCCCTGTCTTATAGAAGGCTTCGCGTCTTTGACTACAGGCACTGACCGCGACTAGCACACGACTGTGGCTCCCTGATACTGTGGATTTATTCCTGATTCCTGATTTAACTCTACCTCCTGGGCTCATCTACTGGGTAAGTCCCCGATCACGATTTTGCCCCTTCCCGTCCACTTGCCGTCAACTGATCGGCTGCTTTTAATTCCCTTCTCGTTCATTTTCTCCCCCTTCATTAGGCCGTTTTCCCACTACCTTGACTGACGCTCAAACCGCACGTCCTCGTCTTCTCCCCGAATTCATTTCAGCAGCGGTGAGTTGATTGTCTATTCCGCTGCTCTCCTGGTGCACTCTCTGCCTTCCGCTCAGTGCAATTTTTCCTTCCCCTTGGTCATTTTCCTATTCTTGCCTCCCATAGAGTGCGCGCTGGATTCCCTCCAGTAACTGCCTTCCACCGCCTGCCTCTCAATCAGCGTTGCTTCACCTCCCATGCCAGCGCTCCATTCAATGTGCTTCAGGTAGGCCTAGTAGAATTTTCCGGTCTTCCTCCCCCCACTACCCCCCTTTCCCTCCCCTTTTCCTCCCCCTTCCAGCCGCTCTGATACCTATTTCTATTCACAGAGCACTTCGTAAATAGGCAACCCAGGTCCTGATGATGATCCTAATCTGAGAGGATCGAAACGCCGTCGACCACTGCCCACCAGCTCGAACTTCTTAGGCGTACTCTGACCCCTGGTTCATTAACATAACGGAAATCACTAACTGTACCATTGAATAAGTTGATGTTTGAACCTTTTAATCTGTACATATTGTAAACTCATTTGCGCCGTTTGCTGTGGTACCTTCCACGTTGTCACTTGCGCCGTTACTTCACTGTCACGAGCACTTTGTACACATTTCACTAGGGTTGCCTGGCTAATTATACCCTACAGTGCTGTTACAACTGTTTTGTATATTGACGGATCTTCGTATAATATATGACGCCTACGGGCGCATGGATTGAACTATTTGAAGCTTCCTCTCTTTTGTTCGCTTACTGTAATGTCTTGTACATACAAATTTAAGTAATTACATTATATCCTGCTGAGATATTGTTGCATTTATACTATACCTACCCAGATCTCAGTTGGGTTTATGGGTTAAACTCCTGTGGTTTTTCTATACTGTGAGCAGCTGCATAGCTGCGAGAGTAGGCCCTTGGCCCCTTATCTCCAACTATTTATTAGTTGTTTCCATCAGTATTTCTTTCCTGATTGAAAATGTCTAGAGAGGCTCCCAATTATACTGAAGATTATATCCAACGTATCCTGAGTGGCCCTTCCCTCCTCGCCAATTCTGCTCCCTCCCTCTCTACTACCACACCTACCACCAGTTCCTCAAAGATCTTACTAGATAGACTTGAGAAACTAAAGAAGAAACAGATTCGCACAACCCTTCATGCCCGTATGCTCACGGAATATCTCAAATCAGGAATTATTCCTTTAGGCCTACAAATACGTAACGTCCCTGCCATCTTCACCCAAGATCCTAAATTTCGCACTGGCTTCAGTCATCTGGCCACCACCTGCTCTCGTCATTGGATGGTTTTGGGGATTGACACAGCCATAGAACACAGCCAAAAAGAATTAGAAGAGATTGCTGAGATTGAGAAACTCATCCTGGAGGATAATTCCATTCCTGAAGCCAAAAACCTCCTGGATAAAATCAATTCCACTATAGCCACGTTCAATACCTTTGAACTCAACAAAAAAATCACCAAAATACAAAGGGATATAAAATACTATAACATAGAGAAGACCTATCCCTACTTGAAGGAAGAATTTTACAACACTCCCTATAATCCACCTAGGACACGCAACTGGGGTAGATTTAGGAACAATCAACACATTACTTTTTCAGATTCCTCCAACACCTCAGTTGAAGAGTCAGATACAAACGAAGAGCCCAGCACCTCAAGGAACGCCAACAGACTTCCATCCCTGTTACCACCCGGTTTTTTAGAACAAGGCCGCGGACGCGGCCAGAACCGTCCACGTCCACGCAACAATTACCAAAATCAATACTCAGGAGAGAGACAAACAAGAAACAGATTCTATCGCTGGGGCCCTCAACAATGATTCTCCCCATGAATACCTTGAACCCCATCATCAATGTGGAACCTGACGTCTCTGAATCTAATACCAACTCAGAGTTGATTCCCATATTCAATCTCTCTAAACATAATCTCTCTAAAGATGAAATTAAACTACTCAGTAGAGGTTTAAGCTTCGTACCCACTGAACGTAGCAATTTTATTGATCTTCATGTACACCTGCTACAGTTCTTCAGACGAATTAGACTGCGGCAATTCTTTGCGGATAGACCAGATCCTTTTCAAGCTAACGCCCTACATTTTCATCCCCCTTCCACTTTCAATCCACCCTCGCATACCATGCCTCCAGAAATACTTTCTTTTGAGCGTCTAGTGCTCCATGAGATTGCAGACGTACAGAAGAGTTTTGAATTTGTTCCTTACAATCTCCCTCTGGTTGAAAAACAGGCCCTACTCAACCTCAAGAAAAAAACTGATGTTACCATCAAACCGGCAGACAAAGGTGGAGGGATTGTCGTCATGGACAATGATAAATACGATTTGGAAATTAGAAGACAACTGGCCAATGTGGCCCATTACCGGAAACTCACCTGTGATCCACTCCCGGACCTAAGGAACAAAATACAACACATTACTAAACGAGCACAAACTAGAAATATCATCTCTCCTAAAGAACTTTCTCTTCTTAACAACGCTCACCCACGAACGCCTGTGATCTATGTCTTGCCCAAGATCCACAAGGACCTCCAGAATCCTCCGGGTAGACCCATTGTTTCGGGCTGTGGCTCTGTTCTAGAACCTTTGGGAAAATACATAGATGCTGTGATCAAGGAATTTGTCCCCCTCACTGATACTTTTATACGAGATAGTATGGACTTGATCAAGACCATTGAAGACAGACCTTTTGATATGGAAACCGAATTGATGGCTGGTTTAGATATAGAATCCCTATACACGAACATCCCTCATGACGGAGGTCTTCTAGCCATCTTTGAATTGCTTGAAAACAGACCTAGACCCACTCGTATCCCCACTGAATTTATCATGGATTTGTTGCGCATTGCCTTAGAAAATAATTACTTCCTGTACAAAGATGACTTTTATTTGCAAATCAAAGGTGTTTCTATGGGCGCTTGTTTTGCCCCAAATTTTGCCATTCTTTTTGTCCACAAACTTGAGACTTCCCTTATTCTTTCATCCCTTAACCCATTCAGACACCAGATTTCTCTGTGGCGAAGATACATTGACGATATCCTCTTACTCTGGAAGGGGTGCGCTGTGACCTTAACATCCTTTGTCGAGTGGTTGAACAACTCCCAAATTCATTTGAAATTTACATGTGAACATACTACCAATGACCTACCATTCTTAGATCTGAACATACATGTGGAAGAAGGTATGATTGGAACGTCACTATACCGAAAACCCACGGAGAGGAATACACTGTTACATTACTCAAGTTACCACCCCCGTGGTCTCAAAGATGGACTCCCCTACGGTCAATTCCTTCGCATTCGGAGGAACTGCAAATGGCGTAAGGACTATTTCAGTGAATCCGACGTCCTATGCAAAAAACTCACCGACAGAGGTTACCCACGCAGATTGGTTTCACGGGCCCGCAAAAGGGCGTGGTATTGCCATCGGGAGCTTTTATTTACACCACAACCTAAGAAAATCAACTCTCGCATTCCTTTTGTATCCCAGTTCAGTCCAAGCAGCAATCAAGTAAAGAAAATCATTACACGTAATTGGTCACTTCTGCGTACCAACAAATCATTTCAGGAGCCGCCGCTTTTCTCCTACAAACGCGGCAATAATCTTTCCAATCACTTGGTTCATGCTATTACTTGGCCCAACAAATTGTCCATACCAAATACCATCACCTCCACTTGGGGTTTGCCACCTGTACTGGGCCACTACAAATGCCAATCTTGTAGCGTCTGTGAACTTACAGTTAACACCAAGGAATTCAGATTCAACAACCAATCACACATTCTGAATACGTTCACAAATTGTCGCTCACAGAATGTCATTTATGCCATTGAATGTCCATGCCATCTGATCTATGTTGGACAGACGACACAGATGGTTAAACAATGAATCATCCAGCATAAAAGCAGAATAAACTGCAAGATCACCACAGCTCCCCTGGTGACACATTTCTTGGAAAAAAACCATGACGCACCTGACATAAAATGGCAGATAATTGATCAACCTCGCCTTCCCCCTAGAGGCGGTAATCTTCAAGCTCTCCTTAACAAAAGTGAGTGCAAATGGATAACACGCTGTAACTCAGTGAACCAGGGCCTTAACACTATCGATGAGTGGAATAGCACTATCCATTACTCCACCTGAGGTCCTTGTCACCCTGCCCACATGCTTTTGGGCTTTTCCATGCTGTTTTTTACCTCTGCCTCCTACAAGCCTGCTGACATTTTTGACAATTGTTCGGACCAGTACCACCCCCCGAGCAATTCCTTGCTAATCCCTTAAGAGTTTTGTATATATCATGTATACCTGTATCTTGGACTGTGATCTCCTTATGTGCATGCTGTAATTGTATTTTCATTGTTGCACCTTGGAGTATCCTTAAATCGGCGTGGCTCCTTATCTTTGAAGCCCCTACTTTCCCATTCACACACCCCTTACCATTGTTTCATAATCTCGTGCCCTTCCAATCACTTGGCCTTTAATTATACACTTCCTATGTTCCCAGTCACATCTAAAGTAATTTAGGATTGCTGTATCCAGCCCGCTTCGATTCTACGCGGCCCTGGTTACACCCCCTGCCTGTATTGTTATGTGTAACTCTTCCCTTTCCTTGCCGTCCACTCGCCCTGACAGCGTCCCTAGCAACAGTTCCGCCCCCCCTCCTCCATCATCCAATGAATGGCCTACCCGTATCGCTAGCGGCCCTGTCTTATAGAAGGCTTCGCGTCTTTGACTACAGGCACTGACCGCGACTAGCACACGACTGTGGCTCCCTGATACTGTGGATTTATTCCTGATTCCTGATTTAACTCTACCCCCTGGGCTCATCTACTGGGTAAGTCAACGATCACGCTTTTGCCCCTTCCCGTCCACCTGCCGTCAACTGATCGGCTGCTTTTAATTCCCTTCTCGTTCATTTTCTCCCCCTTCATTAGGCCGTTTTCCCGCTACCTTGACTGACGCTCAAACCGCACGTCCTCGTCTTCTCCCCGAATTCATTTCAGCAGCGGTGAGTTGATTGTCTATTCCGCTGCTCTCCTGGTGCACTCTCTGCCTTCCGCTCAGTGCAATTTTTCCTTCCCCTTGGTCATTTTCCTATTCTTGCCTCCCATAGAGTGCGCGCTGGATTCCCTCCAGTAACTGCCTTCCACCGCCTGCCTCTCAATCAGCGTTGTTTCACCTCCCATGCCAGCGCTCCATTCAATGTGCTTCAGGTAGGCCTAGTAGAATTTTCCGGTCTTCCTCCCCCCACTACCCCCCTTTCTCCCCCTTTCCCTCCCCTTTTCCTCCCCCTTCCAGCCGCTCTGATACCTATTTCTATTCACAGAGCACTTCGTAAATAGGCAACCCAGGTCCTGATGATGATCCTAATCTGAGAGGATCGAAACGCCGTCGACCACTGCCCACCAGCTCGAACTTCTTAGGCGTACTCTGACCCCTGGTTCATTAACATAACGGAAATCACTAACTGTACCATTGAATAAGTTGATGTTTGAACCTTTTAATCTGTACATATTGTAAACTCATTTGCGCCGTTTGCTGTGGTACCTTCCACGTTGTCACTTGCGCCGTTACTTCACTGTCACGAGCACTTTGTACACATTTCACTAGGGTTGCCTGGCTAATTATACCCTACAGTGCTGTTACAACTGTTTTGTATATTGACGGATCTTCGTATAATATATGACGCCTACGGGCGCATGGATTGAACTATTTCAAGCTTCCTCTCTTTTGTTCGCTTACTGTAATGTCTTGTACATACAAATTTAAGTAATTACATTATATCCTGCTGAGATATTGTTGCATTTATACTATACCTACCCAGATCTCAGTTGGGTTTATGGGTTAAACTCCTGTGGTTTTTCTATACTCTGAAAAGAACAGCATCCATCGGCGTTGTCGGGGAGTCAGGTGTCTGGCAGCGGTCATAAACTGTAAGTTTCTATGATCCGTGTACACCGTTACCACGTGAACGGCTCCCAGCAGCATATGTCTCCACTCCATGAAGGCGTCTTTAATGGCCAGTAGTTCTTTTTCTGCAATGTTATAATTTCTTTCGACATCATTCAATTTGCGGGACATATAGGCTACTGGATGAAGCTGACCTGTCACGGAATGTCGTTGAGACAATACCGCTCCGATGGCTATGTCGGATGCATCTGCTTCTACCACATACGGTTTAGTGGGGTCCGGGTGAGTTAATATGGGGGCTGTCACAAAGGCTTTTTTCAATTCACACAAGGCCTCCTGTGCTTCGGGAGTCCATGTAAATACGCTGCCTTTTTTCAGCAGTTTGGTGATCGGAGCCACAGTTTTAGAAAAGTGGCTGATGAAACAACGATAAAAGTTGGCAAAGCCTAAAAATCATTGCACTTCACGGACATTCTGAGGAGTAGGCCATTCTTTTACCGCCAGGATTTTTCTCTCCGCCATCTCTTGTCCCGAGGGGGTAAGCATAACCCCCAGGAATTCCACTGTGTGGACATGGAATTCGCATTTACTCAGTTTGCAGAAAAGGCTATTGTTCTGTAGGATGTTTAACACAGTTTTAACATGTTTTTCGTGGGATAGCTCATCAACCGAGTACACAAGAATATCATCGATGTATACCACGACGTAGTGATCCAGGATTTCTCGAAAGATGTAGTTCAAGAAGTATTGGAACGCGGCCGGGGCGTTGCATAACCCGTACGGCATCACTAGATATTCAAATAAACCGTAACGGGTTTTGAAGGCCGTCTTCCACTCATCACCGGTCCGGATTCGCACAAGGTGATATGCTCCCTTGAGGTCCAACTTTGTGAATATGGTTGCCTTTTTGACTTGTTCCAGTAGTACGGGAATCAACGGGAGCGGATAGCGTTTTTTTACGGTAACGTTGTTCAACACTCGGAAGTCTATGCAGGCTCTTAGTTCGCCGTTAGCTTTCGGAATAAAAAATATCAGAGAAGCTGCAGGTGATTTCGACGGTCTGATAAATCCTGTTTCTAGGTGTTTGTCCAGATACGCACGAAGGTGTTGGTTTTCAGGCTCTGTTAACACGTATATCCTACCACACGGTACCACTGCTCCAGGAATCAGGTCAATCTGACAATCGTATTGTCTGTGAGCAGGAAGCACCTCTGTTTGTACGTCATCAAATACTCGGGCATACGCCTGATATTGCGGGGGTAGTTGTGTATCTTTTTCAGCTGCGGTAGCGACCCACAGACCTGATGCAAGGGCCGTTGCCGGTCCTTCTGGGGTTTTGATACAATGCTCCTGGCAATAGGAGGATGTTAGGAGAACTTTTCTGGTTACCCAATTGATTACGGGATTGTGTTTTTGCAGCCAAGGCAGCCCGAGAATTACCCCGTACTGTGGGGCCTGTATTATACTGAAGGTAATTCTCTCCCAATGCGAGGGTCCAAGCATAACTTCCAACTCCTCTGACTGGCATTCTATGGGTCCGGTATTGAGCAGTCTTCCATCCACCGCGTATACCTCCTCTGGCGTTTCTTTGGGTATCAGCTTTATACCCTTGCGTTGGGCTTCTCCCAAATCCATGAAAAAACCTGTGGCTCCGGAGTCTATCATGGCTGACACAGGCACCCAGTCCAACTGAATCAGCATCTGTAGTTCCACAAATAAGTGGCCCGGTTTCTGAGCGGCGTCCTTGCGTAACAAAGGGATAGACGTCTGGTTCCAAGAATCCCCTTCTTCCATCCTAGAGCGCGTCAGTTTTCCGACGGCTTGGTTGTGGGGTTTTTCCCAAACCGGCTGCCTTTGGGTTTCGCGGGGCAGTCTTTCACAAAGTGTCCTCGTTTACCACAATAAAGGCAAAGGCCTTGTTTCCTACGGGACTCTTTTTCTGCAAACGTGAGTGCAGCTCTTACCGTTCCGATTTCCATAGCTTCTGGGGCAGGCACGGCGGGGTTGTCAGAGGTTTTTGGCCTATCACCTCGGTACCAGTTTCTTTCTTTTCTCCTGTACTCTCCCTTCCGTTCATTCAACCTGTGATCCAGACGTAATGCCAGGTTGATGAGGCCTTCACAAGAGGAGGGCTGTGGATCTATCTGTGCTATGACATCCTTGAGTTCCTCACGGAGTCCCTGATGAAACAGCGCAGCCTGTTTGGCCTCTGGCCATTTGGTCTCGGCTACCAACCGCCGAAAAGAATTGAGATACACCAGTAAATCCTTATTTCCCTGTCTTAGTTCCAGGAGTTCCCTGTCCGCAGTGAAGGATTCCGCTCTCCTATCAAACACTCTTATAAACTCTTCTTTGAACGCTTCCCAATCATACAGCAGAGGGTCATCTCTGCTCACCATAGGCACGACCCATTGTGCCGCGTCCCCCGCTAGATACGAAATGAAGAAAGCGACTTTCGCCTGATTTGTGGGAAAAGATTTGTGTTTACATGAAAAATGCAACAATATCTGTGTCAGGAAAATCTGTACTTTATCTGCTTCCCCATGATACCTTTCTGGTGTAGCTAGTGGTATATTAACCGGCATTTCTACCACCACTGTGTTAGAGGGCGCCACTGGGATGCTACCTACATCGAAAGGGTTTCTTTGGAGACGTTCAACACGCGCCCTCAATTCTGCGGTTTCTTGGCGGGATGCCACTAACTCAGCCTGAATTCCTGTCAAAGCGGCTATCACGTCCTCAAGGGTGGCCATTCTTCAACAATTCGACCGGGAGGATATATATTCGTGGGTCGGAAATTCTGTCATGTTTTCGTATTCTCAGGATCGGCTTGTTGCTGAGAGTGGTCCACCTCTAGATAGCCCCGAGCCAGAAAGCCGAATGGCACTGGTCAGCGAGGAGATCAAGTGGGGGAAGGAAAGGAAGGGAACAGCTGGGAGGGAGACCTGCGAAGACAAAGAAAGTAATCAAAACACTTCCCTTACGTTACCCGCCAGAAACGGTGTTGCCCTCTATCTATCCGAGAATGTGCATGAGTAAATACGACTCTTATACCTGTAAAGAAAACAGAACGTAAACATACCAAGGTTCCTACGGACTTCAATCAATCCTAGGTCCTTGTTCAGAGGGGGTGTGCTGTAACAAGACACAGGAAATTATCATTACATAGGTACGGTCTCATCTAGAGAATCAACACCGTGCCACCTAGACGTGTCTCAACACCACGATACATGTACCCTTCTAGAACTCTCAACCAGCCTCACAGGGGACCGAAGGTAGACCGTCTGTACCTCTCGACAGATTCCTCTGTTAGTGGAGTCAAATACACAGGACACCCATAACTTAAGTAAATAGCATACATATCGACACCGCCATTATGAAACAGGCAGGAATGTTCACTTCACCCTTCTAGTTAAGTCACTAGGAGAGCACCCGGGGCTGTGCCGGCATTTTATCACTGATAAACCGGGGCTTAGTTTCAATGCCCCTTATGTACTGAATCCCCTTCGTCTTTTTCCTCTCTGAACTGTGCAGCGTTTTAAGCAGGGGAGGAGGAAAACACAGCAGCTTGACTTTTTGGAGTCTTTAAACTCCCCCTTAAGGTTCAATGCAGCCTCTCGTTCCTGCCCTGCTAATCCTGAACAATGGACCGGGAGCAACCCGGAACACACCCCTCTGCTGATGCGAGGCACGCCTACCTCACCGGTCCGTGTATATGACCCCGGAATCGTCACTCAGCGGGTCGGACCGCCTCCGGATTCATCCGAGGGTAGTGACTCCTTCGCTCCTTCTCTCTCGTCCACGGGACAAACCGACGTCTTCCTCTCGCTTCTCCAAGTCCATCAACCAGAATTTCCGACATGGACGGAAGGTCCGTGATTGGTTTTGTACGTGCATGAGGACGTCACGCGGCGCGCTAAGGATCATGGGATTTGTAGTTTCCCCCCCCCCACGCGTCCCTGGTGTTCGTGCGTCGCTCTACGGAGCGCGACTGTTGCATAGCGGCCTGACGCGCTCACGTGACCGCAACACTAACTGAAGAACAAGAAAACGTACTAAACAAAGGTTTAGGCTTCGTACCGACACCCACACCGAACGTTTTCAAAATACAATGCGAAGTAGCAGAATTCTGCAGGAAGTTAAAACTAAAAGCCTTCTTCAATGGGAAAGAAGATAACGTCACAGATGGTGAAACTCCTTTACGACCAAAGTCTACTTTCTGCCCAATGAACCATCAGATCCCAATCGAGATCCAAACTTTTGAACAGGCAGTGATGGGTGAAATTGAAGACATCAAAACCCAAACAAAAAAACCATTCATGAATATGACAAAAGCAGAAAAACAAGCACTAGAAGAACTAAGACAAAACAAAGACCTCATAATCAAACTGGCTGACAAAGGCGGCGGCATTGTTCTTATGAACAAAGAGAACTACGATCAACAATGTCTTGAACTCCTATCTGATGAAAAATTCTATAAGATCATTAAAAATGATCCTACACCCAGACTACAACAAACCATCAGAATAATGGTAGAGGAAGCCGAAGTTAACAGATGGATTTCGAAGAATGAGGCTGACTTCCTAAAGATCAGCTCACCAAAAGTACCTTATTTTTACTCACTCCCAAAAATACACAAAGAGAGGAGACCACCACCTGGCCGCCCCATCGTATCAGGTATAGGGTCAGCCCTTGAACCCCTATCTCAATTCGCAGACCAATATCTAAGATCATTGGTCCAAAAAACTCCTACCTACCTTAAGGATACTCGAGATCTACTTAACCTTCTCAGAGAAGAAACCTTCTCCGATGACACAATGCTCCTAGTTGGTTTTGACGTAGAAAGTTTATATACTAGCCTGCCCCAAATGAAAATGATGGAAACCTTGAAAGAACTACTTTTTGAAAAAAATTTGGCCTCACAAAACACCTAGACATTTCATTTTGGAATGTTGCAAACTTGCACTTACCGAAAACTATTTTGAGTACAATGGAACCATGTACCAACAATGCCACGGTACATCCATGGGAAGCACATTTGCTCCAAGCGTGGCAGGACTCTATGTTAGCAATTTTGAAAAATTTTTATACACAATACAAATAACCTACATCTATCTAAGATTCAATTCTGGAAGCGATACATAGATGACGTCATGGTGATCTGGGAAGGCGACAAAACTAGTCTCAGCCAATTCCACGAATGGATGAATATGCAGGACGATTGCTTAAAATTCACCTACACTGCAGATCAGAAACAACTAGACTTCTTAGATCTAACAATTTACATAGAGAACAGTGTCATCAAAACAAAGACCTTCTTTAAACGAACTGCAAAAAACAGTCTCCTCTCGTATAACAGCTTTCATCCACGCCCACTCAGAGACAATTTACCCTACAGGCAATTCTTGCGCCTAAAGAGGAACTGCAGTGAATTGTCAGAATATAAAACACAAGCGAAAGATCTGTGTGTAAAACTATCTAAGAGGGATTATCCAAACAAAACAGTGTCGAAACGCCAAAAACGGGCAAGAAATCAACCACGAAAAAGCCTGCTCGAATCGACACAAAAGACCCCAACACCCTAACATGCGTCACCACGTACAGTACAGCCAGTAATACAGTCAAAAAGATAATCAACAAAAACTGGCGAATACTAACATCAGGAACACTTGACTGGCCAAAACCAAGGTTCGCAAATAGAAGACATTTTAGTACATACACGGCCTCAAACTCCCCAAATAAACAAAATTACCAACACACTGTGGAATATACCACCAGTCACGGGCCACTACCCTTGCGGACAATGCTCAGTTTGCAAACTCCCAACCATCACGAAAAACTTATAACTGACCCCAGACTGAAATGGACAATTAGACAACAGACCAATTGTAATACAACAGATGTGATCTACATGATCACCTGTCCTTGCAACCTCAGATACATTGGTATGACCTGTTGAAAAATCAAGCAGAGAATTTGTGAACATAGAAGCAATGTCAACTGCAAACGTGAAATAACAAAGATGAGCAAACACTACATTGAACATGGTCATTCCACTGACGAACTAAATTGGGTAATCATTGAGACACTGACCAGAATGACCCAGAATGCGGAGAAAATCCTTTTAGAAAAGGTGCAAAGATGGGTGCATCGCCTCAAGACGAACATTATTGGTCTAAACGATAACATACCGTGGCTCAGTATAAAGTGAAACCTAAGCTTGAATATAAGGAAAACAACGTCACTTCAGAGACGTCCTTTATATCATCTCCACCATATTCAATAATACAATTCCCATCATGATGTCATTTTAAACTAGCGGATACACGCAAAATCCCAGAGACCCATGATCAAGCAATCCGCTCTGTCCCCCCCAAAAAACCTAAAATAAGCATTAGCGTCATCAGACAATCATCTTTTATCAGTGATATGATTGACATGAAATCAATAGCCACACGTGAATTATAATTCTGCAGCTAAACTCACGCAACAGATCTCCCTTTATTTGCAGATGTTAAAAACTTCCCCCTTTTAAAAACCACAGATATAATTTTAGAAACTTTTTTCACAATGAAAATATCGCCCCATGAGAGTCTTTCTTCACTCTCCTTCCCCTGACGATTTATTGCTTGCGCTTGAGATCCCACGCTATCCGGGACCCTGCAAGCAGCATCAGCACAAGTCATGCAACACCGCTGAAGAGGTATGAACAGCGCTGGACCCCACGAAGCAAGACATGTAATGTACCTAGAATAGAACCGAATGTAATATTATTTTTAAATCCAATAGCAGGTACTGCGCTGCCAGCGGCCCCGCCTGAAGCTCATTTTGGGACTTCCTAAAGGTATGCATCCAACAGTAGCGACCGAAAAATGCTATTAAGCTTTATTTTGTGCGAGGTAAACATGTAACGTCGCCCTAGAGGACAACGCTAAAAACACCGAGGCTTGTGATTCACGCAGTCCTAATGAGTAGAATATCCACGGCAGTATACACCACCATGTCAGCTCCATACACATTACGCTATACCATTTCTAATCTCCTCGGACCGCTAAAAACAACTCAATTAATACACAGCGCGTAATAATTTAACAACTACGATAAGAGCACAATTCATAAGACTTTTTGGTAGACGCATGCAATATTGCCAGCGGTTGAGATGGGTCTATAACATCTATGGTTATTAAATGTCGTACCGCTATATTAGCCCACTGCGGACCGTGATACATGAGATCATGTAATACTGACTAGAGCATACGAATATGCGTTAACCAGAGATTCTGTTATAACAATAGGTACTACAGCATCAAAAGAATTGCCATTTTATGTGTGAAGAAAGAAGATCATGCACGATTGTTTAACTGTAATAGTTGGTAACAGCTCACAAAAACCATGATCAACAGCATTTAAAGAATTGCCATTTTTTAATGTATGGTTTATGAGCTAAAGGATTGCCACATTTCTCTTGTTCTCTCTATTTTTTAACGTCCCTTGTTTGTTCAAATGACAAACATCACCATTTTTAGTGTTCATACCATGAAAGTTTCTTGGTTGTTACTTTTTACTTTATGTTCAAATTGAACCTTGATGAGCATCAACATTCTTCACACAATTTATCACACTTATGATAATTCACTTTTTGTCTCTTCCTCCAGGTACTATTAACCTTAACTTCAGGGTATTCACTCTGACTACTTAAATTGGTAAATATCCAATTTATGCACAGTTCTTAGGTCCTGAAGAAAGCCCAACGACCATTGATGGGCGAACACCGGGCTGAAACATGTCGACCATAGTGCGGTGGACTCATAATTAGCCCATCGCTGCACTGAACAATTTTGATATAGTTTCCCCATACACCAGACGGAATAAAAATGTTATTTTTGGGTAGTATGAGGATCACTTTTAAAAGGAGCACCACACCTCACTTTTCACTCACTTCTTGATTTCTGATCACTACTGAAAAACCAGTGGTTCCCTCCAGGTGGAGGAAGCATAAAAAGAGACCCTATGATGATGCTGTCACGCACATAACAGAGGTGGAGAACCAAGATATACTGCCGCACGTGTTACCTGCGTGAATGAGGGTTTTTTAAGTACTTTTTTGAAGTACTGACGGATAGAACATAACGGACCCTGGTGGCAGGTACAAGTGATCCATTCCCCCATTTGATTTTTGACAGTCTCAGAAATCATCACACGTAGAGTGGAATTTCTGTCCCATCGTTTTGGATTTGAGCTGAACAACAACACCTTTTTCTCAGAAGCTCCATGGAACCTTGTGTCAATTGTGGCTTTGAATTGTCATTCTACCCTCAGTCCTGCGTTAGCTCCCACTTCTTCCTCTGTCAAACTCTGCTTGGGAACTGGGTAGTTTTGGGAGCTTCCTTACAGCAATGCTTCTTTCTGTTGATTCTAGGTGAGTTTCCTTCCCCAAAAGAATTCTGAGGCAGATAGCTTCATCTAAGTTCGCCTCTTTATGCCATGACACTGTTTAACTTGGATGGTTCTTCCCCTTTCCTGTATCCCCAACCCAGAGGGGGCAGTCTTTAACACTCACGCAATTTGATATAACACTGGTAATCTGTATTTTGGTAACTTCACTTGGCTCCTCCCCTGCTGCTGCCTTGGGGCCTTTCTCTACCTACTTCTGCGGCGAAAGGCACCTACAGTCTGTTCCTGACAAGCTGGGGTTTCTTTTCCATATCGGTGTTGGCCATAGGTTGACTTTGCCCAACACAAGTTTTACATAGAGCTGCCTCCTTCTTCTCATGTCGTATAGAAAATTAACAGAATAGTGCTCACTGGACTAGCAGTAGATGAGCAGACAATGGTCAGCCACACAGGTTGTTCCCATCTTCTTCGTTGTCATTATGACCTTTTCCAAGAGCTGTTCTGTTGTTTTTGTTGTATGGTGCTTAGTACACAGATGGGTGTCCTCTACTGACATGGGCTGTTGAGTAGGAGATGGCAGGGATTTTGATAGTGCGGAACCTGTACTACTCTGGTGAACATCAGCAAAATTCCAGCAGAGGAGGATTTTTAGGTCTTGCCTAGCGAACGCAACGCATGCGCTGCTTCGTCTTGGCGAAACTATTGTTATTTGTTTGGTGCGCGAAGGGAGACAAACCATGTGCGCGCACAGACAGGCGATGTGCACGCGCATGGCATCTCCTCTCTGCCGCACACGCTCCCACCGCGCACTTGTTTAAGAGACATTCATGTGTCTGCCAAAGAGTTCCCGTACTGTGCGGAATTACATTCTATTGTCCATACTTCTTTTGAGTGTGTTATATATTTGTATTACTACTGCTGCTTTGCACCGGATATGATTTCTCCAATGCAGCTGCTGTTCAGCAGTGTATGCTGTGCTACAGTGGCGTTCAGACTCAATAAACAGAGATGTAGAGAACATGATTACTCTCCAGTCTTGCTCCCTTCTTACGGACTCCACTTTCTGGGTCTATCTACAGCAGCAGAGGTCGCTCGTCATGGCTGCCTCAGTACATACTGCCCATGGGTATTCCGAGGTTCCGCTTCAGCCACTTTGTACATGCACCGGGTGAGTATGGACCGTTAACAAACTGCATGGGAGGCATCAGCACTTGGTATGCGCCCTACCCTCTGTTGACCCCAGAGCTGGTCACAGACCCAGGGTTATAGGTGTGTGTAAAAGGCTGAGACTTTGTAAATAGCAATTTTATAATCTGGACGATTATTATATTGGAAAGCTACTAGTGCATTTCTCGTAAACAGTTGCTGTGATAAACAGTGCAAGGTGTAACCAGCCAGAGGTCTTAAGTGTGTTTTATTGGCAAAGCTTTGTGTTTTGCTAAAACCTGTAGTTTGCCTTTTTCACTAGCAAGAGTGGACCTACACTATCTGTGCGCCAAATACCAAGTCTGCGTAGTCTCCTCCGAGCTCTTTCATACACTGCCAGACATTCCATAGCCCGTTATCTTACTCTTGCAGGTCCCTACTTTTTTTCCTTGGTGACTTTTTTCTGTCTTTTTCTTCCTCCATTTTTCCCGCTTGTGTGCCGGTCTCCTAAAATGAATGCCGGTGGGCGCACCTGCTACCACTTACTCAAATTAAGCAGTGGGACAGTTGTCAGCAGTAAATGTTTCTCCCAGTCGTCCTCTGACTTGTAATAGATATTTGCTGTTTAGGTAAGCCTGCAAGTGCTTATGAGACAGCATTTGTTGTTTTGGGTTATTAAGTATAGATTCCGATCGGACTAGCCAGTCAGCTCACAAAAGAGGCTTGCGCAAGGTCTGCTTCCCGCCTGTGCAAAACTACCTGCCATTGTCGGGTTCGGTGCCCCCATTTATCCTGGGTGCAGGGTGTATGGCGGTGCTACTGCTTCCTTAATGTAACATTCACTGTGTATTTCCTGGACCAACACCGTTAAAAAAAGCAAACTATGTAGGATACAGATTCTGTCTTGCCCCTCCAAGCAGTGTAGATATTGTGGGCATAGAACTCGGTAAGAGATCACCATTGAAGTTAGAGATGTCCAGATACGCAGTTATTTATATAGGGCATCATACATGCAATGAACCTAATTCTGGTTCTGGTTTTGGGCTGAAGCAAAGAGAGATGAGTTAATTCGCCTACATCACCTAGCAACAAGGTTTTGGTCAAGTGCCATTATTTGCACCTATTTCGCCTGGGTCGAAAGTTGACAGTTAAGCCACTACACCACATCCAACATGGACTTACTGTGTGTACATGTGTGGGTGTATAGAATGGAAATAGGTGTATAACTGGAGAGAAGTGTGGTTGTGCATGTTAAAAATTATGTTATGGGCCATTTACAAACCAGTAAATTTTGGAGTGCAAGTAGTAGTCTCCGTGTAACAAGATAAAGGCTTGAACACACCTGATGTGGGTTATAAAGGCATGTTACATAGTAGGTTGTGGCTTAAAGCCAAAATGTGTTGTGAAAAAACTGTGAGAAACGACAAAGCTTCTGTTCACAATATATTATCCACCAGTTGGTGTCTCGGCACATACTCATGTTAAGTAGTTGTTAGGCAGTGCTATAGACCAGTTCAATGTATAGAGGATTTTTTTAAGGTGTGAATGTTTACTTGCGTAACTAAAAAATGTAGACTGTACAGGTGACCTACTCAGAGATTTTTTTTTTTATTTCAGAATTATTTTTATTGAAAATTTTACAAAGCAAAAATTATGGACTTAGTACAGGACAGAGAGAAACTGTCGTATAATGGGATATGAAAGTTGAAGTAGGGTACATCACCATTTGCATTAACGTAGACGCATCATGAGGTCAAAGTGATGCAGCATAGCAGTGTAATGCGATGGTATTTATACATAGTATCTTATGTCTTCTATGATGGAGAGGAGAGAAGAACTGCAATACAAAGCAATTAACGACCGGCTAGATTACCGAATTACAGAATAGTACCAAGGTGTGGGTAGGAAAAGAGAAGGAGATGTGAGAGGATAGCCAGAAGAGAGACAGCAAGAGAGTAAGGAGGAACAAGCATTGAAAATGCAATAGGTCTCGCCTTTGATTAAGTTAAAGCCATTTGCTTGCTAATGGTATTGTATAGCAAAGCAAATGGCTTTAACTTAATGAAATGCGAGACCTATTGCATTTTTAATGCTTGTTGTCTCAGTCAAGGGTTAGGAATTTTGGCATTTTAGCTCTCCGCACGGAACCTAAAGAAACCATATGCTTGCCTTGAGCCTTCCATCACTCACTGCCAACAAACACCTTCTTGGCTTGTTTTGTTTGTCTATAAGCCGGGAAAATTAGTGTTCTCTAAAACAAGAAATAGCTGAATCACGAATTGAAAATGGCTTATGGATTTAGCAATATGTATATTCTGACCTCTTACGCTTGCTGCTATGGCCACTGAGCCCTGCTGCTCATAAATTAAGATGCAGGATAGCCTTGATGGTGGCTAAACGAGACATTGCGGCGGCATGGAAGCAGCCACAGCTGCCAACTGTAGCTAAATGGGACGCCGGGGTGGACTGGTGTGCGGCGCAGGAGCGGACTCTCTATCAGGCACGCGGCTGTCCCAAGAAATACCGGAAGGTGTGGGGGAAATGGCTAGGCAATATACCTTAGCGGAGTGGGTTGGGGGGGGGGGGGGAGGGTTTTGGGAGAGGGTGGAAATGTGATGCGTGGTGGGGACTTGGAGGGCCAGACGTTCTTTTTGTTGTACTGCTAAAATCAATAAAAACTTGTTTATCAAAAAAAGATGCAGGATAGACGGCAGACGTCCAACACCTTGTGAACCGTTATTATTATTCCAGCAAGATTATCAAATAGCTGAATAGCTAACTAAAGTGGGGAAATGTGAAGACGCAGACAGAAAAAAGTGGAAACACTGCAGGAAATTATCTTCCCAGGGGCGTAACACAGGCAACCGCATAAACCGCGGTGCGGGGGGACCCCAGCTGCAGGGGACCCCCTCTGCACAGTACTCAGGTCTGAGCGCTCCGGATAAAATCCGGAGTGGGGGCCCTCAGTGTAATTTGCAGGGGGGCCCTTAAACTTTCGCTACGCCTGTTAGAAACTTCAGGCCGGGCTGCTTCTGACTGAGCTTTCTGACCAGACCGTCATCAACACCATGTACATGCCCAAACACTCGCTCTCTTGCCCAGGTGACAGGCTGAGTGGTTATCTGCCAAGTGTTGTCCAGCGCTGAGACTACCCAGACATGAACTTCTTTCCTCAGTCAATTACTGGTGTTTGCTGTTTTCGGACTTAGGATGACTGGGAAGACTTGGTGCAAGCACACCTCAGATCTGCACATGCCCCGTCCAATGTGGATGCAATCTAGGCCGCTTCCTCAGCAGGACCTAATTTCATCCCAGTACCTTTATAAAGCTAAATATAGCATTTTAAAGGAGTCTGAAACGTGCCAGTTTCATAATCAGTGTGTCTAGAAGAACATAACATGATTGGCATTATTCAGTGATATTCTTCTGCATCATGCCTCTGATGATCCATATTCTTCTGTCTGTTCATCTGAAAGTCGCATTAGTCACTTAAACAATTGGGAATCAACATGCCTCTTACAGTAGTAGATGCCCAGGGCAACTTTTGCACAGACGCTCTATTTGCATGCCAATTACCAAAATATAGATATACAAATCATCTTCAACTTCAAAAACACCATTCAGTCATATTCTATGTCAGAGACGTGCAGGATCTTTTTGTCCATGTTAGAAGTGATTCAAGATACTATGCCTCACTTGCACAAGGGTCAGCAATAGCCTACCCTCAGAACACAATTGTCCACAACTAACCAAGCTGCACTCCTGGTCAACCTAGCCAACATACTAACAATTCCTAGAACCCTCTGCAAATCAAAGAGGAGACACTTTCTTCTTAGTCAAATATCTCCCACTGCCCACGACTATGGAATGACACCTAACCCAGCCTTTGCAGCGGTCCCCAACTCAGGGATTTCAGGGCAAAACTAAAAGAACAGGTTATTCACATTTGGTAACATTCTTTCAGGTGGGTACTCTAGCTAACCCCTGACTCCTCACCTTGGAGTATCCGGCCAGGTGCCAGACTGGGTCTGGAGAATTTTTCAGTAGTGCTGTGTGCTGTTTGTGGCAGCATGCAGCTCCGTGCAGTCAACACTGCACTGAAAGTGACAGAGCAAAGCTGCATATAAATGTCACCCATGCACAGTGACATCAGTTCCTGGTCGTTTCTTTTTCCGTGTTCTCAGACGCAGATGTGAACAACTGTTGATCCTTTTGAGATGTTAAAAAAAGAGGACACGCCACAGAACAGGAAGAGGGAATGGTAGTGAGGAGTCCATAGTTAGATAGACTATCCACCAGAGAGAGCTTTACTGAAGGTAAGTTATTCGTTCTTTTGATAGATACCACAGATTCCACTTTAGAATGAGTACTAAAGCAGTACATCCCCAAGGCAGAGGGTCTGTCAAGTAGGCTCAGACAAAAAAGTCCTGCAGAACCAAGCAGGCAAAATGTCCTTCCATTCAGACGAGTAATTTTGGGAGCCTGAGCTTTAGATGTCAAGGCAGTAGTGCTCTGTGAACGTATGAACCCACTCCCATGCCAGAGGCTGGCAGATATCAAGGACAAATGCAAAAAGAGCACTTGATGGAAAGAATGAAGAACAATGTCATACATTCACCCCAGTACAGAGATCTGGGCCTAAATGCATCGTTTTTTTGCTCCCTATGCCATTCCAGTTTAGACACAGCTATATGGAAATCAGTGTTGACCCTGTTCCCCATGCGGACAGTCCAGCCCAAACTGCTAGGCCGGGTCCTCTCTGGACTGGAATCAAGCATTCTAGGATCAGTGGAATGGCATGGTGAGCAAAAACACGATGGATTTAGGCCCACATCTCTGTACTGGGGTGAATGTATGACATTGTTCTGCATTCTGTCCATCAATTGTTCTTTTTGCATTTGTCACCCCAAGTGGGATGGGTATGCCCAGACGTGGGTCCTGTGCTCTCCATGCCACTGGAGTCAAGGTAGCCTGGCTGATGAGAGGTGAAACCCCAAAACCGGTCCCAGGATGCTTGTTTCCAGTACAGGGAGGACCTTGCCTGGCAGTTTGGACTGGACTCTTTCCGTAGGGAACAGGGTCAAGACCGATTTGCATATGGCTGGGTTCAAACTGTAATGGGGAATGGGGAGCAAAAAAACAATGGATTCAGGCCCAGATCTCTGTACTGGTGTGAATGTATGACATTGCTCTGCATTCTGTCCATCAATTGTTCTTTTTGCAGATATCAAGGACAGGCACCTCTCGCACCAACACAGTGATAGCAGCCTTAGACTTAGTGGAATGGTGTCTGAGACCTTTTGGAGTCTGCTTCTTATACTGTGCACATCGTATCTCAATGCAGAAGACTATCCACCTTGACAAGGTCCACTTCTGCACGAGCTTCTCTTTCTTTGCTTCATAGATCCCTTCAAAAAGTAGATCTACTCAATGGTCCTTGGTATGATCAATGTAAAAAAATCAAGGGCCTTTGGGAGTCCAATTAATGGAGGTCTTCTCCTATATCAAGGGGGCAAGGGGGAGGAATGAATTCTAGTAGATTGGTTCATTGCCCAACGTGGAAAGAAGTAATAAATTAAGATGTTAGAAGACCGCCCAAGCCTTAACATGGTGTCACTGTGACAGTCTCCAAATTCAGGTGATGCAGCGAGCAGCTATGGATAGGCTACAAAAGCATACATATGAGGTATGTTAAGATCAAGTTAAGGTCCCTCTGTGGCATCACAAATGGCTTGGAAGGGAACATGTGTCAAATGTTTAATAAATCTCATGGCATTAGGGGAGATAAACAAGGATGTCTGAGAAACCTAGAGCGGAAAAGGCAGACAAATGACCTTTTACAATGTCCACTGCAAGACCTTGCTGGGTTAAAGACAAAACAACACAAGGACATCCCACAGCTTCGCCTGTAAGAGGTCAGTGTCCCAGCCTTCACACCAGGCTACAAATTTGCCCCAGGCATAAATAGATTTCGTGGAAGGACGTTTACTGGCATGGATGACATCTACCACTTCAGGTGGCAGATCAAAAGAGTTAATTGTTGCTACTTAACTTCCAAGCACGGAGTTGTAAGTTGCATAGATCGAGTGGAGGATCCTACACCCTGCTGTTGAGACAAAAGATCCTCCTGAAGTGGTAGCCAGATCAGAGAAAAGATGCTTATGCACAGGATATCGGTGTACTATCATGACTCAATGTAAAACCACCAGGATGAATTGGGCCAGTCATTCTTGATTTTCGTCAGAAGCTGAAGCATGAGAGGTAGTATCAGGAAGAGTAACAGGAATTCTCTATCAAATTTCAGCTGGCATGCATCTCATAACGAGTGTTCTGGGAACAGAAACTCCAACGCACAAAATTGTTGATATAGTGCGTTCTCAACAGAGGAAAAAAGATCTAGCCAGATCTCTCCTCATCAGTATAAGATGCACTGCGCCAACTCAGGGATGTAGATGCCAGTCATTACCTGCCAGACTACATCTGCTGAGTTAGTCCGCTCTGGCATTCAGGGACCCGGCGAGGTGGCTGGTGACCAGGAAGATGTCTTGGTGGTCGAGCCAGATCCCAAGATACAAAGCCTTTTGGCACAAGATGCAGGACCCTACAACACTCTTGTTGAAGTACTACATAGCAGTGGTGGTGTTCGTGAGGCACTCGCCTCCCCTTGGTGGGAAGACAGGAAGGCCTTCGGGGTCAGATGAATGGCCCATAGCTCCA